>NC_060250.1:43769717-45019717 GCF_921293095.1 Ischnura elegans | reverse complement strand
TTGAGCTCCTATGACGTAAATGATTCCGAATTCCAGTGTTATATTTATTTTATGAGCGAACAATTTTTCTATTAAGCTATAGGAATATGATGTAATATTTAATCAATCATATCCGATCAGTTCTCTCAATTCGATATTCGATATTAATTAACAATTTTGCTTTCAGGCAATACTTGTCTTAGAATTACAAAACTGCTCGAGATGCTTTTATTTACTCATTAGAATTCGTATCCGGTGTACTCACAAAAAGTGTTACATTTATATATCCTTATTATTCATTAAACTTGGTATATTTATCGAATGATTATATGCTTTGCTATAGAATGCTGGTGATGGAATATTATCGTGTTTTCTGCCGGGTGGAGGCTTTAAAGTCATTCTGCTGGAAAACTGAGAGGATTTGATCATTCAAATATTGCTGATGTTCCCCGTGAAATCCTCTTTCCCAATAAAAATCTGCGATTTGAAACAATTATTGTATCATTAGCACATTCAGCTGGGCTGATATATTTTGAAGAATAATGAGAACAATTTCCATGCCTTGGAATCAGTAAATTTAGGATTAGGAGGATAAAAGTTTTTGATTTTCAGTTATTTTCATGCCTTACGGGAACGTCAGTGTGCCAGCTGTCTTCGATGAAATTTACTCTGAGTTTTAAAAGCGTTAACGTTAGGAAAGTATGAACTTAATGGCCAATGGAAAACCAAGGTGCTAAAAATTCCAGCGTTTCGAGAATTTTTTGCAAGTCAAAAAGAAGAATAGAAGGAGGAAAACCGTAAAAGATTTAACTTCCTGAGGTAGGCCGTCTGATACTGTTCATGAATTAATGAATCTAAGTCCTGTTAGTATTTCCTCATTATCAATCGTCGTATTCAATGCAATGACTAGTGATTATGATTCACCTGGGAAATTTTCCTGCCATTTATTCACCGCTTTATGTAAAATAAAAACCAAGAAATGTTTAGATGTGCCTTTTTTACTTTAGGGTAAATTTTAATTTTATTTTAAACTCCTTAAATTTTTTCAGCGCTCTATTCTTCCCTCGGAGGAGTTCGGTCCGCCCATTTAATTTTACGGTGGAATCAAATTTTTGCCAAGTCATTGGAAAAATCTCATGAAGCCTATTGCCGAAGCCTATGGAAAATTCCGACCGGCGCGACACCTGGGCACAATTTCTTCGTCGTGACAACTCTTACCAGTCCTCCTTTTTCAAAAATTCTTCCAATTTAATCCATCCATGGCATTTTTCCCATCCTTCAACGTCCATTGGCTTCATGATGAATGGTTCTCAAACTATTAATTTCAAATTTAAATCTCTTTTCCGGCAGCTTTGCATGAGGAAACCAATCAAAGCTCAATGCACAAGAAAAGAAAATAAAGGAGGTATTTCACTAACTCGTTCTTTATTTATGAGGAAAATGGAAATTTATTTATGAGGAAATAAGTGGAAAAAAAAGACAATTTATCGTAGGAGAGACAGAAATTTATTGCAATTCAAAAGCAGCTTCACTTTTCCTAATCGTACTTGGCACAACTATTGGTTGTATTATTTTATTGTTATTATTTTATATTTATTTTTATTACTTTTATTACTGTTCATCTAGCCGTAACCCGGGGTAATTAGTTCCAGATTCGATATGTGTACATGTAACATTTAGCCAATTAGAGGCTATATGGATTTAAAAGGTTTAGAATAAAATTTGCAGATAAGGCTAGTTCCAACTCATATTGCCTTGTGCTATTTATGGATGAAATAAATGCGGGGGTCTTTGGTATGAGCTTACATTTGGGGACCTAATGCTTTCAGGAGTTTAATAATTGGACCACCGTCACTGCTCGATAATCCCAAGATTCGTATGACGCAAATCTGTGCTTAACGCTCTTATCAGCAGATATTTGAAACGTAGTTCTTCTCTTCCACATACTTCATCGACTGTTCCATGGCGCGCGGCCGTCCTTTGCCAGTCTTGATATCCTGAATGTATTCAAAGATTAACTCTAAAGAGTGGATGTTAGAGAAATAAAAAGATAAAATAGCAATGCCGCACAGTTACTTCTGGAAGAAATAACATTTAAAAAGTTATAAAACTGAGTTTTGTGTACCGCAGGAGGTTAACAGCATAGGGTTGTCGACTCGTGAAATTTGGTTTAGTATTAAAACACACTATGTCCAATAGTTTTTATCAGTAAAGCTAACTTTACCAAGAAACCAATTATATTTAAATGAGAATATGAATGGTACGTTTTGAAAAATGGGATTAATTCCCTTGAGTAGTGAGGTACTGTTTGAGATGATTCTAAATATAATTTCATTTATCACTTGCTATGTTATTAACATATGACGCAGCGCCAAGCAAGAGAGTGATTCTTGGCTCGAGTGCAATCGGTCTATATCATGGAAGTATGAGGCAACGATTACCCACACCCCGTTATTTTCGTGAACGGGGAGGAATGCTGGTACACTGATGCAATACGGCAACGAATCAATATAATTTTTGGGATTACCGCAATCAGAATCCTTTTTTCCAGGAGACATATTATTTATATTTTCCTTTGTATTTGTGATGAAAATGAGGTTTTAGGGTTTTGCTGATTTTGAAGTGTATTGTGTTCAGATATTTTTTTTCAAATGCCATAAATATGTACCCATCATGGTGAAGTCATGTGGGTTCTATGTTAGCCTCAGTCTCAACACTAGTGTATCTTCAGTGGGTGTAAGTAATTAAAGTAAATAGAAAACGTATTTAGTGTGTATTCGTGAATTTAAGGCCATTATAGTTAATAAATATTTTATTATATGAAAAATAGAATAACATAGTTATTTATCAAATAAACCGTAACTTAATATTGCTATAATTATAGCATAAATTAGTATATGCTCTAATTCGGTTTATGCATGGATTGAATATTCCACATGCTATGAACCCTAAATTTATTATTAAACCATGATGGATGCCCAAAATCCCATCGATGTTCGTTAAATATGGTGTCAATAATTTTTTAAAACAATAGGGACATTAAGTATTTGTTTTCGATCTTGTGTTCGATGCACGTGTTGTTAATCTGCTACGCGGTGCTACATCCTTGGTCCAGTTGTATCCGACCTCGGGTTTACGTACGTACGTGGTGAAAAACAGTATGATTCGGCGCCACCGTGGCGAAGAATTCGCTTCCGAGGAATTCGGTTAATGGAAGAGTTCAACCGGAGGATGAATGTTGGCAGCTGCCCTCCATGTGCGAAAGCTGTTCATTATCCGACGCTCCCATTAAAGCGATCCGGCTCACTCCTAGGCAATCTCTTTCTCTCGCTTCTCCCCAGAAGTGAAAATTTAGAGAAAGGAGGTTTCGCCTTAGATTGGGGATAAATTGTGATTTGCGTGGATTACGACGACCTCCAATTTTGCAGGTGTGCGGGAGTGAATGAGAATTTATACTCCTCGGAAAACATTAGCGTTTATTACATTTCTATAACTCACTCGGATATTAAAACTGAAGATAGGTTTGAGTAGATGAGGGGTAGAGCGCACTTCGGACTAAGGTATCGTATGGTCAAGGGGACTGTATAAAGGAGGCCAAATTCCATCCCATAGATGGATGATTTCTGTTGCCACTTCGGTTGTATTTTAATCGGTTTTAAAAATGTCCGCGGCGCGGTGATGAGTGCTATGCGATCCCCTTCGTTACCAATATTTTGCACTATAATGTTTTTCATTGCGAGGAATAGCATTGAGAAGTTATGCAGGTGATAGATCACATTATTATGTAGTTAAATATCGGTTAACACCCCTAATATTATTTAATATAACTAATTAATTAGTTAACATTATTTCCCCATGAAACTCTTTTGTAAACCTACCTAAGTGCGCGTCGGATGACACAACATTTAAAGGGCGACTTGAGGATCCTCTTTTGTAATATTCGTGGGCAGGGGCGCAGCTAAGAATTAAGGCTACAGGGTGGTTTTAGGCGCAAATAATACTAAGGGGTGCCAGGGTATTGCATACCCGCCAGGGTAAGTGGGATTTGCTGGGGCCCTCCTCCAGAAAAAAATTAAGTTCAATGGTTCAAAATGGCGAGTCTAACGGCTTTCTGGGGGTTATTTGATTAATCCTTAAACTTATTATATAGGTAAATTATATAGGTAATCCTAATCAAATTAAGCAAAATGGATTAAACTTAAATATTTCTCTGAGCTCTGGAGGGGTGGGGGAGGGTTTATCCCCCATAACCCCCTCGCTGCGCCACTGTTCGCGGGTATGGTATTTGGAGGAGGTGAGCGACATCTGAGGTCATTTGCGCCATGAGGGAAGGGTAGGTAAGGAAGGGTGGAGAGTAACCCGTCATCAGCATTAGCCTACTCCTAACGAAAGGCGTCAAGGGGACCACGGCTTAACGTCCCATCCGACGGACGGAGTGTTGCGCTTGAAATGTCCTCCATACATCATTCAAGTAGGGACACTCGGATAGTCTCTGAAAATTCTCTGCCACCGCCGGGATTTGAGTCTGAGGCCACAAGATGGGAAACCAACCCTCTAGCCATCACACCAACCCGAACCCCATCAGTTCGGATTAAGTCACTGCCATGTGATATTCACATATCCTGAGTTGTTAGGCCATTTCATTTGCCATGGTTACTTTGAACTTAAAGGATATTTGTTTGTTGGAGTCAGAAGGCTTCACCCGGAGCTTGAACCGGGCACCCTTCGATCAGCACTCAAGCGCTCTAACCACTACGCTATTAAGCTTCCGGTATGTGAATCCGCACTTCAATACAGTAGAGCTCCAATTATCCGAAGTACAGCCATCCGAATCCCTCACACAATTTATTTTATACCGATAACTAATAAAATTCGCAAAATAACAGTCTTACCTATGCGCGCTACTCTTCTTCTCTCCACGAAGCTAGAGATGACGAAATTTTTTAATGCGTGGGAGAAGAAATTGTTGAGGAAGAAGATTTCGATAATGTGGAAGTTGAATCATGGGGCCATCAACCAGCGAAGCGTTTTCTTTTATGCAATTTACATTAAACATCTGTATGTACCTTAGTACGCGCAATATAATCCGTAAAAAATTTCTTTTCATTTACAAATGATTAAAAATGCATGCTTTACCGAAAATGAAATCTTTTATTTAAAATACCCCAATTTTCGGGAAGAATTCCAATTATCCGAATGGGGTTCGGTCCCAATTGATTCGGATAATTGAATTTCTACTGTATCTAGCTTTCGCAGTTCTCAACGAGCATTTTTTGATCGCATTGCAACATTTCCCTTGTCTACTTCAAAGTCCATCCTCACTGAGGTTAAAATGTTTTTTTATTTCAGCAATTGATACCTCTCTGCTGAAAGCTTAATTTTACTTATGAATGCCGGTGTGCCTTTGAAAGCAAGCTTACAAGTGTGGTGAAAGGACCTCTTGTTCTATCAATTAAAATCTTACTGTCAAGTTTTCCATTAGTTGACGGATGATTATTTTTGTGACCTTAGATTTTGTGGAAATTTCTTGTCGAAATATCCTGCTTGACCACATCGGGACTCAAAAGTTTCCCTTCATCATTGCAAGCACGAATATTACAAAAGAGGATCATCAAGTCGGTCTATAAATTCGTTGTCAACCACCATGCATTTAAATAGGTTTACAGAAGTCGCCGCTTGTGTCGCTGACGGACAAATTGATCTGAGTTTCACAGAGAAATAAGGTACAATTAGGGGTGTCAAGCGAAACATATATTCATGATGATGTTATCTATAAAATTAATTATTTTTCAATTCTATTCCTTGCAATTACAAGCATTATAATGTAAAATTTTCGCAAAATGTGGATCGCATTGCACTCATCACCGCGCCGTGGACATTTTTGAAAGCTCATTAAAAGGCGACCGAAGTGGTAACCGAAATCACCCTTCCATGGGATGGAATTGGGCCTCCTCTATACAATTCCTTTGATTGCAAGGGTTTCCATTTGTTATCCAAGCATTTCATATCCGCGATCACAATTCCCAAGCTCAAGGTTTTGAGCTCCGTCACGGTTCTTGGCAGTGACCCGACGACCTTGACCCAATGCGCGAGGATATTTTTCTCTTTTTTGAAATTTAGACAGGTCTTATTTAGGGACTTCCCTTTCTCGCCGTGGCCGACATTAACACCGAACCATCTTTAAAAGATTTATCACCATGTTGGTGTTTATTAGTGCTGCTCCATTGAAACGGAACTTTATGGCCAAAGTCGATGAAAATGATAATTTCTGCTTTCACATCCACCGAAAATTGCCGGCTTCAGTAAAAGATGCTGTGACTTCGATCTCATGTTCACGGTTGTTATTCATTTAAGGAAACAACCTGAATAAATCCTGAATCAACTTTAGAACCTGCTGGTTTTCAAGAAAATTTTCCATTTTTTTGGGAAGGCATCAAGTGAAACTATAATTGAGGGAGCTTCGTGTTCGTATACCATGAAAGTAATTACTTTTTTGGAAACCATTAGGCGTAAATCATTTTCATTAATAAATATCTTTCCGCGGAGTTGAAGGTGCTAAAGATCAAGTGATGGAAAAAATTGAGGTGCTGTGTGAGAAAGTAGCAGTAATTCATTCAATGGATTGCTTCGGTCATAAAAAGGTTCGTGTTTCTATCCTCGCTCCACTGAAGCGAAATTAATAAAGTCAGCCTCATATATGCCTTACACCACAGTGATTTAATCTGATCGTTTAATATAATTAAGTTACCTAATTTAATTTTGTATTCGTCCTTTAAATTCTGCTGGGTAATGTGCCACGGTTGTTGCATGGAATTTAACACAGGTAAAGAAATGACGGGGATAATTTTAAAACGCACACATAATTAACGTGCACGCTAATTATGGCGTCATTTTAACCCTAATTTTGCGTGAAATGAGAATTATAATAGATAATATCATTTTAACGTTAACAATATGTAGTGGACAGAATATTTTCCCGGGGAATGGGAGCCAAGTGGATAGAAGACTTTGATAACTGCTCGAAAGTCCCTGGGTTCAAATATCGTTGATATCTTTGGACTTCCGCAATCAATACTCCTCGCGTTGCGTTGAGGTAAGCTAGAGGAAATATAGTACCCCCACCTTCCCCGAATGTGTGTAAATCGAACTCGCGGGGGTGAGCGCAGCCCTAATCTAGCTAGACAAACCCTCTGGTGGGACCACTGAGTGTGTGGCAATAAGAACTCATAACCATCCATTTCCATTATAATGATGAAGGGTCTTAAAACATATTTTGAGAGTGAGTGAGAGTAAAATTATGCTCATGATACGTCAAATATTCTAAAGTGCAGAAATCCGAAATAAATCTTAGCTAATGGGAGAGTATTCACGTCCATCTGGCACTTCTATAAAATCGTATGAAAGTAACTTGCCAAAGCCCACAGCCTACTGACTTCTGTGCCCTTCTAAGCGTGAATGTAAATGTGGTGTTTGATTTTGGGAAAGTTTAGAGATCTGGGAGCTTATTCATCAGGTTCTTTGGCTCCATTTACTAATGAGGTATGTTGAAGGTAAACGTTTTTTGCGTGTTTTGATTAATTTCACTTCGTTGTCGGCGCGAGGCATTCGAAAGACGGTTAACTTTTTGAGATATTTATGCGGTGATGTAATTCACTTTTTCATCAACTCATCTTCTCGTCTCATATCAAGTTCGTCTTGAATTTGCTTCGAAAATGTCAGCATTAAAAATCCATGGCATTTCTTCCTCTTACAAGCGGACCCTCCTCGAGTTTCCTCCATGAAAATATATATTTCCATCTATTTGTAGGACCTCTTAATTCATCATTCCCTTCAATTTATCTTCAACAATACTCGTTTAAACACTCTCAATCGACTAAAATGAATGAATTCTTCACATAGCTATTATAAAATATCGGTTTACTGGATTTTACGATAATTTCCTTAAAAAGTTTGATGCGCACTCAATCAAGTTCTGTTTTCGTTATGGTGATAAAAGAAAAAATGTTTTTACATACCGTAGCAAGTATGCAGGAAAAGAAAAATCGCAGCTTATAGTTCCGTCTTTGAAAACCGAGTTGATAATTTTTTTTTGTGAAAATGAGTATCAATGCCTCTTTTAACGATCTATTTTGAACGGAAAAACTTTTTTTTAACTTACAATTCATTTAGCATGCATAAATTATGCGACATTATTCCATAATTTAATTTACTTTGTGTATCTCATCATAGGTAGGCATAATGTGAGGTAATATGAAGGAATTATGAATGATTTAAAAATTTCCTGGTGAATAATATTCAGCAATTCTTCTACAATACAATGCATGGAGACCTGTAATCAGTTGCATAAAAAATGTAGGGAAAGCTCATAAAGAACTTCAAAAGACCAACAGCCAATCGGACGACACCTGAGCCTTATTGTTGTACTCGCCAAGCGGTCGATTAAGTTCAGTGTGAAAATGGATATTCAAACAGTTACATACCTTGAAAATGGAAAATAAGTCGTTTTACGAAACGTATGCCAATACGACTGAATTAACCTGTTGTAGAACCCGAGACGAAATCCTAAATAAAGGAATAACCCTGTTGCACAAAGGAATATTTTGAATTATGGAATTTACGAAGAAAGATTTTGTCATGCAATTATCTAATGATCACAAACTTAAATTCTACCAGTATTAACACAAAGATCCAATTTCATGAGATCCTCTTCCATTGCTTCGATTTTCTCACCCAAAGTTGGGAATCTATCATGGAGCAGATTGAATGTTAGCTATCATTTGTCGCATGAAACAGCCGCAAATCAGATTGGTATGTGACATACACATGAATCGTTGCGCAAGGTGCCTTCGAATAGAGAAGAGAGATAAGTTATATTTTTCTCAATTGTAAGCACTGAGCATTTCCACGTAGGATCTATAATTTTAACATTTTTTCGTTTATTTTATAAAAACTTAAGGTCGTTCACGAGTTATCTCAACAAGGAATGAGCTCTAAGTCGAGGGTTTATTTTTCGCACAAATCAAATTAAGAAAGGAGATTCAGGAAGACAATGGTAATTTAAATTATCAATTTTATGGTAAATTAATATATTCTGCTTTCAAATAACTTGCCTCATGTGAAGGATAACCGTAAACTGCATAAAATATATCTTTAGAATGATGAATATAAGCACACTTGCTTTTCACGTTATACCATTGTAGGCGGATCGATTAAGTGTAAGTTGACTTTCCGATCGTCAACTGAACATGATGACTACCTTCTCAAATAATGGTAACGCAGTGTATACACGTAACTTATTAATGGATTTGAGGCTATACCGATGATTATTATGAGGCTGGCAATTACCGTTGAACCTCTAAGCTCCAAGAAAGTATTCCTTTTTGCACGCTCATGTCCCCATAGTTGAGTCGATGATTCGACTGCGGAAATAAAACTCTTGATATATTATCGCCAGGGAAAGTTGAATGGTATATCATAAGACGTAGTCACATCATAAAAGTAAAGCTGTCATCTTACGGTTGTCTTACGAGGCTCAAAAAGCGTGTCGCAACAATTTTTCTCGAACTGGCGATTATTCCCTTCGGGGCGATGATTCTCAGCGTTTCATTCGTTAAGAGAGTCTTACTTTCGAGGGTACTCAGTTAGTGGAAATGCCGTAATGTCTTTTCTTCTTACGTCAACAGAGAATTGGAATTCATTGCGGAGGAGTCAATAGAATCAGATAATATCCTTAGCTCATTGGATTAAATTATAAATCCACAAGCTACTTACATGTTTTCATCAATATTCATGAATTTAAATTTTCCTGAAACGGTTATCATTAACGGTTTGAATCGTTAAAAACTTAGCCAATGTCATCAGTTGACTAAAATTTAAGTTGAAATTTAGGTAAAAAAAAGTCTTCAGTGGAACATAAAGGGTGAGGTGGCGATAAGAAATTCGTTTTGAAGTAATTTTTCTATCCCTCCAGTATTTATCTACAGGTACGTATTTTATCGTCTTCCACCCAATCCGTGGGATGCCTTTTGGAGGTGAGCCGACTAACATATCTGTATTATACTCAATTTTTCTTTGGCTGATGCTTACTTTGACACAATGCGATCGGAAGTTGCCGTTCGCCATATTTTGTTTTCAGGAATTGTCCTTCCAGTTTAATTGAGTAATATTTTTATCGGTGAATGCAAGGTCTTACTCGGTGAAGTCGCACGGGTAATTTCGCCGGAGAAAGATCTCGCGCAAGATCATTCTTCGAGAATGGGCGAAAAAGAAATATCTTTCCAGTAAGGAGACATGTTCAATGTCAGCATTAGGGAAGTAGAGGGTAGTAGGATTGAAAGCGTGATGTTCAACAAGAATGGTGACGCTGAAATTGTCCAATCTTGTCAGTGATGTGCCCAAGGAGTCGATAAATAAGGAAGTACACTCAAAATTATAAGGAGGAGACGCTGAGAAAAACATAAATGAAACATGATATTATGATGGAAGATCATTGGACGACTTCTGTAGGATCAAAATTGTATGTGCACCCAAGTTTGAGTTCAAATAAAACATTAATGGAAAGGTCCCATACAAACTAATGGCAACGAAAATTCTTTGTTCAGTTCTATGTTGTTTTAGAGTAAAATTAATGTAAGAAATGCATTATAATATTTTCTGACGCTGTTGTAATGGAAAAGTCCACGTTATTTAAGGTGTTTGAGCGAAGCACTAACTTCGGTCACCCATAACTCGGGAAGAAGTCATTCCTTTACGACCAAATTCGAAAAATTGTAACCTGAATTTCTTTGCTATACATACTGCCAATTTAAGTGCTTTTAGAAAAGTGTCTGCTATCAATTTCGTAAAATTTAAGCGTGTGGGAACTAAATGCGTCATGTCAAGTCATACAGTTTCCTTCTTGGTTTCGCGATAATCCGCATGTCCATTGGTTTATTAGTATGCGATTCTTTACAACGTTAGCAGGTTGATTTGATTGGTATTAATTGAAATTTTGACTAAAACAAGTGTTTTCGCGGGGCTATCCCCCTTGAATAACGGTAAATTATCCTTGAAAAGTTGTAGCATTTTCCTGCTCACTGTTCCCTAAGGCTGGGGTGACATCGATGACAAGGCTAGGATGAACTCCGAATTGAACTTAAGTTCAAGAGAATCGCCGGCGTAAAAAAAATATTTTCATCATTATAATCGTCAGCCATTTCATATTAAATCCTCCTGCGTGAAATTTGATAATTATGTAGTATTTACGCTGTGGGCATACGGATAGAACGCTACCAAGAACGATTGTCTGCTACGCCCAAGTTCTGTCATGTTCGCTTTAACGAAATGGATATCTGCTTTTTTCCTGCAAACAACAACCTATTTTAAAAATTCCGAATTTATCGAAAAGATATTCATATAACTACTAGTCAAATCTGGTTGCATTAAAATGATTTGATTTCTATTTACAGTACAAAGGGATAGATGGGGCACTGGGAAAATAGCTCGATAACACTCAAAAACGGAACATTTTTTTGTTTCAATCATGATAAAAATCATTGGAACATGTTTTCAAATTCAAATTTACTATGAAATAATTTACAATTTATCAAGTAAAATTTTGGTCCAATTATTTTTCCAAGTCCCAATTCGTTGTATAGATATTTGAACCAAAACTCGAAAGGAAATAATTTGTGCGTCGACGGCGGGAGACAATAGGTTATTCGTGGTTATTTATCTTTCCCTTCCGTCTGGCGAATTTTTTCTATGAATTTCTATTTATGGTTTCATGCTAAGGACCCAATTTTCACTATATTTCAAGTACACAATAACATACGCATTGACCTTGGTAAGCAAGGACGTATCAACTCAATGAAGACGCTCGATTTATTACCGAGGCGCCACCAGGAAAAGATCTAAGGAAAGATCATTCTCGGACTGTGGGAAGAAGAGAAATACTGCGATGATGTGGGCATATTTCTCAATTTGATGTGGGCGTGTGACGATGTCGTCTTAACAAATGAAAGTGCGATCGAATTGAGGGTTGGGGTAAAAGGGATTGGATGCTCGACAGGTTCCTATGACGACGGATGCGTGTCCAGGAAAAAAAAGCGAAAGCTTAGTGCTTGCTCTCGAGAGTCGTGGACCTAATGGGATGACTTCTCGCGGCCTCTTTATCCCCTCCAAAACCCAAATACTTCGTTTTTTTTTGTTTTCCTTTTCAAAGGCGAAGTTGCTTAACTCATGGAAGAGGTATGACAGGTCCGCGTGATCGGAACACAATGGAGTTTTTGGTATTATGGAGCGTCGGAGAAAGTGTAGAAAGGCGTCCGCCGTTAGGTCATCTTCGTCGGACTACATCGGACGTGGTGGCGGTTTCATAGCCATGCGAAATCGGTGATGGACGATGGGAAAAAAATGTATCGGTCTCAAATTCCACTCTATCAACTTGTTCCGCGCATCGATGTGCATGGGGAGTAATAGAACGTGGCGTAACCGAGAGAAATGGTGGCCCATTTGAGCGTTATTCTTAGTGCCTTCCACAAAATATATGGAAAATACGATAACTACGCATTCCCACGCAGTCAAGCAAATAAAAAATTCAATGGGAATAAACATGCTATCGTTTCGCAATTTATTTTCAAAACACTGCAATTTGGTCTATTGTTATTCCGTCATTGTCGAAGACACAATTGCTAATAGACATAAGGCCGATGATGATGGTTTACTCTTCTTTAAGCTGCTCCGCTCTGTCGCCGTGTTTATATGTTTTTTTATAGGAGAGAATGAAATGTGTCGAACTTTAGTAAAATTGCGGCTATTTCTACGATATGAGTACCATTCTTCAGGTATATTGCTATGAGAAACAAAACTATGAATTCTCACGTATCCCGCATACTGGAAAAATCTATGGGTATACAGATTGGCATTGGAAAAATGTATGGGTATACAGTTGTTACGTTTGGAGGATATTTGGAGAAAATTACAGACAGATTGTGTCATTAACCCATTATAACCCAGAGCTGCTTAAGGGAGAAATCAAATTTCAAGATTTTTTATTCTGGAAAGATGAAACTTTTGCACTCAATCGTAATGATAATTACATATGAAATATTATAATTATCGAGGCAGATAAATATTTCGTAATCAAAATTTTTACCACAAAATAATACCTAGTTTAGATATTTCCTGAATAGAGCTGAAAATATATACGTTTTTGATGTAATCTTTGAAGCAACATTGGGTCATAATGGGTTAACGAAGAAGAGTAGTACGTGAAACGAGGCGTACCGTCGGCTTTTGCTAAGGTACTCTTCACGAACCTTCGTTTTTACCTCCGTTCCGACGGGTGGAGTGGAAACACCCTTTGGACTAGCTAATGTTAGGAACTCTAATCCGAAAACTGCTGCACAGAAAGAAATGATATTATGCTATTCAATTTTTTAGAGTCACGGACCACGAAAGCCTAAAGTAGGTTATAGTAAATGTTCCATCTCTAGTGATTTAAGAGTACCTACTTAGCTTATTGTGTAAAATATAAAAATGTCAAAATTCTTGTGTCTTCTCTTTTTTATTTTATTCTGTAAAAAAATATTGCTTTTAACATTTTTATATGTCAATATTCTACTCTCATTTTTTCATTTAAAGCCCTGAGAATGGTTTACAAATGAACCGAAAAGTCGCGTCGGCAAAACTCTTTTGCATCATTTGGCCTAAACTCCAGGAACTTTTGATCTTTTGTTGTAAAATAGAAAGATAAAACTTTGTTACGTTCAGAAGTACATTTAAAGAGACACGGCGTGTGTTTCATAACATAGTTACATTTTCTGGCTACGTCATGAAACTCGGGTCGTGCCTTTTATATTTGCCTTTAATTATTTTTTTTATTGTGCCTTTAATACTTGTGAACTTAAATATTTATTCTTTTAGCTTGAAACGTAGGTTTTAGTTTTAGTTTTACTCTTTTATTTTCCATATTGTAAAGGTTTCACATAGGTAATCCTGAAGTTATCAGTTATACTTAGTTTATATTCATGGTATATATAATTCATGGTATTCATAATATACGCAGGTAAATATTATATTTTCTGCTGCTTTACAAGCTAATGCTGCACATTTTCCGTCAGAAAATTGAAGTGAAAATTATTTAATTAGAGAATGTTTCCCCATTTAGGAGCCGTCATCTCTAATTCAATGTGCAAACAAAGAATACGAAATCTCCTCTATGCATACATCACAGTGACTTGAAGCCAAGAATACGCGGCAGCGATTACGGAAACGCCTAAGCATTGTCATGAGATATGGATGCACATAGTCATTGTGAAAATGGGAGGGGAAATGTAAATAAGCAAGAAAGAACCAAGCCGCGCCCTATGCGTGAGAAATTGGATATCCTGAAAACCGACTTAAGGTACTAGTAAGCTTCTGTGATTACAATTGCGAGGTTTTAGGAAATATGTAATAGCCTTTATTAAGTTCTGTCCTTGAAAAGGTACCATGTTTCATCTCGTGAGAGCAGAAAATTGAGATGTAGCGAGAGGGACACCTTTTTTTTGCACCCGATAACTTATTATAATGCGACGTGACTCACGAATGAATTACCTGCTATGCAATCCGATGACACATAAATAGATTCAGTACGCGCGTATAAGAGAGATAAAAATCTTATGCATCGTAGATTTTGACTGCTTTTTCAAAGAAGACGTGAAATGAAGCCCATTTTTTTTAAATAGAAAGATTCTCGCTTATACTTATGTTTAAATCATCAAGTACACAAAACTTAATCGCTACTGACTAAAAATGTGATACCTACATTAACTCACTAAAATTAATTTCAGCATGACATTTGGTATTGTTTTTTGGAGAACACAACTTTACTCTTCAAGATAAAAGACATGCATGTATATACAATTAGCTATACCTATCTCATTCACTTGTGGATGCAGACGTCATTTCATACTTTGATGCGAAGGAGTTCAGCATGTCCTGTTATTATTAATGCATACCCTATATCAGAGCGGCCTATCGATGTAGATTTTACGTAGAGCCATTTTGCGTGTTTGCTATTAAAATGAGCGCAGCATTTCCCAGTCAGTATATACCTACTTTGAAATATCTCAGTTGTGCTTTTTGTCCCAATTTTATCATGTGAAGATTTTTTTATGTAACTTATGTAACTAGTATTATATAATCAGGATATAGAATTTCCTCGAAAGAAGAGTCATGACCCCTTAGACAGCCGCTTTTTATGCGCTAATAATATCATTTCCATAAGCAAAAGAGAATCGCATCATCAATAAACGCTCCTGCCAATGCAAGACTTCGCAAGCTGTCTTCCTGTCACCAACCTCTTGTTGAAAGAGATATTCAGTTATATTTTACGCAGAATATTATTTTAAATTGAAAAGTAAATTTTTATTAGCATATTGTTGAAAAATTTATTTAGGGTTTTCTTCGGAAATCGAAAACATTTATTTATCATTCGAATATCGTTTTAGTAAACAAATTCTCGATGGTAATAATGCATAATCCTCTTTGATAAATTAAAACGAAAAATTACTGAAATGAATTGTCTCACTTCAAGGCCAAGGTCTTGAGAGCTTGCGCATTAGTTGACTGCGTAACATCTTGTCTGCTCCTGGAATTGTTATCTCGCATATAATGCCATTACAACAATTAGAGACGTTGGGTGTGGTAATGACCATGTTTCACGACAGTGGAGGTTTCTATTGTTTTGCGTCAGTGGGGTAGAATGTCATTTTTTTCTCACATAAAATTAATTTTACACAGTTTACCAGCGATAATTAGTAAGGATTGCAGGCAGTTCTTCCTTTGTGAATACGTCGAATGCGAAATGAAATTCGAGTAGTTTTCTTGAGTAATAATGAATGCACACGCTATTTACTGAGTATTTATAGGCAGTGATAAAAAATTGTGTATAATTTACGATTACTCATTATAAAAGCTTATTTGTTACATGGGAAATCAGATGTAAGTGGAAAAATGTCTTGATAGTTACATAAGGATGAATAGGAAAAATTATATAGCTTAGACATTTTTTGAAAAATTGTATTTCCCAATTATTCAAAAATGGGTCAAAGTTATTTTGATCATATCATAGGCCTTTTATTCTTCAGCGAAAGGTTACCAGGACTCTGTGATAAATTATATAATAAGAAAGATAAGGAAATTCATCGCATTTAGGTAGGTTTTATTATTGGAAGATCAAGGTACTCATGTATTGATGAATATAAAATAGTCGGTCCAAATTATTCTTGCATTGACTTTAGATGGCAGGTGTTTACAATATTTCTGCAAAATAAGCCTAGAAATTACGATTATTCGACTATGGTCTCAGTACACTTAGATTTTAGAGTTTGTGTCGGTGAAAGATTTCACTGTGAAATGAGGAATACATCTATACATTCTTAACTACCCTAAAACGACGCATGCCTTTTTCATGTGGACATTTTTAACAGATAACAATGGATGATCAAAACTATCTATGCCTTGTAAACATGTGCGCCACCCACCGGAACTCGAACGCGGGCCGGTGAGGATCATACTCAGCTTCCACTGAGGCGGAGCAGGTTAATCTTCGATCCAAATTTATTGACCCCTTTTTATCCCAGTAAATTACTCTACTCCCGATAGCAATACGTATTGTATTACTCAAGATATTTTCGGCTCTACAGTCTGTAGCCCTGTTCACAGTAACTTAAGTGGACGTAACTTTGCTCATTATTACCCATAATGGTAATTGCCGTGTTCAAGTACTCCCAGCTCAGACTTACCACTCTAGTTGGCTTACTTACTCCTACTAGTGGGCTTTCCGGCGAATGGCATGCAAAAACTCTTCTTTGGTTGTCAACTGGGCGAATGGCTCAATCGACTGAAAGAGTCATTCACCCCGTTTGCAGCCCGAGAAGATATTTCTGCCTAAGGCATAATTTGCGAATCGTCTACGTGATGCTTTCGCCTAACTCGCGATTATCTTATGCTGTTCGCCTTTTCCAATTCGATCGACCGTGCTCTCTTCCGCGTGTTACGGTATCCCGCGTGCGGTATATCGTCCACATAACGCTTGGAATCCGAATCACGACCGATCCGCGTCTGCCCCCGTGAACGACACCATCTCCGGTAAATGGCCCGAGTGTGACTTAACTGACTTCCCAGTCGACTTAGCTCGTCCAAACGATCCCAGTGACGCAACAGTCTCTATGGTCCTCGTGAGGTTAAGGAGGATTACGGCCGAGGCGTGGTGGATGGCTGCCAGGATGCTTGCTGCTTCGGGACGTGAATCTGCAAGGCGAGATCCCATTGGCACGACTGCTACGCCCGGCCGCTTCCGTCGAGGTCTCGTTTCTCCTTCGGGCGTGACGGGCCCGTTCGAAGGCCTCCGAATCTTCGATGGCGGCCTGCGAAAGTTCACGAGCGTCTCGGACACTGGTCACGCAAGTGAGCGTGTTTTGGGTATTTGATCTTAAACCAAAAGAGCTCGTTTTTTTATGTCATGTAAAAAAAAATTTTTCTAAAGATTTTTTTCAGCGTTGAATTTTTCGTGACATTGATGTGCTTAATTTATTTATTTTACTCAAGACAAGAATTAGCACTTAATAAAAATGGCAACTGGATGGAATCTTTTTGATGTGAATGTGTGGAAAAAAAGTGCATTATATGCTTGTTGGGTATCTCGGGTGTTTCCAAAGTCCAGGTGATATTTTATGTTGGTCGTGATCCCATACAGATATTTCCGTGTATCGGATTAAAGAGCGTACATTAAAATTGTGTTGAGTAGATTTATAGCCTTCATTTAAATTCATGACCAGGTTGACACATCGTGAGTTCGTATCGAGCGTAGTGTGAATTAGGTAAAAGTGTACTCAAGGATTTGGATTAACTCAGGAAGATATTTGAGTAGAGGCAGTTTCCTTTGTTCCTTTCGGTAGGGTTATAATATTACTGAAACTTTTGCAGCAATTATACGGAAGATATTGGTTTGTGCATCATTAATGAGGGTTTTGCTAAATTGAACTTTATTACTGCTCAAGATGAGCAGAAATAATAATTTCAGCTTTATGCCAGAGCAAAACAGTATTTCTTAAATAGAATAAGTGAAAGATTCATATCTTGCTACCTCTGAAAATAATCTCCTATCCATTCCAGAGGAAAGAGGATTCTACGATAGCAAGGATGGTGTTATCAAAACTCCACTCAGCAAATTCCGTCATAACGTATATGACTCTTGGATTTTATGTACCTTGTGTTAGCTAATATCATGCAAACTACGAAGAAAGTGAAACGAGATTACTCATTTTAACTTTCAATAACTTATTTAAATTTTCTAACGTTGTAATGTAAACAAGATCTGCGTCAACATACAAAGTAAATGGCCACTTTCGAGACATTTCGCTTGGATTGAGTATTAGCATGTTTATTTAGCCATTCGTTTCTAGCTTTTATTCCTAATAAAGTGGTGAATCAGAAGTTTGCTTTCATATACATCATCATATTAATTGCTATTATTATTTTTTAGATGGATCCAAGGCTCTCTTAATGCTTCAAAAAGTTTTCAAAAGGGTGGGAAATGTAATTATCTTTTGCGTAATGTTATGTATTCAAGGATGTTTTGCAATAAATCTTGTAGCTGCATAGGATACAATTTTTCATAGCATCCGTAGATTAGATCTTCCCATCAATGTTTTTAATTCATGAATCAATTTTCAATTGCGGGTTTGAGTAATCTACACCAGTATGGATTAAAAATATCCCGATTGATTTACGCATGATGCTTGATACGACTGAAAATTATGTGCCTTGAACAAAAATCTGTTACGGATGGATACATACCATCAGAAGGATATTTCTGGGTAGATTTTCCATTGAAAAGGGGAGTATTGAAAAAAAAAACTAGTGGAGTAACAGCTATCGCAACGCTAAAATTCTTGCGTAATAAGATGATTATTATACTAAGCTTTGTGGAGAAATCAAATTGAGATATTTTCGTTTGCTACAGAGAATATTCTAGACGATATTTCTGCCTAATCCCATCGGTCATCTCTGTTTTGTCACGTTTGACATCGTTTACGCTCAAATTTCCACGTGAATCCTCATCTCATCGTGAAACGAAAAATTTTCGCTGTGAAGCAAGCGTTTGTTTTTTTTCTCTACTTGGCGGAATGGATAAAAACTCGGACCTTTTTCTTCGCTGTCCACGCGCCTCTTGACCGAACGGAGACAGTGGATCAGTGTGGTGGGGGGGACGGAGAAAACTTCCACGAGTTACGAAGGAAATATTGTTTTAAAGAGAATTACGTAATTTCTCTCGTCGTCCTCCATCGACTGATGGTGAATAGGGTAGTTTTATTCATCAAAGAAAACGAAAGGCATTGATTGCAATTCGTTACCCACTAGTAGTGTAGTCATAATATACAAATTATTTGGTTTTAGTAGTCTCAGTTTAGACGAATGCTAATGGCCATTTCTAACCTCATTTGAAAAAGGCCAGATTGGCGGCCGTGCAATGCCACTCCACGTGACGTCATAGGGACCTAGATGCCATACGAGTAGACAGGAGTTTTACACCGTCTGAGATTACCAATGCATGCATGTGGCACAGAGCTCAGGGAAACATCTCTCAATATCACATATTAAAATTGCCAATGGTTCGAAAGTTTCCTTCGTTTGATAGGGCATTAATAATCCTTATTTAAGCCAAGCGCAACCTTCTAGCAGGGTACTCTACTACCTGCTATCAGCCTGCATCGTATCGGCGCTCATAACCTCGCACCAAGGTGGCCTCACACGGCGGCAGCTGGAACCAGAATGACATCACACGGGCTTTTCCCAGCATTCATACTTAGCCGTCGCGTTTTCGCGCGATTAAAAATTTTCACTTTTCATTTAATCGCGAAAAATAGATATCGCCATTTAAAAATCTAAAAGCATGAAATACGTGCTCCAGGAGTATTAATCTTTCGATTTAGGCAATTAAAAAAATAGGAAATTACTCTTTTAGAGTGAAATTTTGATACTATATTTTCCAGAAAGTGGAATGAAATGGAAAAATCAGGATTTCAACAATGGCTCCCAGGGAAATGCTTATCTATGCATTGATAACATTTTATTTTGACCAATGGAGTATACATTTCGTATTGAAAACACTGATATCAGTAAAAAAAAAATAAAAGTAATCGTCGTAGGCCTTACTTTGTCAGTCTTTCCATGGTTTTAAATTAAAAACGTTTTAATATTCCACATGTTTTTTTTATCAACCCCCACCTTTACCTTGAGCCAGTACTATCGTTGGAAAAAAATTAGGCGGTACTCACAAAAAATTCCAACAGCTGAACATGTATTATACATCCGGCCGCGAAGTTATTTTAACCGGTACGCTTTTAACGAGTTTGGATTTTAGGGGTATGCCGTACCGGCCCAACTACAGCACTGCTTTGAGATTTAATAAGCGAAATATCTCCCATCACGCATTGAAATGGGCTTACAAAAGTCGCCGCACACGTCGCTGACGGGCAGATGGATCCGAATTTCACGGAAAAATAAAGCCTAAATCACGCAATCATTTTCCCATACCTTTGGAGGGACAGCTCCAGCGACCGCACCACGATGGCAGGAAAGAGATGACCGTTTCTCGCTATCATTTTCCGCGATAGTTCGAGGGATGCTTTTTCCATCACTCAGCACGTACTCTCTTTCTGCAGCTGAAACCATAGCTGGCACCGTTCTTCAGTCAATCGGAACGCAAGGCCGCTAACAGTGATTGTAACGCCACGCTTGGCATTTAAATGAACGGCAGTTATAAATACGGAAAAAACGATGGAAAAAGAGACGGTGGGAATGACCGTGTGATTCAGAAAATGATGGCTCGACCAATCACTCTTTTGGTCTCTGTAAACCTATCGCTGGAGATATTGGGGGCGAAAATAGACGATAGAGTGGCTCAAACTCAAGGCTTAAACTCTTAATAACACTAAAGGGCTGTAAACGATGTTAATAGTCGTGAAAATGTGGTCCAGAGATTCGCAACTTTTCAGTGCTATTCCTCACGATATTGAGTATTATTTAATAAATACTGGGAAGAAATGAATAAATCTCACGTCAACGCCGCGCTGCGGACATTATGAAAACCAATTAAAATGCACTCAAGGTGGCAGCAAAAATCAAGCATCTTCGGCACGGACTACTATTATTCTCACCCTTCATCTCTCATTTCTCACCTCATTATATTTGATATTCTCCTCTATGAAGTCCCCTCGGCTGAAATTGAAGTGAAATTATGTTAGTTACATGAAAATTGCGCTACGATCGGCTCTTAAAGCTTCAAAGGAGACTAGAAGTTTAATACTGAAAACTTTGATTAGTACATATTATGTGTAAATATGTTTTTCTTCATGAAAAAATGGGTTCCATCCACGAAAAGAGAAAATTTTCAGCAAAATAGGCCAAAAGTGTTTATTTTGATTTGAAAAAAAAAATCAGCATCCGACTCTTGTTCGATCAGGTCACTCAGATTTCCGTTGAGATTGGTTCAAGCCTTCAGATCCCATTGCTGCAGTGCTGATGGGCTCTTACTGCAGCGTTGTTCTTATAGAAACTGTTGCGTAAAGCCGAATGGTTTAGAGAAGAAGAGGCGGATGCGAAAGGATTCGTTTTCACTCGAGTTTGGACGCGACATTCGCCTCCTCCGCCGTGGATTACGCCAGAGGGATGAATGAAGAGAGGGGACTTGCGCCACTCGCGTACCATTTTCTCAGCACCGTCCTGACCCGCCCCCGAGTCTCCCCAGAGGCTGCCACTCCCACAGCCACTGGGTCACAGAACAGCATGGCTTGCCCCATGGGGTGCGTTCTAGTGATTCGATAATGATAGATACGATCCCAGTCTCAGAGCCTTCCACGCCAGCCTTTTTCCCCTCCATCTCTCCTAGCCGTCCCAGAACTAGGGCCGGGCATAGGGGGCACATGGCCCGGGCGGTAGTTTTGAGGGGAGGCAACATTTGTAAAGGTTATTTAAAAGAGTTATTTGATTTTTATAAAAATTATTTGACTTAATTCTTAATTTCTAAATCATTGAACAATGATATTAAAAAAACTTCTTAATAGCAAACATACGAATATGCTCTACAGATTCAGGCTTCAATTGGAGGATGTTAGACATATTTAAATAAATAAAAGATTGTAGCACTTTTCCACAGTTTTCTTTTTTACTGCGTAAATCGCGTTTCGGCTCACAGAGCCATCATCTGGTCTTGGAAAAGTGCTACAATCTTTTATTTATTCAAATAGCAAATATACGGTGCGTAATTTCAACCTCAAAAAATAGCTAGTAGTGGAATTATTTTATTTTAGTGGTGGGGAAGGGGGGGAGGGAGCTAGGGGTGATAAGGGGATGGAGTCGGCAAAGCGATCTTTGCACACCCGACCAAACTCCTAGTTCCGACCCTGTCTCCTGGCCTAGTGAAATATTGCCTTTGAATGTTCCTCAGTGAATTGGTACTCTACTAAGTGTAGACGGTTTTTTCTGTGTTAATCTCGTGGACATCTAATGAATAATATAAAAACGAGCGTGATGCGCCCGCTCCCAGCGGGCTTCCCCCGCTCTTTTCAATGCAGGTCCACCGAGGGATAGGCGCGTTTCTAATTTTAAAGTGTAGAAAAAAAGGCAGGGTCTTAAGTACAAATTTAATTGGAATGTTCATGTACAAATTGAGGTCAGAGGATCTCTTTAAACACAGCATTGGAAGTAATTACACTATCCTCTGTTAAACGCACATGATGACTCATACTTACGTATCAACAGGAGACTTGAATGTGGAATCAGCCGCATTTTGATAAAAATTATTTAAAGAATGCGAGATATTATTGCAAATGAACAAATGTATCAGTTTGTGCGCCGTTGACGTCAAGAATAATTACCGTTTTTTTTTAACTATTTAAAAACCAATTTTAGGAAACAATAGCAATATTTAGGAAGTAAGATATGCCGTCGCATGTTCTCTGATAAATTTTGTGCATTTTGGTACCTCATTTGTAGAGTTTGGTTGCGTATAAGTTGAGAAAAAGGTATCTATACATTAGAAATAATATAGAAGATTACTCCCAATTTTCCTCAAAAAGTTCGGGAGAATCCCAGCTATGCTCCTCGTAATATTTTTTATTATTCAGCCTAGATATTTATCTTTTTCTCAGTAAACTCTCTTATAGCTGGTGCCGAAAGATCTGTGGAATAGGGTAACTTGAGATTGGAGTATATTATACCATAAATTCCAGTTCATATAGGCAATATAATCAAAACAACTATTTTATTATATTTATTTATGTTAGTCTTTAAAAATGATAAATAAGTGTAGAAAATTAAAACAAATTAATCCCTGCAAGGACCTTATGCAAATGGTTTTGTTCTTGAAGGTATTTCAAATGCGCAATTATAATATATTTTTTTACAAATAAGGCTTGGTATGTCAGCCTTTTCCCAATTCAGAGGATTGGATTTTAAACATTTTAAATTTGATTTATTATTACTTAAATGATTAATTAAGCATGTAGAACTTTACAATACAAGCTAAATTAACATTCGTACTTATCCAAGCAGTACTTGTAAAAAAATGTTCTCATGGTACATTCTTGTTGACTTGAAATTAAGCTACGAAACTTTGGTGTAATAGTTAATGCTTTAGGAAATTTATGAAGGTTTTAACTTTATTACGAGGTTTAGGCACGTGATTCATGAATTTTTCACTCTAGAATATGGATTGGGTACTGCTCACTTATCATCACTCTTTATGCATATATATCATGTATCCTAAGTCAAAATACACCAAGAAAGGGGAAAAAGCCGGCATTATAAAGGACGGGTTTTTACTTTTCGATACCTACGGTACAAGGCTCCTCCGTTAAATTTTCTTTCGTATGAGATGATTTGGAACATGCACGACGCTTGTAAAATTACTATCAATTTCCATTTCATGTATAGTAATGTAAAATCTTAGAACCACTATAAAACTTGTATCTTAGCGCTTCATATTTGACGTGGGTAGTGATTTACGAATTAAATTACTATTACATGTTCTTGGATTTGAATTTAAAATAAAATTTTCTCTCGATGAAAGAGGTATATGTGTTAGTGACGGAGTTACATCCTTAAATGCTCATTGCTGGTCGAAGTAGCGTCTGAATAATCTAAATGATATTCTTAGTTGAGCAGGAAGATACCTGATATATCCCATCTAAGGTCATCGTGTTTCTTTATTCCATTCAACAGGAAATATTCCCATTTTTTTATTGAAACCGAAGAGAATTGCAAAAAAATTCTATTTAGGTTAACTCTCCTCTCGCATATAATTTCCTTGATTTTCATTTCAAACACATACTAGCATAATGACGTAAAAGACGATTATTCTGTGGTCGCATTTTGCGAGATCTCAAAACAATCTCTCCTTCCGTAAATAGGAAGTCACGCTCGAAATTCACTCGAGTTTTGAACTCATACGCGCTCCCTTAATGGAGAGACCGGTGTCCTGTTTGTGGAGATTTCTCACCGCCATCCAACGTGATTTTGCACTTTTCACCCCCCCGTCGGTAATCGACTTTCGCTTTTCGTATAATTCACCCACGGAGTCGTCTAGAGGTGCATCCGTCTTGGCTCTTCTGATGACAGTTTCCGGAGAATAATGATCCCGAGCGTTGACTGATAAATGTTATATAATGCGTAAGTTCAATGAGAATATTGTGTTTTTTAGACTGCCATGAAACCTGCGAAACGTCGTTAAAAATTTGTGAGTAATCCGTAATGTTAATAAATTAGAAATGTAATAATAAAGATACACATTTATTTCACTGCCCAAAAATTACACAGAGATACATAGATAAAGAGTGACATTGGGCACCCCAGAAGATTCAACCTTTTGTAGAGTTGCCTTTAACGAGAATAAGATAGTGCTCGGCGGTACACTACAGCATAGTGTTAAACAAAAGCAGCTCTTCTGTGATTCATCATAGAAACAAGTGTCCCTATACAATGAATAAAATGAATTAAAAGTATGAGAGTAAAGCACTATCACAAAATATAATAAGAATGCAATTATAGGAAGTTATTATTAAATAAAAATTGTAATCTAGCTAAATAAAAAAAAAATAAAGTGGCAATTTTCCAAAATAATTTATATCACACGACCAATTTAAATACATTCTGTATTAACCTCAGGTGACTACATCTCAAAATATTTTGTAAAATACTTGGATGGGATACAGGTTTCAATAAAGTTTTTTTAGTCGAATTAAAAAGAGTATTTTTAAGCTTAATTTAGTGGAATTCTAGCGCATTGGTCAGTTATAAATTATTGGCAATTTTCCACGAATACTTTAATTTCATTTCACTACCGGTTTAAAAGGAATCTATTGAAACGGGCCGTGAAGAAGGTCTAAAGGTAATATAAAATGATGTCTCCATGTTCCTGGGCTTCACCGCGTGGATTTTTCTTTATGACGACAGTTTCTCCGGTATTCCAACCGGCGCGGCGTCTTCAGGTCGATGAATATAAAATGTATATTCCGGCCTAGGTCTTGATAATATTGCATCATCTTCAAGATACCAAATGTTTGTACCTTGTAACTATTTTGTACCTTGAAGTTGGTGTAGAAGCATTAAAACCTTGGTGGGAATTAAAATTTATTATCGTTGAAAGTAAGTAAGTGCTTAATTCCATATGGAAAAAATCCACTCCATCACGGTTGCTTGTTCTGATTTTATGTTATAAAATGTCTTGAAATTGGCTGCTAAGTTAAATTATAGTATTAGCGGTAATTTCTCACCGCCATACAATGTGAATTTGTACTTTTAAACCCCCTTGGTAATCGACTTTCGCTTTTCGTATTCACCCACGGAGTCGTCTAGAGTTGCATTCCTCTTGGCATAGGGCTCCTCCTCTGATGCCCGTTTCCGGAGAATAATGTCCCGACCCGAGCGATCATTTATCTCCCTCTCCCTTGTATCGAGCGCACAATCCAGGCCGCCGACGATTCAATTTCCTTCGCTCCAGGCCATGATGCATCGCCCGTGGAGATGCACCGCCGCGCCGCTTCGGAGTGGACGGGAGGCGAGGGGTTAACCGACAGTCGCAATCTCCTAGGAAATCGCACTTTCTCCCCACGTCTTTATTTCTCAAGTCACCCCTTTTCCAGTTCCGCCTAGGGTCGTGCGATATAGTACTGCGTCGACTGCGCAAACTGTGCAAGAATGAGGTTCATCATTCTGACCCGAACTTAAGTCCCAACTTAAGTCTCAATTTCTTGTCTTTTGGTGTTTCTTGTCTTTTTTTACTTTGGCCTTCGTATATTATTGTGTAAAAATGGATTTTGAGGGTAATGTAATTGTAGACATGTATTGTTTTCTGCTGGTTTGGTGCTATGTACATGGGGACATGTATTGTGTAAAAAATGGTATTTTGAGGGCTTTTTAAAATTTTTTGCATTTTATATTTTTGTCTTAATGTGCTTCCTAACTTTATGTTACCACACGACTTCATGGTCGACTTGTAACAAATTATGTATTAATAATAATAATAATAATAATAATAACGACGCAGACAATAAATACACACCGTTAAACCTATCTGACGAAAGTATGCAAGTTAGTGAAACCACTGTTACTATAGACAGTAAAATGTCAATATGGAAAGCTAAATCCCTTCACGGAAGACACCCTCATGCCCTGGAGGCCCCTGAAATCGATAAAGATGCATCGCACGCATGGCTCAGGCATGGGCAACTCTTCCCAGAAACAGAAGGATTTATGATCGCAATACAAGACCAGGTGGTGAAAACAAAAAATTATGAAAAATATATAATTAAAAACCCAAATTTATTGGATGACAGATGCAGAAAATGTGATAATGCCTCTGAGACGATACAGCACATCACAAGTGGATGCACTAACTTATCTCAAAAAGACTACCTGCACCGTCACAATCAAATATGCAACATCATACACCAGAAATTAGCTCTGAAGTATAAACTCATAGAAAATGGAGTTCCTTATTATAAGTACACACCTAAAACCATCCTTGAAAACGACCACTGTAAGATTTATTATGACCGTTCAATTATTACCGATAAAATAGTCCATAGCAATAGACCTGATCTAGTAGTACAAGATAAAACTCACAATGAAACGTACTTGATAGACATTACCGTACCTAATTCGCATAATATCACTACAGCCTACACCAGCAAAATGGAAAAGTATGAAGAACTTAAAAATGAAATCAAGAGATTGTGGAAATCAGATAAAGTACACATAATACCCATCATTATCTCCGCCACAGGAGTAGTGCCTCATTCACTCCATCAAGGTCTTCAAACTATTGGACTGCCGAAAAACTTGTTTATTACCATACAAAAAGCAGCAATTTTAAATACTTGCCGGATTGTCAGAAAATTTTTCAAAACAGAGTAAAGAGACGAGAGTACTTGGTGATACCCGTACCTCGCCTAAAACCAGCAAAAATGCTGTGAAAACATAAAAAAATATATAATAATAATAATAAAATACGATGGATGGGTTGGAGAACAAACTGCGCGCCAAAAATATTCTGGATTGAGAGGACGAATAACTTCTTCATTACCGGCCTTATTATGCTTTTATACGCGATCAGTTACGCTCTCAAAACGTAAGTCATTCTATCCAAATTACATCGTGTATATAGTAGAACTTTCTCAACATTTGCCTGTATCTGAAACATTAAAAAATTTAAATCTCAGATGATACGGCGGTGAATTTTAAAATTTGATATGCATACCATATTTCAAAGGGGTGTGGGATTTACCTCAGGTATATTTCCGGAATATTTCAAGAGGATTGCTTAAGTTTTAAGCAAAAAATTATTGGCAAAAACGAATTGTTGAGCGCATTTTGAGCGACTTTCTCGTTAGCTTAGAATGAAAATTCATTATGCCACTAGAAAATTTTATTCCATCAATTATTTTCGATCACTTGAATTTTGTTTTACCTATATATTTATTAAATGATTGAAATGCGGGGAAACTCACATGTTCGAACTGAATTCGGTTAGAAATCTACTCAGATTATATTAGGTGCTGATATAGATATATATTCCTGATGTCTTATGCATTTTTGGATTTATGCGTATCCGGTGGGTGCTCACACTTCCCGAATGCATGTAAATGTGTAATAGAATATTATTTTTCTTCAAAAATGAAGTACACATATTATGTACCGTATGGTGTCGAATAGACGCATTGACAAATATTAAAGAGATGCTGACTGGGTATTGTATATGATATAGATCTCATCAGACTGTCCAATTCGTTAGTTTAAATGCGGATGAAAGGGATTGCTTCATATCATCCATATTGATTTGATGGGAGACTAGAGGGTGGCCAAAAACACACCACGCCTTTGCCCGTGAAAGGGTTAGATGTTTTTAAATTTTGTTGCCTATGCCCCGAATACTAGAAAACGGATGCAAAAACGACTGAACATGATTCTCTTAACTTATAAAAGTCGGTGAGTATTGCCGAAGAAATTAGATGCCGGAGCCTTTCCAGTTTTGTTCAACTGGACAGGAAATAGAACTGAAGACATTTGAGTGCGAATATTACACCGAGGAAAAATCTTTTGCCTTGTCTAGGATTCGAATCCGTAACTCCCGAATTCGCTTCAGGTCATCTACTCCGTATACACCACCAACTAATACTAAAGGCATCTTCTTCCTTTGCGTAGCCGAATTTTCGCACCTTAAAGTGCACTTACGGGTGCCTCCGTGGAGGTATTTCACTGGTTAGTCTGCGGGGGTTTCATTGAGTAACGTAGAGGTTAGGCATTACAGGCCCAGCAACTTTCATGATTTTCTAAAATAAATGTCAGACTCCAGTAGCAAAGCAACAAGCCTGAAGCTTTAACGAAATAGTGTTTTCTTAAATTTTTATATGAAAGACGTCACTTGTACTAAGAAAATGTTTTCAATTCTTTTCAGTTCAATTTTTTTCCTTACAAATTATGTGTATTTCCGCAATTTCCAAAGCATCTAATTTCTTCTCAGGGTAATAATGGGAAATTCGCGAGACTCGGTTTCGCATACCAGTCCCAATGATTTTTCCGAAAAAGTCCTGCCTTCTTGGTTAATCAGCATCTTTATTCATTAGTTTTATCGGTATTTTTAATGGAATTTTTATTGCGCCATGATTGGATTTTTTCTCCAGATTAATTTTTTCTCCAAACAATTTATGTGAATTTTCTCGCCATTGCCAATGCATTTCTCTTTGCAGAGTAATTTTGAAACACTCGGGTTCGCATTCCAGTCAATGCAAATGATTGGAATTCCAAGGCAATGTCGAAATTTCACCTTGTGTGCGCTAGCGGGTGACTCCTTTATGGGTACGCCGCAGGGTATTCCGCAACTATTTCCTTGAATAATTATATCCATTAGTTTGATGGACGCGTTGCAAAGCAAAACATCGTAACTAAGAACTTGATTGCATTATTAATGACCAGCGCTTGAAATAAAAATAGGAAATAATTCAATTTCCTCCATCTTGAAGCTAGAAATATTATTCAAAACAGATGCGCTGACCTAGACGGGAAAGGGAAACCATTCGGGTGCATGCAATCTTCTAGGAAATCGCACTTTCTCCCGATGCTTTTCCCAATCCCGGTAAGGTTCCTCTTTCCCCATAAGGTCTCCCCTTTCCCGTCTTGGCCACTCGATCTACAACTGTTACTCCCTTTGGAGAGTCTCAGAAAGAGAAAGATAAGATTTTCTAGCGGCAGGCGCACTTGAGACTAATGTGCATCCCTTCCTTGCGCAGTCCTCTCCTTACACTCTCCGGCAAACGGTGCTTACGATATATCACGGCTCGCGTCGCCACCGCTCCTGCTGGTGGGGATGGCAAGCTCTACCTTCTTCCTTGTGTACTTTAGCTTCCACAGCTATTGTACCAAATAAGGATACACTCACTGAAGACTCCTCATTGAGGAATGCACGCACGGAAACAATCAATGTATTCGAACGAATTTGAGAAATGAGATAAATAAATATACTGCATATACGATTATTGTTCCTTAAAATAAATGTTTTCTTTAAATTATTTCTATTAAAATAAAATTAATGAACATTTTAAGTATATGATTGAATAAAACCAATTTACCGTGCTTAATAAAATTAGTTTTGCCTTCAGAGTCTTTAATTAATACTGAATACCTACAGCATATCCTCATTCCCCGGCCACCTCCGCGAAATATGTGCTCTGTAGCCCTGCTAGTTCTTTACGCTTTCGGACTATGCCATTCAATTTAATTATACAATCCTATTTAATTTACTCAATGCACTTTTAAATTACTTAGTAGACGTATTCTCTCTTTGATGGGTAAATTTATTATATATTTGGCAATATATGATACAATTTGCCAAATAAAAAAGGGTAACTCTCTGAAATGAGTGAGCGAGTTGAATTTATGTTTGTTTCCGTTGTTGCTTTTATATTTATATATTTTTAATATTAACTTCATTTCCATCATTCTCACTCATTCCTTATCGTTCACCGAATCCCTTAAACTGCCCACCACCGCACGGCATTGGGAATTTATTTATCCAACCATATAACGGCCGTAGAATTTTGATATTTGATTTCTAAATATATTTTATCGAGATACGAAGGACAAAAATAAAAAATGTTTACATCTTTTTGGTTCAAAATATCTCATCTGTATACCATAAAACACACTTCCGACCACTGGCAGACTGATTAATCATACAAATGCTTGGGGTGAACGAGATAATATATGAAAAAAAGGTAATAGAATCGACCCTCTTCTAAAATTGCCTGAAACTCTATGAAAAATTGCCTCAGTACTACATTTCCTACCTATTACGGTGTTGCCAACTGCCTCTATTCTTCTACTGTTTGGGGGCATTTTGGGGGTCCAAAACATCTATGGTAATGAGGGATTTGAACATCGGGGAGAAGCTTGTTAACGGCACCAGTGGCGCAGCGAGGGGGGGTTTGGGGGATAACCCCCCCCCCCCCCCCATAGCTCAGAGAAATTTTTAAGTTAAATCTATTTTACTTAATTTGATTAATATTGCTTATAGCATAGTGTTTTTACGAAATATCCCTCCGAAGGCCGTAAAACTCAGCATTTTGAACCATTTATCTTAAATATTTTTTCTGGCGGAGGGCCCCCGCACCTCCCGAATACCCTAGAGGGTATACCACACCCCCAGGCACCCCAGTATTAGTTGCGCCTGAAACCCCCCCAAGCCTTAATTTCTAGCTGCGCCCTTGAACGGCACCAAAGTCATTGTGACAGCGAATTGTCCACACCTTGTAACAGTCAGAAAGCCTTGAATCCCAGAACTCTTTGGTATTTCTAGGATTTAAGTACGATGAATATAGCTGAAAATTCGATCCTCATGGTACAAACGGCTGACTAATAATGTATGAACTGGGAGAGTGACCCCAGCGAGGTCAGCGCCACCCAGCAAGCGGAAGCGAGTCTTTATCTATAAAATTAGTTTTTGAATTAGTTAGTGAATTAGTTGACATGATGGCCTAATGAAAACAATCGAAGAAGGACAGGTGGAAGGGAAGAAGGGCAAGGGACGGCCACGAATGAGTTGCATAGGACCGGTTATAAAGGATGTGAAAGAGAAGAAATACGTCGCTAAGAAAAGATTAGCTGATAGGAAAAAGGAATGGAGAGCTGCGTCAAACCAATCTTAGGATTGTTTGCAAAGGATGATGATGACGATACTTCCACTGCACAAACGCTCAACAATCGCCCAACAATCGTTTGTGCAGTGGAGGTATCAATGAGTGAATTAGTTGTTATTTCTCAAACAATGAAATCGACAAATGAATTCAACATTGAGGAAATACTCAGAAAGAGCAAAGAACTAGGAAGCCCTCGGTATAGCAGCCGGAGATATTAGGGGGATAAAGACATGCTCAGTGTAGTGTTAATTAAACGATGTGCAGGCATGGGGATAGGGTAGGTAGAAACACCGGTTTTATGGGTACGACACGACGCATTCCGACATGTGCCTATGAATGATGCAAGCTGCATAAAAGTAAGCCTGTCGATGAATCATGTAGTTCATACCTTCCATCGGAAGTCGGTAGGAATTCCTGCTTCCTTCAAATCCTTTTCGGGCGCAATTAAAGTTCAACTTCACACGAAGAAATTGAACATCGCAAGTGCTCCTGGTCGTTGAGATGCCAGTGGCCATCTTATAAAAACGATAACAAAGAATCTTTTTTAGGTGGCTTCAACTTTTTTTCGCTCATTGAGAATTCTACTTGCATCGCAAACTAGAGCATAAAATATTGCATACATCATACTTTTTCGCATGAGATCACCAAAGGCGTAGGTTAGTTTACCCCATTGTTCACCAAATTCCTTTATCGATTCTTCATTTTCCCTTACAAATTCGACCGAGTCCATTTTACGTATTTTTCATGGGGTGCATTATAATCATGCTCATGATTCTTTGAGTGTTTTTGTAATGATAGACTAAACTAAGAGGTAAACCCTGGATACATTATAATTTTGGATATTTTATAGGACGTTATAGTGGCTAAAATGCGTTTTAAAGTGAGTGTCATGCATTCAGCACACGCTATAGTATAAGAGGACTTCAGACCTAGGCGCGAAATACTGAAATAGATAGTTTGCTGCGGAAAAATATCTCTAATGAACAGAAAGAGGGTTATAAATTTGTACAAAAAGGATACCCTTTGTATCCGAGGATTAAAAATTGCTACCCAATAATAGAAACAGTGCGATAGTGGTAGGAAACATGAAAGAATCATTGAAAACATGCATAGGATTTAAAAGTTCAGTTAGCAAGCGCATAACTTGTGCGCAAAATGTTTTAACCTATAGTATCCCACTATCAGATATGATAAAAATGAAATGGCATGTGAAAAAAAATCGTATATGTGAAATGTCATTGGTCTATGATGGAGATCTCTCATCGAATGGATGGTATACTCCACGCTGCAGAGTCAGGTATGGTCCATGAGGGAGGGGAAAGTATTATAGGCCTCCGAGTCCATTGTGTTCTCGAGGGAGGGAGTGAGAAATGGTGAAGGAGGCGAGCTGAGGTCAGAGAACCGTGAGTTACAAGAGTCTCTCGTGCTGAACAAGAGGAGTGAATGGGAAAGGTCGCTCTTAGGAATAAATTTCTACGAGCGGTGCAGACCCTATGCGGAGCGCCGACTGTGCTATTACCAAAGGTAAATAGAGCATAAATTACTTTTATTAGCTCCAGGTAAATGACGACTAACCACGAACTCAAAAAGATCTGTTTCGTTGTTTAATGGTTTCACTTAATCTCTGGATATAGTGATAGATATACTGCTCGCATATCTGTGATGTTTAAACGCGCGTTTTAAAAATAGCATGATCCCTTCCCCGTCCACCAGCTCCATCCTAGAGAAAACGTGCCAATAATGCGAAAATAAAAATAACCCCAAAATATTTGAATGAGTGATTTCATTAATAACAGCCACAAATAACAACATGTTTATAAAACTTGCTGAGGAGCGTGCGTCAAAAATGAACATTTTTAGAAATTTTCTATAGATATTGACACTAAACATCCGTGGAAATATTTCGTTGTGGACGGAATATAGATAATTGGGAAAATACTGACGTCTGATTCTGCATTGTCTCAAATGATCGCGAGTCAGCAGTAAAATTTGATTTGTCAACGCATCCATTGAGGATCACAATAAATTTTCGAACGCATTCAACAGTCAAAAAGCATTTTTATCCGATTTTTGTTGATATTAACTGTAGTTTTTTCCCCTACATCAAAGAATATCAAACGTGATGTTCTGATCATATAGCCATATAGTCGGCATGAAGTGTGCATGCAAAGATACGAACTTTGCAAATACATGATATTGTGGATAATCTCAAATTATTTATTTAACCAATTTCGCCATATAGAGATAGAAGCAAAAGCTTTTCTTCTATTCGGTTTCTCATTGGTGATAAAATAAATGGCTCAAATTTAAACCAGGATTCTCGAGGAATAAGAGAAAAAATAAATAAGAGTTAACACTGGCTATTCAACAGTTGTGTCATAAAATACATAGAGATCATTGTACGATTTAACATTATACTCCCTCATGCATTAGAGGAATTATGTCCTGGAGCATTAATACTTAAATGTAAAAAAATATTCAGAGTAGTACTATAGTTTCATTAAAAATAAATAACTCGGCCGAAAAGAAGCCGCGAAAGTAGAGCCTTATGACTCAATTTAAGCTCCGCTTAAGGTTACCTCACTTTCAGATTCAACGTTTTTTCCTTGCCGAAGAAAGGGGTGGGCAAGCAAGATTTTTTTGTGATTTGGGGATGTGCAGATAAAGCGGGGAAATTTGCAAGGGCGGCGAATCAGATCAGGAAAAGGACAATTACGCGATTTCTGATCCTTGAAGTTCTCCTCATTACACACGCGACTCCAAAAGAGTGCATCCCCATTAGCAGAAGCGAGCGGGAAAACTGCAGCTGTGCGAATCTTGGGGGCGGCGGGCGAACTCACGTGCTTGCCCCCCTGTGTGCGTGCGATCATAAGGCCTGGTCACACGGTATATGAACACGCACGAGTTAATGTCTAATGGTATGAACGCCAAAATGCACTGTGTAACCACTAACCACCCAACTTGTGCGAACGCACGCACGGAGAAGGAAACCTGTTCTAATTTATTTCATGCATTCGCACATATTCCGTTCCGGTCCACCAAAATCATTCATGAAATCAGACATTAACTCGTACTTGTTAATGTATCTTTTAACCAGGCCTATGTAAAGCGGCAAGATAAAAATTATTCCTGACCTCTGATACATATACTGGGGCGGAGGGATTTTTGTTTACTCCATATCAAATTTTACATTGCGTTCGGAATCAGAGAGCAAATAATTTTACAAATCGGGAATTGTCCGTTAGAAAGTGAGCCACAACCTCTGATTTTGGGGAAGCTCTTCCCCTGCTGTTGCGCCCATGGAGAATGGTATTCCCGATGCATTTCGATGACTATTCTCTCGGTTCCACAAAGAAGTTAGGTTCGCGACCTTGCGATCCAAAGGAAATACTTTTCTCCCTCATTGCTATTGTAGTATTGCCATCTTAGATGACATCCATGTAGGTTAAAAAGGAATTCTGGCTATTTGCATGTAGCTAACGTGATTTTATTTCAATGGCAGCATTACTTTAGTAATTATTTAACAAATAGTATGGTGATAGACCTACATTTTATTCAATGGTCATCATTTAAATGATAAATATATCAGTTTTTCTCCCATTGAAATTTTTATCATAGCAGTTATGAACAGTTTTTTTATGCTTTGACAAGTACATGCACGCAAATGCAGATTTTTAAATGGAATTTCCAGAGAATATTGTGCAGAAAGACTATTTTTTGAGAGCTTTAGCCGATGAGGCACAGTAATAAGATCATAAATGAATCCTTACATACATAACCATGATTAGTTGTCAAGATATAAGTTAAATTGCACCGTCTACAATTAGGTTTGCATAGCAATTCGAACATCCTTTAATATATTGCTTACCTTATATAGAAAACTAATTTCAATGTCATTAAGACTTCACAGCTCAATTGACGAAAACTTAGCGATTGAGTTTCATAATCAAAGCATCAACCATTTACGGAAATCAATTCCCGGCGTCTAGATTGTAAATCCCTTTCGTGAGCTACGAAAATAACCTTAATGATTTGGTCATGTTTTGTCATGCTGTTTTCTCATCAGTATCCTTAATTACTTGCTCGAGGCAAGTTGAAATTACACTGTGAGGAATGCGCTTTTTCACGTGGGTCGACCGATTGTTTCACTTTATATCCCGCAATAGTTCGACTACATTTTTGGAACACCCTTTTCGCAGCGCCCTAACCTTTTAAAGGACCCATTACGCTGTCCGTCAACCGCGGAGGATTGAACGCAACGTCTTCAGTCAGTTCGGAAAAGGAAGACAGGACGACAAAGAACGCCGGACACTACAAAAGCCTCCGGTTGGACAATGAAAGCCGTGCGACAGCTTAAGCCTTCTTTTCCATCAGCCGAGGGCACCCGCGCATAAAGGAGTTCGATCAATTATCCTCGATGAATCCGACCGAAGAAGGAGCTGGTCAAAATGAATGCTGAGTAATAATGGATGTGAAGACCCCAAAATCAGCTTGACCACATCTTAAATAGGCCTAGAAAATGAACAGAAAAACGAAGATAATTTTACCTTGCAGGCAGGGTCAAAATTTTCTCGGCCACACTCGTCAAAGCCGTCGTTAAAGTATTTACTATCTATTTCTCATCAGTTGTGGAAAAAAATAAAGGCGGATGATCCTTTGATGAAGCTGTCAAAAATGAAATAGGATGATGTTAATGCCATATTTTAATCGCCCTATGGCAGTAAACGTTGCCCCTTTCGGTACATTATTTTAATATCTTCTTCATATGTTTGTGATCAGTGAATATTATTTAGGATTGACGGCTGAGTTGTCCCCAGGGCCGGTTATAGATTTTTTATAGCATAAGTGAACAACATTTCCCCCTCCTCAACCTTTAATCTCCTTGTTTGATTAGTAGCGAACATTGGACTAAGCTATTAGGCCCCCTTTTTGCTTGGCGTCTTACGCGGCCGCGAAATTTGCTTACCCTGGTTGTTCCTAGGAAAATTAACCTAACGGGAGTGGTAAAAAGTACCTGAGGAAATTTCATTTGCTCATAAATATGCATTGATTGTATTTCTCTTGCATATTTTTCCTCTGATTGGATATATTCTTTAGAAAATGTTTTTTATATAGGCAAATGCAAACTCAGTTACTTGGAAACTTTAATTTCATTTTCTTAAGTCTCTTTGAATCATATCTATCAATTTGTTAGAGTATCCAATGACTGATAGAGGTGTGATTATTACACAGTAGGAAAAAAAGGAATATAATTAGTTATTTGCAGGATTAGTCGATTTTTCTAAGCCTCAAGCCCTGTTTTGCGCCCTCTTACAATTATTCGTGAAAATGATGATTCCTGTTGTGTTATCGTTATAATAACCTTATTTGTGTAAGGTTCCCGCCCTTCTGTTTCCATGGACGTTGGTTTCATGTGCCCGTTCCTGTGTTCATTCACTCGTGACAGTAAATTTATTTGCAAGCCATCATGAAAACAGGATTAAGCAAAATTCAGTGTGCCAAATAAAATCATTGATGTGGCAGAGTATTTTTTAAGAGAGTTTATTAGTCTTATCTTGAGACCCGGAGTGAAATAGGGCCGCATTTATCGCAAACAAATGAATTGCGAGGACAGCTGTCTTGCTTGGAGAAATCTCCGAGAAAGATTAACGCAAGGGATGGGAGGGGAATGAGGGAGGGTCTTGCCTAGAGAGACTTGCTAGACCGCCGTGCCCCTTTGGTTGAAGGAGTCGTAAGGTAAAGATGGGTTTTACAACGTGAGAGCGCGAGTCTTCCTTGAAATATTACTTTTCTAAGGTCACGAGTCACCACATGAGAGCCTTGGAGTAACGGATTCCGTAAGCACGTGATGTAAATAATCTCAATTTGCCGAAAGAATTAAAAATCCTTTACGGCATTGAACAATCAAGTCATTGGGCACTCAAGTAATTCTTTTGCTTCAAGAATTACCCAAGTGCTTTATTTGCAGTAGGTGGTTCCTGTAAATTATTGTCTGACATCCAAGGGTGAAATGGTACGTTTGAAATGATAATGAAATGATGATATGGGTAATGAAATGTTGGTTTGAATGGCTCTATTAGAAAACGGGCTTTGTAAGGTGAAGGTTTTTTCGGCGTAGATGTAATTATAGTCGTCGTTATTAAAGAAGTATAAGTCGTAATTAAATCGGAGCAAGAAGCTCAGATGTGGTGAAGGCATTTACAGTGACACTAAAAATAATATGAATTATATTATCAGAGCGAAAGATAATAGGTAGGTAGAAAAACAGAAGGTACCATTCATTGCTTGTTACACTTTGATGTTTTCGTGCCGTCAAAAGTTAGCCCAAAACTATTTTCAGACAAATTTAAAGATGAAGGAATCGCCCTACAAATAAAATATTCCACTTTTGATCGTAGCTTTAATTTACTACGACAATATATCCTAATTTTTGTTCAATTTTATGCGTTCAAACGATCAAAGATAAAGAATACTAGTGACTTTTTTCCAATAATTTAGTTAAGATATGATTTTATGGATATAAAATTGATTATCCTACCTCGAATTTTTTCACCTCTTCCTGAAGGGTGGCTCCATTAAGAGTTTCCAGTGGATATTCCACAGTTTTGTCATAACATATATTGAGATCGTTGTAAGAGTCCTAAATACACTTACGGAATAAGACGAGAATATTATTATTAAAATGTAAAACATTTTTTTTTCAGAATAGATGTGTAGCTCGATTAAGAGATATGTTCAGTTAGAAGCCGCAAAATTAGAGCCTAATGCCTCCGTTTAAGATTTATGATTAAACGTTTTTGCCTTGCCGAAAAATGTTTGTGCGTGGGCAATGCGTAGATTAAGCGGGAAAGTGCAGCGAATCAGATCAGGAAGGGGGCAATTACGCGATTCCTGAGCCTTTGACGTTCTACTCATTAAGCACGAAACTCCAAAAGAGTGATGCTAATGAATTTTACAATGATTCCGCATAGAAATATTGAAGTACATTAACAGAAGTACTTGTGTACACTTTGATATGGTTTTGGTACAAGGACCAGGAATTGAACAAATGGACTATGCATTGAGCCGCGATTTGATACTTGGAACAAGAATAGATGGATGGGAAGAGGCTCTAAGTTAAACCGCGATAATATGTCCCAACTTTCGCAGGACGATCTAACTCGATATTTTACCTCGATTGCAGAATAAAAATTATCGCACTTTTCATTTCTTGATACTTTTTAAGCTCCACATCATGCTGACTTTATGTACGAGGAAGTAAACCACTTTTCCCCTTAGCACCGAAGCACAATGTAAGAACGTATTTTATTACCTTAGTGATGCTTTCTAGAACAGAATTTATGTGCTGCATGCGTGCGGTGAAATCAATCTCATATAACCATCAAAATGGTATCGTGAGAAATGAGGATGTAAACTTACAGTTATTATATGCCATGAGGGAAGTTTTTTTCATTTTATGATTTTGTCCGAAGTATGGGAACCATACAAATGATGCGTTTGTCGAGAAAGTTGGCTGCACTCATCAAAGAATGAAAGTGAAAGTCAGCATTATTCACGATCTATGAGGTTAAGCATGGCTAAACGTTGTTTGAGGTCTATCTGCCGCTTAAATTAAAGTCTTAATGCGAGATGTAGTCATTAATAATTATTCACGGTGAGTTCCTCTTTTCCTGTCTTGGTTTTCAAACTCTATAGATAAAGCAATTTAAAGGCTCATTTGATGATCAAGGCTTTGCAGCGTATACCAAATTGAAACGAACACAAAATGTTTTTTTGAGTGCCTGATGAGAATTTTTTCTGCAGTTTAGCATTTTCTACCCTGATTGTGAATTCAACTTGCAGTCTCCCGGATGTTCTTGATTGGACCGAAGCCAATGAAACGCATTACAGCGTTCGTGCGTTATCGCACTTAATCATGCATTCATTTGAGCTGCTTATGCTTACCAATTGGGATCGTGCATGCATTATTTACTCCTCCTAAAATTCTAAAGTGGCACATTATTTAGCAGTAATCTTTGGAATGACGGCTAGTTATTTTTTGACTTGTGATTGTTTTTGTTATTGCTTGTGACTTTTTCAATTTAATAGAAATTATTCGCGTAAGAATTATTGTTGCCCGACATTAATACTAATACTTTTAAGTATTCCTGCTCCGTCGTTTATTTTGAAATACACGCAGGAACTCGCGCAATAATTAGATACCTTGTTCAACTAGGCGAATTCACGGAAAAGTTTAAAATGGTGATCTTACGGAATTGGTATTTTGAATTGGTGAATAAATTTATTGAATGATCTGTACAATGGCCTTTTTTAGCATGAAGGATTTCCCGTTTTGAGTAGTTTAAAAATAAAATTTAGGAAAAAATAGGATAATTTGGACTTTAGGAGAAGGTAGAATAATATTTCTTTACAATCGCAAACTTGCCACAAAACTTTATGGAACAGGAAAGCAGTCTTGAAATTTCCGGTCAATGAAAGCCGATGGAGTGTTCCGGCGTGTTTCTTCATCTTCTTCGAGGAGCATTGCGACCAGAGAGAATATTGTCACAGCAACCTTGTACCAATTTCCCGATTTCATGAAATTATGTAATTTTTACAGCGCGTCAGTGATTTCTTTAACCTCATTTTCCGAGTGAGTAGCTTCGAATTTGTGACGGTAGTAGCCGAGAACCGTGACCGATACAAATCAAACGCTTCTTGCTGCCTTCCATTGTAAGACGCTACCCTTAAAGCAGTGTGTACCTGAGGAGAATGTTTTTTCTCTTATTTTGAAAAACGCAATAGATTTATTTTTGTACAACTAAAATTAAAATAAATTTTCCTCGTAATAAATCGGCGTAGTGCTAGTTGCATCGTGGTGATGCGAAAGGAATAAAAGCCAGTATTTTGATCAAAATAGTCCATAATAGTGTGATAATTTATATTAAATTCTTATTAGAAGTGATGAAGCTAGAAGATCGAAAGTGCTCTTTTTGGGAGTTACCTGGCCTAAAGGAAACATCATTCAACTTAACAGCGAAACACTTTTTGGTCAAATTTAAAGGCTCAAAACAGCATTTTATCGCGAAAAATTTTCAATTTGTACCTTTAAGCTCAGTCTTTGCGTCATTTGCATGTTTTAGCGTCATTGCGTGAATTGTCCTAGATACCTTCTTTGGTGGTATTATCGCAGTGTTATTCTTTATTTCGGCATTCTTAGTCGCCTGTGGTTGTAAGCAAGTGTATACCAACGTCAAGTTCTTCCAAAGCTTCCCTTATCATTTCGTGAGGACCTAAGCACACACGTTAAAAGGCGACAGTGATAGTGGGTAACCTTGTCTGGCGAGTGGCCTACAACTGCCCACTTTTTCCGACGGCCTCCCACTCTGGAGCGATTTGCGTCACGTGTAAGTTTCGACTCACTCTTCTATCAAAACTTCTATCCCTTCAATGTAACATCACTAGCGTGAATAATGGAGTTAAGCTAAGCCTCTTTCAATTCAGAACGTTTTTCAATTTTATCCGCTCACGATATGGTAAGTATTTAAAAGTTAGCGTTCTCGTATTTTTTTTCTGTTTCATTCGCTCAGTGCACTCTACAAATGTCATATTGTTACAATTTGTTTGTTTCTGTAATAGTTTATAAATTTTCTTGTAGATTTGATAGTATCTCATTATCTTTTCTTGTTTGGATTGTACTACATAAAAAATTTACCCGCTAAATAATGGTATATTTGCACGGTAGAGACGATTATTCGCTTGTAAATTAATGGAATGCTCATGTGTGGCTGAGTAGACTTCGAGTATGAGACAATTTTTTGCTCAATATTCTGTGTTGGGATTACGAAATAAAATTTTTTCTCTCTCATCCTCTCTTAAGTTAAATGGAATCGCTGAAAGCTGGGTATTGGGCACAGGTTGGCCAATATAATAATATAATTCAAATATAAATAAAATTTTAAAAATAAGAATCTTTTTATGATAATAGAATATTTTAAGAATTATAAAAATAAAATTCAAGTTTAGAATAGTGGAAAGACATCTCAAGCTATGACCAGAATAAAATAGCATTTAAGGTAATTTTCCACTCTGCCTTACTATCTTAGATGTAGAAATCGAAAAGTGTGAATGCATTTGCTGCTCCTAAGGTTGATTTACATGAAAATGTCGATTCATAAACTTCTCTCCAGATTTATCCGTTTTTACGAATGCATTAGGGGAGCCAAGATCATGTAAGAGTAATAAAATGAGCATGTAACAGAGCATTTGGAATCTTAAACTGTACTGCGATACCGTACAAGATTGCCACTTTGAATACGACCAATTAAGGAAAACGTCAGTGGTGTGTGATCAGTATTTTTATCATTGGTCTATCGTAAAGGCGCCGTTTCTGTATTTCTTTTGCACATCATCAAGTTAAGCACGTTGCTTGAACTGATTGAAAAACTCCTTTTTTGAATAACCATCTGTAAGATATTTTTAAACATTTTTGATTTTAGATGTGCCGTAAATCTGTTTTACAGTTAGTTTATTTGAGGTAACATTTTACTAGTCTAACGCGTGTGGGAACTTTTAAGAAAGCCAAATTAAACTAGCTTTTATGGATGTCTGATTGCAGAGGTTTTCCGCAGGCCTGAAGGCCTTTGTAAGTTTTCTCTTTCGATAATATGATCCAATTCCATTCCTCAATACGACTGACATAATTCAATCGTGGGAACTTTTTCATTTTTGGGACTAAAAATATGGCTATCATTGTTTTAGTCGTTGTGTTAAAATTTTCAATGTCTCCATTCCAAATAGCGATGCTTCTTTTGTTGCTCTCCTGTCAGAGTTGAAATAAGTTATGAACGAATCAAAATTTCTTCATGTGCCTGACGGCCTTTTAATGATATTGCGAAGATATGGATGGCTACTGGCTACTCCACAAATTGACTAATATGGCAATAACTTGTAAGTAGTTTCGTAGCTTGTGCAGTATTAGGCTACTCATTACATATTAACCCCAAATTCACTCAATTTTTGCGAATCGTGCACTCTTATAGGTTGTGATATAATAGTTCGGTAGGTACAGCATTTAGTTAGAGACCAGAGGTTGCGGAGAATGAGGAATGGTTAGGACCACTTAAACTCTCAGATGCGTGATTACTTTCATTTGTGTGGTTGTCACTCGCCAACATCTTAGTTAGCTGAACTATCTCCTTTTTTAATCACTTCTGCTTGAAAAACTTGAAACTATTTTCTATAAAATCAACGACGGTAAGTGTCATAGATCTCCTAAAACCGGCTTATATGCTGCTTATATGCCACTTTCGACCTGTACTTCTCACGATTTGATCCCAAAACATTATCCCCTTAATACTTGGCGAAATTAATTTGCGCCGTAGTGATTTTCAATTTCTTATGTAAAATGTCCACCCATTCGTCATATTGATTCATTTGGGCTATCATTGCTATGATTTTTGGCGCTTCAGGCGTTTCAAAAGTTTTTTGAGAAACATTTTTGCATATAAATAAAACACTCTTGCATGAAAATTGGCAAGTTCTGTCAGTCTCACATACGCAAAAGTGATCAGTTACTAATGGATTTTAATGGACATTGTTTATACATCTTATCTTAAGTCACATAGAATTTACTTCCTGGTGGAAACCTTGATGATTTTTATCGAAAATTTAATTGACAAATACTCCGTCAAAAGAAGAATTATATTTCAATTAAAATGTTTAACATTACAATTTGCGAGTGAATATTTTAATCTCATTATTAGTATTAGTATAGAGTATTGGTGGCCTGATTTTAATGAATTGCATTGATTATTATAAATAGTAGATAAGAAAGATCAGTGACCGTTTTATGATTTAGAGGCCAAGTGATTTTCCAATAGACTGGCGTCGTGGACTTAAGTTTTCCCGCGGTTATTTATTGCTGCCCATTCATCACCTTCGGACAGCCGGGGACGTGAGATCTGAGCGGGCTTCGTTGGCGAGAAATTTTTGGGTCTCGTCCAGAAATGAAACCGATAAAAGAATTGCTGAAACGAACTCTTTGACTCTTGGTGGGGACGTGTTCCGCATTGCTTCTGTGTGTGCGGGAGTGGCTGAGGGCGTTCCTTGCGTCGACCAGCGGCAAGTCATGGGAATTTATCTTTCATTCTTTCTTCTCAATGCAGCGCAGAGTCGGCGGTATCTCACGCATCCCGACGTCCTCGTCTTTTTCCAGACTTTATCGTCCTCTCACACTATCCATCTTACACGAAAGTTATTGCGGCGAAGTTGAATTATATTGGGCACTTTGTGTCATTTTTGGCATCATAGGGAAAAGGAAAGATAGAGCTGTGCATCAATTAGAAATTACTAATACGAAAAGAAAAAAACGATTCGCGAATTATTTCCTTTCCAACAAATCATTTATTTGGTACAATATGATTATAAACATTTCGTCATTGTCAGGTTAAAAAATAAAAAAATGACGTTTACATTAAATTAAGGAACTAATGAACTAATGAGTGAAAGAAATAACATTAAATAACTTACTTCGGCAGAATTACGAGTATAAACAAATTGGTTTGTTGAATACTACTGGACGAGTGATGGAATAAGTATTTATGGGCATGTTTATTGTTTCATATAATTTCAATAGAATTCATTTGAGTTCATAATTCCCCTTCAGCTCAATGGTAAGGCTAAAGGAATGAGTGGGTGTTTTCCTCCCTCAATTTCAACTCTGTTCCTGCATAATATAAATGTGAGTTTGTTATTTCACTTGAGAATGCCACCAATACTTTTTTAGATTTCATGCCAAGTAAATAATAAATGTGGAAGAATACTAAGTACGCGATTCATTTAGGAATATCAACGTCAAAATGATCGTGCCGAAACCTATCGAACGTGTAAAGTAAAAGAGTACAATACTTGTTTCATAGATTAGAGTGAATGAAATTTGCATTAGCGAGTGGATAAAATAATGAACTTACATGATTGCGCTCAAATTTCCTGGAGCTAAGATCAGTAAGTGTCAGGCATCTAATACTGGTGATAGAAAAAGCAAATGATTCATTGATTAACTAGCATTGGAGAAATGAGGTAATAAAGATTATTATCTTTTTCTCCCCCAAAATCAATGAGTAAGTCCTACTTTTTCGGAAATTTATAGAATCAACCCTTAATTGGTAAAGGTGGTGAATCTCTTGGAGGGAAATTAATTAAATTACCAAAACCATCATAAAACGAATTACAGCGTTTTCTCTTTTTTTAGTCATAAGTGATGAAATACTTATTGTTAATATGTATACCTTAAACTTAATGCCAATTCGTTTAAACGAATCTTTCTTTACCTAGGGCCAAATTTTACAATGGTTCGCCAATAACAATCGGTGATAGTAACAAGACCGACCTTAAAGCAAGTAAAACCCTTACTATTTACCAACATAAATATTTTCTAGAATTATTTTCAAACCATATTCCTTTTTTAATTTTGTTGATTTTATTTTTATTTCTCTGTTTTTCTTTACTTTATCATTACTGAGTATTACTTTTGTAGCAAAAGTTCATCAGTAAAATATTTTTGTTACTCCATAATGCGCTCAGTATTAGGATTATCATCTGAAGGTGTTACCACCAAAAGGCAAAAGCCCCCGGTGTCACCTAAAGATTCAATTTATATTTGTAGGCATGGTTTTATAGAGATGTTTGTGGAAAAATGTTATAGTTTGTATAAGGGACTCAGAATATCTTGTTAAAAGTAATAATTACCGTAAAAAGTCTTCCATGAACTTTTGGTCAGTACTAATATTTTGCAAATTTATATAAATCGCATGCAGTTTGTTATTTCAGCTTGAAGATATTGGAATAAAAGCAACAGCTGATGTTGGTTCATAGTATTTTACGTATTACGACCGTTAAATTTTTCTTATTTAGTGGAACGTGTGGGGGGGTTTATAGCCTTTACTGATTAAAATTTACACAAAATTCCCCCCTTAATTGTTTAAATAATGAAATATACCTGCTAAATTCCTGTCGCATTAAAGTGGTGCACTCGCTTTTTAAATCTAATTATTCGGTCACTCATAAATATCCAATTGTTAATTTTTTCAGGAAAATTAAATATGCTAGTCATGTGAGATATTTTCAGCAAGCAATAAGGTAACGTGGAATTTTTCCAATGATAAGAGGGATAAGAGAGGAGAGAAGTGTCATGAAAAACTTGATAAGAAGACGGAACAACTTATAGGCCATACCAAGAGACATGATGGCCTGATGACGACAAACGTTGACGGACTAGTGGATGGCAAGAACGGAAAGGGAAGACCTCGAATAAAATGTATGGAACAGGTAAAAAAGGATGTGAAAGAGAAGGCATACGGAGATGAGAAAAGAGTAGCTGATAGGGGAATTGAGTGTAGAGCTGCGTCCAACCAATCTTGACTAGTGTTGATTCAACTTTTGGTTCGATCTCCCAATTACCTTCCAAAATTGGCCATGCAGGAATTCGTCCATGTACTCCCGGGGGATATCCGCTAATTTGTAAGCTTGAACTCCGTCGCATGCCAATGAACGGATTTGACGCCGTTCACCTTTCTAACCCAGGGAGCTCATCGCTTCTCAAAAATAAATGAAGATCTCGCCGCTTGATTTCGGCGCAGTCGGATGAGGAAGGGAATGTTTGCGACTCCGCTCGAGTGAGCGAACACCGGATAGTGCCCTCACTTCCGAAATGGAGTTTCACACTGTTTGAACACCCTCCTTACGCGGCAGCAAGAACGCCCGTGAAATTCCGTGGGCATGAGCAGCGAAAGTATTTTTATTTCCAGAACAGATAAGAGAACGTATAAGGTAACTACACTTCAAAAAGCTGATTAAATATTTAATATTGAGGTCAAGAGAATAAAAACTCAATGTAAGAGGCAATAATTATGTGTGTGCCAAACAAGTATTCGTTAGCCAAAATGGTAATAGAGTACCGAATAGATATTCGAATACTTTTGCATCCTCTAGCCATTTGAGTATCACAGGGCATATTTTTCACTCGTGTGAATAATCATCATTTGTCAAGGTTCTCGACCACCCAGGCGAGTAGAAATGTGATCGAGTTCATGTCTGGGTACTAGAATACCTGTCATCGAGTGAGTTTGGTACATGCTTTTCCTAGGCAAATCATAGTCAAAATGCGTTTCATTGCCAAAGCACATGAGCTTAACTCCTGGCAAAGTTTTCCAAAACGTTGGAGGAAACTATTGGGTAGGTTTTTGGTTATTGTCCGCGTTTGCATAATTGCAATGATGTTTCTCACGCATAGGTGACCGTCACAACGTGGACCAGACCAGAACACCTTACTAATGATTTACCTTAGCTTTGTATTAGCAAAAAACTGCATTGCACAAAAGAAATGTTTTACCATAGAAAATTTCCACGCGTTTTATTAACGGGTATCACAGTTTCATAACTCGTTCTTTGAGTAAATCTTTGTTTTTATTTTAATTTTGGCCAGTATTATAACCTCTAGTCAGTTGTGACTCATAGTTTATGGCAGGATAGTAGAAAGTGTATGGGTTTTGCAGTAGCTTAGTAAGTTAGGAATGGAGTAACTAGGTCTCTGACCGGACGTTCCCGAGTTCAAACCCCGCGTGACAAAACAAAAATCCGCGTAATGCAAGGTAGCCTAGGGAAAGAAGACACCCCACCCTATAGTACCATATCATGTATATCTTTTCTCTTTATGCTCGAAAAACTACCGATTAGAAGAATTACCGTGAACGGCTGTGATTTTAGGAGAAGAATTCTTATCCCCGCTATTGCATCTGTTCATCTACATCTACATACTACGACGCAAGCCGCCTCAATAAGCGTGTTAAGGGTTTTAGGACACCAACGTTTACATAATATAAAAAGGAAATGCTCCAAAAAAAATACGACTAGTATTTATTAAAGTCGTATATCGTGCTGGGAAAAAAAGACATTCCCATACCTATTCGTTCGGAAAAATATCTCTCTTAATTTATCGTTTCTGTCGGACCTGGAAATGTAGTGGGGTTCTAATACGATGTTCTCCGTGCCACTCTTAAAGATATCCATTCTTAATTTCTCAAGCAATCTAAGCCCAGCGCGCAGCCTTCGAGTCTCTTGGTTCAAACCAAATTGGTTTAACATCTGCTTTACACTCTCTGTACACCCGTTAGAGTTTATTGTCCAATCGCGCAGCTTTTCTTTCTATTCAATTAACTTCGCGATTAAATTCAGATTGTCTTTCTGCACCGGATCCCATATGCTCGCTGTATATTCAAGGTGAGGAGGGACGAGTGCGAAATAGCACCTTTCTTTTACTTTCTCGTCCGAGAATCATCCCACAATACGCTCGGCAAAACTTTTTCAGGGCTCTGCCACAAAAATTTTGCATGTGAGTTCCCCACGATAGGTTAGAAGTCATCGTAACATCTGAATCAAGGGTCTTCAGCCATATTTAATGCAAGGGCCAAAAATCGATTTCATATCGACTTGTAGACCACAGTGCTCCAAGTCTCTTTACCGCCGCATCAATAAAATAAAAAAGCATATACTTTCAAAGTGCAATTACCTTTATCGGTTAAAAAGTTTAGTCAATCAATGCGATTTTTGACAAAGGGACGATATTTGTTTCGCGATACAATATTTTCTTTAGCGTCTAGGGGCCACAGGAAATTAGACGGCGGGCTGCGGGTTGAAGACACTTGTCTAAGAGACTTAGTTTCATCCGTCGCATTCATTTTTACACCATCCGCAGTCTATACATGGGACGACCTTCGCAAGAAATATACCACGGTACAGATTATGTTCGAATCCCCACTCTCGGCTCCGTACAGCGTTGTTTAAGTCCGATGATGGAATTTCAAAGTCGCAATGATCAGTAATTTCGCGATCGGCGCATACCGAGTCGGAAGAAATATAAAGAAACGAGATCTTCCTTCCGGACGAGTGCTGGGGGGCTGCTATCCTCTCCTTGTATGCTCCTCGTCACTTTCTCCCGGCCTCAAGGAGAGTGGGCTGGGCGGAGGCAGGCACAGGGAAAGTTACCCGGTTTGGGGCGCTCGTTCCTCAAAGAAGACAGTGAAAGGGATTGGGTACAGGGTGTGGGGGTAAGATGGAAGAAGAGATTCGATTTAATTCATCCCCCCTCAACGTTCCAACTTCCTCACTAAACGTATATTTCGATTTTAACGAGCCTGGGCCATTACATTGGCGCGATGGTTTGATGAATGGAAACTATTTCCCATAGTTTTGGTCTTTTTCAATGGGGATTAAATTTTGACGGAGAACATAATCATAAGCAACAAAAACTGGCGGGATGGAGACCGTATGTAAGGAGGGCCAAAATAGTGGACCGGTATCTTCGATCTGAAGATGCTGGCTGTTGTGCCAGCGAAATTGTTGTCGTCATATAGCAACCTAAGCGGTAGTAGCCGGAGGATGGAAAAATTGGATTATCAATACCGTGGAAACCTTTTTAGTCGCCACTTAAACTTTGTTTACACGTCTACATCTACATACTACCCCGCAAACCTCCTATAAAGGCGTGTGGCAGGGGGTGTTAGGACACCAGCCGTCTGCTAATAAAAAGCAGATGCTCAAATAAGATTACGACTGGCATTTATTACAGTCATTTATGGATCGAGGGAAAACGAATTCTCATATCTATCCGTTCGGCAAAATATCTCTCTTAATTTACGTTGAACTCGACCGCTATATCAATCAACTGTTCTGCTCGATTCGTACGTGTGGATAGAGGCTATGAAGCACTGTAAAGAGAATACGAAAATAAGATCTATTCGCAAAGTTGGAGGAGTTTGGCTTTTAAAGGAGTAGATGTGGCTACGTAGGTATATCGCTCGGGGCAAATAACGATTCAATTACGCAAGCAATTATAGTAATTATATATAGATTGTCACACTTTATTTCTAAGTTAAATGTCCTCTGAAAGTGGAAGAGATTAATTTTTTTTTCCTTCGCTCCTTTTTTCTGCTTTTGCCATTACGAAGCGTGGTACACATATTTGTTAATAACAGTAGCGAAAAAATGTTAAGTAGCTAAGTTATTAAGATAGTAGTTAAGTAGTTAAGTTATTTATAGGGATTCTCTATTCCCCTTGGCAATAAAGAGCTTAAATGAATGCTAGGGCGAACTCAAGCAGTCGACTCTCTCGCGCGCACCAATTTTTTTCTCCCCGAATCCCACCTTCCTCACTTGAACGTGTATTTCCTTTTTTTAGGATACTGGAGAGGCAGGTGGGCCATCACGGCTAGTAAACGGCCGTTGTCCTAACACCCACCATGGTGGCAACATGCGAGGTCGTATGTTAAAGTAGATGTCTTTGATAGGAAATAGTAAATATATTCTCGAACTTTAACCTATGGGTAGTTTTTAATCGATTCTTGATTTCAGATCAATAACCGATTATTAATAACTAACGTTCGCATTCGATTTCATATGTTTAAATTCATTTATCGAAGGCTTAATGGCTATCGATAGTCGATCAATCGATAGCAATCAATCGACTGTCAATGAGCGATGTTGAGAGAATCAACGAGTAATCTAAAAGATGACCGTTGAGAGAGACATCGACCTTCGAAAACAGCGTACAATTAACATTCATTGACTGTCATGGAGAATAGATGTCATGAAAAATCTAGTTAGTAATTAATATTCATCATTCGATGTTTCGCCGTCTGTTATTGATATCTCACCGACTGTATTTAATCCTTAGAACTCGATTTCACAAATCATCCTTGGAGTCTTGCTAAAAAATCGAATTTGACTTCTAATTCAGTCGACTGTTACGCTCGACTCGTAATTGTGGATAGCGACTGCGGAGCAGTGCAAAAAGAGTACGAATCGATCGAGGACGTGGTTGACCTAGATTTGATCAATTTAATTTGAAGTTGGGTCGAAGCAGTTCCACTAAGAAAGAAGACGGAATCGATGGTTATGGATATGTCAGAAGCAGCTAACGGAATATAAGAGAGATATACTGTAGAAGAGATATGAATAGAAAGTTGTTGTATATGGGATCGATAAGATACTAAAACGACAGTCATGGTACTTAAAAATAGGTTAGTTGACTGGTTATGTAGCTTACTAACTTATGTATTCCTATTTGAATTTTCCAATTATTTCTAACACCATTTTTTGCATGTTCTAGCCTCATAGGCAGATTGCCTTCATTAGGAGGATATAGTAGATTATGTGACATATGTAGCGTAGGTGACACCTTGTGTATGTTAGTGGAGTTAATTTTTATTCTCTGATGCATGTTGGTGATGGTTCAACCCCAGTGAAACTTCTTTGTAGGTCACTTGCAAGGCAATATAAATATGCATATGTAACGTATTGCGATAACGATAACCTGTAAGTATATTTGAGTCCGTATCCACTTTAGGGTACCGAGTATACATGCTCACAAAGCAAGTTCGTTGATGGTGATAAGGTGACAAACTGAATGGAGGTATTTATAGCTCATTTATTCCATGCACAATTAATTTAATTCTTAGTTAGGAACACTTTGATAAAGAGTTTGAGGTGGTTATGGTATTAATAGTTTCCTCGTAGTTTTTACTCTTGTACTTTCCATACAATATCTGCGAACAGCGTATTCTGCCGTTTACGAAAACATTAATGGGGCTGCAAGTATGCTCCAGCATCTGGAATTTTTGTCACTCTGCCAGGTAAAGAATTGATGCATCACGTTGACTGGTGAATCATTCGTAATGGAATAAGCATTTCTCTTTGAATAGTGCTGTCAGGATGAACGATGCGGTGAGTTAATTATCGGATCAATGGATGAGGGCTGTCTAGGATTTGAATGCCAAACATGAGGAAGAAAAAGTAATGAACGTTTGTCGTGCATCATAGTGATCAGCATCGAATTATAGGTCATTCATGAATAAAAAAGTGTGGTGAAAGTCTCAGTTCAAAGATTTTACTGCTCGGTGAAATCAAGTTATCTGAAGAATTTATGCCAATAAATGGGTGAATTTTTAAATCATACCACTGTCACTGCCACTCCTTTTGTTCTCCACTGAGGTAGGTATTGATAGAATTGGCTGCTCCTATACTGCAGGATATTCTGTGTAGGTTAAATTCATATGATTTTATGTATTAAATTTTCACTATACATAATTCATTTATAGTCGTATTTATCCCGTACTCAGTTCCATCACAGTTATAGATATAAATTATTTACTATTGACTTCCTAATTGGTTTGGATTATATAGCGTTAGAGTTCGTTTTCCCCCATAGTGGAAAATCTCTTCCATTTACTTGTATAGTCTCCTCGTTCAGTAATTTTATGAATTTATTGCACCATTTGATAAATTATATTGAGAACAGATGATGTATTATAACATAAAATGATGTAAAAAACATAAATAGCTATCTCAGAGAAGATTCTGAAGATGAAGAGATAAGAATAATTGAGAATTGAGTAAGTAGAGATTAGGAGTAATTCCGAAAGGAGACTAACTAATATTGGATCTGATAAGGATGGTTAGCTGTTGTACTCTGGAGGAAGAAGAATTATCTCTTAAAACTCCAATTATAATTGTAAATCGCTGTAAAAATCAATCAATACAAAATTGAGCAGTCCCTTTCTGCCCTTTGGTGGATGATATCCGCCGCTTTATCGCTGTTGAATATTATATGGGGTGTCAAGTAAGAGGGTTAGACTACCGATGTTTTTTTTTGCAAGGATCCGAACATCTGTACCATCGAGGGATACATTTCGGAATATTCTAAATCACAGAAAAGGCACTGAAGGAGAGGAACAGAAAGGTGGAGTTAAAATTACTGGTGCCTATTTTTCTCCTACATACGAGGTGAGTTCAGAAACTATAGGGAAATTTTAAATTTTGCGGGTTTGGAGAGTCCAATAGTGAATTTTCTAAAAGTTATTTTGGTATAAATGCCATTGAAGTATGATATACTTTTCAGCTGTACCTATTCATTATTTACTTGGTCTGTGGCAACCGCTAAGATTAGACGTGTTTTTACGAGATCGGCGATTTTCCTTTTTTAAGGAAATGGATCGAATAATTTGTATCAAATTTTGCGTAAAAATATAAAAAAAAAAGCTGTGAATCGCAAACAAAGGCCTATAGTGAGTCTGCTTTGAGGAAGATAAAAGTTTTGAGAGATAAACTCGTTTCCAAGATGGCATTGAGGACGTTAAAGAAGACGAATGCCCCTGTACATCAAAAACCGATGAAAACGTGAAAATAGTGAAATAAATGATTATGAAATGAAGACTATTATGAAGGCGACAAAAGAAGGTTAGACGAATAAAAAACATTTTTGTCAAAAAACTAAACTTCCCGTTATTTTCTGACCTTGTATACCATTAAACCTTTGTCACTTAATCAACTTGTTCGTTGATGTTCTCCTATTTGTATCTCATCATGTGAGTGTTTTTCACACTTGTTCACCTTGGTTTCCTTTGCGTGGGTGCTTGAGCTTTCGTCTCACCGTCTTCATCTAGTTCCCGCAGCCGCAACATGTGGGTTCTCTTCTCTCGCACGGCTGATCATTTCCCTCGTCCCATCTCGGCCGGGAGGCTGTCTGCTCGGTCACGACATGATCATCCGTTTGCGTGCTTCGCCGGCGCTGGGATAACTAACCCCTTGCTTCCTAGAGCGCGCGTGTTCACGTTTATCGGACGGAATACTATTTATGACCGCCTCGCGCAACTCTACCCTTCCCCGATCGAATTTCACGGGCGGTTCGTGCAGGCTCTCCAACCAGCTACGATAAACTAACCGAAAAATACTCAAGTTTTAAAACGACTAAGTCGAAATTTATAGTTTTTTTATAAGTATTGTTTGAATGTAGTCTTGAGGTGTTTAGAGAAATTTTTAAATCGTAAGTACGGATTTGCGTGGCACTTGGCACACGCGTTAAATTTGTAATATTTAATTTATTTATTACATTTTTTCACAAGTAGGCTATTTCCTAGTGGCAGCATGAGATTTAAATATTTTAATTAAAAGTCTACATACCTAATGACAAAGTAAAGAGGCAGAAAATACAAAAAATGCATTAGTTATAATACCATACGGATAACAAATAATCCTCAACTCTCCATAATAAATCTCAATGGCATCAACCAAGAACCAGTGGGCACTTACTCTTGACAATGTTAGCATTCGCGGAGAAGATCTAAAAAAAATATCTTCAGGCACTCCTTTACTCGTCTATGCATGAAGATTATTTCTAAATTCCCGTTTTCTGCTTCTTGAATTTAATTTTGAATTTATTATCTTTCCTTCCTACCACAGGGTTAAATTGAAAAAAATTAAAATTTACACTCTGAATTGTGGGGTTAATATTCAATGCATTATATACTCAAGTGCCAACACGTTGTGTTATGAGGAATTGAATAAAACACTTCATTATTCCACTAAACTAACAAATCTTCAGCCAAGATAGACGCAGTATGCATCCGTAAAAGAGCATTATAATGGTTCTCACGGAAAGTCAATATTACCGATTGAAAAGCTTGGAGAGACCATGTTTAAATGTTTTTGGTGACGCTACTGATCATCATGAACAACAATAATGTAAAATTTATAATCTAGATTTTGGATTGCATTGCTGCGAATTTTATGAATCCAAAATTTTATTAATCTGTTCTTTTGTATGACGTAGGACTGATGGACCGTAGGTTTTAATGCGGGCTCTCTGATCCTACCGATTACACCTACCTCAACGCTTTCCTTCAAATTAAAGGGAACGTGGTATTCTGAACTGAAGAGCTTAGATCTCAGCTTCGATCGACAGTTCTCAGGCTTTTATCTGTTCGATGATTTTACTCGGTCATAACAAAAGTCATCGAGACGAGATCCTCTTCAACCAGGAATGGTTGAATTTCACTTGCTATAGGTAGTTAGGGGCGACCTCTATCCTCACCTATCCAACCCGACCTTTGGATTAATTTAATGATTGAGTGTGAGTAAAATAGATAGAAGTTGTGTTAAGTCTTGTTACAGCTAGGAGGATTATATATGAACGCTAAAATAACTTGTGACGTTTTATTGTTCATGCATGCATCCCTGAGCATGCAGAAAAGTAATTCGGTGTTGCCATATTCTCCCAGGCATAGCGAAACAAACAAGACTCACGTGATCATATTAGGTACGTGAAAAGTGATGTTTAATAAATATTACTTGCGTGTGTTGGGAAGTGAAAAATATTTTTATGAGAACATTTTTGATTCTTGCACACGTCTTCGGTGGAAGTTTTAAGATAAATTTATTTGCGTGCATGTCTTTTAAGGCATGATATGTAGATAATAAGCTTCCGAATTTATATAGGAAATAAATCGCTGCCGTTATAGGGTAGATTATTTCTTGGGTTACTTGCACATGACGTACTAACTCATGACGCGAGACGATGTAATTTTATGATAATAGCGAGAAATCAAAAAGGAAGTGGTTAAGTTGAACCATTGGTATTTCGCAATTTCAGGCGTAAAAAAGCGGAAAGAATCCGGATAAAAAGAGTGAAAGATTGTTCCGGTGAGAAATTGTAACCACGGAACTTTTTTGCCTCGAATCTCTCCTCCAACATCCAAGAAAATTCATAAATCACTATTCAACGCAGCCGGACTATCGTCAAGTGTTTTTTTTTTCCTTTTTTCCGAGAGAAAGAGTAATTTGAATGATTTATCAGCACTTGACTGCTATGGGGACATTGAGCCGTTTCCACAGAGAAATTTAAAGTTTTAATATTCCCACAGATTACATTTATCCCTAAAATTCTTGCATGCTTCGTGCTACTTATTAATCCTTACCGATGTAATTTTTGGTCAGTATGGTCTTACACAGGTGACATTTCTTAGGCACTGTTATGTGGAATTATTTATTTCAAGCGGACGATTGATTTGTTGAAACGATCTTTTCGACTCTCAATTCAATATCAATGAGAAACCTTAGGAAGACGCTGGGCGCCATATTTCACTGAGTTTGCATAGGAATTTTAAGCTATAAGTAAGTCCATGAGTATATCAGAGTAAGAATAAGCAGTTGACTTATACTGATAGATGTTTGGATTTTAATGAATGTTGGAGATGAGTATTGTATAAAGTAAGCTTTAAAATAAATGAGAAGTGGAACGAATTTAATTGGCTCTCGTGATTTTTCTTTCAAAGTTTTAGTTAGATTGTACTGATTTAAGATAAAAAAGCTCTAGTTGATCGTAATCGCATTATTATTTTTTTAGAATGGATGAAGTCTTCGCAAGGATGTAGGGAAAAGCAAGAGGTAGTAAGGTGGAGAAAAATAGAGTTATAAGTTGAGAAAATTCTGTTGGAACTGTCAATATAGCTTGTTAAGGATTGAATCTGATACAGCATAGAGATTACTCAAGAAAATAACTGCCGTCTAGCCAGCAGTATACCATTTCGAAGACATCTTCAGTGAACATGAAGTGCGAAAATTCCTGTGAGTAAAATAATTTGCCGGTTTAAAGAAAGTTTTTACTATCTGGAATTCTCGCAAAAAAGGGATTTCGAAGCAAGTGATAAAAAAGGGCCATGCGAGGCATTAATAAAAGTTGAATAAGAATCGGAAAACGTATGAAGAGTTTGGGAGAACTAATTTTGGAGGTTGCTATAATTCCATTTGTTTGAGTTCTTCATATAAATCGTGCTAAAATGTCTTGCTGGGATTATAAAGAAAGATATCGGACTTCGAGGCAAGGTTATTTATACCTTGTTCCACACACAAAACGATTGTGAATGGTGCTTTTCCGCTTCTTGGTTGGTCGAATCTTATTCCATTGTTCGTTTTGTAAGTAACTTTGTACATGCAAGAAAAGATAACTGGTTTTATTTTTTTGAAAAACTTCGAAGGCTTTTTCATCTGCAATTGTCCGAGGCGCATTCATATATAGTACTTGAGACCTTGTATACACCGCTCAGGATAACATCACAACCACCAAAGAGAATAAAAACTGCATGTAAAATGTGATTATTTAAACGAGTTGTTAAACGATAAATATTCAATTCTTATGAGATATTTTAGTATTTTATGCATTAAGATCAGTATTAATAGACGCATTATTTGAAACTACAATTGAATTTGTCCTTTTCACATCAAATGGCATTGGTTTCTAAAATGACAGAACCAGATATCGAGTTACTATGGTGACCAGTAAGACCATAACGATACCTCCACTGCATAAACGGTCAACAATCTCCCACCGAATAAATCCGATCATCTAGATAGCCCTTATAGTACTAGATGAGCGGATTCTATTCGATGGGCGATTGTTGAGCGTATATGCAGTGGAGGTATCGATAATGTTCAGTGAGCCGTATTTAAACCAAGTTGCCTTTGAAATAAAAAAAAAATAATAACGATAGCTTGAGGGATGGGTTTTGTCTCCTAGAAATAACCAGCAAATTAGTGACTGATTATCAAAATTGTAATGCTATCTTTTGACATATTTCTCTTAGAAATCTCAGGAGATATTATAATAATCAGTCTTGAAATTCTAAAAACAAATCTAGCTCAGTACCCATGAATGCTTAGTTTAAGTCGCTTTTTTCATTGCTTTCCTGCAAACTTCTTTTGTTCATATTTTTCATAAGTGCGCATGGATTAGTGAGACGTTCTCCAATTTTTAATTAGTAATCTTTAGTTAATTCAAAATTCTCGTATTTTTTTACCTTTTCTTTGAATTTCATCCGCTGATTTTCGATGAAAATAAATTATTGATGAACATATATCATTACGTGAAATAATGATTTGCGAACTCGGCTCCTTTGAGAGGACCCATCACTCCCTCTCAACTGCTCGTAATTTGTATTTTTCGCGACCCATAACTCGTTTAAAACTTACAATATAATCTCGAAAGAATTGAGGGTGTAATTTAGCCAGCATTTTCATTAATCTCAAATTTAAAAAAAGTCAAGCCATGAAAAAATACTGTCGTTAAATTTTCAAATTTGAAATTATGGGATATTTTCATGCCTTGAAAAATTTAAGGTCACTGCTACAGTCGTAAACCCGAAAAGTCTAAAATACGGCAACAATTGAAACCGTAGGAGAGGGATATATCCTCACAGGTTGTAGAAATATACTCCCTGAACTCTCCAGTACCAGCAAAATCGGAGTGACCTATTTTAGAACGGTGATGATAACAAGGCCTTACTCGGTGTCCATGCTAAGTGTTTTACTAATACATCCAGTTTCGAAGCTATTTGACGATCTTATGGTTTTGAAGTTGATAAAAATTAATATCTAAGTAAACTTTAATTATAATCGTATGTAATTATTAGCCAATATGTTTAGCATGATCTCACTACATAATACGAATTAATAAATTTCAAATAATAAAGCATTTTACCTCCGAATAAAAATTTCCATTTAGCACCAAATTATACATTGCATTATTAATTCGCTACCCGGAAATCTTTTAACCTTTATATTTGCATCTATCGCTGTATTCATAAATTTATTTATTTATCTTACTCTTCCGATATTATTCGTCTTCTCAGATTTATAAATATACTCCATGAGCTAAATACCAATAGCCAACTAAATCGTAGTGAACTGTTTTTGAATGGTGATGATAACACGGTCTCATTCGGCGGCCGTCTGCGATCGTTTTCTTTCGTGATAGCGGAAGGTTTTTGCTGATCATTCTGCGTCAATTTTTATTTTTGCACCCTTGCCATTACTTTTGTGAGCCCTCTTATATAGGTCACCTTATCGCGGCTTATCTGAGACTCTCGTATCATAGCGTCCGTCTTGTTCGCTCCGGTTACGCCGCCGGGGGTATACGGGGCAAGGCCATTGCCATCGCGCCTGGTCTTTCAAGAGCGTCAGCCGACGGCTGTAGTAAGCGTTCCGCTCGAGAAAGCCTTGTTTTCTTCCGAGGGTGGCAAACGACCTTTGTGAGGGGGGGAGAGAGAGAGAGAGAGAGAGAGAGAGAGAAAAAGAGACGGAGATCTACTTTTAATTTACTCGTCGAGAGAATGAATGTCTCGGCCGGTGAAAGGAGATTTTCAGATTCCGATGAAGGCCTTGGGTCATCCAGAGCGCCCTTCGGATACGCCGCGCGGCTGAAATGTTCGCCTCGGAAAACGAAAGCTATGGCTATGTACTATCCCCCGAGTTTAAAAAAAAACCGGTACTAATCTTTTATCGTGTATCCGCGGTGATGGAGTGTAGTGCATCATGGGCGAAAGTGCAAGGAATGTGATTATTCCACCAGCTGTTGTCCGTATTATAACGATGTAAACTTGGATGCATTCCTCCTGCGGGTTGAGAGTTGGAGTTATTCATTCAAAACCGCGTTCAGAATAGAATTGGAAATATTGGCCTCCCCAATTTTAAGAGAATAACTTCATTAGCTGAGGCTAATAATATAGTAATTTGAAGCCAAGTGTAATCTATAAATGAGGCGTAAAATTAACTTTCGGATACGGACCCTCAGCTATTAGCAATTTGGAACAGACGTTGAATCCATTATAATGGTATAAAATGATGAGTAAAATTATCCCAGATTTCAACTTTAAAAACTCTATTAGTACAGCTAGTCTGAAAGCTATTTCGTAATCTTCTGGTAACTTTAATGCTTGTAAAATTTAACATCTCAGTAGCCTTTTATTTTAATTGCATATAATTATTAGCCAATATGTTCCACAATATCTCACCACATACGACGAGTTTATAAATATCAAATAATGCAAAATGAATCTCTGAATAAAATTTACTTTTGGATCTTAAATAATTATCGCATACTGTATTTGCTACCCGGAAGTTTTTTTAAAAACTGTAATCCGTATCTACCTCATTATTCACCGATTGATTTATTTCCCTTACTCCGCTGATATCACTTCTGATTGTCCTCAATGAAAATGTAAAGTAATTAAGTAAATCGTCATAATTATTTACTCAAAATTAATATATTTCGAGACATAGGAGACATTTTGAACTCTTACTCCTCCACCAATGATTTCCTTTCCTCTGCACCTCCAAGCCTTTAGTGCGTTCCGTGCAACATAATTTTTTTTGTAATCATTCTGCTTCGGATGATGTCACATAATGGAGGAAGTTGGTACAAAATTAACCGTTGCTGGAACTATCATTATGTAAATTGCTACTGATGGTCGATTCTTGGTATCCCGTAGTTACAACTGAGAGTCATTGTCCCTGATTACTCTCAACGTTTCTATCACACTGGGCAGCATGTTCTTGCCTTACTTTTCGTTTCTAGGTTTCTATTTTCTCTATTCTTTATATTTTTCTCGTGGTTTTCTTGATTTCCTTTTAAACCTTTTAATAGCCCTTTCCTTATCATATTATATTTGCATAATAAACGTAAACAATTGCTTTTGCAATTAATTTTGTTATTAACGAATTTCCTGACCATTGGAAACATGTTTTACTGCCACAGATGACATTGAAACCTTTAATGCAATTCCGATTTTTTAATTTGAATACTTCAGTTAATGCAAACGTATACGTCATGTGCCACTTGTGTTGAAATGATTCAAAACAGAAATCATAGGCAGAAGTAGGTAAACTTATTTTCACTCCACAAAAAATATGAAGTGTTATAGTATATGGACCATTTTGCAGTATTTATCATAGCTTCATTAATGAAGAACAAAATATAGGCGTAGATAAATACGTTATTAATAATACTTTCTGGGTTCATTGAAAGGACCGCAAACATTACGTCAGGACAATTATTTACGACTTTAGTCGCGTGGGAAACCATTAGTTTCCATCGAGGCTGTTAGAATCCTATTAACTTGATCACCACCTCCAGGAACCTAACACTGAGACCCTTCATTTCCTCATTGCCAAAGTAAATAGCTTGACAAAGTGGTTTAAAAACTACAATTCAAAGCTTATGGAGTTGTTCCAACGGCTCTAAAAGTGGCGTTGTCAGGAATACACCATTGACAAAGAAAAACCCATCACTCTGTTTCCTGTTCAGTCATTATCTTCAGATGATGAACAGGAGCACCCATCAGGTAATTATGGAACCATTACGGCTTTTTTTATAACACGCACCATCAAGTGAATCCATTTTCGAAGCATTGGCTTCACTTTCTTCTGACGATAAAAAAATAACAGCTGTTAAAGGTGCATCATGCGAGTCTGTTCTTCGGCTGGACCTTTCCTTTCGTCCTCGCTCGTGAAAGATATGACCCACATTTCGGAACGGCGGTCATTGCCGTGAAATGCTGAGAAAGGCCCCAACAGCCTTGCCTAATGGATACCCAACGATCAACCCCAGAGATATCTACGCGGGAGAGGTCAAGAAATTATTTCTCAGCCACTCCATGCCTATCTGTGGTGATAGATGATTCGAGATGAATTTTTGATGGAGAAGTTATAGTAATTTTTCTTCTTGGCAGTTGATTAGGAGGCTTCAAACGCTTGATGGCAGTCCAATCATTGAAAATTCTATCACTGGAGATCTTTCGCTCAGGCTTCTTATGATATTTCCAGCCAGTGTAAATATCTAACGAATCAATTTATGGGCAATACATCAATGATAGTGCCATCGTTAGACCGTGGACCAAGTGATAACTTTCGCTCAGGAAGGAGAATCTGTTCCACAAAGAGCTTAATATTTTCTTAGCCATATAGAAATAATTTAATTTTTACGGCATCGTCTTTTAAATTAAATTTACATTTCGTCCTTTTAATCAAAGTCCAGAAATTAATTATTTGTTAGAGTTTTCGTTTCTATGACATGCATCTCTCGAAATTATCGCATCATCATTATCTATCCTAGTCATTTAAATATAAAATATGGTAGCTAAATAATTCGAATCATAGCAGTTAAAGTATTAAGCAAATGCCATGCAATTTCTAATAATAATTGCCCCATGGTACGAAATTATATCGCTGAAAATGGCCGACTGTCCTTTGTTACCTATTGTCTGTGAGTGGATAAATACCTATTGTATCTTCTTCTTCTGGGAATTATATGTCTCTCAGTTATAATTATTTAATTTTTAAGAGTAAAATTTTGTTAGCAGGGAAGAATGTGGGCCATTTGCACTTATTTTCATGATTTGTTAACGAAAAAGGAAATATAAATTAATGGATTGAGGAAAACTTAATTAACATAATAAGCTTAAAAAAGCATTGCTTAAAATCCAGGTAATATGATTCGCGGTAAAGTTTACTATATGAAAATAGCACAAACCTTTAAAAATCACCATGATATAAACTTTATGTAAACATATAGCAATTATGTACTTATTCTCTGTGCATTTTGATTTAAAATGAAATAAAAATTCTGAAACGCTTGACTCGCTTCGCTTGAAACGCTTGAATGTATATGAGGAATGAAACAGTAAGAGCTCAAAAGCGTAATCCGTGGAAATTTCCCAAATTTCTTTTGTATCCTGTTAAAACTTAATTTTAGCGTCCTAAGAATTATCTTATGAAAAGCCTATAAATTTTGGAGCCAATAAAATAATAATTTATTTGCCGAGTGATCTGAAAATTTCAAATAAGACCGTAAATAATTGAGATTTATCGAAGCTTATATGAGACATAAACCATATCACATTTGACAAAGGGAGGATAGAGGACCTGTATTATTACCTGTGGTATTGGTCCATTGGATGGAAGTCGGTGCTGATCCTCGTAGGATTCTTCCCTCCCTTCCCTGAAAACGAAGGAGCGCCATTTAGGCCGTTGTCCTCTCGGTAAAAACTATAAGCATTGGTGTCATGGTGCCGGAAGGCCGTTCCAGCTCTGGTTAAGAAAAGACATGATGGTCAAATAACACTTTTATCAATTTTGATACCTAAAAATTTCTAATACAGACGTTAGCAACCTAAACAAAAACTTTTTTAATAACATGTAATGAAAAAACAATAATATTTCTCTCGTAAAAAAGCTAAGGAAAGTGCGTTCCGGCACTGCTAATTTTGCCATGACGCCACTGACTACAAGGGTGCTCATGGTAGCTCGGCATTAATCAAAAGCTGAGGAAAACATGTATTCTACTTCAGTACTTTTATGAGAAAAGAAAAAGTTAGCAAATGAAATATATGTGAGCAGATTAGATTGAAATGTTGATACTCCTCCTACTTTCCGAGTTTTAATTTAAATCTATGTACTGTCACGCAAGCAGACTAAATTGAAGTGTAGCGGGAGGTGTTTGTTACACCAGCCGTTATCCTGTACGAGAATAAAATACATCTAGATGCGCATTGTGTGAGAGAAGCCAGAGTTTCCAGTTTTGCAACCAGAGTTCGGCCCAGCAACTCACTGAAGGGGAGAAAGAATGAATTCTTACATCTATCCGTTCGGCAAAATACCTCTCTGATTTTATCGTTGAATTTAATGGAAGCGAATTATTAATGAAAGACACGTTATTTATTCCACAAGTTTACAACTTTACAGTCCAATAAAATAACAATTTCGCGATATTTCATTCACCTAGGATACATTGTACCTCACAGGGATGCCTCATACAGCCCCCCACACCCGCTCGGAACAACTAACCAAAATTCATTTGCGGATTACAGACGTACGGAGACGACCCTTTTTGACAATCATAAAATGTGCGGAAACGAATGCGACCAACAGTATGAACACAAACGCAATTCTCGTGGTCAGCCAATTAGGCCCACCACATGATCTCCAATTTAGCCGTGTAAAATCTTTTCGCATGCGTAGGTCGCACTTGTTTAGATTTGCTCTCGAGGCGTCGTGTGCTAGAGACGTGCGTTTCTAATGAGACCGGGGTCCGATGTCTTGAAGGACGCGGCGAGAGTAGCAGCTGTGGGGGGACGGGCCGTCGCCGCCGAATGTCGGGCACTTTCTCCCTCACTTGCACTTTCTCTGCCCGCACCTCATACGCTCTGCGTTCTTTCCCGATTCTTCTTTTCCCACCCGGTCATTACCAGCGCCGCAGTAAAAACCGTTCAGGGAGGTAAGAAGTTTTGAGTCGGGGCACGTGACCAATGCAATGTCGGTGGGATGCAAGGATGGACTGGGCTGTGTACTGCTTTAACCCTCTCAATTTGTTGTCTCTCCTCAATAAGGATCTCTAGCATTTTAGATCGATTTTAAGCATGACCATTCTTTAAAGTTTCACCCTATATTATAAATGTATTGTATCTACCCCCAGTATGGTTGCAAGGAACGATAAAAAGTTTTAGTATTCAAATCAGGCTAAGTTTAGCAAAACTGATGAATGAGATTACAATCAGGAAAGTTACCACTTTAGAAACTGAATGATTTCAGTGAATTATTTGAAAAATTTACGCTGAATTTTTGAACCTCTCAACGGATACCGATGTGAGTGCATTGCAGACCTCGCCTGCTATTCCGCCGGATTGAAGACCCGTCATACGTTTTTCTGAGCTAAGGACGTCTATATTTGTAACATACTGACTGCCTCAGTTTCTGAGACCAAAGAAGACAAGCCAACAGCTTTCCCAGGACTCTGTAGTACATGAACCACCCAGGAATGTTCAGAATGCGAAAAAAATAGATTTTAGACGTCGGGAACTGTTTTGGGTAATGTAACGCCTGTTGCTACCAAAAATAAGTACTTTATCTGAAATTTACCGTTTTATTTGTTTGGAACTCACGACTTGGCAGAATATCTTATGGTCGAAAAGATTTCATAGTTTTAAGGGACTTGTAAACTGCTGTATGAAGTATGTCTTTCCCAACTGATTGGTCACTCAAACAAGGAACCACGGCTAGTGCCTCATTGATTTTAAACGTTTAGTGTCCAAAATATGTGTTCTACTAATCAAACCATTTCTCATAATTATTCATTAAAAACTGGAAACCATATAAAGACTGAGTGAATTTATTTCCCCAAAATCGAAAATAAATTATTGGTAGTAACATTTGTGTGTCGGCGACTAATACTACACCTACGTCTCCATTATACCCTGCGAGCCACCTCTAGGGTGTTCGGCAGGGGGTGATCAATCACCAGAATGTAGCATACAACACGATTCCCACATGCACACCGCACGGTCCAAAAATGTTACGCACAATAACAAATTATACAACCAAATTCATGCAAAGGCCAACTACTCATTAAGGTACTATGCCAATGAACCTATCAAACACAAAATATTCCATTAGAAATAATAAGAAAATACAGAAACATGCATTAAGGCATATACAAGTTAGTAGGCTACATTAGAAGTCATCAAATCTCTTTGTGAGTTTGTATGCCACACCTTCCGCGAGATATATTTTCTTATTTTGCCAGTAAATGTACCAATTTAGATTATTGACATATTGCATTACTTTTATTGATATATCTGTGCAGATAACGATTTTTTTCTTAGAGTAAATGTAATTATTCTAAACAAAAATTCACTTGATCCGTTCACCATGTAAAGGTTTAGCATAAAATTAAAAGAAATTTAACTAAAAATCAATAAAATTCGTGCTAAAGAATAAAAAAGAAATAATAAGAAATATTATCATACGACCATTCTTTCTACCCAAAGTTCAAATTATCATTTAAATGCTTGAATCGATCTTGAACACATAATTGAGGAATGTTTGAATGTCTTTGTGCTGTTTGAAATCTATTATACGACGTTGTACGTAGACGTATTTAAGATATTTAACGTGGCGATGTCTGTTGAGTACCACTTTAATGGGAATAATGAGCCGGGACTTGTTTGCAAATGCAGTTTATGCATGCGTTTCACAAAGCGTGAGGAGAGGGCGACGACATTCATGGGTATTTTTAATTTGCATTCTATTTATGCGTTCTTTAATGAGTTGCTTTTCTTGAATTTCAATCAGCCTTTGGTTCAATTAAATATTGCAGTAACTAACCCATCCCTAGACTCATTAACATCTTTCCTTAGCCTTGATTTTACTATCGGGCTCCGACCAGCAACTCAACAATACCTTTCTGCCCACACCGTGACATCCATCAGTTTGACGCCATATGACGTTTCTGTAATTCGCTAATGTTGAATTTTGCCATTTTTAATTGACATCAAGAATAGATCTGAGACATAATGCTCTAGCGTAGTGGCTGCTTAGAAAATGGTTCTTTGATAAATTTTGAAGAACCGATAATATTTTCGGCACTTCAAAATTTATCAAATACCAACTGTCGGTTCTTCTTGTACTTCTCCTCGGTCGCGTGTCCTCAAAAGTGCACGAGTCCGAGAGGAACAAATGAACATAACTGAGCGAGCAGAAAGTCGGCGCCGGGTTTGAAAAGCAGCATAAGGACACTTCTATATTTTTCAAAATCGTCTATTGAGTAATAACCGCTAGTGGGCTTATGAAATAATGTCATTTAAACAATATTAAATTAATATTTATTTTATAGAAACTAGATCCTTGGTGAGAAATAATTTTGAGATGATAGAGTAAAGAGGAATAATTTTCACTCAAATTATTGCTACCCATCTCGATTCTTTAGCTATATTTACAAATTATGATCAAAATGAGAGATTCAGGAAGTTTTTCGTTACGGATCAACGGAACTTTTTCGCATGTTGCGCCATGAACTTGCTTAAAGGGTTGATTTTGGGGTCAGGTAATTTTCTCCACGTTGAATTTATTTTTATGCATCCTAAAGTTCACGTGAACGAGCTATCCACTTCCAGCATGCACTTATCGTGACTCAAAGCCTTCCACAGTCTAATGTCAAGTTAGTTTGGAAGGTCACACGCCGGTAAAAAAAAAAGCTGCACTCGTGGGTCGGTATATATATTTTCCAACGCCCTCAGAATCTACTTTTACCGTAATCTGAAGGAAGAAGAGAGAAAAAGAGAAAAATCAGGTTCGGTCGACTCGTTTTACCGCTGGAAATGCATTCGAGTCGAGCGAGAGAGAATGCACAAACTGGTCTCCAATTTATAATGATTTTTTTGCACCGAGAGTGGAATTTCGAGACTTCGCCCACCATGCGAGAATTTTGCGTTTTTCTTTTTTCACCACGAGCATCGCGTCGAGCGGTATTCGCCTCGTGCTCAGCGTCTAACGAAGGGGAAATTTTCTCTCTTCGGTTGCTGTTCTACCCAAGATTACCGAGAGCAAAAAAAATATCTGGCTTTCATAAGCTGCAGTGTTTCCTTTCAGACCGCAGTTTTCGGGCGAGCAATTTCAAGAGCTCCCTGCCGAACCCCTCAAAAAATTCCAGTGAAAGTTTTTAGCGCGTGTTTTGGCCTGGACAGAAGAGTGACAGGTACACTGTCCTATCTATCGTGTTTCGAAATATTACCTCGTGGCCTTCAACAGTTTAGCGCCATCAATAGGTAAACATTACTTTCCATCATGATGCTCTCGATAACGTCGGAATTATGTGGAGTAATCTTTGTGCTCAAAGCCTTTCACTACTTTTTACGTGTTGGTTTGGTCTTTTTCTCCTTTGAAAAATCGTGCGAAAGCTGGCGATTGGACCATTTCATTCGAAAGTTATGTCGACCATAATGCCATAGCTCTCATGTTGTCAATACTGGCTATCTGCATGTATTTCTTGCCATGTTATAACCCATGTATGAATCACTTACTGCGCCAACTTTTCGTTTTCTATTAATCAAATAGTTTTGTTTTCATGGTAGCATTTTCGTGTCCTTGGCACTCTCCTGGTTTCTGGTATCAATGCGCGTCGTTGTCCGGTGCTTGGTCTGTATCCGGCTAGAGATGTCCAATAGGGTGGTTTCCTATTATTTTTTTATTGCCTAAATCGAAAGATTATTACTCCTGGAGTGCAGATTTCACGCTCATAGATTTTCGAACGACGATATCTATTTTTCGCGTTTAAACGAAAAGTGAAAATTTTCAAGCGTGCGAAAACGCGACGGCTAAGTAGGAATGATGGGAAAAGTCCGTGTGACGTCTGGGTCCAGCTGTCGGCGTGTGAGGTGACCTTGGGGCGAGGCTTTGAGCGCTGATACGACGCAGGATGTTAGCAGGTAGCTGAGTACCCTGCTAGCAACTAGCACTTGGCTTAAATAAGGATTATTATTCCCCTATCAAACGAAGGAAAGTTTCCGAACTTAGGTATTTTGAATGTGTGATTATTAAGAGATGTTTCCCTGAGCTCTGTGCCTCATTCATGCATTAGTAATCTCAGAAAATGTAAAACTCCTATCTACTCGTATAGAAACTAGGTCCCTGTGACGTCACGTGGAGTGGAATCGCATGGGCGCCAATCTGGCCTTTTTCAAATGAGGTTAAAATTGACCGTTGTCATTCGTCTAAACTGGGTTTTCTAAAACCAAATAATTTGCATATTATGAATACACTAATGGTGGGTAAGGAATTGCAATCAATGCATTTCGTTTTCTTTGATGAAGGAAACCACCCTATTAAGGCTAGGATGAGTGCTGCATGCCTGGCTGGCACGGTACTTTGTCTAAGTATGTAGGTATTTATTACATATATAGGGTAGAGGCCACATTGGAATGGAATATAGAATTTGGCACACTTTTTATTTGTTTCTCACCTCGGTTTTTTTCATAAGTAGGCTGCGTCAGAACTCTTTAAAAAACTATCTAAATTATTTATTTGTTGGGAGCCAACCTAAAGTGGATAAAAGCTCATTGAGGTGGATATTATTTCCTTTCGAAAATAATATCCACCTCAATGCTAACGGTCCCATATATATGATTTCTGGGGAAGAAGCATCTATGGAATGGAATAGTTATTTTCAAACTATTTGTTATGTCTCAACACGATTTTTTTGGCAATTAGACTTAGCCAGTACTCTGAAAAACTATCTAAATTATTTTTAAGGTATTTTACTGGCGTAATCAATTTCAAATAGGTTTAAGCAAACGCTAAAGCATCCAAATCGCCTTCTTCGTTATTTGCATGTGACCAATGATGTTTTTTGCTCTTGGAATTATGTTAAATTGTTTGAAATGACTACCGTCCAATTAAAAAAAATAAATATGCTTGTTACCAGCCATGTTTCTGAGTGATATTTACCTTCTCCATGGCATACAGCGACAGATTAGTGTCATGTTGCGTGTAAGAAGGAGTGAATGTCGATTCTCCTAAGGATTCGAGGCAAATGATCCATCATCATCACAAGTCAACAATCCTACGATTGGTTTGACGCAGCTCTCCATTCCTCTCTCCTATCCGCTCACAATTTCATAGTGACGTTTTTCTTCTCTTTTACATGCTTTATAATCTGTCCTATGTAACTCATTCGGGTCCGTCCCTTGCCCTTCTCTCCTTCCACCTGTCCTTCTAAGATTTTTGTTTTCATTGTTTTTATAAGGTCATCATGTCTCCTAATGTGGCCAATTAAGTTCTCCCGCCTTGCGCTTAGGATTTTTAGGATACATCTTTTTTCTCCCGCTCTTTTTAGCGATTTCTCATTACTTACTCGGTCGATCCATTTTTATCCTCATCATTCTGCGGTAGCGCCATTTTTCAAAGACCCCGCCCTTGACTTCTCTGCTGCTGCCAACGTCCACGCTTAGCTCCCAAATTCTTAGAAAGCATCAGCGGGACTATTGATAAGCTCATTGTAGAAGTTAATGCCATACGATTGGTCGAGATTTGAGCATTGAAGGTGAACATGGAAGGGAGTAGAGGCGAGGACAGGCGAGAAATTCCCGTGAGGAAAGAAAAACCGTCAGAGTCCAGTCGGTAATCATTCTTGAAATATTTTGGTTATCCCTCGCGGTTTGCTATCCATTAGCTTGGGTTTTGATCTTCCAATCTAAGATAACAGGTAGATTATACAACGTGATGAATCAATTAGCATCGATTTATCCTTTTCCAAAGGTGAAATGGGTTGTCGGCTATTCTGCGCTTAGCAGTGGAATATTACGAACAGAGTTAGGGTGAAAATTCATCGCAGTTTCAAATATAATTCAGTGAGCATGGCGCTACCCAAGAGAACAGTAAGATTTTGCTACGTATTTCAAGTTTCAAGCAGTATATTTTCATTATTTTTCCTCACTATGATTTTTCCAAGGACGTGTTCAAAGAGATTTGTGGAAAAAGCTCCGTTTTAGCATGCAGAATAAAATGTACAGTTTTACTTTCTTACTTCTTAAACTCTCACTCCAGTCAAAAATACGTTGTACATGGTAATTTCATGTGCAAAATATTTAGAGCAGCAATAGATGTAACTTGCATATAATAAGGACGGTCTTTGGCTCATAATTGTCTAGAACTTAATGGACTTACGTTCTGAATTAAATAAAAGTGCCGACAAAATATTTCCTATCTTCTTTATGAGCTCCAATTCCTTACAATTACACGGCTCCTTCAGGTCATCACACGGTGGTATGAAACCCGGACTCGTGGTCAAATCACTGGGCTGAAACTATGAATTCTGAGGACTGGTGTCACTCACGGCTGTATACACACGCATGCATGGATTGTTTATGCGGTGCTTTTGAATCTGTCGGCAATGATATCTTCTCCCATAGCCGGGCACTGTTGTATATTACGGGAGGGTACTTCATCACTTTGAGGCATCATCGCCTCATTGCCATGCCTTAATTGGGTACCGCGGGATAATCTTCGCCGGAGAAACTAGAAAGCCGCGCTCTTTAAACTGCTCTAGGTTGTAATTTCTTTTTCGCTGCAAGCACTAACGTCTACACCGGATATCATTTTCCCACTGCTGTACATTGCACCGCCCGCTTCAACGCCCTGCGGCTCAGCCAATAACCCTCGTCTGTACCGCGAGTATACTCCTCGTTTCTTATCCAAGGGAGCACTGTCCTTCCTTAATGATCCTCTCCCTTGGGTAAACGCCGTGCGTTCACATCGAGCGTAAGAGTTTTACCGTGAGCGTCTTTACATTATCTCAGGCGGTGGGGCTCGTTAGCGCCATCTTAACCCCTTGCAACGTAGCTTCATCTGGAGAACTGGGTGTGGGCCATGTTCTGGTATACTTGGGTGGATGCTCGATAGGTACATTTAATGTTGATAAGTGTATTGGAGCGTAGGTCTTTAAGAATGAAATGCAAAATTTTTGGCCAACGATTCTGTAAACTTTTATACCTTCATCAGGGCTATTACTAACGAATACTTAATGGAGTGTTGAAAGAAGATATCTATATGATACACCCTGAAACATTTAATACATTCTACTCTATTGAAAAAATTCAATTAGTAAATTATACAACCAAAGAGTTCTGCAGTTGCTGAAGCTAGGGCATAAAGCTCAGCTTCAGATGGTGAAAGCGCTACTGTGCGTTGTTTTCTTGAAGCCCAAACAACTGAATCTCCAAAAACTTTGAAAACGTATCCTGACACAGACTTTCAATAATTATGATTAGCATATTCATTATTCATTTTATTCATTAACACTGAATATGATTACATTGAAGGGTTGTTACAATGTTTTTTACATTAATAAAATATACAAATATAAAAAACCAATTCTAAAATAATTAAAAAGAAGAGACATTAATTAGCATTTCATGTGAGTTCGTGAGGTCGTGAATGCTTAAATTTTTACTAGTATATCAGTTGTAGCATTAGCCTTAATGACCTCTGATATTAATAACATATCAAATATCTGGAGTTTATTTTTGTCATATTGTCATTGAAAAAAATTGTCCTGTAGCAACGTTTCGAAATATAACGCTTCCATCATCATCCTAGATCCGAAAGATCCGAAGAAGCCCTGAAGATCCGAAAATTTGGCAGAGGGAAATTTTTTCAGCACAGGTGACCTGAACTTGAGATATTGAAACTGTTATTTCGAAATTGTGTGGAAAATTGAGATGATTCTAAATATCTGTCAAGGGAATTAAATTTTGCGATATTCAAGCTTTATCTTTACCGAAAACTCCTGATAAACTGTTAAAATATAATAGTCCTCGTTGACAGTGCTTTTGGACTAAAAAAGTGAGCTTTTTCCACAAATTCAATCTCCGTAAGACACACTCAACGAGTTATTACCTATGTGGGATATAGCCGTGGAGTGCGTTAATTATATTCTCTACAAAATTTCTCGGCACCATCGTAAAATTTAGGTTATTTTTGCTTTTTTGGAAACGTATCTTGAATATAAATTATGGTTAACAGCCCATACAATAATTTATTTCCCGTGAAATTCGTATCGTTCCATTTTCAGCGTCACGAGAGTTGACATTTGGAAACACATTTAAATTGAAGCTAAAGATATAGCTCTAGATTTCTTAAAAGCCTAATAGCTGTCAGCACTTTTAGTGGCCGAGTGAAAAATCATCTATTGCAAAATATTATATATTGTGTAACTTTAACTCTTATTTTATCGATTCTGTCGGAACTAAAATTATAGTGAGATTTTAAGATGATGTTCCTTGTGTCTCTCTGAAAGGCATCAGCTCTTATTAGCACAAGCAATCCAAGATTAGCTTGCAGCCTCCAAGTCTCTTGTGGCTCCCAGTCGAATTCGCGTAAAACCTATATAACGCTCTCAATTTGCTCGAAGCAATTTTTTACGAGTCGTGGAGTTTCCTATGTATTTCATTGATTTCGCGAATCGTGTCTTTCTCCGCGAAGTATCACTCCAGCTTCGAGAACTCGACTCACCACTGCCGCGCCGTATCACTCGCTGTTCAATGGAAGGCAAGGACCCATCGGACCACTATTAGGAGCACGATCACATGATCAAACGTGTTTAGGTCTAGGTAATTCAAGTCTGCTTCGAACAAGTCTCTGTTTTTGGGACAGAAGGAACGCTTAAGTGAGGCTCATAAACTCGGCGGATGGAGTTGCGCCCTCTTAAGGTACTGTTCCGACCCGCTTACAGCGGAAACTAATTATATGCGTCGTTTGGGACAGGGCTTTACCTTGTGTGTAGTTAAAAACCGAACCATAGGCTTTCTCAGGAGGTTATTTCCTTGAAAAAATATACATTTTTACATTTCGCATCAATATCGTAAATCCATAGACTAAAATTATGTATGTAAATTGATTCGGTTCTGAGCTTGACTTTGTAATGTAAAAGGAAATATTTGGTGTTTTCCCGCCGAATAGACTGCGTGAAGAGTTCACGGGACCGCCACCGGGTTAGCAACTGCATTTCTGCCGGCGTTTTGATGTGCGACTCGGCCATCGTAACGTCGGCAGAAATGGAGTTCCTGACGCGGTGGCTATCCCGAGAACTCTTCACGCAGGAAATGTTTGCTTTAAAATTAATGAAAATTCAACTTTGAGTAATTTTGTCACAGTAATGTATACGCAGTCGTTGGTGCAGTTTTTTTTTTAAACAGATAATTACGTAGCATTTGATAGTTGTCAAATCTCCTGCCTATCATCCTTCAGACGGTAGCTAACATTGTACCGTGTAACAGAACCTTTCTGTGCCTATTTCCGCAAGCCATTTGTATTCTTCCCGCATTTCATCAATGAAGATCTCTTTTCCTTGATTACAAACCTGACCTCCATGTCACGTTTCTGTATGTGTCAATTAACAGGTGATGATCATTCGAACGAATAATCAGCTCGGCAGCTATGCTATTTGAAGATTACTCATTAAGTGACCATATGGGAAAACTATGAACTAGCTACTTGAGGTTAAATTGGTGAGTGAATTCATCTCAATTTGGCCTATTTTTGTCTGATGGGCTGAGATATCAAAGATTCTACTCGGGAATTTATCGCGGTGAAAATTTTGCTGTTCACATGGTCGGATCTTTATATCATGATCCTATGTACCGCGAAGGTAACTCTCACGTTTCTTTTTTTCGGTGAAGGAAGTAATTAAGTCTTAACTTGGATTTTCGTTATGTATAAGAAAAAATATTTTTTCACAAATAATTTTTATTTACTGAAGAAACATATGCTGACACAAATTGTGAGTTTCCTAGGGGAAGATTATCGATTTATTTTTTATGAATTTTTATTAAACTTTATATGAATTTTTAGATATGCATAGTGATATCATTAAACACCTCGTTATTGAAGTAATTATCAATGGGAGTATCAGAGAGTGATAAAAAAGTGATCATTCTTCAAAGCCTCTGCAATCAGTATGAAAATCTAGACACTTTTGAAAAATGTAGTCAAAGGAAAGAAAGATATATGTACCGTGTAATAAAGGAACCATTGTCCCAATATTTATCGCCTAAATTTCTTAACATCTTAATTGCCGTACGGGATATTTATTTGTCGATGCAATTGAAATTAAAATTAAATCCCCATTCTTAACAGCACTCTGCAGCTAAAAAAATGAACTAATAATTTAATTACATTCAAATCACCACCTCATTCCATGCATGAGATAGGAAGTTCAGCATGAATGCATATCCCATTCAACACATGCAGGATGCAGCAAAAACTATTTCGTATCCTGCAAAAATTCGTAATCCGCAGAATTAAAAAAAAATATTGAACCTGGTGAAAGTATGCTTTAGAATCGAGGACTTTTATTCCCTGTTCCTGACATTTTTCATGAATGAACGCCAAAGAAAACTCGTCAGAAACGGATAAGGAAGAAATCACTTAATTCCGACCATTTTGAGATCACCATCTTGAATTAGCATCTCTCTCTCATTGCATCCTTGATCGCTAAGCCATTCTCGCAAGACCTCTATTGAGAATAGAACCCCCATGCTGAGAGAAAAGTGGGATTGGCAGAAGTACAACGACAGTGCGATGATCTTTGGCTGGAGTCTGCTACTGTATTCCTTTTCATGCTGACAGTTAACCCCGTCTCGCAATGTAGTCTTTCGTCACGGCTTCGTAAGGCGCTATAAAGAGTTATTGATTGTCCATTGTCATAGGATTAGAGCCTCTCCTCCTTTTTTTTCGAGAATGCATTAAACTACCCTAAGCTAGGGGGATGATCGTGCATGAGTCATATAACGGAATAAACTTCAAGATTGAGTACTGCCTTTAATATCAATGAAAACATCTTCGCCTGTAGATAACAGAAAATTAACATTTGTCTACCCAACTTACTAACTTTCTTCGTACGGAAAGCCGGTATTTTGGCTCTCTCACAAATATTTTGTTTTAATTTATTTTTTCTCAATACTAATAGTTCCTTTACGGCAGTATAAAAAATATTTCTTCGATAAAATCGTCTAGGTAAAAAAAGTGAAATTCGCCAACTACGGATCTGTAAAATGGCATATTTGAATTGTTTTTCTCACTATTATCCCTTCGGATCTTTCGCTTATACCTCAGGGAAAGAGTTGGCATAAAGAGTTAAATGCATCATTTTTCTTCGCACCTGCGTGAGTCTCTTCTCAATAAGAGAGGTACAATTAGGCCTGTTAGTAAGCCTAGTAAGTACTGGAACCTGTAATAGAGAATTCAAGATCTAGTTCCCTATTACGTGACAGATTAGCTACGGCTTATAAAATTACAAATTCATTCACTTTTCCCTGACCATTTCATAGCATTCGCATTCTATATTCCTACATTTATAGTCAATTTCTTATTCGCCACCTTCTCATACTTTGTTCCTTCACACTTATGGCCGTTTTACGCGGGGCACGGAATCGCGCAGGTTAGAGCTGTATTAATTTCTAAAATGGCGTGGAATTGCGCGAATGCATGAACGAAATTAGATCAGGGGCTATTTTGCCGTCTCGCACCCACGCATTCTCGCATGTGTTCTAGCAATTCACCGCTTTACACGACGCAATTTTGATTGCGCCTTCGCACGTACGTCAGATTGCGCAATTCCGTGTACCATGTAAAACGGCCTTTAGACTCTACTTCGAAGTCTTCGGAAAGTCATCGAAGCCTCAAGAGGTGCACCGTCCTCTCGGCATTAAACTATAGCCTACCTTAAGGTGGTAGACCCGTTGAATTAGTTTCTGAGCCTCAAATTACTATTTACCATTTGTTTAGGCTAGGGGTCATCGGTAGGATTTTCCACATCCATTCCAGCTCTAGGACTTTGAGATGTGGGTCTGGAGAAGAATGGAAGAGTTGAAGTGGATGGAGAGGAGGAGGAACGACAAAGGGGACATGGTGGGTGAGGAGAGGCAGCTTTTAGATGAGGTACAGAGGAGATATAAGGTATTAATGGAGCGAGTACTTAGCGTGAAGGGAAGGGGTTGCTGAAAAAGGTATCCAAGGGTAGAATGTTGGGTAAACGAGGAAGAGGAAGGAAGAGAATAGGATATTTATTGGAATATCCTATAGATATTTAGATAGTATGAAAGGGAGGAGGCCTTACTGTGAGTTGAAGAGGGAATTCCATGAGGGGAGGAGTGACTGGTAGAATATTTCTTCAATATTTCATGCAAACCTACTTTAATCGGTAGAATACTTTGACAATAATACTGGTTGTGAATTATTGCGTGGCTATCATACATTGAATATCAGTATATTAAACACTATTAATTTTTCTTTCCTTTGATTCGTCCACCTCCTAGCCTTCGATCTATCTGGCATCGGTGGCACGTGTTCAGTAATGGACTATTACTCTCGCCAGTGCGGCTCGAGGAGTCTTTTGAACACGCTATCATTTCTAGAGCGACAGTACTCGTATTTTTTTTACCAGTGCAGGGTTTTTATTTTAAGTGTCTGTGGGTAATTCATGGAAATGGCTATATTTTTCGGGAAATCATTGCGTGTTAACTTCTCAATGACATTCTTCAGGTGAATAAAGTCAGCAGCCTGTCTGTAGGCATTAGGTTAAATGAAATGAATTAGTTCATTATTTTTCTGCCCATGGTTATCACGATATGAAGCCACTTTAAAGGTGAGAAGATGCGATTAAAGATGACGCCATTGCGTCGAGACATGAATCGAAAAAATTAATAAAACTAAGTTCTGCGTAGTTCAGCCTGAAACTGTGGAGCTGTGAAGTTTTCAAGAATCTGAAAAGGCCTTTCGCGTATGTGTGAGAAAATTCCACTATCTTACAATTACTTCTATCAGTGAAGGTAAATAGAAATGCATTCAATAGGCTTGATATTTATTCTCGTGATCTTCAGATGGGTGTTTTACAAGTCATCCCCTTCCTGCGTGAGAATTCTGGTAACCCTATTGCGCACGATGTGTAACTAACGAATATCGCACTTTGTCAGCACATCGGATGTGAATGATTAACGATCCGAATTATAATAAAAACAAAACCTTTTTTAACTACATTATTGGGATTCTTCTAAAACTCGACAGATTCAAAACATAAAACTTCTATTTTACTTCATTCCTTATAAATCTCATGATTTATTTAGAATGATTTCACGAATATAGCTTTCTAGATTTTTGCCTCCTCATGAACTCAAGTGGACGGTTCAGAAGTTAGATTAATGTTCGAGATATATGAATTGGCATTGAGGAATACCATCATTATGTCGTGCCTCAATCTCGTCCCTATGCGGTTCTTTCATTCAAGGAAAGTAATTGAACGTAGTTGATGAAACAATAGTTTTTTATTATCTTCAAAAATTAAAAAAAAACTAAGGTTACGTGATGCGTCTGCGTCGTCAAAATAATGACCAATAATGCTACCGTCGTTAGATGTGGAAACTGGGTGTTTATGTTTTTTAGCGTAAATTTATAATGCGGAAACATCGTATTATACGCTTTTTATTTTTATAATTGCGCTACTTTTCATCTATTTTGGCTTGATGGTCACCTTCCTTCATCCTGAAGATGCTGAGATGTCATAATTCTAATTAATTTTTTATTGTGTAACCTGGCGTGCTCGTGAGCTTTCCATCGCTATTTAGGATTATTAGTGAAAGCGGATGACTCTAAATTGGTCCCATGCTTTCACTGAAGCATGGATTATTCTCTAGTCATGCTTAAAAACGCTAACGTACCGTCCCTTCACTTGGACGGAGATGGTATCATCACGCATCTAGTATATACACTGACCGGCAATGCTTCCATTCTCTCCGTATTTTGAAATTTCCCTCAGTGATGCTTTGCCTTACAGACGAAGAAAAAGTATTGAAAAGTATGGTTTTATGCTGTACAAATTCGCATGGAAAAATTACCGAGTAGGAGTGTATTCTTATCGTAAGAATGGAGGATTTACTTCTTTGATTTAATGCCATGTAATATATGCATGTAATGCAAATTCAAATGCTGATTCTAAAAATATTTCTATGCGCACATGACCTTTTTATATAAATGAAGGTAGCCATAAATGCCGTTTTACACGGTACACGGAATTGCGCAATCTGACGTTCGTGCGAAGGCGCAATCAAAATTGCGTCGTGTAAAGCGGCGAATTGCTAGAACACATGCGAGAATGCGTGGATGCGATACGGCAAAATAGCCCCTGTTCTAATTTCGTTCATGCATTAGCGCAATTCCACACCATTTTAGAAATAAATGCAGCTCTAACCTGCGCAATTCCGTGCCCCGTGTAAAACGGCCCAAAAACAGGTTCTCCTTAATGGCTATCTAAGGTTACTCCAGTATGTAAGCAATCAAGTTCCAGCACTGTACCATTTCCTTTGGAGTATTAAAAGAATATTATCATTATTATTATCATCAATTGAATCACATGCCACGGCTGTTATTACTCGTGGCCATCAGTGGGTGAGAAAAAATTATAATAACTAATATAAAAATTATAATAAAAAATTATAATAATAAATTATAATTCCATGTGAACGAAATGCATTTTATTTCTCAGACAAATCTTCGACTTTTAAAGCTGCACGTATGTTAAGCGCTGAGGGTTACCGCTGATGTTGGGTGTGGTATGTGCTGGAGATGTCTCAAACACACCATAATTTCGGACTGTGTTGTCCACAGAATTCTATAAGTAGAGAACCATAGCTCCACGGTCTCTATGACCATTCTTTCCTGCGTGCTAATGGGTAGTGTTTGTTGGTGTCTTTCATGTTGAAGAAATCTCCTCATCAGAACTGCCAGGGACGGATCAATTTTAGGGGTGCGGGGGTCATAACCTGGGTCCACGGAATACCCCCCAAAAGAGAGGGGCGTTCTTCCGTGTAAAGTTTATTTAAAATACCCATTTTTGACGCATATAATGTCATTGTTATCCTTATTAACAGACGAAACAGAACAATTTAAACATTTAAGGATACAAAAACTATTAAAATGATAAAAAATAGAAAATATTGGATGAAATTTTTGGGGGGCTGGTCATGACCCCTGTGACTCCCCCCGCCCCTAATTCTACCCCTGCATCGCGCATGTTACCATTTGGAGTATTGGCATATTGATGTAAGTCAAAAATCAAAGTTTTTCAATAATTAAATAATAATTAGCAAAGAAGTTGGAACTGTGATGAGAGCGGTTGGAAATGTGCTGCTACCTGACGGTCATAAGTTTAACTAGATTAACTTGCACCATTTTATTTCTAGGTAGATACGCTCTTTTGGAGTCTGTTGCCATGAATATCTCAAAATCAACAAAAATTGACTTAAACCAATATGTTTCTCAGCCCTCGATTTGTTACTGACCTTGTGTTTGAGGCTAAAAAACAATCTGCCGATTAAGTATACTCACTTAAAAATCGAATCCCTCCAGTCTCTCACGAGAAACTTGGGCGGTGAGGTCTCAAACGTTTTGACCTCGGCCAACTAGGAAGCGTTTTCGCGAGCCATATCCATGCCCCAGAGAAATATTTTACCGTGTGAATCTCCCCTCCTGAGGATAGAACCTTGGCTGAGGACGCATCGCGTGATGATCGCGGGCCTCCATTTCGCTTTTTAACTCCGTTACGCGATCTTTGTTACCTAATGCCTTCCTTATCTCTCGCCATCAAGTGTCTTCTAATCTTCATGAAGGTGTTGATAACATGGAGAGATTATTTTATCTTCACACTAAAGGTAAAAATGAAGAGTTTTCATCTAGCGCTGGAAAATTGCAGTGGTCGTTTATCTTTTAGCAAGACGGATCGGAATCACAGTCAGATCCTCGAGTAAGACAGATTCAGGACTCAGGACGAAATGGCTCAGTTGCTATGTCGGTCCATTAGTGTTCGAATAACGTAGGTGTTAGCAATGGTCTCAATTACTACAGGGAGTCGTGGAAAAAAATGCGTAAAGAATTCCACGTTTTCAGTTTCGGATAAATGATGGTAACATTCGTCTCTTATTCTATGGTTTGAATTGAAATGCATAAAAGGGATATAATTTCATTTCTAGGCGGGCAAATGTTATTATCATAGTAATGTTAAGGATATTAGAAGCAATTACTTCAAAATATTAGTGAAAACTCATCGTGGAATAGAGTCATAATAGAAGCTAGGAACGTGCGTGTTTACTAGTGAAATGATTGGTAGTCCATCATAATTTTAATATTTAAAAATATAGCTGCTTTAATAAAATGCGATTTGATTTTGCATTGGAAAATACAAGTATGGGTCATGAAAGTGCATCAAGAGCTATTAACTTATCGATAACTTGAGAAGGTAATAGGAAGTGAGATGAAATGAGCCAATGATTATTGTTACACAGCAATGACGAGCAAAGGAAAATAGGAGACAAGGAATGAAATATAATTATATACTACTCTAAACAAAGGAAATTTATTTAAATGCGACTACGTTTTATTGGAAGTATATTCCTCATAACATTCATCGTGCAATTTTAGGGGGGTCATCACATACTCATTTCCTATAATCACGAATTTTAGCTTTATGTGGCTCTATGGTTCTCAAATTGGATTACTCCAAACATTAGAGGAAAATGTTATACAGTAACGAATTAAAATTATTGACAAACTCGGTTTATTTTTGAGCTGTGGTTCCCCTACATCAAGCGGGCATTCAACCTCAAAGTTGTCTCAACCGAATCGCTTCGAAGAAGATGAGGTCTCCATTTGATCGCGCGGTTGACATTGAGAAGACGTCGCCCTAACAGGGACTTGGTGGGATCTTCACCTCCGAGCACACACTAACGACTCCGTGCAATTTTCCATTGTCCTTTGAACGCAAGCGCCGGTGGCGACATCTCTTCCTTTCATTGTGCATCACGCGAGCGGCGGAAATGCTCTTTCGCACGTGGGAGTCAGAGGAACTATTGGATACCATGGGCTCGCCTCTCCACGAGGTTCTCTTGACAATGCGAGAATGAGGTCGTTATCGACTCGGCGCCGGTTGTCATGGCGATGCAGTATTTTTTTCTTTGGGTGCCTCCGCGAATTATGAACGGTGACATGGTTTATCCCTCGCCAGGAAGTGAGCTTGGCATATTACGAAATGGCCTCCGTGTAGGTATCGATGACTCGGCTATCTTTCTGAAGAATTAAAAATGAGAGTAGCGGTTAGATGAAGTATCTCTTTCTCAGTTTTCTTCGAATTATCGAATGAATCCTTCATAGAATGAGTATGGTGTTCATTCTGAGTCGAAAATTCCAAAGCTAATGTTAGTAAATATTAATCATAAAATACATACGTATTTAAATGCTGAAGAGCATATCGTGGCTAATGCTTTCTTTTCCAAGAACGCTTAAAAATTAGAGTAAACCTTTTACGCAAAATCGAAGTCGTCAGCATCACTGATTATAATGCCTAACTTCAAACAGGACACCATTCATATAATGCATAGCGATTAATCTGTCCATTCATGGTACTGCTTCAATTTCTTTCGATTCCGGTTCACTCGCCCCCGACGTAAATTCATGAAGTGCCAACCTTTAATCACATTACTTTCACTTTCACGCTATTATTTTTGGCGGTATCACGACCAATTGCATTTTCTATGATGCCCTAAATTGGTAGAGTAGTACTATCAAGAACTTTAATCGAGTACCGTGAAAATTAGTTGACACTGTAGGGGCCGAATGATATTTATAGTGGTGTAATTAATTGATTGATTGGATGTTATATTAAGAATTAATGAAGCGGGTAGCTTAAGTTTTATAGTCCTTAAATTTAATGCTAGTTTATTCGAATATTTCTGGCTGGGATCCTACGTTAACGCGGACGGTCACCCTGCGGGCGTAGAGATTTCCTTGAGTGCAATAGTATTATCCAACTTTTTACCGTTCCTTATGGCAATACTCCCGTTGGATTGAGTTCATCCGTTCATCTTGAATGATGTCCTAGAGTGGCCTTGAACTAGATGACGACATGACATTCATGGAGGTGGGTAGTAGAGGGTCTTTGGCTTGGCTTTCTCCATGAAATTTGGAATAAATGCGGTGCGGAGCAGAAAAGGGAACTTGCATAAGGGTTACAACAGTACGAGAACGAGTGAATATTGTGAAAAGTAAAAATTGGTGACAATTATAATTTACTGTATTATTTAGCCAAATGTACAGTGTTTTTCAGAGAGAGAAATTTATAAGCTATGCCGCAGATATGCTGTGACCAAGGTATATATTTCTTCGCTTCGCGCGACTCTGAGTTGACAGTTTACTTAAGTAGAAAAATCGCTCCGTCTTTTTCGCCTTTTTTTTACTTTGACATTTTTTGTTGTCGTATTACAAACAACACTATAAGCATGTCGTCTCGTACATGCTTAAAGTTAATTATATCATCCTAACATTTTCTTAGAATGTACAGTGTAGTCTTTGTCAACATTTTCCTCTATCTCAAATACTAAAAAAAACTTAAACATGAGAAAATATCGAGGCAAGAATTTCAAATTCTAGACACCCGTAGGCAAATTTGACTAGGATATAGGTAGGTTCTCTAAAAACAGTACGTAGTTGTACGAGTAGTAAGCCCTCTGAAATGTAGTCGAAACTGCGTGGTATTTCACTGGAATAATGAAATTAGTGCAATTCAGCACCTACCATTCAGTAGAATGATTCAAAAATTAATTTTTTCTGGTTTCCATCTCAAGTTATCACCAAGGTAACGTAATGGCTACGACCTGAGACATATGTATGATCTTAGACATGAGTCGGTAATATGAAAAAAAATACTTACTATAGTTCTAAGTTTCGCTTCATGGACTGGATCAGGCATGTTTTAGGAGGGTAGGGGATTTTAAATGCAAAAGTCGAGGGAGCAATGGAAGGAGAAAAGAGAAGAGGAGGGAGAAGGCTGAATGTGACCGTCGAAGTGAAGTTAAAAAGAAGGTGGGAGGAAACAATTGAGGAGGCACCAGACAGGAGGAGGTGGAGACAACAACGTGTTTGGGACCTACCAGTGGGCAGAAAACCAATCAACCACGATGGACTAGATGAATGAGGATTGCATTTACGCGTAATATTAATGTATAGGAAATCGAATTACATACATTGAGTTAGATGTCTTCAAAATTTTTGAAATCGTATAGGAAAATTCAGAGAAATAAGTTAACTCTTTGCTAGGATTAGTTGTCATTTAATCAGTACTGCTACCGAGGCGCTTAACTTTAAACAGCAATACAATCGGCGCAAAATTTAATGCAAATTAATTATTTACAAAAATGGAACGTGATGACCCTCTTGAATGATACAGTATTATGAAGATGGTTATGCATATTTTGTACTTCTTTAATAAATAACTGATCTTCTGCACTTCTTGAAACTTAAATGCTCCTTGAATGTTTTTTTTGCAGGAAATGAATTATTATTGTGTTGCCACATTATTCAAGTTAACAGGATACGAAGAAAATAGATATATTTGGCAGTATACTTTCGATAAACAGCAGCGACTAGAACATGTTTAATATATCTGTTAAACGGTTGCCCATGTCATCTGGTTATGCGTCGTTTTGGTCATATTAGAATTTATGCGATATATACAGAAAACACTGCGCTTAATACATTTTGTTTTAACTTTCTAATAGCTTATCTTCAATTAAGTATTACCTAATTCAATACGGAATTTGAACCCGGAAAGGGTTCTTTATAAAAACTGAATGCATCATAAAATGTTGAAAAAAGATCATTTCGAAAGAATGAGGAAGCCCATGCTTCCAGGAAATGGTGAGAATATTAACGGTGCTATCATTCATCAGATTTTTACACACCTTACAGATATGATAGAAGATACAAATTCTTCTGACGTCAAAGACTTATGCTGCCTCTTCTTCATTTTCTTTATCCTCCTTAATTTTATTGACTTTCTCCCTTTTGTAGTTCCGAAATTCTCAGTTCCCCTGTTTATTGGGCCGGTGACTATTTTATCGTAGCCATCCATACCCCTTGGGTCTCAACGGCTACGGGCTGGATTTGGATTGCTTGAGAAATTAAGAAGATATATCTTTCAGTGTGATACGAGGAAAATCTTCACGAGATCTCAATTTATTTCCAGGTCCGATAGAAACAATTATAGAAATATTTTGTTGAACGGATTGGTGTAGGAAATCATTTTTCTCCACAGGAAAAATCTACTTCTTTAAAAAGAGCTAAGACTTCACTTTACTATTCCGGACTAATCTCATGCAGTAATTAGTGCTCATAACTTGTACCTTTTTTAGTTTATTTAACCTTTTTTTATCCTCCTATAAATGAACGGATAATACCTCCCGCAACGCGCCTTTTGAGCCAGCTTGCGGGGCTTATGCGGCTATTATTTTATTTCAATTAAGTTATTTTAATTATAATTCCTAGTTTGAAAATAATGACATCTTATAGCCAGTTGTTAGTCTCCACTTTTCGTCACTAGTGAAATTTTACAATTGAAAAATGTATGATCTTAGGTTTTCCCGGCTTATCAGTTGCAGAAAAGTTTCTCGGGTTTTCCAACGGTAGATGTCGTCCATGTCTCCCGACGTTTCGATTCGCGACTTGCTAATCATCCTCAGGGGATCTTCCGAAAGATCGGAAGATCCCCTGAGGATGATGATCAGCAATTCGCGGATCGAAACGTCGGGAGACATAGACGGCATCAACAGGTGGAAAACCCGAGAAACTTTTCTGCAATTGAAAAATGATTTATAAATAAAATAGTGTAATTTTATTATTGATTTTCACTCACTCGGGGATTGAACCGGAATGGTTTGGATATGTGAGTGAGCCTGGATAAAGCCACATTAATATGAATTTCACACATTCAGTGCAGGGTGACAGTTCATTTCGCCGGCCAGGTTTTAATAACGTCCAGTTAACCTTAACAGCAGCATGAAACTATCGTTACCTTAATTTGAGAATATGTTCAATTTAAAGTAAAGAAATGTTTATTCAGGAATTCTTCTCTGGCTCTCCACCAGGTTGGCCGACGCTTCAGAAATCGACTTTTCTGTCATAATTAATGACATTAAATATATACGGAAAGTATAAAAAGAACTTCAAAAGATCATCAGCCAATCGGGCGACACCTGAGCCTTATTGTTGTACTCGCCTAACGGTCAATTCGGTTAATTGTGAATTTTTGATATTAAGACAGTAACACCGAGAAGGGAAGACAAGTCGTTTTCCGAAACGTTGGCCAATATGATTGAATTAACCTGTTGTAAAGCCCGAGAATAATTCTGCATATAGTTCATCAAGAAAAAAATTCGTTTGTTAAAGAAGTATAGTTCAGAATTAAGTTTATATTAACTGGTGGCATTAAATAGAGGGCATCGTTAACTATGATTATCATACTCCGAAAATACTTAACGAGACTTTATGCAAAGGCCTTAGGAGTTTTTGGTGTGGGGTGTCATAAGGCATCACCCCGGGTTTTGAATCCAGAACTCTATTACACGTGGCTAACCACTCTACTCAAAAGACCACTACGCCCCCACTAATTTTACGTAAAGAATTGAAAATTTGTAAGGAAAATAATGAACGGCCCAACCTTATTTTCACATATTGAAGATCCGTGGAGGAAAAGAATTTTCACTGCCACTGGACGGTGGATTAGCACGTAACGGATGTTTTTTACTTTCGAGAAACAGAATTCACTTTCCTTAAGAGTTTCCGAATCGAGTTATTTCTTTAAATTATGAATAAAAGAGGTGGCTCCGGCCACAGGTGACCACTCATCTGGGACGCCAGATATAAGCGGAGATTTAGAGTGCTAGAAAGTCGGAATGCGAATGGGATTTTTGGGAAGAGACTAAGACGGGAGGAGGGATGGGAACTTGCCTGACTAAAGGCGCCACACGAGCAAAGAACGGTTCTTTATTTTTTTAAAGTGGGCTGGGAATTGCGAGGAAGAGAGGCGGTGTTTTTATATTTATGATTAGGGGGAGGGAGAAGATGTTTTTATCTTTTAGGAGTGGCCGAAGTGAGAGTGGTCAGTGAGATGAGGAAGCGACTTGGACTTATTTTTGGAATGAGATTTGAAAGTGGAGAAGGCAGCATTAGATCTTGGTCGATATTAGCCCTGTAGATTTAAGGCGGCATCACGTTATAATTTTATAATGTACCTACCTATTTGATCAGCCTGAACAACTGCAGTGGCGTAAGTATGGGGGACATAGATCCCCCCCAAAAGCCTCAGAGAAATGAAAAAAATATTTAAAACAATTGTTTAGTTTTGATATACAGCAACTGCATCTGCTTAAAGTTAAATTTTAAGCGCAAAAATGATGTAAAATATATTTACAGGCATGTCATATTTTTTTTAATTTTCCGGGAATCCCCGTTGCCTCGGGGGATGGGGGGAGCTGCCCCCAGGTACGCGGCAGGCCCATCCAATGGCGGATACAGGATAGGGACAAGGGGAGGGCTAAGTGGGGTTAAAATTCCAGCAGTAGTGGGGGTCGGAAAAAAACTTCCATTCTATCTAGTGTAAATTGGACACCAAAGGGGAGAGGGCTATAGAGGGCGCCCCCCCATAGATCCGCCACTGTGCTCAGGGAACTTCTGGAGCGGCTTTTTATGCATAAGAATGGACGAACGTAGGTTTAAACAGCAAGATTCATTAGTATCGGAGGCTTTCGGGAGCAGCTGCGTATTACGCTTTGTCAATCGTGGTTTCGGTTTCGCGACCACTGCAGGACGCATCATCAGGCGAAGATGGATGTATCAGTATTCAATGCCGAAAGATGCGCTCTGCTAAGGCCGCAGAAGTTCGCTCGACAAAGCGCAATACGCAGTTGCTCCCGAAAGCCTCTGATACTGATATTTCTCGCGGAAAACACCACTGACCACTTGTAACCGATCGTCCGGTGATAATAAATGATTCGAATAAATTTATAAGTGACTTTAAGTCTAAATGAGCCATATATGGTTTGAAATCCAATTTTTCTCCAAAGAATTTTTCAATAATAATAGGGTAAGTTTAATAATATAAAATTTTAAAACACCCTTGTTTAGACATAGATTAAAGTTTCAAAAATAAAATTGTGAGCGTAAACGAAGAAGATAATAAACACGATATTTTCCTTCGGTCCATAACTTTCTGAGGTCTTCAAGTGCATTTTTCTCTTTATTACCAATGTTTTCCATTACTTTCTGAGGTCTTCAAGTGCATTTTTATCTTCATTGCCAATTTAGATGGAGCTGGGAATTTTAAATGCTTTAAAATCTGCATACTTTCTGGTAAAAGCCAACGAATAGACTATGCATATAAAAACATACAATTTTAGCACCGGAAATGCATTAAAAAATTAGTTGGTGTATTCCGCGTGCCAGAAAAACGGGTCGTGTCACCTAACAAGTGTAATGTTTTAAGGCACCTCTAAATTATCAAGGAAATATGTAGGGAGGCAAGCCAAGTTTTACGCATTTTTTAACTGGCTCTACTACCTCCTTTTTCTTGCAAGTTGGAGAACTTCCTACTACTCCGCTGCGTGGTTAACGAAAAATTTTATATCCTCCTCATCCATGATATACGCCGTTTTTACTCTGACCACCCCGCGAAACGTGACCGTGAGAACGCACTTCAGTGTATGTCCTCTACATTGTAAAGTTTCCGTGCTTTTTATTTCCGATATTTTACGCGAAATGGTCTGAGTAGGTTGTACCAAAAGCGGGCGTGGAGAGAGTGAAAAATAATGGATTCCAGCTTCCTTTCCTCAGCTCTTTTCCCACTTGTTCCATATTAGGTCAGATGCCTGTTCTTCTTCGCTAACATCCAATCATTTTTATTTCCTTCCTCTTTTGGGTCCTCACATACTTTGTGTTCCAAATTGTACTTTCTCTGGGGTAAAATTAATTATTCTATCGTCATCCACCTTTTTTATATGGTGGTTATATTCATCTTTTATCTTCACTTTAGCACAAAGAGTCAATAATAAGTATACATATATTTGTCTGGAGAACTCTTCTTGCATTGTCGATTGTGTCATGATATAGCGTGTTTTCTGATTTCAAACGAGCCTTAATACATACCTTTCATAACTAACTCCTTTCCAAGCTCAAATGGCCATGCCTAGTGATTCTTTGCAATATTTTTTAAATGATGTATCAGATAGTTTCATAAGTCTTTATAAAGAAAGGGTATATTATAAGAACATTAGAAGCGTTCAGCTTGGTAGCTAAGTGGAAAAAGCGGTGAGCGAAGGGTCCAGGGTGTAACTCCGGAGAGAAACCTTTGGAACCTCGAACACAGATCCTCGAAGTATGTGGTATCCTAGGGAAAACAGCTTGCGTTCTTACCCTAAATGGGTGGACTGCATAGTGTACACCCCTTCGGCTCAATCTGGGGAGAGAGCTACCCTCACCTTTCACCGGGCTGAATCGCTGGGTCAGAGTATAAATGAAACTGAATACGTTATCATCGAGAAACAATATTCAAAAGCTAGGTTAATTTGAATTTGCACATATTAAATAAAATCAATCCGTTTTCATCATACGGGCCACGTTCTCACTAATTAGTTCTGAAATCCGGTGATAATTAATGAGAGGTCGCTTAAAAGGTATGCTCTTCGGTGATGTTTCGCACAGTTGTGATTTATTTTTAAGCACTCAAGGATTGCTCAGAATGTGCGTCCCTATAAGAAACTGAGGAGGTTTTTTTTGCAGAGATCTTATGCCGGAATTAGTATGGCAACATGCAAAGGCGTTATCAATCTTGTATTAAGGCGAAGGTTTCCCTTTCTAAGTCTCCAAGTGAGAAAATTTTCTTACGTGGCAGAAATACCTCTTTGATTATACACGGGTCGTGTTGGCAAAGTTCCTCTTCCACATTTAACAGAATAACACGCATACACTAAAAGCGTGCGTGGATCAAAGGAAAAGGTGCAAATCATCTTTCGGGGAATAAATTTCCATGGCTTGCCACTCTGAAAGCCAGCTTAGCCGCAAGAAAGGGCCAGCTGATATAACTTAGGGCACACCTCGGTTGCCCGAAAAGGCTTATCGCTTCGGAACCGGACAATTTTTCACAGCTGTCTCTCCGCGAAACGCCTTTCGTTCGTCTTCCTTCGCCGGAGACCATCCCTAAACGATTAGATGTTACTGGGAACGAGTTGAGTGAAAAACGGCGCGTTTATCTGAAAATGGCATTACGAGTGAGCAGAGAGGCATCACAAAACTGTTAGATAAACGGTCCTCTGGCCACTGTGGCCTCTGATTTCTTCAATATGGGTAAGGTTACCGGAAAATAACATTTCAAGGACTTGAAGTGGACATGGTTTGTGGAAGCCGTGTTATGTCTGTGTGCAAAAATGGATGGGGGTATGGTCTTCGCTTTAGTCTGTTACATGTGTCAATCAACATCCGAGGAGCAAGCAAATCTTTTACCTTTTTAGTTTTTGCACGTTATTTGCGATGTGAAAACTTTGTATTCGTCGCTTCCATGCCCTCATATTTATGGATTATTGGTAATTAGCTAATTTTTGGACATGGATATCGCCTCAGTTTGGGTTTGCATAGATTTGATGCTAGTGGCACTTCTCCAGTACCCTCAGGGAAGGTAAAGGATTTGACACGAAACCAATAGACATTCAGGCCGAAGTGGGCCACCATTTTCTGATTTCCGCGTAGAGGTACCTTGTTTTTTCTTCTGAACAGGTAAACCAGTAATTTACGTTTTAAAATAAATATGTTTAATGCTGCCTGGCGTTATTACCCTCTTTTCTTTGGTGGTTGTCTCAAATAACGAGTTCCAAGTTTTCCAACTTTGCGGAGTTAATCTCTAGAGGCCGGGTCTTCAAGTTGCGGAATTTTTAACCTACATCCTCAGAATGCGACGGAGAATATCAACGGAAAAAGTCGCAAGGAAAAGCACGACGGCCCCCTTGCATTTCAAGAGATTTGAAAGGATTTATGACGGAAGCATCTCGGGGGAATATCCATCTACTAGGATATCGACCCCCAATCTATCGATACTAGGGTGTCCCGTCTTGACGAATACCAAAAATGTTGAGATCTCATCCTTCAGTTTAGTTGCGATGCCTTTAAAACATGCCAACGCTAAATCTTCATGGTATTGCAATACTCCTACCGGTGCCGAATCTGACTTAAAGTTCCTGGAAAAAATATGACTAGATTTCCGAACTGTATCATGCCTGGGCCTGACGGTGTAGTATGCCTGTGCAGCGGTTAGTCCATCTTAGAAGTTATTGATTGAGTGGGTTGGAAGCCAAGGGGTACAAGTTATTTCTTTTTTCCACACACAATTAGGTACAGAAAACAAACGAGATCAACTAGATGTCTAGTAGTGCATTTGATTTTCCACTCGATGTCAGCACAGAACAGAGACTCACTCGTATCCCTTGGCAATTAATTTTTGTGTATTTCTTCCAACAATTAACTTAACCTAATTCTAAACTCGATTGTTTCAGGCTTAACTTTGTGAAAATCCATTGTAAACGATAAAAATGTATGGTACATTTAAATACAAATAATGAAACAAAATAACTATAAAAATAACGATTTCTGTACTTGAAGATTTCGCCTCTGCAACGAAACCGGTCGTCTTGAATAAAATGTACCATACATTTTTATTGTTTAACCTAACTCTGTTGAGAAAAAAATCACTTGTACCACTTGGCTTCTCACCCCCTCAATTTTTTAATAGGGAAACGACTCCAGTATGAATATATTAGGAACTGTACCAAAGAATGTGCATTTAATTGAGAAGTTAGTGGAATAGAGGCCAGTAAATCTGATGCATCCGACACACGATACACCTTTGAGGCCGAGCTCATATGTCTGAGAGTTCTACGATTCGGAACTAAGTGGGAGTAGTGGAAGAAATAAGAGGAAGGAGACGCGCCGCCACGAATGATGAGCCCGACGAAAACTCCGAGACTTTTATTCCCGCACCCCGGGAGGAGGGACGACCAAGGGATGGTAAAGGGTAGAGGGCGTCGCTGCGATAAGGAACCCGCCGTCGCCTCCCAGGGTAGGGATAGCGGCGGAAGGGTTGGAAGGGAAGTAATTTAATTTTTGCCTTCCTTAAATGATAGCAGTTTTTCAGCTGTTGTAAAAACTAAGAGCTCAAGATTTTATTGAGACAATGTGCTGCGCAACCTGGATTTCACTATCTTGACTTTAGAGAATACTCGTCAATAAGGTACTTAGGTACACGAGTCGGTCAGCATAAATGTATAGCACAGGTATAGATTAGGATAAAATGATTAAAAAATGGATATCTTAGAAACTCACTCACTCAGGGATTCTACCCGGTTGTTGGTACGATTAGGTGAGGTGAGAGCTCACTATAGACTAAGCCATAGGTTTGTCGATATCAAATATTCAGGGTAAGGGGCCAGTTCTTTTCCCTGGGTCACCTGTGGATATTTTAGAAACTCACTTAGGGATTCCACACGAAGGTTAGTAAGGTTAGGTGAGGGATCACCACAGACTAAGGCACAGGCGTGTGGATATCATACAGGTACCATATCATGCCTGTACATTCAGGGTAGGTGGGGTAGTTCCTTTCCATGGGCCACCTCGCAATTCGAGAATTATTTTTTGGGTGTCCAGGGTTATTTAGAAGAATAATCGATAGATTTTTCGCTAGATAGTTATCTCAAGCGGTGGAAAGTGTTTCCTTCTCTTTAATCAATGATCCCAGAATATTACTCCCGTTTCAGCTCCTCGTTGTTCATCAATTTTTCCTCCGCCTTTTCATCCTCTACCTTTGAACTTTACAAATGGTTCTCCGCCGCGGGGTCCATAGAAAGTTAGTTGATCCAGGAAAAGTCATCGAGTGGGTTGGGTGGACGGGAGGTGAGAGGGGGTCTTAGATGTCCCGTAGGCGATTCTCAGAGGGGAAACGGGTATCTCAAGTGCTTCTGATCTCTTATGGTCAAGCCCCCCGGCATGTATTCGTGTTACGGTGTCCCGAGCTTCTATTTTTGGGCTGGAGAAGCCACAGTCCAGATGAGCGGTGAGAAAATCGATGGACCACAGTTGCCGTTATGATGAAAGATGACCTTATGATCAGGAAGACGAAAGTCAAAACGGGAAAAACAATAAACGAAAGCCAGAGTGGTCTGAGGTGGATGGAGCGACAATCGCTGGTCTCTGAGATCCCATGTTGATAACTACCAGGGGCGGACAAGTTACTCAAGGACTGCAACAGCAATGTAGACAAAGGGCCACAACGTTCAAATCCATCTCATCAATAAAAATGAGAGGACACAGTTAGGTGTGCACGTTTTTATGATAAACAAGTGGAGTAAATAAAATAATTCAGTTTACAAAACCTGATGCTTTCCCGACGAATATATTCGAAAAAGGCTATTCGGGATTCCAGCCGGGTGGTCTCCCTCCATTCTGCCGACGTTTCGGAACACGAGTCGGGTTCCATCCTCAGGGCTAATGGTGAAGTGGATGAATGGTGAGTGGGTGAAGACTACAGTTTACAATTCAAGAAAACAGTCTTTTCAGATCTTATGTGTCCGAGCGAACATTCCTATGAAATTATTTTAGACTCCCTCAGAAAAAATCAGTCGTTAGATACTAATAAAAATGAAAGGGTCAAAATTTTGTAGAGTTAAGCGCTGAGCAACCTGGTCTTGACTATCTTGTCTTTAGAGTATATTTGACAACAATACATTTAGGCACACAGGACGGTCACCACTAATGTATAACACAGGCACAGGTTATGATAAGCAGTTTGCAAAAATGGATATATTGAACAAAAATATCTACCAGAAATCCGGGGGCTCTCGGCCCCTCTGTTGTTGGATCATAAAAATACATAATTGCAAGTTGGTACTTGCTGATCTTGCAGTAATGAAAAATATATTAGCATTATATTCTGCTTTTTGCCTTCCTAAAAACTTGACATGGCCTATTTCTATTCCATGAATCTAAAAAAATATAATTTAAGGATGCTTTTCGATAGTTTGGTCGTTAAGCTGCATTGATTTTTCTTGGGAAACTTAATGACTGCAATTTTTATCACTCAGAAGGAAGTGTGTTTATTCGTAATAGAAATATTCACCAATTTATGTCACACTCTATAAAACTACGTGTTAAAATAGCATTGAATATCTATGGAATGAAGTCGTTTACTTGTGCTTTTTTTAAACTCTACATTACGATACCTCAAACTGAAGTCCCAAGTTTCACAAAAATGTATACATATTATGAGATAAGTCTCAACCACCTCATGGAGGGAAACGTAACATCAGGTACGGGATAATGCTCTGAGAATCCGGGACTGCGAAGATTACCAAGAGAGAAATTAATATGCTTTTCACTCTCCTTCTCGTATTTACTGTCGCCTAACGGCCGAGAAATTTTTATAATAAGTTTACGCTTTGTTTCAACTGCCTGAACGCTATTATTTGCAAAGCCGTCTTTAAAAAAAATAGTTGCTTAGGAAAGTTTAGATGAGTTTATGATCCTCATTATCATCATCACAGGTCAACAATCCTAGGATTGGTTTGACGCAGCTCTCACTCAGTTCTCCTATCAGCTAATCTTTTCACACCTACGTATTTCTTCTCTTTCACATCCTTCTTTATAGTTGTACCATATATTTGTTCGAAGTCTTCCTTTTCCGTTCTTGCCTTCCACTTATCCCTCAACGATTGTCTACATCAGGCCATAATGTCTCAAGATTTGGCCTATAAGGTTGTTCCGTCTTCTTATTAAGGCTTTCATGACGCTTCTCTTCTTTCCTACTCTTCTTAGGACTTCCTCGTTACTAACTCAGTCGATTCATTTAATCTTCATCATTCTTCTGTAGCACCACATTTCGAAGGCCTCTATACTTGCTTTCTCCGCTGCGGTCATTGTCCATGTCTCACTCCCATATAGGAGCATACTCCAAATGTAGATTCTTATAAATTGTTTCTTTAATTCCATATTTAAGTTTCCCGCTGTAAGGTCTCTCTTTTGGTGGAATGCTCTCTTCGCCTGGGCTATTCTGCTGATAATTCCTTTCTTGCTTCTCCCGCCACTAGTTATCTTGCTTCCCAAATAACCGAAATCATCTACCTCTATCAGTTTTTGCTTCTCTATTATAATGTTAATCTTGACTCCTACACGAGTTTTAAGCTTGATTTATATCCTTGAGAAAGGGGTAGGAGAGGATTTGACATTTTTGGGGAAGGGGTGGGTAACATACGTACAGTGGAAAGACAGTAAAAAAAATACAACTATAGAGACAAGAAAAAATCCAGGGGTAGAAAGAGGGATCTAGTCATAACTCTGGAGTCCTCCACCTACCTCTAGATTTTTCCGTGCCTTTTTAGTTGTCTGTTTTGTCACTGTCTTCCCACTGTACGTATGTTACCCACCCTTCCTCAAACTTGTCAAAGTACAGTACGCATAAATGTGATTTTCTCATGCACTGCAATGTCTTGTACCATATGATGGCTCTGCGATCCGGAAAGGGGCGTCCATCAATTACGCGAGGTGATTTTGGAGATTTATGGACCCCGTCCCCTTACCCCTTAGTGAGATATCGTGAGATTTGGCACAAATCCCTCCCCACTTCTCTAATCTCACGTGAGATTGTTCAAAATACGCATTTTCAGTATAAATACATTGATTTACGCTTTATTTCGTTGGATATATTTAAAAAAATGTTCAATTATCTTTATTTAACATTAGGTAAGACTAATATTTAAGATTACTAAGATATACGCATTAGATTAACTGTGGAAAAGTGCAACTACCTTTTATTTAAATATATATATCGAATTTTAAAAAATATATCGAGCTTCCAATATAACACTACTTTCTTTCGGAAAAAAAATTACGTGATACTTGACAGGACCCCTCTTCTCCCCCACGTGAGTTGGGGTGAGAATGGGGTTGACCATGAACGCCTTACGTAATAAATGGATGCCCTCAAACGTGTCGTTTGCGTTAAATAGTTGTGAAAATATGCGACTACCTTATAAACCTTATAATTCACTAAGTTGAGCTTCCGCCGTATCACGCCTGAATCGGTTGAACTTTCAGCTCGATATTTAATCCACATGAACCATACCTAAAAGAGGGTTACCCCGGTAGGTTCAATGAATGAAACACAGAAGGGCCTGGTTCAACAGTAAAGACATAACATCCGGTTAAGATAAAAGATAACGACCCCTACTTATTTTAAAAAAATGCGGATGTTTTTGAGGATAATTTTTGGCATCAAAATTCTAATTAGCTCTGGGCGTTGATTCACACTTTCGCTGTAGGTTTCAAAGTCCTCCAAGCATTACTAACGAAGGCATTTCGTGAAGACTGAGTTAAGTAGACTGCATTATCGCAATTTTATTCACTAAAATTAATGAGTTTGAGTTAGATTTCGATGCATGATAGGCAGTAAAATTAAGCAAGATGTGGTGATTCTTGATGTGGTGGCTTACCCAGCAGAAGACCCCGGAAAATGATTGTAAGGACTTGGAGGTTAGTTGACTCCAAAAATTGCTGAAATCTCCTCAGGCAGTCATCGCAAGTCCTTCTCTCGATCATTTTCTTGCAAAAAATGTGCTAAACGGATATGAAAGGGGCCAAGGTAGTGTGGCTGGAACTGGGCGATTTATGACAAATAGACAGATGGCATGACTCCCTATAATTCTCCGGCTTCGTAAAGGAAAATTGTCTGATCAAGCTGTTTAAAATAGCCTTATTAGGGTGATTTACCGTAAAATGGGGCTTAGATGTAAAATCAGTGAAAGGGACGTTCTCTCGTGTAAAATGTTTCGTAGATAGAGCTACGATTTACGAAAAATACAACTCTTACTTCTCTCACGTTTGGGACATGCAGCCATGCATTTGAATATACACTCCATTTACTCCTTTACAAGGATATAAAAATTATTTAAGTAATAATAATAATAATAAAAAGTCGATAAAATTTGGAGGGGTCATGACCTGTGCACCTCCCTCCCCCGCCCAAATAACCCCCTATTATACCCTGTGGATGGAGATGTCTCTTCCTTCGTGGCGTGATTGATCTGGGCTGTCGATCGCCTCCTACAAATTCCAAACCATACTTAAAGATGGATTTAGCTCGATGCTTCACAGCATCAATGAGGGGAGGACGATTATAGGAAACAAAAAGTTATGTGCGACGAAAGCGCAAAACATACACCCCCTCATGGCACAAGGTAACTCAGATAAATTATCTCCCACTTAAAAAGTTACCACTGACAAAGCTGCACTTATTTTGATTTTGAATAAGACTAATTATACTGATAAGACAAGAAATGTATTTAAAAATTTCACATTGAATAAGGTATACTCACGCTGATTGTTATGCATTAAACACGCCAAAATGATTAAAAGCTATTTGATATTTAATAATTTAGTCAGACCAAAGCCTGTATGAATTGTGATAGGAATCATAAACTAATTAATTCATCAATTAATTGTTGAAATGCAAAGAGGCGTAGCCACACACAATATGAACATTTTATTTTCGTTGTGCGTAAAATTCCTTATTTATTAGATAAATAGAGTCTTGATTCCTTTTTTAAATTCCAAAATGGTTAAATGTGTGCATTCATCGCAGTGCGTTCTTTTCGTTGTGCGCCTTTTTCGCGACACAAGGAAGACAAATGAATAGCTGCTGCGTCTTGGTCCAATCGCGTCACCGACCCTGCAGAATATGTTTTGTTTACAGGGAATCCCCCCCCTGCACCTGCCTCCCCAAAAACCTTTTGCTTTCTCCGCCTTTGGAATCAAGGCCATACATATCATGGCCCCTCACCCCCCCAACTCTTTTCCTCGCCCGCGGTCATCTCACCTCTCTGTCCCCATGGTCCTTTCACTTTTGATACGCAGAGATGGCGCCATAAAAACGCGAAACTGGGATGCTTACATGGACCACGGATTTTACTCCCTTAGTTGAATTCTCCTTATAGCATTTAGTGAAATCTTCATGAATCAATATCGCGAGGGAAGTCAAAAGAGAAATAATTAAAGGCATATGCCCCAACATGTCGCGTAAAGAATCATGAAAATGTAAGTGTACGAATGCTTTTTATGCCAACATCATGATAATTAAGCTACCTTTTTTACCATGAACCTCATGAAAAAGAATATCGTTGGGATAGACTCAAAAATACCTTATGTTTCGTCTTAAACGGCAGATCCACATGAGATTAACATTGAGTTGTAAGCTAAAATTTAAGTATATGATAAATTAATAACCCGAAATTTTATGTATGATCATTCTTTTTGGCAATAATGCCTAAGTTATTTGGATCTATAATAGTTTTTAAGGAACCGGAGTAACATTTTGGGGTTTGCACAGGATTTCGGCGAAAGTCGGCTCTGTGCCACGTCAGAATACGAAGGTGGTGGTTAGATGCCTCGTGAAAGAGTTCGGATAAATATTCCACGGAGGAATAATTATTCTAAGGCAAATATTTATCCATTTGAGAAATTTTCACTCCTTGAATGCCCTCAGCTACTTGCCGTGGTGGGTTATGAAGTTTCATCAAAGGTTAGGGGTTCTTAGGACTGGCTGCATGATCCATGCTCCACTATGATTCGAAATGTCCTATAGGGTATCACCATCCCCTGGTCATGGAGTAAATTTAGCGCAGTTCGGTGTTTTGGATTGATGAACCTTTCTTTGACTGCTTTCGGGCGTGATGAAAATGACGCTGATCGAATGAGACTAGCGGAAAAGAGTTTGAAAAAAATAATAAAAATAATATGGAAAGAGAGAAACAATCCCGATGCCATCTGCAATATTTACTTAGTAGAACTGAATTTGTTAATCCTATATCTCTTGGTGAACAATCATTTGATCAGCGACATCATGACAAAATAAGCAGTGCCGGTACGCACTTTCTTAAACTTTTTTTATAATTGACATATTACTCTGTTTTTTTATTGCAAGTTATTGTTTACATTTTATTACAAAAGTTTTTGTTTTGGTTACGAATGTATATACTTATTAGAAATTTTGAGGCATAAAAATTGATATAAGTCTTATTCGACTATTATGTCTTTTGTTAACCAGTGCCGGAACAGCGTTCCAGCGTGTTCCTCCACCATGGCACCAGTGATCCTAATAAATAATGATAAAATGATTATAAAATGGTCCTTGGAATGAGCCATGATAATTTAAGCTACTATTGATTCAATGCAGAAGATAGTTCTGAACATACTGTATGTCCGATTAGTCACTGTGATGCGAATTACTGCATATTGGTACTAAGTGAGAATCTCAGGTACCCAAGGTAAAATAATTGATTCCCTGCTCTGTGTAAATGAGGCTAATCGACGGATTACCATTACGTGAGGTCGTCCGTTAAACCACCCATTTGATTGAACCCAGCGGGTGAGTGACATAGGATCTTTGGATCCAACTCTAATTTGGTGTTTTGGAAATGATATTTTTTGTTATATTTTCAATTTAACAAAATAGTTTTTCTATTAGTTATTAGTGAGAAATTCTTGGAATGGCTCGCCTTTTTTTAGGGTTGAATTCTGTTTCAATCATGAATTGAGGAAGAATATTGAAAACAATGCTGAGGAATGTAAACTGCAAGTAAATTAGAATAAAACTAACTGGGAACAATTCTCATCACGTTTCCGATTCCGCAATATTCTTATCCACCCAATTATTTTCCCCCCGCTCTCACCTTTCTTAATGCCAACATTTCTCTGCCTCTATAGAAACAATCTTCTTTATATAACCACCTCATGTCCTTATACTCATACACCTAGCCCTCCTTTACGCTTGATTCTGCTTCATATTTTAAATTCATCTCCCTCAGAGTTTTTTTGCTGAAGTTTTCTCCGCTCTCTCTCTCTCTCTTTGTTCAAACCAGCCAAAACTACATAGATCAGAATCATCATACATTTAAGGTACCCTTTTTAATGTCCATTTTAATTGTAATTTCCAGTATCTAAGTACTAAAACCTGTAAACTCTTGGACTCATATTATTTATTAGTGGATTCTGGAGGGAACGGCATACTTACCTATGTACCATCCATCTTTTTTTTTTCCACAGAGCCAATCTTTACCTGTACATAGCCAATCTTTTTCTGATCCCATAATCAAGGAAGGAAGAGAGGGCACTCGTAAAGTTTGCGGGATTTTTGTGTTCTTGTGGTATCTTTGAATGGATGGTGGAACAATTTTCACTTAATGCCGGGGGACTTTGCTGGATATTTTTGCACTCCGAGCTTGTCGTAAATTCCTTCCTAAGTGCAGCTCTTGCGCGGAAATCATTTATTACTTCCTTGATGCATTTCCAACACGATGGACCCCCATATTCGTCATCCTTCAAGTATTTTCACGGGTTTTATGCATGATAGAATGAGGTGAGTTCCTAACTTTTCTTACTGAGAATGGCGGTGCACTTTTTTGCTAATAGTTTTGCATCAGAGAGGCTTTCTTCATTGAAAATAAGCTTGGAAAGCTAACACTGGCTTTAGAAAATAGATGAATAGAAAAACATTTATTGCTCAGGAAAAAAATAATATAGTACAGTTTGCAGACGCATTAATTACAAAATAGATAGTTACAAAAATGATAAACTTTGCATTTTTTGAAATGGCTATGCATAATGTTTTTCCATTTTATAACAGAGCAAAACAACAATTGCGTGAAACCTAAGTGAAAGAAGGCAAATGGGTCTATGCACGAAGACGGATTTGATGCAAACACAAAAAAATCTTGTTTTCATAACTTAAGAATTAAAAAATGGTACAACAAAAAAAGGAAACATTCCAACAGGAACACAAATTTGAAAAAAAATTAGAGCAACTAATGCTATTCCCGAGAATAATAGATGGAGCCTTTAGGATTCAATGGCAATGGGTATGGTGCACGAATCAGTCTTCTGATGTGGAGGAAATCAAAATTTAGGGCGCTCTCAGAATTTTGATCACAATTTAAATGAAAGTGTGGTGGAGAAACTTCATCTTTAATTATTCTCAAGAAAAAACCTCAGTACGAATCCATATAAACGATAGAATTTAAAAAAAATGAAATGGAAATTGTGTATTATGGTGCCATGAACCCATTTATTTCGGTACGAAGGCGAAGTTACTGAATATTCGTGCGCCGAAATTTTGAGCCTAAAGAGTGGCTGAAAACATACGATAAAATTTACAATGCAAATGATACACGCTCATGCGTATGAATAAAAGTCGAAAATATGACTCGTATTCTTCATGATTTTACATTTCCAAATAAAGTTATTTTCGTTTACAGCTTTGAAGAAAAAAAACCTGCGTTGGAAAGTGTTGCAGTGTAATGCATTTGATCAAGACAGTTGTTACAACAACATTTCTCACACGCTTTGATCGTGAGATTTTCTTCTTCCGTTTACACCATTGTTTTTTCATGCGCTGTTCCCTTTACGACCTATAAAAAATAGCTAAAATTCTCATTGACTTGAATTGGGGCAATATTATATTACCTCGAAACTATCCGCTTCATTTAATGGCAATTGTCGGCAATTTCAATTGCATGAAAGTTTTTTTTCCTTCATTTTTTCGGTTCTCTTCTCATTTCTAAGCAGTGGGAAACAAACTTGTTGAAGAGATAAATGAATTCTAAAGTGTGTGGGAACAGAGTCAATTGCGATGAATAAAGCAAGAAGGAATTAGCAGCTAAATTGCTCAGAAGAAGAGGGTATTTTACTTAGTGAAGGATCTCTTTGCGGGAGGAAAACGAGTCCTCCATGTTCAATAATGAATGAATACTTGTTTTACCCTAGGAATGGAGTATCCAACCTTCTACGTCACTTTACCACCACATCAATAAAATATAAAAAAATCGTGATCTTTGACATAATTTATTTTTGACGAGTGGGTCGATATTTGGTTCGCAATACAATATTTTACTTAGCCTCTAGGGGCCGCAAGAAAAACCTATAAGAGCAAATAAAATAAAATACATATAATGTTCTGCTCTGAAAACGAGCATCATTTTGACAAAATATACCGAATCAGAGACACAAAAAAATAAATATTCGGCTTTGAAGAAATCATGCCAAGGCTTCGCGAATAAAAAATGTTTGGGGAGCAACACAAATATATAATATCAGTGGCACAAAAATATAAGTTTTAACAAAAATCGTGACGGACACATATGTAGTTAGAAAGTTTTGATGACAACAAAAAAGAAAAATGATAAACGAACTTCAATCCTGGTCAAAAACTAGAGTATAGAAATAGAGTATAGGAGAACAGGAATAGAATTAGAAGAGTGGAAGAGAAATAAGCAAATAATTAGAACTTGTGAACGGAATTTCTCTGGTAGGGAACCCTGGAAGATGGCAGCAGAGTAGTGGTCAAGAGAGGAAGCAATAATATTGTAATGCGAAAGACCAAAGAAGAGTGGTAGAGGTGAAAACCTTCTAGAAATCTTGAAAAAACGAAATAAATTATAGAATACATCACGAGAGGATAGTTAGATGAAAAAAACTTCGGAAGCCAAGTTGATTGCAATATGAAAGAATGCATTTTTTTTTAATATTTCACGTTGAATTTATTTCATTAACAGTACACATCCTAGTGGATTGGTAAAGCATCTCTTTCAAACGAATGCACTTTTAATATGTTTTCAAAAGATTGAAAAAGTACATACAGACAATTTCGCCATTTTATTCTCGAATTTTTGCGATTTTTCTGAGCAGTTATAAATGTATACTATTTAGATACCTCCACTGCAGAAGCGCTCAACAATCTTTCCTGGATATAGACAGTTACTTATACCACTTATTTTATAAGAGCGCGACCCGGGTTTCAATGAGTAATCATCATCATCAGGCGCTAATTATAATTTGTTTATCTTGTTGTTAATCTTGTTGTTACCTAGTTACTTGATGAATTTTAAAACGGACGCCAGAATAGGTGAAAAGGATGGGTAGAGGTATTCATTTATAAGGGTACTATCTTGATTTTTTTTTTATGAATACCTCTACCCATCCTTTTCACCTATTCTGGCGTCCGTTTTAAAATTCATCAAGTAACTAGGTAACAACAATATTAACAACAAGATAAACAAATTATAATTAGCGCCTGATGATGATGATTACTCATTGAAACCCGGGTCGCACTCTTATAAAATAAGTGGTATAAGTAACTGTCTATATCCAGGAAATAATGGAATACCACATAGTTAACCAAGAGTTAGTGAATTTTGTTTCGCTCAACAATCGCCCACCAAATCAATTCCGCTCATCTAGGGGTACTAGTCTCAGGTGTATGAACATCGCGCATTCAGCGTACGAGAGGGGCGCGATTCCATTCCCCACGCTACCTTTCTATTTGATACCGCACCCCTCGGTCAGAGGCCAAGCGCGCTACCCACTAGGTCACTACGCTCCCTGAAGTTTCACTATGGCGAAGAAATTTTCTTTGAAGGGTCCTGTTTTGTGCTTTAACTTGAAATATTTTTGGCTGCTGTTATTCCTTGTTTTATTTCTCTTCTCCCCTATGAAAATGTTTCTGAAACTTTCCCTCCCATCCAAAGTCGTCGTAAAGGGAATTTCTCCTCACCTTGCTTTTTCCCAGGCGCGCATAAGGCATGGATATGACCAGCCTCTTCTGGACCAAACCGGTGAGAGATTCCTCTTTCCGTCTCCTTCGCATCGTGACGAGAAAAGAGCAATATCAGGTCTTTGCATCTTTATTTTTTCTTCGAGCCATTCGATTCCTTATGGCACACGATGTTTTCAACCTCTTCATTAACTTGTTTTCATTTAAGCGTCTCATAAATGAAATGTATGCTCACGCGCCCTCCTTGACCCCTCCGGTCGTGGCGTGAAACATTTCGCACCATTTAAACTCTAAAAACTACTTACTAGCAAAAAATTTGTCTCTCGCGTCTCTAAATTCTATTGAATAATACACCAGAACTTAAATGATTTTATGTTCACGGTTCAGGAGGGATACATGACCACAGCTTTTTCATGGGTCAATTAAATCGGAGAAAGATATGATAAATCGTCAGTGTAAAATTATTCACTATACTTGCCAAATATGATTAATGATATTTATAGTAACCGTATTTTTCGGAAAATCCTGTAATATATTATATCGAATCTCTGGGAGGCATGCCTGTATCCTATCGAGATATCGGATTGCGCTTTTATGTATGGTAACTGATAAGTGATGACACACTAGGTTATTAATTTTTGCTTTGCCGGATTGCAAAAGCTAACCCGGGGCAGATATTGGCAGTGACAACTTATTTATGATGGATGGCCATCCAAAATCAAAAAAATGGAGAAAGCTGCGTAAAAAATGGAAAGTTGAAATATTGAATAAGGTTAAGCATCAAATGGAATTTCAATTACCTGTGAAGAATAAAATAGGAGATAGTACGAGGCAAATATCAGTGGAAACGACTCAGAACAATATGAGAATTGAAGGCAGGAGCTGAAGAAGTTATTTGTCGAAGAATAGTCATCAAGAAAAAACAAACATGTATCACGCAGAAGGTCTTAGATCTCATTCAACAAAAAAGTGCAACAATGTCACAACAGGGGAAGGATAGAATATTAACGAGAGATTGAGAAACGAGAAATGTCGTATAGAGAGGGAGGCTATATAAACGTGGATGAAGAATATTTGTCAAGAGATACAGAACAATCTTGTTCGCGGATAAGAGAGGCCGGCGTAATAACGAAAGGGAAGTAAGAAGACATGGTAACCCCATTTTTCAGATCAGAATTTGATGCCACAGTAAGAGATCTACTGGTGAATAAAGCATCTGGAATCGAGAATAATGCAGCAGAGAAAATAAAAACCAGGCCTTCTCATTGGTTTCCTTCCTGTCTTACTTATTTTTCGTTGAGCTTTGCGATGATGGAATAGATATGGCGTGAAAGGTATTTTAAACCGCTAAGTTATTTGTTGATAAGATATTTGCTCAGGTTTTTGGGCGAGTTAAATAAGGCTGCTTCATGGAGAGTGGTGTTTTACCATCACCTCGTAATGTGAGAAAATATGTGAGCGTATGTTGAAGTTTTTTCGCGTTTCCCACCGGATGAGGTTCTCCATCTCTGCCGACGTTTCGATTGTCGTGTCGTCCATCGTCATCAAGCCCTGATGACGATGGACGACACGACCATCGAAACTTCGGCAGAGATAGAGAACCTCATCCGGTGGGAAACCCGAAACAACTTCAACATCATCATACTCCGGGAAACCTCAGATCTTTCTTCATGTGAGCGTATGATTCCAGTTATTAGCTTGGAGAAGGGCAAAAAGAATTGATTGAATGGAGGGATAGGTAATAGAAGATTTGAATATGGTTTAACCCCTTCCACTACAATTTATATTCTTAATAACGTGCTGCTATCCTCTATTTTTTTCTGTGTTTATTTTTTATTTTTTTATTTTGGTTGTGGAGATTTTAGAGACCGAAATAAAGGGGCAAGGAATAATGACTAGATAGTTTTATCAAAATATCGGGATTCAATTGAGGACTAGAACTTGACTGACTGCGCGAAAGTGAGTACGTGATATGAGATTTCATTTATTTCCGCTTCTTATTTTATCTTCTCCGGAATCTATTCTGCTATTTTTAACTTAATTACAGTTTTGCACTAGATCAAATGTAGAGCAATAGTCAAAGGTCAATGGATGCTGTAGGAAAGGAGTTTTGAAATGACTATATTTATTTTCATCATCCTAGTTATATTTTGGGATATCGTCCTATTCAAGTGCCGGATATCAGCTTTTCCATTGAAGTAAATAATTTATGCACAGATAAACGACGGGCCTGATTTTTGTTCATTTGGATTTAGATGCTGCACAAACAATTATTTTCAATTATTCATCTTCATTTTAGTTATTATTACAACTGTAATTGCATAAGATTATATTGAATCACATACAGGCAAGGCTGAATTGAAAAATTAATTTTCTAGAAAAAGCAACCGTAAACATCGGAGCTAATTAGTCTCGCGTCCTAGAGATTTGTTTAAGAAAATGCACGCATTGTTTCTTGATGTAAAGACGGAGTGAATGACTGAATAAAACGGTCTTTTGTTTCACAATCGTGTGAACGAAGAATGCGGTGTGAGTCTTTTTTCACCCTCTTCGTGTGAAATAGTCGACCCTAGTAGTAGTTCCAAGTGAACACATTCTGCATTTACAGTTTGAACAAACTTTCAAATAGATAAGAGCATACCTTTCTCTCATATAAAAATAATGGAAGCCTCTCTTGAGAGAGAATTTACATTTAGATAAATAGTTCACTCGACTTTCTCATGTTTTATAGAGTTGAGACTGGACTTTCAAATAGACCCATCTTTACGAGAGCGAGCCATAGCCATGGAGAGAAAAAGAGATTTATTTCGACGCTGATTTGGGGAAAGGTTAGTATGGGGGGGGACCAATTTGTGTTTCAATGTTTCTAATTGCGCCTAGTGTAAAAAGAGTCGAGAATAGAATTCATTAACTCATGATTAACTTTGTGGTATTCCATTTTAAGTTTTCTTGGATATTACACAATTACTTATGCCACTTCTTTTTACAGAGCGCGACCCGAGTTCGAAATTCATCGAAATCTGATGATGATAATTAATTCATCGAAACCCGGGTCGCGCTCTGTAAAAATAAGTGGTATAAGCAATTGTGTAATATCCAAGAAAACTTAGTCGAGAATAGGTTTTTTTCACCCTAAATATCATGAGAGTTGGGAGGGAGCACTTTATATCTAGTGCACACCTGGCGAAGGTACTTCGCAGGGGATGACTTTGGTACTGAGAAAGTCTATAGCCCCTTTCACTGCAACAGAACTTTGCCCAACTCTATTTACTATGTACCAGATTATTAAGTGGCTTATTCCATCAATCATTTCAAAAAATTGCCTATGAATCGTGAAATCTATTTTTGTTACGCCTCTCGAAAGACGAAACTACTTTCGCAGATACTGATTAATGTCAAGAGAAAATAGGAGCTTTGCTTAACAATGAAAACATACAAGTTGTTTGTTGATATTTCATGATTTTGAGGTGCAACAGCCTTCATCAAGGTTTCAACTCCATAGTTACGCAAAGTAAACAAGGATGATGCTGTAGGGTGGATGAGTGACACCGGTCGGCTAATGTTTGCGGTAATCGTCGCTACCTTCGTAATTCTTTCTATGACTTCAACGCAATAAAATTGCCTTTGCCTTAACGGGTAGTGGGGAGGGGTTATTTCATTCCCTTAGTTCTTGAGGGTAATGCTTGGATTGGATGTCAGCACCCAACTGCTAAACACATTCGAACCTCACACTCTTTATGGCGAGAAAACGAAAGGGAATGTATGAATCCATAATTCGACACATTTGGAAGGGATTAAACCTTCAGAGGGTCGTTATTCGTGCGACAGAAATGCAATCATTTTTCGCTGCTTCGGGTTTGCTCCTTAAAAATCCTTTCCCGCATTCTGTCTTTGCTCCGACACGATATCATTAAAACTTTCCATTTGACTCCGTAACAGCAACGATTAGTTGCGCCCCCAGTCCGAATCTCCAATGCAATTGATCTCGCTTTTACTTTCTTCGTGTCGTAAACGAGCCGAAATTGAGATAACCGGTTAATCGCGATTGAAATTCCTCGGAGCTACCCAGGAGGGTAGACCTGTTCTCCAAAGGCATTCGTCTTTATGCAAATGGTGCGCGCAGGCTTGAAAGGTCGAGGCGAATTTGGAATTAGACTTCTTACTTCCGTAGAAATTTAATGTATCCTGCCGAAGCAATTAGAGTCACTTATGGTTTTGACAGGTCAGTAGCAACGTTTTCATTTCCGATTTAACATGTTTCGTTCGCAGAAGTTGTTATGAAATTGGTGATGGTTTAATGAAATTTTAATAATGCCATACTTTTACATAATCTATGAGAAGTGAGATTGCTTGAAATACTCTTGCTGTACTTCTCATATTCTATTTTGTTTTCCTCGAGGATTACTTGTTTTGCAAATTAATCCCTCTATCAAATGAATCAATAGCTCTCAACCTATTTATTCTGCTTTGGCTGTGCGTGTATACAATATTTTATAATATCATTCATGCATGTAAATGATACAATGTAAAATAGAAGTCTTATTTATTATAAAATGAGCTGAACTATCAGTCCTCGAGGTAACAATTCCATTATGGCACTCAAATGTTCTTGATGAATAGCGTACATGCCAAAAAGTACACCTAGTTCTCTTCTAAGTTCTCTTCATCATTAATTCGTAGATTTTTCATATTAAATATCACATTGAATCATTTTTTTAGACTTCTCCCATAGTTATAAAATTTTCATGAAAATTAGTTCTGGAATTTTTGAACGCCATTGTAGATTAAATGAACTGAGAGATCGTAAAAATGGGCTAATATTTGGAATTCATAATTGTCAACGGAAATCAAGAAGGATGTTTAACAAAAACTGGAATTCGCGTCCCTTCTAATCCGAATCTACTATATGTTACTAGTCCATTTTTTCTAAAATGTTGTTTAAGATATTCTATATTTAGTCAAAATTGTTAAATTTGATTATTTCATAATCGTAAACATTAAGTTCAGCCGTAAAATTTATCGGAAAAGTTATTTTGTACGAGGCAGGTAATTCTCTCTAAATAGCACGAAGAAAAAATAAAATTCCCATTTCAGGATTAATTCTTTCTTATTCTTAGATACCTTTCAAACTCCTAATGTGCAATTGAGAAAGTTGAGAAATTAACAAATAAATAAAGGAAGCTTTATCAAAAGTACACTTTTTTATTTTCTAGGAAATTATACTACTTTGCATTTAACCAATTGTGGAGTCTAGAAACATAATTGTAATTTGATAAGAAGTTATTACGCTTAATCTGTCGGAATTTAAACATATTGATAAATTAAAAATTACTGGAAATATTCCATAAATGCTAGTATTGTGTGTTTGAAAATGGCCAATAATTCATTTTACCACACAGAACATGTTATCCATTCGTTGCCATCAGATTTTAGTATAGGTGAATATCATTTACAAGTAATACTACTCTTTCATGTTCGCCTCTGCGTGATCATATCATTAAAATACGTATGCGTGATCATACCATTAAAGGTCGTTGGTAGATCCAGGGGGAGAAACGAGAAATTCTCTGCATCAGAAATCAAAGATAATATTTTTTGTCAAGATAATGATTGCCGGCGTTAACATCAAGCGTAATCTATAGATAGCTGATGATACTGCTATTCGAGTGCTCCTGATCAGGAAAAGTGAAATATAAGATTATTTGTGATCATTCAGGGGTTCTTAATCTCATGATTTAGCGCCTCGAAATGTATTTTCGCATTGGCATTGGCTGCACTCCACTATGCCAGAAAAATCGCCTGCATTTTTTTTTAAACTGAGACTCCTATGTTTCTCCACAGACGCTTATAAAACTTATTAATGCGGAAAGGAAAGCATTACGCTACGAAAAATAATGCCTCAGAAAAAAAGAGAGAAAAAATTCAATGGACGGCCATTTCAATTCAGAAAGTGAAGCCTCTCCTATATTTTCAACTTCGTTTTTCGTATGAACGTAGCTGTTTTGCTCATCTTATCACTAGCTATTCTTGCATCTAAAGGTTGAGACCTCTAAATGTCCTAATGACTCATCTTCCGGGTGTAATTTTAAGAAGAAATTAATGACTAAAAAATGAAGTGAATCATCATCTGTTCCTTCATATTGGCACCCTCATTATTCAGTGTCCAGGATCCTAATTAAATTTTCACGACAGGAAGACTGGTATTCTCCCGGATAAGGCAGGTTTACATTGAGGCTTTTGCTGATCACCACGCCTGTTCACCTTCCAGGAATTGAACTTCCTTCCTCAGTTCCAGTGAGGCCTGTTACTACCTAACATTCATTTGAAATTGCGCAGTGCAAAGATAGAATGCACAGCGTTTTTTTTGCTCACAGCTTTATTTTCTTCCATCTAAGCAACAGCAACGGCAACAGCAACAGCAAAAATAAACAAATTGTTTACTAATAATAACTGTACCTAAAACTTTCAACATATTCTTCCCTCCAAGAGTGTTTTTAATATTCTTTAATCGCATAGCGCTCGCTTCATCTAAATCCTCCTCCGTATCTCCTCGTATAGAAGTGAATTCTCCTCCCCCACCATATCTTGCACTTCGTCATTACTTTTCCTCTCCGCCCTTTTTACCTTACCTCTTTTCCGTCACACCCACATCTCTAAAGTCTTCAGTCTCATCTCGTCCTCCTTCCTACACTAAAGTGTTACTTTCTTCATTAGTCTTTTCTTAATACTCTTGCACAGCGATCCTCTAATCACCTCTTTCAGCCACCCATGAACTCCTTTTCTAGCGCAGTCCTCTCCCTCATGACCTTTCTGTTGGGTTCGTTTTCCTCTCAAGTGCTGCCCTTAAAGGATATTTTTTTAAGGTTCTCCCTACAATTTAACATTTCAGTTCTTTCACTAGGCACAATCAAGCACATTTTTTTGCAGCTTAAATAACCACTTTTTAAGAACGTCAGTACCATCATGGTAATAGAATTTGGGCAATGGACCATGGAAACCATGGAAAATTAATTTAAAGAGAATCAACTCTGTTTAACGTTTGCAGCTTTACTATGTGGAACCAGGAAGTACGAAAAGAAAAATTAGAACATCCATACTAGCACTTTATATCCAAATATGGTTTCGACGCTGTTTTTTTACTATCAAGGCTATTTGATACGCTGATAATGGCATAACATCGCCAAAACTTTGAATCAAATATTCTCAGGATTCCTACCGGGTTAAAAACTCAATATCTGTTGTAGTTTCGGACTCCGACTCGGGGCTCATCCTCAGGGATGCTGAATGTCATCTTATTGGTTGAACCAAAATAATTAAGCCATAATCAGTACCCCTGTTGATTTGTCTCGTGTAAGGAGTTCGTTACGTCGGTAGAAATGGATTTTTAACAAGGTGGGAATCCCGAAAAAATTTTACCCACATAATTCAGCATAAAATCTTATTTCATTGTCAAAACTATAGTCGGAAATAACGTGTCAGAGTGGAGCGTCATTGTAAAGTGAATTTTCTTTTCCTAGAAACGACTCTGGTGCATTTCATCATGAGGCTTCTGAAGGAAAGAGAATTAATTATCTATGCCAGCGAGCAGAGGTTAAAAGAAATCGCCTTCATTAATCGCTCGGTTACTCACTTCCTCGCTGATGGAACTGCTGGAGGGGTTTATCCTCACGTTTACCTCTCTCAAGTCAGTCACACATCATGGTGCACTGCACCCTTTTAGGCCCTTCCTTTGTCATTTCCTGTGCCTGTTTAATGGCTACTTGCTTCCTGAAACCATGAATCTCCCCTTTAACCTCCTTCCGGTCATCTTTCTTTCTTCGCCGCTAGTGAAGATGCTTACCTTCTCACCGGCAAAAGACACGGTTCGCTTTGAGAGTCGGACGGGTATTTACACTGTTGAGTGCCATTCCAGTTGAGTCCAGAAAGCGCTTTCGCTTTTTTTTTAAGTGCTTCTGGAAGTAAAAAATCCAGAAATCCTCTTTCACATTCACCGCAGCGTGAATAAATAACGTTCAATACCAGTATGTTATCCCTTCTAAGTCTTCCATTGTACTTAAGTACCGGGCTTGTGATTTAGTTAAATCCTACCGTCTGAATATCAGAAAATTTTGTGTGGGCGTTCAATACCAGTAAGTTATCTTCTTGTGTGGGCGTTTTCCTGCTGTGGGTTTTTTCACTGAAGGATATTACACCCTTATCCTCATGTTTTTTCCCTCAAACAGAAATCTTTTTTACTCAAAATTTTCACAAATACTTGTTTATCTTTTTTGACATTTTATTAATAGTGTATATTGTATATATTTCGTATTGTAAAGGTTTATATACCATTTTTCATATGTTTACGCGTTTTGTCGCTATCGAGGGGTTAGGTGGAAGAGGGGACTTCTTAGTCTCAACCTCGACCGAATAAAGGAATATTATTGTTATTAAATTTTGTGCCAAATCTTTAAGGAGCATCCGCATATTCGTTTTTATCAATACCACCCCGTGATTCAGCCTGAAGTTTGGTTTGGATAGGTAAAGCCTTAAGCCACGATCATTTTTCCATCCCTTTCAAAGGACAGTTCCAGCAATTGCTCCGCCGATGGTGGAATAAATGATAATTTCTCGCGTTCATTTTCCGCAATGGCTCGAGGGATCCATTCCTTTTTCCATCATTCGGCACATCCCTTTTTCCGTCGCTGAAACCGTAGCTTGCACCGTCATTCAGCCAATCAGAACATACGGTCGCTAACAGCGATTACAACGCCACGCTTGGTAAGTGACTGAATGATCGTTGTATGTAAGTACTGAATCACACGATTATTTTTTTTGTCGCGAAAAGCGATCACTCGAGCGATCGCTTTTCGCGACCGGAAAGGTGATCGCTCGTGTGATCACTTTTCTGAATCACACGGTCCCTACAGCCGTCGCGTTTTGCATCATTCCCGATATCACAGCTCGTTGCCATAGGACCGGATCCACGAAAATATATAGCGCGTTTATGTTTTCTTATGCCGTTCCCACGATTGTCAAAACGTTGCGCTGCAATCTCTCCATACGGGCCTACGTTCTGATTGGCTGATATGGGGTTTCAGTGACCGCTTCAGCGACGGAAAAAGCGACCAGACGAGTGATGAAAAAAGTGATGGGAATCCTCATCATTGGAATGATCGCGAAAAACAATTGCCGGCGATGATCATTTGCGAGTGATCTTTCGAGTGGAGTGATCACTCAGAAATGACGAAAAAAATAATTCTGACATAAGGAAAGTGACGGAATAAGCGATGGAAAAGGGACGCTGGGAATGAACGTGTGATTAGAAAATGATGGGTCGAGTGATCATTTCTTTCTTCCCTGAAAAGCTATCGCTGTAGGAACAGAAAATGATCGTGTATTTCAGTATGAAGAGTGGAGTCTCACCGCTGACTTAGCCAAGGGCGTCCGAATGTCACACATCAAGGTAAGAGGGCCAGTTCTTTTCCCTGGGTCACCTCACACATTGAGTCTGTTTTGTAGGGGTATCTGAAAGATTTTCCCGGGATTTGAACTCAGGACCCCTTAACCAGTAGCCAAGCAATAAGGCCACCACTCTCCATCTACTGTCTCCTTTAAATACGTTATCTTCTTCGTGTCTTTAATTCTCTTAAATTGCCGCAAACCTTTAAAAAATCTGAGTAGCGTAAATGGTCTGCGCCGTTGCTAGGGATAACAAAGATCTGCGGTTTGATTACCATTCAAGATGTTTTATTTCTAAATTAGAAATGTTAATTGAGAGACTTATTTGCGTAGATAGCGACTATCCACAAGGCTTCGTGTTCCCATAGTTGATCGACTAAAGACGATGTACTTGATGTCGTTATGTCGTCTTTAGCCGCTGATTGAGAGTTTAATGTGAGTTCAGTTGGTGGAATAATCATAATGCTTGATGATTTTCGACAGCTGCTGAAGTTTTCATACGGTCTCTCTTCGTAATGTGCTCATCCTCCCCGTGTGAGCATGTTAAAACGATCAACTCAATTTAAGGAATTTTCCATGACAGATGTTAACGGATTTCTCATTATCTCAAAGTTTATTTTCATCTGAATCTGCTTCTTTTTGAAGAATTTTCTCTTTTGTACAGTTTTTGTGTAAATTCCAGGTCACCATCGGAGAAAAATAGCATTCCAAAACATATTTACAATTTGATAAAATATAATTGTGTATGTTCAACCATGATAATGTCTTTTTACTTTACTAGCCTACGAAATATCTCCAAATATATTTAAATAGAATCTCTGAGAGGTAGTATGTATTTAGGTGCTAGTTTCATTGCAAATTGCTGCAAAGCATGATGTAAAGGTGGTGAGTCCAAAAATATCCAGTCGACCAAGGGAAGCACATTCGATGGAGACCAATCTGTGTCACGTAAAGTAAGCCCCTTTTTTATACTTTTGATAGTGAATATTGTTTTTGTCTTTTGTGTGGACAATAAAATAAGGCAATCAAGTTTTGAAATTATTGATTTTAGAGAGAGAGGGGAGTTTTATCACTTTTGAGCGAGAAATATTTCTTGACCGAGGAAATGACTTGACTATGTTTTCGCCGAAAACTTTTCGGGCGGCATTATTTTTATCAAAATGAAATTTCTATAAACAGAATGGTGAAATTAATAATTGTTTTCCTTTTGGAGGACTAGCGTTTTGGCTCCTTAATGCTATAAGTCTTGAGAGTTAAATTCATGCTGAACCCGTTCTTATCATTGATACTTCCTCATTTGCATGACACCAATTTGGTGACTTCTCCTATTCCATTGCACCGAAAAAAAATATATCGAGAGAGGCGCTACATCTATTTGAATGAACTGATGGGTGTGAGTTTGATGAAGACGAGGTAATATTTTCATTTTTTTGTTTTATCTTCTGATTAGATTTAGAGTTACCAAAAAATAACTTTATATTTCAATAACTGCAACATTGATTTGGCCTAACCTATGAATATTTTCATTGATTATCTATGCTTGACTACATTTCACTGAATAGAAGTGTGTCATTTAGGGAAAGTATACGAGAGATAACGGTTGCCTTGGGAATGTGTTGATAGCAACTTTACTGAGGAATAATTCAAGGGCTTGTATTTGAAATTCCTAATATCTTGAAGAGTCGTTATATTAGAATCATTTGAGTATTCAAACTAGCCATGAGAATGTTTTTTAAGTATTGATTCCTTGTCTATGTAAAACTAAAACTGTGTCTGATGACTATCAGAGTGAAATGAATAATTTCAATTCAATCTCTTTTCAGAGCAGAGTTTATTAAAAGGTAACGTCCACTTTATGTCCCAAATTCTCTAATGCATCCATACGCTGAAGTAAATCTTCCTATTTAGGGAAACTGACTCGAGAAAATGCAAAAGAGGGTGATTTGATTGTTACCTATTTCGTATCAATTTTATTTTGGAAAACTGCCGTTTTTCAAATTTTTTTTAGTATGCGTGTTAACCCATTTTGCGTAAAATTGCTCCGTGGTCCTCGGAAATCTTGAATGAGAAAACATTTTTTCAACTCTCACCTAATTTCCCTTTCAGTGACTATATTTGACGTTGTCACGCGACGACATTTCGTGATTTTTTCAGCATTCAAGGCCTAAGAATTGGAAATTCCTATTTTCTAAAGGATTTATCTGATTAGAATAATGAAAGTACTTAAAATAGTGAGATGTCAATTACTTGCTTCATAGCGAATGCTTGTTGCAAGTTATTAGCATATCCGTATGGCAACATCTTCCCCACAGAGAATATTTGCAGCTACTGAGAAATGCTGGGTTAAATTCCGTCACTCGATCTAGATTGCCTTGATATGTCGGGGCGAGATCTTGAAGCGTGAGTTTGACTCGAATTCCAAATGAAAGGCTCTTTCCTAGTAAACTAATGAATGAGATCAAAACCCTATTGTTTACGTTATTTAATAAGCTCTTATAAAATTTTTTTTTTTAAAAACCAGCCTTTATATTTAGATTACAGGGGATGAGCAACGTTTATATATGACACAAAGCAAAAAAACTCAGTGACCCCGAAAAACCAAAAGTGACGTATTAAAAAAGTCACTATATTTATTAAATTTTCAGTGAATGGTAAGCCCCCTATGTTTCAAAATGCCACCCCTATGCTTACTATGCCTAAAGTGGATAACTTTTACTGTGGTCGCAAAACACGAAAATCGACCATTTGGAACTTCTTAGATCAAAAACATGTTTTGGGGGGCTATAGGTTGACTGGGGGGTGGTTAAAGGGGAGTTGGACAGAAAAAGTTATATTTTCATGTATTGTCATCGGAAATGAAGAAGTGTGCAAAATTTCAGCGTTTTTGCTTCACAGGAAGTGAGTCAAATTTGAGTTACAAGATTTGTACCAGACAAACAGACAAACAAACAGACAGGTTGGTGAGTTGATATAAAGGCTGGAAAAAAAGGGCATAGTGGATTAAGTTAAGGTTTTTGAGCCTAGAACGAACATCTAAAACCAGTTTACAGGATGAGATATACACGTAAAATGAAGTTTCGCACTAATGTTTCATTATCTGGGGAAATCATTTTTTGGCTATCCAATCTCGAAAAAACTTCCTTTCCTTAACAAATGTTTGCAACACAAAACTTTGTTCGCCTTATCACCTTCAAGTCATAACTTTTTTTATAGTCACATATAATATTGGTGGATTTTTTTATTAAAATAAATACACCTATTTTTTACAAATCTGATGCAACCGTCCTAGCTTTTATCAAATCTTTAGCAAAAAGTTTTCCAATGGGTTTAATTTTTACCCAAGAGTTTCACACAAGTTTTTCCCAAACCTTCGGGAAGAAAAAATATTTTGGCTCGTCTCAACCAACCTTCTCAGATTTCTAGTTTAAAATCTGCACCGATATTAATTTTTGTACCTATTATTACCTTCAGCTTCCATTTGAGAATACGACTTTTATTCTCGCGTTGCTAGTCACTTCCCCTTACATTTAACCTCTTATTTCAATAACTACTAACATAATTAACGACCGGTTACCCGCCATACTTGTACGAGAAATTCGTTAGAAAATCTGAGGTTCATAATATACCTACCCGTAATCATAACATTGACCTCCATATTCCAAAACATCACACGCCTCATATGAACCAATCATTCATAGTAACCGCCTCACGAATATGGAACTCTCTCCCAGCCCAAATAAGAAGCAGTACAAACATCAATAGGTTTAAACACAGCTCATATTGGTTTCTGAAGAATGACTCCTTATCCCCAAGTTAAATCTCTTTTGTTTATGTTCACTTTCTTATGTTCATATTTATTGTTTATATTCACTTTCTTATGTTCATATTTCTTGTTTATATTCACTTTTTTATGTTCATATCTCTTGTTCATATTTCTTTTGTTTGTCACCTTAAATTTTGTAATTAGTGTGTTATATCTAAGTGCGATTATTTATTTTTTGTCGAAAATATTGTATTGTTTTTTTTCATGCACTAGACGATATGCACTGTTCACATTTGTCCGTATATGTATATATATTTATTTACTTTTTTCTTTTATTTATCTATCTCAATGTGAAATGTAGAAAGCTGTACTTATATTTTCTCATGGGCCCCAGTGCCTACGAAAATAAACGATATTATTATTATTAATATGCATTGATGAATTTCATATAAGTATATAGCCTATTTATAGTCCTCTAAGTGTGACATAACCCCATTCACAGCGGCTATAGGAATTAAATGACTTAAATGCATTTATTTTTGGTGGCGTGTGCATCACGCATTTATAAAAATTTTAATGGGTAATGGGAGCAGGGCTTTGAATATTTTTGGATAAATTGGTCAATAATTTATTTTCGAGATATAGATATTTAAATTCTTTAGCGGGTATTTGTGGCGCTTACCCAATATTGATTTTCATTACTTGGCCCATAAGTTTCTGTGATCATTTGTGATTTTTTTTACTTGTTCATTGCAATGAGATGTGTTTTGATTCCTGTTTTATGAATGTTAATATTATTTTCCACGATGTAACATGCCAAGGGTATGAATACTACGGAACCTTCTGACAAGCCATGCGGCTTAGAAGGACCTGATTTAAAAATGCAATAAAGGCAAATTATTATTATAAATGTGAAAAAAGTAACTCTTTATTATTCCGCCATACTATTAATCTTTGTATTGAATCTTAACCTCCGTAAATATTGGCAATATATAATTTTCTGTGGGTAAGTGAAATACTTTTAAAGTACCTGCATGTAAATTTTAGCATTGTGTGTAGTACCTACTCTTTCATCCATGACAGATTCGTATCAAAGTCATTTTTTAGCATGTTTCGAAACAAACGGCTTTTTTCATGCAAATGAGGTTGATTGGTTGGATTTTTTTAAAGTGCGCACTCCAACGAGTTCTTTTGGGAAGGAGAAGACAGCGGGTGGTAGGAATGGGACGTCCACTTAAGGAGAAGGTCAAGGGTGAGCTTTTGCACGAGGCACTCCAAACCAGAGAGAGAGAGACCAATAAAAGGAGTTTTGCTGACCGGCAGTCCCGACTCATAACACCTTGCGCTTAACTTGATCGTTTTCATCTGGAAATCAACTTATGAAGAGGTCGAATCAATCCCGCTCGGCCTCTCGAATTTTGCATTGATTTTTTGACGTATACCTTGATTATAACTTGCGCAATCATCTTGAAATTTTCAGGGTGTATTGAATAGATGTAATTACACTACAAGGACCGAATCCGAAATTCTGACGGGTAGCTCCCAATATGCCAATGCCTACTCTTTTCTTTGTAGCCACCAGTAACTAATGAATGACACATTTATACAAGCACGGGTTGATAATAACATCTCGGCACACGAAAGAAAGGTTTCCAAATTTGTGCCCACAATTCAATTATTCTACCCCTGTTTGATCTAGAAATGCCAGTGTAAATAAAAAAAATTTATGTACTCTGCTATAAATGGATAATTTATTTAGATAATCAGAGACTATTAATCCAAATACCTACCATTCCAGTTTCCTTTGAATATCTTGTATTATATTATAATTCGATTCGAAAGCATGCATTTGATCACAGTATCGTCGAATCGTCAACCGCAATTATGAATTCAGGCTAGAATATTTATGCTGCAAATCATTTAAGTTCTGTACGCAGGACAAGTGAATTTGCATAACCCGTGAAAGATATAAGAAAGTATTATGATACTGCCTTTTCTTGATATTGCCTTGCGATGATATTGTCTTTACTTGTTGATGAAATACATTCCTAATATTACCAGTAGGCGTTTATTTTCATAATTTAGATATCATTTGAAGCATTTAGTTGCTTCGAGGAAAATCTAGTGTTGTTTTCATGCGAAAATTCCCATTAATCACTATGGTCGTAACGACTTGATCTAAGAAAGAAGCGAATGAAACGATTTTGGACCCCGAAGTGTGTCTCGCCATTTTTAAGTGGCTGACCGGAGAGCTTCCCTCGCTCGCGACATGTTCATTCGTCTGTCTCGCCTTTTCCAGATGTTATTAACAGTGCCGAATAAGCGACATAGCCGGGCGACAACATCTTCGCGGGGCATGAAAAAAGATATGCATGAGCAGGAGAAGTTTGAAATAGATTTATGTCTTTATTGTCTCCGAGCCCGTCGGAGATAATGCTATTCGTCAAGTCAGGTGAGCGGGAAAGTTGGCTCCGTCTGCTGGACGGACCGGAATATTTTTGACCACCCACATCCTCAGTGCAAGGGAGAGAAGTTGACGTCCGGTGATAAACTACAACTCTCAAGCACATTGAATTCTTTTCATTCGGATAGAATCTCTGGCAACTCCGATACGTCCACTGCGCAAGCAACAATCACGCACTGAATCAAATCCGCTTATATCTCGGAGCCCAAAAATACGTGAACAAAATGCTTGCTAATGCACCAAAAAATGAAATAGTTGTGAAAAATCATCAGAAAAATATACTTGTGAAAATTTCATGTTTTGGGACAATCATCCCGGCTTCCGATCTCGGTTAGGTTTAGTCATCCTAATTTTAGTGTGCTTTGCATGCGCTCACTAGAAGCCTGTTTTTCTCATTCTCCTTCACTAACACTGGAAAGGTGACATTGGTCCCTTTACACTTTTTTTGTCAATAATTCTCTCGCGTTCGCACTTTGCGCACAATCATCGCCGCTGAAGAGGTGATACAAATACTCACCGGCAGCAGGACCATCCACAGCTATATATGCCGGTCAGTTTTGAGGGTCGTCGTCGTCGACGAAAGCACTCAGCTGGCAGTAGCCGAAGCATGAAGGCTCACCCCCAATTCTCCAAGCTGCGGAGGTGAGCGTTGTGCTCCGGCTATTTCCAGCTGAGCGTATGGCGTATTGTCTGGCTCCATGGTGAGCGGATTTGATTTGGTGGGCGCTTATTCAGTGGAGGTATCGAATCTTTTCAGCCAATTTAAGATCTAGTCGGAAATTCATGAATGTGGGCCATTAGCCCATACATTTTGGATGTAAAGCTATTCATTTAAGTACTCTAATTGAAGGGGTCGAGTTAAAAGAGTGCCAAATATCATTTCTAGTGTTTTGAGATATTCTGAACGCGTTAAAGCTTGGTTAAAACCATTAATCTTTGTAATCATTTAACAACCACTTTCAACATATTAGTATTAATTCTACGTATGTTTTAATGATAAATCACTCCATAAGTTTAATCCTAGCTAAAATGATATGGGTCCTGTATTTTTTTGCCAATCCAGTTTGGACAAAAAGATGGCTAGTGCTCTTTTAAACCGACCCCTTCAATTATGGTGGGCAACTTGACGGTATTGGAAACTGTAACAGTGGATAGTATGTTGGTCGAATAATTCAAAAATTACATTTAAATTGTCAATAACAACTCACTAATCAAAAATATGGCAATTCTTAAGGGCATTAAAAATTCCAACGCAAAGACGTAACTTGGTGTTTTTTTTCTATTGAAAAATTTATTATCGACTTATCAAGACCAAATATACCTATATTGAAGACTAAATGGAATGTAAGTCAAATCCAAAAGCCACAAATTCCTCCCAGCGAAGAATTAACCTCTCTTAAAAACTATCATATCAAAACAAACAAACGTGATCAATCGTTTATCATATACAATTCAATGACATGTTGTTCCATTACATAACCTCCTCGTTGAGTTAAAGAAAAATATATAAACGCTCAAATAGAAAAGCTGTATTACCCACTGCAAATTTCGAAGTATTTATACATGATCTCAATATACTTATTAATGCCTCGTGATCACTCGATTTTACGAGGGTGGCATCTGGGTGCGCTGGTATAATCATTTTACACGCGAAAAAAAATATGAGTGTAAGAAACATGAATAGAGATTAAAGAGGAAGTGGTTAGGCACAAAACCTCTGGGGCAGCAATGACGTCGGATCTTTTCTCTCTTGACCGCAGCACTCGCTTCTTTTAAAAAAAAAAGGAATAAATTGAAGAATAGACGTGAATAGGGGCGTTGCTTTTTATCAGAACGGGATCAGAGAGGCGTAGGAAGAGGCGGAATTCTCTCATACTCGATGAGACGGTCATTGGCTTTCAGAGAGTCAAGGTTCGTTCATGAATTCCTCAGTGCGAGGCAGTTATTGCAAGTGGAGCTATCTCAAGACATCCAGGCTCGACAATCACTTCAGGGCTTTTTAGAGCATTCCAGCGACAGCGGAAAAATACACGCGGTGCAATCACATAAACTTATATGGGCGGAAGAGAATGGATTGCGATCCAAGCTTTAGAAAATTTCATTGCGATGCCTTGAGCAAATAGTGGCTCCTATTTTTACCGCAAATTATAGTCACTATTCCTGTGTGTTCGTAAATTACTCATGAAATATGAAATAACTATTTCATTCTATGAGTCTTATTCAGTACCTTGGCTTTCCCTTGGAAATATGCTTCATTTTTTAAATGTTATACGAATAGGAGGGCTCGTCTTAACCACAAGGATTTAATGCCAATGACAGATAAAACGGAATGTAATGCAATTGATCGGTGTTAGTTGTCGATTTAAAAATACGGAACGAACAGATGCTGATTTTTCTTTTGGTTTTCACTCTTGCGAAATTGTATAACCCTACCGAATTCTCTATTTCCAATTATGTTTGTCGTGTTTACTTTAAGGCCTAGAGATCCGAGTAACAACCTAAAAATTTAAAATTTAAAAATAAAAATGAATGCATTATTATTGTGCATACATTTTCTGTCATTCTCCCTTTCCTCTGCTCCTTTTTTGGACGTTTTTGCAGAACATTTTTAAACCTTTTTGCCAAGAAAACGTGTTGGTGGCCAACTACTGCTCGAAAAAAATGAGATTACAAATAACTTTACTTGTTATGGATAAATAATTAAAACACTTACTTACAATAAGTTATTTTGTTTCTCTGAGTCGACTTTTCTTTTCAAATTTTCAATCATAGCCGATGTATTTCTATTTTTATATTTATATAATGCATTTTCGCCTATGTAGAGGTTTACGTCCATTAGTTCTAAGTTCTTTACATGACTTTTCCAGGGTCAGGATTTTTCCGTAAATGCATGGCATAATTTGATACTAGTAAACGAAATTCGGTGTATGGCATTTCGATTTAACTCTGAACTTATTGTTAAATTATCCATGCATTTTCTAGGTAGTTATTTCCTTTCTGACTTTATTATTTTTTATATGCCCTCGGCTGAAACATAATGCTGGCCAACCCCACTAACTAGGGCGAGCAAGTTCGAGGACCAAATGATCACGAAATCATCTAGGGATTGACCGTTCTTTTGTATTCAAACTCCCTGCTGAAATGGACGTCTAAATTGTTTTGGTGAGAGCAGAGATTGTGGGCATGAGCCTGAAAAAAGATAGAAAGCTACTTGAATTACTGACTGACTCCCGAATTTCTGCTTTCTATTTTTCTATCTCGAATTTCTTACGCGTCCCTCGAGTTTCGTTTGTTTTCTATTGCAAGAAACGAAACAAGTCGAGTGAATGTGTCATCGGGGATGAATTACACGAGTTTTTGCGTTTTATTGTCGATGCTGTGACTAAATTTGTATAAAATTAGCATGATGTGATATTATTGGAAATAATAATCGCCTAATTTTTGTGCGTGAATGTCAGGTAGTGCTCCAAACATCATCGAAACTGCCGCTCAACAAATTTTTATTTTTACCCATAATTCCGATAGATTATCAAGGTCTTCCAATGGATTAAATTGCTAGTCTTATTACCATAGTTCTTCAGTATATTCTAAAATGTGGTGAAAAATAACTTACTATGATAACTAAAATAAACTCGTTGAATGTAATTCATCGGGATCTCTGTAGTTGTTGCCTGTGGCAGAGGAAGTGCTGCCTCATACAAAAACCCGGGATCGACTCCCGTGGACGAGAACTTCGTTCTCGCGAAGCCAAGTTGGCATGGAGAGTTCTGGGTTCAAATCCCAATTGGAACCTCCGGTCATACCCCCAAAATACATTCTAGAGGTCTGAGGAGGCAGAGAAGTAGAAGCAAAATGCTGCCCTCATTCTGAGTGAGAGAAAACCTCACGCAATTATTGCAGGTTACGATCTTCTCCACATAATCCGTCTAGACTCAATGAATTGGTGCACTGAATGAGTTTGCAAAGCCTTCTTTTTCCCTCCTCCCGTGTCTCATTATCATTTTCCAGTAATTCACTTTTTTATGCGTATCATTTGCCTACAATAATAGATGTTTCACTTTTTTACGATCGATTATATTTTACAGTTATATATTGCTATTTATTGGAGCTCATTTAGACTGTCCGCTATGCTTTTAATTATTGTTTAAAATCTTACCTATGCCACATCTTTAATATCCACGAATTCTTACAAACGATTGAAATAAAACTTGACACTTTACTGCAGGTTTGCATGCAGATGTACTGCTTTGGTACGGTGCTATGAAAAATTTTAACTGGCCAAATTTTAGCTACTCAACTTTTATATTAACGCTGTAACAAAGCAGTTTTCAGAAATTGGCAGAAGAATGTTTTTGTTTTCTTTTTGGAATTGATTTAAAGTGTTACCATCAATTGGTACCGAGTTTAGATCAAAATGATGCAACTGGTAAAGATCACTATTTATTATAGTATTCTACCGATTAAGGTAGGTTTCCATGGAATACTAAAGAGGCAATCTGGGAGCCTCCCTTTACTTCCAACACTGCCATCTTCAATTCACTGTAAGGCCTACCTTCTTTCGATCTGTCTAAAAATCCTGTTCTCTTCCTTCTCCTCCCTCGTTTACCTAACATTCTACCCTGTAACACCGTTTTCAACATCCCCTCCCCGCTAAATACTCCTCCCATCCAAACTTTCTGTCTCCTCCGTATATCATCTAAAAGTTGCTTCTCTTCACCCACCATCACTTCGTCGTTCCTCCTCCTCTCTGTCCATTTCAACTTCTCCATTCTTCTCCATACCCACATCTCGAACGCCCGACAATCTTCTCTCGTCCTCCATCCCTCTCGTAAAGATCACTGCTGGCGGTAAAAAAAACTGCTATCATTTTCGACTTATGAAGGATAAATTCAATTTTATCTTTTTGACTACTTGGTGATGAAAAAAAGACGTCAAAAATACGTCACTATGCTACGTTGGATGGGAGACAATTGGCCGTTGCGCTTTCCCTCCTACACATTCAGCGTCGCGGGCTTTTTTTTTATCGCGCGTATGTCGAGTAGCGCGAACACAAAGAGGGGCGGGGGAAGGCGGCTGGCTGTCGCGTGCCACGCCTGCTTCGTGGGGATGAGGGCTCTCTTGCGGTCATTATCCATCACTCATCCTCCTCCGTTCCTCTCTCCAACACAAGGGCTTAGAGAGAGATAGATAGAGAGAGTTGGACACGCAGAGGGATGGGGAAGAAAGGGTTATGCGCACGCTACAGATCGGTGTTATAAAAATTCTGTCCCTCTCTCTCGGTCTCGCGGCTAGATGAGACAGCCAGAGAGGGTTTGATGGATGCGAAATGCAGTGGGAGTTGCTACGCACACGCAATTGGGTCGGTGTGTATGAACTAGGTGGAAGGGGAAGCGTGCTTAGTTTTGTCGTGGGCGTGTCTTGGTTATGTTAGGACATGACTGGAAGCGTCACAGAGTTGATTACCACGGGTGAAAGGGAACATGTGCTCGCGCTTGATTGAGCCGATGTAGTAGCAATCCCCTGCAGGCTCCCAGAATATATTTCTTTCCTTAGTATAAATGTCAAAAAATTGTTTTGAAATATTAATTAAATAATCAAATTTAACGTAAAAATTGAATTAAATTAATTAGTATGAGACGAACGCCCAGAGGCCCACTAGACGATCTTCCTCTAATATGAGAAGATCAAAGTTATTCCCAGAGAATTCTACCAGCATTTTATGAAATGTTCGCTTCCGTATACAGGGTGGTGAAAAATTCTGTCTCGAAATCTTAACCTTGGATAGCTGATGCCTGTAGGAACCAAAATTACTAATGACATTTAAGTCAAAAACGCACAACTAAGCTACAGAAAACTACAGAAACTTCGAGCCAAGCTCCGATTTGCTACGAGTTCGCCCTGTTGCCAGATGCCTTGGATACATCGCGATCTCCATCAGGCAAAGTCGAAGTCATCGACCAATGGACTACAATTGGCTACTTTTTCCCGGTGTGCCAATTTCATCCCGAAATAAATAGGTACTGGAGTTTCCTCGGCGTAGGAAAATCAGCAATTTCTTAGCTTCCTATTATTCGCAGTATTTGTTGAATACAGAATAATTAATATTAGGAGGTAAATCTTTCACATGAAAAGTTCCTTGTCATCTTCGAGCAGTCTTTGTATTAAACGAGGAACAAATGAAAAATAGGAATTAAATAACAGTTGATTTATTCCGTTCCGAATATAACCGCAATGTATTTTAGATCCTCAAGTTTTGTAGTCTTGTCTGTAAGTCTTTTCATGGTCAATAAACTTTTACCACATGCCACAAAGCCGAGCCAAGTATTTTTGTGCCAAATCTACTGGCACATTTGTAAATAATCAGTCAATGTCACTGGGAAATGTATCCAAGGCCTGGGCTCTTATACACAATGGGTAATCTTCGAAGAAAGTGGAATCACATTTTGGCCTCAATGATTAATTTCAAGATCTAGGGAATTGACCTTGTGATTAATGACTGCAGCTCATCAACGGGTGATGTGTGAATAAGGACATCCATTCCGGTTTCTCTCTGCAGTGTCTTATTCACAATAGGGTTGTCAAGGGCGGTTTTTGGGCCATTCTTCATTCCATCCGTATTCATAACCCCAGCACATTTTACCAGTCGTCCAAAATTAATATATCAACTCTTTTACTCCGAAATTTTCTATAGTGAACATTAAGTCATATACAAGTAACACTACACGAAAAATGGCAAAACACGGTTGGTGGAACGGAAGTGATGCGTCCTCTTAACCCGATCTCGCATTGATATTTAATACTTTTGAATATTTTACTCATTCCCTGATTTTTTTGTAATTCGGCAACGTAACACATTCCTTATGAGAAGAATAGTACAATGATGACTAGTGAAAAAGTAGTCATTCCCATAGGACAAGCTTATATTCACGCATCTGTACTTTCATCACCAATTTTCTTTTTATTCACACGCTTGCAATCACAATTTCCCCGCTATTCATGTTTGTGCGTCCAAAACGTACGTATTGTATCTCTCTGATCAGCCTGTCCATGGTGGTACCACGTTGTACCACACGCTTGGGTCGCAAGGTGCGACGTAAAACTATTGAATGCTCGAAAGATTATTGTGTGAAGCCATCTACACCCGCTTCGTACTCATTTCCACCCTTTTGCATTACTTTGTATGTATCACTCTCGCACTCACCTGATCTACAAGAATAGTTGAGTTTTTGAGAATTTTTGCAATGAGGACGCCCTACGTGTTAAAGCCATGATCGATATTTTTTTAAGTTTCTGAGGGATCGCATTAGATATCTTGGAGACTTCCAATCATTTTTATCTAAACAGATTTCAAGTCAGTCCCAACACCTCAAATTATTTCCAAGACTATGATTCCATCTCCCAATTATTGGATAGTTTATGCTGAATGGCCAGGGAAACAAGATGCCGGCAAGTCGCGTCGATGCTCCTGGTTAAACATTCAACAAGCGTGATTTTTAGATGATTATGGAGATTATATCATACTCCTTCTTTTTGGTTTTCTGCTCCCGAATTGAAATTAAGTTGTTATTTCAGATTCTCCATCCGTCACAATTGGCCTTCTTTCCTAATCTCACTCCCGAGTATAAGCTATTTGGAACAGAACCACGCATGGCATAAGGTGGAAGGAGAAAGTCTTATCACAATATCTTCGAGAGAATTCACCTTTTTATACTTTGGGAGAAATGGGAGGGATAAATTCTGTGTAAGATACTAAAGCATTATTTATCCCTTTTATACGTGAAATAGAAATAATATGGATGACATTTGATCAATTAGAAGAAACCAAATAGTTCAGTCGTTATTTGCGATAAATTAGATATTGAAATCCAATATACATTTCTAACAATGCCATTCGCGAAACACTTGTAAAATATATAATAAAGGTAAATTTTTCTGCACTCAGCTACTCACCAGCAACTTACGCAGAATTTTGCAAGTTTTTCCATTTAGTGGAAAAATTTTGGCATCATTTGGAATCCCATTTAACTTGTATTATTTCACACAGCTATCACAGTTTGTGATAACATCTGAAAAACAGCCTCTCCATGAAATAATTTTGTGATCCACTTTGTCCAGTGAGAGAGAGTGTGGGAATTTTTTATTTATTATATTTTCCCTTATTATCTACTGCTAAAACAAATTATTGCGATACTTTAAATTGAAGAGCCAAGGAGGGAATTAGGTTTGAAATATTCGATTAAATTTTGTTCTCCTCTTTGTTTGTGCCTATTGAATTGAATTAGTATTTCAATTTTTTTTAATTCGTTACAACACAAATATACGCGCACAATATGAGTTGATCGTTGATCGAGGGTTGAGGTTAACAACTACAGAATGTTTACCAACAAATTTTATAAAATCATTTAAGGAATCATAAAGGGTTTGCAAAATGGTAAAGGAAATCGATGAAGTGTTTTTGAGACGTGGTTTATGTCTTTAGGCGTGCATAAATTAGTGGCTATAACCTTTCACCTCGTGAAAATTCCTGAAAAAAACAGATGTAAGCCTAGCCTTTGCCTTTCAAAGTATCGCAAGGGTCACTTAACTTCCGCTACGTTCGCCTACCCATCCATGTTCACTTTGCGCGAGTTTCACCCTTACCCACCCCCAAGAGCTAGGGGTTAAACTTTCGAAAGTGCCTTGAAAACATCCCTTGGATGATAAAATGGAGGAGGGACTCTGGGGAATGCAAAAGAGGTCTTCACCCACCCGCTTGGCTACACTCTACCGGCTTCAATCCTTTCCCACAACATAGACCGACTCGTCTTCCTATTCCCTTCCCATAGACAAATCGCGTGACTTCCGCAAAAGTGATCCGTGCGGAAAAGATTCTCAGCATCACACACGCCGCATCCAATGCCTTTGCACTTTCTTCCATCCCTTCACTATTGCACGCTTCATTGTCCAGTCTCGATAGATCCTGCTCCATCGCAGTGATGTGCGGTGCAGCCTCTCCCCAATGAGACTCCTCTTCGGTGATTTCAAGCAGAATCTTACATGATTTTGTTCTTGTACAATCGTACTTTTTTCACATTGTAGAATGACAACATTGTTACGTTGTTACTGAGTTATGTTACTGTGACTGAGTTACTGAGTTTTTTCACGTTGTAAAAAGCTGATAAAATTCATTTATTTGTGTATTGGCATGTTTTATGTTCACTTTTATGTTAGAAGAAGTAACTCAGTTCTTTTTTCAAATTTTTGGATGACACCGTTGTTACCTTTATGTCTATCTTCAGAAATTTTTATGACAATTTCCCTTATTTGTTTATTAATTGTCTAATTAGCTAATTACCGAATTAGTTGTCTTGTACATCATTGTAAATCGATACTATGTTCTAAAGGCGCTCACTCCTAGAACAATAAATGAATTCATTACTATTAGTAATATTATTATCATTATTACTTGCAGTGTCTTACAACAGGCGGCTCGGGGCAGAGGTTCAGTCATATCTTATACAAAGGCAGTTTCAGAGCTTGTTTTTCCCTGCTCTTTTCTAATTTTCTCACTTACATTTTCTTTGTGCCTAGCGAATATAGTGAGTTTGTTAGTTTTTTCGTGCTTAGTTTGCGTAAAAGGTGACGATTACGTTTTCCACCCTCTACAATCTTCTCAAATGGCCTTTCACAGAAAATTTCCAGTCTTACTTTTTGCTCAGTCGCAAGATATGTGGAATACCATCCCTGGTGTTGTAGATTTTATGGTTGGAGGAGCCTATGACAAGTAAACTGACATTAATACCTTTAGTTACTCATTCTGCGAACCCCATGTTGAAACAGTCGGCTAATTGTAAACTGGAGACAAAAAAAACTACATCTACGGTATGCATGGTCAACCCCATAGTCCGGAACCAACACTGCTGTATTTGCTCATCTTTTGATTTTTTGGTAATGAAAGTGAGTGTGATAATTTAAAATTAAGTAAAAACAATGGACAAATGCCTTTAAACCTCCGGTATCCAATGTCTAAGGGCTTTGTAATAACATTTTTTTGTCTATCTCCGGAAAAAACGAGATCAATCAATCAAAAATTGCTTTCATTGTCTACATGTTAAATGAGCTTTCCTATCACAGATTTAGAAAAGGCATGTTTTCAAATCACTTCGTAAGAGAAAGAATTTTTTAAATTGATTTAAAATGCGCAAAAACTGTTCGTGTGGTAAAAAAGTCAGCTCTCACACGCCTTCCAACCACCAGTGCACTTTCTTCCATCCTTTCACTGTAGCGCACCCTGCCGAGATCGATGCTGCTCCACCGGGATGATGTACCGTACATCCCACCCCTACCTATAGTAGACTCCTCTTCGGTGATTACGAACGGCGTCTTGTAAGGATTTTTTCGAAGCAGTTTGCTTGAGGATGAGTCAGTCATCTCATAGTTGATTTCTCATACGTCTACGGAGCTTATGATTCCACTTTTCTCATCTAGCCGGTTCTTTTCTAATGGAACAACTTTCATTTTCTTTGTATTTAGCAAATGCAGTGAGTAATGTTGCATTACCAGGTGTTATTTCCTGATTATCTCATATAGAATACTATGCTTGCGTTGTCATCAAGGGGAAATCCGATGCAAATTTTAAGCTGTAGGGCCACTTTAAGGGCCTCACAAATAATCTGTGGAACAGCATCACTATATTTGCAAATTGCATGGTTGGGGAAGCCTTCAATAGGTGTCTTATTCCATAATGTCGGCCTCAAATGTTATCAGCCTGGCACTTGCAGGCAGGAAACAGCTACACTAAAATAAATTTATCAATAGTCACCCATCCAACGTTAGTCTTGGCGCAACATTTCTCAACTCCGGTGACCGCATGAGAGCTGGTGTTTCAGTGTAGCTAGGAAACACCAAATTTTTATCGTCATCATCACTATCCTAAGATTGATTTGACTCAGCTCTCCACTCATTTTCCTATCAGATAATATTTTCACACCTACGTATTTCTTCTTTTTGAACTCTTTGAACTGAACTTCTTTACCTGCTCCATTTATTTTGTTCGAGGTTTTCCTTTTTCGTTCTAACCATCTGCTTGTCCCTTGACTATTGTCTTCGTCTGGCCATCATGTCTCAAGATATGGCCTATAAGGTGGTTCCGCCTCCTTATCAACGTTTTCATGAGGCTTCTCTTCTCTCCTACTCTTCTTAAGACTTCTTCATTACTTTCTCGGTCGATCCATTTGGTCCTCATCATTCTTCTGTCGCACCACATTTCGAAGGCCTCCAAAAGCATATATCACATTGAGAATAACAAAAAAAACCTGTACCCTCCGGTATCTAATACCTTAATGTCCTGTGAAAACATATTTTTCCTTGGCCCAGAGAAAGAAACCTCTTCTTGATGAGGTATCAGTCATATCAAACTTAACATGAGTAAAAATTTATGTGTCTTATGGTACAAAAGAAATACAAATTTCCCAGGAACTCTTACTAGACCAAACTATGTTTCGGCAAAATAGTTACCATTCTCAAGGATATAATGCTGGCAATGGCCTTGAAATGGCAATGAACTTTCCGAAAACTAAGTCGATCGAATAATAGCTCTAGTAATATATGAATATTTTTATTTATAATAATAATCATCCTATGCTTATAAGATTAACGCCTGACATTATGTAATACTTACAATTAATTTTTGTGGGATGACCTCTTTTATCGTGAATTAAATATATTAATAGTTTAAAAAAAAGGTATCGTTCATGGTAAATATAAAGGATATTGAATTAAAATCCTGAACGGGTTCCCAACCTTCTGTGGCAGAATGCAACCTCCCTTGCACTTTCACTTCACGTCATAGCCGTCTCGATTGATGCTTCTCTGTCGGAATTATGCGTCGTAGGACCCTGTCTAGACAAACTCGTCTCCATGCATTCGATTGAGGAGTACCAGCAGCATCCGACAAGATTTTTCAAAAGAGCCGCCTCGGGACAGAGAATCTTCCAGACGATTTCTCAAGACGGCTTCGGAGCCTGCGATTCCATTTTATACCGACTACCTGGCTCTTTTCCGTTGCAACGACTTTCCTTTTCTTTGAACTCACCGGATGCAGTGGGTAATGCTGTCTGTCCTAATAATGTTTCATGATTAGCTCACGCAAATATTATAGATATTACCCCTCAGGCGTACATTTCCTGAAACTTTTCAATTTAAATGACTGAATTTGCCTCAATGAACAGCACAGAAGATTTGCATTGCCTTAGGTCATAGTTTAATGCGTGAATGATTGAAGCAAATCCTTCAGCATCCAGTGCCTTGATATCTGGTAAAATCCAACTTTACGGGATCCTCGACGAAAAATTTCACATAGGATAATGAATATTTCACGTTAAACTTAATCTCATTGCTATTGTCATTGCCAAGTACGAACCCTCGATGGTTTCTTGAAAGAGTTTCACTATCTAGAACATTGAGCCTCCGCATTAGAACCCCATTAAGATCGGAATCCCATTTTGGCTTCTGCGGGGGACGAGAGGGTACTTACAGTAACCCTACGAGGGAGCCAGAGAGGGGGGTATAATATACGAGGTATATTCTCCCCTCAGGCCACTGATTCATAGCACGTTGCCCTTCGAAAATTTTCCGACTTCTGCTGTTCTCAAAAAACGTGAAAAATAGAACGAACTCATGTGTCATGTATTACTTTCCGTCTCAGTTTTGAAAGTAAACTTATAACCATCGCAATCCTAAAAACTACGGGTCCAATCTACTGGTATAGGAATCTCAAAGAATGAAGATTAGAGGTCGGATAGTGGTGAGATGAGTCGTTATATAGCAGTCACTTTTATTTGATATTGGTCTCGTATAATAATAATAAGATGTCTTTATTTGGGCGAGGTTGAGACTAAGAAGTCCCCTCTTCTACCTAACCCCTCGATAGCGTCAATGCAATCATATTTAAAAACGGTCGACAGAGGCGGATCTATGGGGGGGCTATAGCCCCCCTCCTTAGGTATCCAATTTACACTAGATAGATTGGTAATTTTTTCCGACCCCCACTACTACTGGAATATTTAACCCCACGCTCCGCCCCCCCCCCCCCGTTAAATAAAGCGTTTACAATAAAAAGATATAAAATATACACTATTTGTGAAATGTCGAAAAAGAAAAACAATTATGAGTGAAACTTTTGTGTAAGAAAAGATATTTCTGTTTGTGGGAAAAACATGAGGATAAGGGTGTAGTATCCTTCAGCGAAAAAACCCACTGCAGGAAAACGCCCACACATGAAGGGGGGCGTGAAAAACCTGCGAAAACCTACTGAGTGAAAGCTAATGTCATATTACATGTAAAAATACAACATGGTTAATGAGGTACTAGAATACATAAATATTACACATGCACGGTATACGGCACAGTATACGGTATGCTACGGAAAGAACCTAAGCTCTATTTAATAATTTATACGTTGCTTATCGATTGTCATCAGTACTATGATTGGTTCAACGCAGCCCTCTTGATTCTCCCATCAGATAATCTTTTCACGCAGCAGTATTTTTTTCTCTTTCACTTCTTTCATTATCTTTTTCACATATTTCGTCCGAGGTCTTCCCACCCATTCTTGACATTCACTTTTACTTCGATGATTGACTTCATTAGGCCATCATACCTCAAGATATGACCGATTAAGTTGTTCTGCCTTCTTACAAGGTTATCTTAAGGCTTATCTTCTCTCCTATTTTTCTCAGGACTTCCTCATTTCCCCTTCGGTGAATTCATTCGATTTTCATAGTTCATTTAGAGTACCAAATTTCGAATGCCTACACGCTTGATTTCTCAGTTACTATCATCTTCCATGCCTCACGGCCATACGGAAGCATACGCCATACAAAAATGCAGATGAATTGTTTGCTCACTTATGGCTATTAATTAGTCTTTACTCTCTCATTTATCCAAGGCGATGGTTCGTTTGGACTGGTAAGGATATAGTTCCCTCAGACAAAGATACCAACGTGTGAATTTCATATTTTTAGGGTCCATTTCAATTCCCTATGCCAACCTGTACGTCGAGGATTTTTTTGGGGCTTGTCGAAGTATTCACCCGAGATTATAAGCCAGGGCCCAGAGGGCCCTGTTAGCTTAGTAGCCCGGCGCTCAACCCACAAGGCCGTTACGCTCTACTAGATAGATAGACGTTTTCTAAATATTATAGTAAAATATTTCCCGTCACTTCTGAGACAACAATATTTTGTTAAATAAACTTTATCTTTCTCCGTGGTCAAATAATTTGTGTTTTGATACCACGGGTTGAGTTATGAATTCCCGATAAGGAATTTCCAAATTACTGCCTCTTCAGGTTCTTCGGTTCTAATGGCATGAGAAACCTCTCCTGCATATGAGTCACGTTTGGTTTGCAGTCAATTGTCAGACATAAAAATTTAAAGCATTAAATCTATATTTTAATAACCAAATATTTATATAGAGATATATTAAAGAGTGGCAACTACAACAGATTCAGGCTTTAATTGGTGGAAGTTAGACATATTTAAATAAATAAAAGATCGTAGCAATTTTCCACAAAATTTGTTTTACTGCGTACAACGCGTTTCGGCTCACTGAGCCATCATATGGTACAAGGTCTTGTGCCAGATGACGGCTCAGTGAGCCGAAATGCGTTGTACGCAGTAAAACAAATTTTGTGGAGAAGTGCTACGATCTTATATTTATTTATATGTGGAAATTACCATTTATTGTTTATATTTTATCATGGATATATCGCATTTCCACCACGACAAGCCTAAAATGATTTCATAAGCATATATTTTAAGTTCATGTTATGCCATTCAGTGAATGTCTCCATTGAGTAGTGGTCCAATATGGCAAATTGAGTCTTGAGTAAAACTCTTCAATTAACTTCACTGAGAAAGCGGAACATGCGAGGCAAGTGGCCGTCATTCGGCCATCCCCGAAAGTGAACTTAAGAACGCTTTTCAATAATTACTTACGCTCTTTTTTTTTTCAAGTGTACCTCTCTCCCCATTCCTCAACGTTGGTCACTCGCAAACCCTTCGAGACCGGTTTGAATTAAGTGCGACAGCGAAAGTCGACTCTTTCATATCACCCGGAATCGTTTCCTTCCCACAAGAGTTCTCCCACATGAGTTTTCTGTATGACTACCACGTGATCTTCACTTAGAGAATCAAACGTGACTTGTTCGCAGGAGAGGTTTCGTATGCCGTAAGAGCGGGTGATTCCAGAGAGGCTATAATTTGTAAATTCCTCATCGGAGATTCATAACTCTGTGTGATGGAAACACAAAATTAGGCCACGGGCGAAGGTGAACATCGTGCGTTATTTTTTTCGGCATAAAAAAAGACTACGAGTCGCACACTCCTTAACAAGAAGGTGTAATCAACTCTTATTCAAAGGCCAACGCGGGTTTTGGAGGAAATGTTTGAAGTCAAAGGAAATAGTGACTTCCCAAGAGCATTGAACTTGCAGCACGTGGAAGAATAATTTTGGCTTCAGAGGTTGAAGGAGGATGTAAGTTATGTCATCATCTGTTTATATTATAGACCCAAAATAGCTCCAAAAATTGGCCAAAATTTGTATTGGGGAAAAATTTAGAGCGTCGTTCATGTCACCTACGCCATCAGAAAATCTCTAAGACTTCCAGTTGTTATGATATCAGTGATGTGTATAGATATAATTATGCATGCTTGAAGAAGGATTAATATCCTTCCCGGCGAATTGACTGAGCTTGAAGAGTTCTCGGGATCGCTACCGGGTCAGGAGCTGCATTACTGCCGACGTTTCGATGTCCGACTCTGCCATTTTCCTTAGAGCTTTGAGGACGATGGCCGAGTCGGACATCGAAATGTCGGCAGTAATGCAGTTCCTGACCCGGTTGTGATCCCGAGAAATCTTCACGCTTGGTTGCTTGGTTTACATTCCTTGCACCACAAAATGTAATTTCACAAAATTTTCCAGCTCGAAATATGAAGAAATAAATAAAATTTAATTAATGTGAAATAAGATATCTACTAGGTTTGCGTAATAATTAATGCATAGTATATAGTTTCAAGACTATAAAAGGACATTTAGAAATAAATCACAATGCACCAGATTATGGCGAAACAAACACTAGCAATGCAAGTGGGTAGAGAATCAATTAAAAATGGCCCCGAGATATCAAAGCCCGGGTTGGTATTTATAAAATTTTTGTAGAGTATTACCAGTGTTTGTATCAAAATGAATTCATAAATCTTCCATAAAGTAGGCAGGAAGCAATTTTCTAAAACCTTCGAAGCTTTTGCGTCAGACACAAATTAAAAGGTTGTGTTGGAAACACTCGTTATATTGCCTGCATGGTCATCAACTGTCTGATTCCCTACTTTTAATTTAGTGAATACGAGTGAATATAATATCCACAGCATATAGCATTCACTGCTTTTCTGTTCATAACACCACGAATTATCTTAGCATATATTAAGTGCATAAAAACTTAATAGCACAAAGTATAAGAAAACTTTAATTGGACCGAAGAGTCCTACCGACTGTGGTGAACTCAAATCTTCCTGTAAATTAATCAGTCCATGCTCCTGGAGTATATTTATTGAGTTTATATTTCCGAATTTTCTAGCCGTCTTGGAATCTTTTATGAGTAGCTTTTTGTAACAGTATGGAAAATATTTTCTTATAATTACATCTACCGCAAGAACCAAAAACTAACTTCAGTCTTCTGTAATTAATACAAAATTTACGTTCCCTCCACGTTTGATTTAAATATCACTACATCCGACTGCTACATAAATCTCATATATTATTACAGAAAGGTCTTGTTCTGTCATTTCGTAGAAGCTCCATTAATACTGCACCTACAGTAATAAATTAGGTATCATTTTAAACGCTGAATCACCGGCTTTTGATGAAAAATGCAATCACAATATCAAATTTCACCATTTACCCATTAATTTTACTTAAAAGTTTCGAATTTTTCATGTCGATTAATCGCTCGAGGTATATCGACTCCACAATTTTTTTTATTCTAAGCCTCAAAAAAATGTTTAAATACCCGCTAACTCCATAACCTAACCAAAGAAACGTAACACGCGCAGGAAAAATATTAAAAACAAAATCTAAGAAGCATGACGAATGTTAACGTTCTCTAAAAGACATTATGTGTGAGGGAATTTAAAGAAAACGTGTAAAGCGAATAAATATAACTATCGTGTTGAAAGTAATCAAGAATTAAAATCAAGGGGAAGTGACGTGCAAAAAATTCGCACGAACTACTCAGTAACCATTTATCAGTCCATTGAATTTTTAAATGGTGTAGCTAGTTTTGACGCTCAGGGTAAAGATATATGCAAAGGTTCAGGTGTATGAAAAGTTGGGAATCTTTTTCAGTTTATACATACTCAAATAAAGGAGATAAGCGTGTTTGAAGGAAATGTGAGTGGAAAAAATGATGCAAGTGGGATGATATGTCACATTTGTCACAATGTTTATCTTAATTATCAGCTTCCAAAATATTTCAGCAGCAAGAATGTCAGTGTATCTATTTTTTCGATTTACTTTGCACTATTATATCAGTCTTGATTTACATCGAGCTAGTGAATCCTTAAACGTCTTTGTTTTTGAAAAATCGTCCCCTCTGTATTCTTGTTTCACTGTTAAAAATTTTTCAGGAAAGCTACAAAAATATTTTGCCTTCCTTTGGGTCAATTAGCTCCGTCATTTGTGCGCTGATTGATGACCAATGGTCATAAAATGCAGAGGAATAACAGAGTTCCATCACCTCTTTCACTTTCTCTATCCATCTTACTTATCGCGAAGTTGGTGAAAACTCTTCATGCGCTCGCTGGACACCAAAGTAATGGTAAGAAGTTTGTCAAGTCGTCGAACGAGCTACATGAAGGCAGCATTAAGGTAGCCAAATCCTCGCTAATGGCCTTTCGAAAAATTACCTCGAATTTTACCGACGACGCCCCTCCCAAGTCACGAACCAGTCCTACTCAGCTTAGGTTTCTTTGCAGTCATCCCACCTCACATGTTTCTCCCAACAACATACACATTTTATCAATATGCCACTTATGGATGCCGTCCCAAGGGTTGAGAAAACTTAAAGCAGTTAGAGCTGCATCGGCTTAAGTCAAGTTATGTACTCGATATACCTATTATTTACGCAAAAGACACGCCGAAAAATTTTAACAAAAGGAAAACATAATTAGGAATGAAATGTGAGTGCAATTTTGCTCCTCAGCACAACTCAAAAGCCAAAAATGATTTTTTTAAAGGTAATTACAGTAGTAAACTTGACTAGTTTCAACACCGCTTCTAACCTTTGCACACTACTGTTGACGGCAGATCTTGACTTAATATTCACAATCGAAGTGGTGAATCATAAATCATTATTTTAGTTTTAAGGTTTTCGCAGCGATTAGATGCACTATTATAATTCATTTTCGGGAATACGTCTGCGTGCTATTAATATTTAACTCAACGTTTCGTTCCACTTACTGGGAACGTCGTCAGGAGAATTCTCCTGACGACGTTCCCAGTAAGTGGAACGAAACGTTGAGTTAAATATTAATAGCACGCAGACGTATTCCCGAAAATGAATTATAATAGTGCATAAATCATTATATTTATTTATAAACAAAAGATACGTAACACCCGGAATGACGAATGTACAAGCTGGAAAACTAAATATATTTGCGTAATTTAGGCGAAGTTGGTGTAGTGATTTTCCTTTTCCGATGTTAACAAAAGGAAAACATAATTAGGAATGAAATGTGAGTGCAATTTTGCACTCACATTTCATTCCTAATTCCCGCATATTTTTTTATTCTTCATAAAATTTAGCTTCTAATGAATGCCGTCTCAAAAACGTGTTGTTTCAAACAGCTTCACTAGCTCGGAGAAACCATATTTCTCCATAAGAGACCCTGTTAAATTATTCTATTTTTACCTCAAATATCTCAAAATCGATTTGGAGTATGCTCCCATACGGAAGTGAGGCATGGACAATAGGGCGGATCGGAAAAATCGATTTTTTTCAAATCCATCTGGCCCAATGAAAAAAAGTTGTGGGACCGATCAAAAATAAGGCCTGAAAAATTTGAGACCTCTAGGTGAACCCCTGACCCTCGCTCAAATGCAATTTAGGGGGGGAAGGTCGAAATTCGAAAAATATGATATTTTATGGTCATTTCCTATAGATTTTGCCGAGTTACTGCCCCTTTAGGTCAAAAATTTCGTGCATTTTGACGTATCTGCCACCGTTTAGCCACAAAATGCCTAATTTGAGTCCGCGCCCGCGAAGAAAATATTCCAACGCCCACGCAGCGTCGCGGATACAAGAGCCGCAGGCCGATCCCCTCCCCTCCCCGCTCGCTTCTACCCCTCCCACGCCTCAAATACAGCAAAATTCATCCCGCGTATGCTGCTAGGAGGTCATTTATCTTTGATAATTTAAATCGGAAGATGGTAGAAGGTAATAAAGGAAGCTTAGTGAGACGACTTGTTCCTTATTAGGCGCCTCGTCGAGGTTAAACAAATCGATGTTACCAACTTTTAGAGAAGTGATGAAATATTTTTCCATCCGAGAACGCAGGAAAGGAGCCTACGGTCCATGAAAAGGCCTCTAGAGTGGCTATAAAGGTGTGCGAACTATGGTGACGCTTCCCTTCCATTATGTGTGTGACAAAATAGATTTAGCGGTACAACAGGAAGTACTAAAACTTACGGAAAATGCGAATAGGCCAAAAGTAGGGTTTTTGCTTAAGTACAAAACTCAAGCACTTTTGAAAGAACATTTGAAATTATGCCATATTTTTGCGTGTAAGTGCAAGAAGGAGCATAATGTTTCCCAATCCCAATGAAGAAGTATGTTGAGAAACCAGCGGATGAAACCAAAGATGATGGCTGCTGGATTGAGTCCTAAAGAAACTCGACAACTGAGGAAAAAAAATAGAATGGTCGGAGAGTGTTGAGTCGACATCGTCAATTCTTGTATGGGGAAATAGTATCAAAAATTTTCTTCATCAATTCATCCGAAGAAAATTAAACTGAAGAGAAATCATCCGATTTTTATCTCTACGTTCCTCATCAAATAAAAATTCAGGACTAAACTCAAACTGGAACTTCTGCGTGGAAAATGCGTCTGCCATATGTGATAGAGCGATATGCAAGAACCAAGAAACAGCAATGACCGTCCCCGCAACTTTAGTTAACGCAAAAATCATAGCTTCGTAAGAAACATCCAAGGTAGTTTGCAAGATTACTTACGTAGACAGAAAAAGATGCTAATTATTGTGAATACGAAAAGAAAGGTATCAAAGGGTGTCAACAAAGGGCTACATTTTTATGGAGTGAAAGACTATACTTTTGTCTGATGAAAAAAGGCAAGAGCACTTATCAATCCAAGTTTAGAGGGGAATGTGTGATGTTAGTTGAAGAAACAGGGTCCCACCTTTGGGTTTGTCTCCCCCGTCGGAGGATTAGCAAAAGTTATAAAATCTGCGATTCTCGATTCCTTTCCGAGTGAAAATTAGATACACAAAAATAAAAAGGATTTGAATGCGATGGTGATTACCGCCCAAAAAGGAGGCATCATCCCTATGCTACAAGCATAATTCCAACATCCCTTGCTATGTGAGTAAACTTTCGGGATTCTCACCGGGTTAAATTTTCCATAATGGCAAACGTTTCAAGCTCCGACTAGGGGCTCATCATCAGGGATAAATTTCGTTGAAACCCGAGAAGAATTTACCCACATCATTCGCCGGGAAAGCATCAAATCATATGTCATCCCTTATAGAGGTCTATTTGCTAATTGCACTAAGTTGACTTAGATTTGCGGCATAAACATTGGGAGGGCAATCTAAGGACCGAATTTGCGTTGTTGCAAGTATGCGTTTGGCGGCCGATCCGAGATTTTTTAAAGTGCTGGATTTTAATATCAACTTTAATGACTACTCGCTGATGACATATTGGAGATAGACCACAGTACCTCCGGCTACATCTGACCTTAGTGCTGTGGATTTTCAAAAATCTATTGATTAACTTTCAAATTTGAAGTTAAATATTTCTTTTTATTATAGATACGGACGAGAGATTCGTGAAGAAATTCACCAAAACTTTGTTGACAACAGCAAAAGACGAGGAATGACACTGACATAAGAAATACAGATTGGAAAGCAGGTAATTGAAAAATTCTTTCGTGATTGTTCCTCCAATGACGATACTGAAACATTAAATATTTAGACTAACGAAGTAAGACGCACTTGGTGTGAATTTTGGTGCATTTGGCGCGTGGGAGAAGCTTGCGGGGAGGGGACGCGAGCGGCTTTCGCCCAAAATCCATTTAATCACATCTGTCGGACAAAGCCGAAATTGGAGCGCATATCCGAAGTTAGCACACCTTTATAGCCACTCTAAGAGGCCTTTTCATGGACCGTAGGCTCCTTTCCTGCGTTCTCGGATGGAAAAATATTTCATCACTTCTCTAAAAGTTGGTAACATCGATTTGTTTAACCTCGACGAGGCGCCTAATAAGGAACAAGTCGTCTCACTAAGCTTCCTTTATTACCTTATTATCGGCATTTGAGCGAGGGTCAGGGGTTCACCTAGAGGTCTCAAATTTTTCAGGCCTTATTTTTGATCGGTCCCACAACTTTTTTTCATTGGGCCAGATGGATTTGAAAAAAATCGATTTTTCCGATCCGCCCTACTGTATAGGTGACCCGAAAACATTTTTATCTTCCGATTTAAATTATCAAAGATAAATGACCTCCTAGCAGCATACGCGGGATGAATTTTGCTGTATTTGAGGCGTGGGAGGGGTAGAAGCGAGCGGGGAGGGGAGGGGATCGGCCTGCGGCTCTTGTATCCGCGACGCTGCGTGGGCGTTGGAATATTTTCTTCGCGGGCGCGGACTCAAATTAGGCATTTTGTGGCTAAACGGTGGCAGATACGTCAAAATGCACGAAATTTTTGACCTAAAGGGGCAGTAACTCGGCAAAATCTATAGGAAATGACCATAAAATATCATATTTTTCGAATTTCGACCTTCCCCCCCTAAATTGCATTTGAGCGAGGGTCAGGGGTTCACCTAGAGGTCTCAAATTTTTCAGGCCTTATTTTTGATCGGTCCCACAACTTTTTTTCATTGGGCCAGATGGATTTGAAAAAAATCGATTTTTCCGATCCGCCCTAATGGACAATGACCGCAGTGGAGAAAGCAAGGATAGAGGCCTTCGAAATATGGTGCTACAGAAGAATGATGAAGATCAAATGGATCGACCGAGTTAGTTACGAGTCCTAAGAAGAGTAGGAGAGAAGAGAAGCCTCATGAAAACCTTAATAAGAAGACGGAACAACCTTATAGGCCACATCTTGAGACATTATGGCCTGATGAAGACAATCGTCGAAGGACAGGTGGAAGGCAAGAATGGAAAAGGAAGACCCCGAACAAAATATATGGAACAAGTAAAGAGAGATGTGAAAGAGAAGAAATACGTAGGTGTGAAAAGATTATCTGATAGGAGAACTGAGTTGAGAGCTGCGTCAAACCAATCCTAGGATTGTTGACCAGTGATGATGATCTCAAAAACGGCACCTGGGAATATCATTTTATTTGGATCATTGAAAGTGTGTTTTTTAGAATATGTGATCAAAGTTTCATCAAATTCTCCTTACTTTCACCGAGGCGCCCTAGTTACCATAAATAGCTGTGGGGAGAATTAGTTCTCAAAAATCTCAATTTTCAGAGTGCATGAAGCAGTCACCGTCGCGTCAGTATTACTAACCATATCCCAATGCATGTACTTTGAATGACCGACACTACTTTTATTCATGTTTATACCTACATTTCCATTCTTTTTATGCGTTTCATTATCTGAAGTTCATTTGTTATTTGTTGTATTTGCTCTATGATTTTTTTTTGTTTTGTGTTGAGTTGGCGCCTTGTTTACAGAGATAAAAACAAGGGGTTGTTGTGGAAGAAGCCATAGTAATAAGATAGTGTCAAATGATATTGAAGTTTTTCTTTTATGTAGTCACTTTGATACATTAATCCTTCGGTATGTTACAAAAAATGTTATTATCTCGAGGCAAGATTAATATTTTCCAAATCCCAAGGATATGGTCAGGGTTGATCAAAAAATAATTTGAAGCGAACACCACAAGTATTCTTGAGATTCATTAAATAGAATAAATTATTTCAAGATATCAAGTAAGTATTTATTGATGTGCATTTGAAATAATGGGCGATGATGTTGTAGTACGATTCCGTAGAAATTCATTTTCATTGGCATTAACGACTCACATGCAAATTTTTATACAAGTTTTTACTCATGGAACAGTGGTTTTCACCACTTCGGCTCACTTCGACTGCAGAAATGTCTTTTGCGGAATTAAAGCATTCAATTAATTTTCCTCTGGAGAAAACATTCAGTAGGCGGGTACACTGAAAACCCTATAGATGCACCTTTGTTGCATATACTCAATTAATTTCCTTTTATTTTATCCGAAAGTGTCTTCCATGGTATGGTAAGCTACCTTTGACGTCATTTAAAGAAATTTTATTTCCCTAATTAATTTTGATGCAAAATTAATTCCTAGAAGTGAGGAGTCCATTTTATATTACAAAGGGGTAGAGGTTGACGGTCTAAGGAGCTGCATCACAGGTGCTAGTGATAATATAAGCATAAAACGGGTAAAATGACACTTCGGTTTTGTCACCTATGAAAAAAATGAAGCAAAACTCCATATTTTTCTTCGGGAGATCATACATAGTTCTTTATTCGTAACGCCTGAGTAAAAATTAATACTGAGATTTAGGTAAAGTTAATATCTTCCGAGGCTATTCTAAATCAAACTGCTGAATCATTACCTATAATGAGGAAAAGGGTAAAATTGATTTTAATACACTGTTAACCCCACAAAGTGGAAAAATACGATAGAATTTTCAGAATAAAGCGACATTGATGTTGGATATTGGTAAAGAGTTCTCGGGATCGCCACCGGGTCAGGAACTCCAATATGCCATTCTCTCTGCCAGCAACTCCAATATCATTCACAGCCCTGAGGACGATGACCGAGTCGGACATCGAAACGTTGGCAGATATGGAGTTCCTGACCCGGTGGCGATCCCGAGAACTCTTTACCAAGTCCATTCGCCGGGAAAGCACGAAATCTTTCTTCATGTTGGATATTGTATGGCTTAATTTCTACCACTTTATTTCTCATAGGAATGGAACAAGGAATGAGCACTTGTACAGTCTGAGGATAAGATTCGAAGATCAAAAGAGGCTGGGTCTTTCACCGTCTTACCGTCAACAGTCAACATTCCTTTCACCGTCGTCAAGAAGGTGAAAGGAATGTTGACTAATGGCTTTTTATCAGTTACAGCCTTTACTTTGACCTGCAGCTATCTCTTCAGCCCTATTCCTACTATGCGCCATGACATGAAATTTTGAAATATATAGCCTCTCAATGAATGTAGTCCCCTATGGTACAGATAATCGTTCTCATAAATTGTTATGTGATTTACTTCTTCTTTTTACGTAAGAGTGATAAATTTGAAAGCCTCCTTTACCTAGAACCTTATTTTCATATAGTTATTTATGCGAACATTACTTCTGTCTCAATTTAGCGTTTTTACGTTCATGAACGAAATTGATAAGTCGATTAGAAGAGTAATTTTCTAAATGGTATCGGAAATTTTTTTTTACATCCATTTACCGAAAGTGTTCCCGTCTAAATTCAGTAAAACATTGCTTTGAAAGCATAATAAAGCCGACTCCGTTGGGATTCATCGGGCATCGGATATTATTTTAGATTCTAGAAATGTGTCCGGAAGGGAATCTGAAGACTTCTCGGCCATAAATTTCACTGAAAGGATATAAATTCAAAATAATTAAAATTAAAAATACAGTAATATAAATTCAAAATAACTAAAATCTGAAAAATTATGGAGGCTAAAAATACTCAAGAAGGTATATGAAACCGCTTTGTAAGTAAAAAACATGGCAGCTGTTTAAATTTCAACTCTTAGATGTACTTCAGCAGAAAAATAAAATTTATTTAGCACGATAACTGTTTATCAGAAGTTAAACTATCGATGGATAATATAAATTTGGTTTATTTATATGATAATTTCTTGCAAAAATCTTCCCCTTGACAATAAAAATCTGCTTCTAGTCATTTGAATGTTTAATACGGGATAATATTGGGTCGTACGTGACACCAGAGTGAAAAAGCAGCGTTCATCCGACAAAAAATAAAAATATTTTGAAATTAAAAAAAATTAGGACTAAACATGACACCTAATCACAGGAGAAGGTAATTCCTGTTCCTGTATCGTTCCACACTAACTTCTATATCTATATTGATATTGCTACCGTTAGACGACTTTAAAATTCAACATTCCCTAGGCACAATAAATTTATTTTTAGCTAAAATATACCGGGTAAATCGCAATTACTTTTGGATTGACTTCTTTACCCGCGCTGCATGAACAAAACCTGAAATATATACTCGAAAAAGATGCCTTAGATGCATGCGTGATTATTCCCTGCATTTTTTTTTTCATCATATCAAAAAAATTCCACATGACTTGTTTGTCACCCTTGGCTACAGCATGCTGCATGAACGATTCTGTTGAATCTCATTAGGAAGGTCTCCCTATGGATGATTGGCAGTGGGTATACATTGGGACGGCGCTTGTGTCACGTCAACGTCAAAGCCGAAAGCCGCCGGTGCGAAAAGGTTCTACGGTTCACTTTTCCGGGCATCTAAATCAATTAACGTTTGATATCTGCAGATATTTTTCACCTGAGCCCACTAACCCATCGATTAAATGTTTCCCCTGGTGGAAGTTGACGAGAAACATTAATACTTCAACTCTTATAACTTTATATATGCCTGCTTTGCGGTCGATACATTTTCTATGTCCCGTGAAATAAGTGAATAATGTAAATGAGCAAAAATATTTTCTAATTATAGTAAATTTGTGCAAAAATATGCTTTTCATCGCAAAAATTAGGAGAAATAGCAAAACTTTACCTACTTGATATCCGTGCTATTTTAAACCCCTCTACAAGGAAAAAATAAAAAATGCCGAATTCAATAAAGAAAAAATAGTAAAATTCGAAATAAAAACTAACTAAGCAACAATTCATAAATATTACTGTTGGCTATAGAATTCACATGATTTAGATCGTGAAATATTCCGTGGGATAGCATTGATTCAACAGGAAAAAAATTTCAACATATGTTTATAGTAAAGTCTCATTTCTATGTGGTAATGAATAAATTACGGTTGACATGGTAATGGGTAACAGAAGAGGAGGAGATTGAATAGCAGGAGAAGCTTACTAAAATACAAATTCAGTCGTTTACATTTTTATTAAGTTCTTTACAGTTTATTGTACTTTTGGCCGAGGCATTTTATTTTCTAATTTCAATATCTTAACACTAGGAGGACGGGAGTTTCGCGCTACCTAGAAGGACGGCTAGGGGTCATTTGACCCCTAAAATGTATTTTGGAATAAAACGCCTAATTTTCAACCAATATTCAGTTTAATCGTATTAATTGTTGAATCAGTTCATTAAAAACACTATTTAACGTTATTAAATATTATTTCCATCGTCAAAAGTTAATAACAATTATTTTAAAGAATCATGAATTAAATCGTATGTAGTAGTCGATTGCAAATCAAATAATGAAAATACATACACTCAATACAAAAGTTGTGTTACATGTATAAACAATAGGGGTACTGGGTTTACAAAATTTGCATTAAAATTTTTAAAACTTATTACTTTGTTGTAAATCTCAGACAGACAGTATTTTTTCAGCGCTGTTTCCATAAAATATTTTTTTGCGCTGAATGCGTTCACTGGACGATTTATTCATCTACATCTAAATCTACACACTAACCCGCAAGCCGCTTAAAAGCGTGTGGCAGGGGGTGTTTGGACACCAGCCATTTGCACATCAAAAAGGAATTTGGAAAATGGAAAGTAAATTGGTGCAATGATTCAATTTGATGGTATTTGGCACCTTTTTCTTTTTTGCGCCAGTGGAGATATGGCTGTTGGGTTTGGAGACGTGTAAATAAATTGATACATGCTATCCATCATATCTACTCCCGCTTTGTTTTTATTATGAAATAGTATGGTCTCTGGTATTCTTTTATTCGTTTCGGAAATAGTGTCGTCTGAGATCATGCTGCAGAGTGAAAGTACATTATTGCTCTAGTTCGCCTGATTCTACGAAAGAATATGACCTAAGGTATTTTTGAACACTCGCGTTGAATGGATTACATGGCTATTTTAGGGGTCATGGATATTTGTGCGTCAAGCCTGTTTTTTTCAGATCGTCCATGTAAGAGAAGTTTTCCATTTTTTATGACTTCCTGCCAGCAGGATGGATGGAAAATAATTATTACAAGTTACATTTATTCCTGAATTCTTGTATGTTACGGTCATTTTAGTAACTATTTATTTCCCCAACGCTTGATTTGATGGCCAATCATCATCTTTGCCACAATATGGAAATTCATTTAGGCTGTATTTTCATTTCACATCTGTCAAAACCCAGTACTCGATTCCAAATTTGTCTGGTTTATTTGGAATTTACCTCATAAAAGGACAGCTGCATTTTTTTGGATAGAGCTGTGCATTTGCTATCACGCCAAAGTCGCCATCGGATTCACTATCTTGAACTTCGTCGCTTCCACCACACGCAGATGTTGATGGATTGGTCAGAATGTCTTTGAACTGATGTTTACGATTCACCTCCAGACTGATCTTCAATATTCCCTCCAGCTATTTGATTCGCGACGATTCTCTTTTCTTGATATATTTTTCGACTTCTTACTTTCTTCCTCAACTCGCTCCTGATATGCATGCGAAAAAATCTACAAACGAAAGCGCATTGTGGTAGAATCTTCTCTAGTTGAATTGGAGGTATAGAGAGCTGGAGAGCATTAGAAATTCATACAAAAGAACAAAATTTTCAGAAGTAACGCTAATTGCCGTTCGAAAGGCGACCTACGTGCGGATTCCAAGGGTAGGATTTACAGTAGAATTTTACAGTCCACCCAATTCCTCCGCTCTCTCAAAAAGAGAGAAGATTTTTCCCCAGGACGTAGCGTGCAGTCAACCCGCCCCAAACCCCGACGGGGTCAGGCGGCACTAATGCTGGACACACGGCAAAGGGTCTAGGTCAAGTGACAGTGCCGTCAGGCCAGAAAAATGAAAGTTATTCGTAAACCTGATGAGTTGATATTGAAAATAATGTCTCTAAGAGCTCTCAATCATGGACGACGGAAAACAATTCTTGGGATACGTGACGATTTTCCGCTGTGGGTAATACAATAATCATTGAACAATAAATAAAGCAAAATTAAAATATCATTATTACATGAATTTACGCAAATCAAGGATTGAAAAGGTTTTATTTTCCTTTGCTGCCCAAAAAATAACGAAAGATTTTGCACAAGTCGCTATGCTTAGGTTTTCGAATACAGATTCCCTTCCCTTGGGACGAAACTGGCATTGAACTGGGTACTTTCAGATTCAAAATGAAGCAAATCATCTACCACACTAGCCTCTTGCTGATTATATGATATGCATGGCACTAAAGTGCCCACGGGCAAGAAAATAGCGCGAAAACCAGTGGGTCAAATGACCCCTAACCGTCCTTCTAGGTATAACACGTCATAAAAATTTAAAACAAAACATTATTGTTGAATTTTTACTAATTTATCAAAATATAGACCAAAATGAACAAAGTCAAAAAGTTTCAAAATTAAAAAAAATATTTTGATAAGAGAAAAATAAATTTGAATTCTGAAAATGGGTCAAATGACCCCTGCCGTCCTTCTAGTGTTAATATCGATTGAAATATTCAGAAAATCATTATCAAGCCACAAGAAGTCACATTTTAAGGCACTTGCGCAATTGAAATGAGTGATAAATATTGTAATAAGTTACATTTGCATTTCTATTTACACGAAAGGCTCCATTGTTGGGCTATAATCGAGAAGATCAGGATGAAATCGGGCTTTGAAATGGTCTCATTTTCGGGCTTCAGAGTCACCCATGAAAAAAGTGAAAAAAATAGCATTATTTACATCCAATTTATATTAAAGGCTGCAATTATATAACCAGTGCTTTGGAGTAAAGACAATAAATGGCAGTAAATTCTTCTCAGGATTACATGAGGGCAATCCCTTCATTCTTCATCGCTGCCAATGTTTCGACGAAACCCTTTCGAATCGTTATCAGAGTCGATGATGCCAGTCTGGGTTGCTACTCATCATAGCCTCTGAGGAGATTAAGGAGATTAAGGAGACCCGGAAGAAATCCTGAGAAGAATTTAATGCCACCATTCGCCGGAAAAAAAGTGAAGTCCTACAAACGAAATAATTATTTCAAATTTGAGTCTCCCATTTCATAGATTCCTTCAAATAATAAATACCAACCATTTATCTGCTCTTCAAACTTGATTTGTCAATACAGATTATTACTGATGTGAGCGACGCTTGTAAGTGACCGTTTTGTTTTCCGTTTGACCTTGTGGGATTTTCTCCCGGTTGAGCACTTAGGCGGCCAAGAGTGCGTTTCTATGGAGCCGACACGCTGCGTGCTACAAAGGCCACACTATCCGTCTTACTGGTTGTTAGTTTCTAATTTATGAGAACACAGAGGAGGCGAGAGGGGAAGGTAGAAGGCCGTGAGAGGTGATTAATATTTGGGAGAAAGGTGCTGAGCACTTTCTCGACGCTCGCAAGTGACAAACAGACAAATGGTTGTCTGGGTTTCTTTCCCCTGCATCTATTGCACGTCAGTCTCTCGTCAAACGTCGAGACTTGCACTTTTCAAATCTTAGAAGTATCCTAAACCCAAGCGAAGAAGTTGACCCTTAACGATGGTGAAGAACTGTAGTAACCGTTTGATTTCTGTTATAACATAGCAGCTATTTCCTTCACTTTTTCATATTCATATTGTTTACAAATCTACAAAAACTGATGATGGGCAACCTAACTACAAGAAAATAAGAAATGAATTCAGCCAAAGGGCCAGGAAAGCTTGAAAAATGTCGATGAAGAATATCTGCAAAGATGTGCAGTGCAACCTTAGACGTGGTAAAGTGTAAGTTGCCTAATGGATGGTGAGGAACCACTTCAAGGTGAAGAGCACAAGATAACTTGGCAATTACACCGAGTCTCATGGTACTAGATGTTAGGTACATGATGAGCCTTGGCACAATTTATTTGGGAATTCAGTAACCTTTATCGGGTATTGGTCTGCGTATTGCTCAAGAAAGCTTAATGTACTTGGATCGGTTCCCGGTCCAGGGATTATTTTTTAGCATGGCAGTTCATTTAAATGACATAGAATTATTTGTACATTGACGACGCGTAGAAAAATACTGTGAAATATAAGACAATTGAATGCGAGATTATTTTGCAATGCCAATCCTTCGTATATCATTCTATGTATATTTTTAATGACGCAAGCAAAGTCAATGAAGTCATCAGCATTCTCACAAAAATGTTTATTTCACCTGTCTCGTAAACGCTTGTCAAAAGAGAAAAAAAATTAAAAATAGACTACATAAACCACGTTTTTACTATGCAACTACATCACTCGGTGCTCTTATGAGGAAGAATCATTAATTATACTGATGTGTAATGATGATGAAAAGTACCGACGTGCAGATGTCCGTTATTCATAAATATCTCCTCAGTAATTGTTTCGAAGATTTCATATTTCTTGATTAAGCTCCCTCCAATTTCACCTGACGATTTGAAGGTGACCGTGCTCATTAACCTTCAAGCGATGATCGACCTTTTCCACAAAATTCCGGTCTCTGCCTCCAAGTAATTCTTCTTTTCCGCCCGTGTCTACTTCCCATCACGTGGAGGCAAACGACTTCTCAGGGAACTCAATTGTGTTCCACCTGCATTCACAATCTGCAACGCCCATTAACATTTCTTTCGCTTTTGCCACCCATAAGTTTAGTAATTCACCACGACACTAGCCTTATTTGCATCCCTCCATCCTTGTTGTACGTACAAGAGTAAATCTTTTGTTTTTCAATCTGTAAAGATGGTTAAATGAATAGATCTTCACGCTGTTATCACATAAATTTATCGGAGTATTTGTCCACGTCCGCTACAATCTCAATCTTGAAAAGCGCCAACTTATGAAGTTAACTTCATTTTGAGTTCCCTTGTTAACGAAGAACAACAATGTCATGTGTCAATTCACGTATCATCTCCAACGGAAGAGACATCTAATGGCTATTTCCCAGTTTAAAGATACTTGTGCAGTACTCAATACTCATCAACAATTGTACTCAACACAGTCTTCTTCCTGATGCCGTACACTATCCAGTGTGTTGGCCGCTGACATCGCTCTCTTGCCCGTTCAAATATGTCTCCAGTTTCCCTAATTGCTGTCCAATCTTTGATGTTTTGTGCCAGGAGCATTTTTTTCTCCCTCTTGGGCGCTTTCCTTCAACTCTTCCTTCCAAGATCAGGCTGAGGAGTTCGTACTTTTGCCTTCTCAGAATGTGGCCAAAATGTGAGATTTTCCTCTTTTCGATTAACTTCATCATCACAGTTGGCACCCGTATTATCGAAGTCTTTAACGCGGCGATTACCGCTGAATGGAGATAGCTCGTAAATTTTCAAATGGAATGTTATCCCTCGTCATCAAGTGAACTATGAATATTCACCAGGAGGCGGTTTCATCATAGGGCTTACGTACTTCGCAATATCAGCATCAAATATAAATGACAAGTTGTATCTAGGCCTGGAAGTTTCTCTGTAATTAAGCTCTATCTCCTCTTCTAGCATTTGTTTTCCTAGTTAAATTTCTTGTCCTGACCTCCTCTCTTATGCTGAAATGTAGCACTTTAGCCTTTTTTGTTGATTTTCAGCCAGATATCTAGCCATTGTTCTTTCCATGTTCGTCGAAGTCTTCTTGAAATCATTCTCTGTTTCAGCTATGCCTTAGACTGCTACTAACGATATATCGGACGTCATGCACAGAGTGCAGTAATGTAGGATAGTATGGTGCATTCCTATGGAGATTTAGTAAAACATATTTAATAAATTACTACAACAATCATGACGGTGATTTTCAATTTATAGGCAATAATACAACAGCCTATTAATTAGAAGCATGATTTATTATGCTACTTAAATGTGATATTCACAGAAACATTTCGGATGAAGCCCAACGTTGCATTTGCTGCAAATTAATTTTGATTTCCCTTTACATACGACGCGTCATCAGCATATGCGTGGACCAGCCGAGATTTTTCGTTTTTAACTCTCCGTCAGTCTAACTGGCAGAAGGGGCCACCCACACTCCACGCCCAGCACATAGGGGCGCGGTTCCGATGCGCTGGACTATCGCTTTCACTCTTCAATCCATGATGATGCGTTATCGGCCGCGAGGAAATTGCTCCGACGAAAAGAAAAGGGTACGCCATGGTACCGTTTGGGGACGCGTATAATTTATGGACTGTTGGGCGTCGAAGCGATAATTAAGTCATCGGGCGAGTGTTGAAGCGAGAGAAGAACTGGAATTACTTTTCGGTCTCGTTTTCTATCGAGAGCATCCGTGGAGTTGTGGGCGGGGCCATCGGAAAATTCGAGCTCCAAGCACGTGGAAGCGTACACTTGTTGAGTGCCGCTCATGTCCGGAGGGAAAATTGGCCAAAAAGTGGACGAAGAAAATAGAAACAACGAATCTATGGCTTTGTGGTTGTAGGAAAAAAGGGATCTCCTGGGCCATATCCTCGATGGGGCACGTGTTCAGGCGTCGTAATTTGCTAAAATAATCAAAGAGACTGCACGGGAGAGTCCTAATCATTCTGCTAATCATTCTGGAGCTGTTAACGTCTTGGTGGCTGATACTATTGGAACCTTATTTGGATTTAAGTTTACTTTTGCAGTTGGTAACGACCACAATGCCCAAGGTTCCTATTGGCTCACCATTTGCTTCGCACGGATAACTAACAATGTTACGATGAATATTGGTGGCCTGGAAAGTTTTCCCTCGTCAGATGTTTTGTGTTTTAAAACTATTCAAATGAATAATTTCCAATCTTATCAGAAGGAGCATTGTTCTACTGTTTCTTCAAATGTATTAACATCTAAGAGGTGTATGAAGTTTAAACCTGAAGATCATTTAATCGTTTTTTGTAAAAGTAATTTGACCCCAGACTCTGCTTCTATTGGTGTTTTTGGTGATGTACAATTTTATGTTAAAGGTTAATAAATAGTTTATTTCATTACATTTCCCCATTCCGTTTCGGAGAGGCTTATTTTTTATGATGCCTCTTTGAAACATTTAATTAGTATTTAAAATTTTCCGCTTCACGGTAGAAAACATAAATTTAGATTAACAGCCCCAATTAATGTGTATTTTTCCGTAAAATTCGGATCGCCCTGCCCGTCAATGGCGCAATTGGCAACTTTAGTGAACTATTAACAATGATAAGGTAAAGGAAGTGCGATGTACGTGACAACACATTTAGTAGCCGACTAAATCGAATCATCTGTTGCAACATTTGTGGCTATTGTACTATCCAGAAAACGACGTAGCTACTATAATCAGTGCAGAATTGTCCTAACGGTACGTATACACTGTACAGCAAAATCTCGCTAGAGCTCTACTGCTCAAGCGAGACTTAATCAATAAACTGTACACACTGGAGATAGATATTACTCTAGCGAGACTCTCTAGAGGGGTTGCAGGGCATCTCTAGCTGGACTTAGTGCAGAGACTGTACACACTGACACGAAATTTACTCTCGTGATAGTGCTATCGCGAGACTGCTTTAGACGTCCTAATCTGTTCTCCTTTTTCCAATGTTCTGCAATCTCCTTCAATGGCTTTGTTTTTTTGTGCCTATCCCAAAATTTCTCGCTCGTGGTATTCCAAAGTTCGGGGTAATTGAATGAAATACTCTCGGGTCTTCCACCGGGTGAGTTTCTCCTGCAATATAGACGTTTCGACGAGCGACTCGCAGTATATATGTGATGACGACCAATGTATCCCTGGTAGAAGCGTCTACAGTGATCATGCAACTCACATGTCGTGAGCATTTCATTTCAACTGGTATAGTGCCAATATCCGCCGTGACGGGTGCGAAAGGAAAGAATTTTCATCTCCTCTTTTTTTTTAGAAAATTAGATTTCATTTTGTCATACAATCAATTCCTCATTAACAATACACAGAAAAAGAGGAAGCGGTAAAGTTTTCCGCTGGCTATGTATCCAAATCTAACCATTTCTTCTTTCTTCAAAGTTGAGTTGCTTTAATTTCCCGGATTGTTTGAATGAAGATGGATCACGTTATCCTCAATACATTCGTTTTATCTTCATAATGCTTCGCTATCACTGCCCACATGCACGAATTGCGGGTTATAATTGACTGTATTGGTAGTCAACCCCGACGTGTAAAGCAGACATAATATAAGGAAGCGGAATATGGATATTCAATGAAAGGACTAGGAAGGAAATAACGAGGACATTAATACTCCGCGTCAGAGACTAAAAAAATAGGAACTCTCAATAACACTTGCTTGTGTCAGTAAACATTGACAATCACGTCACACACACAAATAAATACGAAAAAAGTAAAATTACCCCTCGCGATCACTCGGGCATGCTGAAAAACAGCATTCTTTCCGGATCGCATACAAGCGCACTCTCAGGGTTTAGAAGTAATTTTACATGTGCCAGTGACTTTCCAGACTCGCACAGGTACTAGAAATTAAGATTTATTATCGTAGTGAGCACAAGGAATTAAGATTAAATCAATCAAGCACTCGGATAAGCTGTTATTTTTTCCTCTTTAATATACTGGGATTGAATATTAAATAATTCCTGGAGTAAAGTTAATGTATAATGCAAAAAGTTGTTAGCCAACGTTTCGGTTTATTTTAAAACCTTCATCAGGGCTTTTTTTGCACATATTTGTTTTATTTTTTGTTTTTCATATTTGTTTGTTTATATGTGACCTTTACTCCAGGAATTATTTAATCATTAATTAAATGAGGTCAAGATGAGAGAAAAAAGAAAATCTAATTATACTGGGATTGTTCAATTTACTTAAATCTTCTTTTCACCTTCTAATTTCAGCCAGCTTTGGAACTCACAATTACCCCATGTTATTTACCATCTCCCTTCTACTCTCCCCTCTAACTAAATTTATCCCTCTTTCGTCCACTTGCTTCTTCATAAGACCATTTCCCTGAATTCAGTCGCAGCCATAAGAACGAAACTTGATCCCTGATTCATGACCGCATAATTGGCTAAGGCAATATATCAAGTGTTTGAGACGGGGATATATTCCTTTGTCTGTATTCCCCACAGACCAAGTTCGTAAGATTACATAAATCACAAGCGATAGGGATTCGGATTAGAGCGTTATTCACCCTAATATACCGCGGAAGTAAAGGAAAGCGAACCACGTTCATATTTCACTCATCGGAATTGCTCTTCGTGGAGCAATATTTCTTTAACTGACGTTGTGGCTGGTTTCTTTGGTAACTTACATCAGAGTATATTGGACTGAGAGCAGAATATTAAGAGGAGCAAATGCTTTTGAAGCGATAGTTCATCCCCAGCGCCTGAACACTGAGAGTAAATTCATTTAAAAAAACGATACGATGTAGCGGGTTTGAAACGATGCTCTCGCTTACTGTGTTGCAATTATAAGATTGCTTTGGTAGGCGAAGGTAGAGCTCTCCCCAGCCTAAGCCACAGGCGTGTGTACTTCAAAATATCAAGGTAAAGAGGGCAGTTCCTTTCCCTGAGCCACCTCGCACTTGAAGGACAAATTGGGAATGTCGGAAGGCCTCACACGGTATTTTAAACTGCGATCAGTAGTAAGCCCAGTCGCGTCAGGTCTGTACAACCCGAGAGGTTTTTTTTATTAACAAAACTTGCATTCAGTTGAATATTTTATCGATTTGCGTCCCATTTCATTTCACAACGTACTTTTCTCTTTCATTCTATTTATGTGTCCAGATATACATGTATTATGTATAATAATTTAGCATTTTGACCCGACGCGAGTGTTTTCGTCTTGAAAAACGCCTCGACTAATCGCGAGAATTTGTGATAAAGTTTTGATATACTAAGGCAGTACTTGCACATTATCTAAATGGCTACGCATAAGACCACTGAATTTTATGGGTAAACAATATAAAAATGTTTAAAATAGTTTCAATTTCTTAATACTAAAACCCAGATTTCTTTCCCATCATGTGACCATTATTATAACACTATTTAAATGTATTAATTATGGGTCATTATGAACCCACGCGAGTAGTTACGTAACTTTATCTCACGCGACTACTTAAGGGTTAAGCGCTCAACATATGAGGTAACTACGCTCCCCCGAACGCGGCTAAATGCATCAAATGTCATATTTGAGGCTAACTCTAAGAATTTATCTGAATTACTACCACAAAAAGTAAAAAATTTGTTTATTAGGCGAAGTTACCAGCTCATCATCATCATCACTGGTCAACAATCCTAGGATTGCTTTGACGCAGCTCTCCACTCAGAAAGCGGAGAAAATTCGGTAACAAAAAGTGAAACCGTTCTAATATTGTTGACAGTTTTTGATGAAAGGGATCTCACTCAACAGTTTACTTCTCTCTCATTTCCGACCCACAATAGTACAATGAGATAGGGAGTCGAAAAAGAACAGCCCATCCAATAGTCCAGTATTAGTCATGGAATCTTGTCCATTGGGAAGGAAATTGGGGGAGTCTCTGAATGCACCAAAGTGGAACGGGACACGTGGTACACGAGGCTACAGAATGGATGCAATAAAATATCGAATGAGAGGAAATAATTGCCATTTGAAATCGAGAGATAAAGGATGATGGTGAAGTCAATCGAACGATTCCTGGGGTAGTGTGTATTCGATATCGCTGATCGGAAGTTGTGTAACTCCGTGAGTAAATTTTCGAGAGTTAAAGAAAGGGAATTGCACAAATCATCTGATAATAGCACAAATACAGGTCGTCTCAATAAAAAATGTTTTTAGTTACTTTTATGCGGAAAAGTTCCGATTTTTACCACAGGAATAGTGAGAGGAAAGAAAGTTACACTGAAGAATGTTTTCACAGATATCATTATTTGCATTTGGGTGATGTCTTCCTATACGCTATGGGAAACATATATTCAGTCTAAAATATCTTAGCATAAGCAATTTAAGAATGTTAATTGATATGGTATTGACATTTTTACGTATTACCAATCAATTTTCACGAAAACTTGACGAAAGACTCATCTTACAAGGTATTTGATGTTGTTGTTGCAATATGATATACACATGTATCTAGACGGATTTAAAAAAGTGTTAACATCACTGTATACTGAATTATAGTATCACTTACTCCTTATTTATCTATCACAAACTATTTTTAACATGACAAGAGCCTTCCTAGTAAGAGAAAAATAACTGTCAGGGTTTCATGTCAGTTCAATGCTCTTTAACGCGCGAACATTTTAACTGACATCTTTAGCATTGGTTAATCATCATGAGTTACTCATGCTGCCCTAAAGGAAGCAGGAAATCATTCATTACTCAGTTCCATTCGTTCAGTGATGTGGAAGGAGAGGCAATATCCGTTGCTACGATCATGCCAGAGTCTTTGGCTCACCCGGTTTCTTCCCACGGGATGAGCCATTGGCGATGTGCGAGTCGTATGCTAATGACGAGAGGAATTAATTCCGATTTCAACAGTCCAAGAGATAACAACCTTCATCAACCTGGCACCTTTGCTGTCCACCGTAAAGATTCTTTTTCCTGTTCTGTTTTAAGAAACGGAAACATTGATTGAGGTGTAGTGTAGTTTACTGCGTGGTAGAAATTTAACTTATCATGAGTGCAATGGAAAAAAAGTGCAAAAAGTGCAATAGTGCAATCCTAGGTGAAAGCTGTAAAGGAACGGTATTTTCTTTCCATAGTTCATGAGTTTATTGAAAAGGTGATGCTGATGAACTGCTAGAATAGTTAGGGTGCCAAAATCTGACCAGTACAAGAAAGCAGTTTTTGGGTACCGTAGATACTCTCGTAACGAAATTAGTCCTTTCCGGAGGACCGATCTAACAGCGAATACCATCGCATGCTGAATCTACATTATTTCCAGGAGAGAGATCAGTTTAAAAGCACCAGCGCATTTAAACTTTGTTAAAAATATTTTCCCATAAAAAATACGTCGCAGAATTACATTATTGATGACATATTGTGCAAGTAAAAACAAATCATCATACCATGAAATTTTTGAAACGCACAATAGCAGCTCAGATCGTAAACCAAATCCATTTTAAATCGATCCAATCGGAGATCTATTGTGCTACGACACGGACCTGATGTCAACCATTTGGACACGAATTACATCAGCCTTGGAGATGGACGCTGCAGTACACAGGAAACTTCATGCGTACTATTGTAATCAGCATAGAAGAATTCGCTATAAATCTCCACGTTCATACTGATAAATTATTTGAGTGCACCCTACCACCAATGGCTCCAAGGTTCACGTTGTCCTCTACATTTGCTTATCATCACAGAGGAAATCGGTGCAACGTGTGAGGAAATATATATCTGGCAATCCAGTCCCTGCACGGCTGTTTTCATTGGTGCATCCTCTGTATTGGACGCTGAGCGACTGATATCTTGTAGTATTTCTTTTGCAAACTAATATATGCGGCGGTTGCCTTATATCCACCCGACCTTTTATTCCTATCCTACTATCGGTACTCTAAATCCTCTTTGTTAGTATGTGCACTACCGTGTTCAAACGACCTGACTTTATAAAAAGGTATAAGGGGTCAATTGAAGGTGCATGGATCGAATTGAAAGAAAGGTAATGGTGATTTCAATGCGATTTTCATATGCGAATCAGCGCAAAAACCGTGAACGAAATAAAATTCAAAGGAAAGCGGCACGAGTCGCCAAAATGGCTACAAGCGAGAGCGTTTCAAATCCATTCTCACAGAGGAATTCATCTATCATAGAGAAGGAAATATAGCATTCCAATTCCACATTAATATGGAACGGATGTGCTTAATGACCACTAGTTTATAAGAGTAAGTTTTTTGATGATTAAATATGCATAAGTTTTTTATCTTAAGGTTTGGTTTATAAAATGCTTACAAATTAGTTCTTTCTCAACGTTTCAACAAATTTTTCCGCCATATACATGATAAAATATAAACAAAAGTGGTGATTTCCACACTTTAATGTATAACTCCACTACCGATCATAGTTTTTACACTATATATAGCGTTGGCAATAAAACTGAATACTTACATTGACTCACTTCACGATAATGTAAAAATATACATATGATCATAATGGACGAACTGGGTATGATGCCTCGCTATGATGGCACCCGAGTCGTCCGTTAAAAATTATATTAGCTGAATTGCATTTTTTTATTCCTTTTCCTTGTCTATTAAGTGTATCTGTGTTCATCTGTCCTCAAGTCTATCAATATCCAACGGAATTGGAAACCTCATCGGTTGTGTCAATTGGGAGTTCTCTTAGTCCATTATTGTACCGCTGTTCTAGCCGGATTTGAATCATATGCTCGGATCTTAGTCCAATTAACTCCGGAGAACCTACAATATTCTCCAAGAATATTTAGGCACAAGTCATACACTGTAACATGAATCTTGCTATTTTATTGAGGAATACGAAGCGTTACGAGTTTTAGCTGACAAATAGAGGTCATGATGTGCTAGGATATACAGAAATTCTTAACATTGGCAAGAAAAAATAATTAGTGTTCGTGAATAAAATTCATAACGATGGGAACTCATTCGCAAACAGTGTTTTATAAAAACGCAAATATATTAGGTGAATGGGGTTCCTCCTCATTTTTCTTATCCTTTTTTAATTTAGAGAATTTTGCTAATGGGCAATTTTCGTAAGGAAAACAAGATGAAAAATATGTCCACTCACTAACACCTTTCAAATTAGGCCAGATTTTATGCAAGAGGTTTAATTTCTGACGACCACTTTTACTTGATCGGTAGGTTACAGTGCCGAGATGAATGACGTGGAAAATTTCCTACAGAGAGAGAGAGAGAGAGAGGAGGAGGCATTAATTATTTACGGCGATTTTTAATGAGCTGGAGAAGAGACGCAGATCAAGCGGAGCAAGAGGGGGGGGAGGGTAGGGAGGAGTTTGAGATGAGAGCAGCGGACGAGTTATCTGCTCGGTTGTACCGCCCGCAGCGATAAGGGAAAGTCTTTCACTCGCGACTACGTTTTCCCGTCTCCTGCTGCTCCCTGATTTCCCTTCTCCCTTCATCCCTCTCCGTTTCCCATCCCTCCAGCATCATCCACTGCTAGTGACCCCTCCCTCCCCCTACAACCTTTTACTACCCGCTAGGAGTGCCAAGGCCCCTTGGTTCACAATCTACGGTAAGGGGAATGCATAGAGCAGGACCCAGGTCATCCCGTAGAAGACTGATTTATAGTGCTATTTCAACGGTTTAAACGTCGATGGGAATGGAGAAAATCGCGTCACGCGGTGGTAGACACGAGAACAGCTTAATATTAACACTCATCATCACTGGTCAACAATGCTTACATTGGTTTGACGCAGCTCTCCACTCAATTTTCTTATCGGCTAATCTTTTCACACATACATATTTCTTCTCTTTCACATCTTTCTTTGCCTGTTCCAAAAATTTCCTTCGAAGTCTTTATTTTCCGTTCTTGCCATCCACTTGTTCCTCGACGTTTATCCACCATGTATCAAGTTACGACCTCTATGGCTGTTCCGTCTTCTTGGCAAGGTTTTCATGAGGCTTCTCTTCTCTATTACTCTTTTTAGGACTATATTTTTTAACTCGGTCGATCCATTTGCCAATCATCATCCTTCTGTAGCACCACATTTCGAAGGCCTCCCTACCCGTTATTTATCCGCGTCCGTCATTTTCCATGCATCACTTCCGTAGAAAAGCATACTCCAGGTGTAAGTTCTGATAACTTTTCTTTATTATGTGCATGAATTTCCTACTGTAAGAAGATCTTTCCTATTTGTATACTCTATTCGCCTGGGCTACTCGTATGACAATTTCTTTCTTGCTTCTACTATCGCTTGTTATTATCTTGAAAAAAGAGTTATTGTATTGGCTCTTGGCAACAAAAAATTGAGTCCTTATGCGGGGATAATATTTTCTTATCCGAGATACATATGATCATTTATTAGGGTTGACGCAATTTTATCTGAAAATATCAGCGTGAAGATATTGAGTTTTAACTTAGCAATACGTGATTCAAAGAGGACTTCACCTGTCTATCCCATTGATGCTGGATTTTTGTTTCCGTCTTGAGACTATTTAACTCTCAAAGTGCTACCGAAATTTGGTAATGCTAGCAAAAAGCGCCAACGTAAATTTAAGAATTTTGTATCACTTTTGAAGAAAAACGAAATATAAAGTTACTATTTTAGATATTAATGTAATTTTTAAATCATACCAAAATGGAATAATTTGTTGGTTATACTATTCTAATACATTTGATAAAGGATAAAGCAAAATATATTATCTTATCATGTATTTTAAATGTGCTCTACGCTCTCGCCGATATTTCGGACCGTGGCACTAAGTGCTATTTCAGTGGTTTACGTCGACATGGTCGTTGAGATGGTAGGTTAATAGGTTCCCAAAAGTATCCGTAGCGTTACAATGTGGGGAGAGCGATCGATTTATTCCCGTTATTTACTACGCATTATTTACAACCGAGAGGAATAGCAATAAAAATTATGAATCTTATTGATCACATCCTCACAAATATAAATTTAGGCTTTCAGCGCAAATTTTTACTTATTCCACCAATTCGCTTTGCCCGTTAGCGACGAGAGTGAAGACTTTGGTAAACCTGTTAAAACGCACAGTGGGTTACAACTTATCTAGACGCTGACTGAAGAACCCTTTATTATAATATTCGTGGTGTAACCTATTCAAACATCTAGCAAAAATACGGTGGTTTCCTTCATCAAAAAAAACGAAAGGCATTGATTGCGATTCGTTATCCACCATTAGTGTATTCATAATATAAAAATTATTTGGTTTTAGAAATCCCAGCTTAGACCAATGGCAATGGTCAATTTAACCGCATTTGAAAAAGGCCAGATTGGCGTCCATGCGATGCCACTCCACGTGACGTCACAGGGACCTAGTTTCTATACGAGTAGATAGGAGTTTTACATCGTCTGAGGTTACCAATACATGCATGAGGCACAGAGCTCAGGAATCGCTAAAAATAGATATCGTCATTTAAAAATCTGAAAGCGTGAAATACGTACTCTAGGAGTAATAATCTTTCGATTTAGGCAATAAAAAAATAATAGGAAACCACCCTATTAATCTTAACCTCTAGTTTGTATCAAATTATAATAATGATTATCATGTACTGAAAATTTTCGCCGCAACGACTGTCGGAGTAAGAGCGCAATTGAGATGAATAGCTGTGATATGCTTGCAGGAGCCTCGACGCAAATTTTTCTTCGCGATCCGTCCGATTTGAGCTGTTCTCCTCTGCTAAAGAGTGAGAGTGGGTGAGATAGCGAGGGGAGAAACGCGCGTAGATCGTGCGATGGCGCGCGCAGAACTAACTTTCCTCCCGAGTTTGCTCTCCATTGTTCTTATTTGCCTTTTTGATCTGTCATGCACGCTTGCCTCCGCTAGTTTTACACGAGTAGCAGAGGGGTTTGGTTGCCGTGGTGGTGGGAGACTCCTAGGTTCTCGTCCGAGAGCATTAATAAGTGTCCGAATGGATACGCGTCAGAGTCTTGACTTCTTCAGCCATCTTGTCCATGCTATCAACTTCTCTCTTGTTTAGCTATTCGGAGTGAACTGAAGGGCAAAAAACTGTGGTCGCTCGACGCCTCTACGGCACACCATTTGTCTGGACTTCATCACTTGCAAGGGGACTGCATACATCAGGCCCAATACGGTGGTTTCCTATTATTTTTTTATTGCCTAAATCGAAAGATTATTAATCCTGGAGAACGTATTTCACGCTTTTACATTTTTAAATGACGATATTTATTTTTCGAGATTAAATGAAAAGTGAAAATTTTCAAGCGCGCGAAAACGCGACGACTAAGTATGAATGCCGGGTAAACTCCGCCTGATGTCGTTCTGGTTCCCGCTGCCGCAAGTGAGGTGGCCTTGGGGCGAGGATTTGAGCGCTGATACGACGCAGGATGCTAGCGGGTAGCAGAATACCCTGCTAGCTGGTAGCGCTTGGCTTAAATAAGAATTATTGATACCTTATCAAACGAAGAAACTTTCCGACCTTAGCCAGTTTTAATAGGTGATTATTAAGACATGTTTCCCTGAGCTCTGTGCCTCATGCATTCATTGGTAATCTCAGACGATGTAAAACTCCTATCTACTCGTATAGAAACTAGGTTCCTGTGACGGCACGTGGAGTGGCACCGCATAGGCGCCAATCTGGACTTTTTCAAATGAGGATAAAATTGACCATTGCCATTCGTCTAAACCGGTATTTCTAAAACCAAATAATTTGTATATTATGGATACAGTAATGGTGAGTAACGAATCGCAATCAATGCCTTTCGTTTTCTTTGATGAAGGAAACTACCCTATTCCATCCCATGGAAGGCTGATTTCTGTCGCCACTTCGGTCGCATTTTAATGGGTTTTCAAAAATGTCCGCGCCACGGTGATGAGTGCAATGCGATCCACTTTTTTTCCAACATTTTGCATTATAATGTTTGTAATTACGAGGAATATCATTGAATAGTTATGAATTTCATGGATCTTATCTTCATGTATATAAATTTCGGTTAACACCCCAAATTTAACCGTATTTCCCCGTGACACTTAAATCACTTTGTCCGTCAGCGACGCGAGTGGCGACTTTTGCAAACCTATTTAAATGCGCGATGGGTGACAAAACATATAGAGGCTGACTTGAGGATCCTCTTTTGTAATATTCGTGATCACTTCACTCCATTTAAAAATTTTCTCGCGAGCGCCTAAAAATGCACCTCTAATTTAGTTTTTTATGCAAAATCATGGTATGCATAGGTTAAAAAACAAAAAATAGCAAAAAACTCACAGAATTATCGCCTTATGCAGTATATACAAAAAAAATAACGTATAAATGTATTCATAAATATGCTCAAAAATGCTCCTTTAGAGAATTCACTTTATTCCGCTTCTTTGCGTAATGCCATCTATATTTAAAGTTGACTTATTTTTAAGCAGAATTCATCCCACGATAAAAATGTGCCTGATCATATATTACTATACTAGAGATATTTACGAAAACATGAGCTTCTCTGCCTGAAATGGTCAATATTTAGGTTTCTTGATGCAAGTAAAGCCATCGAAGGAAACAGTTCTAGCATGAAAAACTGCTGAAAAAATGGCATTGATAATGTGACACATCTAATGAATAGCGCTATTTATTCTGTGAATGACAATATCGTATTACTTTCAGTCAATATTGGCATTCCACTCGTACTTATTTGTAAAACTGATGTTTATCTCTGATAATAAAACATGACGCTCATAATGCGGACATCGATAGTTATCATGGCTAAGCAGAATATCTCTTTCAGCCAAAGGTTCTCTATCTTCACTATACTGTAAGGTCTCCTTTATTGGAATGTCACGTTTGCGATGTTGATAGCCCTCTCGGTCAAAGACGCGAAGGTTGGCGCGAAGTCCCGAGCACACAAAGGTCACTCTTTCTGCTAAGCGCGATCTCTCCCTACGGTGGAGTAGTGGATGCCGCAGAGGCGTCTCTTCCGTGGATTTCGCATGACACCTTCCCGCCGTCTTGACTCCATGTGGGTCCTCCACGACGGACTATGGGAGGGCTTTCTGACTTCTCCCCGCATATCTCTCAGCACTTTTTTTTCTCTGGACGGTGTTAAGACTACGCATCACTCCCGATCGTATCTTGTTTTTAATCCTGGCGTATCACTTTATTGAAACTTTCGCGGGCATCTCAAAATGTTCTGGACATGCATAATTTATCCTTTTCAATTATTGTTCTCAATAAGGGCCTTGCCAGTGGCTCTAATATGAAAGTTTTAGCTCACTGAAAATACTTAGGTAACATTTACATATTTTTTAAACAGTTGATGATATTGACAAGCACATACTCCATGTTGTCTGAAAATTGTATTGTGATAGCATAAGTTTGAAATAAATCATAGGCCCAACCTAAGGGTAGACTGCGATATTCTGTCATACCGTGTAACATGTAAGGGCTTTGCAGATACAGTTTTATGTACCTTAGGAAATCAAATCATACGTAATACCTAAGCAAATCAATCGGTCGAGCGGGAGTGATGGACTATCGTATGAACATTGAACAGGACTCATATTATGAAGTTCTCCAATTATTATTAGAAGCAACTTTGGGGTTATAATATGAATTATTCTAATAGTAAGAGTTCTACGTGTTCTTTTGTGCTGAAAATTTTAATGGCGAAATATTTAGCTGACACATAAATTATGATTCATAGAAACTTTTCCCTTTTTTTAAAATGAGAAGTCTTGAAATTTAATTTCTTCCAGAAGCAGCTCTGGGTAAGAAAGGTTTAAAAGAACGGAGCACTTCCACTATCGAGTTTTTTTTCGGTCACGTTTCGTTACTCCTGTGAATACTTACGCAAACTGATATTTTGACATTTTTAAGGTCTACAGAGAAAACCAGGGGTTGCCATTGGCCAACCCTCGACCCGAGGGCAGCATGGGGCCTTAAACATTTGTCCAGCTAGCGAGATTAATCACGCTTTTAATGAATATATTTATTTTACTATGGCTTAAGTAATGAAAATCAATGTACAAAATATACATGATAATATTAGAAAATATATTAATATAGGGTTATATAATGCTACTCGCGGTCCGCGGAGTAATGATGCATTTTCAAAGAGGCCCACTGTGTCATTTCGGTTGGCAACTCCTGGAGTAAACCCTTGCTCACAGTTATTTGTATCACAAATGCAAATATGTTACCTCAGAGAAAATACTGAGCTACATTTTACACATAAAATATCAAGGGCGGACCCAGGATCAAAACTAGGGGGGAGGGGCAAGCCATGGTTATTCAAGTTGTAGGTAAGATTAAAGCATGGAAAAGGTCAATGAAATCAACATTTTAAGGAAATTGTAACAGCTCTTTATAATTTTAAAAAATTATTTGCTTGAAAAAATATTATATTCCTTGAAGACATTTGGAAGTTTTGCTTCTAGGGGGGAGGGGGCAGCTGCCCCTCGCTGGGTACGCCCATGCAAGAGATTCGTTGCAATTTTCATTAAAGAAAAATTTAAAAAAGTAAGATTGGTCCAGTGATGCGTCCCCTTCATGTCACCGCTCCCAAAGCACGTTTTGAGAATGGCTACTATTAAAAATCTTTCTCCCGCTGTTTCTGGATTTGTTTCGCCCAGTGGGGAAGAGGAGCGGAAACTGGGTGCATCGGATGTTCAATATCTCGATTTCAACCCGATCAGGTTCTTCCACTTCCAGAGAAAGTTTCAGCCCGCTCTCGTGACGATAATAGAAGAGTGTATGCGCGCGCGTTGGGTGGTTAGGAAAACAGTCGCGTCCATACATCATCCGGAGTGAGCCGGGGTGGTGCAACATTAAATAGGCACTTCATGTATCTCCGTTTGTTGTATTAGTCTAGGGCTAGATAAGGATGCGAGATTTATGGTTGCCTAGAAATTACATTCTATAGTGGAAAGGGTATAACGTGAATTTGAGAACTAAATCATTCGATGTCACGCATCGGTATAGGTAATTCTCACACGTTACTTAGCATAAAATAATCAATTTTAATTCAATGCTCCACATAAATTTCACGCTTGGCATTATATTTTTTTCATTTTTCTTAGAGACCATGTCACTTAAATAAAGTAATATGGAATGATTATTTCTTCAAGGGGCCTGATTAGTTAGGTAATTTTTATATAGGACCTCACCAGACGTTTTACGTTTAAACATATATGAAATAAAAAAATTGGAAGTGCGATAGTACCAGTAGATGGATAGGAAGTAAATAAGAATGTAGGTATGCTTTTTGCGCCTGGCGACTTTGCGCAGGAAGCATCAGTGAGCCAGTTTTCACCGAAATATTTAGGGTCACCAACTTGATTTTTCTACCCCAAAATTACTATTAAAGTCTTGGAGCCAGATTTTTGTTTGCGATAAGCATAAATGATTGTGATTGTTTCTCGCTTTCATTTAGTTTAAAACGGCAACTTTATAGGAACCTTGTGATTTGAACGGTGGTTTTTTAATCACCCAGGAAAAGCGTAAACTGAAGGAGAATATTGAATTACCACCACTTCGTCAACTCCATTGATGGTCTTGGAAACAAAATGATGCAAGAGATATGCCTTCAGAAAATTGGCCACTACGTGAGGTTGCTATCAAATTAATCCGTAAAATAATTTATATAAAAAGTAAAAGGAAACTAGTTTTCTCTGATGCGCAGTTTGTTTTCTCTTTAATTTTTTGCAATCCTACTTTTTATGAGAACGCGTCAGAATTTACCATAAGGATTATCTAGATAACGAATAATGGAGTGTTGCTTCAAAATAAAGTTCTCTCTGATTGCGTCTCCAAGCTTCTATCTCAGCTAGAACGATATTAAGCACAGTAATTGACCTATTTTAGCTTATAACTACCATAATTTCTTGCTAAAAAGAGGGACTAAATGGTATGAAATCATACATATGATTTTCCGAAATGTTCTGAAAGAAAGCTTTATTAATTGCTATTTTATGATTGCTTTTGAGAATTAGTATTTTTTTATAGGGAATAGAGCCAAGACCATGCAGCGCCTAAGCAGTCATTTTGGCGAATGGTCTGCCGCAAAGGTCATACTGAATTTAATGAGAGGAGGAATATAATAAGGGAAAACTGCCGGTAAAGGGGAAGACGCGCAGAGGAATGAAAACGCGGTCTCCTTATAAGTTCCCTTATAGCAGGAAGCAATTACGAGTCCAGCATGTTTGTGCGTGGAATTCAGTCGCTTGGCTAACTAACGGGCAAAGGTCGCCGATGAGGCCACGTATTGCAAGAGATTCCTTTAAAGACGCTCATGAAGTCAGTTCATTTTATGAACGACTTATCACATCGAATTTATGACCGAAGCTCAGCGATTGACAGCATTGTTGAAAATCTGACGCTGGAGCCTAAACCACGAATATTATTTGCGACAAGGAGAACATAATATTAGAGCCGCACTATATTTCCAGGTCCGACAGAAGCGATAAATTAAGAGAGGTGTTTTGCCGAAAGAATAGATATGGGAATTAGTTTTCCCCTAAACCATAAAGGAATTAAATAAATGCTAGTCCTAATTTCCTTAGAGCACCTCCTTTATATGTAAGAACGGCTGGTGTCCTAACACCCCCTGCCACACGCCTTTTAGGAGGCTTGCGGGGTATTATGTTGACGTATTACGATAGAGGATTCTTCAGTTGGCCAACATAAGTATTGTCATTATCCGTGCATTTAAATGGGTAAACAAAAGTCGTCACTGGCGAGGCTTAAGGCAGAATGATCCGAATTTCACAGGGAAATAAACTATAGTTTGGGTTCAACGACGAAGTAATAATCTAGAGTGTATAATCTGTCGAAGTTAAAACTTTTCCACGCCATTCCTCGCGATTGAAAAATTAAGTATTACAAAAGTTGGCAATACTATTCTTTATTCTACCAATAAGCGGACGATAGGCTTTATTTTCTGGATTTGTGCGAAGGAAGAGCGCAAACTGATTCTTTTATTTGATTTGATAATTAATTAATTAATAGGGAAATAATATTCTTTCACATTTCTCATGACCGCAAAATGGGTAGTGACGCAGAAGACAGTAAATATTTGTTTTCTACACATTACTTTCTACTGTGTACATTTATTTCGAAGTCCAGCCCTTATAGTGCCGATCCATCGGCCTGGGCGGTATGTGCGAAGAGTGCCAAGGGCCGATCTATCGGCCGGGTTTTTTTATTTGCACTCGCGCCTTTTTATTTTTTGTGTTTCATGTAGCTTTGGTGACTATTTTTAGTATACGTCATGTTTAAACATACCCCTAAGTTTTGGAAGCAAATTTTTAAAAATCGTTCCTGAAAATGCATATTAGGCTTTATGTAAATTTTGAAGTCCAAAACTACAAATTAGCCAAAAACATCCCTGGTGTTCATTCCCAAAAACATCCCGGGCAAAATAGGATGGCAAGGGGATGATAAGGGGTTAAAAATGTAATGATATCGTTTTCATTTGATATTTTCTTGAAATTATGGTCAACTGGCTTTCTACAAAGCAAGACCTCTCGCTTGTACGATGCTCTCACTTGTGTAGCATTTGGGGCGTTGTAGCACAACTGATTAGTGGCGCAGCGAGGGTGGCTTTTGGGAAATAACCCCCCTCCCCCCAACGCTCAAAACATTTTTTAAGTGAAATCCATTTTACTTAATTGGATTAATATTATTTATAGAATGGTGTAAGGATTAATAAGATATCCCTCTGATAACCGTAAAACTCACCATTTTGAACCTATTTTCTCAAAATTTGCTTGGGGAGGGTGTTCCTACCTTCCCCTTATCCTGGCGGGTATTCCATACCCCTTAAACCCACCGGTATTAGTTCCGCTTAAACCCTCCCACTAGCCTTAATTCCTAGCTGCGCCCCTGCAACTGAGAATCCAGTGTAAAGTTTTCAATGCCTGCCAATCAAGGTCATGTAGAGTTAGCTAGGATTCCCTACCTTTTTCCCGAATCGTTTTTTCCGACGACCTTTTTCCCGAATTTTTTTTCCGATTCCATTTTTCCCGAATAACCTTTTTCCCGAAAGCTTTTTTCCCGAAACCCTCTTCTCCGAAACATTTTTTACCGAACACCTTATTTCCCGATTGTATAAAAAACAAGCTATTTATCGTAAAATTCAACAAGTGGGACTCCAAGTCCCTTACAATGACCCAACAGATAGAACCCTCAAAACGACAGTTCATATGATTCACCGCTTTAGCGTTTGTTCCAGTTGAAGAAATTGAAACAACTTTCGAGCTACAAAAGCAGGTTATGCAACAACATATAATAATAATAATATGAAGATTACAAGAACTATAGGAATTTTCTTGAATTTCTTAGAGCTATCGCGCACAAGATAATTTTCTAAAAAAATGATGTATCTTGTGTATGAATATATTTGGTTATGAAAAATATGAACTCATTTTTATACAATCGGGAGATAAGGTGTTCGGTAAAAAATGTTTCGGAGAAAAGGGTTTCGGGAAAAAAGCTTTCGGGAAAGAGGACGCGTTACGATTCGGGAAAAAATTCTTTCGGGAAAAAGGTCGTTGGGAAAAAACTATTCGGGAAAACGGTCGGGTACCGTTAGTTAGACATATTAAAAGATAGATCTGGTCAATCGCGCCGACACAGGAAACTATTAAGTAGAAGCAGTGTTCGAGTGTCCGATTGTCCGTCAGGAAATTGTGAGCCCAATGAAATTAGAAACTCATTCACTGGAGGACTCAGATGCTCATCATGCACAGGGGATGGAAAGTAAGATAACTTTATTTAGAGTGAAAGCCCTTTCAGTTAGTCTATGCATAGTTTTTGCTCTAATAGTTGTGGCATACTTACTTTAGAAAGTGAAATAAATGTATTTTTCTCCACTTTTGAATGTTGAAGTAAAAGAGGTTTTATTCAAAATTTTAATAAAACAAATTATTAACTTCCCTTACTGTCCCTAGTGAAATTATGGTGTAATTTTTTACGTTTTGTGATAACAGGAAACGCGGAAATTCTCCATCGAAGGAGTTTTACTAATAGTTGAAGATTCTCAATAGCAACCTGACCTCGTAAAGCGCGCTCATTTGACCTGTGATTGAATATGATTATATTTTATTTTGAAGAAATTTTAAAGAAAGTGAGAGTTTACTTTATTCTACACATAAACGTTCTGCTGTAGTTGTGGGGATTGGGAAAGCAATGAATCTTCAAGAATGGAATGTGCAGATCAATTAAAATATATTAAGCAATTATCACATGACAATGTAAAATAAAAATAATGATGGCAAGGTACATTTTATGTATGAACAGATAATGTGACTAGCTCGATAAAACTAGGCTTTTCAGTAATTATCGATAAGCACCGATAAAAATCCGTGTGCTCGAATACTGATTATCGAACTGAAATAATGTTTATAACCTCTCCTGGTACGTGTACGTAGATAGTTATATAGCTTATCTTTATTATTCTATTTTTTTGTTGCTTTGTGTTATCGCCTGAAAGAAATACCCAGCGCTTCCTCGTGCTACTTTCCGCTTGAGAAATTGCGAAGCAAGTTCCTTGAGCATTCCCCTTCATAAATGTGAATTATGCATTCCATCTCAAATTGAGGCCATAAATCCGATGGTAACGAAGGGTTGGAGACTTTTAGGGAGCGTTTCTTTCCACTCTGCTGTCTCCTGTGTACTTACTTTCTCCATGGATGGAATCTCACTAGAAGTCATATGGTACTCCTCCTTTTTCTTTTATCTTGCCGAGTGCCTTCGGTAATAAATAAATTTGTCTAAGCTTTCTGGTAAGTGCCCATTGAATTACATTGCATTTATTTTTATAAACAAATATTTAGATTGGTAAACGTCTTTCGGCGGTTCCTAATCTCCGGTTCATCACGGAAGTTGACCGTCCTTGAGTATGTTCCAACGCCAAATAACCGTACCTTTCTGTTCCTCAATCTGAAATGGGCCAACAAGTACTAAAATAATGGAATAACATTGCTAATTTATATCAAGCAACAGGTCTATTATATCGTCTCGGGAAATACGTTATAAGCTCTTATTATGAAATATGTGTTCACTAATTGGAGAAAAACATTTACTGGAACCTATTGAGTGTCTATCACACAAGAAATAATATCATTATTATTAGCCCGCCGAAATTTACGTCACTAGAGTTATTGACGTAAAAATAGTGTATGCAAAGTGTTCGGCGATAAAAAATACAATTAGTTAAAAAGTTTAAAATCTCCTTGTCCGTCAGCGTTAATGGAAAATTAAGGGGAATATTCGCTTCGCGTAAAATAGTTTTGATTTACCACCGTATTTATTGTAAATTACTTCCCCACATGAAGATTAATTAAATTAAAGACTGTTGAATTTTATGTATGATCTCAGGTTTTCCCGGCGTATCAGTTGCAGAAAAGTTTCTCGGGTTTTCCACCGGTTGATGTCGTCCATGTCTCACGACGCACAGTGGGCTAGAATCGAAAAAAGCTGGCCAAAACCTCAAAATCGATTTTTTTGAGCTAGGAAGTTGAAACTTCGCATACACATTCTCAAATAAATTGTGCATAACTACCCAGATTATTTTGGTCCTGTGTTTTCACTTTAACAATATATGTGAGGTCAAAGTTGAGCAAATTTAGCGAAAAACGACCACCCTCGATTTTTTCTGAAAATTGCCGACTTTATCCTCGTGCAGTGGTTTTATAAATAGTTTTATCGACAAAACTGTTACACCATCTTATTTGACACTTCTTATTCTTTCATTTGAAGGGATTTTAAAGATTTTGTTTCATCAAAAACCATAGATACATAACAAAATGGCGGAGCCTGTTTTCAACCCATTTTTTTACATAAACGTAGAAAAAAAGTAGACATTGTCACCGGCTTACACTAAGTAACTTATATCATGTCGTTCTTTGAAGCTTCTACATTGTGAATCTAAAGTCAAACCTTGCACCAATTTGCAACCCCGAATTTTAAATCGTTTTTTCGAACGCACGGACGACTCCGGTTCTGGCCGGCGGCGGCGGAGAGTACGGCGACGCGGCAAGCGGGTGGATGCAATATGGTCTCATTCACTTTTATGTGTGGATAACAGATATATTAGTGACAGAAAATAATCACCAGAAAGTAAAATTTATAAATATTGCTACGAATGACTCTCATTATGCAATCGTTGTGAACTACAAGAGGTGCACTGAAAGGTTTCTTTCTTTGAGTGCATTCCAGGGAGAATGGACTTAAATCGCGTGCTTAAACTGGGGAAACGGACTCTTTTACTAACTAATAAACTTTTTAAAAATAACAGTTAATATATTCCTTAAACGTGATGGAAAATGGCTCAATACAGTACTTGATTTTGCCGAATTTAACCAAATCAAGTACTGTCTTGGTGCTTGAAGAGTTCATTATTCTTATTTAGTTTATATTCTTGATTTAAAGCAATTAATAACTATTCCTTATGCAGCACAATTTACATGTTGCTCTAGTTTAGCCAGTGCAGATGGACGTCAATTCATGTTTTCAGGGTTGTATCGAATGAACGAATAGGAGGAAAACGAATGCAAAAGGAAGATACAGTGACCATCCTCGGAGGCAAGAAGAACTCTTGCCAAGTGGATAAAATGCAACCCCGAATATTATGTTATGTCAGATTAAGAGGCCCTCTCAATAAGTAATTGTGTCCATGCAGCTCACCAAATTTCGGTGGAAGAATCTTCGAAAATCTGAAATGCCAGGGATATAATATTAACCCCAGCGATGAGAGAGTGACGCGAGCATATGATTTCATTTACCCGAGTGAAATTATTGTAGCAGAGGTTATATAAGAAGTTTCCAAAAATGGTTCTGTTCTCTTACTGCGACTCGAATCTTAACGTGCATTTCCACAGATCCTAGTTTCGCGTCGCATATAAAGTGCACTTTAATTTGCAAACACGGCTTTGATAGCAGTGAGGACATACGAAATATAATTGCACGTGGGAACGAGGGCCTACGTCTCATGAATTATTGCTCGTGAGCACCTTTGTACCTTCTTGTTTAGGTAAAAAATGTTGTTCGTTAGGCGAAGCATGAAACAGGCACGAGTATTCAAAAGTCATCACAATTATTCTAGATTTCCTCTCCAAATAATTTAATTTTCTCTCTCTCTCTCACTGACGCTTTTAATACAATTATGGTATGCCACCAACCGTGCATAAGGTCTTCATTCAAGGAGCTGACATTGCAACAGAGTCCATTCTTAATTGCGACAACTGACAGGGGAAGCAATATAGGCACGATATAAGGACGTGAGAAAGTTCCGTGAACGGTTGACTAGAAAACTGGCACGAGTGGCCACAAATAGGGATTTATTTCGAAGACAACTCCTAATGTCATAACTGATAATGACAAAAATTATGCCAATTAAACTGGAGGAAACACACAGCTTACCGAACAATGTAATGGATCTGTTTTTGAAATAGGAAAACAATGCTTTAGCTCAGACAGTGAAAGTGATAAAAACTCGTCAGATAGTGAATGAAAAACAGTAACCTTTTATTGCTGACAGTGCTAATTGCAGAATGTTAGCTGGGAAAAGCGTAAATTGTGTTGCTTTTGTTTATGTTATGTTTGTATGGTAAAATATTCCTGAAAAATAACCATTTTGTCAGCAGCGCAGTTCATTAAGAATAATGACGTTGATATAGGTAAGAGATTTAAATCAATACTTTATATTGAGCATAAGACATAGATTAAAATGAACTGATATTCTTAGAAAGAATACATTATTCGATGTGAGTAATATGCCTTCCGAAGCTTTTAAAGCTAAAAGGAGTTCAAACCAAAGACAAGTTCGAAGGGCTCGGCACTACAACAATACTATAAAACGACCGTTGTCCGAAGGCCTTTAAATATGTATGACAGGTTAGGAAGTGGAGGCCATGGATCATCGAGGGCTGTTGCCTAGAAATAGAGCTTGTTAGTTAGTAAAAGAGTCCGTTTCCCCACTTTAAGAACGCGATTTAAGTCCATCGTCCATGGAATGCACTCAAAGAAAGAAACCTTTCAGTGCACCTCTTGCAGTGCCCAGCGATTGCATAATGAGAGTCATTCGTAGCAATATTTATAAATTTTACTTTCTGGTGATTATTTTCTGTCACTAATATATCTGTTATCCACACATAAAAGTGAATGAGACCATATTGCATCCACCCGCTTGCCGCGTCGCCGTACTCTCCGCCGCCGCCGGCCAGAACCGGAGTCGTCCGTGCGTTCGAAAAAACGATTTAAAATTCGGGGTTGCAAATTGGTGCAAGGTTTGACTTTAGATTCACAATGTAGAAGCTTCAAAGAACGACATGATATAAGTTACTTAGTGTAAGCCGGTGACAATGTCTACTTTTTTTCTACGTTTATGTAAAAAAATGGGTTGAAAACAGGCTCCGCCATTTTGTTATGTATCTATGGTTTTTGATGAAACAAAATCTTTAAAATCCCTTCAAATGAAAGAATAAGAAGTGTCAAATAAGATGGTGTAACAGTTTTGTCGATAAAACTATTTATAAAACCACTGCACGAGGATAAAGTCGGCAATTTTCAGAAAAAATCGAGGGTGGTCGTTTTTCGCTAAATTTGCTCAACTTTGACCTCACATATATTGTTAAAGTGAAAACACAGGACCAAAATAATCTGGGTAGTTATGCACAATTTATTTGAGAATGTGTATGCGAAGTTTCAACTTCCTAGCTCAAAAAAATCGATTTTGAGGTTTTGGCCAGCTTTTTTCGATTCTAGCCCACTGTGCGACGTTTCGATCCGCGACTTGCTGATCATCCTCAGGGGATCTTCCGAATGCCGTTCTTCAAAAATATTTCAGTATATATACACTCCATGTTAAATTTTATGTTATACTGATGGCTTTTGAAATCAGACAGAGTTTTTATTTCACGTTTTAGCACCCTCCAGAATTGCAAAAAGCATGCCAATCGTAATCAAGCATTCCTTGTACTTAATTATTCCAAAATCTGTTTTTTCGGCCCCTTTCAGAAGGTATGACTGCATATGTTCAACAGTCACTGAGCCATTTTACATAACAATAATTCCTTTGGTACATTTCAAAGGGTGCTTTTTTGATTTCAGTCATATCTAATATAGATTTAAAACGATAATCGCGGTCCCTAACTGAAATCATATAAAACGCACTATTAAAAATTTATACGTATTTACTGTCTTTCTACGGCATTATCATTTTGTTGTCTTAATTATTTTATCTTATTCGAAATCCGATCGTTTTTCCTGTAACAGGCTGTGCAGTTCTTGACTCATTCCTTTGGCAGATAATTTTAAAACTGTAGATACCACCAGAAAGTATGAGATCCAATTATCTAATTTACCATCTATTTAATATCTTGTTGGTTCACCAGGTTGGTGATGTGTCAGATAAAATGGGATGCTGTAACTAATTACCAAGAAGAAAGTAAGGTTTTAGTTATTCGGTGAAGAAATATGAATATTTTATCACAAGCCTTTGTTAATGTTATGAAACAGTGAGTTTACGATTCACGAAATATTATGCGATTACAAGTCTATTGGACGCGCACGTGACATTAATATTCATGATATTTCGTAGTGTGATGAAATAATTTATATCTATGGAAGAGTAAATTAACCTAATTCCCGAAAAATCTGCATCGTCGAATATAAGGTGACCATTAATGAGAGTGGACTTCCAATAAAACACTAATCCGTAATAGCATCAAAATTATTTTTTATTTCTTATCATAAGCATTTAATTAAAATGACAAGTTTATGATAGTAACAATAACAATCCAATAATTATAAACTAAAGCTTTCATACCCGAGGACGATGGCAGAGGCAGCCGTCGAAACGTCGGCTTACAATCAACTCACCCGGTAGAAAACCCGAGAGGATTTCATAAAATTTACTGTTGCTTTAACTAGTGGCAAGGCCGTAGCCAGGGGGGGGGGGGATCAAGGGGGATTGATCCCCCCTCCCGAATTGAAAAAAATTAAATAGATACTTTATGCTCGCTTGGTGCTCAAACGTCGATATTGTGTAGCGGCGCAGGGACATCTAGTAGTCCAATGCGACTTAAGTCAATAATTATCTAAGCGAATTTATAGGTGCAGTGTGTGTAGTTGTAGTGCAGTGTGTGAAATAATAGTGCTGTGAATAGTAGAGAGGTGAGTGACTTATGAGCCTCCTGAGTGACCGCAGAATTGACATCGACACCGAGGAGTTAATTCATTTAGTCGCTGCAAAAAAAAGCTAGAAGGCTAAATTCAATTTTATAATAATATATTTATATTTTCCTTTAAGGGTTTATAATATATATGTATATTTAGCCGTATACGCTATTTTATTTATCTTATAAAAATAATTTTATGTTTGTCTACTGTGCCATAACCCCCCCCCCCCCCCCCCGAAAATATTTTCTGGCTACAGCCTTGACTAGTGGTGCAAGTATATGAAGTAGAGTTTTGTAGATCAGTGTGTAACTTTTCTAGAGGGTGAAAGGATTCGGTGGTTTCTTACCTGTTGGACTAATGGTAAAAGCGAGAGTGTAAAACTCGAGAGCGTGAAGAGCGCCCATTAGCATTCGGACCCGGTGCCATCTGCCGTCAGCGGGCGCAAACAATGGCGAGAAACGTGAGAACCCCTTGATTGCTTTCGTTTTCTTTGACTTTTAACGTCCAGCTGCTCTGCGCAGTTTTTTTAAAAGAACTCTCACGAGGAAAAAATCGCCTGCGGAGGGAGAAACCCATCGGAGCTGAGCATAGAAAGCATTGTTTGGATGCCTTGCATCCCATTGTTTGGCTATATAATTAAGAGCGGCACCCGAACGTAGGGATCGGTCAGGGTGGTCAACGGGATGGGAGAGATTGCTCATCTTTTTTCTCGGGGTTTACCGAAAGGCTAGAACGTCCCCTTATAGTTGAATGTGTCTATGTCCTCTTGTAGCTGTCTATGCTGCCTTTTCACAAATATCGTGGATATTTTTGTGCAAACGTTATCAACGTTTTCCCATAAAGTTTAAAGCATAATATTGTCCAGTGCTTAAGAGGGGAATTAGAAGTAAGGAAGTCTAATCTGCCTTCTTTCTAAATTATAGTAGTCACCACATAATCTTCGACCTGAAGACGCTAGCAGCAGTGCTAGCGAAAATGATGTCATCAACAAACAACCAGACGCGGTAGCGCCGGCAAAATGGATATTTTGGAACTGCATAATGTTTTCCACTCACTACATCAACTGTTATCTACGCAATAACCAACTAATTAAATGAACTTTGTCACAAATGTGACAATATTACTGAATATTTAAAATGGATGTTTATTAAAAAAAAACTCTCAGCATAACTATATCAATCATGTTTGGTTGTTAAGCACAACGAAAAAAAAACACGGAAGACGATAATAATCTTTTTTCATTTTAATGTCACTATTATATGGATTCATGGAGCAACCTTTACAAATATTACTCATTTTCCATCAAATATTTCCCTATTTTCAACATTATAACGATGGAGATCGATTGGATAGGGGGAAGTTCCAAATGTTGTATAAATGAAGATGAGCTCTCAGAAGCTTGATTTAGAGGCGAAAATGCTAATTAGCCGTATCGTCGAAGGACTGAGTGGTAGACATATTGGCAACGGAATACGACACGTGTTAGTTTGTGGAGACGAATAACAGAAGAGGTGTTGATATGTAAAGATATGGAGAGTTGCATTCACCCAATTTCTGGATTGTTGACCGATGATGATTACCTATATCCGTTTATAGCTGAGGAAGTTGGTTATTTACTTGCAGGGACGACAAGTGAAACGAAACGAAAATGCGAGGTCTGGGTTTAGTTTCGTTCCCGCACGAAATTAAAATCACCAAGAACTAAACAAAATTAATCTAAAATCCCCTGCTCAAAGTTAAGTTTCGATCCCAGAAGTTGAGTGGAGGGGGAAAAGAGGGAATAGTTTCGACCGATTATGTTTGACATGCGTGTAGAGAGGTTAAAATATCGAGCTTCAAAATCGAATGGCCGGTTTGCGTTCATCGTTCTCCTGTTATTGGTAAAAATATGAGTGCCTCATGCATTTAATGGCGGTAGGCCAAACCTCTACTTCATTCAACCGTACTTTTTACTTGGTGTGTGGGTCGAAACTAAACTGTTTGAAGGTGAAGCACGTGGTCCCTCCGGTGCGAAACCTCTGTGTTTCGTTTCGTCCCAAAGTTTTAGTAAAGTTTCGACCCTGTTTAGTCGACCAAAAACCCCTCTTGTACGTTTATACTTCATGCAGGCATTTCTTTTATTCCTCACAACCTTTCATAAAGGTTTCTTCTCCATGTTCAGTATGCCAATGAATTCCTGGTACGTTTTTATGTGATTCCAAAAGTACAGATTCTTTAAAAAGCAGTACAATACATATTCTGCAATACTGTGTTGCAAATGATACTCTATTCGTCCATCCGCTCCACTGATGTTCTCGTCAATTTTCAAGAAATTAGAAACGGAAATCTGAAAAAAAATTCCAGCACTCAACATAAATTATTACTGTATGCTACCAGAGCCTTACATGAAGATCTTTCGATAGCGTGGCAAAATGACTTGCCATTCGTGAGCAGAGATTTTAGGCTGATCGTTTGATCCCCTTCTCCCAGAATAATCGCATTCCTTCTCCTCCATCACGCTAAAAGTAAGCTGGAAACTTCCGTCATACTCGGTAGAACTCTAGTCAGCTAGAAGTAGCATGCATTCATCTAGAGTTTAAGTTGTTCGTTGTAGACACGGCTTTGGAATTTGAAGCCTTACGTACCTGTGTGTATTTTTAGGTTTCGTGGATCCATTCATCGTTAAAAATTTTCTGGTTGATTTGAATCCATGTTAGATTACTTTTCCCTGGGTAAATTTCTCAATTTTAGCCCAAATAAATTCACTGGTAGATGTTTGGAAATATGGAGATTCGGGACATTCCTGAATTTTTGTTAGCACAGGAAAATGAAATGCCTGCAGGTATTACAAATGGGCAATAACGAAGATTCCCTGAACGGGGGAAAGTAGCAGAATGCTTTGGTCGGGATAAAATGTGAGATCTTCAGGATGTTTTTTTTTTCAACTAGGTGATTAAGCAACGTTGGGAGTAATTGGGGAAAGAAATTTTATGACTTGTGAGGAGCAGAGTGAAGCAGAGAAAAAAATGAATGAGCAAAAGGAAAAATAAAACTTGGGAAGATGTCACCCAGCGGTGATGAGAGGGAACGATAAAAACGTACACCGTCTGTTAGGCCGTCAAGCTGACTTTCTAAATCTTGGACCGGTAGCGTCACAAGCTGTCCCGTTTTCGTTTAAATTCTTCCAAGACCGTATTTTAATGTATAACCGGCTTGACTACGTAATTTCATGGGAGTAAGACAGGGATGGCTTTGATGTGTATCTTATGTAAAATATTTAATGCATGCGGTGATCACACTATCTTCTCCATTTTAATGGCCTGCTGTTTACATAGCGATGCCAAATGAGCCTTCTTCATTTTTATGACCCCAATCAAAAGTAGTTTGAATAGTAAATAGGCGTTAGAATTTCTAATTCATGTTCCTTTCGTTACTATATGCAGAAAAAAGCTTAATAAAGTGTGCATCAAGCATCATCCACTTCGTAATTGGAAAGCAATTCGTTCTTCATGTCATATGTATGCTTAATAAATCATAAAACGTGATTTTTTCTCGCATACAATTTTTTTAGGTTACGCTGACGACTCTATTTCAAAATCTTGCACTTCCACGCTCTTTTTAACTTATACTTCATTGTCCTCAAGGTATGAAATATTTATTTATCGCATCAATTTTATTTAAAAGTCTTCAAAGGTATACCGTTATCCTAAGATGTATTACCTTCATTAATTTCATTTAGCTGACCCAATTACTTTAATTTTAATTTTTCACGATCTCAGAATAGAATTAAAATAATATTTTTAAAATCAAGAGGTATGTTAAAGACGAATATTTTTACTTTTTGATGACAAATACATTGCATGAATCTACAAAACGCAAAATATGAAAAAAGTAAAATAAACATGTAGAATGAGAAATTTATTTGAAATAAGCTGTAGGGTGAATAGAGGATGCAGAATAGCGCACAACGGATGTATTTGAAAAGAGAGATAGGGACTTAGAGGTAATGAATGATTATTTTTGCATTCAAAGAGTTGAAAATTCAGATTAATGATAGGATTGTTAATTAATAGGAATTTTAAAGCTTCACAGCCGAAAGCAGAATATAATGAGCGCTGTGTTCAGATGAAGTTATTCTTGAGCTACTTATTATTACTTACTTGAGTTATTTAAATTCTGAATTATGATAGGATTGGTAATAATAAGATTTCGAAAGATTTACAGCTGAAAGTCTAATTTTTTTACCGATTTTACAGATAAATTTATTCTTGAGTGCAGATATTCAAAGCACGTTCTATGATTTTTCGGGCATATAACATGCGAAGTGGTTTAAAAATAAATGGATATCCTCATAATTTTATTAATTCTGAAAATACAGCTACAATACCTACGTTTCTGAATTCCCATTGCTATTTAATCAGAGATCATGAGGCAAAGAAGTAGCTTTTGGAAAATCAAAGTTGCGTGGTTTGACTTCCGCTAAAAGGGACGTTTTTCCCATGGCAATTCTTGTGAATAGTACACATTATTAACCTGAAATACGTACTAAAGACGAAATGGAGAGATGAATTGTTAATGCGGCGGAGGATAGAAATGAATACACATTTGAAAGCCGAATTTGTTGGGCTATATATTCAGAGAAGTAAGATCTAATTCTTTCTGGGCGAAATATAGTCTAAAAAGGATATAGATACTTCTAGCCAGTATTTTTCTCTCAATTCGGCCGACGTTTCAGAACTTGAGTCGCTTTCCATCATCAGGGCTGAGGCCGAAAGACCTTAGGGCCCTAATATATCGCCGTAAAAACCTACTAAACAAAGAATGGGTTGATTTAATAAGATTAAACCTGAAGATGGAACGCCACTCGGGCTCCGAAACGTCGGGCAAATGTACAAAGGTAACCCGGCTAGAGGCCCGATTAACCTGTTTTGGATATTTAGTCAGAACTTTTTGTACTGCATTAATTTCTGCATTAGTTATAAATGCTGTCTAATACCATAGCACCAATGCAATTGCATTGCGGCGATGACATGATCTTACGCGAGGCCTCTTCTCGGCGGGAGTAATCCCAAAGGAGGAAGCCGTGAGCACTTGTTAATACTTCCCCTTGATGAACGTCCTTCCGGAAATCGTGGGAACATTTTTCGCACCGCGATGGCTCCTTATTCATTGTTATTCCATTTCTTCACCTTCACGTGGCTAAGTGTTTTCCCTCCGAAATTTCCATATTTTTCAATCGTGCCGACATCCTAATCAGATGTGCGCTGCTATCAACAGCCAGCTTCTGTATCATGAAGAATAAAAATTTGCCACAGTCGTTTTTCGGGTTCACTATCTGAGTTGACGTTCCTGATGATCTTGAAACTGATCCGTTTTCATTCCTAACGGTTGATTCCGATTGGTTTACGATCGCATTGTTGTTTTTGTCATATTTCACTCCTTCAACTCATTACGAGAGTTCATATGGTCATCGTTCACATCGGAATGAAATTTTGCATGCAAAAAAAATTCCGATCGCATTGCTTGAAAAGTTCGGAATGAAAACCGATCGGAATAATTCCAATCGGTTTCAAGCACAATCCACCACAAGTCGGAAGCAAGGTGACTCCCAAAACCGCAATCACAGTAAGCAACAAACACGGATGAGAACCCAAAACACCTCAGGGCCCATTTAAGTTGCCGTGGAAACCTATGAAACAAGGAATGCATTGATTTTACGAGATTATATTTAATAACTATTAAATATTTTTATTTCAAAATAAAATCTAAAATCCAATTTCAAGTTTACCAATTCAATAATTACGTTTGAGTATTGATTGAGGTAATGAATCTTTGAAACTCCGCCAATTAGAGTGATATTTTCTATAAATTTCATTTTCCGAAGATGAAAAATTATTATTTTATAATGCGATTACTCAATATGTGACGTATTTTGAAGTGAAGTGGAAATGCAAAGTATACTACGATGACAACTAAATTAGGCCACAATTGAATGTCACTCATAGGCCTGGTTTCGGCAATTTGGTGTTGCCGGAAAAAGTTGAGTTCTGCTCTTCCCAGACTTTTATGCTTATGTTCTATCTCGTCTTCAACTACTTTTAGCCAATGTGAGGCTCATTACATTCGACCCTTGATTTTAAGTTATCTGCTCGTATACCTCATTTTAAATAGTGACAACCATCTGTGGTGAAAATTTTCGCTCATGCGAAGCCTACTTTCATTATTTATTCTCTCATCATTACTCATCGGACTGATCTGGAGTGAAACTGTTTCCTTTAATGATATGCAACATTCATCTGAGGGGATGACAGGACCCTTGTTCGCTGTATTGTAGTTCGCTCAAATTAGCTGCTCCCATGACAACTTACTAAACGATGGGATAATCGAATGGAAAGCCGATTTCTTTCCACTTGAAAAATAACCGTCATGCTCCTTGATTACTTGAGGATTTGTTTCTGAGCACAAATCCCAGAAAAATACCTTTACATGTTTAGAATTGCTTCATTACAAATTGAACATCTCTTCACAGAAATTGAAAAATTAAGGTCGGTAAAATAAGGCATTCATTTCATTGAATACATTTTCTCAAGATCAGTTTCCGTGAGGAATCTTACCTTTCTTACGACTCGAAAATGTTAAAGTTTTTACAAGCTATACAGGACTGAAATTTATGAACAAGGGAATGATAAGTATATATGATTTTCTCAACTCGTTTTTCTCTTCCGTGAAAATAAAAATGAATGCCTGTTCGTCATTTTAACGGAACTGATGCGATACTACTTCACTTAGCGTAAATATCTGTAATATGTATATTTTATATGCTTTTAGTAAACATATTTTCACCTATTAAAACTGGAAACGTGGATATCCCTCATCATTAATCTACGAAGGAGAAATTTGGAAATTTTGGAACTTATTGGAAATAAGCTCGGTTTCCGTTCTTTACATCGTAATGAATTATAATGTCGTTGCTAATAGGTTATCAGTAAGCTATTCAGTTAAGCTTCAGGAATATTCATAGGAATTAATTGGGAAAGAATACTAATTTATGTCTTCAATTTTATTTAGGTTATCATCAAGCTTTTTCTCGTAGTATTAATAAAAATATTTCCATGAGGAAATACTATGAAAGATAATTTTCCGTAAAGAGTTTTAGGAACACTTTTCATAGTGCGTTCATAGAACTTTTTGTTACATGCCCTCTACATAGTCTTCCGAAACGTAAATATTAAACTGAGTTTATGGTTTCACAGTGTCACTCTCTCTATTTTCATCGTCAACTTATACAATTGCGCTACGTCTCCAATTTTCTATTATGAAACCACTTCAACTACCAAAGGGGAAGTCTGTTTTTTTTTGCTGGTAATTATGGACAATTTTTTGCAAGTGCTTTCACTGGTAGTATGGGGGAATTATTAATCGTTTTCCCAATGCCATGGGAATTTTTTCTGTGTATATTTATCTTAGTTTGAATTTTTGAGAGGTGTTTGAAAGAAACTTGAACGCCAGTGAAAGGTCCATACAATAACAGGTTGCAAAATTGATAGGAATAAAAAACTATGCCAATGTTTTTTTATTGATGGTGCTTGCACAATATTCCTATCGTGGATTCTTTTCATGAAAAGATTAAAATAGTTCTTCCAAAGTGGACTTCGGAATAATTTCGGAATCGGGTGTAGGGATAAACACATATTTGATAACATCAAAAATGGATTCTTCAATGAATACTTTACTTTCTCCTTACGGCGAAAGAAAATATTCCCCTCTGGATGCCTCACGATTGACTCAATCAAATCCATGGCACGTGACTCATACTCACCGCAGGGAAGCAATAAAGAATTCTTGTTCCGTTACCTTGTTGAATCTGGAAAACCAACTTCCAAACGGGAGCAAAACAAACACTCCTTCCTGTGCGGCGGATGAAAAAAACTATGAATGTGTATTTGGTATTTGGGTAGTTTGTGGGCATTTTGAGGCGATTTCTCATCGCCTAGGCTAGATGAGACTGGTTGCATGGCGGTCAGTGTAAGCACATACGCATCATAAAATGTCCAAGAAAACGCATTGATTAGCATGTAGCGTATGATCCTGGAAATTTCATGATTTTTAATTTAAACTCACGCGTAGTTGATCTATCCCTATGACTTTCTGGATCTCATACGCAGAGCTCTTCATTTTCATTGTAGATTATTTACTGTAGTGGTTCAAGCTTGACCTCTTGGCCTCTAACTGTAGTTTTCATTTAGACTGATCTTGAATATAATGCTCTTGAAATTTCCCCGCCAGCATCGATGTTTATAATAATTAAACCCTTGTTATGGGGATGTAACTATGATTGGATATAAATGATGGGATACGTCTTTTTAGAATGCATGAATGGAATACGAATCGTGAGTTCGTAGAACAATAAGCGACGCGAAGTAATTTAGAATGTTTCAGGAACCACTTTCTCATCATTAATCTTTTAAATCGATGGTAAGGTAACGTCAACCATCAATATCTTAGTGCAATTTTTCCCTACTTCTCTCACTCTCTTTTTGTTGCGTATCATTTTACACTAAATCTTAAGCAACATGTTACTCCAGTCATGAACTCTGGCCGTCATCGTCTTCATATCAGTGAGAACTTGATTTTTAATACTTACCCTAAAATTTATAAATGTGAGTTAATTTTCTTCCAAGTGATTCTTATCAATGCCTGCTCTCCTGTTTTATCGAGTGGTTTATTATAACTTCTTTAAAAAAAAGAAATTCATCAAGTTGTGAAGTAACTTTCGTTCTTCAAGAAGAAGTATGATTCAGAAGAAACCAAGACTTAATCCCAACCAATGAACAATATATAATTTCAATTCATCAATCTACATCAGTAAATACACCTAAATCATGCCTGAAAGCTGATGATTTTTTGCGGCCAATGCTTAGATTATGTTTTCCTTTGAGAATGAATAGATCAGTATTTGAGCTTCCAAACTCGATGAAGTACGTGGAATTTGTTACGTTTGTAGTAAAAAAAATTAGGATAAGTGACTTACGATCCACGGAGCTAAGAGGAGTCAGAGGAGCATGTTTCTAGCAAATCAATTTAAAAACTTATTTTTCCCTTCAAATCCAAAGATGGATTTTATGAAGAGTTTCTTTCTGTTGACTAGTTGACTGCTGAGAGAGACTAGAGAGATTGAGAAGTTTGACTTTGTAGGCAATTACCTTTTCCCATTGTTACATAATAATCTGATTATTTATTCAATTTATTCTTAATTATTTTTTTTCGTAAAGTAACACTGATATTTGAGGATGAACGGCAAACGGGTGCATTCGCTCTGATGAGATGAATACATCGGCTTCAACGTAGTCACATCCATCATTAAAGGTAAAATTCCTGTGCAATTCCTATGCAACTCTCACCGATGATCCAGAATGTTTCGCTTTTTAGATCAGACCTGTATCTTTAATGAGTACTCGCATACGGGTCGAATAATCAATGTAAGACTCTTCCGCAGGCCAAGTAATTGGTTTTGCGGTTCTGTTTGCCACATGATCTCTCGTCTCATCAATGCGAAAGATGTTACCTAGTTTTTAATGTATTTTGCATGCCTGTTTAATGACTGTGTAGCATACGCCATTCACATTCTGGGTTTTCCCTTTTGAAAAGTAGGTACTCTAAGGTTATTGAACCACATAACCACACTTTTGCAATTAACATTGTGAATTCCATAATATAGGAATGATTGTATTCACGGATTTCTCAGTTTTTCTCTTTGAATCAATTTCTCTCAAACGGAAAATGAAAATAGTAATGGGTAAATGAGGAGATAATATGGGTAGGAAGTAGGTAAACTGCGGTGGGGTACAGAGGTATATTCATATTTTGAGTGAAAGTGCGCGCTACGCGATATTAATGACGAAAATGGATTTTATACATTCTTCTGCATACGAAATGATAACTTTATTCTACTTGCACGGGGTCATTTGGAGTGAAAATTTCAATAATTATTGAATGGTAATAGGCTAAGGAAATCTGTAACCGTTTTTAGTTGGATTCCGTCTGACTCACTCTGGAAAATGAATTTGAATGGTATCCTAAAATCTCAGAGTAAATTGGTACAAGAACGAATATTTGCTTCTGTGCATGGAAGCAGTATTAAAATGGCAAAATTCCAGATCGCGTGATGAATCTAATAAGTGTGGTTGTTAACTGCCATGGTATCCTTGGCTTTAGTTTAGTTTTTTCGATTGGAAATTTTATTTCCATTAAATCTAACACTAAGCATGGAGTAGAAATACGAGGATTTAAAAAAAAAAGCCTCCATTTATTATTTGTTTTTGTATTTATCTGTCTAACCTATTCCTTTTCCCATGACGAATCGTAAGTTAGAGTATATTTTCTTTCCACCATTGCGAATGGCATGGATTTTTTGATCTAGCTTCCGTGATAGTTTTTGCTATCCTTCATCTCATTCAGGTTGTGGTTAGAGGAAACAGTAATTATCTCTGGTCTACGTTTCATCGGCTTATCGCTACCACATCGTAGGAGCGTATCGTATCCGTGCACTCTGGCGTCGCGGTTTGGGTGGTGGTGGGTTGTGGTGTCCAGAGAAAAAATACGATAGTGGATTGAACGAGATAGATATTCTCATTGTTTGGGAACACAAAAGAGTCTACTTTTGATTCAACCATTCGAGCTATTAAGCTGACAATAAGACGTGATCTTAAAATATGGTTTTTTATTTGCGTATAACTTGAGTAGTCCCATGCTGTGAGGATCTGCTCTCCTGCTGCGAATACCTGAGAGGAGAATTCCTGGTGGAAGACTAAAGGCCCTTACCACTTTCTCTCTTGCCTCTAAAAGATACGTTACAATATCCTTGGTTCCGGAGGAAGGCGAAGGACATGACTGACAGAACGATCGGGGCAGGGCGCGTGATTCGGCATACGCTCTTCAGAATACGGCACAAGAATATGAACGCTTAATCTCAAAAACAAAGTAAATTTGATTCCTAAAGTTTACATTCAAATGAATGGAAGTTTAAAAGATTGTAGAAGAATAGAACTGGCAGTGAATACACCATGAAAATATACAGTAAATGCACGATTAGCGATCATCAAATGGCATCCCTAAATCTCAGAGTAAATTTGCGTAGGCAAAACGCGAGATCGTGTGATGGATCTAATGGGTTTCATTGGGTAACTACCATGAGATCAATTGTTTAATTTCTTTTTCCTCGGAAATTTATAACTAATCATTAAGTGGAAGTATAAGGATTAAAAAACTCTATTGTAAGTATTCAGTGCCTAACTTATTTTCCTTTTCCCGTAATGACACTTAATTTGGGATTTTAAGATCGCAAATTATTATCAAGTGAGCGCTATAAAGAAGGCTGTGCATTTGTCAAAAGAGATATGAAGTGAAACACTTTGCCCTTTCCAAAAATTTATTAAACTACAGTCGACATGTTTCGCTGGACTGCAGCATTATCAAGACTGGAGTTTGAGTCTTGATAATGCTGCAGTGCAGCGAAACATGTCGACTGCAGTTAAATAAATTTTTATGTGGAAAGTGCAAAGTGTTTCACTTCATATCTCATAATGGATCTCCACAAAGTATCTGCCTCATCCATCCAATTCAGTTGTCAAAAACCTGAGGACAAAATTTAAGCCATCAACTTCAATATTAGATTTGGTGCAAAAAAGATGAAGTTAGAAAACTTAAGACTAAAAAAATTATTTTATCTAAGTACGTTATACTTCTCCTTTTATGTGTTAAATTAATGGAAGTTAAATATTTATTTTCATTCGAAATACACGGCACTGTTGCAAATGCTATCGTCGGAATCAACCAATCAGCGATCTCCCCAAACATTCTTCAAACGCCATATTTCACGATAAACGGTAACGTAACAAGACCAACTGAATCGGCACACCATCCAGAATAGCTGGATTTGTGGCTTTAGAAGCCCATTATCCCCAACAATAGTGGGCGCTCGTGGTTTCCAAACTCACGCTGAGCAATTTAAAATGATTTCTGGCCTTTCGAAGAGGAAGAAAATGGCCTTCAATATACAACCGGAAGTAAAATGTGTTCCCGCTTCCTCGAGTTCTGCTGCATGTGACGAGAAATCGGAAGAAAGAAAGAAAATCATTAGGTATGGTAATAAAATTGGCACAGTGACTGCCCATGAAGTAATGTGCGCGTTTGATCGGAATATGAGGGTACCTAAATTTATGCTTGGAGCCTTCACTAAGGAGCAGATATTAACATATTTCATCTGTTAGGTAGCATTACAGTTGAACTCCATTTGACAGATTATGCAATGAACAATTAGCATTTATTTGCCAGTTTTTATCTAGTCTCAATCCATTTTATTGAGTACATTGATGCATAGTTTATAAAAAGTTTCCTTGAAGACATAGATATAATCGATTTACTGGTAATTCAATTAAAAACTCATATCCCATTTTTCTTGGCATAAGTATCTTCTGGCGGTTAGAAAGTTGACGTTGAAAAAAATTCTCCTCTTGAGACATTGCAATGTATAAACATGAGCCATTCTTGACCCAGAAACCAGGACACCTTGGAGCTGAAAAAATAGTTTCTGCACCACTTAGCGCGCAATAACTAGGACGTAATAGAATGACCTAGCGTGTTATGCCATGTCCATGAAATTACTTCTTCACTCTTTAGATTATCTGCTTTCTTTCTACATAATAGTCGCTATATCTCAATATCCCTTACTCTCCTATAGCTATCTCCAATAGATACCATAATTACCTTCTATTTATACGTTCAATGGGGTATATACTCTTGGCATATCTTAGCTCCTTCAAGGTTTCATGTAACTTTTTTTAAATTTCATATGAATACAAATGTGATTCCTGAGTACTTTCATTCATAAAATAGAATTCCATCAGCACAGTTATGACAAAATCTTTCGGCACTAAGCAGTGAATGCATTTTGAACTGAATGGCTAATTTCTAAAGATTGGATTTTTGAAATGTAATGGTAACGTTAAACACTGATTTATTTACTGTGGAAGTTCCAAGCGTAAATGTAGGTTTCCCCTACATTACGACTAAACATGCACATCACGTTATTGACCATTACTTTGCCAATTTTACTACCATAATGGCTCTTTTTGGTGAACTTCAGCCATTTTTCGGCCAAAATCAGCGCTAGTCATATCGCCACATCATCATTCACCATAATTCCCAATTGGCTCACCATACTCATCGATTCGCCACAAATTCAGCTATTCTCGTTTGTCCATCGACTCAGTTGGTATTGTTACGTTACCATTTATCGTGAAATATTGTTCACTAGGTAGCATTCTCTAAATTTTAATTTCCTCATGTCCTCTATGTACTATATTTAAATGTCCCCATTGATTCGCCATCGTTGGTAAAGGATAGTGCATGGTCCCATCCTTCGACAATTCTAACTTCCTGTATCGAGGCGAAGAGAATCTCACATCTGGAGGACTTGTTTTTCAAAGGGTGCTGTAAAATCACGTTTTCATTGCTTTCGCGAGCTATAATTGCGCAACTGAAGCTGCTAAGACCCCTAAACTGAATTTCCTTGATTTTCTGTGATGATTACTTTGATTCTAAACGTTCTGACCAAAGATTTCCTAATTGGCACTCGTGATCTAGTAATTACTCTACCTCCTTTAGTCGTGGTGGAATTTTGAGGAGGCGATTTGCGGGTCATTTGCGCGATGAGTGAATGGGAAGGAAGGTACATGAGTGATAGGGAAGGAAGGATGGAGAGAAACTCAGCGTCGGCTCTTAACAAAATGCATCAAATGGACCGCGGCTTAACGCCCCATCCGACTTACCGAGAGTTCCTCTTGAAATTACATCCATACAACATTCAGGCAGGGGTCGGGCAGCCTCTGGAAATTCTCTGCCGCCTGATTTGAACCTGAGTCCATGGGATGGGAAGCCAACACTCCAGCCACCACACTTATATACTTCTAATATGCCTAAAGTTTAGTCTTCTTCATGTTTTTTTCACTGTCTTCAATATTTTTTCATCCTTACACCTACCGTTTGATAAGTAAAGACTACAGGAACTTGAAAATTGAAAAAAAGGTTCTGCTATGAAAATCTGTGGATAGGTATTTATGAAAGATAAATATGGACAGGGAGAAGCGGAACAGCAAAGAACTAGAGGATCCATTTGGAAAAAGTGAAAAATTTAGGGTAGCAACAGGGCCGAAAGTAGGAGTTTTGTCAGGGGGGGGACAAAGATCAGTTTGCCGTCTTCCTTCCCTGATCCCCACTCGCTCCCTCCCTCCCCACCACTGAAATATAGTACTTGCATCCATAAGCTATTTTTGTGAGTTGTGGTAATTGAAATTACTCACCATATGTTTCCTATTGAGAATTTTTATTAATATTTTTATTTATAATTTAGAAAAAAATGACTTTTTATAATAACTTCTCAAATTTAGCCGCCCCCTGCATTGCAGGGCCTGCAATCTGCCGCCCGGGTCACGTGCTCCCTCTGCTCCGCCCTGATTCGGGCTGCAGTATACCAATCTCAGGATTTTAGACGGTGACGTCATGGCAAAATTAGCGGTGGCGGAACGCTCTTTCCTTAACTTTTTTTAGAAGTGCAATATTACTTTGTTTTTTATTACAAGCTATTATTTACATTTTATTTCAATTCTTTCCTTAAAATGTATAAATTAGAAATTTTGGGGCACCAAAATTGATAAAAGTGTTATTTGACTATTATGTCTTTTGTTAACCAGTGCCAGAACGGCGTTTCGGCACCATGACACCACTGATTGTAGAAATATGAATGTATAAAGCGTTGATTGCGGTTATTACGGGAAAATTTTTCGTAGTTATTTCCGGGAAACGAAAGTCGCGTCGTCTGATGACCGTGGAGAGATATCGTTACCTATCGCTCAGTCGCTTTACGTGCTCGGACGCTTTGCTTCTGGTCCGTTTTTTTTATGGACGACTATTCAGCCAAATTTCACCCCAAACAACCATACGTTCCTAGGCGTCCTTGCCCGAGGGATTACCTTGCCCAAAAGCTAGGACAGCCTGGAACGGTCCCCCCCACAAACAACTTTCTCCGTCCTTGAAGCAGTTATTGGAGGAAGAAAATTATGAAACATACGAGGTCCTCATCACCTATCCTTTACGGACGAGTTCAACCGGCGGACCTTGGTGATGGAAGTCTCTTCCCCAAGAGAGAAAACATAAATGTAACGGGTAGCCCATCAAAACGACACCGACTGTTATTATTTTTTCTTTTTCCACGATCGTCTTATTTCGGAGAAAGAGGCCTCCAAGGATTCATCTTCTGGCGTCTCCGGAAAGGATTGCGAGAAAGTTGTTGCGCAATTGTTCGCGCTGTTTCCGTTTCTAAGAACCGCCCGAGGCTGATTATCGGGGCAGCGCGCAATTATGGATAGCAGGGTGGCGACAGAACCGGAAAAACAAGGAATGCGCTCGCTCTAAAACTCTCGAATTCTGACGCTTCGAAAATCACCAAATGTCCAGCGACCACTTAGAATATACGAGCACGCTGATTTCGAAGTGTTTTGGTAAAAAAACGAAAGAATGGATATATTGCTTTCGAAGCTTTCCAGGACTTATCTCCCACTAGAATGAACGTTAAGCGACTCAAATACATCTGAGAAACTTAGCTTAGGTATCGGTATAAGTAATTATTTTTTACCAAACACGATTGAAAAATGAGAAATATTTGCATAGTTTTAGTAATTATGTAAACATTTCTTCATAAAGGGCTCTGTCCTACCATTTTTAAACGACCTTAATTAGAATAATGAAAGACGAAAATTCTGTTTACTGTCCAAATTTCCAGGAAAATAGTTTAATTAAAGATTTTACCACCTTCCGTTCATTTGTAGTAGTGCGAATGATGTGGAACTACTATTGAAAGTAGCCGCGAAAAATATGTTGACCAGGCAACCCGACATCGCCCGATGAATTTTCTTGACTTTTTTTTCTCAAAAAATCGATCAATGAACTAAGAGGTTATTTTAAGGACTGTCAACGAATGAAATTTCGATGACCATTCGTGGGTGCTTGTTAGTGGTGCAAATCGTAGCACATTTTGAGGCTGTGACGTTGAAGGCGATATTGTTTGCATTGCGTATGAGGCGATGGATGGTGATAATTAGGATGTGTAGAGGGCTATGAATATTCTTGCGGATGTTGGTAGGTCGAATTAACGCCTTCGCAACTTCTGGACTCATTCACCGAAACACTTGGTCCGATGATTACGTGATGAGTTCTCGGTGGATTGATTAACCCAATAAAAGGCGCTAATCACTTCTGTTAGCTAATGAATCGAATGCGTATGTGGGAAATTAATCCAAATGGGAGATATATGATAGGTATTTCATGGGTGAGAATAAAATATACTCGAAAATTTTCAAAACCATTTCCTCAAGGGTTTTTTTTTTACTCCTCAAATTCCTCAAATCAAAAATAATTTATTACTGGAGCAGCAATGAAAAAAATAATCTGCCAATAATTTCAAGCATTAACACCGAAACAATCTTCGTAATAGAAAAATGAGAATAAAATAACCCGGTATTTCATTCCTTAAATTTTAATCTCAGTGATACACACAGGGAGAGTAGTACATGACGCTAAATAAATCTATTTTATTATTTCTTACTTATTCAATATGCGATACTAGAATTAGAGCTCTAAAGTAAGAAAATAAGATCTTTTAAACTTTCATTATTTGCTTTTGCTTTAATTATTCTTTGCGCAGCTGAAATCGTTCAAATCAAAACAACGTAATTCAAATTGACATCAGTACGAAATTTTGCGGAAAAATGTTTAGCGAAAAAAAAATTACATAAATCATTTTCGGGTGTTACCGCGTGGAATTTACTTCAAATGCTCAAAGTTTTGTTTTTCCTGATGGAGACATAGCGAATACGAGTCGTCAGCATTCTCCTGAGCCTTTTAGCGGTAGAATGATTAACCTTTTAAATTACAATTTTTGGTCTTAAAGGATTCGATAGTTAAAGATAAAGTGTTAATGAAAGGAGGAACGAAAGTTGGAGCATTCATTCCACGCAGTCAAATTCCAAAAATGGTTTATGCAAGTAATTGCTACGAAAATCTAAATTCAAAAATATTTCATCAATGTAATTCTTGGAAAGATATCTGCAGCATGACTTACTTGGTCTTAATCTTTTCCCCTTTAAGAACTTTTAAAAGAGACTCGTATCCCAGTATTTCCTTGCGAGCGAAATGAATAATAGTAATAAAATATCATATCAATATAATCATCAATGGTAAGGTCCCTTATGATCCATAATATGATCCCTTGATACCCCCACATTCAGTGAAGTCATGGCAAAATTAGCATTGCCGGAACGAACTTTACTTAACTTTTTGTAGAAGTGAAATATTACTCTGTCTATTTTTTATTACATGCTATTATTTACAGTTTATTGCAATTTTTTTCTTTGGCTACGAATGTATAGAATAGAAATTTTGATGCAATAATATTGACAAAAGTGTTATTTGACTATCATGTCATTTGTTAACCAGTACCGGAACGGGGTTCCGGCACCATGACACCACTGCCCACATTGTAATAAATGATAAAGATTTTTAGTACTTTTTATGATACGACAATTTTTTTAATTTTTTGCCTGAAAAAACAATTGTAAATGCGGCCTTAATATTGCTTTTTGATACTTTTATTGCATATGGTAATTACGATCAGGCCTGAATACTATATCTACAGTAATTGCATTCAACCAACCGAAAGGTTTTTGCTTATATCCACCAATTTGGTATAGTATAAATAACAGCCGCAAGCGAAGAACTTTGATGATTAATTTACCCATGTCCTTGGAAAGAAGACTCTCCTCATACCGCGATAATATTACGATAGACCTTTACTTAACTTTGAGTTAACGTCATCATTCTGCTGTCAATACTTATTGAAACGTCACCCATGGTTAATCTAATCAAAGGAAAAAGACTCTTCCTTTTCAAACATTTTGCTGTAATTTTATTCATGCACCTGAGAAAGCTTTAACCGCGAAAACAATATCAATAGTACAAAAGAATATCGAGAAGAATAAGTTGCGTCCCATTTGAGAATGAATTTCACGAGTCTAAAATATAATTGTACTTATGCTGTTGCCTTCGTCTTATTCAACTGGAATTAGAAAAAAAACGCGTCACTACCTTTTGTCCATCTTTTCATGAGGTGACTCGCAGAGTGAGCTCCCACTAATGATGGTCATAAATTACGACTGCTTTAATGTTAGGGGCAAACTACGGGGAAACTTCCGTATCTTAAGATGATGAAACGAGGGTATGATGTGTGTTTTGGGAACTTTATATTAACATACAATGTCTTAATTTGGCTTCCCGGAAGGATTATTAATATTTCGCATATTAACGTGGAGTTCTCCTCCTGCCTAATCTCTGTGTGTATATCTGAGATGGATGCTCCATTTTTATCTGATATTCAATCTTTCGTAATAAAAAAAATGGTTTAGTATATCTGTAGAAATTTTAGAGTTTAAATCTCAGTGGATTTATTATTTACATCATTTAGGACTCGTTATAAGAGGAAGTTACAAACGTTGACTCCTCTCTTTGAACGCCTCATTTTTTGTTCGGAGCCAAAAGAAAAAAAGGAATGCTAATTTAATTGTTTTACGATCAAATCGTCCTTGTTTTGTCTTAATTAATGTATTTTTCAAGTAAGTCTATCAGTTGTCATGGCCACCGCCATTGCTTAATTTCTCATCAAAATAAACCATATGAGAAAAATATTATAAGAGAGCCAAATGAACACAGCTAAAATGATTGAAAAATATTTCCAAATATTCATTGTAACTAGAGTAATAACAATTTTGTTCTTTGGGGCTATAACCAGGCAGGTATTTTCATATTTGGAGTCCAGCACGTTAACCATTACGCTAGCCACATACCAATGGTAGGGGGCTAATGGCCATTGGTACCTTCGTTGATTTCACGATTTTAAAATAATTAGTTACAATAAAATAAGTACGAGTGGGACCATGTAACTATTTAGATGCCATTTGTATTAGCCTTCTATGCCTAATCAAAATTACAGCATTCAAATCACTTTGTAAACGTTCGTTGCCTCGCCATATTTGGGCTATATAACATCTAGCAGGGATGCATTGGTTTTCCAATCAATTAAGGGAAATCATCTTTTTTTAAACTGAACATTTTTTAGTGCAGAAAATAAAATTCCTGATCGATGAGTGAGAATAGATTTTGGTTTTTAGCTCTCGATGTGCATTACGCGTCATCGAGCGAGAAGAACTTGGGTCTTCTCTTGTTCACTTTACCCTTTCTAACCCAGAGCTGCTTCTGGGAGAAATCAAATTTCAAGATTTTTCATTTTGAAAACTAGACAATTTTTAAGTTTGCACTCAATCATAATTATTGTTACAGCTAAATATTTCCTGAATAGAGGAGAAAATTTATACATTTTTGATGTTGCTTAGAAGCAACATTGGGTTATAATGGGTTAACTTCGCTGATTAAAGCCCTCTTTAAGACTAATACTGCCTTAAAGATGGATTTCTGGCCAAAGCCATATTATAGATTAATATCTCGATATTTTTTAACGATTATTCTTCTCCTGGCGTCGAATGAGGTTTTTTTATGAGAAGCCTGATATCTCCTCTGGTGCATTGCGTAGGGCTTTTCATGCGCTGCACTCTGTTCGTTTAATGGGAAGTAGAGTTGTGGACTCCTTGGTGCCTATCGCAAACGTGAGGCTACCACCGACACCAGGATTCTCCTCTCCCTTCAATTTCTTTCGTCTCAGAGCGACACGGTTAATTTGAATTGTCGTTTGCCTCATCCAAATACTTTTTTCTTTCTAGGAAATTCTCCGGCTTGTATTTTTCAAATTTCGCAACTAATTATTTCTCAGGCGCTTTACACAATAGCCTCTCATTAAATGAGATTTGTGGCGTGCCTAGGACTTCATTACCCCCGAAGGACTGACGTCAAATCCTTAAGGAGGTAGATAATGGAAGTACCGCGTAAAGAAGTGGTGGAGGGGCAGGCACTCAAGTGATTCAATAACTCTCTGGCGTTGTGTGTCTCGCCTTCCGAACGGAGGAAGTCCTTAAGGCAGGAGATCATGCTTTCGGCCTTGTAGCCTGGACATCCGCAGCGCGGAGCGTAAGAGCGTGAAAACAGATGCGCAGATTGAATGGAGTTCTAAATACGAGCTCGGATCATAAGCGTGGGAGTAGCTGTGGAGGATGAAAGAGCAACGCACGCCTATCGTGCGTCATCTCTCAGTAGTACACAAAACTCCCGAGAGGGGGGTCTGATAGAACAATGGCAAGATGTTTTCCATTCATTGTCCATGCAGATTGTTGAGGATTTGAATACAAGTTTTTGCGATATCGAGGGATGCAGGAGTGAACCGGTTAATGGGCTTGTAGGTTATAATCTCTACAACGGTCTACCCTATTATATTGGCTTCCTGTCGTGGGAACTTACGGTGCATTTTTGCATAATGAATCACTTGCTGATTTTGAAAAGTGAGAGTTAAAAACATACCTGCTGCTCACAAGCCTAAGGTATTCTGTCTGGACTTATGAATCAAAAGAACCTGACGTGCGATAGAATTGAACGGATATTAATTAAAAGTCGTCCTTGACTTGTGTTCCTTCGCTATCATGTAATTAGTAGTGCTGGTTTGTTTGGAATTATTTGTAACACTCCCATTTCCTTTCATTAAATTTTTCGTGTCGTCTCAACATTCATCATTCATTTCCTTTCGATGAAAATATTAGTTCATGATAAAGTTTTCTATTTTTATGATACGAACAATTTCAAAATATTTTCATGATTACAAGCGGATTTAATCTATTTCCAGCCAAAAAAAAGAATCGTAATAATCTCCTTGTGTACTTGTAAAACTAATTATCCAAAGCGTAACCCTTTCTAAGCTGTTGAAACATAAATTTCATCGTCAATTTTACTTTTCGACAGACGAAAATGTATACTAAGTTTATTGTTTCAAAATGTTATCATATAAAATTATGAGAACTAATTTTCGAACGGAAGAGCGCCACCGTATCGCCTTTTATATGCCTTAGATGCTGAGATAATTGAGTAATGTAATTGAATACTTTCTTAAGTTAGTCATCCAAGGTATAACAGCAAAAAATTGTCGAATTTGAAACAGAGTGTATTACAACTTCATAGAAAGTTGATTGGGAGTGATAGGACTATGATAAATCATAGGCAAACCCAAAAAATAAATATCATTGAGGGAACGAAAGTCGTATGAGATTGTTAAAAATTTTCTCTCCATATTCTATATTTTGTGCGAGAATCACTTTTGATTTAATCTATTTCCAGCCAAAAAAAGAAACGTAATAATCTCCTTGTGTACTTGTAAAACTAATTATCCAAAGCGTAACCCTTTCTAAGCTGTTAAAACATTAAATTTCATCGTCAATTTTACTTTTCGACAGACGAAAATGTATACTAAGTTTATTGTTTCAAAATGCTATCATATAAAATTATGAGAACTAATTTTCGAACGGAATTTTGTACGAGAATTGACTGATACGACTAAGCGGATACTTAACAATTGCTGCGGAGAACCACGGTGTCATCATCCTATTAATGTCCCGTATTGTGGTATTTTTTTCTTCGTGTACTTGTTTCACAGTACCCGCCCCTGCTTAAAACAAATTTTCGTCCCCTCTGCCAAGTCATCCATGCATGTATCTTCCCATTCTCACTCACGACATCGGAGCCCACGCTCATTCATCACTGAATTGTAATGCGTATCCGTGGGAATCAATTGATTGAGAAAGTTTTTTTTTCCACCGCCTAAAAATCCTCTTGTCACGGTGACTTTCTGCGCTCTTTAGAATTGTCTGCATACCTGTGATGCTTACGAACTTTCACGAGGTCCCATTGCCAAGATGCGTCGGAAGGAACTGAATTCCTTCGGGAAAAAATTAGGCGCTAAAGCTGCGGCTCAAGGTTCAATTATTCTAAATCAACTTCCTCTGCATTAGTCATTATGTAAAGCATCCATTTAATTCGATACGTTGATGCCACACGGAGAGAAATGAAGAACCAAATATGATCCTTTGAGTCAAATACTACGTGTGTTCACAGATAACGGGGATTTGAGTCGTTCAAAAAAATATGTATTCATTTATTTATATATTTATATATTCGTCTTCATTAAATATTGTCGCCTTCCGCATAGACCTGTTAGACCCTATGCACTTATGCCGGTGCTTCTTTCAGTCCTCGAACTTTGGGAATGCCTTTAGTTCTGCCAGAGATTTCTTTTAATGTCATCTATGCTTGTAAAACGACAGCCCTTAACGGTTCTTTTCATTTTTGGAAATAGTAAAACGTAACTAGGAGCCATTTCTTACAAATATGGAGGCTAAGGCATCGTAATAGTACTATTTTCTGTAAAAAAAAATATCACGAACAAGCAATAAAGATTTAGACGGAAATCTTTGATTGGCAGGTGGAAGTATTAACCCACCGTATCCCAAGCCGGTAGTATTGCTCTGGATGTTAGAAAAATTTACGTCATTTCCACAGATTGATCTTTGATTCCTGAAGTGGGATTGGGTTGGTGTGGTGGCTAGAGTGTTGGCTTCCCATCCGGTGGACTCGGGTTCAAATCCCGGCGGCGGCGGCAAAAAATATTCAGGGACAACCCGATACCTGCTTAAATGTTGTGTGGAGGGCTTTTCAAGCGCAACACTCCGTCCGTCGGATGGGACGTTAAGCCGTCGTCCCCGTGGTGCCTTTCGTTAAGAGCAGGCTAAAACGCCGGGTTTCTCTCCACCCTTCCCTCATAGCGCGAATGACCTTAGCTGTCGGTCGCATCCTCTAAATGCCATACTATCTTGATTCCTTAAAATTCCTGAGCTGGTAAGTAAACATAATATATTGCATCGAAACCCTCACCGTTCTACATTAGGTACGGGTGTTTTTCGGGGATAATTTTAAAGACACCAACAGTCACGTTATCCTTTGCAGTAAGTGCTCTTCGGATATCTTACCCGCGCGGAAACCCGAGAAAAGTTTAAATATTCTGTTCGCCGGGAAAGGGTAAAATGATACAAAGTCATCAAAGCGTTGGTCGATTTTCATCGATATTAACTATTCCATTCTTTTACAAAAGTGGTCCTTACACAAAAATTTCTGGAATTGCTCAGGAAGTTATAACTTTGAGGACATCACCTTAACTAAAAATCTTTTATTTTTTTCACTTTTTCTTTCAGATATTCATTTAACTTCCTTCTAAATCTAATAGCAATATTTTTTGGATCGCGCAGGAGGTAATATGATCGGAGATACCACTAAAAATCTTGCCTATTATTATTTTAAAGATCCAAGTATAGTGCAGCAAAAGTAATTTGTCAAAGCTCTTCTTAAATTTATCTAAAAGTGCGCATTTATCAAGGTGCCAAATTTGGTTGAGACATCTATAGCGCAACATACTATTTTATGGTTCCATTGTTAAAATGAGCATTACAAATTATGATCACGTTATTACTAAATAGAATTTTCAATGGTCAATCAATGTAACAATGGCACCGTTTGGCGACACCTGGGTCGATCAAAAAAAATCTGTGGACCACTCAAAAGCTTGCCTATGATTATGTTACAGATTCAAGTATAGCTGCAGAAAAAGTAATTTCTCAAATCTCTTCTTAAATTTATCTAAATGTGTACATTTATCAAGCTACCATATTTGGTTGAGACATTCCTTGCACAATATACTATTTTATGATGCCATTGGTAAAATAAAAAATTAAAAAGCTAACATAATGTTTTTCTATCACTTCCTGCCATTTACTAGAGGTCGTAAATCATCGCCACATATTTAACTATCTCCGCACCGCATAAGAGAGATTGATGAAGTCTACTGAATAACAGAATTCTTTCGTGCTCTGAGTGTCGTGTAATTCTTCCTAGAGATTTCTCCGACACGAGTTAAGCAGTTGAATAATCCTAGTGGTGTCTGTTTTGTCGTCACTGTGGTCGAGAATGATTCTTTCGCTCGCTTGAAACCGCAATAGGAATGCGTTACGCTCGTCATCGACGTCTTAGGCTCATTTTGTTCTCACCTCAAGTCCTAACTTCCTATAATTGCTTAACCACTGGGTAACGAGGCAGTTGGTGAGGGAGTGCCTAAATGGCATCGTTCGTTCAGAAAAGGAATCGCATTTTGTTAAAATAATTTGTCAGAGGGTAAAGAAATATTCCTCATGCAGCCATTTTATCATACCTTTAAAAATAAAAAGCAAAAAAAATATATTAAAAAACACGTTTTTTTACAATAACTGCTGATTAGGTTTATTGAAGAGTAGAAGCACCTGATAGGTGAGTAAGGATTGGCACCCGCGCTTCTCCGAGTGATGAAAAGCTCATTTTTTACTATTAAGCGTATTTCATACTGTTTTTATATTTTTTTACTTTCATTTTCTTCTTGTTAGTAATAATAGAAGTGTGAATTTTAAATTAATTGATCGATTTACATGTTATTTTCATAATTATATAAAATTGACCCCTACTAGGAAAAAAAATTATTTGAAAATATTTAGATCGAATTATCCACGCTCTTTATGCTTAAATATTTATATTTGACCTTTTTGGATGTAATATATTATCCGAACGTATTTTATTATATTTATGAAAAGTAATTTAATCGTTGCTGCCTCAATTTATTGGGATTTCGTCATGACGATGAGAGAAAAAACGAAAAATTTTCTTCGATAAGTTTATTCACCCAACCGGTTCCGACGCTGACTGTAGGGACTTGTACCCTTGATAATGACACAGTAAGTATCGAAACCGGTTGGTTTGAATAAATAATCTGTTTAAAATTGCTTAGTCGTCATTGCTTCCATCAAGATGTTTGAATAGTATTTATTTTGAATTACGCCATCTTGGCCTATTAAGGAGAACTTAAATTCATTTATTTATATTGTTACATATCAAAATATTTTAATACTTGGAATGTTGGTATCTTATATATTTAATTGCATCCTGGTGGCCAGGCGACGGTAATGTGGGTTTCTCGCCGTCCAAGAGCGAATGCAAGGCATATACCACTCCCGCACCTTCGACTCAACCGCAGTCGTACTGAAGGGGTGTTAGCCTAAGCAGGTCTCACTAATCGTAGTGCTCGTATGGCATGGCATTCGGAGGAGGTGAGCACAAACTGCTGAGGTCATTTGCGCCAGGAAGGAAGGGAAAGGAAGTGAGGGTGAGGAGAAATCCAGCGTATGCATTAGCCTGTTCTTTACGAAAGGCGTCAAGAGGAACGTTTAAAGTGTTTTTTTTTAATTATTGATAACCATTTATTAAGATCAATATTGACGACTGCATGTTAACCAAAAAACAACCCAGCTTTACTTCGAATCCCCTCATACGTGATGTTTTTTTTCTGTTTTTTTTTTATTTTGTGAGATTTATCTCTGTATTAGAGGAAGATTCATGCTTGGTGGTTGGCCCTGGGTTAATGGTTGGCCCGGGCCCCTTAGGCCTCCCTTTGATCCGGCCCTGCTGTGTTCTCGAATGTATTTCAGGAATCTAGCGCCGCCCACCACAACTCCACGTGCTCAACTGCCTTCGCTCGCAACCGGATGAGCCGCTCGTAAACAAACTCTTGCTATCCGGAGAGAAAGAGGCAACTCCTTCCACCTCCCCAATCCACCACGACCTGTCGCGTGGAGCATTCTCTTTTCATTGAGACTGCTCCGCTATCCACGGCGCCGCCCGCATCTTTCATCCAATCAGACTCACTTCATCGCGTCACGATCACGAGGTCGGCTCAACCGCTGCGAGGAAAATAACACGAGGAACTAGGCTGCAGCACTCTCTCGTCTATGGATTGAGAAGTTTTCTGGAGGAATAGAATTTAGATGATAATTTTTTAAGGCCGACTGTCAATTTACTCGAATGGTGATACAGGCTTCATAACTAACTCAGCTATCATGTGACGACTAAAAGGTACGCTCCAGCACGCAGTAAATAAAATAATCATAGAAAATGGATTGGTTTGGTGTGGCGAGGCTTTTTCTTTCTCACCGTTACACCCGATGTGATTTATGCCGTGAGGTAGTTCTCTGTATCAATTGATACTCTGAATTCATTCACTAAGTGAAACAACCTGAAGGTTGGTTTGGATTGGTGAAGGTGGGGCACACTCCAAACGAAGACACATATGTGTGTGAATGACATATACTCGGGGTAGAGGAGACAAATCCTATCCCTGGGCCAATTAGCACTTCAAGGTTTTTTGATAAGGGCTGTTCCCAAGGCTTCTCCGGGGATTTAAGACTTCAACCCTTAGGTTACTAGCAAATAGCTATGCCCTCTATGTTGAAACGCTCTCAGGGCTCGATGTTTATTCTAAAAATGATTCCATTTCTCGAATAGGCTTACACCATATAAGTACTTACAAAATATATTAGTGCTGCGACTGAGTATTTTGTAAGTTTTCTTCCTTATCATCTTGCGCGACAGACACAATCCAGGTTCGGTGTCATTATTCTCCCAAATGTTAATCGAGGCTTCCGCAGAGTGGTGCAGTTAGATTACCGGGTGGTACTCCGCGTAGATTCATCTTTGTGACAAAGACGAATGGACGCGGCGGACAAACCGGAAACTTATCTTCGCTTATAATTATTATTATTATCATTTTTTGATGAATTTAATCTTCACGCTGATCAATAAACACCATTGGGAAATTTAAGAATACCGGTGCTAGCCACGATGATATTTTTACGGAGTCATCCCCAATGCACAAATCCTGATCAAGACGAATGATTTTTTTCTCTGTGGATTTTTCACAGCATTTAGAAATTAAATGTCGAAAATAATTCTAAATATATTGCTTTGTAGTTCTAATATTGCAAAGTTAACGCAGGTAAGGTAACATTCCTGTATGATACCAATCCTTTCAATACGAATTACGTACAAGTTCTCGAGTATAAAATTAGAAGAGTAATTGAACCGATAATCTGTAAAAATTTAATCATCATATGGCAAAATTATATTTTTGAATGGTTTTTAGTCTTTTTATGAGTCTCTCACTTTAATTTTATCCCCGCTAAATGCCATTTTTGCAACAGTAGGAATATATTCAATGCACCGCGCATACTTCTTTCGCTAATATCATAGTTTCCAATAATGAAATTGATATTTGTCACTAAATGGCGTTGTTTGTCCATGATAAAATAAATTTCTGTTATTTTTCATATAAATTAAATAAGGAATTTATTCAAGAAAAAGAATATATGAAGACAGAATTCATTTGAAATATTTATTACATCAGTGCAATTATTTCTGATACAAAGGTTTATGACAGTGTATATGGATCAAGATAAAGTAGCTTAGTTTTCCTCGTAAATTTCAGCATACCCTACATAAATATAAAATCAACGTAGGATCAAACATTTCCCCATTTAAGTCTCACTGTGTACATTAGTATAAACTGGTCTACACCTAGACTTACGGGCCGAAATGATAATTGTGATTGCCATTGCTGACGGAGTAAATGTAACTCAAATTTATCGCTGAATAACAAATAGCTTGAATAATATGACAAAATACATGCAATTCCAAGGGAATTATTAATCGTCACGTATTCGTCATCATGATTCCATCAATAATTTAAAACTTCTTTCCTGGGCTGCAGTTTATAATATTCTCGGCATTACGCAAAGTTTTTTAAGAAAGTTTTTATTGATTAGTATTAAGAACCTCCTTCTCTGGATTATTATATAAGAATATTATTAAGAATCAGAATATTAATAAGGATACATTAACTAACTAATTAATTATTCATCACTTTCAGAGGCAGACTAATTGAAAAGAAATGGAAAGTGGAGAATCCCGAAGCAACGCCTATAAGAAGAGTGAGATATGAAGAGATTCAAGAGTTTCTCGACCTGGATAGCCATACGGAAAATTATTTTTATCCACTTCCTATTAAAACATTTTGCTGCTTTTCTCTTTACCATAATTTTTCTGCGCTTTTCCCGTACGAAATACTCTCATATGAACGTATTTCGCAAGATTTTTTTAGAACGTAATCTTATTTCGCAATCAAGCTCCTCCTAATGAAGTTCAAAAGGGCGCTGTGTAAAGACAAAATAAATTAATATTTGAGTTAGCCGTGGTTGGAACGCGCTTTCTATAATGAGATGAGATGTACTGCGGTTGAACAGATCCGTGACACAATTGAATTTATTGTTATCAGGGCCGTGTGCATGGAAACACCTATTTTGAGATTTCAAGGCTCGAGATATTTGCTAAGTGATGCATCATGAATGTTTTAAACTAACCTTTTTACTCATTACGGATTTTTCATATTTGCTCAAATTCGTAAAGGGAAACCATCTTCTTAAACAAATATTGAAAAGGGAGAAAAAAAGTACTTGCGAAATTTCCATTTTTTCCGTCTAGATTCACTTTCAAATAAATTTGTAGAAAAAAATATTAAAAATCGATGCTTAATCATTCTCCAGGCCTCAAAATATCCACACGCCCCAATCTGAGCGGTGGGGCTGAAGTCTACTAAATCATCCCGTCAAAGGCCCCCCTTAAAAAATTCGGACTGCTGACGCAGGTGATTTTAAAATTCTCCGCTTTCCTGTTGCCGTTCTGGCTTTTGGGTCGCTCAGTAATTATTTATACCGATAGCGAAGCGCGGTCAGCAGACGAACCATCTCGGTTCTGATTTTCTACGTTACCACGTGATTATGACTCAGATAATAGATTGGCATGATAATAGATATCGGACTATCAAGATTATCTGCACCAAATTTCTAAATATAAAGCATTAATATGTTCTGCTCCTGAGCTAACTAAGGTAATATAATATTTTTATGTGATAAGGTATGATTTTTATTATACTTAGCTTATGTTTGTCAGTAAAATGATATTTCAATATATTCATTACGAAGCTGAAACCAGTTTATTATGATTACCTAACGGTCACGATATTAATACGACTTCTATTTGGAGAATCATGAGATAATTAATAAAAAGCCGATATTATTTCGAGTATTTTCTGAATTGTAATGTAAAACGTAATAACGTGCTTTTTTTAATGTTCAGCCTCAAAAATTAAATCATCGAAAAATATCAAATATAAATGATATAACATATAATTATTAATTAGCCAAAAATTATTATTATCCTTTAGTATAAAATTCAATACCATAACAAGACATGCCATTGAGAATATGAAGCCTTAAATGAAAAGCAAACTTAATTAACTGAAAATAAAACTTGGACTTGGACTTATTTTGAAAATAGCGTTTCTTTTTCTGCTAATTTTTATTAATTACGAAGCCTATTACTAAATGTTTGCTCAGACTTAGTTTACACGCTTTTTTCAATCATCGTATTAATCATGTTTTTAAGAGTGTAGTATTCCAATTCCCTTTATCCGTCGTAAACTATTTTATTGATCCAATTTTAATTTTCTTCGTCAACTATAAGTAATTTTAACGGATGATTGTTAGTAAAACTATGCATCTCGGCACCGCTTATTCTATTTATGCATACCCTAATGACCGATTGTGAGGCTAGAAATATTGGCTGCATCGCTCCTTTATTTACTTTTACAATACCGATTAAGTAATGGTCATTTATTTCTAAAATGCTTTCATTGTTCATCATACATTTGTAATGAGGTGGAAATTATTAATTTTTCTCCTCTTACATACAGGTTAAATTACTTGGGCTGTATACTGTAGGGAAAGTTTAGCTCATCTGTTAAAATCTTCAATACACTCGGTATCAAGGCTAACAAAGGCTGGATTTCTTTTTTAAGAGGTGAACGTTGGTAATTTATTATTTATTTTGTACTTTTTATGAGTAGAGACATTTTGAGAAAGAAAAAATAAGTTACTCTCTTTGTTCGGAGATCAATTTGATAAGTGAATCCACTTTGATGGATAGCTTCTCCTTCTACGGAACATGAGCGTGAAAATGGTACTTTTTCATTCAGGACATATGAAATCAGTTACCATGTCAAGTATTAATAGGTTCAAGGTGGAAATTCAAAGAAATTTCATTCATCCTATTTTGGGATTTTATTAAATGTTCTGAATCAATCCGAAAACAATGAGATACATATAGCGAAAGGGAGGAGATTGGGCTACCATTAAGCCAGAAAAACAAACGCTTGAAGATGCGAAAAAGTTTTGCAATATGGAAAAACGATTAATATAAAATGAAAGAAGCTAAAAAACAATTGTCAGGCAAAGAGTGTATTCAACAAAAAGACGAATCTACTGATTGCTGATAATAAAAGCATAGGAGTAAGATAAAAATTCATCAGATACTAAATATGAAGCATGTTTCTCTACGGAAGCGCGGCTTGAGTGTTAACAGCAGCAGAGAGGACAAAAATGGAAGCAATCTAAATGTGGAACTGACGACACATGATGAGCTATAATGGATCGACCGAGTAAGTATTGAGGAAAAGCTAACAAAGAGGGTATTTTGCAAGATTTTCTAGAAACCTTAAGAAAAAGACTTAGTATTTGTTATGGATGCAAATCCGAAAACACTGAGATATAAATATATTGCGATAGGGAGGAGATAGAACTAACATTAAGCAAGGATAACAAATGCTTAAAGATGCGAAAAAGTTCCCGTAAATGGAGAAAACTATCATAATACAGCAGTAATTTTGTTATGAGATGGTAAATTAGGCTTATCATCTGTATCAAATCTATTTTTATGTTCTAAAATTTCTATACTTTTATTATTTTGTTAGAAACCATTGGTGTAAAATCATAGTGTGCAATATGTGAAACGTAATGATGAAGTAATAAATACATCTGGGGAACAAGTCTGAATCAAATTTTAAAAACTAATTCTAAATGTTTTTTTTTCTAAAAAATTCTAAATTCACTACATATTCTTAATTATCTTTGCGCTTGCGAATTGGACAAGCATTCATTCATTCATTCATTGCCATTGCCGCGGAAAATATGTAGTAGAGAAACTTTGAATGTTACTGAGAAACGTCGATCATTTTTCATGCCTCGTTAATGAGTTTTGATGGATTATTTATCTTCCCAGAAACGAGCTCTCCATCCCCTTGGTCTCATTCCTTACGGATGACCAATTTATGATTTGCAAAAAAAGCCAGCATCACATTTTTTACGCTTGTCATCGTCTTCCACTCTATGGTGACACTCTCACGGATGAGTAAATGACGAAACCGAAAATATCTAAGGCTTCCCTCGGAAGAGCTACGAGGAGTGGACAACCAACGAGACATAGGCGACGGACAAGTGGTTTGAGTGCGAGCGAGAGAAATGGGGAAGATACTTAGAGGTTAGGGGAGAGCTATGAAGGAGCGTTGGTGGTGAAAGGTTCCAGTGTTTAGCAATCTCACCCGTGGCCGAGAAAAAGCCCTCTGAGCGCAGACTCGACCGCGCGGTGCCATGGTGAAAGGGTGCCTTGGCGGGCATTGATGTCACCGAGCGTTGAAGTCTCCGGCTGCAGTGCTGCTCCTTTGGCGCCTTTTAAGTCAGTTACAAAGTACGCGAAAACCCATTGCTCTGACCCCAGTTATGGCAAAGGAAGCGGCTTGATCGATGCATTGCTGGCTTGGTTGGGTTGGTGGGTGGATAGATATTTGGAGGAAGCGGCGGAAACAGCTTCGGTCATTTGCCCCTTACGGGAGGATAGAAAAGGAGGGGTGAAGGGAAACCTGGTGTCAGCAATGGTCAGCTTTTAATGAAAGGACCAAAATGGCCACCGAAAAGCTGGGAATGGGAAGGTCTATTAGCTTTATGAACGTCAATTTCACAAGGGCACTAGGAGATAATTTGTTTCTTTCACTCTATTTTCTAATATTTTAGAGATTCAGAAATTGCCTTTTATCCATTCATGTAAGAATATGGATAAAATTATACTTGACACGGGTCCAATATTTCACAAGTCCTCGCATGAGAAATGCCGCTTTTATTTTACTCAAATATTACCTCATCCTAGTCCCGCGTTCGGCGAAAAAATTCGAAAGAATCCATATTTTGCTGATGCATGGTGTGCTAATAAATTACGGAATTTCTGTCATCCTATTAAAAAAAAACAAGTTATTTTCACTTTGGCACCTTTTATCAAGATATGGAAAATGATATACTTATTTTCTGTCCCCCTGCGGTCACTATACCTCTCTTAATGCTCCGAATGGCTGTCGCGTGCCCTCTTTCCAATAAACGAAACCATTGTGCACAAACATATGTTTCACAGAAATTGGCTCTTGGGGTTTAAGCCACTAATATCTAAATGATTTCCTTACTTGAAATACCTCTTACCTATAAATAAATTCATGAAATTTTCGGGTAGAGAGATTTGTTTTAGTCTGAGAGCATCAACCATCTTGTATGATTTGAAATTTGATAATGACGGAGAATAGAAAAAAAAGTGGAAAGATTTAGTTTAAATCCCTCATTACTCGAGGAGGGCACAAAGGGGACTTGGTTTCATTCGATAATACGTGCTTAAAAATTGCCTCCGCTAGCGTTCAAGTAACAATCAGGATTTTTATGAACAATCACCAGCTCTCGAATTTGAGCTCAGGCATATGGAGTCCGAAATCACAACTCTATCCGGAAGACCAGTCTTGCTTTAGAGCTGTTAAGTATGCAGGTCCTCATGACGGTCAGCGGCTACTTTCAAATGACCGCGGAAGTGGTCGCCCTGTAGCTTCATCGGCGTCACTTGCCATTTTTCACACAATAGTGTGAGCACTTACTGGTAACACCATAAAAACCTCTACGCGATCAGGTGCTTAATTATTTTGAAGTCCATATTGTCAGCACGTATCTGCTTCAAGGGGTGTAAGCTTGGGTATGTTTCCTGAACAGTCGGAATGTATGTGCTTATACATGCTATCTGTCAGTCAATACTATCAAATGTGTCATTTTAATGTTTATAGCCTTAAGTTTTATCATGACAATGTGAGTGCGCAGTTTTCACTCAAGTGCATTCACGTAATTATGAAATTTGAGTTAATTTTTTTTTATTTTCTAAAAATTATACCTCCTTGTGCATATTGGCGCATTAATCAAAAGCTAAATGGTATATCTTATAACATATAGCCATAAAGTTTTTAAAATAAAATCGAAAGAAATGCCATGCCATTTCAAAAACGAGGATAGAGTTATAGAATAAAAATATGACTAATTTGTCCTCCCTTTTTGAAGATTTTAGAACATTTTATCGATTTTTCAACTTTTTTTCAATTTTTGTTGACTTTTTACGATTGTTTTCCTCCTTAAAAGGTGCCATAAAAATTTTTAATTTAAAATAATAATTTTCAATAAATAAAACATGATATTAGTATCCATATGCAAAAGTAGAAAGAAATCTTGCGTATGGTAATGGATAAAGTCTTCCCTAGCCAAGGGAATAAGGAAGAGTTTCAGATGGATTACAAAATAGCACCTTCAGAGTAAGGGAAGAAATCGAGTGCACGTCATGCCGCTCAGCGTAAGTAGCAGGTCATTTGTGTGAAAAGACGAGCTGGCTTTGCAAGATGGATCACTTTTTTTGGTCTAGGATGGGTGAGGGTGGCACTTTCGGAATACTAAGTGAGTTTTTCTCACTTGCTCTCGTCAGGAATGTGAAAAGGAGCGTACGGATTGCGAGATAGTCATCACCGTTCACTTCGTTTCCGCGAATGCTGTTTTCCGTATTGCTTATCGTGGAGTGCATTCTATGCCGAGTCGTGAAAATGTCACTTGGCCGTCCGCCTTGGCCTGAAATCTTATGCCAAAAGCGATAGAATATACATGCAGTCTCTGCTTTAGGATACGTAGTAGATACATTTTAAATGCATCATATCAAATGCGTGTATTATTGGAGTCGTGGATGCCTGGGGTTGTCTTTGGAATCAAGTGCTTGTTAATGTGTAATATGCCTACTAGTTTGCAAGCTGCCTCGATGGACGTAAACCGTCTGTCGTCGGAAGGTTTTCGGATGCCAGCCGTTAATTGAATATTCTAAACACTTTATTTTTGCCGGGATTTAGTCGTTGTGGTGGCTAGAGTGTTACTTTATACTCCGTGGGCCTAAGTTCAAATCCTGGCCGCGGCAGATAATTTTGCGAGGTCACCCGATCCCTTGATTGTTATGTGGAGGACACTTCAAAAGCAACGCTCCGTTTATCTATTAGCTGATGGTCTTCTCCTAAAAGTACCATACTAATTATATGCGCGCTTTGAGAGATTTCATGAGCATATATCAACCCAGCCTGAGCATTAATGATTCACATTAATACTTCACCCATGATTGGCCAATGGCCATGGTAGGAAATTATTTCGAGTGTGACGAAGGCATATTTAGTGACTATAGAAGATGCTGAATTATGGGTGATTATGGAGGTAATATTTCAAGGAAGAATTTTGAGCAGAAAGTATAGCAAAAGATGAGATCTTTTGAAAAAAATGAGTAAATCTAGAATAAATACCAGTTATGAGGAAGAAAAAATATTTTCTCCTCTGTTTGTAACCATACATAAGCAATTTGTAATTGATCGATTGGTTCATCACATGCCTAGCCTTAGAGCAATTTAAACGGCCAGATGATTATTTTCCCACTATATGCACTCTTTGCCTCCATCGAAAAACTATCGAAAAAAAGCATGGCAGTCGTGGGACTGCCGTTGGAAGTGAAAACTTTTTATTTTAAAAATTTGGAAGTTGATTGATGTTAAAAAATTTATAAGAAGCCTATGCTACAAACTGGATTAGGAATATAAACGCAGAAAAGCCAAGTTACTAGTCGAAATTCAAAAAAGTATTTTTTATAACTATTGTTATGAACAAAATCGACTAGCTATTGCAAACACTAAACTTAGCAATCCTTTCTGCTTCAGAATATATTTTCATACAGGAGTAACGAGCAAATCAAAAACTTTTTCTCTCTCTATTTCCCTCTCCTTCGTTAACAGCAAGGCGGTGACGATTTTGAGGTGACGGTCACGCGAGTTCAGAGTTTTTTTACCCATCTGAAAAAAGTGCCTAACGCGCCATAAGAAGTTCTCACTTCAAAACTTTTTCTCCGCGTGTTTCCTTTTTTATACTTCTACAATAAATAATTGTATACACTTCACATTTATAAATTAATTTTATCGCACAACATTCGAATAAGATAATCAAATTGAACGTATAAAAAGAAATTGAGTTATATTGTACTAACCTTCACTATTCTTGTATCGAGTACACTCTCCTGCACGAGTATGGACTGGTAACGGTGACGGTGATGCAGGTCTAATGGTTTGTAACCCTCCACAAGTACTGTGTATATAACGAGTATACTGTGTATATACAGAATATACACAATTATACATGTATGTAGTAGCGGTGATAGTGACGGTGTCGCGAGTCCAATGTCTTTCACCCATCTACAAAAGTGCTCAACGCGCAATAAGAAGTTTAATTCTGAAATTGTTGACCCGTGATAATGAAAAGTATTAGTACTCATTATTGTTTGCATCCACTTAGATACGTAGAAAATCACCCGTGAAACTTATCGTTTGTGATTCAATAAATCTAACTGAGAAATGCGTGGGTGCTGAGCGGCTATACCTACTTCATATTACATGTATTATAATACATAGAAGCTTAAACATGAACATAATGATAGAAGCTTAAAAAGCAGGCAGATTTCATACACTACAATTTTCATCTTGCAAATTTGGCTTCTTTCATCAGCCAATGGTAATATGATAATTCTAAAAAGTGGAGAAATGTACTTCAACCACTTTATAACAATTTTCATATTCTACGGTGCTAGGTTTGATTTCACGCAGGAATATTTGTTTTTATCGACATATTGTTACCAAAGATAGCAATTTGTTTACTAAACATGGAGGTTATCGTGGCAGGATATCCAAATTCTGGTGTGAGAGGAGTGCCAAAATCAGTGAGGTAAGTTTCACCGAATTCTTCGCACGGATTTTTCAATACGTGTCAACTCTTTGGTAGGGAATACGCCGCCGTGAAATGGCACTTTGCTGTTTCCCGTAAAGAGTGCAATGACGAAAGTAAGATTGATGGATGATTGCGATGGGGTTTGGCAGGAGTAACCAAATGCAGGAGGTGAGATTTGAATGATCGATGAAGAAAGTGTCCGGTGTGAGATTCGACTGTTGTCAGTTTCTTTACACATCGGAGGCATCCTGATTTTATTTACGTGCGTAAATTTGGCAGGAAATCTAGTAGTTGTAGGTTTTATCAGTGGTTCATAAAACTTTTACTCAATTGAAATCATTTATTACAAAACAGACAAAATTTTGCATCTTATAAGTTGCGTTAATTTAATAAATAGCTGTTTAATTAATATTTTTTACGCTTTCTTTTCGTGAAATATTGTTACGGCATTTAGAGTGTAAAGTCAATTTTTTTGCTCGTAATAAATCTTGTTCTCAAAAACTTTAAGCTATTATATCGAGCCCATTATTCCGTAAGATATATATTCACCGTCTAGCGGTTCAAGATTCATCCGAATGTGATCTTTTAACATCCCAAAGTTCTAAAACATGCAAAAAAACAAATCTCTTCGTGCCCCTTTTAACCCAAACCCCTTGTAACTTTTAAAAGAATGATCAATTTGGATATGAATAAGCTTTACTCATTTAATATTAGTTCTTTTGTTACTATCTCGGGTTAGAAACAAAGATACGAGTTTCCTTGATTTGCAAATTTCTGAACACCGTCCTTATTCCTAAATTATTTGTCGAGGGATCGCACTCCCAAGGAACACAGTTAAAATCGTATGAATATTGATGAGATTTCATTTTTTTCTCGGTCGGGTTTGGTTGAAATTGGATATCCTCACTTCCACTTATACTCTCAAGCTACTTCGAGAGAAGTGTTTGATGTTCGTTCCTGTCGCACAACAATGGACCCCACTCTTCCAGTCCTCGAGGAAAATTCCTCACCATGTGGGGCCTTCTCACTACGTTTCAGCAAGCGGTCGGCTTTTTCCACATGTCCCCAAAATATTTGGCTTCCACTCTTCCGAGCCACACTTTGTGTGGACAAAGTCCCGTGACATCGAAACCTTACACCAGGACTTCAGACGTTGAAGTCTCCATAATATACTGTTACTTCCTAGACTTCTCATCATTAAAATCAAATATCTTCTGAGCTTTCTTCGACAAACGTCTAGGAATGGATATTCTGCGGCCGCATATTTTTCTTTCCAAAGGTAAAGGAACATCAACGAATGTCAGAGGACCATTTCACCTAAATTTGCCGAACTGAGTCATAATTAACTCCGAATTGAATTAGCTGTTGTGAAATTGACATGAATGAAATGCAACGATGCAAAACACCACATTGATGACAGTGGAATAAGTATCCTAACAGAGAAGAAAGCAGATGCACCGTTAGCTGTGTTTTCCCCACCATTAAAAGCACGAAATACCTCAGATTTCCAATGCTAAATTGGATGATTCGAAAAATCCATGGTTCCAATTACCTACACTCTAGTTTCATGAGGGGTTCGATAAAAAAAGTTGACCTAACACTGCATGATTTACCAGTCTCAAGGCCATATTATATATGTTTTGTTATCGTGTGAAATCATCATAAATAGAATAAACACTTTAAAGCATGTTCTACATCAAGTATCACTACAAATTTGATTTAGAGTGATTTGTAGTACCTTTATTGGAGGCAGCAAAATAAAGAAAGGATCTAATTTTATCTTACCAAGTAATCTGCTATATAGTTTCATAACCCTTTATCTTCTTAAATTGAAACCTACCTGTAGTTTTTAAACTTCGTATAAGGTATTTCGTTTTAATAATTTCTTTCCTAATCTTAATATATTTTAACCATGCCAATGAAGGATTAAATTTCTGTTGCCATGAAAGGACCAAATTCCCAAATTTAACCTTTGGAAAATAACATTTCATTGCAATCCTAAATTATGTAATAATGTAGAGGTTATAGCACTCCTTATCCTTACTCTTTATTGTTTTTTTTATCGGCAAAATTTTAATTTCAAAATATTCTGAATTCGTAGTATCATTATGCTAGTAGATTGTTCCGCCTTGGCAACAGCTTTTTCTAAGAGAGTCACGCTGGTGGTCGGAATGGTATTTTAGATTTCCATATTTTGAATTAGAAATAAAGGAGTAAAACTTTGTCAGGCTCCCTATCATATTAATATGGGCACGACCCGGGTTTCGTTACGTAGTTAAATCTTTAGGTGACTGATCTTATATTCATATTTTGTTTTTTAGTTTTAACATCATTCAGAACTAGATCCTAAATAAATAATAATATGTAATACATGATTGCGTAAATTGTATACCACTTGAAGACTTATACATCTGTCCAAAATACATCCTCTAGGTATTTATCTAATATAACTTACTTCTGCAGGTATAATATGTACAAAAATTGAGAAGGATTTTACTACAAAAAGCTTAATTTACAAATCTAAAATTCACTTTATGCAGGAAAATCAAATATTTCCTTGTTTGCGTTTTGCTGGACTATCAGAGGGTCATTAATCTATTTTTAATATTTTACGATTGGTAATATTTATTTGAAAGGAACCTGAGTGATCAGAATACCTGTTCAATTAATGAACGATATAGTGACAATTCTCTTTAAGCAAGAAACAATGAACCTTAATTTTTCATGGAAAAGGGAATAGTTTTTAATTCATCAATTCTCAAGAAAATTTTAGTCACATCAGATCATCTCTAATCTTTTTCTTTTATCATGTGAAGAATCAACCTGAAGAGTTCAGATGAGATGAGATCAGAATGATAGTTGCAATGGTTATCTGAACCTCATCATGCGAAAAATAAGATTATATTGTACCATTATACTATCAAAATAGAAACAAATGGAAGTTGTAAGGAAGCCTTTTACGGTAGGTAGAGAGCAACATACCAATTTTCCGCGATGCGGAAGTTCCCCATCCCTGTGGAAAAATTTGCATTCCCACGCGCTTCCCACCGCATTGACGCAAACCAGTGGTTTGCAGGGTCATTAATTAAAAAGCCAGAACTTAACCACAAATCTTCTTTCATCCTGATGCGGAAAAAACATGCATGCTATCGAGTTCCAACCGTATCATCATCCCCAGAAGACTCGAGCCTGTTTATTCACTTTGACCTCCGTCCCCCGGTTTGACCTTTCCGCTCACCAATTTCGTGCACTGAGTGATATGAACTCTTAGCTCCTCTCTTTGCCTTAGATCCACGCTTATCTTCACTTTCAATGGCCTAAATATTTTCTCTTAGCCTCCATTGCGCAGCTTGTGATGTATTTTCTTGAAAGCTCTGATGGAAGCTGAGTTATCCCTTCGCGGCTGTTGCTGAACGTAAGGAAAATCGTCACTATTGCGGCAATGACGGTCGTAACCCTTATACCGCGGAGGGATTAAGTTTTACGATGCTCATCAGAATAATACGCATCTGAGGTCGAAGTGCGGAAGTTCATCACAAATTTCCCGGTTCACAGGGTTTCTGTGATGTGTGAAACAGGTTCAAGAAGCGGTTGATTTTGAAGTGAAATCCCTGACCATATTTGGTTCTGTGTCGAGAGCCCCGAACTGGGTCCTTCTTCTGTCTCGGTATTAAGTTTCCCCAGTGAATGAGGGCCATTCAATGCACGTGTAAAATGACCTTTGACCAAGATTTGATGACTTTAGTGTTAATGTGAAAATTTACCCTGCCTAACTATATTCCATCCATCATGGTCCATTTCGTTTGGAGGTAGACATTTTGCGCCGTGAAATAAACTGCCATGTTCACTCTTTAAAACACTGACAAACACACCCTTCTCCAGTGCATTAAATCGATGCTTAAGAAACCAAATAAATTAAAGGACGCAGTCACGGAAATTTTTTCCAAAAATTCGAAGTTTGCGATTGCTCTCTGATGCCTACTGTCCCTATGACTAGGTATTGAACACAGGATGATCCTTGAAACCTTCCTAACGGTGTTATTTTGACCGCATTCATATCCAGTATACATACATGCAGACAGTGTATACATATCCCACTGTTTTCAGTGTGTACTCAATTGCTATAAAGTACATATAATTTTTAAAGGGATGGAGGTAGCTTTATGGGAAAGCACTTGGCCGTTGGCTATTGATTCCCGGGTTCAAAACTCCGAGTGAAAACTGCGGATACTTCTAGACAAAGTGGTTTGAGATATGTACTCAAAGGTAAAGGTATTTTATCTGTGACCGTTGAGTTATAAGATCGATAAGATAATACAAGATATTGTCGTGCTTCATGTAACTATAGCAGTATAGAGAGAGTAAGAAGAATAGGCTTATAAAAGAACCATCCATGCATCTACGTGTTTGAGTTCTCTATGTAGGGAACTTCCATTACAGCACTCAATTCGTCATTCTAATGCTCTTTTAGACCATGCATAGGTATATAGTATGTTAATACTGACTTTGAGGTTCCCTTAACACTGAACTTATTTCCTTTTCCTAAATGGCAAAATTGATTTCAGCTGTCTGTTGCTTAACCTGAGAGTCTCAGGATTCTTTACTGTGGAGTTTAGAAGTTTAGATCAACTCGACCAGGTTTTCGCGCAGTTGATTCACCAGGAAAGAACTGAATCATTCTTTATTGAATATATTCTCACTCTCCACATTTCCTTAATGCAACCTTTCATCCTCCTCAATATCTTATGGCAGACGAGTACCTTCATTACAGAGATGTCATTAGCAATATTGAAATTTTACATTGAAGTGTTGTCCATAAGTACAGCAGGATATTATTTAAATTAAAATTGCTACGAACGCAACTTTGGAAATGGCCTTAATTGTAAGCGCACCTAATAGTTTGAAGAGATAATTACTTCCAAGTGTAACGTCTAAATAAAAGCTCTTTTATGTTGATGTGTGTGATGCATTGGTTGGGTGCGTTTGAAGACGTGCAAATTGTTTATGCTGTGTTGCCAAGACTTTGATTAGGTGAGAGAAGAGGATATATGGCAAGAGATGAAGGGGTGCTCTTAGGAAATAATTCCATCGTAATAGTTAAATGAATAAATGTGTTTGAAAGACAATTGCATGTGATCGACGCGTCGCGACGTTACGCAAGGCAAAGTTTTCCCATGGATATGTGGGTTACTCACCTTGAGGAGTGCTTTATAAGGGAATCATTTGGCAGTAAACTGTATAACCTCTCTACCAAATCATGGCCTCAAAGTGGGAAAATACTTTAACCCCGGTAACAACTCCTCTCTGGCTGTTAAGTTCTCTTCCACGATAACATGAATAGCCTTGCGCCTATCGGGCCAATTTTACGTCAAATTGTGCACAGACTTGATGTATTGTACTCCAAATTTGAGGTGTAAACGCTTTCAGTTACCGAGTTCACCTATTTTCTTTGCCTCGATGACCAACCTTGGAAGTGAAATAGATTTTCTCAAATGTTATCGATTCAGTAATTGGCAAATCCTTAAATTCAACTACATGTGGACTACCAGGTTGCGAAATAAGGACACCCAGATACTAAGAATAATCCGGAAATTGTTTTGATGCAATAGAGTAATCTTCCACCCTCGAAGTAAGAGCCACATTTTCCCAATATCATCCAATAAATCACTAGCACCTCGCCTTCCCACGTATTTTATTTTGATGCGGGAGATGTCTTGAGCTATAGGATGATTGATGAATGTGAATAGTTTTGTAACGATGGCTTGATGGTGTGAGGCTTTTACCGATTGATTTGAATACTTCAGGCTGTTCTAAGGCAAAAAAACCTGAACGGTAACTCTCCACTCTGTCAAGGTTGCATACCAAGTACAATGCGAGATTTGAGACCTTAAGCAATAAATTTCTCTGCCACAATTGGACTTAAAGCAGTGTAAATGACCTTGCTTTGAAAAATTCTCTGTGGTTGCAGGCATATTTTTAGTTTTGTCCAGAAGAATTTGGGTTATGAGTTGCCATTGTCTTGTGATTATGCTTGTAAGGTGAAAATGAAATGTAAAATTCTGGCCTGAATATGTTTCAAGGAAACAAGGCTAGAAAATTTCATAATGCATCGCCAGATATCAAAGGAAGTTATTAATTGGAAATAGGATTGATTGAAATATTTGTACAGCCAAGAGCAGCTATTCTCAAAATGGATCAGTAGACGCCTGGGGAGCAATAATGAAAATTCTGGGGGGCCTCTATGACTAAGTAAGCTTAAAATATTAATTAATAATTTATAGGCTCTGAATTACTCAGTAGTGAGCATTTACCATGTCATCCGAAAGTTTTCTCTCACAGGCATTTTCATACAATTATTAGGTCTTTATCGTGAACATAAAATAAAAACTGGCAGAATTATAAAATTTTATTCTTTTGACGAATACAGTACATGGAATACATTTTAATCTGTGGATCCTAAGGTAATGCAGTCATTAGCTTAAGGATTGTCAAATTTTTTGGGTAGCTCTACATTAGAGTGTGGTATGTTTATTAGTGCTTCTACAAAAAATATTTTCCACGAATATTTCAAACATATCCCGTCCAAGAAATGAATGTATAGTTTAAGACATTTGAATAATTATTTGATCAAATGAAGAACTATTTAAAATTTTCTATCGCTCTGTAATAGTTTGTCGAATTTGTAATATCTTCAATAAAAACTTTGAATCGGTCATTAATCTTGAAAAACAATCAGTTAGTTCCACGAATGTCATTTATAAAGTCATTAATTGGTGGAACAGGATATAATAGGCTTTCATGGAAACCTATCTTTAATGATCGATCAGTTTGATTTGGACTCTCTCCCGATTTCATTTTTCTTCTATCTTTCTCTTGAGATGGCTCTTCAGGCAGCGCATGCCCATTTAGAGTTGGATATCACGGATATACCTGAAAGCCATAGGTAGTGAGTTCAGATAAAGAAGGATTGAACGATCATTTTACGTGATAACGATATCTACGTAGAGAAAATCTATCATCGAATATAAAAATAATTGATCTATTGACTCAGTGGAAACAGTTGTTCTTACTTAGTTGTTGCGTTCCTATCAACATTACGAACATAAACTCACAATTCCTAGTTTTGGGAGGAAAAAAATTGTTAGTTTTCCACCTTCGTCTCCTTCTTATAATTAAGATTAGAGTGGTGTTTTTTTTTCAACAAGGAGTGTGAACTAACGGCCTCTTGTGAGTCATCAAGAAATCCAAAGAAGTAAATCCTTGATTGAGTCCATTAAGGGCAAAGTGGTTTATGTCACTTTCTCCGTTTATCCCTTAAATCGATTATCAGCTGGGTACATCTTAAATTTAATTGCATAAATAAATTGTACGCCTCCATTTAAGGAATACCTTTTAAGCCAACGTTACGCGTTCATGCAGTAGAAGGCGTGGATTTAAGGAGGCAATTCTAGGTTACGGAGAGGAATCTAATTTTGTTATCTCATTTATTCTCCGAGCGTATTTATTGCATTTTTATCGACCGTTTTCTTTGCTTTTGCGACTTAAAAAATCTTCTCGCGCCACTCATAAATTTGTATTGAGCTTTATACTATTTACTCATGAAATGGCTTTCTTTGTTTCAAATTTACTGTATTTGCGAGAAATTCGATCTAGTATTTATATTACTGTCTCGTGGGTACCATATGGGTACTATACCTGGACCCTATCATAATGCATTACATTAAATCCACCTTGTCTGCATTGCTTAATAAATGTATTATTTCGTTATTTTAAAGTTTACAGTTATTTTAAGTTGATTTTTTTGGTAAAATGGATAAGCTGTTTTTGAAGCAACACCCTCAACGTAACTGTAGCCGTCAAAATGCCAAGTCAACAATTTTGTGCCGATACACTAACCCTAGAGAGATATGCTATCATAATGGAAGTCATACAGATTAATATTATCTATCTTCGCTGCAAAGTTAGGTGGTTTGTCCCCTACAGATTCAGATCGCTTTACTTATTGTTTTCCTCTGTTCATCTCATTTTCGTTTTCACTTTAATTTAACCTTTAAACTCGGCCTTTTTTCGTTCGTTCACCATGTGATTTGCCGAGGGGTAAACCTCATTTTATCTGTTTTTCCTGCACCTGCCCTCATTCTGTTACGTGAACTTATGTTCAACGCGTTTAACTGTTTTTTAAACCTGGAGCTAAACAAAATTAGGTGATAACGGATGCACTAATAATGCCATCAAAAGTGCATAAATGCTAAGAATAAAAAATCTGCGAAATCAAATCAATATACCGAGTTGTCAAATAAATGTATTTACATTAACTTAATTTACAAAACGAATGAATGGCATTCATTAATTTAATTTATAAATGAATGGAGTTTTACATCTTCAGATAAACCAACCCACGAAATCCTTCATAAGGAAATTAGACTGTGAGTTTTTGTCGGATTTAAGGCCAAGCTGAAATATGCTGCCTGACGTGGTATGCCATAAGGCGATACCATCTGTTCCCTCTTTTGGATTTATCTTCCCTCCTTAATAGGGAAATTGCATACTTTTTATAAACAGTATGCTGATATACTACAGTAAATACTTAGTACCGCAATATACTTTTTTCTGCTTAAAATTCAGTTTATACCCTAGAAAATGACTCCCAAAAGTCGCCCGAGTTTCGCGGGCTAAAAAATACCGCCCCCACTAATCTTTGGCTGTGACGTCATAGTTCAGTACGAGTCCAAGATCCAAGCCCAGCAACTGCAGGTTTGGAAGAGCCACGTTGCGTTTGAAGGAGAACATGGGTGAAGTAAGGAAAAATTGCAAGTGGTGCATTGTTCCTCTGTGCAATAACACCCCAGAAAAAATTTTCGTCTGCATTCCCACGGAGGAAATTAGAAGAAAAGCCTCGATGCATGCCGTCTGTCGGGATGAGCGTTGCGGAAAAATAAGAGTATAATAAACGGAATGATAAACCCGTGTGCTATGTGAGCGAAGATAACTTTAATATAAATAATATTTCTATATTTAATTGACTGAATAACTTGAAACTGAGATTTTTCGATAATTCGGCCGCCGTAGAATAAAAACTCAACTTCCGAACAAAAATCGAGATAGCGTGTTTCTCGATGGTTACGATCGTTACGATGGACTCAAATTAAAGTGCTTTAATGATTATTAAGGCACTTGTTCAATTTCAGTTACGGAAGGACATAGAAAATTCCATGATGTTTAAAATCAAGGGAGGAAATATGAAAATATAGAGCAACGTTGATCCTCATGCATTCGAGTGCCAGCCAAGAAGACAGCGTTTTCTTCTACTCTCGGCGTCAAAATGATGTGCCGCTGTACTTTGCAAATTTATATCCTGGCTTCACTGCATGCTATAATAATGAACTATTCGTCATTTTAAAGGAAATTTTATCCTAAATTCTGATTTATTTTCTTACAAAAATTTCAAAAATGTAGACACGGCCAGTGCAATAAATGACTCCGCGCACCGAAAAATTAGCCGTTTTGTCAACTTCATGAACTTTGCAACTCAACCTAGGGAAAACTACTACGTCTACAGCATTCATCTTCCACATTAATTTACACTCATTAGTGCGGATTAATAAAATGACTTTTGGGTATTTTTAGAACTTATATTTTGTTATAAATTAATGAAAATATTTAAACATTATCTTGTCCCATAGTTTATCCCGAAAGATAAAGGAAGTTGTAGATGGAAAAAGAATGGAATCCAGAGGTGGTCAAAAAAAATTAATCGCAGCATTCTTTGATTTTATTCTACGCCGTTCCTTGCTTTTCAGAAAAAGTTGAGTCACAAGAGAAATGTTCCGCGGCCCTTAATTTGGAAACTGTGGAGATAGAGGAAGACGTGTGGATCAGCAATTTCCATTTAGTTGGTTTTGTCAGGATAAACCAAGGATCCATTTAAAGGTTGTCAGGCCATCGTATAAAGATAGGATCCTGATGTGCACCACAGGGGAAATGGGGTGTTTGAGGGAAAGTCAAACCTAAAGTTGCCCAATGAATGTGCAGTTCTATGTTCCCAAAGCTCCCAAAATGCATTAAAGACTCTGTTTGGAAAACATGCACATTTTAATGCTAATTTAGGAAGTATTTCATTTCAAAAGTAACTTATTAACACCTGAAGACGTTGTGTTTATTATAATGATCGAAGTGCGATTGACCGATTCTTTCTGCTGAATAGGAAGTGGTTTCGGGGTTTTGAGTCACAAAATGGTAGATTGTGTTGAAAGTTCGTCTATATTATCGCTACTAAATTGAAACATTAATATTCTGGCTTCCTCAGAGCTTCCTGTCGCCCTCCAGGCAAGGTATTTTTAAGTTGAAAGTATCATCGACAGCTTCGAGGTGGAAATAAGTTCACCATAAGACTCTACCGGACTGCCAAAAGAATACACATTTCACATGAGTATACGCTTTCGCCAATATTATACGCAAGTCTCACTTTGTTATGAACTATAAAACATTACAGATGCTCATCAGCTACCTTTCCATTTCCCGGCATCGACTTTCCGAGCCGACGAAGGGTGCGGTCCAATGAATGCTACTTTCGCTACCAGACGCTACAGACGGAAGTGCTCCGGAGCACCGGTCCATAGGCGCTACGTTCGCTACGAGAATTTCTTTTCGGACCGGTCAGGAGCGAAGTCAAGATGGCGGAAATGAACGAGGGTGGGCAAACTGGGATTATGAAATCGAAGATGTGGTTTTAATTGCGAATTGAGGTGACTATGATCATTGAATATTAATAAATATGTTTGAATATCATTAAAATGAATTTTATTTTTCAATACCGAGGCTCCACATAGTAAAGGAAGAAACTTTGGACTGTATTTCTCACACCAACCCTCGCCTACCCTTCTCAATGAAACTCATTACCCTAGTAAAGGAAAAAGTAGGTACTCTACCGTTTTCCCAGTTGAAACATATTAACTTATAATGGCTAACGACTATTAAAAAACATTAATCTATTTCATGTATATCCTACTTTTCTTCAGATTTTAATTTATGGCATGAGTAAATTTGTCGATATATGTTCTTACAATCCTTTCTTTATATTACATGCCCCTTTTAATAATTTTTGTTGCCTTTTGCATGTAAAGGCTGCTTCCAAAGACATTTGAGTTCATTTTGGGGGAGATACGAGAATGTTTGTCGATATTTAGTTCTTGCTACATATTTATTTAAATCACAATTAAATTTACATCTATTTACTAAGTGCGTCTACTCCGTTACTTCGTAGTCACTTATATAGGAGAAAGGCGTCCACATTCAGCGTCCATCATCTGCAACGTGAGTAAACTCTCCATTGCCTCAGTGCATTCCCTTCGAATTTCCGCCAAAAATTGACTCGCTCCTCCGCTGACCCAAGTTTTCAGGGGAGCGTCTGGAGCTGGTCCGGAGCGAGGCGGGAAACGGGTGTATGACGTTTGCCGTGACGTCACAGCCTAACCTGTAGCGCTCCGTAGCGAATAACGGACCGCTTGGTGGCGCTCCGAAGCATTGGTAGCGTTCAACGGACCGCACCCGAAGTCTACAGTTTCACTAAAATACCCTGTTATCACGATGGAATCAGTAACAGGAAGCTTGCTAGGATCAGCCTAAGAATTACCATATGCCTTCATCTTTACGCAATCTATCGCTTTCAATGGAGGAGAAATAGATCAAATAATAGCCCTGAAGTCACAATGAACAACTCCGATACGTCTGCACTTCAATAAATGAATCATAACCACGCCGTCGCATGTATTCAAGTATGCAACCTATACTATGGCCGTGCCGCCGTGCCTCGTACTGAACTATGACGTCACTTTTCTACCAGCCAATCATCGGGCGTTTTCGCTTCTCACTTGAATTTGAAAATTCTCGTGAACTTTGATGCATTAAATATCGCAAACCACGTCATAAAAAAATAAACAAACTTTCACCGAGGTATGCAAACATATATTTTTATATAATTTTGGGGCTATTGATTATATCTGAAATATATGCAAGTTCCCTATTCATAGTAATACCCACTTCCAGTAATTCTTTCCATAAACAGTACTATCTTCCTCGCACTATCACCCTTATCTGACATTGTCCGTTATTACATTGTCGCGGCTAGTTATCGTATACACTCTCTAGCTCCTTCAGAAGTTTCTTCTCCTCACCCACCAAGTCTAAAGCCTGAATCGCTCCATCATTCCTTATCCCCATCCCTTTTGAGGGACAGCTCGAGCGATCACTCCAATGATGACGTAAAAAATGACAATTTTACGCGATTATGTCCCGCGATGGCTCGAGGGATGGAAATCCCATCCCTTTATCCATCACTCGGCCCGTCCCTTTTTCCGTCGCTGACACCATAGCTTAAACCGTCCTTCAGCCAATATGAACGCTAAAAGCGATTTCAACGCAACGCTTGACTTTTAATTGAATGACGATTGTAAATACAGAAAGTTATGGAACAAGCGATAGAAAAAGGGACGGTGGGAATGAACGTAAGATTCAAAAAATGATGGGCCGCGTGATCGATCACTCTTTTGGTTCCTGAAAACCTATCGCTGGAGCTTTCATTCTGAGGGACGGAAAAAATTATCCTTTGATTCAAGAATAACAATTTCACATTCCTCTCCATTTATATCATATCCTCCAATATCCTTCTGCGGCTCCAATGTTTTCTTACACTTATTCCTTAGCCTCCAAATCCCCGCAATGTAAAGCGCAACACTCAATTTACACTCTCGAGCCATCATACTACAAAAAATTGTGTCTTATATCTGTCTCCTCGTCATAAACATCGTATTTTAGTGATACATTTAGTGATAATTGGAATGGATCCAGAACAGAACGTCGCAGGTGGCTATCTCCTGTTTGATCTTTGTCATAGGGATGGATGTTGTGAAAAGAATCCTACCATCTCCAGGGAAAGTTGCGTTTGATTTTCCTCGTTGATATAAACCCCACGCAGCTCATACCTTTCCGGTCATCCAACGTCGCATCACCGACTCCGAACTATTCCGAAGACTAAAGTATGAGGAAGCGGAAATGAAGACGAAATTTTATCCAATCATTATTATGAAAATTACTGTCTTCCGAGATATTTTCTAAGCAATTCATGAAATATTTATACAGAAGAGAAACTATTTCGTCCGCGTTAAGCGCGCTAACTGAAGTAAAGATTACTTTAAGGCTTTAATAAAAGCATTTAATTATTATTTGTTACCCGTTTTTCATTATTAGGTAGCCCCATACTTTGCTACCTCAATCGAAAACCATTTTCATATGGCTGATCGCTAGTCACTGTAGTCATTTATTGGATTACAATAGTGCACTGTAGTATAATTTTTCACATTATTTAACTGTCGAATTTCTTTTCAAAAGCCTTAAAGACAAAATACAATGTTCTATCAACTAAAATAATGTGTATGTTAAGCATATAGTTTGAAGAATATTTTTGCAATCATCACCTCTTCTCTACTGCCGCAGCCAAGACTCCTCTAAGTTAGGAAGATATTTCACTTGAATCCTAAAATTCACCCACGCTGTCTATCATGACTCGTGACATCGGCTGTAAGTTCATCATCTATTTTCAGTAGGTCTTTTCATTTCATTTGCATTTCGATGGCCTCCACCCTTGACTTCTCCGCGGCTATCACTATCCGTGTCCCACATCCGTGGAGAATTCCGTCCTGAATGGGTTGCAATGGCGCATTTAATCCTAAATACCCATATGTGTTAGCAGGAGAAAGTATCCGCTTTCAGAGTGAGGAGATAGAGTGTTAGATAAAGAGCTATTTGAGTTAGAAAACAGAAAATGAGTTTAATATCAGAGGAAGGATTGTATAAGATTCTGGGAAAATGAATTAATGAGGAGAAAAATTCTCGCTAGGGGTGAAATGAAAGCCAACTTAAAACACAAAGGAATTCTGACGGCACCCTTCACTAATTATTTCACACGAAATTCTCGCGGCAATGTTCTAAGCATTTTGACACCCTCCGTTAATTCAGGTTTTCTGCACGTTACAAATTATTAATTTTACCTTTGCTAGTGGTGAACTTATGTTTTTCATTGAAATTTACCTATAATAGAATAATAAGGCATATTCCTTCCGATTGCTTTTTTTCGATGAATATCTTTCCACCTATGGGAGCCCTTGAATTAGATTGACCATGACTTGGCTGTTTCAGTGCTTTTGAGGTTAAATAAATAGACTAGAGGTGGTACTAATATAGAGCAAATTACTGAACCAGAAGCGTACCAAAAATCACACGTGAGGCTGATGTCTCCTTTTATTTCAACAACTTATGTCCACATGAATCGAATGACCATCGGCCAAGTCTCATTTCTCATGTCTTGTTATTTTTTTGAATTTTGAATTTGTGACCAAAACAGAATTCAAAAGAAGTTCACAAAAATGCGTATTTACTAATTGACCACTTGATTCTGAGAGTAGCACAGCCAACTCGAATATTTAATACACTATTTTAGAGTTTTCAACGATATAAGACAAAGAAAATTATTCTTCCTCTTGCTTTCTTGATAAGCTGCTGCTTGTTTTTTTTCCAAATTTAAGATACCTGTTCATATCTCTGGCTCTCGTGATCAGCTTCCCATTGATATCATGTCGAGGGAGATTATCGTAATTCAAATTTGGACTATTCGTATTCACATTTCGTTCAAGTCATCTCGTCTGTGAGCATCTAATCTTTGAGCTTAACGAGAGCTTTGAGTGGTAAAGTACGATTGCGCAATCTCACCCATTTTGAGATTAATTGTTTCATATGTTAAAAATCGCTCATTTTCGTCCAATCTTAATTATGTTAATGTCCTTAAAAATCCAGAGAGTTAAATAAAATGTGAAAAACGCTGGATATCCGAGAAAAACCTTTCTCATGAAAACTGCAAATTGCATCCAAAAAATATTTGCGGTACCATAGCTCAGTAACGAAGGAGTTGCTACCCCATGTTTATGGACAAAAAATACTTAAAATTGTCTCCGCAACCAACTTCTAAATCATTGGCGTACTCAGCAAGGGGCAGGGGGTAAGCCTCCCCCCCAGAAGCAAAAATCGCAGAAGTCTTTAAGAAAAATGAGTACTGAATTGAAATGAAAGTATCCAAGAAAATTTCTTAAAACCCACGAAAAATTATATGTATTAGTATAAGATATATAACTAAAATAAAACTATTTTTTCAAGGAAATAAACTAATAAAGCGCTGTTATAATTTTCTTAAAATGCTGGTTTCATTCACCTTTTCCATGCTAGAATGTCACAATTTGGTTTGCCCCCACCCCCTCCCCTCTAGTTATGATCCTGGTTACGCCCTTGTCCTGAAGTATTGTAGATTCCTCCTGAAATACTCTATATAATTCTTGATTCCTTTCTTGTCATAGTTGGTTTTAATCCCTGGCAATGCTCTTGTCCCCTCTTTCCCGGTAGGGAACGGTGGTTCGTCGCTCTGACGATGCGAGTGGCAGCGATGATGATTGAGGAAAACGGAAGGAACTGCCGCTGAAAGACGTGAAATGGAAAGTGGAGCGGAGGAAACTTTTTTTTCTTTTGGTCTGCGGTTATTCGTGGCCAAGGCCCTCAGGAAGGAGTGGAACTGGAAACATTAGGGATCATTTAAATTTCCCTTCGGAATGAATGGCTTCATAGCCTCGGGTTTTCGCCGTACTTAAGTATTGCTACCGGAAAATGATGCTGTATTAAAAAATTATGGCCTCAAAGCATAGCTCTTGCGTGCCTAAGCATGTGTTTTCGGGGTGGCAATGCAAAAAATATTGGATGTATTACCTTTAGGTCATGAATCAAATGGTGATGGATAAGGTGAAATCTTCATGCTTACTTCTCCCAATGAACAGATGTAGCTACATTGCAGGGCCGCATCTAGGGAGATCTTGAGGTTCTAACCCTCCTAAAATTTCTCTCGTCGCTTTAAAATATTTTTGTTTAGAGTTTTAAATCTCTCATCAAGCACTCTAATTTACAGAGGGTATACTTAAAATTCGAGCGTAAGATAATTCTTCCAAAATTTAAACTGTAGATTTTAGTTTATTGAGTACGAAAAAACTACTATGCTAAGCATTTACCGGCCTTTTCTCCTCCTATGAAATTTATTAATTTTCACAAAGCATGACCTTAGTATGGCTCTACTACTTCTTTTAAAAAAAGAATAGAGATTTACTTAAAAAAGGAAACTGAAAATGAGCTTTGAACTTACAAGTTAATACCAGTATAACGTTGCATAATACCCAGAAACACATTTCTTCTTTTATTAGGAGACAGTAATCTTTAAGTACTATTTAACACATAATTCGTGGATTATAGATGTCAACGAACTAGGTTATTTGTGGGAAAAATTCTATCCTTGTCCTCATAGAAATACGGAACTCAAGTTTAATTCGTTTCCTATCCATGATGTTATAAAAATATTTCCTTATTCTGACGTTCTGATTTAATTGTTTGAAGATGCAAAGCTGTATAAATTTGCTTTCAAATCATACTCATGTATCAATTGCATAAAATTTAGCAAAATAGGTATATCTTATTTGTCTTTCGAAAAGGAGGCCTGGATGAGCTGTGAGTGGTCAAAGTTTTAAGAATTTTGTGGAGTATCTTGATTTCATTCGGAGCGAATTTTTTCATACTCGCTGTCAATTCAAACTGTTAGGACACTAGATTATGGCCACAGTAATTGAGTAATCATCTTTGCATTAATAATGTCCTGGCAAAGAAATGGTAGACACTACAATATATTTCCGTTTTCATTTAATACTGTTCACTATAAAATTTTCAAGGATATCATTCACATTTTTTTAAATTATAGTTATAAGCCTCTTCTTTCAGCGCTGTCTATCTCATAACACTGCTGGCAGTATTTGCGCCTAAGTGTTGATACATCCATTTGTGGATTCCTAATTTAGTACAGTTTGAGGAATACATTTCTTTAACCACCGTCCCAATTGGTATCCGATTAAGACTTAGTGAAGGAAGGAAGCCAGTAGCGAAGATTGTGAAAACACATTTTTGAGGTATGAGATAATAATGAGGGGTTATCGCTGCGTTCAAGAAAGTGATAAATGAAGAAAGTCTCAAAAAGGAGGACAGAAATTTGAGCGACATTAGGAAAGGTGGAAGTTATGAGGAGATTAAGGGGAACTTGATGACGGAAAAGTAAATTCGCTGCAACAAAAGCTTAAAAATCGCTACAGAAGTGAGAAGCTGACATATGGACTTTCCAAACACCTACCAATCACTAGGTAACGTACTTAATGATAATGATGTTTTCTGCGCCAATGAAAGCTCTAACTCACGCCTCAACTCATGCCGTCGTAGAAAAAATTATTCGGGAGTGCCGCAGGATATGACGGCAATTTAGAGGATGCAGGTTTTTTGCCCGAATCCATTTTCGGAAGCATTTCAACTTATATTGATTGGCTTGTTGGAGTTTGTAACATCCATGAAAAATAGCGACTCTAAAGCGGGCTCAGTAATCTCACTAGTGTCTTCGTACTCATCCAGACAATTGATCGAACTGTCATGACAGAAAAATAAGTTGATTTACCAAGTCATTTCGTGGCTGATTGGACTTGCAGGAGAAAATCATGAGCTGGAAACCATAGTGCTGGTGAATAAAGTCCAAAAGTAATGTAGAGGGGGTATCACTGGAGCTATTTGGGTTTTCATTCGTCATATTGACGTAAATAACAGATATTTTCAAAGAATTATATGGAATCCTTCCACTTTAAAGGTTTCGTCCGTTTTACACTTCATTTCTATCATATAATGTCCTAGGTATGTAGCTACTAAGTAGGTGAAATTTTTTCCAAGTTTTTGTTGGAAAACTTCTCTGGAATACTGGAAATTGTTTTTTTATTACATTTATGAGATAGCAATCGTATTGAAACATAGTTTTCACGGAGATAAAAATTTCGGGCATGCTGAATTGCAAGAGGGAAGCCACCACTTGTTTCGGAAAAGGGGTGAAGAAATAAATACTTGGGCATAAGTAAAAAGCAAGAGTAAGGTAATGAATATCCAGCAAAGGTTAAGTTTAGTGAATTTTCTGTCTTAGTTTAAGAAAGATAAAAAAACTTTCATTTAAAACAGACTTTTTTACCGCCAAATTATTACGTATCGTAAATGAAGTACATCACGTACAATGGCCGTTCTTCCACTCAATGTGTTTTCTTTTAATTGTCCCGTGAAAATTGATCAAAACCACCTAATCTCCGAAACATGGGGAGAGTTGGTAACATTTCCCGTGATCTATTGCCATGGATTCTTCATGATCGTGCACCTAATCGGTCTCCGATAAACTTTCTTTTAGCCCTTTTTATCGTCAAATCGAAATTTCCCCGTCATGAGAGCGGACAAGGGAAGTTTGAAGGCTGTGGGTACACCCGAAACATTTCTACGGCTTCGTGAGGGCTTGTCATTGGACGACAACGTATCATGTTCCTTTAATTCAATGCCCCGGGTAATTCACGAGGAAGCGAGCCAACCGGAAGGTTTCCGTTCCTCACTCACTCGGATGATGGTGAGGAATTAGATCTTCCGCTTGTGGAACAAGCGTGCTGCTGAAGCGAGCCTCGGCTGACTGGTTTTTCTCGTTCTCAGTCGACGTGTTCCCTGTATTTACGTCTAGATCTTACGTAGGTCTTCTCTTCCGCCAACAAGACGCCGTGCTTCGTTATGCCTAGATTCGAAGTAACTCTCCCTAGACTCCCTCGGTCTATTATGCTCATCTTCGTCTCCGATTCCATCTCGTTAAATGGGCCCCATTGCAGCAGCGTGATTCAAGGCTAGGAAAACAGCTCATGTATCCGTCTGAGTCTTTTTCTTCGGTTCATGCAATCGTTAGAGGAAAATAACATGAACCTTTTATTTTTGCCAAGTAGAACACGCATGTATTTCCCAGCCTAAGGCAACAGTCACAGTTTCATTTTTTTTAGAACTTTTCCAGTGTGTTAAGTCTCGTTGCCATTAAATCCGTAAAAAACTAGTATTTTCTCTTGGTTATTCCAAATATAGCATTGTAATCATTGATTTGACCTCATATTATTAACTGCATGGGCTTCTTAACTCTTTCTGATTTGTTTTGAAGCTCCCATTTACTGTGGCACATGATTAGCGTGGCTGATTTTGCTCAATTTGAGTATTTTTGATTGAAATTCACATTTCGTGTTTAAGTTACGTAAAAGGTATGGGTGCATATATTTTTCGGGGTAATCTGATAATATTTATTTAACGATGAACTTCATTTGAAAAAAGAAAATGTTTCGGTCGTGCCTAAACGTTAGTATTTTTACAATTGTGTGTCTTTATAGGGAGGAATTTTATGTAATGCGTTATGTTAAGGAAAGTTATTTTGTTGCCTTCTACCTCATTTACAATTGTCACTACTCTCCTTCTTTTGAGCCATAAATATCATTGGCGAGGCATCAGATGAAATCAAAGTACTTGTATCATCATTATTTATTGTCAACATTTGTTTTTCAGCTATATTTATTTCCTTTTACCTTATACATGTCGACTTACTTCCTTTTTGATAGGATGATATCCTTGTTAACTAACTCTGCTGAACACATCCAAAAAGACTTAGAAAGTAGTAGCATTTTGGTGTAAATGGCATGGATTTTAAAGTATAGTTTCATGCCTATTGAGACCTTTCAGAAGGCTAAAAAATAAGCAGTTCTTTTGTAAAGCTTCTTTTCGCTCTTTTAGAACAGTTTTTTTATGCCAATTCTAAACTCCCTGCCCCCAGGATTGTCCAGTTTGTCGAAAATGAGTTTTTCCAGATCGCCCGCTCTCCTCTTAAAAATTTTCTCCGACTCCTCTCCCGGGCCGTTTCTCCTTCTTTCCGCGTGCTGGACTCCAATTCTCTCCGTGACCCTAATGGCCCTAACACCACAAATATTTTCACTCGTCCAGCCCTCTCCTCTGGTAGCTACGCTCTTGCCATCCGGAAGTTATAAGCTCTCATCCAGATATACGAGCTCTCTAGTTCAAATCCACCGTCACGGTGAAGAGTTTGAAATACTCCTTAATTTCTCTGGCCAAAACATTCTTTCTTCTTTAATCCACGTTTCGGAGTGGTACCAAAATTCACGAGATCCCCTCCGGTGGCCCTATGAATGTATTGTGGTCCATTTTTTTTGTTGATTGGATCGTTTTCCAATCCGCTGGTAAATTCTGCGGCATTGTCCCCGATGAATTGAGGCCCCAAACCCAGCGTATTATGTTGGCATGGTGCGTCTTGTGATGAGAAACGTCTAGTCATCGCCGAACGTGGTCCAACTCAGGTGTTTGCCCCGCAGTACGTCGTGTGCTTGTCCCTCTCGAGTTTCATCCTCTCTTCACTGCATTATCTACTCTTTGAGATTAAATCTTACATTTTTGACTGGATGTTCATATTTAAGGACAAAAAATGCATGCTCGTAGGCCAACTTAGTAGAATGCGAAATAAAGCTGCGCAATTCGTCAAAAACTGCTATCGGAATACAGAAAGCATTACCGAGATTAGGTTGGTTGCCGCTCGAGACTCGAAGGTTACGCGCTAGGCTTAGATTGTTCGAGCAATTGAGAATGGATATCTTTGAGAGCAACACGAAAAGCATCATATTATATCCCCACTACATTTACAGGTCAACGGAAACGATAAATTAGAGAGATATTTACCGATCAGTTAGATGGGAGGGAACTCCTTTTTCCTCCGGACTATAAAAAAAATTCAATAAATACAAGTCGTAATTTTGTTTGATAATTTGCTTTCTATACGTAAACAGCTGGTGCCCTAACACCCCCTGCCACATGCCCTATTAAGGGGCTAGGAAGAATTTTGTAGTTATAAATATTCTCTCTTTTTGCTGTCCCATGCGACATTTTTCAGTGGGAAAAAATCGATTTTCATAAAATATTTCCCATCAACTTTTTATTTCGACCTTTTCATAGCAAGGTGGTTCCAATTTTAAGATTCTCTCTACCCTACACCCTAAAGCATAGAAATTGGCCACATAAAATAATCACTGCCTTCCTTGCCAGGCAAATGTGACCTTTGATTTCTGAGATCTCATCGTGTTACGACTACTGTTTCCTCCAAGTTGATTTTCCTGTCACTCTCCTTGTACGTTAACCGGATCAAGTTATCACATCCTGTTTTGACTGTCCGAAATTCATTCGATCTATCATTCAACTCCCAAATTTTTATATTTTGCAAGCCGTCGAGCAGTCTAAAGACATTTCCAAGTCATCTTATCCCGCTTCGTAATCCTGTTCCGCACCATGCTCTTTTTTTAGCTCTCCGTGAATTCTGCTCGTCCATTTTTAATAATTCCAAGTAGTTTTCTCTCGTCATACTTTTATCTGCTTAGCTTTTCACGACTGCGTAAAATTCACCCTCGATTCAACTTACATTTTCGCAGGTATCTTATACCCTTCATTTATTATGCATCCTATCGATTAATCAGTGATTACCAGGGTAAGCCCTTGACATTCTACTGTAAACTTTCCATAAACATAGTCCATTTTGCATCTACTAATTCAAATTTAGCCCTTTTCTACAAGCGACTTTCGTAATACCATTCTCCCTGTTTTCCCTTTATACCATTTTGAGTACGTTTAAATCCTATTTTTAAGAGATTGGACATAACAAATTCATCATATTTGATAATATGTCAGCTTTGAATGACAAATTAGTTACTTTACCATACAAAACCGTTAAAAAAGAATTTTTTGCTATAAAAATACTGATTACAAAGGGATAAATATTTTAATAGCTGTTATAGATTAAATGGCTTTAAAACTATCTTCCGTTCAATTAAAGGAGGAGAAATTTAAATTTAAAAAATGGAGCTAAAATAAGGTTACCAATTTCCTTTGAAAGCCAAAAATTATGGTATTGATAGCATTGAACATTGAAGGTATGTTTTTTTTCTGAATTTACTGTGGCATTAACTTCTTAGTCTGAGTCAACTACCATATTGGAAGATGTCATCTCCTCACCTAACCATATTTCTGTCATAGCTACTTCAACTGAGATAGTGACTCATAATGGTGAGCTGAAAAAGCTCATATCTGAGGTGCGAATTCGTAATTCTTCTGTTTAATAGTTTTTTTTTCCTCAACTACTCTTGCGGAACGTCACAAGTTCCTCTCCTTCCGTTTCCTGCGCATATATTCACTCTCTTCCGGCAAAAAGAAACAGGATAAGAAATCATTTTCTTTTCCACCGACTCCCGAAATCCAAGGCACGCCCTTGTTGGCCAATCCCGAGAGTGAAGTGGAAACATCTCCGCATGACGGTGGATCCTTCCCCACCGACCGCGGCCTCATTTCACTGCCCAAAACTCGTCCGTAGCACGGCTATATATCACGAAAAAACGGACGAAAATAGATATAACCACGCGTAGTTCTGTTGCTAAGCGGAATAACCTTGCCTTTAGCCTCCGATGGGCTTATTGTTTTAATATAAATAATTTCTTGTAGCCAAACGATAATGCATCAACTTGGTAGGTAGGCGCTTGATATTGTTGAAGGTTGAAGAGTAAAATTTATGACCATTGCCACTAAAAAATGTGAAAACGACATAATTTGATTCAAAATTGGTTTAGATTCTTTAAAAAAAAGCAATTGACTCAGGGTTGATCTTGTAGAATTTTTCATTCGTGCTGGGAGAAAAATAACGTTATAGTAATTTTCCATATTGAAATGGCACCTTTGGTTTTTGCAGTTTTTGATTAAGTCTGGAAAATGGATGAAGTAGTGTTTTTCACTTACCATCATCATCCTTTCTTACCATTAAAAAAATTAAAATTAGGTAAAGTTGGGACAAAAATTACTTTTATTTATCCTAACTAAAAAATGGTTTATCAATTTTCTCTATTCTATACAATGGTCCAGAATGTCATATTCAATCACCTTTGATACATTCCTAATGTACCTCATGTATTTTATCGAAATTTTCCGAAAATGATTAATATTAAAATCTTCCAGTGAACGATTTAGTTAATAATGCTACACAGACGCATGTGAATGAGAAACAAATCTGTGCTCATCTTCAATCTCTTCTCTATAATTATTTCTAGGGAAATTTATTTCCAAGTAATCTCATTGGTAGATACTTGCAGGCCATTTTCCACGGTTACGTTATGACTTGAAGCCAGGTCTTTCGGGCACCGGCCCAACAGCTGGTGATGCTCGTGAGATTCTTCCTCATGATCTGAGATACCTATCATTCTTGGAACAGTCCCTTGTGCCTTCGCTTCCACTAGTTCGCAATTCAGCAATTTTCCCTGCTTCCGATAGGAAATGGTAGTCTGAATGAGCGATTAGGAAATTAGTCTCGTCAGGTGTGGAAGTGAGGTAAAATCTTTGCCCACCGCTAACGACTACTTTTGTTATCATGGCCTTTGAATTAAGCTTGCGCTATTAAATATTTTCTGGAAATTATGCACTTCTATACCCTTAGGTGTTATTATTTCATGGCTCCCATGTAAAGAAATGTATGAAAATGAGGCTTCAAAATACATGTGCCTAATGGAATAAATTATGTAAAAATACTAAAGTGATCACAAAAACTGAATATGGTGAGACTTATATAAACATATATTGTATTCATTTTGTCATCTGCCTTGCGAAAAAAGGAAAAGGGATATAAAAGGCATAGCAAGAGAAATAAAATAAAAATCATTATTTCACGTATACGCAACGAAAGTACGCAAATTTACCGGGGAACTGTTAAAACAATCCTTCCTCTACTTGTAAATTTACGATACATTACTACGGAAACTCTGCCAGGACCATAAACCAAGCCCTCTCCTGTATTTTTATGTAATATTTCTAACGACCATTCCATGAGACAGATCATGACATCGGTCCGAGTATACAAGTTATAAAGTTAAATGGGTATGCAGATACACTAAAATTGAATAGTTTTCCAACTGCGGCATGTCATCCTGTCCTCTCCTGAGTGGCCTTCTTTCACAAATATGTACCTCCCCTATTGTTAAATAAAACGAAGCAAATTATTATTCGCCCTGAAGACGATGGCAGAGAAGGCCATCGAAACGTTGGCAGCAATTACCATCATTACCCGGCTGATTTCCCGTGAAGATTTCATCAACAGCATTCGCCGGGAAAGCACCAAATCCTTCTTCAAATTATTATTCCATCGTGGTGTTGGTCGGGGCACGCCCTCATCGGTCAACACCGAAGCAGGAGGACACGAGCATCTCTGGACGAGCCGTGGTCTGCGTGTGTCGGAGTGTCTCCCTCCCCCACCGCACCGCGGCGCTTTTTAACCCACCTGATCGCAGCCAACCAGCGCGAGCCCAAATGAAATCCCCACCTCTGTCTCCCGCCCGTCCAGAAAGTCTTCTTCTGCCTCCTCCCCGCTCCCATCTCAACGGACAACGCAATCCTTTTCTTCTTATTCTCTTCCTTTACTTCCACACTAACCCAGTCTAATTCCCCAACCATCTCTCACCTCACCCCCCGCGTGAGAAAGAACTCTTCTTTTTGTGTTCAAGGGTGATAGGAGAGAGAAAGGGAAAGAATATTGGAGGTGGGGTGTAAAAGTGGGGAAAGTGAAGATATATCCCTCCCACAATACCCCCCACCTCCCCGACACTGTTGATGGTTACCTTTTCCCTCCTCATTTTCGATCCTTCCCCCCCCCCCTTCTTGAATATCTTCGCACTCCCCTCTCCAACACCTTTCTCCGTGAAGTTTTCAGCCCCATCCATCTGCAACCCAAATAACTAGCCTTCCCTCCTCCCCAATCTCTTGCCATAATCACGCCCACATCTTGCTCAATGGTCACTCCACTTCATCACGGTCGAGCCGAAGTTTTCTAGTCCAAATAAGGTCCTCAATGTCACATAACTCTAGTCCGATTCTCCGTCAGGTCGCGCACTAATTTTTTCCCAAAATGCGCAACCTCACACGTGATTTGTCCTAACATCCCAAAAACTTCTGAAATTGGTCTGTTAGTTGCGTAAAGAAATAGATTATTAAGGTATACTAGACTCTTTACATTCATGATTTATTGCAAAGCGTATGTGTCTCTTCTTTTTGAAAAGGAAATACTCGATGAATTTTTCCTCGACTTTTTTTTAAATGGAGGTAGCATTATATGCCTTGCTTCTGCTCGTGACACTGTCTGTTGAATCAATTTTTTTGTGTAGTACATTTGGGGATAAGTGCTTCAAGTATTTCAATTATGGTTACTTTCCTCTTACTCTAGCCTGATATTATTGATAATATTTACATTTTTCCCCTGGTAAACCAATGGAATTTGTTCACTAGAATATGCAGTAATCAAAACTGATAACTATGTGCCTGAAGTGGTACATTAAATGGAATTATGTTAGTATAAGCCCATTCAATTTATAATTTTGTCTGAATATCGCTCTAATTCATCCCATTCTTGAACTAACGTGGTACTAAGTTTACATATCAATAAACCGGGGCAAACAATTCCTGCATCTACAACAATAATTTTAATGTTTAAGCCACTCCTTCACAGAAACTAGGTCAATATATTGAAATCTAAAAATGTCTTCATCAGTTGTATTTTGCTACTGACCCAGAACTTTGCCCACTCCATCCGAATCTTGAACCTCTTTTCCCCCTTCTGTTAACCTAGTCCTACGTTTTACAAGTATTTACTCCGCATACCCTTTTGTAAAACTCTTTTATCTGGAACCAAGTGCAACAGCCACCGAAATCCAGTTAAAAAGGATATGTGGAAGAGAAAGATCTGGCTGATATGTCTTTGGGCAGGGAGAAATGTTCGGCAGCTGTAAACCAATCCCATACCGGAACAACCGCGTTGTCTGCGAACAGAACCATGGCCGAATGTTTTGGCTATGTTAGGCGAATGGCCTATGTTAAGGGAAATTTAGGGTTACAGCCAGTGACGCCATGGCAAAATTAGCAGTCCCGGAACGCACTTTCTTAACTTTCTTTAGAAGTGAAATATTACTCTGTTTTTTTTTATTACAAGTCATTATTTACATTTTATTACTAAACTGTTTGTTTTGATTACGAATGCATAAATTAGAAATTTTGAGGCAGCAAAATTGATAAAAGTGGTATTTGACTATTATGTCTTTCGTGTATCCGGTGCGTTCCGGCACCATGACACCTCTGCTTACAGCATGTTTATTCTGCAATTGTATGACTTATAGTAATAAATAACTTTGACTTACAACTGTCAGTGTTGTTAAACACTTCTAATTAATGACAGAAAGAACTTTTTGGCATATTTTACCACAGTATTTGGATAATCAACTCCAATTTCAGCCGACAATTCGCCTTTTGTATTAATTGTAAGACTTCCTCATACTGTGACATTAAATAGGTAATGTAAATTTTACAATTCGAAGTATCTTCATATACATCAATATTATATTTATTTTACACACCTGTGTTGTCAAAAATTGAAAATTGAAGCAAAAATGTTCTTCATCTTTGATATTGCATATAATCCATCTCTTCGTTCCAAAAAAAAGTTAGCTAATGGGATTATTTCTTTTATGTAGGATGCAGAAATTTTCTGTTATTTTTCAAGTTTTGTCACATAGAGTATGTAAAAATAAATCTATTATTGATGCATATTTACATTATTAAGATAACAAAACTTATGTAGAGTGGTGTCATAAATCCGAGGAGGCCTAAATATAAGAGGTGAAACATCATGACGAACCGTAAAATTCTCTTGGTGGAACTTGACTACATTAACTTACTTTACTTTACGAAACTTGTTCAGCTTTGACAACATGCAGCATGATTCTATTAACGTGCGGGGGCAGGATACATTAATGTAGCGTGTTATGAATAGTATTTTAGAGAGTGTTCATGGAAAATACTAATTTCCAAACTAAAATGAAACTTTTTTGAAGCCATGTCCTATTGTACGTCAACTGGACTTTGTACTGACCATCCCAATAACACGGCCAAAACTCCATAAACAAAAGTGCGAAATAACTCATTTTGTATGTTCCACAAAAACAACTACTAGATAGTCACTATCTAGAAGCTAAAACCCGGGATCTGTATAATAAAGTTTTATGGAACATTGCAAACTATGTTATTTCGCCCCGTAGATATGTGGTTCACCAAGTGAAGCCTGAACACTTGATAGTGCATAAACAATTTTAATTATGTCAGAATACGATAGTGTTTATCTATTATATTCCCAATTAGCATGATTCTATCATTGCCCAAATATTGTCCGCGAAATGACCCACTCTCCAGATCGCCCGCGTGGTCCTGCAGACCCAGAGCCCCAGTGGCCCGCTGTCCGAGCGCCGCCGCCGTAACACCCATGCTGCGTTTTATCCCCTTTCTTCTTCTCTCACACCACCGCAGCCATTCCAAGACTTCTCCCTCCCGACAGCGCACTTTCCGTCAAAAGCCGGCTGCCTTCCCCTCCGCGGGTGCAGCGGCGATCCCAGACGTCTGCGGATGGCTGACTTGCTGCCGTCGGGGAGGTAATCCTTAAGAGTGGGGAGGGGGGCTTTTCCACTCTTCCACGTTTGTTTCTATCCAGTGTTGTTGTTGGGGAGGACTTAAAAAAAAAAAGAACTGGAGGGAGAAGTCACGTGGATCTCTCCTGGAGAGGTGTTGGAGGTTGGGGGAAGCCGGTGCTTTTGGAAAGCGATTGTGGTTTGGGGGAAGAGGGTGGGGGCGTCTCTTTTCCCAGGTGGGGAGGTGAGTTTAGTTCCTCCCGAGGGTCATCGTTGCCTGGCATCTTATGGGAAGAGCCGCAGAAGGGGGAAAGGGTACACCGACTTCTCCGACCAGGCGACCCCTCCCCCATCCGCGGGTATATAACCCAGTGCCCGAGTCTCCCATGGCATCAAACGCAGATCTGCAGTGTCTGCGGCGACTAGCCCACAAACCCCATCAACCATCCGACTTCTTCCCGTGAAAGGGACCAGTGGTGTTCCTCAGAACTTGTACAAGGAGCTCTTCTCCATCGGCGAAATCCCCCCACTCAGGTGGACTGCGGTTCGATTCTCGTCGTCGAGGAAGAAGGTGGAGGACTGTTTTAAAACAGTCGCCGGCCGACGGGCTACGTCGTCGCCATGAGGAGCGGCACCAAATTACTGGTCAGTGCTACAATGTACCGCGTCGCCCCATGTTGTGGAATAAGCCTATTTTCGTGTTGCCATTTTTTTCTCGAAAGTACTCTGGACTATAACCCACTTTCAGGATTCTTATTGGCGGGAGACAAGGAGCAATATGGATACTTTCCTTTCAAATTGTACTTTCCTCTTTCACGAGGTGGTGGTTTCTTTTTTTTCGGGTGTTCAAATTCCAAGTACTTTCATAAAAGTCTTCGCATCATCATTTTTGGTACTGATCGTAGAGGATAATATCTACTTAAATTTAATTATCTCTGCAAGGCATGGATATCCATGTATACGTGGGTAAAATCATCCATCATACTATATAAGACTTACGCTTTGTGCAAATTTATTTCTCTATCGGAACCATTTGTTCGCAAAATATTTTGCACTAGTTTTGCTCCTATGTAAACCAAAATATTGAACTGATATGGATTTATCTTATTGAAACTAATCGTGAAATTACAATTTTGATCATTCTGGTCTATCATATTTAAATGAAATATTAAAATTACAAATACAACCAGATAAATTATTATCAATGCCCCTCATAATATCCTAAACGTCAAAAAAACCTGCAATCTCTGGTTTCAAATTTTTTATTAAATGTATTTACTCCAGCTAATTAATAGTACTATATTAAAATTATAACTTCATTTTGATTTTTAAATCTATATTTTAAATTTCTTTCGAAGATGTAAACTATTTCTAAGGTTTTATATCCTGCCTAATGCTTGCATTAATTAATTCAGTCACGATGCTTCCCTTATCATGCAATCACTCATAAATCTCAAAAGTTGCATCTAATGATGAAAATGCTCACAACCTTCTCGGCGGATTGAGGTTTATGACGGGTTTCATTGAGCTTTCATCTTATTAACGGATTATTTGCATTAATGAAGAAAACGAAGGTGCGGTAACTCGGTTCAATCGTGGAATAATCCGCGGAAATTAAAATGTATGAACTGCCGTAATGCCTCTGGCCGTGAACAGACTATTTTAATCCGCCAATTAAATATTATAAGGAAAACTTCCTTTCGCGTCGCACCACACACCGTGGACGAGATAATTGCTCGCTAAAGCGTTTATTCTGAGAAATTAATAAGTTTGTGAGGAAGTGGAGGAAAAAATATCAAGGTTTGTGAAAAAAAATAAGCATGGGAAAATTCCAGCCGTCTTCCTCCCAAGTATTTTAATCCCTCCCAAGCCTTCAAAAACATTCACCCCTTCCATCGTTCCCATAAAACATTCTTCTTTTGTTTCGCGTGCAATATCTTCAACACAATCCGAGCTTTTCAAAATCAAGGAAACTTGAGCGGCAGACCTCTGGCCAAGGTGAACGACAGAGCTGCCCGCAGCGCCGTGGGCCAGCGGCATTGAAATATTACGTCGAGGAGATTCTCCAGCGTCTTTTGCGAGCCGAAACAAATGGGAAATGCCACCACGTTTTTCACTCCTGTCTCTTAAACATTAATCAGGGATCTCAGGAAACAGGTGAATCAAAAACAATGCGCAGATTAATCCTCGAATGTTGTGTAGGGCTTTTTACTACCTGGTGATGACAATATTCTTAAGCAGGAAAAGTTGTTAAGTAGTATTTCTAAAGTAGGAAAGTATCTTTGATCGAAGTTTTCATCGCATTTTCAAATGCTATAAATGAAAGATAATAATGAGTAGGTTTTTTCATTTCTAGTTTTGCTGTCATAGGATTCATATGCTGCTTTATTTTTCCCTAATCCACTTTTATGTATTCACTTCCCTTTGCTAAATATTCCTGGATAACTTCTTGAATTGCCTTTCATAATCCTCTCGTCGTTTCTTTCAAGAGAAGTCACCTTAAATTTTACCCTTCGCTAAAAATTGCGCGTACTTGTTTCAGGTTCACTTTTTATTGAAATCATAGATTAGACGATGATGAGACTTTAAGTATATCTCTTAAGAGTAGATGAACTAAATTTCATAAATTCTGCAGAGGATGAATCAACCGCTACTACCAGGATTCGAATAAAGAGCCACCGATTTTCCAACGTGCTATTTAGATATTTCTTACCGAGCTTACCTTCATAGCGATAAGGTACTGGCGAATTTCCAACATATTAAAAGCAATAACTTGAAACTTTCGGTTTGAAAACTGAAGACCATGGTTCGAGTACACGTGATGGATGGATATATTTCCTTATAGAAATTTTCACTTTTAATATTTGATTAATTTCGAACAACATCTTGGTATTTTGCTTATAAGTTAACCTGTCAAATAATACAAATAAACGAATAATACGAATGAACTTTCTCGGGCCAGCAACCCCGTAACAAAATTGAAAGTAGCCGACGTTCCTGGATCCGACTCGTCGCTCATTCGCGAAGCTGCATAAATTCGCCGAATTTTAATGTTCAATTACTTATTGACGTTTCAAGAAATAAAAGACTTGAGAATGCTGAATCGGCGACCTGTCAGAATCCGATACGTCGGGCCGGCTACAATTTTCCAACGCGCTGAAGAGCCCGAGAAAAGTTCATGAACACGTAATTCATTTTCTCAATAAGTCGAAATCTTTACCCAGTAACTCGAAAAATTTACTAAATAACTAGAAAACATTTCTCAATAACTCGGCAACTTTATTCGATAACTCGAAAACTTAAATCAATAACGCGAAAAATGTACTCAATAACTCGAAAATTTTTGTCGTTAACTCGAAAACTTTAATTGATAACTCGAAAACTTTACTCAGTAACTCGAAAACTTTACTCAAAGCTCGTGGAAATGTCCCTCGAGCCGCCCCGCCAGCCTACCTCAATCGGCGGTGGCGTACTACAGAGCTCGGTTCCTTCACCTGTCTCCTTCTACTCCCACCCTCCCTCCTCCATTCTTCCTCGCCGTTTCTACCGTTCAATTTTCCCCGCTAGTTCGGTTCCGCCTGCTGGTTACCCCATTCTGGGAGAGGCTAGCCAAGCGAAAAAAGTTGCTTTGTTTATTCTCCCTCCGGGATCTTCTGTAATCTTGATTTTTTTTACGAGGAGAGAAGAACCTTTCTCCGACCGACATACTCATGTTTGAGCTACGTCTCTGAGTTGGTCTCTCTCTTAACATTCTTCTCTTCTAATGGAATCCGTAGATCGAAAGAAATCTCTTGTGTACCCCCTTGATATCGACCCTCAATTTACGTTTCAATAAAATATCTTTGATTCCATGGCGTGGATTTGTGCTCAACTTTTTTCCTATTAATGAGCCTACTTTAATTCATAATTACATGACCCATTTAAAACCGGACAGAAGAATCAAATGCTGATGCTTTTGAATGTAGTTTTTTCATGTCTTAGGCTCACGAGATGATTTTTTGCTACAAAGCCATTCTTAATGCTCTTGTTATATTCCTCGAAAAATAGACATTTTTTTAGATCAATTGAGTTTTTAATTAAATTCTTTTCATTTCCAATGCATTTGGGTCATTGATTAACATGTATAGGCATTGCTCGTCAAGCGAGACCTACCTTTAATGGTATTCCTTTTTTACATGAGCAAGCATCCACGGATATTTAAATTTTGGATGCCACGTGAATATCATCATTGGAATTGGCGTGATACTTGCTGCTTCGTGAGAAAATCTTCGGATGGGAAAGGAAATTGTTCTAAAGATTCGATGTTGTGTTTACACATAATGATATTTGATTCAACTCTTTTGCGACGTAAGCGACAGACGACCTCCATATTTGAAATGAACTCATGCGAGATATTTTTTGGTGGCCTCACAAAAGAAAAACAGAATAATGAAAGTTCGGAAGGAATTCATTTCTCTCGGACAATACCAGCAGGTGGAGTATACCAATTGTGTTGTGGAACTTATCTTGAACCACAGACATATTTTCTTTTCATGCTTTTGTTGACCTTGAAAGAACAGGGAGTCATCGACAATGGATATAGATGTTGATAAAGCCGGATTAAATATGTAATTGCTTTTCAGCGCATATTGTTTTATCACACTCATTGAACAGAGAAACTTTTTATTCGGTGACAATTTTATGCCAGTGACTTAGAGTAGCAAAATCTATACAGGTTTGGTGCCAACTGCAAAAATTTTTTAACTCCGGTAAACATCGTTACCGTCCACTGTCACTAGTTTGGTAAAAAATTCCGCTCAGTTTGTGTAAAAAAATAATAATGAAAATTTCCGCCCTGTCCATTCGAAATACTGGAGAAATGTAATTATCAGGAATGATTACACATTTACGACTTAGATTATGCAATGCTTTCAGAACTGGTGATGATGAAACGTCCATCTGCTGGCTAATAAAACGAGTTACCTCGTGTTATTCAAATGCTCCGTTTTGCGGAATCTTTAATTCAGAACTCGTTCGCGGAGCCGTTTTACTTTCACCGCGTTTAAAAGAGGAGCAACTCCCTCTCGAGGCCAATGCCAAGGATATCCATGCAAAACTCCGTGCGTCCGCTGCCAGAGGAGCATGTTTGATTCGGTGACCGAAATTTGGCATATGCAAATACACGCCCCACGCGTGATGCAGACGCTTCGCACGCTTCGAGACGCTTCGCACGAGACGAATACTGGTCGACTATGTCATCCATACCGCCAAAATAGATTCAACCTCATTCGCTTCACGTATCTGGTGACAAAATGAGCCCAGTGACTTCAGTGAACTGAACGAAAATATTCGTAAACCGTTCAATTCAAGTCCGCCGGTTGATATTACATTATTTCAAAACTACAGGTGCACGATTAAGAAAAGTTTTGCCTACTTTAGAAGAATATTATTTTATCAAGTGGCAGATTTAAAGTAACTATTATTATCTAAAAATAAGAATAAAATATTAAAACGACTTCCTAAAACCTGCGGTATATAGATAATTGAATTTAAATTACATCAATTGAAACTAGCACCTATGGGGTCTTTATTCATATGGAGAGAACAACTTTGACAAAATTTCTTGTGGTAATTTCCCGCATTCAGCTTCTGATTTACTATCAGACGAGAGCCATCTAATTTTAATGAAATCTATACATCCTGAAGGTAGGTTTCAAAGAGTTATTAATTACTCGTTCTCTTCGTTTCAACTATCATATCAGAGCATCTCCCCAAGTACTTTTTCCAGTCTTGAGAAGAACTATTTATCGCTAACATTGTGTGGTTGGATTTTTTGGAAACAAGAAAAGATGATTTCTTGCTATGTTCTTTAGTTATTTCGTTCTTTTTGTTTTTTGGGACATTAGTTGTTATTCTGGTCTTAAGTATCATGTTTATTTGTTTCTGTTGTTACCGAACAATAATTTTCCATGACACTGTCGATCTGTTAAAATGGAAATTAATTTAGTCATACAGTATTTCTATCATTCCTATCTGTCACAAGTCGCAACTTTACTAATGCTTATGTCGTTCCTCTTTTACAGTTGGTCTTCGCGGCCGCTGCTGCCATTGTGGTTGCACGTGCCGAAGAGGAGAAGAAAGAGTGAGTATCTTTTATAGCTTAAATGGCATCATGTTTTCAACAGAATTCTTTTTTTTATAATCTCTTTTTATAGAGAGTATAGATAAATTCCCTTAGGCAGTTGATAAATTGGATATAGCGCGTATAATACCGGATTCACTGAGATTCCGTATTTTTTGATAAATACATTCTTTATAAACATTAGACACCTGATTCGGGATTCTATCAATCGAACAATGGCAGTCTGAAATTTCGATAATAATTACTCAAAATTATTGAGATGATACACACGAGCCATTTTACCATACATCTTGAATCCTAGTTATTGTCTCGACTTTGTGGCCGTTTTTCAGTGTCCTCGGGGTATTTGTAGTACATACTCGATAATTTGAGATACCTCCAATTTTATTTCTTCCCTATTCAGAATTTTATACTAAATATGGCTAATTCTGTTTTCTTGACCTTATAAATTCATATCGACCTTCACTTAAATGGCACAGTTTGCTCTGAAATTTTTGCGATATTATTTGGTTCACTAAAATCGCAAAACGAAGTCTTTTATTTTTTCAATCAATTTGTTCGTTAATTTTTCTTCGATCTCTTGTAATCTACTACTTAGAGAGAAATACATTTTTTTACGGGACTAAAAAGTGGTTCATTTTTCTTCTAACTTTTTAAACTATTTCTCCGAAGTGTTTTGGACGCGTCATTAAATCTTATGAAAAGATCCAATAACGGCCATGAATTTTTAGAGACAAAACTAGAAGTCATGGGATATTTTTTCGACCAAAAAGATTTTATAGTATCTAGATCTAGTATCTATATAGATTTTATAGTACAGAAAGTACCTCTGACCCACATGCTGATTCTTAATGAAAGATTGAACCTCTCCCACCTCATATCTTTCATCTCTGGATCGTAGAACACCTTTCTAATGCTCTCACACTCTAAATCTTCCTATGAATTGAAATGAAACCGGACAGAGTTACTTGATATATAGATCTCCAAAGCCTAATAAGTGCGGTACTTGAATGCATTTCTCATTTACTCCATAAATGCACATGTAGTTATAGTGGCTTTAAAAATGTACTGGGTATCCATTTCCGTAATGTCTCCGGACTTTCTTATAATTTTTTTATTTAGTATTTATTTATTTAGTATTTTGATTTTTTAAATAATCACAGTCGTGAGGGGATAACGTGTACATTTGATAGTACATATTTCCTCACAACATTGTAGAGGAACGAAAACTAGGGTAAGGCACTCCTTATTGTACATTATATAATTTTACCTTTTAAAAAGTGAAAACATTATGACATGTGTTCTGAGCTGATAGTACACTAACTATTTCCGTGATACCCAGTTACTTTTTTCACCCCAAATCAATTTAATCACTCCATTGTTCATTCAAAATTTTGATTTCGGGTTTCATGAAAATTTTCATTTTCCGTCTTCGAGGTAGTAATTTGCAAAAGGGTAATGGAGCGATAAAGGGTAAGGGAAGGAGGTCTTTATCTCAATGTGGTCACTTAACAATCGGGAAGAGCTCCATTGCTAGGTGTTGGATGCCATTGTATTTATTAGAAACCGAAGTATTTTAGAGCTTGAAGTGGGATGAAATTTTCTGATATTTCTTATTTTTTATACTCTCTCTCCTACAAACTTGGTTATTGCGTTACCAATCGATCGAATTACTTCTATTACAGCCTCTTTATGCTTTGCTGAGATTTTCTGCGTTTCTTATGGATCAATATTGTTCTCACTTAGGAAAAATGTAAACCAGTCCATAGTAGAAAATAGCCGATGACATTATTTTGCATTTCATAAATGGGGTTGCCATTAGTCAAGTATTGTAGCCCAATGTCTTGAAATTTAATGCATTAGAATACTCTGATATTCACGGGTTTTTATCTAGAAACAACTTTTCGATTTAAATCAAAATATATTCGCACAAACTTGCTGTCATCTTTGGGCGTGAATTCTCCTTCCAAATCAGAGATTTCATTGCGCGCAGCCTGTTAAGGCTTAAAAAGCCTTTTTTTCTACGGGGCATTTCGTATCCCTGGGTCTTTAGGATGTAAGTATGGCGTTACAGAGACATTAACTCGCAAGTGCCATAAATTGTGCTCATGCCTCAAAGATAAATATAACCTCCTTGACTGGACGCAAACAAGAACCCTCCAATTCCCTTTTTATCATTTCAATAGAGAAGTATGCATTCGTAACTCAATTAGTCTTTACGTATTATTCATTGTATATCCACCAGGTTAGTACTCTAAACATCAGCTTTTGGATGGCTACTCCACTATTTACTGTTCAACTACGTCGTTCTCTTCAAGTCACCATGAATACAGTGGTAGGGATATTAATCTAAACATAAGTATTTATCACATTGGCATGATGGGTAGCCTATTAAATTTACTTGCAAGCAATTCTTTGGAAGGTCAAGATGGTTGAAGACCTCGGTGCGATGTAGGAGGATCTTGGTTTCAGCCTTGGCCAAGTAAATTAATTTTTCCACCGAGGAATTCGCGCACATTATGTCATTATGGCCTAATTTGTCTATATATAAACTCTCTTCTTATTTTCTCCCTTTCCTGCTCACCCAAAAAACTTCCCCCTAACACTCTTTACCGAATCTTCTCTTAATGGATGTACTCCTTTACTTGCTCCATACTATTTGTCCTCTCCGTTTCTCCTCGAAAATTTATCCCCTCAAGTACCATATCTTATTCCTTATCCTCTCCATCCTTCCAATCTTCTCTCAATGAAAAATTATAGTAGAAGAGCTGAAAAATACTAATAAATGTAATCTCTCCCTGCAACGCTCCAACCTGCTGCCACCAGAGTCGCGAAAGTGATAGTCAAGAGAGGTGACGTAGGAGGCTACGGCGGTGGGTTTGGCGGAGGCGGAGGTGACTTCGGAGGTGGCGGTTACGGAGGCGGCGGCGGCGGCGGCGGAGGCGGTGGCTGGAGCGGAGGTGGCGGCGGATTCAGTAGCAGCGGGGGCGGAGGAGGCTACGGAGGAGGCGGCTTCGGAGGTGACTCCGGTGGCCACGGAGACGGTGGCGGCTATGGCGGGGGCGGCGGCGGGGACTTCAGCAGCGGCGGGGGCGGCTACGGGGGCGGTGGTGACTTCGGAGGCGGCGATGGAGGCTACGGAGGAGGAGGAGGCGGCCATGGCGACGACCACCATCACCAGCCGGAAGGCGTCTGGAAGAAGAAGTTAGTTTGGAAGGAGGAATGGAAGAAGGTCTGGAAGACAGCAAGCAAGCTCATCTGGAAGCAAGAGTGGAAGAAAATCTGGAAGCCAATCTGGAAGGAGATCCAAGTGCCAGTCTGGAAGGACATCCAGGTGCCAGTCTGGAAGGAGATTCAGGTACCGGACTGGAAGAAGGTTTGGGTTCCGGAGTGGACCAAGATCTGGGTGCCGATCCACGACGAGCACAGCGACTGGGACTCCCACGGTCACGGTTGGGACGAACACAAGCCCAAGGGCGTCTGGAAGAAGAAGCTCGTCTGGAAGGCGGTCTGGAAGAAGATCTGGAAGACGGACAAGAAGCTCGTCTGGAAGAACGACAAGAAGTTGGTGTGGAAGACCGACAAGAAGCTCGTGTGGAAGGAGGACTGGAAGTCAATCCAGGTTCCAGTTTGGAAGAAGTACGAGGTCCCGGCGTGGAAGAAGGTCTGGAAGCCAGTGTGGGAGAAAGTTTGGGTACCCCTGCCCAAGCACGAGGAGCACCATGGGTGGGATTGAAGAGTTTGAATCTCTTCGGACTATTTTTAAGTTTCTCACACAACCAGTTACCCAAATCTTCCTCACCGAGAGTTACCCCTTCGACCGCGAATATCTCTCCTCCCTTTCTTTCCTCTCTCTCTTGTCTTTCGGCACCGTATGTGCTTCCGAAATATTTTATCTCGGCTTTCCTCGCTCCCTTCATTTTCCCTTTCGTTAAGATCTCGATCTACGAATCCTGAAATGGGTCAGTGTTGCTCGGAGTCGGGGAGAGTTTTAGAATTCGATACCATGAGCAATGTGGGGTCATTGCGTGAACTTTCTTGAAAGAGGGTCGATGTTTGTGCATCATAAACTTCACTTCCTTCGTTAACGCGGCTGATACTGCTTTAAAAGAGGGGGAACTTTGCGATTATCGCGTTAGGCGGAGCGCCACCGTTAGAGGTCACGGCGGAAGTGGAAACCTTCAACGAGACCGTTCATTAAATCGCGTAATGGGATGGTCGGTCGGCGGCTGCATTAAAAACCGGGTTTCACCTCGCTCAGCCTTCCTCACTTGTTTTCCTCGCGCGTGGGTGATTTTCCGGCTGTAGGATCAAGAGGTGGGTGGGGAGAAGGAGTTGGGATATTTTGGCGTCCACTTCATCTCTTGACCGCTGGCGAAAGCTTTGGCTGCCTTCCTTAGTCCACTCTTGAGCCGGGCTCGTGACATCTTTCTTGTCTTTGGCTCGCGTCCATTTTCACCTCTCGTAATAATCTCCCGCTGCGCAATCAACGGGAGTGAATTACGCTTCTCCATTTCCACACGCCTCTTCGCGTCCCCCTTAGCCATTGTTTGCTCTTTTTCGCCGGGTTCGCGGCCTCTCAAATCTCCGTGAACACTCTGTTCGAGAGGCTCTCTTGCAGAACCCGTGCGGAGAAAGTGAACCTAACTCTCGAGGTCCATTTTCAACTTCCTCTGCCAAGTCCAAAACGCCATCGCTGTCCACTGCTTTGCTCAGCCTCATCAGTCCTTTCATCCTCAGTTAAGAGCCCCCATGGGAATTTGCGGCAGTTGTGAGCAGGCAAATTAATTTAACCCGCTGTCACGGAGTTTCATTGGTCTCGCGGCAAGAATTTTGGAAAGGGATGAGTTGGAAGCACAAACGAAATTTATCACAAAAACATTTTAATTTATTTTTTGCCCACAGTGTTAAAAAGGTTTTGGGGGTAAATAACCCTTGCCCAAATCCGATGAACCCAATGAGCTCTCGCGTTTCTAAAAACACCCCCCGCTGTTTGTCTTCCACGTGCTTTTCACGAAAGTATTGCGCCTTTCTCAACCCCCCCCCCCCCTCTACGGAGCCATACCCCGCTAAATCTTCTCCAGCAGCCCACTTCCCCCCTCCACCGGAGATGAATTAGACGGAACTCGAGTGCGCTCATCGCTTTCCATAACTTTCTCCCAGCGCTTGCGCCGGAGAGTGTGTGCTAAGGTGGCCGGCCTCTCGCGAATTTCGACCCGTCCTTTCCCAAGCTGCCGGAAAGCAAATAAAACAAATCAAATCCCCGCCACTGCGGCAGTTTCACGCAGCTCTGCCTCGACCAATCCCCAAGGGGAAAATTATGCCTGCCTCCCCCCTGTACACAATCCGCTCATCTTCCGCCGTCAAGGGAGTCTTCATTTTTTTCCACATCTTCCTCCCGGCCCCTACCACCCGTGAGCCAGTCATCCCTGCTATAGCCCTGGGGCAAGGAAATTGTGTGCCCGGGCGACCGTTCGTTCTTGCATGATCATCTTCCCTGCTTAGCTTCCCCACCCATCTCATCTCTCTTCTCGGCGAAAAATGACACTCCTGACCTCTGCCCCAGAGGGATGGAAATGAACGGTGTCTCGACAAAACGCGTCGCCCTTCACTTTTGGGAAAAGTTGCGACCTTAAATAGCGTACCATCTTTCTTTTATATCTGTGATTCGATCCCAATCGTATTTCCATCGGGGGTGCGCGTGTATAACTTGCAGGTTATCTTGCGTTCGTAGGCGTAAACGCTGAGCGTTCTCCACCGTAAAGATCAATGTTAAAGAGACGAGAGAAGAATTTAGCACGCTTTTCTCAACTCGACCCCCAAGCGTGTCAGCCGTGTGGGTAAAAAGAAAGTTTCGTTTTTTTATGCTTTTTATCTATTTTTTTACTCGAGAACAATTTCACCACATTATGCTTCATGGTATCGAGAAATTTCTCTCCTCCTCCTTTTTTTTATCAACCTTATATCTTCTTCGCTCAAATTTCCTTGCCCTTTTCCAAATTGAAGTTTGTGTGTGTGTTACAAGTGACTTTGTTGTAGACAGATCAAAGATCTCTCTCACCATATAGATTCTTCTGCTCACTTTCAGAAAAGTGGGTACTTCTTCTTGTAACCACTTCATGTTACCATGTGTGTTTTTTTATTATTTTCTTCGTCTTCCATGGGGAAGTGAGAGATAAGAGGGGAAGGATGGGAGTGGAACACCGGAACTTTACCCACGGGTCGTTCGCTGTCTCTTCCTTTTGGGCGGGTGCCGCGCGTCGCGGCCGACCGGAGGCTTCGCGTCGTCGCAGCTCCCTCCAATCAAGGATGAGTGCTGACATGTTGCTTACTTTTTAAATGTTTTTATATTGTATTATATTATAAATATGTATATGTATACACACATTTTATACAACTGATGTTATTTACTTGTTGCAAGTGAAGAATTCTGTACAAGGTTTTTCGAAGTAAACCAGTTTTTTTTACGTTCATACGTTAAAAATAATTTTTGGCTTCTCATTTGAAAACAAAATCCCTCTCTCATACATTCATGATATAAGGTTAATATCACTTTGGGTCGGTTTTATAATGTTAGTTGATTTTTTTCTGGTGCAAAAATTCAAGTCTATGAATTCTTCCATTCATGGCCTCTAGTTTAAGTGACCTTAACTGCTTAAACATGGCAACCAACCAATATCAATTTACAATATTGGCTGATGAAAAATACAGTTGAATCTACACTGACATTAAAAAACCAGTACTCGATTTCATAGCAGCTACATATATTTTTATGATTTTCGCAAATTCAAATAATATCAAAGCTTCGAATCATTGCTCATACTTTAAAATTTTTGAGATTTCTACATATTTGCATGGATGCATTGTCCATTTTCCTTATTTTAAAGTTATTATTTTCCGAATCAGATTCAAATCTTAACAGATCTCAAGCATTCTGCAACTTGGTAGTATCCTAACTTCTCATTTCACGACTTACGTCGCAAATAGGTTCGATTGCCTATTTCAATTCACTTTTTATTTCTTCCTAGTTTTTTATGTCCACTTGTTTTTCGGAAGCATAGTGATAATATGTGGAAGTAAGTTGTATGGATAGCACGCCATATGATATGGTGATTCTAACTTTTTTTATCGTGAACGCACGTGCCCAATCTAAAAGATGTTCCGTATCAAATCAATGGTTCGCGAGTCTCTTTCATCTACATCTACATCTACATAATACCCCGCAAGCCGCCTAAAAGGCGTGTGGCAGGGGGTGTTAGGACACCAGCCGTTTACAGCTAAAAAAAATTAAGTGCTCATACGAAGTTGGGACTAGCGTTTATTAAAGTCCTTTATGGTTCGGGGGAAAAACGAATTCGCATATCTATCCGTTCGGCAAAACAACTCTCTTAATTTATCACATCTATCGGACCTGGAAATATAGTGTGGCTCTAATATTATGTTCTCTGTGTCGCTCTTAAAGATATCCATTCTCAATTGTTCAAGCAATCTAAGCCTAGCGCGCAGCCTCCGAGTCTCCAACGGCTCCCAGCCTAACTCGCTTAACATCTGGATAACACTGTCTGTACGCCCGTAGCAGTTTTTGACGAAACGTGCAGCCTTCGTGGAATGGTGGCGTGATAGAATCAAAAATAAACTTTGATATATTTCACACAGCATTTAGTAAAGACACGACCAGCTTCGACTTTAATAATTCAACCTTAGGTTCTGTTACCTCTTGATAATGACCTGAAAGGGTCGAAACCGGTAGAGTTTTTTTATAAATGCTGTGTGGAATAGAACAATTTGAATTCTATCAAAGAAAGGCTGATATAATTTCTTAAATAGCATTTAATCGGTCATTCATTCACGCACTTAACTCCGACGTCCTCTCACGGTTGAACGGTAATCGTAATTGATAACATTTCCATGGATTTTACTGTTAGAGGGCAGACGACAATTGGTGAAGGGTAGACCATACGTGGTTTCCCATTGTACATAAAACAGTATTATAAAAGCTTTAGAGGCTGGCTTGGCGTGGTGAGGGCCCGAAGCATTGTGTGCGGGGGACAGGCATGAAATAGTATTCCGTCCCGCCTCAATTTGAATTTCGTCCTGAGCTTAAGCATGTCACGTATTCTTCGCTCAATCTCTCTCCCCCTGAAGACTCGACTTCCCCATTCCATGTGTTAAAAACCACACTTTCTTCTTCTCCGCGAGTGCGTCGTATATGTGTCTCGTTTTCCCGACTACCTGTTTAAATTTTTCAAACCCGTTTGAGGACTTTCCCTTTTATCGAGCAGCAGCCGGTGACAGATGGGGTGTAGGATAAGAAAGAAAGTCCCACTCTTTGGTATACTAATAGAAGTCCCACGAGGTGTCCAGAGGAAGTTGATTGAACGAACGCTGAAACTGACGAAATGGGGGGTTTCATGAAGATCAAACATAATAAACTAATGTTTTCATTTATTTTTCAGCAAAAAACACCTTTTTGCATTGATGTTAGAGTTAAATATAAGTTTATCTCAAGCCTTGGTTACTTTTACCCTTAACGTTAACTTATAATCAAGGTAAAAAATTGATTACTTCGATTTTAGTGATAGAAGTAATATATTCGACTCCTGGTTGCAAAATTTTGTGATTGATTATGGTTCTATGTTTAACCGGCCCCAGCTTATTATTTATTTAATCTATATTACACGCTGCGCTCAAGTAACTCTTACGGCTCTACTGCCTGCGGTGTATCGTTCCCATGATAAGGAAAATGCAATGCTTATATTTTTAAACAAATGCTTGTTCAAGCTACCTTAGCTTAGAGTGGAGCAATTTTCAAATGACTAACCTGATTTAACTTTCATTTCAGAATAAATTTGCTTATCAATTAAAAAGTAGTTAGATTGCGTGACTTACTATAAATTTCATCGTGATTTTAGCGGATTATTGAAAGTAAAATTTCACTAACTTTTGTCACAATAGTATTAACATCTTATATTTTTTCCTTTCCCCATTCTTTGGGATGATTTGCAATATTTTTTTCCGTTTAATGTATTTCACTGAGTCGGGTAAGCGGGAGTAGAGCTCACCCCGAAAAACACAGGTGTGTGATTTTGCGCATTTAATTAAGGCTGTTTTGATCCCTAATTAATTTGCTCGTAACTCGAAAAGTAGAACAATGACCTTCCTTTCTTTAATTTTTGCCGTAATTTTTATGGCAACGTTTACTTTTCACGTACATTTTTTGCCTCATCGGCAGGTATCGTTCAACTTTTTCCCTATATATATTTAATTTATTTGAACCTTTAACGGGGTAAAAGAAATGCAAAAATTCCGATTTTCGAAAAAAAATTCGATTTCAAGAAAATAGGCAATTGAAAGCTAATATTTTTATCACTGGTCGTTGAAGCACTTCAAGAAGGCCATATTTTGGAATATTGATGAAAAAAACTTTCCCTTGCATCGTCAGTGAAACTTCCTTTAGCATGTTTATGTGAAGAAAGACAAAATTTTGAGGCTGAGTCTTCGTAACAGTTCCGGTAGTTTTATAGATGGAGGAAGTTGAGAGGTTGATAACCTCTTTTGTAAGGAGGGGAAATCGGAACTAGTTGCTTCCAATCGAGAACCAAACGTGACCACAGGAAGGAGAAACGAGACCGGTGCGCATGCGTTCGTGTTTTGTTTTATTTTTAACCATTCGATGGTTTTATGTCCCGTTCCTCCATGTGGTGGGCAGTTTGAATGAATGGCTCCAGTACATACGTTCGGGAAAGCTTTCTATTTACTGTAGTCAAATAAAGCAAAGCAAGACATCGATTATTTCATCTTGAAACATTCTTGTCTCGTCCCATTCAGGGAAATGTCCACCTATCCCAAATGTATCGCCTACGCTTTCTGTTTTACTCCTCTTTCCTTTAGTCCTGTGGAGTCCAGCCACCATATGCTTTCAGGTTTTAAATGGCCTTACATATTACACTTTCTTTCTTGTTCCCAATATCCTCCCGTTTCTCTTCTTTCGTATTCATTTTTCCCGGTTACCTACAATTCTAACTCATGATTAAATAGGTGGTCCGGGAGAAATTTTTTGAAAAACAGGGTACTAAGTAAAGGGTTATAAAATAATTTTAACCCTTTTTGATAGTAGAAAAAAATTCTTCTTTCAAAAAAATCTTTTGTAAATTCATGATTTTTCAATATTTTGTTTTCTTTTACGGTGAATCATAGTGACTATGTTTTTATATTTCTGGGGGGTTCCGGACCCCCCGGAAGCTTCCCCCCTCCCCCAAGCTACACCGCTACCTCCAACCTTTTTCTCTCCCATTCGCTTACTCCTTCCACTTATCCCGTTCCTCAACCCATTGCATCTTCCCCTTCCTTGTAACCACCTCTACTCCCATTACACGTACCTCCCGTCCTCCCCCCTGCCTCCCTATATGTACTCCGCCTGGACCACCAATCCGACTGCATTCCTCGCGCACTCTCACCGCCACGGCGACGGACACCCGGAAGGTGCCCTCGACACTCCTCTTGACCATTCACCTCCTTTCCCGCTCAACGCAATGTCATTATCATGGCGAACGCGTGCCCTTTCACACGAGTGCACTTGACTTTCAAATCTCCTCCCTATCTTCATACACCGATAGGCTAAACGTGCTTTCTGTGGGATTAGTCTCCATAGATCGATCACACTCTACACCATCTCTCTTTTCCCGCCTTGTCGATGGATATCTGGAGAGAATTTTCACTACTTTCCCCAGGATATCTTTGTTATATGCATCGATGAGTGAGTAAAACATGCACTGGATATGTGATGTGATGCCCTTTCGTGAATATCTTTCCATGTTAAGTTTCACGCACAATTTTTAGGATGGATTCTTCCCATCATGCACACTATCTTATCCCTTTATTCTATGCCAAATAACGCTGTTTTGTGCATCGATGCTAGAGGAAAATCTACACTTAATGTGTTGTCTGTTTGTGAAATTCTACCTTGTTAATTTTCAGCGCCCTTGCTATGGCGAATTCTTGCCACAATGTCGACCATCTTACGCAAATGATAGAAATATTCTTTTGTTAAAGAAGATTCGAAGTCGAGGTATTTAGTTGGTAGGGTAGGCGAATTAAATTCAGTATGCTCGTCGCGATGTTTTTTCGTAGGTTATTGGTATATTTTTGATTTCAACACGAAAGCTCTCAAATAAAAGCTGTAGTCAAAGATTTATCTCATAAAACTTTAGAAAAAAGTCTTCGAGAGTTGTATAGAGTAGTGATTCCTTAAATTAATGAAGAGAAAATTTCAATGGTTTGAAATTTTACTCCCTGGGTCAATATACCTGACTGCTATTATTCTGGATATGCAATTCAGTTACACTTGTTTCTATGCTTAAATTATCCTCTCGGTCGCTGTTATTGCTTTAAGAGGATGATTGGAATGGTAAAGGAGCTCTTGGTGTTTGAGGTCATCCACAATGCATTTTTCTCACTCACAATTCTCTTGAGTTAACGTAATTAGAATTCTAAAAGCTGCAATAAAAGACCCGTTCTCTTAGAGTACCGGTGATATCAATAGATCAAATTCCTCGCGGAAAAAACTGTTCAGAACTTACAGATTTTCTTTTAATCAGGATAAGGCAGTTTGAAGTACACCATTGTTTTCAATTTATAAAAGTTATAGAATAATTAATAAATATATTAACAGGGAAACCAACCTCCATCCATCGCAGATTAAACTGAAAACTTTTGAAATTGTTAAGTTTGGTGGATTTTCTAAGATCGAGCCGGATGTTGAGTGTTCATCTTCGTGGGTCGTGGCTAAAATTTTCAGTTGTTTCAATCATATACCTCTCTATTTCGTCTCTTTTCTAATTGGTGAGTCAAATTACATTTCTGCACGAGAATTAGTTTACAATTCATTTTTTCTACGTTGTCTAATATTTTTATGAATTTCTGCCGTCTTAAAGGCGCACTACGAGAATTCAAGGCGGAGGTGGCTAGACTCCACCTCCAGATTTGAAACTGTACTCTTTGGTCGATAGTCCATTGCTCCAACCACAAGGCCAGCATACCACAGCTCGTTGTTAGCACATTGCGAATGTTTGTAATTCAAATACAGCCATTATTGGAACACCCGTCATTGGAAGATCGCCAAATCTCTGTGTTTGACAGGTTCCCACCCCCATAGCTCTCGGTAACCGCCAGATGTCTATATCCACCCTCATGGTTGCTCCAGCTTGCTGTGGAATAATTTTCATATAATTAACATTATTTGACTTTAATTGCAGCATTTCTTTGCCAATTAATTAAAAAGTAGCGAGATTGCATGACTTGCTATTTATTTCATCGTGATTTTAGCGGTTTATTGAACGTAAAACTTTATTTATTTATGCCACAATGGTATTTAAACCCTATCATTTCTTTCCTATTCTTCGGGCTGTGTCCCAATATCTTTCCCCATTTAATGTCGTTCATTCACTCACCGATTCAACCTAAATATCGGTTCGAATGAACGAGAGTAGAGCTGTCAGTTACCAGAAAATCTATATTAATGAAAGGTATTTCCCCCATTAGCTGTCGATTGCCCCCAAATCTTCTTGCCGGTAAGGTCTCCACCTTCATAAGCTGTCAGTTACTACCAAATCTCTCTTAAAGTGGGTATCCACCCCCCAAAATCTTCCCGTTACTACGCGTCTAATAACCATTATTATTGTTGCGGTGGAATTCGACCCAGCTTTTATCTTCGCAGTCTTCGTGACTCCATCGGAAAATCGACTTCACCTACCTTTCTCCGTTCCATCCATCCACTCATAGTCCTTTCACCTAATGGAGGGAGAAAAAGGCCCTTGCCTGAAAATAGCGCTCCAGATCATCATTTCCATGCGACTACAGCCCCCCCCCCCCCCTATTTCACCATTGGCTGTGATTTTGCACTTGAAGCATCCCTCTTCCCTCCCCCCCCCCTCCCCTAGTCATTCCACGAGCCACTTTCACCAATTTCACCGAGTCAACTTAATCATTATTTGCACTATGCCTTTCCTTTGCTAATCATATGCTCATATTACTTACGTTTCACCCGTCGGTTTTATTTTTTCCCAGAAAGCTATATGGGCAAATTTTCTTTTCTGACTCGGTCAAAAACAGGTGATGGTAGGGCTGAAAATAGATGTTCGTTAGAGGAATCTGGAGGAGTCAAGGAGCATGGTATAGATCGAAAGTGAGCAGTTTTTTTCACATTTAGGGTGTCAGTGGTGCACCATATTTGTCATTAGAAAATGGAGGCATTACCTTACTTTCCAGAGTAGTGAATTTTGTAGTATTATTTTGTCCCGCATAAATTAAAGCTTATGAATGAAAGGTACTATTAACTTACTACTAAAGCATTGCATATGAAACCTACTGGAAAAGATGAGTATTCTGATGGTATAAAATCAATTTCAACAAGCATTTTTGAAGAGGCCAACAAAAAAATCCTTTTCCGCATTTTTTCTGTGGATATAGTAATAATCAGTAAATTTCTGCATGAATAAGTCAGCTTTGCAATTTTTTTGGAATGGAAATCTACCCATTTGTGCTAGTTTTGATTCAAATTATTATCCTAGAATTTTGTGAAGATACATATATTGTGTATTTAATCAAAAATCTAATGTTTTGATAAATTCAATGCAAACTTTAATCTGTGGAAAAAATAATCTTCGCCGAAGACAGGACAGATAGAATTCTTATCTTATGCTGATGTCGCCATCAAGTGAAATTTTTTGCGAAGTATTTTCCGAGGAACTGTTTTCGGGAGTGTTCTCTTCCGCTGCGTCAACTTTCTCCTGCGTTTGCGCATTCAAATGTAAGTGCCCCGGGTATGAATAGAAAAAATTGCTTTCATTTTCTTTTGATCCTTCAGACCACTTTAATTTTTTTAATTGGTCAATTTTTTGGTGAAATTTTGATTCCGTTGTAACTGAAGCAAAGACTTCTACTTGTTTATGAAGGGGAGTTATGCTCACTTTTTACCGCTAAGTAACTTTTTTGGGATATTTTGTAAATGTTGAGAAGTTTTTTCTTGCTTAATCTCTTTTTATCCCTCCGCGGTTGTGGAAGTTTAAGCTTGTTACTGAAAATGTGACTCGTTAAAAAAATATAAGACGTAGCAATTTATGCCAAGTAAAATCTAATGGTTTCATTTTAAACTAATTATGGATGTGAAAGTTAAGCATGGTTAATCTTTATTAAGATTATAAATTCAAGTAATTTGCTGATAGCTGGTGACGTTGAAAAGAAATGGGTTACAATAACTTGATTATATTTAATTGTTTTCTAATTTGAAAACTTGTATCGAGTAGTTAATGAATATCTCGTCATAAGTAATTAGTTTCTACTTCCCACTGAAAATTTTGACGAAAAATTAAGACTGAGAAAAGACGTTGAAACCATACACAGTTCGCTGCCGAAAAACTTTCTAAGAGAAAAATTTAGCAGAGACAACATCATCCCTAGCTTGACCTGTGATCCCTTGAGAGAGTAGGTGGTCTCATTTTCACGTTGGTAAGCGTTGCTATCTCGTCGGTTGCCCAATTTAATCACCAATTCCAGCGAGATCGAAACGGGAAACTGACCGTTCTGGCTTAAATCTTTTTTTTTCTCTCTATCCCCATGGTCCGGAACGCGATTAAGATTCCGGACGGTCGTGCAGTGGATTTCCTACCGTCAGAAATTAATATGACTTTCCATTTCCGACTTTCTTTCTCGTTCCATATCATAATTGCACCCCGTTTATCCACGATTAGATCCATTCATCTCGATGATTTTTTTCGGGGTCCTCCATTAGCTTAGCTTTCGATGGTTCTCGTCGCGATAATAGGCACCATACCGTTTCATATTCCTGGTCATCTTTCGCGCACAACAAAGCCTTTATCATAACGAAGTCGTATAAAGAAGCTGGCACATGAAAGATTGGTTTGGTTTTTTTTGTTTTGTTCACGAGTACTCTCAGGTTCACTTTTTCTATGTTCCCATCAATGTAAGGCACATTTTTGTATGTATGGGTGTTCTCTAAGTTGATCATACAACTCGGTCACTATCTAATTTATCTGCGAACAAGGCTTTTGCAACTTCTCCTCCAGACTGGCAAGAATAAATAAAGGTGACGAGCAAAAATCCTAATCATTTCTGTTAAAATATTGTGGTTATTTCTCGACAATATGGTAACTGAGCTGTTTGGTAATATCATTCCAATGTGAGGTACATGCTCTTATCTGAATTCTGTCACTAAAACATGATTTGCTAAATGATCTAAAACAGCCCTCAAAATGACCTAGTATTGTCAATTAGGCACTCCTAACTGAAATTCTATTTTGGGCAACCAGCCGATCATGAATTCGCTTTATTTTCACGGATTTTTCCCTTGAAGTGAATGAAAATGGCTGTTGAATCATATTTCACGTATACGGTGTTAACGAACAAACTTTCGGAAAAAAATAAGCGAGGAATGCTGGACTACAGGCACTGGGATATAGATAAGAGCAACCTTGTGAACAACGAACTTCTTCAGAGAACGGCAAGACTTATGCTTCGATGCTGTGGAATTTCCCCATGTTGTGACCAAATGGAGTCACGATTGGCCATTCTACGATAGCTATTTATTTCACATGAAAGAGCCATTCTTCCCTCTACAGGTCAACGCTTAATACTCTCCGCATTTCTTCGTCAATGTGCTTCGGGCTCTCTTTGGACGTGAAAGGTTATTTTCTCCTCACAGTTGAGTTTTCTCCACCTCTTCTCACCCGTTCGAAATAAAAAAAGTGAAGATCTCGGCCCACGGCAAGGAATAAGCATCCATTGTGCTGTGCGTCCTGTGACCATGTGTGAGGAGTCATTCCCCCAAGCTTTCTTGAGTTCCTCTCCATTTTCCTCTCTCGTCTAATGGCAGCACTTTCTGCCGCGCCTGTTTCCCGCGCATGAGTCGACGCAACAATGGGCTTCCAAAAGCTTAGGTCAGTTATTATGTGGCTTTCTTCCTCCGTGAAGGACTAGATATCTGCGGGACCACGCTGACATTTTTTTGTGTCCGATTTCATTTAATTTTGTTCCCCTCAGAACAGTGTGTGGTCCTCTTATTCCTTTTGAGAGAAATTTAGCGTGCATCTAACACTAACACTAAGTGAATCGTGCGCTTTGAGGAGGATTGTTATTTTACCGAGAAAAGGAATTGCCCAGGAAAGGTTTCATTTTATATCCTATTTAAGTGAAAAAAAATTGCTAGCTGTGTAATTTTATGATTCTTCTATAAATTTCAAAGCTAGGCACCTGGATATTTAAATCTTTAAAATTTTCAATCTTTATTTCGTATTTTCGACAATAGAATCTCATGAATGATTGTCCTTCGCCTGCATTAGCTTGGTGGGATATATTTTTCTTTCTTAATAACTATGCAAGGGTCGGCTATGATTTCTGGGCAATATCCGCAAGTTTTTTCCAACCCCCTAAACTATAGACATTCATATGTCCATAGACGCTTTGTGGAAAGAATTTCGCTACACATGGAAAATGAAGAATGCTAATTATACTGGATATTGATAAATTACTTTTGAAATTATTTGTGCCTTATGTGGAATAATTCGAAAAAGAGGTATAGCATGCGTTTGAAACGGTATGTTACGATAGCTATTTAATTTCATATGCATTTTCTCCTTCTTTTGTAACATTATTTTGCGGAAGGAGATTTAATTTAAATTCTCTCAGTACCAAGAGATTACACTATTTTTCCTCTGTAAATTTTCATCAAATTTTAATTTCTATTGTGGAGTTTACTAGGGCTCATATTTACTTTTTTATGATAAGGTTGAAAGGCTCAGTCATTATTTTATTCAAGTGACAAGCTGTGATATTATTAATTTTGGGATGAAATATACTTCACTTAATAATAAGACTACGCACAATTTCTTAGTGGAGGCAATCCCTTTAGATTCCTAATTTTTATCGTAATGGGCTGTGCATACTTTCAGTATTACAATTTCCATTTATAGTGAGTTCAGTTTTGCAATATTATCCGAAGTTAATCCGGATAATGAGTTCCGTGTACGGCAAGTTATTAAGGATGTAAAAGAGAATAAAACGTGAAATGATAATGTCAGCATATAGGATATTTCACCCATTCCCTGGAATAATATCCATATATGCCAATAAAGTCTGTAGGTACACATTTTTCCTAAAAAACGAGGATTGTTTTCTCATATATCTCAAATCTAATAGGCATTGCAGCAGGTAATTCACAAGTGGAAGCTTTAGAAATCTGGTGTTATCAAAATATGATGAAGATATAATGGATCGGTCATGTAAGTAATGAGAAAAAGCTTAGTAGAGTCGGAGAAAAAGGTGTCTACTGAAATCCCTTAATAAAAGGCGGGGCAATGTAATCAACCGCAACATGATATGCACGATGGCCTTATGAATACATTCACCGAAGGGTAAGTAGAGGGGAAGGAAGGTAAAATATGGCGCCTCCCCTCTCCTCCCCATTGAATTACGTGTATGACTAGTTGTCAAGGATTCAAAAGAGATAAAATACGTAAATATGAAAAGATAAGCAGATAGGAGAGCGAGGCGGAGAGCTGCGTCAAACCAATTTAATATTCCACGAAAAGTAGGGCAGAATATTACACCTGACACTGCACCGGCAGAAATTTAGATAAGTAAGCGATCGTGCAGCTGTTAAACGTCACACAAAATTAAAACAAAGTAAGATAGACGATTACTTGGTAAATAAACTTAATAAATTTTTTTGCGTGTAGTTTATTTTCCAGTGAGCTGTTGCCGTGGTCTATATCATAGTAAATAAATGGTAAGTTTTTCTATAATAGTAGAGTACTTTTTTATTCCTTTAATACGTACAGTACAATTTTAATTCCTACAGTACATTGATATTGCTTCGTGTGCAGCCGGATCATGTCCGGTCCCAGTTAATCTTGATGAACGAGGTGCTATTGAGCCATTACATTTTGCAAGTTAACGAGTAAAAACAAACAGTGCGACAAAAATATTCTGGTATATTTTTTAGATCCCCCATGAGAGGTTTCGCATAGCACATGAAATTTGTAATAAAAAGACCTTCCCACCTGCTGCTAATATAAAACCTTGTACGTCGTCTGCCTTTGTATTATATCGCTCCGCTATTGTCCATTCCCAGCAGCAATTAACGCCTTTTTTTAAAATGGAGACAATGTTCGCCTTTATGTTCTCTTTTTCCTCATTTTGTTTCGCCGCGAGCATTTGTGTTTAAATTCAAAGGACGAGGGAACCAACGGTCAGAGCGCGTCATTGTTGTCGGTCTTATCTCTTCCAATCCGCGCTCAAACAAACGTGTCCGGAAATTGCCATTACCTGTTAAATTACCGATTGGCCATCAAGTGAAAGAAGAAGAAACTGGAACTGAAAAGTGCATAATTCTATTGATCCCATTTTTATTTTTTCAAGAAAAATTATTGTTTTCTCCCTCATTTTACCTATAGCTGATGAAATGCAAAACATTTTGGTGTTTATATGAATGTTTATTAAAATGGCTCTGCTTTCTATGGAGAAGTCGATTGATCGGGATGACTATTTTTTTCATACATTGATTTAAATCGAAGTTATCTGTATATGACTAATAAAGATTTAGTCTTCTATACCGAATGACAGAGGTTTACAAAAAAAATAATTTTATCACAAAAAATTTCATCAATTAATTAGGAATCGTTCTCCGTAAATTGTCTGCCCGGTCATTTAATTGGAGCGATATCCTAAGATAAGTTGATCTTCGACATAGCAACAGGTATTGTCTTTGCCATAAAGAAATAGAATGGATTAGATGACTTCTAAATACCATTTCAGTGAGCCTAGGTTTGAAAACCGTCTGGAGTTAGGAGGTTTATTGTTTCCCATTTTTTTTCTGATTTGCAAATAAGTGGTAATACTCTTTGGATAGCAAAATGTACACCATTGAAACTTGTACAAATTGAAGGAAACTTTGGGGATCGTAGTCATTTTCAATACATGCATGCATGCTAGGCCCTCTTGGAAGCGTACTCAGAATTTTGTAATTACATGAGTATGAATTTTCTAACTTAGGGCCTAGAAGTATAGTTAACGTGACATTGCTAAATCACTCTTGGTTTTAAAGTGCCTAATTAATAATACCGATAAAAAATCTGACCAAAATTTCTTAGATATGAAGTGAAACACTTTGCGCTTTCCACATAAAAATTTATTACACTAGAGTCGACATGTTTCGCCGTCGAGTTTTAGTTTTTTTTTTTTAGTTTTAGAGTCGTTTAGAGTCGACATGAGTCTCATAATGCTGCAGTGCAGCGAAGCATGTCGACTCTAGTGTAATAAATTTTTATGTGGAAAGTGCAAAGTGTTTCACTTCATATCTCATAATGGATCTCCACAAAGTATCTGCCTCATCCATCCAATTCATCAAAATTTCTTACATGTTTTTGGTGAAAATTACCCATTTCCATCACGTTTTTCAATGGAGGAAATAATCAAAAATACCTGTTACTGTCTCCATTGAACAACTAGTCCTTTATTCAAGCCATACTTCTTTGACACACAAAGATAACATGAAGTTCTCCTTTCCCTCCTCGCTAAGAGATTAAGTTTCGTCCAAAACAAATAATTCCTGTCAACCCAACTCCCAGGAAAGCCAATTTATACAATATCTAACAGTGAATAAACAGGGTGAATGGTAAGTACCTTGAATGCTGCAGAATAAATTGAAATTTAGGTATCGGTTTTCAGAAAAATACATCTTATTTTCTCTAGCAAACCCAAGCGAAGGCATAATCTACTTCGCGTGCATGCATTCCTCCCTGCGGACGTGACTATTTGCCCTCGGTCAGTGGAGCAATTAGGAATTTGGGAGAGTTGAAAAAAAAAATGACCATTAAGATCGAGATAGCCATTTCGGGATCATTTTCTCCAAAGAAAACTCTTTGTCGGAATGAAAATTCGAGATGGGAGTACACGGTGAAAGCCGCTGGATGGCAGCACGAACATGCTTTTCTTTCACGCTGAATGATGTCGTGAGCTCATCATAGAATCTATGAGAATCCAGTCAAACATTTTCTGTAGTACGGTGTAAATATTGAGGACCGTACTTTTGTGTCAAAAAAGCACGCGGCTGCGCCTTGCCAAGAAGGCCAATTTTTGTAACTCCTAAAATGTCCATGGGTATTTTGGGGAAAGTTGACACATAGAATTATATTAGACATTAACTACGAACTGAAAAAAAAACAAACACATAATCCAATTCGCAAAGCACTTTAATGATTTCATGCACTTACAGTGAGATGCCACAAATTGAAATGTGGAGTAGCCTTCAAACAACGTAATTTTTGTCTCTTATTGATAATGTATGGGAACGGGTTGGTGCGGTTGCTAGTGCTGGCTTTACACCCAGATGGTCCGGGGTCAAATCCCGACGGTGGCTGAGACTTATCAGAGGCAGCCCGATCCCTGCTTGAGTGCACTGTGGAGGGCACTTCAAGTGTAGCACTACGTCCGTCAGATGGGACGTTTAGCCGGCGCCTTTCATCAGGTAGCTAATGCGGACGCCGGGTTTCTCTCCACCTTTCCCTCATGGCGCAAATGACCTTAGCTGTCGATCGCATCCTCCAAAGATTATTACCATGAATTGAAATTTTTCTAATAAACTGCCAAAATATTGTGATTACACCTTGTATTATTTTGTTTACATTTTTTAAGAATCTGGAGCAAATTGAAATGTGGCGTAACCTCCAAATAAAGCAATTTCTGTTTCTTTTGGGTAATGCATTCAGATTGGTCATCAGTTTCTACTTATGATACCCATGAGAAATAGCAATCTCAACAGTCCCTTCCCGCTGAAATAGCAATCTCGTGATGGATCTGATGGGTGTGATTAGCTCACGGCAAATTTGAATTTTACGTTACTTCTTACCGTTGTAAAATTCATTTCCAATTGATTCAAGATTCATGAGGAAGGAGAAATATAAAAAAAATTAGTAAAAATCTGCTTTTACTATTTCCATTTACAAATCTATCTCCATTCAATATAATAATAAAAAGGTTGGGGTTTCAATGTTGACTCCTGCTTTTGGATATTGCGTAGCCATCATGCGTGCTCGGGGGAAACTCGTGCCTAAAAGTAGCTGCTTTGTTTGGCTATCATCCGTTGCCGTGACTACAGTTCACATATTATGAAGTATGTGGTTAAAACTATTCGCCCTGAACCACTACTTTGCAAACTTTCTAACTAAGTTCTGACCTTAATCTACGTTCAATAATCGGTACCAAAATTGCAATAAAGACACTACGCCAGACTTGCTGATTAACAATTGTATACAATAGGTTCGTTTAAACTACGAGGGAAGTTTTTTTTTTCAATCTTCGATAGCTCAGCAAAAACACCATACAAGTGACATGCGGGTACTGCACAGGTAGAGGGATTGGGCGTCCTCCGCACCACACACTCGATTCATTTCTGACCGTAAGTTCTTAGTTTAAGGTCAGTAGCAATCTCATTAACTACTCTGCCTCAATTCATTATCCCACCAAATGTGCACTGCGGAGAGACAGCCATTAAACTCGCCGAATGGCTTCAGCATTGACGCGACTTGACCTTTATGCCGATAAAAGAGAATTTTCCTTTAATGCAACGTGGCGAGAGTGTGAAACAGTGAGGAACTTTACGTCCATTCCCATTCAAAACAAAAGAAGAGACATGCTGACTTCTGGAAGTGTTCTGATCCATGACTACGCCCGTTATCTCAGCGCTGATGCAGCCCAACTGCTCCTTGAGCAATTTCAATTGGACATTTTCGATCTCCCGCCTTGTAATGCCGACCTAGGGCCGTGTGACTTCCGTCTTTACGCTGAGATGAAGATTTGGCTATAGGGGAATCATTTTCAAGCAGGCGATGAGCTTCAGAACAAAGGCTAAATTCACTAGAAGTCATTGGCGGCAACATTCCATGATGAAGGTATAGTAAAGCTTTCCCAGAGGCACGACCAATTCCACAGTCTCCAAGGCGATTATTTCGAAAGGACATCACGAGGACGACTCTTGCATGATGTGATCTATGAAATTCATAACTTTTAAATGCTAATCCTTGCAAATTCAAACGTTTTACTGCAAAATATTGGAAGTGGAATATTGGGAAATCGTATTGCACTCATCATCGCGCCGTGTATATTTTTGAAAGCCGATTAAAATGGGACCGAAGTGGCAACAGACGTCGGCCTTGTATGGAATGGAACTGGGGTTGCAGTATTCAATCCCCATGCTGATGTCACTGGACTAAAACAGGCAAAACTCAAGGTTACCAGATGTTTGACGCTGGATTATGTGAATGAGATAACATCCTAGGAAACGGCCAAATGCGATAGAGCTTGATTTCCTTGGCCTTTCTCAACTTCGGGTGAAGGCCCTTGTACGCCAGGAGTCCATTGCCCGACACACTGAATGGAAGAATATCCATGAACTTGAATGTTCTCTGAAAGCCCCACAAACGCGTTTCTATGACATCAATACTTCGCCGTGAAATGCTACAGTATGGATATGTGTGTGTCTCATTTCTATGACATCAATACTTCCATGGGCGTACCCAGCGAGGGGCAGGGGGAGGGGGTAGCTGCCCCCCTCTAGAAGCAAAAATCGCAAAAGTCTTTAAGCAAAATCTGAAATGAAACGAAAGTATTCAACAAATTTTCTTCAAGCCCACGACAAATGATGTGTATTAGTATAAGATATGTAACTAAAATAAAACTATTTTTTCTCGGAAATAATCTCATAAAACAATAAAGCGCTGTTATAATTTTCTTAAAATGTTGGTTTCATTCACCTTTTCCATGCTAAAATGTCACAACTTGGCTTACTCCTCCCCAGACCATGGCTTGCCCCCCCCCCCATCTGTGTGTCTCATTTATCATGATAATAAATAAGCAGAGGTTTTTATGATCTTAAGTACTGTATTGAGGTAGGTTGGTTAAATCCTACATGGCTAAGACGTTGGTAATTGAGTACTTAATCAATGACAAGAGTTAATACGAAGTAGAAAATTACTGATAATTTCATTACAAACATGTTAGGTTTAAGAAGGATGTTAAACAAAAATGAGGAATAACTTGGAACATAGATTTCCTCAAGAGTATTGTCTCCAACTTGTTGGAAACCACAGATTATATCGGATTAGGCAACCCACATTACTCCATTTCGCCTCTGAGTTCAGTGTCCATCAAGGGTTATGGATCTTTGCGCTAAATATCTTTATTTAAAATTAAAAATCTTATTTTATTTAAAATTACTGGTATTCCTGAGTGTTATGCATTCCTAGTCAGCATAATTTTCTCTTGATGGCATGCAAAATGTTATTTAAAATTGCCAATTGTGAAAAAAATAGCGAATCTCCCTAGGTACGATTGCAGTTAAATGATTTAAAGAATATTCTTTTTAGCGTCATATATAAATGAACACCTACGCCTTGTGTGGGTTTGGATAAACCAAACGGAGTACACCGTAACAGCGTAATTTTTCAGTCTCAGCAATAATTTATAATAATTTTTAAGGGAGAGCTATAACTTTCAAAGTGACGCATTAACTTCATGATAGCTGTTTCCTTATTTGAGTTATTCTAGATGTTAAGGGGAAAATGCAGTTTCATTCATTGGTTTCGTAAGGTTTGAACTGGCATTTCCGTCAAATATTAGGTAATATGGTAAACTATCTTTTGAGGTATACATAACAAATCTACTTTTCATCCCTTAAAAGGAACAAATAATCTTGAATTTGGTCTAGGTTCGGTAAAATTTGGCTCTATTGTGTCATGAGTAATAGATTGTTATAACATTATACACATTTGTCTTAGATATACCAAATACACTACTGCAAAAGTTGAAAGGCAATGCTGGTTAATTTAAATAAAATAGCGTATTGCTTCCATTCATATCATTAGTAGCAATCAGGCACCAATTTAAAAAAATAAAAGACCTGCAAGTCGAATTGTAAGAATCTAAAGAAGTTCGCTACGAAATGAAGTTTGAACGATTGAGTTGGTTAGCGACATGTTGGCCTAGTGCCATAGTGCCCTTAATTCTACCGACTCTCAGACCAAATACGTCCGGAAAATACAAAGAAATTTTATACTTGACTAAAGAAAAGTTAAGAATTTTTTTAGAAATCTGGAAAAAAATTATAACCACCTATCTCCCACAGGACTTGAATACGATTATCCTCGTATTATCGATTTTAGTGAATATTTTGTATTAAAATGACAAAGTGTTCGACTCAAATTTCGGTTTAACACTCACTCAGAAGAATCAATGTGAGATAGAAATCTTGGCTGTAGTGTCGTTCGTAAAAACTGTATTACATTTTCTGAATTCATGGATCCATTATCTATCGACATGCAACATCTTTCCTTATTTCATTTAAATCGCTATGCCTGCAAAATTTAATAATAGGTAATATCTCTCAGCTATTTTCTATTCATCCTTTATTGATTATTAATAGCTAAAGGATATAAACAAGTGTTTGACTTCACGGTACCGAGGGAAAATCTCTATGCGATAAAAGCGCCGTTGCGGCACATTACTGAAGTTTCCGAATAATTTCATTGAATTCAACTTTTCCTTTATAGCAAAGATACTACATCTTTTGCACTCTAAATCACTTATCAATTGAAAAAGTGAATTCAGTTCAAGTCCAGCAATTTTTAGTGCACTCCATTCCCTCACTTTTACGTCAAGAAAAAATCTACCCTCGGGTAAAACCTTATTTATCGATAATTTAAGTTCCTGTGCTTACTTCTCAGGTTAACATAAGTAGACGCGGGCTTACTTCCTTTCGATACTATTGGCGTTAATAGCCCATAAAACATGCATTTCCGTCCAAATTTTTCCGTTCTCATTCAGAGCAGTTATTCCGGTCAAGAATATTTATTTTCATTTCGAATGCTAACACAAACAGAAGATTAAAAATGGCAGGTGTCAAGGAAAATTAATAACCTAAGCATCGTCGTCTCCACGAACTTAGCATTTGTTCCTTATAAATTAATTGAAAACATACAAATTCATAGCATGAAGGTGGTGTGACTAAAAATTATTCTTTACAAAAAATATTCACCCACATGAATACATGCCAAAACAGTAGTTTTAAAATCGTATACGATCATTCCAGCTCCTAAACTCAAGCACCTATGCACACCTTACTCTAATTCTTACCTTAATTATTTCTAGCTTAGTTTACAGGAAAATAATAGTTCTTTTTCTCTGTTGCGAATCAACAAAGTTTCTCATAAAGTTATTAAATTTCATTCAAATAATAAAAGATGTTATTATTTCCAGCTATCAGTTACTTCATTAGCTAAAACATGGAAAAATACTAATTTGCCGAAGCACCTGACATTTATGGTTAACACTCCACCAAAATAATTGTATTAGTCTCCTATGTCACGAATCATTTTTTTAATTAAAAGTGGATATATCCCTCTTAAAATAAGTAAATTATATTTGTAATAAGAAAAATTGGCATTAACTGAATTCGTGTCACTACTAACCACCGAAATGCTGCGAATTATAGATGAAGTGTACTACAGTGAGTTTCTACAATAACTGATTACATTGACTTTTTGAATATTTCTTTTATAAGAGATCATCTCGTTGGCATAAAATTAATTTTCTTAACTTATGTAAACCTTTAAATACATGCTTTTGTATGTTATTGGGACCCATTTACCGTAATTTTTGTTGTCGTATTTTTTTCTTGCAATTGCCATTATGTATTCTTCATTAGTGAATTATTCATCATCAGTGAATTTGTCATCTTAGAAAAATAAATTTTTAATTTTTTTATAATAAAATAAGACATTTATATTGAAACGTCTGGCTGCGAAATTATTCCATTAAATGACAGGTTATAATAGGGAAGACTTGGGAGAAAAATAATTTATCATTTAAATACTTCAAAGAAGGTGACAGAGTCGTTAATTCTCCAGTTCAAGCCTACCGCGGATTAATAGCCTATGAGAAAAAAACTGTTCCTCTAGTGGCAGAAATTTCAACAGCGCAGCAGGGTGCTTTGCGACGAGCGCTAACTGGCGGATTTATTGGAAACTCTTTTGAAGCTGAAACATTTTTCAACTTTGAATTTCCCTCGCTTCTTTCAACGAATGTGGGGGTAACAGTAGTTCTGCCATATCAGTCTTCGCACTCGAGAGAATTAGTGATACATCACTCTTATCTGGTTCTAAACATTGATCTCATTCAATCGACAGGTGTGAAAATAATGCCTTAATGCAGACATTATTGATATCTTAAACTTGGATCCACGACCGGTGATCTTATCTTTCACATTTCCCATCTTCATTCCCCTAACGGCTACATATAAATTCACGTTTCTCCATGGGAGCATTTAGAATGTTCATATTTGTCCGAGTTTACGGTTAATGTTCTTTATTCTATTCTTCTCCATTGGGGCGCTACGAGCGAATCTTTCCTCTAAAAAAATGGTAGTGGTTTTAAAGCCTGAAGTGGGTTTCCATCCCGCGAGGTAATTTTACTCAATTTATTCTCGCTAAAGTGGCCGTATTTACACAATTTCGGTTAATTGTAGGTAATTTTTGGCTAGTAAATAATTTATCATTTTAATATGTTTTGAATAATTTTCACGGCCTAAATACATTCAACTTATATTATCTTCATGATTTATTTCTGTCAATTATTGTTATCAAAATGTACTTGCTTCATTTTTTATGCTTATCATTTGCGGCTTAAATATATTTTTAATGATTAGGTGAACTGACGTGACTTAGATGATTTTTTAATAGTTTATTCAACAACTTCAATTATTGAAGAATTCTGAGTTTGGGAAATAAAAATTTACCAAATTTTGTAGTTTAATTTAAATAATTCATAATTCGGTCTTCCTATCGTCATATTTTTTGCATCGATTTTGTCAATGTACAATAATTATTATGTACCTAATATGAATGAATTGTAATTTTATGCATTCAAATTATTCATTTTCTCCGTAAAATATTGTATAATATTTTAAAATTAGACCATACTCTGTTAGAGGTATTTTTAATAATTATTTTGTCCGCAGAAGCAAAGATTATATAAGTTCAGGAAATATCCGTTCGTGAATCCTATAATTTATCGAGTCCATCTATGGAGCGCTATTCATTCAAACTAATTGAGGTCGAATGTGAGAGTTTATGATGAATTCTTAATTATAATCCTTGTCAATTTCTAATTTTTGAAAATCACAAAGTACCAAACTATCATTTGTCAGTATAATTTCTTCGGAATGTTATCTTGAGAGTTGAGAGTTTCGTTGGCTCGTTTGGAGCAAGGAAAGCAAAGGAAAGCTGCTAGTAAGATTAATTGCTAATTCCCTCTTAGTTGAACCAGCATTAGCTGGTATTTTTCTAGAAAACCAGTAAGAGTTCCGCTGTAGATGAAAAATTAATTTAAAATTTAAGCTCATTCCTATGTCATGATCCTAGGCACGAAATCTTAAAATATTATTACCAAAAATGTTAGCAAAAGCTATCGCTTCCATTTAAAGATATTCTAAATATTTCATTTTTCATTAAGACGACAAAATCTTGATTAACATTGATATAGATCATTTTATTTTTAATTTGGAAAATGCAGTAGTATTCGTTTCCCACCATTTAATATTTAATTCCCTAAATTCACTGAATAAAACTTTCGAGACAAACAAATGCCTAATTGTATCCAAAGGAATTTATGAAAAATTAATATCTACACAAGTAAAATATGCTGATGACAGTATATATTATGCAATATACCATGTTTGAGAAGAATCTATTAAACTCGAAATATTTTCATTGACACATGCATTGCATTGACACATGCATTTCATTGACACATGCATTGCATTGCAACTTGAAGTCGTCGTATCCAACGTAATCAATCAACTTCTACGCACGTATTTTGAGAAAACTAAATAAAATGCATAATATGTTGTTGAGACAAATATTCTATTATATCTATAATCGAATAAGGTCGGCTTATCGTTACGGTGAATATCAAACCAACGTACACATTGATACGATTCTCCTCCACAGTTGACGGAGATGTAATTACGCAGCCGTAAAAATACTTCCTTGGGCCTAAGTACACAATCGTCGCCATCTACAATACGTAAACCCATCGCGATGAAAGGACTTTAAAAAATTCACTTCGTCGTATCTACATAAGAAATATCACATGACGGTATTACATAAATATTTTGCTTTTTTACACAAAAATTGGCGAAATAAGTGGAAAGCATGAGCATCTGATGGATCCATGTTCAAACCGTCTCGTTTCCTCTAACCCCACATAATTTTACGTGTGGGAGTTTATTGAAAGATTTCACCTACAAAATCCAATTTTTTTAACCTGGACTCGATACCAATAAATTAAGGACTACTTTTCAACGGGTAAAAAAAATATATTTCTCTCATCATACCCGCTCAATTTTTTCTCTAAGGAATTATTGCACTTTGGTGGACATATGGGTATTTTAATCGATGTTATCTTAAAGAGTCGAGATAACGTATTCCTCATTACAAGTATCGAAGTGTACTCCACTTTATTTCTTTTTTTTTCACGTGAAGAATAATCTAATGTAACTTAATCTTATATGTGATTCATTCATCCATTTTTTGTTGCAAAAAAATTCCTATTATTAAGGGAGAAAAATAAAATTTAAAACAAGTCAAAATCATATGTGAATAAATAAAAATATTAATAATTTATTCTATCTATTATATTTATACTATTTAAATATTTAATTCTTAAAGCTACCTTTCTCCTACTCCATTTTAAGTTTGGAATAAAGAACATGAGAATGATAACTTCATAATTTTATCATCAATAAATTATTTCAAAATATCATATTATAATATATGCACAACTTTTAACTTGCATTATTTACATTAATAAACAACCAAATAATAAATACGACTAAACGCTACCCTTTTTGTGTGTCCCTGTTAAGAGTTTCTCATCGACTTAGGAACTATACCAAGTAAAAGTTCGCCGCTCTTGACTTGGTGTATTCGAGGGCGCCTTCAGGAAAGGAGATGCCTAAGCTCGCGAAAAGAAACTGTGGTATTATAGGTGCAAACAGTACAATGCCTTTTCAAAGAGCTTCAAAGACTCTTGAGTCATGAGATTTATCTCTGTCCATCATTCAGGGCGTCCAGCAAATATGCCACCACACCTATCCAAATACCACTATCGGAGATTTTATTTTCAACTCTTTGCTATATGAATTCTTCCTCTTAAAAAAAATTGAAAAATAACTTAGAGACTTGAGATCGGAATAACATATGGAACGTAAATATTTCGTATCTGTTCGCTTGAATATGACGTTGCATTAACATGTGTAAATAGTAATATCTATTCCTCGTGTCAGTAGAATTGTGCAACTTATTTTCATCTGGATTTGATATAAAAAATCTTGATCTTTATAGAGTGGAAAATTATTTTGTCTCAAACGTTCGATATTGAATATTTTGCGTTGTTTTTCGCCAAAATGTAATCTATGCTGTAAGGTGATTGCGCAAAGAGACAAAAGTCCCCAACCTTTAGAATAAACCTACCGTGACAGCTTCCCTTAACCTACGCAAACCTATAAAACAAATCCCGCATTCTACATATTGTGATGCACTCTCTCAAACTTTGCTACTTTGCAGTGCCTTGAGGCAAAAATGCTGTTGGTACACAAAGACTTTGGAAACAGCCAATCATTTCTACATATGTCTCAATAGTTTATTTTCATTTTTCTATGATACTAATGACAGTATTAACAGATAAAATGGATGAATATGAAACGTTAAGGCGGTGTGCTATTATAGTTTAAAGACTAGAAAATAATGAATTAAATTATGAGTGAACATATTTTTTCATTGATCAGACTGGATATCAATTTTTTGGACAGAACTGAATAAACGGAATTCTAAGACATCGGATTACAGCTGAGAGCAGATGACTTTCAGATTCACCTTACTTTCCGAGTTAGACATGGATTGTGTTACAATGTGGATAGAAACGACCAGTCATTAATAGCAAATATACCGATAGATATATTTACAATTAACAGACCAGTGTTATCTAACCGACTGCAGTTGAGAGAGGCTATTCTCCTCTGATGGAGAACAATGAAAAAGGATAATCACGCCGATAACCCTTTACGAGAGAGCATTATACGGAGATGTGGCATTATAAGGGCAAGGTCACATAAACCTCGTTACAGTCAGGGCAGACATCTCGGGTTGAATTTCAACGATTATTCGGAATGTCTAGTTGGAAAGGTGACTGACTTTACTTCCTTACAGCCGTCAGTACTATCCAAAGTCGCTGTGGGCAATTTATTCGGTATATTTTTGTTAACAATGCTGGAATTGGTAGTTCTTTTCCACTGACGTGATATACCTTCTTCTTTCTTTGGCTACACCTTCCTCACGCATTCCGAAAACTAGCGATGGAATATTTCATTCGAAGTTTAGAAAAAATATTAAACGAACCGATTTAAATAATGTTTGCTCTGTGTAGTTTCGAGTCAAATGAATGGACAAGGTACATGGTTTCCGAGAACTGCATAATTAAGATTAATCAAATTTTGATTGCAAATGAAATTTCCCCTTCCTTTCTACCATTCAATAAATCTCCATAAAAGGTTGTTAAGAGGTAGAATATTTCAATTGTGCATTTTTAAGTTTCTTCAGAAGATAATGGAAAGATTCCATTGAACCAACTGATGTACCTACCTCAAAATATTTTTGGATACCGGTCATTAATTCTGTGCTATCTTATAACCATGAATTATTTTACAGAGACGCACAATTCAGCTCCAAAAACAATTTTATTTGACATTTCAATTCAAAAATAAGCTGTTGGTGTGCTAAGACCTTATCAGGGCGGACTGAGATGGTTGGGGGGTACATTCGGTCAAGATTGGATATAGGAATGGTCTGCGGGATTTGAATTCACCCGCATTGTGGTATGGTATATACGATATTTGCATACGTAAAATGTTAACAATCCCCTTCAATGATTCGATTAAGGATGCTTTATATTACCGCGTGAATGTAAACTTGTGCGATCATAACAAGGAATTCGCGAAACCTTATCTTTCTAAATGCTTACAGTTTTATATGGTAGTCAAAAATTCGAAGTCTCATGGATCAAAAATTGGTTTAATATTGATTATTACCCTTCAAGACAATACGATAATTTCATGGATATTTTAGGAATAATTTTACTTAAGCCATGCTCTAATAAATTATTACTTCTAGCTTTGAACTATAATTGACTTTTTGGTTTTACTAATAGGATAGTTTCCTTCATCAAAGAAAACGAAAGGCATTGATTGAGATTCGTTACCCACCATTAATTAGTGTATTCATAATGTATAAATTATTTTTTTTAGAAATCCCAGTTTAGACGAATGGCAATGATCAAATTTAACCGCATTTGAAAAAGTTCAGATTGGCGCCCATGGGATTCCACTCCACGTTACGTCACAGGGACCTAGTTTCTATACGAGTAGATAGGAGTTTTACATCGTCTGAGATTACCAAATCATGCATGAGGCACAGAGCTCAGGGAAACATGTCTTAATAATCACCTTTTAAAAACCGCCTAAGGTCGGAAAGCTTTCTTCGTTTGATAGGGTATTAATAAACCTTATTTTAGCCAAGCGCTACCTGATAGCAGGGTACTCTGCTACCTGCTAGCAGCCTGCATCGCATCAGCGCTCAGAGCCTCGCCCCAAGGTCACCTCTCACGGCGAAAGCGGGAACCGGAATGACGTCATACGGGGTTTTCCCAGCATTCATACTTAGCCGTCGCGTTTTCGCGCGCTTGAAAATGCTCACTTTTCATTTAATCGCGAAAAATAGATATCGTCATTTAAAAATCTAAAAGCGTGAAATACGTACTCCAGGAGTAATAATCTTTCGATTTAGGCAATAAAAAAATAATAGGAAAACACCCTTTTAAGGAGTGGAATAAAATATTTTTCTAGTTAAAAAAATGTTCTTTTTATACTTTTTCGCCATTTCATCGAGTTTTTACGTAGGATAATTTGTTTAATTTACAGTTTTTACCATCTCTTTTAGCTCTACGACAGACTAAGGGCACATCTCAAATATGAAGGTTCGTATTGCGCTCAAAGCGTGAAACTGCTGTGATCCCACTGTTGACCCACATTTCCATGTAAATAAGGAGGTAGTTAGCATTTTACAGAGGCGTTAAAAGTCCCAAGTGAGACCAACCTAGACCGGCTCGGGACGGTAAAACCCTCATTAATTCAGCCTTATCTTGCAATAAGGAGTCACTTCGTTCCTAAGCGCCACAGCACTTAGGGAGCCCATTGGCATTTTCTCCCTCTGGGAACTGTAAACAATGAAAGTAATCTGATCCTATGGAAATATTTAGCACGCGCTTGCAAGGAGCAACCAGACAAGCGGACGGATATTAATGGAACTTTTGGAAAGTATCCGAACAGGTGTCGAGGTAAATGCAGCTCAAGTGAAGCTAGAAAACATAAAAGGGTTTCCTCTCCCAATAATTCCACCCCAATTCAACAAACTTTCGTCCCATATGGTGTCAGATTTCGATGAAAATATCTTTGAGGATCAATCTATGATTATTTAGTTACATCAATTGTGTCATCAAATAGCAGTCATGGAGTCATACAAATTCATTTTTCTTTCTCTTGAATAGTTTAACTTAAGTAAAAAGCTATTTTCTTTATTTATGATCACAAGGAACAGTCTAGTTATCGACAGTGAACGTTGTGGAAAACACTTCAGTCCTCTGAAGAATTTCTTGACTATTTGCGTCTATAATTTTTGTTTTGTGTCACAATGGAAATTATGTTTTTTATTCGTGTAGAATTAGTTTTTGAAATTTTGTATGAAAGGAACCTGTAGCTAGGGAGAATTGACATAATACAAAAGAAGGTAAAAACACATGCCACTGCTCGACAGAAAATGAGATGATCAGAGGGATAAAATATTGGTCGAGTTGCTCTTTAAAATTGTCCTCCCCTTACATTTCAATCCACGTTCACTTGCAGTCACTCAGTACTATAGTCAAAACTAATGACACTTAGGTAACCACAATTTAGTTGTATGACCCAGGGATTAATATTATCTGTTCGTATCGAATGTAGTAAAAATAAAAAATATAACTCCATTTAAACTATAAAAATTTCATCCGCAGTCTGCAAATATAACGATCAGAGATACCTATCGATTTCGATATGGTGACTTAAGACATTGACTTCTTGCATTATGTCCTTAACCTTTGCTTATCAATGAGCGTTGGATTGTCGATAGTCTTCAAAATTCAGTATTTATTCCTGACAAACGATAGCCAAAGATTCATTGATGTTCTCTTCTTACTTCGCGGTTAATACTGGAGGCTTCGCCAACTTGGTTTGAGAAGGACCCGACCTTCATGGCCCTCGTAGTTGCAATTCCGTGTATCAGGGATTGGAATTCCTTATTTAGAGCGCCGTACCGCTCTCGCCATGATTAAGGCAGTTCCGAGGCGAGTGTGTTGGCTTCCGCTTTTCGCCCGGAGAAGGAAACACGCGGGAGATGGCAAGGTCGCATTCATGTGTGCATGGACGGTGGTGCGGTGAAGGGAGAGAGAAGTGTAAAGAGGGATTCGATGGAAGAGTCGCAATGGCGATGGAGAGGGTCTGCCTGCAGTGGTGAAAGTGGAATATCGGGTAGCTGGAAGTTTCCATCTGCCGAGTTAGCATCCCCCCTTCCCTCCCACTCTTTGGCACCAGTATGCCAACCAGCAAAGGACTCAAAAAAGCCAATAAAAAGCCAAAGCCTCCCGTCAACTTTAACTCCTCTTGTCACTTACCACTCCACCCTTACTTACACATTTATACGATTCATCGAGTCGATCGAAGGTCTTGAATTTAATAATATAGTGTTGTTATTTTCAGGCAGGGAGATACACAATACGTACAGATACAGGTCGTGCGCAAATAATTTTGGTGGAAAATGGCCACCAATTTTTATTTTTTACATAGAAATTAACCTCTTTAAAACATCATATATTAATAAAATAAAAATGAGCGGCCATTTTCCACCAGACATTTCGTCAAAAGACCGATTTCTAAACGTTTTGTGTAATTTCAAGCCTGAAGATAATACGAAATCTATTGAAACTAGTCGCGTCACAATATTTAGTGGAAATTCTCCAGCAATTTTTATTTATGTTTTAATTTTTAGACTATCGATGCCGTCTCGGGGACTTCAAATACTGACAGCAGTCCGCCCTTACATCGGCGTCCACATTTCAACGATTCATTGAGTCCATCGAAGGTCTTGACTTTCAAAGAGTGTTGTCATCAAGCTTAATCTCCTTGTAATCCCACATAGTAGTAACATAAGAATTGGCTGATATTTTAATTAAACTTTACGTCACAAGGCGTTTTGTTTATTTTCTTGCTTGACAATAGAACAAAAACTATTGAAAACAGTCCCGTGATAATATTTGGTGGAAAGTTCCAGTAATTTTATTTTTTTATCTATTTACTTCCGATGACACCATGAGGACTTTAAATACTAACAGCTGGAATTGACCCACTGAACTCTACTCATAGAATGCTGATACCTCCACATGAGAGAAGCCTAGAAATTGCTCATCCAACATTTTTGTAAAGGATTACGAAAATGTTACTCCATTTAAATGTATAGGATATCGCGCAGCTGTGAATATTTTTACACACTTTTTCTTTACTTGCTTCCTCTGTTTCTTCGATAAAACCTTGTGATTGATTTTTCCATTTCTCATCGCCAGATCGATATGAAATTCTGCATATTCGCTTGCTTCTTTTGACAATATAATTTTCAATAATCAGATATTTTAAATTTCATTCCATGGTGCTGCATGTAATAAACTAAATTTCCATGTCGAAAAATAATTTAAAATTTTCTTAGTAGATGGCGTTCGTTAAAAAATATATCTTTTACAGCTCTGGTTTAATCATTTGCATGATTCACCACTAAAAAGTAAAAAATATAAATGAAATAAAAACATTTAATGAAACGCGCTCGTTCCAAAAATTATACATAATGCCCTGGAAAGTAAAAAAAAAATAGGTTTTAAATTACTCGGAGAATAAGGCGTGGCTATCAGGCTGTTCTACATTCATTTCAATTGAACTTAATTAGCACACACGCATTACTCTCAAAGTGCTGATAACTTTGTTATTTACTTCTAATGCAATTTATACTGTTTAGTGAGATTTAAACTCTTTATAACTTTATATTCTATATAGATATATATTTATTTATATATTTATATTCTCGAAAATTAGGGAGGCCTTACTATGAGACTTACTTACTCTCCAGCTATTCTCTGGCTACCCGTTAATTGCCTTCTTATATTATGTGATATAATTGACTCCAGCCATCAAATTACTGACCAGTCATGGAGGAGGAAATAATTGGGGGCGATTAATTTCGTTCCGCATTCCTAACAGAGAGGGTGCGTAAGGATAATTATGTGGGCACCAAGGACTGCATTCGCTAAACATATAAGGGATGATGTAAGTACCGGATATAATCTGAGAAATTTCTGAAGACAAGGTGGGATTGGATAGACCATGTGCTCCGTAGACTTTAGCTAAGTTTCTGATAAATGACATCCAATGGTAGCAGTACAAATCCATGATGAGAATTAGCCTATAAATTATTCGGTAAAATCAAAATCATGTAACTATTATTATAATTTATTTCCTTTTCTTGACCTTATTTAACATATAATATGGTATTTCCTGGAGTATAGGTCATTTATACAAAAGTTAGCAGCCAACGTTTCGATTTATTTTCTTAAATCATCTTCAGGGCTATGTTAGAAAAAGTGTGAAACAATATAAAATACAGAGAATAAGACGATACACAATATTTATACATAAAGAAGGGACAATTGGGTTTTTTTATAATACAATATAATTTAAAGAAATATGCATATATAAACATATATATAAGAACAGAATGGAATATACAAAAAATTTTGACATTTAATTGATAACAAAAAACCCAATTGTTCCTTCTTTATGTATAAATATTGTGTATCGTCTTATTCTCTGTATTTTATATTGTTTCACACTTTTTCTAACATAGCCCTGAAGATGATTTAAGAAAATAAATCGAAACGTTGGCTGCTAACTTTTGTATAAATGACCTATACTCCAGGAAATACCATATTATAAAATCTTGTAACTTGACTCGTTAAAAATTAGGAGGGCGTTTATATTTTTGTCTGCACACGAAAGCGCAAGACCCTCATACCAATACATTGAGTCAGTTGTCGTATTTTTCATCAAATATTTGTAACATTAATTCCTTCAATTTTATCTTCGTGGCTTATATTTTTACTGGCCGTGATCAACCAGTTCGAGGTTATGTGGATATGGAAGCGGAAATGGAAGTTATGAAGTTGGAAGAAAGTTTCATTTTCTCATGAGACACAGGGATCTAGCAGGTCAAGAGGAAAATATATTCTCTCTTCCCGACAGCGGCAAGTGGGCAAGTAACTTCAACCGTCAATGCAATTTATCATAGCGGGGAAGTGATATTGATTTTTGAATTTAAAACTCAGAGGCTCAAACGGTTTAGTACGTATATGAATTTAAATTAATAAGATTTATATTTTTGAGAAAAGAAAATTAATGAGATTTGGGCACGCATGAACTATGAATATTTTTGTTTTCCACGCTAAATTTATGTGGAAGAAACCGGATGTGTATTCAATTCCAAAATATTTTAGCAATATGGGGAGAAAATAATATCCAAAATTAAATTATAAGGTGCAATTTTTCACAAACTAAATTTTAACCCAGTCTGGGATTCAATATAATAATATAATCTCAATATATAATTTTTTCACTTCTCCCTCAAATCCGAAATAAATCGTCCGAAAAATTCCGAATTCTGATATTTTTGCAAAATTACACGACATCTTACTACATAATACTGTTTTTTATATCGTAAGCTCAGTTTGAAGAGATTACCTAAAATCGCAATCTGTATATTGTTCTCTATCTGACATGATTCAAGGTTTTGTTACTTTCTTGTCTGCTTTAGTGCATATGTACAAACAAATTTTGTCACCTGGTATCGGTCATCTTTTAATCTTGCGAAATCTGGGTTGTACCAAATGTAATTCATTCCTTAGTAATGTAATCTATAGCCAATAAAGTCAGTCCATAATCGGCATTATCTCTATTATTATTTCTTATTTTAGTCTATAATTACTTCATTGCATCGGAAAGTTTTGCCTTGCACGAATTTGCGACAGGCTATTGGTCTTTTTACTCACTGCAAATCCCCTATAGCGTCCTCCCGGTGGGCGGATCAGATATCTAGCCATTATTCCGTCGTCAGTTTCAAATCGGAGTTCAGTACGTAGAAATAAATTTTTATGACAATCAAACAAGTATAGTAACTGCATCAAGGCTTGAAAACCAAAGGTACCTGGTTTGATTCCCTGAACTGCAATTACTTTATGCCAATTAATACATGAATTTCACGTGGAAAGTGTGATACATTCATTTTACTCAACAGCCTGAGTGAATTTATAATCACAGCCTTTAGCATTAAACATTTCCGCGAAGAAGTTTGAAAATGTTTACTTATAATTCTGATGGAGTTAATCCGAAAAATTTAGGTTAATGGTGAAATAAATTTTCAATTTTAAAGCCCCTGCACTGAATGCTGCCATCAATGAGAAGTGTATCAATGTCAGCTTTGACATAGAATTTTTCCTTACGTCTGCAATGCATTAATTCTTTAATGTTGTAGATAATTTTTTTATGATTAGCAGTAGAATTAGATTGCCTTAATGTACACCTTTTACCAAATCCTTCTTTGACCTATTAGACCTTAGTAATTAATTTCTACTTCATCGCATAATAATGAAATATTCTTCTGCGGTCATGAGTACATGTGCTTTATTTCCGCTTTATAATAAACTTTACCGCGATGTCTGGGACGGTAAAATGATCCTGTGGGTGGTATGCTTATGGCGTGAATATTATTGCCTATGCATGAGATTTGTCACAAGTCACAATTTATGTGAGCCACGAAAATAGTATCTTCATTTTTCCTTGACGATCTTCATGCACGAGTGTCATCCATCACGATTCATTCATAACAATTAAATGCAGAGATGTGAATCGTAAAGATGCTTCCTTGCCATAATGGGTGAATTCTCCATATCGGAATGATAATTGGACGTTCTCCGTTGAAATATTGCTTGGGGCGAGTTCTTTCATTTCTACCTGAGGCAATTAGCTAATTAGTGAATCCCAATGGATCGAAAAAAATCCAAAATGATGACGATGGATAAAATCAGACAGCGAGGGCAGGCTTCCACGCTGGTGGCTTCGTCACGATTTCCGTGCAAAAAACATTAAACCAAATCAATTCCAGTTTTTTTCCACCCGAGCTCCCATTCCCCAGTTTCATTGGCATGAATGGAACATTCCAGATCTCAGAGGAAGCTCCCCCTTTCCCATCCCTACGTATTTCAAGGTGTTACAATTTTCACATTTTTGGTTATAAAATTCTTCCCGTGAGTCTTATATGATATTCGGAACGATGTGGTAGAAGTTCTAACATTATTTTAATGAATCGTTGTAATATTTCCACAGGATTTACGTAAATCACGTAAATCCTTAACACGACGATTTTTGCTGTTACGGCAATGGCACGTGATAATTCGTTGATAGTGAGTTTCGTTGTAACAACAATGGCACTTGATAATGCTGTTGTAACAACGAAACTCGTCGTGTTCGAATGAATCCTGTGAGGATATTTCAGTGTCTCATTTAACTATTCTTCTCATGTGAATTGCTTGTCATGCTTTAATATTTTCAATGTTCTCTAAGATTATTTCACCTTATTAAGGATATTGTATGTCCCATACATGTTTATTTTCATGCTCTCTCCGTTAAATATCACAAAATATTCATTCGATAAATACCTACTATCAAAGTTGAATTAATTTTTACGTTAATTACAACTTTCCAAATAGTTTTTATTTATGAGTGTACTCGGCTGAGTCATTATTATGGTATAATTTCCATTTAATTTCAGTAAGTAAGATATGTTTATGGTGTTCGAGTTCATTTATGTTTTTGATAAATTCATTGTCTGAGGTACTTGATTCCTTAAGCCTGGTCTTCGTAATTTTAACAAGGTTTCCAACTTGTAAGCCGCTGTACCGAATCGTACCATTAATTAGAAGTGTATCGATTTCACCTTTAACACAATTTTTTCCTTACATCTGCAATGTATTAGTTCTCTTATATTGTAGATATTTTTATCATTAGCAGTGTAATTAGACTGCCTTAATGCATATCTTTGATCAGATCGTATTTTGTCCTAACAATCGTGGTAATCAATTACTTTTGCATCATATAAGAATCAAAAATCGCTCTGTGGTTACGAGTACAGGTTTTCAATTTGCACCTTGCAATAAACTTTATCGTGATTCGTGGTACGTTCAAATATTTACTGATAAATTGCCGTTTCATTTCCACATGATGATAGCTGGTTTTAAAGCATGGAACATTATCGATGCTTTTATTTGAACCATCTTTCATACATAAAACTAGCATCTGAATATATTGAGAAAACCTTTTGAGACCGATTGAATCAATAGTTAAATTTCTCTTCTGAGAGTAATTAGGGCTAAATATATTCATTTTTGCTAAGTGTCTTTGTTTTCTAAATAATATTAACCCCTGAAAGAAATATTGTTTTCATTTTTAAACCTTTTAACGCCTAATAAATTTTAGGTATACACGTTTAATAAATGATGTACCCTCATGTTTCTAAGGATAATTATTTATTTTTTTCCTTGAGAGGATTTTCAGGTTAAATAACAACTCGACTATTTACTTTGTTGACATTACCACTTTAGAATATCTGTGGAATCTAATACAAATTTCATAAACTTTCGCACAAAAATATCAATAATTTAAACACTGCGAAAGTATGCACTGAAGTATATATTCTGTCACCGTCCTTGAATTCACGGTACGATTTCAATGTCAATTTTTATGTCAATCCTATCGAAACCCTTTGATGCTATAGACTTTTTTGAACTACTGATGTCTTGGCAGAATTTTCCATTAAAAAACATTACGTACACCTGAAATATCTTCCACGTTATATTTCTATTTACGATTGAAGGGGATTTATTTACCCCGTGGGTCTCAGTGTTTTGAATTTCATCCTCCAAAACCGGAGATCGCGGACGAAAATAATTTTTTTTTAATCCGTTACCAAATGAGTGAAACGATAATTCCTATAATTTTTCCGTTCCAAAATCCGCTTGGGGCTGAATTCGACCCAGTTCCGGTCCATCGGGTTTTTTTTTAACGTTCTGTTGAGGAAGAGAGCAGGAGAAAGCAGTGGAAACGATCTCCCCACTTTTCTTCCTTCCGTTAGACATTTCCTCGAGCGTTTTCTCAGTTCCATAAAACTTAATTTTAGATTCTAAATAATTGCAACGGCAAACTTTCAGTCACCATGGACCAAGAGTTCAATGAGTTCACTATGATGAATATGCGCAATCCATCGATATGGAGAAAAGTCTTCAGAAAATCGTTTTAATATCATGGATATTCTTTAAACTATTTAAAAAATTATTTTGACCACATTGTGGCATCGCAGAGACTTCACATCCATAATTAAATCCCATTTGTGACTCAATGCTTCCATCATCATCACCAGTAAACAATTCTAAGATTGGTTTGTCGCAGGACACCTCTTCATTCCCTTGTCAGTGAATCTTCTCACACCTACGTATCTCTTCTCTTTCACATCCTTCTTTACCTGTTCCATATATTTCATTCGAATCTTCCTTTCCGTTCTTACCATCTCCTTTTTCCTCGACGACTTTCTTCATCAGGCCATCATGTCTCAAGACCGTCTTCCTTTAAGGTTTTCATGAGGCTTCTCTTCTATCCTACTCTTCATAGGACTTCCTCATTACTTACTGGGTCGATCCATTTGATCCTGTTCAGATTCCTTCATGATTAAATTTAATTATAATTTAATTTTTTCAATTCGTCCATTTTAGATCACTGCGCTTAACTTAAAAACGTCGAGTAAACAGCCTCAACATTCTCTCAAATGAAAAGACTAGCTTGGTGCAGTTAAATAATTTTATCAACTAATCTTGTCTAAAGTGATCTTTCATTTGGGGCGTTTGGTAAACGATATGGCTCTTGGGTTTAAATCCCGGGTAAAGCCTTTGGATACAATATCCTCGCGGTGCGGAGGTGACCCAGGGAACTGAACTTCCCTCCCTACCATGAATGTGTTAATGAAACAAGCCCAAGGTGTATTATGCTCTTCTTAATATTTCAAGGTAATAGAATAAGGTAGGGTTTGACATATGAAGCTATGCTAGCGTTCCACCCCCTTCCTCAAACTTATCAAATACTCTCCCGAAAATACCATCTGAAAATACCACCACAAATACCACCTGAAATAATAAATGTGATGCTCTCATGTACTGCTATGTCTTGTACCAGATGATGGCTCCGTGATCAAAAACGCGTGGAACGCATTGAAATTATTGTGGAAAAGTGCGACTGCATTTTATTGTGTAATGGAATAAGTTTAAATAAGCACTACGTCACGAAAATAGATCGGTTGAGCGGGAGTGAAGACTCCCCTAGATATGAAACGGACAATCCTTGAGTCATAGTAATTAAACCACCGAACGGGAATAAACGGACTAAAAACGGAACGAACCCTTCACCCCCAGCCAACCTCTCAGCGGATGATTAAATCCTGTTCTCCTTCCCATGGTTATTGTCTAAGTCGATCGAAACACCGGTTTCAGAGATATTTTCCCTCTAACTTCAATTTACATTTGGTTTTCCCGCCTTCGGACATACTTATCTTTGCTGTAAAAACTGTCAACATTTAGAATATTACCGTAGAATTTCCTTCTATCTGCCATTAGATGTGTTTTCACTCATTGTAATTTATAAAAGTTGCCAATCGCGCCGCTACGGACAGATCGATCCGATATTCACGAAGAAATAAGCTATTACTTGGAATGTTTACCGGAATGTATATTCTCCAAGATATAATAGCGTAGAAATCATTGAGAGCCTTGGCAACGGTGGTTATTGACTGGGAAAGGAGAATCAACAAGGCGGGGATTCAGAAAATGGTGTGTTTGGAGTCTTTCATGTAACTGTGTATTTATATTAGGGAATAAATGTGCTTAGAGAGTTCCGGAAATAGGAATAGTTGTTTTTACATCAAGGCACGTAACAATATGATCTTACAAATTCATAAGTTTTCAATGCTTTTCCTCGCGGTTTCAAATATGTATTGCATATACTGAGAATAAATAGATCTCTTACACTCTTCGCCACGCTGCGAAAATAGCAAAAAACAATAATATAATGTGATAAAGTCCAAAGTGATAAATTTGCTCAGAGTGATAAATTAAAACGATCTTGAAGGATGAAACGGATTGAAGGCTCCTCAACATAATTCCTTTGTATAACATACTGTACCAATTAGGCTGGGAGCCGCTGGAGACACGGAGGCTGCGCGCTAGGCTTAGATTGCTTGAACAATTGAGAATGGATATCTTTAAGAGCGACACAGATAACATAATATTAGAGCCACACTATATCTCCAGGTCCGATAGAAGCGATAAATTAAGAGAGATGTTTTGCCGAACGGATAGATATGGGAAATCGTTTTTCCCTCGAACCATAAAGGACTTTAATAAACGCTAGTCCAAACTTCGTTAGAGCACTTCATTTTTTTTTTAGCTGTAAACGGCTGGTGTCCTAACACCCCCTGCCACACGCCTTTCAGGCGGCTTGCGGGGTATTATGTAGACGTAGAATTGAATCTCGATTTTGCATCCGTGACAGAGTCAGCACGCCTCCATTGCACCCAAGCAGCGACGTCAATAGAGTGGGGGGGGGGGGGGGCGCTCAACATTTTTCCAAAGGTCGCTGGCTGCTGTCTCGGTCGACGGCTCACTCACTCATGACGGAGGGCAAGAAGTGATTCGTCCTTGGCCGAGTGCAGTGGGGGAGGGGGAGCAAAGGCGATGGAGTCGCTTTTTGTCTCGCTGTGTTCGCCTCGTGGAGCGCGGAGGGAGTCGTGCAAGGACTACGCGGACTCAGCGAAGCGTGTAAGGGACGAATAATACTATTTAGGATACTCTACACGGCCGCTCAAGAAGGCAATGGTCAGCAGAATAGCTCAAGCGAAGAGGGCAATCCTAACAACTGGATACAATTGAGGAAGTTATCCAGAAATTTGTTGAAATAAACACTTGCAATTTTCCATGATTATACACTTATTCCGACCATGGTTTAATATTACTACATTTTCTTCGAAATACATAATGATCGACCATAATATCTTACATAATATAAATACCATCCCATAAGAATTGGTTGACCATTTTGTACCTTAAATGTGATGTAGTAACATCTAAACCTAGGTCGATATAAAAGTTTATAATCGTGGAAAATTGCAAGTGTTTATTTCAATGTGGAAAAGTTCCACTCCTTCACGCTTGGATTTTCGGATTTCATTGGTCAGCAATTCATTAAGGCTTACATGTGAAATATGCTTCGTATGGTAGTAAGGCATGGGCGATGACAACAGCGGGTTAACCAAATATCTGGAAATGGATTTACCGAAGTCGCCACTCGCGTCACTGACGGTAGAGCAATCCGAATTTCACGGAAAAATAGGCTAAAAGTAGGGCTGAAAACCGAATTTTATGATCGCGATGATATAATCCGTCAAACGTATCAAATTGTAATGCTTATCCTTGGAAATGAAAGGGTTATTGCGAATACTAAGGATAAATCGATCGCTATGCACTCATCACGGATTATTGTAACCGATGATATGCGCCATAATTGGTCAAATAAATCGAGATCCTACGAAAGATAGACCTCTATCACGAGGTAGCGGTGCGTGCTTGCCAATTTTCCGCTGGAAATAAGTGGGCTTCAAAGAATAATCAAGGATCGAAAACTCCATTTTTAGATGACAGAAGGAACGGGGGTAAGCAAATAAAAAAGCTAAAAGTGTATTATACAGAGGTCAGGCCACGAAACGCCTCTGAAACATTATTTATAGTATATTTATATCTATAATTATTACATATATTATATGATTATAATCATCAGCTGTACATTTGCCAGAGCTTATTGATGAAATCTGTCATAAAAACATCTATTATTATGTAAATAGAAAGAGAATCAGGGCATTTTATTTTTTAATTCGCATTTAAAATTTGCCTTTTTTTCTCGATTAATTAGATCTCGACCCTGTATACCTAATATATCTGTATATACATATTTTATGTAGAAGGATTGAATTCAGTACCAACTGAGATATACGTAGAAAAATAATATCCTTTACAGACCTGCAGAGAAATAGAGGTCTGTAGAGTTTATCATAGAGAGATAAATCTGCAGATCCTAATTTATGCATTAGGCTATTTGATAGAGTCGAAGGGGGAGCGGGGCCCTGCAGTTTCTTTATGATTCAACATACAGTTATGCAAGCCCTGACCTGGTGAAGAACATGGTTTCTCATGCATTTTGAAAGTCTTCGGAATAGACTCATCAAGCACTTTCCTCACCCCGTGTCAAGTATATTATTCTTTCGAAAATATTCAGCAATTCATTTAAGTGACTCACAATCTACCAGCCAAAACATATTATCTATTCATCGAATGATGGACAGCCTACCTTTAAACAATAACAGCATATACATGGTATTTAATGACTGACGTTTTGCGAATTCATTTTGTTTCGTGGTGAGCTCTCTTCCATAAATCTCTTTCATGAAAGCAATTACGCCAGTATTAAATGGCTGACGTTTTACGAAATTATATTGTTTTATGGTGAACTCTTTTTTTCATGAATCTCGTTAAGGAAAGCAAATACGCTGTTATTTTTTTAATTATTCGTTACCTTCAACTCGGATCATGCCGCAAGGCTATATTAATTGCATACCTCGTTCCCGCCTTTTAGCTAGGACTTCCTCTGTCTTCCAAATCAGTGTAGTGTGTACTTTTTATCACTTTGAAACCTTTGCTGTGAGTATGTTACTCGCCAAGCACACTCCCGTCTTTTGATGTTAGCTATTGAATGGTGGTTTTTGGAGGTGGCGACCAATGGTTTAAGCCTTTTAACCCAAATGGAATGAAGTAGGTGCTTTGAACGAAAAGCGCCGAGGGAAAAAATGATTTACGTCAGGCGAAGTGCTGTACTTGAAGTGCTCACCGCAAAGCATTCAAGCGGGGATTGGACAGTCTTTGAAAAATCGCCGCCATTGATGGGACATGAAATCCATCTCATGTCATGACACTAGTCATGACACAATTTAATGCCACATATTTGAAAAAAGTATGATGGGACACCGGTTTATAAGAAAAAAGGGAGGTAAAGCTTCGGGAATTTGTGACATTGTAATTCATTATTTTTTTCCAATTTAATAAATTACCTGCAGTTCACTAATCTGTTGCGAAAAGGAAGAATAGGCTATTTCTGCCAGGCCTAGGTTTTAATAAAAGGTGAAACTGATATATGATCTGAAGTCTTCCCGGGTTAATGCGGCGTAGAAGTCTATTCTGCTCCTAATTCTAAAATGACATTCCTTGCGTGTTGCATGTGACACTTAATAAATAATTCATTTTTGAATTCCAGAAGTAATCTTTGCCAATCGCTTCAGCTCTGATTTTTTATTTGTGTCCATTGTTAAACACCCGTTAATCTATCAAACACTTTCCTTTCGTAGCGATTGTTGTGAAGCATTGGTAAATCAATTAATAGTTATAGTATGAGTGATTACCAAGCATATTTTTGACGGCAAACGTCCGTGCGGGGTTGTTGTGAGGGGTTGTAAAACATCTCATAACCTCTTATTATATTTGAAAAAAATGGCATATACTTGATCATAATTTATTATGTTGCATGTGTAGATTTTAAGTTGATTTATTGCCGTTGCACGGTTAATCAGGTTTTTTTTGGAGCATGATAGGTTTAGTAGCTTTCCATGATTTTATTTTTACGAAACTTTTACCTTATCTTTTGAGAAATGTCTCCTTGTGAAACGAATTTTTGATTTTTTTTCTTTTCAACAATACTTTACGCATCAACAGGAACTGAGGTTCATTTAATTTTCTTGCGTTGGCCACTAAATCAACCTACTGCAAATAGGGCATTTGATAGTGTCATGGATGACCGAACCTACCGATTTTCGAAAGTAACTAAATATCTTTCTTCCAGGAAACGTAGAGAATGACTTGTTTTGTAAAAAAAAAGTGAGCATCCTTTGCCACAGGGAAAAAAGTTTGTGTCAATAAGTCAATTTTCGATGCAGTCTAATTTTTTAGTTAGTTTATAATCACAATGATACAACATCAGACATTATTTATTACACTTTTTAAAAGGATTTGTCATACCTTCCGTTATTTCAATGAGCATGAACGTTAAATGTTACTTTTGTTGGTATGAGAAAATTCTCAATCCGTCGTACACACAGATATTTTGTTATGTTTGTACAGACTAGCTAAAATCAATGCATGGTTTTCATCGCTTGCATTGCTAAATCAAAAGTACGGAAAATTCCGTCGTCTTTTGGATTAAAAGATTATATTATTATGTGATCTTTCAATTTTGGATGCGAGTTAGACCTGACTGCCAACACTCAATACCCTTGAAATTATATCAAAATTTTAAAAAACTTTTGTTAATTCTAATTCTGAGCATTGTCCGTGATAGCGCTTTAGTTTAAATCCTCAATTACAATGCCATCTCACGTCATTGCTTCCTTTTGCATCTATTTTGCAATTTTCGGCAGAGCTATAGGTTTTAGCAGGCTACGTATCATCACCAAGTACGTTCCTTGTGCTTGTATTAGGAGTGTGACCCCTTGGGAGGTGACTTCGTATTTCTGAATGAAAATAACCACAATCTGAGAACTGAAGGATCTTCAAATGAATCGTTCAATGAGCCATTCATTGGTCGATTCAGCGTCGATGACATTATGGAAATGAACTGTTCCTTTACAATTGAGCTCTTTATGTGAGCCGTTACTCGCGCTCCGTAGGCAGTCACTATTAAAAAAATCCCCGTATTTATAAAATCCGTGACGTCATCCAAATTTGAGCTCAAATTCTGAAATGTAGAATAAACTCTCTAGCAGGTAGACGTCTTTAAGTACGTAACGTTAATTTTACCACCAGTAAACACCGAGATATAATCCTAAGATAAAAGTTTTCAATAGAAATTTGCCATATTGCTTCAGTGTGAAAGTAATTATGGGTTCCAAAAACCAGGAAAAAGTGGGAAAATATAAATTTATGCTAATGCCGTTTCCAGACGGAAATTATGAAGAGTAAGCTCGTTTTCGTTTCGGTGAGGAACTTGGTCGGTGGCTGAATTCGAAGTCCCCCTAAACTAGAACAGAAAGTGACGCGACCAGTTCGGCCATTTCTCACAAAAAGTAAAAGCAAACATTAATTGCGATTTTCATCGGATTCGACCGGTTGAAGTTGGACTATAAATTTACATGCATCGGAGGGTGTTCAGTTAGTTTCTCCACGCTCCACCGAGACTGATCTTGAAAAGGTATTTCTTCTCTGGCTATAGGTTAACGTTTTTTAAGAGCAGCATTACCCTTCACCCACATCGGCTTTCCCAAGAGCAGAGCTAAAGGGATGCTTCTATAATCATCTCAACCTTTATAGGAGCGAGGCGTCGGCGACTGCCAAATAATTTGCATGCACGCGATACCGTTTGCCCGCGATTTCACACATTTGGTCATATGCCAGCATATCTCAGAGATTAAATGAAACGGGTTCTCTATGTTGGCATCGGCGAAAGATTCATTAGTGGTTTCTACTTGAACCTCCGTCTTACATCCTCTGCGTGATATCTCCATTTATATATGCGCTTGTGTTTTTCATTTCTCTTTCGAAGGTTTCCGTTTCGTTCGTGTCTTGAGTTGAATAACCTCGCCTCCCCAACGATAGTTCTGAGTCGTTTAAGGTCGAGCTGGTTTTAATTAATTCCTCTAAACATTAAGCTGAGAGCTTGTCGTGGTCAAAATTAAATTTTCAAGAGACAGTCGCACCATATCTACTTTCAGTTTCTGCTGCCACAACTGCTCGTTCAAGAGAAGCACGTCAGCCATCACCAAAATGGAAAATTTAATAGTGGAGAGGTAGTACTAACGTGTTTTAAAATTTTCATTAAATGTATTATAGAAAAATCCAAAGCGGTGTACTTTTTTGATTGGAGTAAAGGGAGTTAGTGTTATCTCTTAAACTTGATCAGTGTCTTTTATTGATAAGTTCCTTCTTGGTATCATAAAATTTGATGGAAATGAATTACTCATATATTTCTTGACATGATAAACAAAATTATTTTTACATTTTGTGTGAAACAATTTCGTCACAGCTGATCAGACTCATCTCCGGTATTGCCATTTCAGTCTGTTTTGCTTTCTCAGAAGCTGAAAATAGCTCATATTTATTAGTGAGAAAAAACGTAATATTGGTGTGAAAAACTGATTGATTAGGAAGTTGGCCTAATGACGACGCAAAGGCGCTGTAATTCATCGCATTCAAAGAGTGGATATACAGGGTGTTTCAGGAGGAATCTGCGATTATAATTGTCTGAAAAACAAATCATTCAAAATGGGTGATATTGCGCATTTATATTGTTGATATTTGATCTAAGGTCACGTATAATTAAGCTCAACAATTAATTGTTTCATACAAATATAATCGTATATATTCGTCCAACCTTAATTATTTAATGTACTAAAAAATCCAGAATAGTAAATAAAATATCGAAAAAGCTGGATATCCAAGAAAACCCGTTTTAATGCTAACTGCAAAGTGCATCCAAGAAAATGTTTGCGTAGCTCAGTAACTAAGGAGTTGCGATCCCATGTTTATCGACAAATAATGCTTAAAATTATCTATCTATCATACGTGAAAACAACTGTTTGTTTAGGGAGTTGGCCTAATGATGACGCCCAGGTGTTGAAATGCATCCCATCCAAATAATGCATGCGCTCCAACGCAGTGGCGCAGTGAGGGGGGTTTTGGAGGATATAGAACCCTAGGACCCCCCCTAGAACTCAGAGAAATTTAAAATTTAATCCATTTTACTTAATTGGATAAATTTTAATTATAGAATTATTGAATAGTGTAAGGATTAATAAAATACTCCTCAGAAAGCTGTAAAACTCACCATTTGAACCATTTATCTTAAAACTTTTCTGGGGTAGGGCACCCGCACCTCTCATTTCCCATACCCCCCTAGTATTAGTTGCTCCTAAATCCCCCCCCTAACCTTAATTCCTAGCTTTGCGCCTTCTCCAACGCCTAAAATTCATATCCTGGCGTTAATAAACATAATCATTTAACTTTCTTCAGTTATTTACCTTCAAATGTTCAACCTTTCTCGGTACAATTGTCGGTAAAGTCATTTTTTATATACACATATATTTGGCCACCCAGCCAACTGAGATATTCAAAGAATGCATCCATGTGTGGACAGTTTGTGGAACATTTATAACTTAACTCCCTACGCTGATCAACGATCTCATCTTAGCGTCGTTACTGAAGATGGGGAAACGGAAGAAATTTCTCCCGCTGCAACGGTCAGTGGCAGCGCCAATATGATCAAAACTGGATATATTTGCGTTGTGAAGGGCGGGACTGTAGAGAGAGGGGGAGAGAGAGAGAAGGGTTATGGGTGGAATGGACCGGTGCAGGGCGCCGTCGAAGACGCTTGACCGGTTTCCACAACGAAAGTGAAAAAGCTAGCGAGTGTTTTTCCTGGCGACTGCGGATGTGTCCTGCCCGTCGTAAAGCTAGCGCATCCGAAGCCGTGTCACCGCAAATGCTATGCGAAGGGTGGGAATCCACCTGCGCGCAAGATGATTATTTTTTCACCCTGACGCGAATGAAAGCCACTCATGAAAAGCGAATGCGGAAAATTTTCTTCCGTACACGGAAATTTTATTTTACAGGCAAATAATAATTCGTCTATTCATAAGAAGTCATCTAAATATGAATGAATTATATAGCCTGTACAGCCAGTTAACCCGTAATTATTTCAGAGATTTTTTTTGCAAATACATCCATGACAGCAGTATAAAAGCTAACTTTCTTTCCTTTTTCTTCCAATTGTTGTTGCCCCAGTTCTAAACACATATATGAAGGCTAACCTGCCAAAATATATATGGTAGAAAAATAAGTGTTTCCAGACAACCTTTTCGAACCAAAATTCATATATTGCCGTTAATTTACATATTTATAAACTTTTTTCGGTTATTTACCTTCTAATTTTCTACCTTTCTCCTTACATTTGTAGTTCTTTTTTTCATCGAAGAATCCCAATGAGCCAATTATGTGTTTTCCAACACTTTTTTCTGGCATTTCACAATTTTCATACTCAATGACACATTTTCAATAATAGATAAACAAACATGATATGGTGTTTTACATCTATAATAGTTCTTGTTCGGCAAAATTCCATTCAATGAAATGGGAATGAATTTCACCTCAACCGATGCGAAGCTATTTTTCTTTAGTAGCTTTTCATTCAAGAGGAACTTAATATTAAATATCCATCATTTCTGATGAATTTTCGCTCCAAACAAATTATAGTAAATTTTATATATAGCTGGAAATAATAACTTAAAAAGTGTCCGTGACCCAGTAGAAAGTTTCTTTACAAAAAATGAAAGAAAATATTAAAGATGTGCCTAAAATTGAAAGGTTGAGATCAAATAAGTTTTTTTTAGAAAATGCCCGGGGAAAAGTTTGCTATTTCAAGGAAGCGTAATGAGAAGAAACCGGGAATGTATCTTCGACTACAGGCCCACCTTATTTCATCCAAATGCTACTAATTACAATCAACTATCTACATTACTCCATAGCTTCAACCTTTATTTTTCTAAAAAATATTTGAATCTCATATTTATTCTTATTTCTTCCTTTCAAACTCGTGGAGAGTGAATTTTGCATGCAAATAATGCAGCGAGGAAAGATGCGTTTTTCATTACACTCGTCTTTCATTGAACCTTAATTGAGATAAAGTATTTATTCAACTAGGTATTCGCTAAATAATGAGACCAATTGAATTATTTACTTTAGAATCCACATTCAACGCTTGCCTTGTACTGACTTTTAATTTTTGTTTTAATTGAAAAGACGTGTGTACTATATTTTCATAATTAATGTATAAGTTTAGAAAGACGAAACGGCTCTAACCTCCACGAGGAGTCGCAGAATTTCTGGCTTACCTGCAAAATTTTTGTCATCCACCACACCTGGTACCCAAAAATACCGAATTTTTTCATGAGCCAGATATTTTGAGTCAAAATACGATCAGTCGAGTTGGAGTGATTTGCCCTCTTAACGGCAGAAAAAATTATGCTTCAGTAAATTTTGATTTTTCAGGTCCTATCTAATATAAGTTGTAGTTTATATATTATATACTATAGTTCTTTAACGCGGAATGGTAGAAGACACTGGTTCGTTGTATGTTAAAAATGTAACTTCAACTCGAGACACTTCGTTTAATTAACATAAAGACTATTGTTACTAAGAGTAAACAAATACATTTGGTCCATAACCAACGAACATCTGAAAATTACAATAACAACAATATACACCGAAACTCCTCGTCCCATCCTTGAATAATGTTCCCGTACCCTTCAATCGTACTAACAACCAATACCTTAATTGCAGACTCAATCATTCTCTATAATCGTAATGCAATCTCCAGATTCTGTCTTCCCCATTACTTTTACACGCATTTCTCCGCAGTGATCACGCCGGCCACTCCCTCATTCGCCTTCCTCGTCCTCTTCTATTTAACGGTTTTCGTTATCCTTCTTACCTTTTGCCAGAGAAGAGAATCCTCGCTTTTGCGTATGAAGCCCATAAATATCCCGTTTCCGTATTATCCACGTGTACGCAACGAAGATTGACTTTCCATACGTATCTTCCTATCAATCTATCATGTATATAGTGCGAAAATTTCATAGTGAAAGAAATCATTCGCCTTAACCGGGATTCGAACCCGGATGCCCCAATTTCCGGTCTAGTGCTTTGTTTCGGGGGATTCGGGTTCGCAGCCCGGTCAAGGCGAATACCTTCCTACAAGGCGATTTTTTTCACCGAGGAAATTTCGTATAATGTGTGCATTGCGGGTGACTCCGTTAAGATATCACCGTGTCTAGTCCCGGTATACTTAAATTACCATTTATATGTGCATAGCCCTTAGCTTTTATGTTCTCCTACCACGAAACGCCTCTTTAGTTATTTGTCACTGCAATTCTTGACCTTTTAATCGGTAGGAATGCGCTAGTAAATATAATAGTAGTATTTCATTTTTCATTATACCAGTTGCATGTTGACCTTCAATTTCGTTTCGCCTCATAGAACCTCAGGACTCTAGTTATGTTTTGGTTAATCTTCACACTGCCGCATTTAGTACCTGTGGAGCTTTTTCATATATCCTCGTTGATTTCAAAGTTATATTTTTATGAAAAAATTAGTTTAAAATCAATAATTGCGAATAAATCGACGAAATAATGTTCTGTCATTGTTGAAAGCATGTTCTTTTACATATGCCATGTAATACGTATTTGTTGAATGAAAGCTCGGCCACCTTTAATTGTATGCTTACAGGATATTCTCATGAGAGTCACGCACCTTCTTAAAACAAGTTAAAGGGTACTTTCATTGGATTCATTCATTCATTAACTATCTTGTTTCCATCTGCGACAAGTGAAATCTTTCAATATCTCCTTTAACATCGATTCTCCACTCGGACAATAGAAAAATAGTATTAGTCAGATCCAGAAACATGTTCCGAGTTGGCTAGCTCTTATCCTGATTGGCAAGTAGGTACGCTCTTTCGAGAGCTTATGTCTTGTGCACGGGCGAGATGACAGACTTGTGCTCTCGACGGGAAAAGTCACGAGTGTTTGGCTTTCAAATGAGTGGTGATTGTACTGGGAGAGGTGTTCTCAATGGGCGTCGCCCATTCTTAGACCTAAAATTTAATGTACTCTTCGAGATTAACTCCCGTTTAAGTTTTGAATTTACGTAAAAAATAATTTTTTCAACCCCAAAAAGGAATTAAAAAATGAGTGGAATATACTATGTATTACCAACGTATTGAGAGTTTTAGCAATAAACAATTTTTTTTCCTTATTTATGCTAAGATTTAAAAAGTCATTTCATTTTTACTTCAAATATTCGCTGGTTTGCCGTCCATCTTTGGTTCGTTCATATTTCAATGAGTACCTTATTAAGCGTGAATTTTCGCGAGAAAAACTCACTCAAAATAGAAATCGAATTCGAAGATAGTGGCATTCCATTCAAATTTGCAGGTAATTGATATTACATTTGCTTTTGCGGTAATTTTATAGGACCGTTTAATCTCATGGCATTTTTTAAATATTTAATGGTGCTAAGTCATGTACCTCTATGGTTCATGGATAGCTAAACAATAAACCATGAGACCCCATAAAATTTCCAGGATGGTGTAATTCTCTACCTGATGAGTGCCAACTATGTCAAAACCTCACGACTTTGTCCCATTGTCTTCGATTTAAAAATTATTATTGACACATTTATACCATTTAATAATGAGATTAAGAAGTACTTCAGAGATATAAGTATTCTTTCTTGTTTCGCATAGTTAAGCAGATATTACACATGTTTTTCCACCCAAAACAAATTCCCAGATTTCCTCCAGTCCTCAGCAGCAAATCAAAAAATTGAAGTCAAATTTAAAATAGAGTGTGAACAATGTAAAAAATTGATTGGTACAAGTCAAAAATAATAATCAACACTAATTAAAAAGAGGCTCAAAAATTCGCCCGCGTTCTTGTTTTTGTGTTCTAGGTTGAACGTATCAAGGCAAATTAATTGTTACCGGTGTGACTTCGCCGATGTCATTTCAACTTGAGTTTTTTCCCATGAAAAATTATTCAAACCAATCAACCTATTCGAATAAAATGTGAACACAAATTAAATTTCTTGTATAAATCAGCATTCAATTTCAGGTGCAACTCCAACGTTATTGAGACTTGTATCTTACTTGAAGAGAAGATGCATGAAAAATGTCGGTCCGTGCGAATTAGGTTCAATAGACTTCCTATGCCGCAACCAGAACCGACTTTGACCCCGAAACACATCGTCACCCACATGTTTAACCCACTGCCCTGTCGCCGTGTCGGTCGCGAACGCACCCCAAGGTTCCACTCCAATTTCTTTCCGCCATCCCGTGCCGCGAATCCTCTTCCATCAACGCCTCCCACGGCACCTCAGCCCAATTTTCACTTTCCTCTGGGAAGATTCAATCCTCCTCTCCCACGCCCTCGGCCGCTAAAGGAGACTTGAATCCTCCCCATACTCCTGCTGCCCTCGACTCGTCCGCCGCATCATGGTCAATGCACCCTGGTCAGGTGGGAGAGAAAACCGAGATGCCATGCCTCCCCACCTCCCCCGACGTCCCTATTAAGGCGAAGCAAAACGCGCATCAGAATCCGGACGGCCGAGTGTCACGCGGGAGATCTTCGCGGCGATCGAGCCGAAAGGGAAAAATAATAATAATGCGGACGGGACGGAAATTTCAATTTCACTTTCGCTTCGCGTTTCTTTTCCGCGTTTCTCGAAACCGTCGCGGGATTGTCATTCACATGGAGGAGGAACCAGTCCGTCCCGTTGAGGCTTTATAGCTGTTGCCATTCACCCGCGGTCCGCAACCACATTCTTATTAAAGATCGCAAAGTCGTTAATTTTTTCGCAGAAACCCGCTTCAGAGACGTACTTGATCGTTTGATTGGCGGGAATACGATGCAAACAATCATTTTTTTATATCACGTGCTAGGCTTTGCTTGCTGGAATCACATATCTAATGTGCGAAATTAATCACTTGGTAATGTTCCACAAAAACCTTTGCTTTTCCGAATCAGGGTTTCGACTAGTGTGCAGTCATTATCAAGGGAGATGCCATTACGTGCGGGGAGCTTCTCATGTGATAAATATCCATTGAGTGGAGCAATAGGTGGAAAAAGTTTCAAACAGGTAATTGGATGATTTTATCACCTTGATAATTATTGTACACTAATGGAAACACTAAAATTTTTTGTGAAATATTTCTAAGTGATTTATTCCGCTCATTAATCATTTTTTGTTGCATCTGTAATTGCAAAAGTTAAAATAGCAGCAAGAGTGGTCAGTTTTTGGGAGGGAACCCCTGCTCTGAGGGCCGAGGAGAGAGGTCAGCGATGGTAAGCGACTCGAAGAAAGGGTTGCAGATTAACCACCCGTCTGAGGGTGGGCCACATCCAACTGAGGACTATCTGAGGCATGGCCCCTGATAATGCCCCTTAAGCGCTTGATATTTGTTTTCACTTTGGGAGCACTTTAATATGTTTTCAGACATGTCCGCAGTGCAGCGATGAGAGCACAGCGATCCAATAGAGTATTTGCACTCACAAGGATAGGGATAGAAAAGTTATGAATTCGATACATTATATTTTCTCATGTATAAATTTCGTTTAACATTCCTAATTATAGCTTGCTTCCCTGTAAAATTCGGGTAGTTTCCCGGTAGCTTCGCGAGTTAATCAACCCAGACATCAATAAACCCATTTTAATGCGCGGCCGATGACAACCGCTCCAGAGACACACTAGAGAATCCTTAAGATTAATATTTGTGCGCATCTTCACGGTGGCCTTCCGCAGTAATGAGGGGCTTTGATTCCCTGCCTCCTAACCCGTAGGTTGCGAGTTCGAGTCCTATTGAATCCGATTGTTTGATTGAAACATTTTTCTACTAGTTAGATAGTTAACACACGAGAAGCACCCCGGACATAGTGGTATCTCTCTCCTTGTTTTTCCAGCAGAGCCAGTCTCTGCAGGGATTAAAAAAAATTCATTTATTTTTGAATCGGTTAAAACCTGGATAATTTTTACCAGAGTGTATTTTTTTCAATTCTTCGCATTTTTAATGCTTTCCAATAAAATTGTTACCTCAATTGAGTCCAAAATTCTACTCGCACGCTTTTAAGAATGAATAGCATAGAGATTACAAGAAAGCCATATTACTACCTGTATATGTTTCTCCTCTCTTACCCCTGACATTAAGAAACGTCTATCATTTCTTCTCATAGTTATGAACCTCATAGTTGCATCGGAATAAAAACCTTCTTCTCATTCTTCCCTTCATATTAATGTTTGAATTATTAGGCAATTATAATTAATTCTCCAATCCCACGCATGCGGAACAGTTTTACGAGAAGACAGCTGAATTTCTTTACACATATGGCGGTCAATGGCGCTACGGAACTGCCGCAGAAATGAGGATGGATAGCATTTTTAAGACTCTCATGAAAGGGTTCTTTTTTTCCCGGCTGGTATTATTGTCACCGCATTCACAATGTCACCGCCCCACAGACGCTATTCTTCTTCCGCATACCTCGGAAACCTCCAGAGCTGACAATTTTCACCGCCATCTGGGTAATTTTAATTCCACTGTTTCCTATCGTATACTGCATGTATATTCATCAAGCCATTCATTCTCCGACGGGAAGATTTTCACATTTCGCGCGGAAGAGATGGACGTAGTTATGCTACTGTTTCGCTTTCACCCCGACTTGAGCAGACGAAAAAATGTTATCCGCCGTCAATATCGTGTCAGTGTCGTCAAATGGCCGTCATCTGCACCGCGAAACGCACCACCATCTTGTTAAAATGCCCCACAGGCGTGGAATTTGAGAAATTTACCTCGTTAATTGTCTCATATCATCGCTAAGAAAGTAAATAAATTGTACACTCTTTCCCTTCGGCCGTTTTTTTCAAAGTTTTTTCCTCGCTAGAATTAATAACCATGGTGACTCTCTTGATTTTTTTCCGAACTCGATGAAGTTATTGGATAGCAGCTTGCCAGACTATCATTCACGATGGTCGTCGGGAAGAAAATTGCCTGCGGTCACGCTAGCTGGTGCACGGTTACTCACGGTTGTAGATTGCTAGTTCAGAAAGGCATTGTTGCGTCTCTTCTTGGTTATTGTTGAAATTGGCAATTATTATTCGCCACTTATGTCATCTCAACGATCAAAAGAGAGTATACGATATCTAGGTCATCTGTTAAGGTCTACTGAAATTTATTCGCACGCGTCTGTTGTGGGAGTTATATCATTGGCTTGCAAGGGTTCAAATATCCGTAAAAAAAATCTTTTATCAGGCAACCAGTTCCCTGCTTGGGTTTTAAGGGCAGCAATCCGTCCAAGTATTATGACTTTGAGTTAGGGTCTCCTTTCGGTAAGATCAGGGAGTGCCATTATACCCATCCAACCCTTCTCATTCAAATACCTGCTCTGTTAGCCCTGCCGCTGAAAAAGTTAAGAGGGCAATTGCCTGCTCACAGCAAGTTACTCGTTTAAAATGTCCGCATCATCTAAGAATAATCAGGTTATTAATTTTAATCCATGTAATGATTTGCATGCATCTCAAATTCGATAATTTGGACCCTATATTTTTACAAATTTTCGCGAGCGCAAGCCTATATTGTGATACAAGATAAGGTTAGAAAAGGTATACTCTGCGTTCCATGAAAATTTTATTTTATAACACTGTTTCATTGGTGCTGAGACCCACTCAAAAGGAAAAATGCGGAAAAGTTCTCACCGCTCACACTTGCAGAGGCATGCAAAGGAATTAAAAGACCGGTCCTCCCCAGAAAAGCTTCATTTATGTTGCCACTTCGATCGTCTTTCAATCGATTATTAAAAATATCCTGCACATGGTGATTAACGCGGAGTGATCCATTTATTCGCAATAGAGCAGGTTTTTGCCGTCGCAAGGAAAAACACTGAAAAGTAATGACTTCGGTACCAACTCGTGCGCAATTTTCGTGTAATAGCCCTCAATATATTTATTTGAAATTCGGATTGCTCTCATACTAATTTATTGTCGCGAGTTGTGACTTTAGTTGAGCCATTGAATGCGACGTGGGTGGTGCAATGCACATGCACATTTTGTGGCCGACTGGAGAATCCTCTCTCGTAAAATCCGTGCTGCGTTTGTAAAAATGGTAAACACGAGTCCTCTACTGATATGATAGCGAAAGATGGATTGCTTCAATGAAAAAATTGTAACCTTGGGCCATTTTTAAGCCTTCCTTCACTCTCACAATCCCCCAACTCTTCAGAGATTTCCTCAGTAACAGGCATGAAGCCACCTAACGTAATAATATAAATAGTAACACAAAATAGAACTAGGTATATTCGCTTCACCATTGAAATTGGCCGTTGCGCACTAGGTAACTCTGTCCGCTTGAATAACATAACTACTTTTACGAGGGGAGTGGGTTGGTGCAGTGGCTGAAGTGTTGGCTTCCCGACCCATGGGCTCGGGTTCAAATCCCGGCGGCGGCAGAGAATTTAAAGAGACTGCCCTATCTCTGCTTGAGTGTTGTGTGGAGGACATTTCAAGCGCAACACTCCGTCCGTCGGATGGGACGTTAAGCCGCAGTCCCGTTGGCGCCTTTCGTTAACAGCAGGCTAATGCCGACGCCGGGTTTCTCTCCACCCTTCCTCTCCTACCCTTCCCTCATGGCGCAAATGATGTTAGCTGTCGGTCGCCTCCTCCAAATACCCACCTACCTTCTTTCTCGCGTACTTCTTCGGGATCGAGTGAGGCCAATGACCTTATGTTCTTGAAGCTGTTCAGTATTGCGGCGATAATCACTGGATATGGTTGGTAGAATTCACTCAGTTTCAAAGCATGTGGTTCCTGCACATTTTCTAGAAAAGGTACGGAATCATTGACCCTGAACCGCGCTCTGTCTGGTGCTTATGACATTAATTCACCTGTAGCTAAACATCCTGTTCCACGCGTTGATGACTGTCCACTCTGGCATCGTGAGAGTCTCCAGAGAAATCTAGAGGTTACTTCCCGTGTTTTAATAATTCATTAACCTTAGCATTGGAATGAAAACGCGTACCTCCGCATACTTGGTGACTTTCTCCGTTCACTGCGAAAGAACATACGTAGCATATGACTCTTGGGCCGGGAAACGTAACTAATTTTACTTAAATATCATGCGGGTAATAACTACTCTACGTATATAAAAAAACTAATACAGAATAGGTTGTCACTCATGTATGCAAATAAAATATATCCCGAGGGGTTAAAATCTTGAAACCCATCCTATCCTTTGATTTTAAATAACCAAATGACTGTCTTGAAATCTTCATTGGCAAACTAAAATGAAAATACAATTCACTCTCCAGAAAGAACTCTAGTATTTATGAAATTAGTGTATCCGTGATAGCTAATAAAGGTATGGTATTTGTAGGAGATGACCGACAGCTAAGGTCATATAAGCCGTGATGGAAGGATAGGAAGGGAAGGGTGGAGGGGAACCCTTCAGCATTTGCCTACTCCTAACAAAAGGCGCCAAGGGGATCACGGCTAAGCGTCCCCTTCGACGGACGGAGTGCAGTACTTGAAGAACCATCCACAAGGCACTCAAAAGCATGGATTGGGTAGCCTCCGAAAAATCTCTACCACCGCCGGGATTTGAATCCGGTCCGAATGGGTGGGAAGCCAGCAAGTTAGCCACCACAACAACCCGATCCCCTGATAATAAATAAGGGAATAATTTTTTGCAGAGCGTTCATATCTAAAGAAAGATAGATATATTTTTTAGACCAGACGTGACAATATTTTCCTATACCAATAGTACTACCAATTTCTTACTACAATTACCAACTAGAAGCCTAAGTTTCTCTACAACAAGGTTGAAATAGGGACCCAAACTGCTGTTTATAGTTAATGAGGCCCTCAGATGAAATTTTTGGAGGCCCTTATTTTATTGGAAGAAACACGAACAATTTTCCACAATTATAAACTTTTACTCGCGGCCTAGGATTCCATGTTACCACATCATTTTCAAGGTACAATATAATCGTGGAAAATCGCATGTGCTTCTTTCGATATGGAAAAATTCCACTCCATCTCGCTTAGCTCTTCTGATTTGAACCCTAGTTTAAATGACCGACCGAACGAAGGGATACGAAATTCGGGAAAGGTGGCACAAGACACCAACCTCTCCTCATCTCACCAGTACACGTTGAGGGCAATTAATCCGAAATAATTACCACCTGTTCGGCATAAATTACAGCCATGATGGAGAGGTTCTAACGGTACTACGACCCACTGGTCTTCCGGGACCCTAAAATCTCTCTTTCTCGCGAGCTAAAAAAGGAACTGGCTGTGCGTCTGGGTGTTTGCTGACCGACTTTCGTGACATCATCGGGAGAGGGACAAAGGGTTGCATATGAGCCGTGAGCTCATCCCCGAGGAACCTCCGGAAGAGAAGAAAAAAAAGGGGAAAAGAATGAATGACTTTTACTTTCATCTTCCCTCTCAATATCTTTCTCCTCGAGCGAACCGAACTGGGAATTCCCCGTTTTCACTTTTTTTATTGTACCTATCATCCATCTCGCGTTTGTATATAATGGCTAGGTAACTGTTTACACACCTCCCTCCCAGCGGGGAAGATAATGGCGTTTTTTCAGCGTGGGTTTTCCTGTCTTCCTACTTCAGAGTTTTCAGATGAGTTTCTCACCCTGTCAGGGAGGATCGTTATGCAATCAGAGCCTGATTGTTCTCCAGAAAGCACTCCATTAGGAATATTTCGGTGTTAGCAGACTCCCTTATGATAAGCACTTAACGATTATTTGATTTTAACCGTTAACGATAGCTGTGAAGCTGGTACCATTTCTATGTAACATATTGAGTCTCTGGTTGCGGTACGCTTCGCTTGAAATACTGTGCACTCCTCAGGGTACTTCAGTCCAGTTGCTTGTCTGCTTTCTCATTAAATTCCACCTATCCAGGCGTGATATAGTGGAAGTTCGAATTATAGAAATAAAAGGTAGTTTCACTTTTCCATAATTATTTTAATCCGTACAACGCGTTTCGGCTTATAGAGACATAATCTGATACAATACATTAAAATCATTATGAAAAAGTGCAACTATTTCTTATTTCATTGCTTTCTCATTATTAATTCAGACACCATATTATTTGAATAAAGCATTATTTAATTGTATATCTTCGATACGACTTACAATTCCTCGAAAAAATTGTAATTAATCATTTGTGGCGGGCTTAAGCTTCGACTACGAGTGAAATAATAGTGAATATAGGAGTTAAATATGTCGGGTATTTCATTGCATGATTAATTGTATTTGCCATCTTCATGGGGATAGAAAATACGTTTAGTTTTTCCTTATAAGTTACGATATTTCATAAATAAAATAACTTTATGCATCCACATTGAAATTTTGACTATTCTATAATCAGAGTAAATAATTTAATGAATCACCTATTAATAGTCTTCAATATTTCTTATACTTCTGAAAATTAAGCTGTTAATCTTCTGGAGATACAATCAATTCTAAATTACCCTATTCTCTCCAATGAGCTTAATCCAGTTGGTAGGATATTCGACTGGTTTACACGCACTTTGTCCCGCTTTCATCGTTGTTACGCAATTTTTTTAATCAAGATATTTCGATCATTTTTCACGGTTCTTTTTTAAATGATTACCAGAGTACTTTCTATATTTGGCAAAACTTAGCACAGTATATTTTTCGGCGGGTTCGACGAACGGTAGATTCAGCATACGATCATAGCTGATTTTCCACGCGCCTTTAAAATTTCAAATTCTGCTAATTTCGATCGCCAACTTTCGTAAAATATAACATCTACTATATTATTCTACGCTTATTTGTCAACGAAACACATTTTTAGAATAGCAACATTTGTATGCGCTGATGCTCTTTAAACTGACCCATTGTCCAGTAATGATGTAGGATCAACATACGATGGAACTCGTTGTAATATCAAACCTCCGGAACATATTGATAACGTTAAGCGAGCGTTCGATGCATATATTTTTGCTGCGGCCTGACATGCATTCATAGTTAAATATCTGTGACGTACCATATAAACTTTCAAATGTAGCATCCAACTCATAGGAATATGATAAACTTATATTTTTGTAAATACTATTCATACCTATTAACATTTAGACACTGCTATTCATCATTGCTTCTCAACTCCAAGCTCGTCTTACTCGTTAGCCTACAATTTCATTCGATTATGTGGAAAAAATAATCGTTTACTTGTTAAATATGTATTTCAAAACTTAAAGAAATTAATTTTGAAATAGCACGAGTCCATTCATCAAAGTTTTGAGACAAATCAATCTCTCTGACCATCTTCAAAACCATCACTTCAACTTATCCCTGTTAATAGATGTATAGCTTTGTGTAATATCCATTCACAGAAAAATTAGAAAAAAGTTATAGTAGCCCAAAATAAATAGAAAAAACTCTCCAACTCAATCTCCGTCGAGTTGTCTCATGCAATTTGGAAAATCCATGGCTTGAATTGGTGCGTATGCTAATATTCGGTTACTTTTCGCTAGGGATACATGGCCTGTCTTTTTTTTAGGATGAGATGTATCAGTGAAAGAGAAACACGAGAATTGTGTGTAATAAAAATTGTTAATAAATATTGCCTCATAGTGTCAAGACACGGAACCAAAACTTCTTCACGTGTTGAGATCCATATTTTATTGAATTGCTGATAAATTTGGTGGAGGAACTTTTCTCAAATGGAGGACTCTTAACGATAGATTCTTCTTCTTCCAAAATTTTCTCTCTTAAGACTCGGATACCTTTCATAAATTCCGTCCAAAAGCAATTGCTTTCTAATTTAATTCCTTAAAATCAAAAGTTCCTTTAATGATTTTGTTCAAATATTTCACAGTTCTCCTATCCTAGATTTCTTGCCGAATAAACTTTTATTCTTCATTGGAATATAAAAATTCCTCAAAAAGCAGTAAATTAAGAGAATTCCTACTGTTTTAATTGTAAGCAGGCGAGAAAAAGACTTTCCTTGGTTCAGAGTCGTGAGAACTTCTCAAGATTCAGACAGGTGGGAGAGTTTCTCCTTCAGTGTCATTTACGGTTTCCCACGAGAATCGCGTGGATATTAAAATAATCCGATTTAAACGCATTAGCGGGCTACAAAGATTCATTTCACGTCGTATACTCATTACACTCCGTTTCATGGCCGCGGAAATTTATTTCTGAAGTTTCTGAATTTTTTACTCTTCGCCATTGAAAGTCTAAAAAAAATGTCCCTACCTCTGAATTTTAAATGCAAAATTTTATACACCTCTGATGCGGTCCAATAATACCTAAATATTTTTTTCTCCCTTTTTTGAGAGTCAAAACCTGGAATTTCTATTCACCTTTCTCTGCGTGCAATATTGGCTCCGCGATGAAAATTTCTTAGAATTCCTTATGCCATTGAATTTATGAATCACAAAAAGAGAAAATTTTCCCCTTTACAGATTGCTGGTATTTCAGAATATTTTCTCCCAAATTGCAAGAAGAGAACTTGGATTTTTTAACGTTCCAGGACAAAGTAACCGGCTGATATTTGAAAATTTCGACATTTTTCCAGCCTTTATATCAACTCACCAACCTGTCTGTTTGTCTGTTTGTCTGGTACAAATCTTGTAACTCAAATTTGACTCACTTCCTGTGAAGCAAAAACGCTGAAATTTTGCACACTTCTTCATTTCCGATGACAATACATGAAAATATAACTTTTTCTCTCCAACCCCCCTTTAACCACCCCCCAGTCAACCTATAGCCCCCCAAAACATGTTTTTGATCTAAGAAGTTCCAAATGGTCGATTTTCGTGTTTTGCGACCACAGTAAAAGTTATCCACTTTAGGCATATCCACATAGTAGGCATTTAAAAGCATAGGGGTGGCATTTTGAAACATAGGGGGCTTACCATTCACTGAAAATTTAATAAATATAGTGACTTTTTTAATACGTCACTTTTGGTTTTTCGGGGTCACTGAGTTTTTTTGCTTTGTGTCATATATAAACGTAGCTCATCCCCTGTAATCTAAATATAAAGGCTGGTTTTTAAAAAAAAAAAATTTATAAGAGCTCATTTTATTTCAGTGGCTGTGTTTGAGACAAAAAGTAAAATTTCGTTCCATTCTCCGGTTGTCAAAAATGTTCAGGAAGGAAGTGAATTCCAATGCAATTGGCAATTTTTTTATGAATTTCGTGCGTTTTCTGATTTATGAAATTAGACACAAGATCCACGGTAAATCAGAAAAAGTTTTACTTTTCCCTGCATAACGGATCGCTGATTCACCTAATTTTTGGTCCTTTTACGCGAGCGGGATATTCAGCCATTTCTTCACAATTTTCCGTAATGGCACGGGTTCGAAATTGGCAAAAACATGAATTCGAGATAGCATTCTTCTCTCAATCTTCTATCACCTAAACCGCATGATGCCACCGCATAAAACCCACAAGAACGGTAGCAGTTGCGAAATCGCCGCACAAAAACTCGGGCGTTCTAGACAATGTTTTCCATCGGATTGGAAGTTCACCGCATCAGATTGCCCGCGGCATATTGATCGCAACCGTTGGAATGTGGCGGAAGAAGCGGTTGGGATCGTTACTATGGCTGGGTGCACCGTCTGAATTCGTTTCTCGCTCACTGCTTTCTCCGCTCGTGCAATTGCGCAACATTCGGCTGGAACGATTTTCAGAGTGCTTTTCTGACTCGGGAGGCATGCGACGATGGCCCCATTCTTTCCTCTAATCCATGATCGTCGTGGCACCGTGTCAATGGCAATAGATTCACCGCCACCCGACGCTTCTTTTTCCGTCGCGCAACATGACTCCATTCCTTGTGATCTGCACGAGTCGAGGATTCAGTTGAACGTGGCATCTCATACCCTCTGATAGCTCGCTCCCGCTAGCATGAAAGGACCCAAAATTAAGTGAATTAGCGATCCGTTATACAGAAAGTAATACAACTTTTTATACTTTACTGCGTATCCTGTGCCCAATTTCGTAAATGCGACAAAGAGGAAATTCATTTTACGAAGATTCTTCATTCGGCAACTAATTTCTTTAAGAGCGACACAGAGAACATCGTATTAAAACCCCACTACATTTCCGAGTACGATAGAAACGATTAATTAAGAGAGATATTTTGCCATACGGATAGTTATGGGAATTCGTTTTTCCCCCGCGCAATAAAAGACTTAAATAAATGCTAGCCGTAATTTCGTTAGAGCATTTCCTTTTTATGTTTAAACGGCCGGTGTCTCAACAACCACCGTTACACGCCTTTTGTGACGGTTTGCGGAATTGTACGTAGATATAGCCGTTTACCCATCGAGCATTAAAAATCGCCACTCGCGTCGCTAGCGGCAGAGCGATCCGAATTTCATTGGAAAATAAGCTGTAATTAAGGATGTTAAACGAAATTATGAACCGTGATGATGTAATCTATCAAATTCATAACTTTTTGATTATATTACTCGCGAGGGAAAATTCTCTACTGCCAGTAATGATAAAAGATGGTACGCTTTGCACTCATCTCCGTTCTGCGGGTATTTTTGAAAATCAATAAAAATGCGCTCTAGGAGACAACAAAAATCAAGCTTCGATGGGATGGACTGGGGCCTCTACATATTCCCCTCGGTAAATATATGGAAGAGCGCTCAAATGAAGGCTTCCGCGAAGTCTCTTGGTGAAACAGATTGCGTTTCCGGGTATTATTCCGCGGTAACTTTCCGGGTATTATATACCCGTATCTGTAGACAACATATCGACAACGCTTTAATTGACATTTTCAGCTTCCTTCAACTTCATTGGGCCTGAAAAATCCAACTGGAACGTTGGCAAAATATGGTCCACGAAATTGGTTAGACGTGAAAGGAGACCCAGAAAAACGATCTCTTTCCGTTATAGCTCTGATCAATTTCTGCGCATAGGATCAAGGTTAAAAAGTCAAAAATCAGAGATCACTTGATGGATCTAATTGGCGCACTACGACTGTAGCGTTTGTTTGCATGCTTCAAATTCCAATGATAAAATTCATTTCCAATTATTTAGAATTTTTTAAGAGGGAAATATATCAATATTTTAATAAATTGTATAAATAAATGTATGTTTTTGTTTCGATATATTAATAATCTGGGAGTTTTTATGTTGGTTTCTGCTTTTGGTTACTTCACAGCTATCACGCGCGCTCTTTTTAGATATTTCCTGTGATCTCAAATCCTCATAACCTCAGAATATAGACAAGAATTCTCAAGGTGACTGCCTAGTATCCGAAATCGTAGTCCAGCGTTGAAATCTCAACTTCAGTATTCAATTCCGTAATTAGCGATTTCGATAATGGTTTGACGCAGCTTCGGCTTTCATTTAGGTACCCTTGTCAAATTCACAGAGGTTTTTCTTCTCTTCCGCATCCTTAACTACTGGTCCTATATAAACCATTCAGGACTGCTCTTTTTCTTTCTTCCCCTTCACCAAAGTATCTCAAAGCATTCCCTCTCTTTATCATTATAATATTATTTTCCATGATGAAATAACCAATCAGCCGAGCCTAGCCAAAAACCAACCCTGAAAGTAGATCACAAAGGATATTCATTTTGAAGTATTCACTAAATTCACGTCATAAAATGCCGTGTATATTAAATAAATCATTCGATCAATGAAAAAGACAGAAGGGCAGCTGCTCAAAGTTTACGCAAAAGAAGGATAAATGGGGAAAATCACAACAACATAATGATTTGTTTCTTTAGAGGGTGAAATTTTGACATCAAAAAATTATTTTATAATTAACCTTAAACAGGGAATTGGTTTAGTGATAAAAATGGAGGTAAAAAGAGATATCCCAGCACCGACTATTGCTTAAAAGGTTATTTGACCAATCACTCATTGGACTGAGTGATTTCTCTACATTAACAAATTATGGTCCGCACACGTAAAAGTACGTGTTTCCGCATCCAGCGGTCGCAGTCCGGTCACGTATTTTTACGTTTTTTTTATTCGTAATTAGTGACTACACTTCACGAAGTTATTTTGGACTATTTGTACAAAGCTATTGTTCTCGCCAAAAATAAATAAAAAATAAACAAAAAATATATGTTTATAATAAAAATGTGTATTTAAATCAGGATTAGTTCTCGAATTGTGTGAATTTAATTATATACTTGTACCTTCCCCGTAAATATCGTATAAATTGCCGGCCTCAAAAGGCTACGGCGACGGACCAAGAAGTGTTAAGAGAGATTCACCTTGAGTTGCATATGATGGTATAAACGAAACGTCCGTCAGAATTCTCAGATTCCATCACTCTTTCTTTCTTGGGTTCTCTATTTGCATAGATTACCCAATAATTTCCCTTGGCCTCGGCAGTGCGTGAGGAATGAAACGCGAGCACACGATCGCTCAAGCGAAATCGTAGACGGAAATCATTGACATTACGTCCACTCATGGCGAGTCGTGATGGAAGGCAACGGGAGAAAGCATACACTCTGTGTGGGTCTAGTGAGAAGAAACGTTTTCGCTTTCCAAGTGTCATAAGCGAACAAGAGCACGTCCTAGCCATGAATTACGGCGAAGCGAGGCTGAAGGCCCAGAAAATCGATCTGGAATGTCTCCCATGCAAAAATTCTTAGGGTAGGTAAAAGTTGGAGCTGTGATAGAAGCTGTACAATGATGCATATTAAGCAGTGGGCAGTATTAGTACCCGTTAACTTTGTCTTAATACCGATACTAGGTGAGAATTGAAAAAATTGTACCTACTGATAAATAAAATAGCCAACCGTATAAAAATTCATTTCTGAATACCTCAAGCGTGTATTAAATAATATTAATTATTTATTATATTATCTAAATAAGCCCCAAAATATTATCTACCCTCAACCCCCTCATAAAAGAACTCATGATATTTTAATTTGATAATCACATTAATAAATTTGATGATACAATGATGAATATCGAAACATGTTGAAGGCTGGTTAAAATTGTAATAAAACTCCAAAAAAAGTAAAATGCATTATAATATTTGATTTTATCCATTATTTACTTACAAAATTACTTCATTTTACTTTCAAAAGTAAATTTATGGTTAGTAAAATTGAAACAACTCCTCTTCAAGGGAAATTTATTTTCAATGACTGCTTAATAGTTTAAGATATATGTGAAGTCTTTATCCATCCCCTTAATGCTCTTTTACTATCTTTCTATTGCAGACAATATACTTCTCATTTTTCGTTCAGCTGGCATTCATTTATGGGGCCCGGAAAAATTATATTTTTCATTATCCATTTCAATCATTGGGTAACTGGAGAAAAACGTCGAAATTTTCGTAATTGGAGTGATTTTCAAAATTGGAAAAGACGAATAAATCCTAGCCTGTGCTACGAAAACTTATGTCTATTCTTTGCACATTTTTATGCCATAGTTTATAAGCTCTTTCAAGCTTCCGATGGATTGGTGAAAGTCATAGCTTCCATCATTCTAGAAATATATTGAGCGCCACACGGCTATTTTTCCATTGTGAACTTCTTGGCATCCAATACTCCAATGACAAAAGTCTACAAGCTCTAGCCTGGTGGAGAGAAAATAGTAAATATCGTGCATCCGGGAAAGCCCAACCACTAGAAGTCAATAAATTTAACTCTCAAAATCAGGGCATAGGAAAGGTTCGAATATATCACGTGAGAAAAGAGAAGTCCCGGAGCATGAAGCTCTGGAGCATGCCAAGTGAATGCAACCTAACCGTGGAAAATAAATCATATTATTTATAGGCATTTTCATCTAAACTAACATATGCTAAAGAAGTATTTCCTCAACAGGAAGATATTGCCTAAATAATAGATGTTTCAAAACGGCTTTGCCCCTGTTAGAATGATAGCTGAGTGATTGACTGCTCTTTCTAACATTTTAGGCTTGAGGTATTTGATTTTAAAAACGTGAACCATGATAAGTTATCCACGAATTTATATCCAATCCATTCTATTCACTTTCCCCGCTAGGTTTCTTTATTCGCTTTCAGCAATCCAGACTAACTTTTTCCTAACTTAATTCGAATTAGATATAAATATATTGAATATAATCGTGATACCGTATACTATGAGGTTTTAAGTATTAATTACAAAGAAATGAACTGCATTTTGTTCTTTCTTTTGATATTTGAGATCATCAGATGCTCTTCCGAACTACCCACAGTCAGGTGAGAAATAAGGAAGTGCTAAAAATATTGGGAGAAAAGTAAGCCCTTAAAAAACCTTAGAAGATGGAAAAATTAATCATCCGCATCATCAGGCACGATGGCCTTATAAAATAAATTGCCAAAGTACAAGTGGATGAGAAGAAAGAAAAGGACTATGAGTTTTATTTGACAAGTTATTAAGGATTTAAAAGAGAATAAAGTTTCAAATCTGAAAAGGTTAGTAGACAAGAGAGAGGAGTGAGGAGCGGTATCTATCCAATCTTGGTATTGATTATTATTTATGATGATGAAAATATTATTTCATTTTTTAAGTTCACAAGTAATCACCGATCTTGTGATAAAAATTGTCTGTATTTTTTTAGCTTCCTCTTTAGAGGTTTCGTAGGGCACGTGAAATTTGTTGTAACCTTCCCACGTGCTGTTGATGTAAAATATTGCACATATTCTGCCTTTATATTATTACTACCTGCCCCTAAATTATTCACTCTCGGCATTCACAAGCGCCTTTTATCATGGGATACAAGTCCACCTTTCTGTTTTCTTTTTCCTCGTTTTGTTGAAGAGAGTGGAGAGTTACCTTAAACCAATCTTCGGATTGTAGGTTCGAAGATTTTCGCGGCGTTGGTTAGATGATCTTTCCATTCTATTCGGTTTTTTTCACCGCGTTTGTTGTTTTTTTTAAAGACAACAGTTTCGCTGGCGTTACAGTCAGCGTCTTTAGGTCGAAGGTAAAATTTTTGGAAAATTTTTCCGCCTTTTATAGGCATAAAATTTTCCGCCTTGTATAGGCGGCAGCGGCTGCTGATCCGCTGCTGCTCTCTCATTGGCCGGTTGTCCATCTCTTATTGTTAGTGGTCGGAGAATCCTCTTCCATGCAGTATGCAAGCTGTAGCCTTGATCTGTGTTGAAATTTGCGGGCGTTTTCGCTATCTCAATAGCTTCTCTGATCAAGCGAGGGAAGTATTTATTCTCTTTAGCTGTTATCCTGGCGTCTTCAAAGAGGATGTTATGCCCAGGTTCACTCCAAGCATGCTCAGATATGGCTGAGAGTTGGTGCTGCTTGTTTTTGGTAGCCCTCCAATGTTCCTGCAATCGGACTTTCATTGATCTGCAGGTCTCGCCAATGTAATATTTACCACATGAACAAGGCACTCGATATATTCCCTCATAAAGGTCCATTGGGAGTTTGTCCTTCGCTCCGGATAGCATGTCTGATATCTTTGTCACCGCGGTGAAAAAACCCGAATAGAATGGAAAGATCAATCTTCGGATTGTTGACTCAACATCATCATCCCTGGCCAAAAATCCCAAGATTGGTTTGACGAAGTTCTCCACTCAATTCTCTTATCGGCGGATCTTTAAATACCTAATTATTTCTTCTCTTTAACATCCTTTTTAAACCTACTCCATATATTTTGTTCGACACCTTCCTTTTCCGTTCTTACCAGCAAGTTGTCCTTCGATGATTGTCTCCATCAGGCTATCATGTTTCAAGATATGTCCTTTAAGGTGGTTGATATCAACGTTTTCACGAGCCATCTCTTTTCTCCTACTCATCTTCGGACTCCCTCATTACTAACTCGGTCTATCCATTTGATCCTCATCATACTCATCATGATGATAAGTTGAGATCCTGCTCTTACACAATCCTCTTATATCTTTGCATCGCAGCAAATCGTTGGTCTTTCATCGTATCCACACTCACGACCGGAGTTGGCAATTCGTTTACAGGATCGAAATCATCTTCGCAAGCGGCTCCACGCCCGAATTTCTCCTCCCCCCCCCCCTAATCCCCTGAGGGTGAAAAAACCAGCCGAGTTTCACGCCAAGACGTTTGCATCTATTTTGGCTGCGAATCTGCTCCTGATTTCCGCATGGAGGCAGTCCCGAACTGCCCCACTTCCTCAACTTCCTTCCGGGGTGGGCCATCAACATACTCTTCCCAACCACTTCCCATGATGCCGCGAAGGTGGAGAAAGAGATTTCGCAACAGCCAAGGCTCTTAGGGCCAATGCGTAATTAATTTGCCACTCCAGTTTTTTAGGAGCAAAACCTCGAATAGCTATGAGGGTAATACTATAAAAACTACATCCATATACAGATAGCTCTTTCTTTGTCGGCCTCGGTGGCGGCGGGGATAAGTCCTCGCCTACCACACCGAAGGTCGCGGGTTCGAGTCCCGCCTGGATAGGCTTCCCCTTTCAGGACATGAGTGTATATGATCGACTGTTGCTGGTTGTTTAAACTCCCAATGCAAAGGCCAAATTGTGATGTTTTCGGGGTTAATTAAGATGGATAGGTAGAAAAATTTCTCAAGGGTAGCATCACCTACAAACTAATTCACTGTATGTAATTTTCAATGAAAACAAATATTCCAATTAACTCTTTTATGCAGCCGGCATACCTTCATCCGTCCAAGATGCACATTTTATTATTTTCTTGTCTTACGTTCTCTCTCGTACGTTTATTCAGTGGTCCAAAAATTCTGTATCCGCCTGTATATATTTAGAAAGCAGCACTCTTCAGAAGGGCTAGGAATATTCTTTTAAGTTTTTCAGATTTTGTTCGTTGTTGGTGGAAAAGGACAGAGTATTGCACTTTACACGAAACGATCTTTCACCCTCCTTAAATCATGAATATTTAACTGTGAAAATGCTTTCCACTTTTTTCGCTAGGCAGAAATCATCGAGAAAATGTGCCTAGGGGAAACGTTGGCAGGCCTAGCAAGCGAAGAGGTGAATAAGTTCAAACTTCACCTCTCCCCTTCCCCCGCGAAATGTTGAGAAGATTCAGTCTTGTGTGTAACCCCTCGGCGTTAACCCAAAAGGAATACACATTCCCCCTCAAAATCCCCGCCGAAATTGTTTCTCTTTAGGCTTTGTTGCCTGGGAAGAAGTAATTCATAATATCTCTGCCAGATTTCCGAATCTACTCAGTGCCAAACTTCCTTCCGGGGTGCCACCCCGTGGGCCATCTTCGTCCCGCCATTTCCCTTCCCATGAGGCCGCGGTGGTGGTGAAAGAGGTTTCGAAATCGCTCCGAGCCATCGGGCCAATTCGATCGCATACGCCCGCCTTCATATCCGAAACGGCGGGTGGTCCTACGCCAGAAGGGTGAGCCAAAACGGAAGCAACCAGACTCATTTAACCGGGCTTATGACCGAGCTCATTAAAAAAAAGCTGTCTTCCGACTCTCCCCGACTATAATGAATTCGTTCCTTCCGAAATTTTAACGCGTTGAACCGGGGGTATCACTTCGAAAGCGTCGGAACATATTAGGGGCCGACGGTGTAAATGTCCTGCCCTCTAACGGTCGTAATTTCCCTTCCTTCCTGAGCTGTAGGAAGTCTCACGGGGAATTATGCCTTCTAATTAGCCAAAAAAATCAAGTGTTTCACTGGCTGAACTACCTGTCGGTTGTAAACCTCAAAAGGGAAAGCTGGCACTTCTCTTTATGCGGATTTTCATAATCAGTTCCATAATTTCTAGAAATTCTGAGGCTAGTTGCCTAACAGTAGAGTGTTTGAATTTAAGTTGCGTAAATAGAATTTTTTACGCGGTTACCAATGACTTAAATAATATCCATGTCCCGTAATGCACAATCACGTGTAATGAGGGGATGTTAAATGCTACAGAGGAGGATTTTTCAAGATCATAGATGTAATTTGTAAGTGATTAAAACACTATATTTGAAAAAGAAGGGAAAATTTCCCATTTGAAAGAAATATACGCTTTGTTGAACCCCATTTACAATACTCAAAGTTCGAGATAGCCCAGGGTGAGGAAATGCCGCCAAGATGCTGTTGCTAATACGTCATTTAAATTAGACGTTTTACATTAAATGACGTGAGCCTGCCAACTCTCATTTCTCAGGCAATCATTTCTTTTACCTTCTTCGATAAGATCCTTCGGCCAGAAATCGTAAAGAGATAGGCGACTACCTTATTGGACATAAAAGCTTCGCTGGCCAATGCATAACAATCAATATAATCGACGATTAATCAATTATTGCCGAATAACCCCTTTTTAAATAATCTCTCAATGTCTAAAATGAATTAAAATGGACAAATAAATAATTTTTTCAAGTAAATTGACCTTTATCGCCCAAACAGGCATTCAAAATAAAGCTTCCATTGGACCTATTCTGTGAAGTTTTCTTCCCCGAGACAACTGATGAGGCGATTTTTCTTCTCCGCCAAAGCGTGAGACAATTTGAGTCGAGTGATCCGTCAACAGGTTGGTTCGCCTGTCCGCGCCGTGAAGAGGCAATGTGGAGTCGGGGCGCGACACGCGGAAGGAAGGGACCCCTGCGTGACTTCTTCATCATTCACCTCGCTCGCTCCTCCGATCACGTCCCCCGCGTGCCACACGCATCTTTCTTTCAACCTTACCCACTCCCATGTCTCTCTCTTTGCGTGGCGCCTCGCCCTCCAGCCCATAAGGCACCACGGTCCCCGCCGCCAAAGCTGACCGACTTTACCAGGCTGCTCAACGCTTGGTGCCCAAGCAAAAAGAAAATGTAAATAAAATTTAAAAGATTTTTAAAGGACACGCTTTTCCCATAGGTGGTATGACATACAGTAAAAAATAGCTTTTCTTCACTCGAAGGATAAATTGTTGATGCTGATTAAGTTTATTAGAAATGAATGTAGAAGAACCTGATATGTGTGCAAGGATTGGCACGAAATAACAATATCTAAACTTAGTCGGCACCCTTTCTATATTCTGCGAGTGATGAAAAGCTTATTTTTTACGTTTTAGTGCGTTTTCAACTTCTTTTTGGAAAGAGGTGTGCTTTAAATATCTTTATTATTTTATTTTTATTTTCTAGTTTTTAATGGTGAATTCATCTTTTAAATAATCTCCAACGGAAAAAATATAAATGACGCCATCCGTTGAGATAAATTACAACTATTTTTCATCAGATAATTTAGTTATTTAATTAAATGGAATAAAATGTCAAGCGCCTGATTATTGAATTTTCTATTGCCATCAAATGCAAGAAAGTGTCCATAATTTCAATCCGATACGACAAGGGGAAGTTGGTTAAAAATCAATTATTAGATACTACCGATGAAACAGAAGAAGCAAGTTGAGAAAAAGCTTTTAAATAATAAAATATTCTTCTCTCGAAACTCTCCTATCCGTTTCCCCTCTCCAATAGGTTTGCTCTTTTGGCGATAATGTCACCATTGGAAACAGTTTGCTACTGTAGAACGATGGACTTCCAAAAGAAACGGTTGAAGGCGGTCTTATCAACAAAATGTTCTTGTGTCCCGAGAATGTAATTTGACAATACAAATAGAAGGCTCCGAAAGTCGAAAATCATCGACTGTAGATCAAAACCAGTGATCGAAAATGAATATTCTACGATTTCCTTTCGGCGTCAAAATTCATTCTTGTGTGCCCTAACGATCGATAGTGTCGATGTGTCGACCCATCGAACACCCCCGCATCACGTTGGCCCACTCTGCCACATATTCCTACATCCGCACACCTTCCACGTGTGCTTCAATCGAGCCCTCGCCTTCCTTCGTGTTCCAGCACACGTATTTCTTATCTCGACCATTGCATTCCCTCCTCGGTCCTTCTCGGAATCGTTTTCTTATTCAATCCTTCCCGGGAGAGAACTTTCTTTCCGCCCCTCGAAAGTGAGAGTGCGGAATGGCCACCCAGCGGATGGTGGTCGGACGATACGATCAACACACCCGTATGATATTTAGAGGCAGCGTTTTCGATATTCTTAATTTTATTTCTAGAAGATACTCCGCATTAGATACCGACACGCTGTCTCGTTTTCACTCCTTAATCCACGCATAACCCTTTTAACTACACTGAGGTGTTTGGTAAGGGGTGGTAAACCAACAGGGATCCTTTGGGTGAGGGTTAATCCCTATAAAAAGATAAATTAAAGTTTAAAATAGGGAGCTAAATAAAAAATGAACGCCTCCGTTCGGGAGCGGCGTAGGCGTTCATGAACAGTAAAGAGTTTCTGAGAGGTTCGCTATGCATGCATTTAAAGAAAAGGTTAGTGAAGAGTCTGATCTGGAGTGTAGCGCTTTATGGTGCGGAAACGTGGACATTTAAGAAGGAGGACGAGAAAAGACTGGAGGCATTCGAGATGTGGGTGTGGCGAAGAATAGAGAAGGTGAAGTGGACGGTGAGGAGGAGGAGCGATGAAGTGCTGAACATGGTGGGTGAGGAGAGGCGGCTTTTACACGAGATACGGAGGAGACAGAAGGTATGGATGGAGCGAATACTTATCGGGGAGGGGATGTTGAAAACAATGTAAAAGGGTAGAATGTTAGGTAAACGAGGGAGAGGAAGGAAAAGAATAGGATTTTAGATATAATGAAAGGGAGTAGGCCTTATTGTGAATTGAAGAGGGAAGTGGTTGATGGGGAGGGAGGATCTTTTCTTCTCAAGTACTCCATGGAAACCTACCTTAATCGGTAGAATACATTAATAATAAATAAAAAATGTTGAGCGTTAATGGAAACATTTTTTTACATGGCCAAGGAGGACTCAATTTTGCGTCCAATTCGATTCAACAGGGTCATATATGAGAGTTTCAGGGGGCCTAGGAGAAAATTAATATTAAAATTAGTACAGTAGTCAGAATAAGTTTAATGAATCATGTACGATGACGTGGCAGCGGTATTTAGTGACACTCAGTCAAATACATAGCTCACATATATTTACATACCTATAAAATGTAATATGGCTTCTGTATTTAAAATTAGTTAACCTAAACTTATATCGATATTTTCCCTCCATTATATTGATCTTAAGTCACTGCTAAGAATCATTACGCACAAGAGATAGAGGCGAAACCCGTTGAACCGAAATCGTGCAGCTGAATTTGAGGACACATTCATGAAAAGTTCTGACAGGTGAGATCTCATCTCCTCACTCAGGTAACCCTCTGGATTAGGGCTAAACCAACGTTTGGAGTCACAAATGGTCGTCTTCTTGGGCCGAATGCGAGGTACACTCTTCCCTTCATCCGAAATGAAGATATACACGCCTTCGCGATGCAATTTCACAATGCGCTGAATTATTACTCTCGCATTGCAACCAAATAATGCGAGACTCACTGATTCTCAATGAAATACGAAAGTGAGACTTAATGAAGTATTTTTAAAACATAAATGGGGTCAAGTTTAGCATCTTCTCATCTTACAAAAACATTTCAAACCGACACTCTGAGAGTTTCACAATATCGAAGTAGGAGCCGCTGAAATATTGCTGATTAGATAAGGAAGCGATGATAAACACAAAAACCGGAAAATCTTATATCTGTACCTCTACCAGGTCATTAGAAAGTATGCGTTGCAACAAAAAGATGCTTAATATGGCATGTCCAGGCATTAAATAAGATAAATGAAATCTCATGTATAGTCGAATTGGGTAACGTAAATGAAATTTGATAGAAGGGAAACCTCGCGAATACTACTCAGCCGGGATGTGATACCTTGTGATGAAAATCAATTCCTTACTCATAACATTAAAGCGATGTACAATGTGATGAAAGGAGAATGTAGGAACATGAAGCAAGAGTAGTCACAATTCTTGTACGGCAGTGGGAAAAGGGAAAGGTCATGTTTCTCTTTGGTGATAAATCACAAAAAGTATTATGCAATGCTCCCTGGAGAGTAGGTCCCCCTATCAAACTTCTCTTCCGTATGCAGAGGTCAAGAGAACCTAAAAGTCAACGTTCTTTATATTTTATTGGCTGGTGATGTAATAATTGTTTACGACGTGAATTATGAAAGAAATGCCTATGGTATATGCATCTCTAATTCCTTGGCTGTTTTCCTAGTCTTAGTGCACCGTAATACTGCTTAAAAATCCTAACTTCATTCATCTACATAAAATAGCAATCCTACAATTTCTCTAAGTTAGCCGATGACCAAATAGAATAAGGGGTACACTTGATTTGTCCTTGCTGAATTTAAGAAAAACCAGCATTTACTCTAACATTAATGTATTTCGTTGTGAACGCCCTGTTAATTATCTCATTAATTTTGTGTTACGATGTAATTTATCCTTGACAGCCATTATTACTTTCAGCTTGGTTCGTTGGTGTAGGCAAAGGGGCATTTAGGGAGAGTACGAGGGCACGTGAGCCCCCACCCAGATGCCAAAAGGTAGACGAAATTTTTATTACAAATATTTAAAAAAAATTATATTTTAATGTAAAAGTAATAAATATATACATATCAATAACGTTTATATTAGATTTAACAGTATATTTCGTAGAGCAAGTGTTGCATGATGTGTTTAATCTCAAATACGAGAAGACCGCTTGCCTGTCAGACCCTGATGCCCCATAAAAAAAATCCCGGATCCACCCTTGGGTGTAGGGGTAGGTTTATTGCTTAGTGTTTCAGAGGTCTTTGATTCAAATCCCGAACGAGCTTTTTAGCCTTCGATTTACAGTTTTCATTTCATTTCTCGTTGAAGTGTGTGGCCCCACGCATTTCAGTGATACGTGAAAGCTTAAGCTTTGTATTTCAACATTTATTTATTATATAGAATAAGTTCCATTTTCAATTCAAGCCGAAATTCAACGACTTTATTATCGCAACTCTGTTTTATGAACGCCCTACTTTGGTGAACATGATCACAGATACACCTAAACTATTAACTATATGTATTCTGTATTTCGACACTATACATTATACCTTTGAGAATTGCATAGTGTATAGTATCGAAACCTTGGTCAGACCATTAAAACAATTATGGAACACACTATATGAGTGTATTTGTGATCATGTTTGCTGTCACACAGCTCCACCTAATACCTCCATCGATCATTACAGTTGAGCCGTCCAGAGTAGCTGCATGACAGAAGAGGAGGGCGGGGAGCTGTATTGACTTCACTTGCCGCTCGCCCAAACCCTGCCTCCATTTTACAACCCACATCCTCGCTTTCCTGTCCAACGTTGTCACTTGTACGTGAATCGCCAGGGATTTGATGAAATATCCTTTCCTTCGTTATCACTTAAAAGGATGGAGCTACTACTTAATGGGGAGGGGATGTTGAAAGCAGTGTTAGAGGGAAGAATGTTGGGTAAAAGAATGAGACGAAGGAAGAGAATAGGAATTTTAGATAGGATATCAAAGGGGGTGGTCTTATTAGTGATTGGGAGGGGAGGGAAGGGTGAAGAGAATCCCGGCGAGTAATTCGATTGAACACTATATTTGTTAAGCCTTTTGTTCATCTCTGACCGTTAATGTTTACATTTCTTACTTATCAACCTTGCCCCTAAACCCTCCTGGAACATTTTTGCCTATCATGGGACCACTCTACATATACGGCTTGACTATAAATTGATCCTACATCAATAATCATGAAGTATACCCAGGATGCACTTGCGGAAACGATACGCAAAAAATGCTCATGCGTGTTTGGATAAGCGATACACGTTTATTTACGATCTGTTGCGGAGGCGCGCAGCATGTGACGGATCGCGAGGGGGAAATACTTGAACCGTTGTTGACGCCAAGTTGAGGCTCCGCTGGCCAGAGTGGAAGATGGGCGTGCCAAAGGGAGGGCCCGGGAAAAGTAGGTCGCGCACCTCTTCCTTCGATTCTCACTCCTATTTTATGGCTCTCCAGATGCCCCAACAGTCTCGCGTCTGCCGGTCCATTATTTACAATTTTTTTATGACCTTCCCTCTTGTCGGTGGTTGGTATCTTCCAATCGACCTTCCCCGAGGCGATGAAACCAGTCCCCCGACCTGCATTGTATGAAGCAGCCCAAGGAGGACGCTAAATAGATCGCATAGCATATATTTCAGTGGTCGGTCAACTTCTCATACGCACGGATCGCATTTTTTTACTGTAAGAAACGCATAAAATTATTTTACAAGCTATTTTTGAAAATAAGTGTAATGTCTAATTTTTTAACTAGATGAAATTATTAGATTCCTTTTGAAACCTTGAAAAAATTCTCCTCTGCCTCTCGTTCGCAAGATAAATGGTTAGATGAAGTATTTCTGATCGTACGTTTCACCTGTGAATTCACTTGCTTAGACACTCTTATACACATATAGCATGTTGCCTTCCTCCATTCTGACAAGGCTTCATCATATTCCTCGCGTTCACGAGATAATTGGTACTAACTATCAAATTAAGATTGAGTATTACGTAGAATTATATGATTATGAAGATAATAAGCCTTGTCTTTCCTTTCATTTTCCGCTAATACATGCTCCGCCCTATGCTCTCCTCTCATACCGCCTGTGACATTATATTATATTTTTACCTTACAGTTTTTCAATTTATCCTGAAATAATGTTTACGCGGCGGATTCGATTAAATGTGGACTTCAAAGGTCTTCTTTAAAGCCGATGTTTACAGTAGATGACGGTAATAGCGGACATTCACGTAGCGAATTAAGATAAAAATTTCTCATTGCACATTAGCTCGCTTTTTGGCTTATTGTACTCCAGCGCATTTTATTGAAAGCATTCGGTAGGGAGTTCCGCTAAATCTCCACGTGTCCTCCACCCACAGCAGCGGTGGGGAAATATTTTTAGATAAGTTTCCTCGATTGGGGGGAGGAGGCACAAAGAGTCGCAACAGGTGACGATACTTTTCCAGTTTCTCTTTTCGAAAGTAAACACTTACGTTTAACAGGGCACCTGAGGCGGCCAGGGTGGCACATGACCTTGTTATTTTTTTCAGTCTATCCTGAAATAGTTTTTATGAAACTGTTTGAATTAAATATGGATACATGGGGCAATATTTAAGTTGATTTACACCAACTTAGCTGTGAACCTTTACGTGACACCTTAATCGAAAACGATCCTCTAAAAAGATTCCGTAACTTACTGTCAGCGGATGCGCCAACTCCGTGGCTGACTCCAGGGATGTAAGTGCTTCATATTGCAAGGATTTCTTAGAGACAATCGCAAAATGCAAATCCGGATGCAAGCACTTATTTTACAGGATATTTTTTATGATTGAATATTATTATATTGCACTACTATCTTACTTGACTCCAGGTTGAATCACTAAGTGGAATTACTATCCTGAGAAGTCTTTTCAGTTTTCCATGATAAAAATTAATGAATGGAGACATTGAAAACCAGACAATTAGAGTAGCCTCGGCATTTTGGTGGCCCGAAACATTGCTTGGAAATCATAAGGTCCCAATTCAAGGTTAATTTTTCAGCTTGTGTTCTCAACCGTCATTTCAGCTTTACATCACCGCTGTGTCCTACGCTGTGTGTTTGTATCTTACTCCTTTTTTAACTCCCGTTATAAATTATGTATGCATTTTTATGTATGTCAATCCAGCGTGTTTGAGATATGAGTAAGTAAAAAAAGAGTATTAGTAGAAAACGGACGTAAACGGATACCTATTTTAAAAGTAGCCTAGAAAGGTGCCCATATGTAAGGAGAGCTCTAATTGTTTCTACCGCACATAACATAAAGATAGGATTGCAAATTATTCCGGATACGGCTGTCAGCCTGAAAAGTTCATTTAACATTTATATTTCACGAATTATGATCATATATGGTTAATTTACACCTCAGTGTTGTAAACATTTTCCAGTACGCAGAGTAACGACGATAAAGAAGTTACCTTTATGGGCCTTTGTGGAGTAGGGTAGGGGTAGGTGGTGAGGCGCTAAATAGATGAATAGGAATCTAGGTGACTCCATCATATTTTAATCACTAGTCATTACAGAGTCTGAAACGTTCCATACCCATCTACGAGTATCTTGCAAATGGCGGCAGGATATATTTTTAATTTACCCTCTTGGTTTGCTGTTCCCAAGCGCTATACAGTATGTATTCTTTTTTTCTAATATAGCTTCCTATTCGTCATTCAGCTTAAAAACCGAATGTTAACTTCATAAATACCTGAGCTAATAGATTCTTATTGTGTATGTAGCTTTATTTTCTCAACGGCAAAGTGAAGCAAAATCCAAGGCTGGCAAAATCCAACACTTTAATACTAATAGTAATAGTAATGGTAAGTAATACTAATAGTAATGAATATATTTTTTTCATTTCCAACAAAGTTCCGTATGAATTTCTGATGTATCGTTTACTGAACGATTTAACGTCTTCTGGTTTAATACAGTATTGCCATTGCTATCCTCTTAATGCATTACTTTCCTTCTTTCGGAGTGCTTATTTTTAGAGACGTGGCTCTGTATCTTATTAAGTAAAGAAAAAAATAGATTTTCTGACTATGACCAATTTCCCTTTGCTTTTTAAAATCAGTAGAGCCATCTTCTTGCCATTAATAAACCTGGAGAAGTCCAGACGAGGAATTCCTGGTTGTTTTTTAGAGAAGACCTCGGGGGTACTCAAGCATTCGCCAGCCTCATTATTTTTCTCACCTTAAGGTTGATCTACCGCAACCTTTCATTCTTTTCCCTCACATGAGGCGCGATCGACCGGAAAATCGGTTTGGTGATTGGACTGTGTGCTCACACGACGTTAGCTGACTCAAATGCGTGTGAACTTTGCACATCCCAAGTTTTTAGGATATCTCTCCCATGGTTCAGTGTTTGCGATTTCCCACAATATTTGTCTTCAGAAAATATTTCCGTTTTTATTGACTGAGTTATCAATGTAAAGTTGGCGTTATTGAGTAAAGACGTGGGACCTAGGATGGCGTAGAAAATATATATATATAATATGAAGTATAAAAATATATAATATGAAGTTGAAATTTTAACGATTTACCCGAGAGGTTTTAAGTTTACCAAGCTGATGAGATGAAGTCTATAGGGGTAGTATTATTTGTTCGCAGAAAGAATTTGGCCTTCGATAAAGAGAAAGATTTGCAATTGCAGTATCCAGTTATTTTCTTATTCCTAGTAACTTTTACAGATAAATTTCAAAGCTAGATCTTATCCAGAATATTATTTTTTGTAAATCCTTTTTGGCTATAATTTAATCCATATTGGCATCATGTATGTTAAACTGGCAAGTTTAATATCGACAAAATTCATTTTAAAAATAAATGGCAATTTTGAAAAAAACAAATGACAGATACTTTTACTACCTTACAAATACGGAGCAATGCTAGGTATTTTTAGTGAAATGAAATGTGCAAGTGGTTACGTCATTCTCATTATGAAAATGGCAGTATTGACACTGTTCCATCCGTTATTACCAATTTATCGTGGAAATAAACTCCTTTCAATATTAGATTGGGAACACAGGAATTGCTACTTGACAGGGAATTATTTAGGAAATGTATCATGTATTACAAGGATGATTTATTCTATTTATATTTGACTCCAATGAAGAGCTTTTTTAATTTAAGGGTTGAACTGACTCGCATTTCTTGAAGCCAGTGTTCTTAATTTCGTGGCTAATAGTTAACTCTACACGCTAAAAACACTCTACACTAAACAATAAACTCACCATTTACCCTGTTTTTACGACCTAAAGACGATTCTCATGCCCCAAAGCTCTGCGCCCGACTTCATTTGGTTCGTGCATTTGTTTCTCAAGTCATCCTCGTGAGATCTTCCCCTCCAATTTCACTTCTATTGTGTTCTCCACGAGTCTATTGTGCCTCTATGTCTACCCATTCCACATCGTCACTCTTTTCCTCATCATTAATCATAGGACTTTTTCTTTTCCTAATGTGTCGTTTCAACTTCCTCCTTGTTCCCTTCTATGTTCAATTTTATCTCTCTCCCATTTTATTCTCCTTCATCCGATTATTTATATTTTAGAGTATTTTAATTTTTTTGGCTTAGCTTCGTCGTTTAATCCGATTCTTAACTAGAAAAATCAAGCATGAAGGTCGATTTAGAATTCATAGCACATGAATAGACATGAATTTTCAGATTGTCGAGTTCTAATTGGTTATTAATTCGCATGAGAAGTATAGAAAATGATATTGTCTTTGTCACTAAAATCTTTATCTACCAAGAGCATAGAGTTAATTAGTTTTTCCACAAAAATAAACCTTGAAACTGCAGAATGACATATTCCGCTCTCCTCATTAAAGCAGATTGCTTAAATCCATTTATCATGAGTTTAATTATAATTTAAAATGTGATTAATTTTTTAAATAATTTATAATGTTATCTAATAAAGAAATAAGAGAGTCATAAGAGTAACTTAACTTACATATTCACGCTGCACTGTCTCAGATCTTGACTGCAGAGTTTTAAGATCCACTCTAGGCACTCTGAAAGACAACCCGAAGAGAGCATAAATTCTGAATCATTTCCTAGGATTTTCAGGCAAAAAGTTTAAAAGTAACACAATAATCTATCTGAGGCTCGCAGTTTTTGGTCGGAAAATCTTCATTAGTAACTTCATACTCTAATTCGTGAATAGTTTTTGTCATTGCCAACGACTTTTCGTATGATTAACCAATTGATCATTTACTGAACGATTTCACGTCTCTTGTTTTAAGCGTACAGTATTTCCATTATTATCCTCTCAATGCAAATACTTACCTTCTTCTTTCTACTTCTTCTTAATACTTACCTTAAACTTCTTTCGGGATGCTTATTTTTAGTGGTGTGACCCTGTATCGTATCAAAGTGGACTTCTCTGTAATTACAAAAAGAAAATAGATTTTCTGATTCATTAATCTGAAGAAATTACCTCTTATACCCTTAATTGACCCCTACATCAAAGGAAAGAAAGCTCTTAATTCTTTGCCTGATTGAATTTAAATACAAACTTCCGGAATTTTACTTTTCAGAGAATGGTGAAAACATGATTTCTTGGCCTAAAACTTGTTGCTCCTTTTTTATCTTGAAATTGATCTCGGCGCCTAATTACGAGTCATATCTAAACGCTATCCGGTTGCTTGTCCCTTTTTCACGGCACCTTTCTCATGCTGCGGTTCACCACAGGGAGTGAGTGGATTAGCATCTCTTCAAAAGCATTTTTGCGCTTAATTGTTTTCGACGGTGGAATTTCATCTCGAGCGAGACAAAAATCTCTCTCTCTCTCCTTTCAGGCATTAGCATAATAAGAGATTCACCCTTTCTCCTCTTCACGTTTCGCGCTCTCCGCTTCGCCCATTATGATGCTTTGCGAATGACTTGACATGTCGGTCGGGTGTATATTTTTAGGGGGCTCAATACCACGACGGAAATCGCATCTCTCGAAAAGTTATTGCAGTAATTGGTACTCTATTATTCTATGAAATGCTATGAAACACTGACTTTATGACAAAAAATACTTATGCCTAGAATGTATGATATACTACCGCATCATCATCACCAGTCAACATTCTTGATATTTTTTTGACGCAGCTCTCTTATTTTAGTTCTCTTAGGTGTATTAAACGGGGCAGGTAAGATAAAGTACTTGTTTAATTAGTGTTCGGTTTATGCAATGCTTAATCTAAATAATTAGTATCCTAATTTTGCTTCATAAGATCGCGGGGAGTAATACAAGAAATTATTACAACTAAAGTTTGAATGATATTGATGCTTTTAAATTCTAAAGTAGCTCAAATACGAATATTTGACCTCGGGGAAAATATTGGAGGAGATTTTTCATATTTGAAATCTCCAGCCATCATAATAAGTCAACAATCCCAAGATCGGTTTGACGCAGCTCTCCACTCAATTCTCCCATCAGCTAATTTCATCACATCTTAGTATTTCTTCTCTTTCACATCCTTCTCTACCTGTCCCGTATATTTCGTTAGAGATCTTCCTTCTCCGTTCTTGTCATCTAATTGTCCCTCGACGATTGTCTTCATCAGGCCATCATGTCTTAAGATACGGCCTATTAGGCTGTTCCGTCTTCTTGACAAGGTTTTCATGAGGCTTCTCTTCTCTCTACTCTTCTTTGGATTTCCTAATCACTGACTTGGTGCTAACGCATATTTTGAGTTTTGTCGATAACATAGAGGAAAAATCAGTGTAAAACGTCGATATATATGAATTTTTTAAATGCGGCTTTTTATTCATAAATTAAATACGAAACTGTTTCCATTTAGCCAAAATGTGCCAATGTTACGTCTTACCTTCATTTTTTTACCTATACTATATATATGTTTATTTTGTAAAACTGAGGAATAAATGTTGGTTTTAGGAACATTCTTTCCTCGACTTTGACTCTAAAATGAACAATATTTCGAAATCACAGCAAAATTTCATCCTTATCTTAGGGCTTACGATATGCCGAAAAATTAAAGCGCATCATGGCTAAGGTTGAGTGACTTTTAAATTTTAGGTCTTCATACATAAATTAAATATGAGACTGTTTGCATTTGGCTACAACAGGCCAATATTAGCTGCCGATACGTCTTGTCTTCAATTTTATGGCCGATGCTACATGTGTATGTGTTGTAAAACTGGAGAATAAACGTTAGTTGTAAGTGAATTTTTCCTCCACTTCCACTCAAAAATGAAAAATATTTCCAGTATATATATATGTATATAATTTCACCCTTACCTTACGATATACCGAAACATTAAAGTGCATTATGGCCAAGGTTCAGTGGTGAAATGGATGCCGTGATGGCCGGTAGCGAGATTTTTCTGCCGTGGTACTGAGTCCCAATCGTTCACTCATCGTGCATAAAGTGCATAGAAATGACACTTTTGACAGTCATGCGAGCTGCAGCCCAGTCTCACTTTCATTGCGGCTCCGAATTGGTTGAGTCCTCACCCAGTTAGGTGGGCAGAAGTAGGGCGGTTCGACATTCCTCCACTCGTTGCAGGAGACATTTCCCCTTTCAAAATGCCCACTCCCCCTGCATACTTCACCCATGACCGAAAGTTTATGTTGGCAGTACATTTGATATGGAGTTCTCACGTTTGCAAGCGAAAATGTGTCCGACCTGAACCAAACGATAGTGGTCCGGATGCGGCTAAAGGTGGCCAAAAATCATTTTTATCCTCTTTCCTGACACTCTCTCCGAGCATGTAGTTTTTATGTCTGGGTATCCTACTTCAGGCATACATTTGTACAATAACAATTTAGCTTAGATGTAATGCTTAAAATTTGCGCTATTTCTAAAGACAGTTCAGTTTTTTATATTTCTAGATATAAATATTTTAAAACTACTTGGCTCTATTGTGTCGATTGTAAAAATATATCCACTTATTACAATGATGATGGAATTAAGTTTCAGGAAAATAACATGGTTACTTTCTTTAAGTGATGACTACGATCGATTTAGGAGTTTATGAAGAGAAATTATTGTTCAAATTTAATTTCGTATAATTCAACTATTATTTTGTTTGAGAGTGTATAAAATTTGTACAAAATTCAACCCTACGTTGCCTTGTCTGCCATCACATTCAAGATTGTTTTTAACTTACACTTGCGTTCAAAATAGAATATTTTTATCAACCACCCATATGATTTGAATTTCTGGGAAATTCACACGGTGCCCTAAAAACTTGGACCATTAATTTCTAAAATATTGAGGGACATTCCTTTATAAATCCACGCTTACCTTAGAGTATGCTTAAAAATTAAAATGCAACCTGGCCATGGTAAAGTAATTGAAATTGTGATTACCGGCAGCGGTGCTTATGAACCCTCCCTCGAACGCGTTCACTCATCGTGCTAGACGGGCAGAGAAATGACACTTTTGGCATTCGTATGAGCTGCAGCAAGGTGTCCAGTCTCACTTTCATTGCGAGACCAAATATGTCGAGCTTTCGCTCAGTTGGGTGCGCAGAATTGGGGTGGCAGAAACAAGTGGGTCGAAGTTGAGCGAAAATAGAGAAGTAAATAAAATTACAAAAGTTAAGCTTAAGTAAAATTCCTAAGGACTAATTCTTTTCAATGCAACCTTTTACATGTTATAAATCTTTTATCAGCTACCTCCCAGCTCATTTCATTCTTTTTCTCTTAAAAGCAAACAACGTCTCATCAGTTTTACTTGTGTCCGCTCTTTGGTGATATCACATTCTAACCAGAATTTAAATATAAATATTTTAGTTTTGGCAATTGCTGTTACATTATTATGTACTAACACCACTCCGGATCGGATTTTATCAGTACTTTCATATCACCACAACCCCCTTTTCCACGTTTTATTTATTTTTTCTGTTACTGCCATAGTAATTATCTTTATATCCTTATAATGATGCATTGAAAATATTTTCATTCCCTCCTTTCCCATTTCCTGGCTCCCCTATTCCAATACCGGTTTTTTAGTATCGCACATCCTATGTTTAATGCTCCATCCACACCCTCTCTCTCGTCATGATCTCCTGTGGTAGTTTTATTTTCATTTTGTCCATTATTTAGAAGAATCTAATGAATATCCAAATAGGAATCTGACTTTTTTGTTCATTTTGCGAAGCGGTGACATGCATATTGAGGAAACGAGGTGGTAATGAATACACGGAAAAAAAAGTTTAGTTAGAACTATCGAATTCTGATGAAATTTATCAAACTTTTCGGTTCATATGGCACATTGAAAAATTCAGTAATTATTACCAAACCAGTTTGATAAATTCTATCAAACTGATTTGGTAATTGTTACCGAAATGGCTACAGCAGTTCGATAAAAACTATCAAAATCGAAAGGGTAATAAAATCGACGTAGCGTGCACATGTGAAAGATTTTCAACCCAGAAAACACTATTATGATTGAAAATAATAAAATTAGGAGTTTGGCGTAAGTTTCTGCAAAAAAAAATACAAAAATAAAAGTTGAAAAAAACAAGCCTGCATGAAGCATTGAACGTGGACCCTCCGCGTGGTAGTCACGGACTCTAACAACTAGTCTAAATCGGTTGTCATAATAATTGCTTACTTAAACGCTATAATATATTATTATTGTAAGTATTTAACCTTTGTTTTGAAATGTGAATAAGGTGTGACTACAGTTTCCCTTTGTATGCTTAAGAGGAATACTTGATGCACACAATTGCATTACGTAGTAACTCCATATGAATATCTAGTGCAGATGCGCAAGAAAACTTTATTTGCAGGCTTATTACATTGATATAGAGATGGCTTTAACGTGCTGGGTGATATCCTTAGCATGGATTGGGTCTAGTATCACGGCTTTTATCACATGTTATTAAACATGATCGCGAATGATTATACCTCAGGAAAACCTCTAAGTAATTAAAGTTTTAATGTGTCGAAATACACAAACATCTCCTTACAGCTTTAATATCTGTGATAATATGCGATTCAATCAATGTCTTTGATGCACCATCTTACGGGTAGTATAGCAATTTAAAGCAGAAAAATGAACGTAAACAAAATTAAAACGTTATCGCCATCACAAATAATGAAAACAAAATCATTTCTACCAACTTATCTTTTATGTAAGGCCTGTTTAAGAATCTTTCAACTGCAAATGTGTGTTGGTATAAACATAAGAGGAACGATAGACCGTTCGATAGATTACGAAACACTTGGTAAATTCTATCAAACCAAATTTGCATAGCAATGTAGAATTTGATAATTTTTACCAAACAAGCAATCACCTTCGTAAAATTAATCATAACTTCGATAAAAGTTATCAAACTCAGAATCGTATTGAATTAATTCGGTTATTTTTACGAAACTCTTCCGTACAATTGACCAAATTATGCAATACCAAAATGTTTGATGAAATATATCAAGAGCTCACGCTTGCGTTTGGTAAAATAAATCAAGTGCTTAATAATTTGCATCAAAGTTTAAGTATATTTAACAAAAATACTCCCTATCACACCAGTTCGATAGTTTTAATCAAATCTTTTTTTTCCGTGTAGGATGACTTTGGGGTGGAGGTATGAAGGAATGTGGAGAAGATGAGGTGGTTGGTGAGGGAAAGAAATGAGAAGGTCCTAAACAGGGCAGATAACCATACATCAATGGGTGAGTGGAAGGGTCTCTTCCAGGCTTTGGGGAGCTAATACCTGTCCTCTCTGTTGAAAATAGGTGTTTTGGCTATTTCGATAGTCTCTCGTATGAGTCGGGGATAATAATGCTTCTCTCTAACGGTGAGTGTAGCATCTTTAAAGTCCACATTGTGGGCTGGTCCTTACCATACGTTCTCGGCGATGGCGAAGTCACGATGGGCACGAAGATGAATCGACGTAGGGGACAACCCAGAAATCTAGATGCGCCTACTCCATCATCTAATTATTTCCACATGTTTCTTCAACACCATACTAGATTCAGGTATGATAAATTTGCCGTATTTTGGACATTTTCTGCCTGAAGAGCGAGCCTCGATGCATCACTTGAGTCATCAACGCATTAAATTTCTTTTGGTATCAGTTGGAGATATCGCATAAAGAAAACAATTTTCATTTCGAGGAGTACAGAAGGTGCAAGGAAGCGGAACGCTTTTTTAAAGGTGCCCTTTTACCTTCATTCCAGCCAAAACGTGTGAGAGCATCGGACCGGTAAGAAAGGCAAATGCAAATTAGCAACTTCCCAAGAAGGCGTCAGGGCACACCAATTATGGCAAAAATCAAGGTGCACATGGAAAGAGAAGGCGCCAAATATGTTAAGGTACTTCATAAAATGTTTTGCTCGGCTGATTTTGAGTTGATGATACAGACACTGACCTTTTTCATTAGCATAGATATTCTAAAAAATCTCCCAATAATCAAATTGAACTTAATTGCCTGTAGCCTTGATTTTCTTCGACACATTTCCATCAATTAATTAATTTGAGATTTTAATATTTATATTTAAACTTTCTCTGAAAAATAAGTTTTTGAGGCGTTTCACAAGTAGAGTGATTGTTTTACATATTGCAAGTTTCTGTACGAACGAATGAACCTAAAAATTTTACCTACTTAACAAACTTATTTGAGTAAAATCTTAAGTGTAGTTCTTTTTAAAATCGCTTCTACCTCAGATAAGCCGTTATTCAGGGTACAATATTTTTCTTGTGAGTGTTCTAAAAAATTGAATATATCTGAAAGACAACTACTGTATTATCGAGGTAATATATACCTGCCCTTGTCCCACCTTGTTCCAATAATTTGAGCTGTTTTTATATTTTGATGAGGTTGTTATTTTAGTTGCCTCAGTGCAGCGAACATTACCGGGGGGGGGGGGGGGGAAAGAGTTTTAAAAAGTGTGACATTATCTGTGTTGCCGGTCTCGGAGGCGGTAGGGTAAATTCCTCGCCTGCCAACCACGAGGTCGCGGGTTCGAGGCCTTCCTGGTCCTGCTTTCGACTCCGGCTCTGTGTGGAGCACGGTTGTTTTTGCACGCGCAATTGTTAACATGTTGAAAAACGCCGATGTAAAAGGCCAATGTGTTCCGTTTTCGGTGGTTTGGGAATCAATAACCAAATATATTCAGCATGTAACATGGTTTGTAGCCAAACGGTGCGTGGTGGCCGACGTTTCGGCGTAATTCTGCTCTGACTCCTCAGGGAGGAAGGAAATGACAAGGCTCTATCAGGTCGGGTTCCCAGTTTTGGGAAATGATCGGGTTCCCAGTTTTGCTAAAGAAAAGAGAGCTTGTTTGATGCAGTTATGATTAGCCGGTAAAAAAGTAATGAGTAAAATACTGAATTCATCGAAGATTTTGGCAGTTTAATACCACCTTCGGTTGCATAGAAAAATCAACAGTTATTGCGGTAGCGATAACACATTGTGTCATAGATTTAACATATCGCAAAATGTATAACTTACTATTTGTCACATGATAGAAGAACCCTGATAGTGGTTGTAGCTGCCGAAACCATGGTGATCCTGTATTAAATTTGCATGAAAAGTTACTGCTTGTCTTTTATTTATTCATGGATAATATATGTAACCAAATTTCACAAATATAAGCCTGAAATGCTTTATTGACGCATTTTAGCAAGCTATGCATGAGTTTTATAACGTTTATTTTTTTTTAATCAGGAATAGGTTGAAATAGCTTCGTGAATTTGAGTTCCAAACAGTTTTGCCTCCCGTCATGAAGTCATTCATCAGCAACATTAGTTCGATTTCGGTTGATAGAAAAATCCGCACGAAAATAAAAATAGATTTTGAAAGAGTATATTTTTTAGAGACCGCAGCCTAGGGCACAAAACTCATGAATCACTTGGAGAAAGATTTTCGACATTTTCAAACACTCATCCTGTTCAGACAGTGTGTTGATTTTGATAGATGAGGAAAAGTTCAGTCCGTCCTAAGACCGTGAAATCGCGTGAAATCTTCTCGCTTAGAACTGCTAGTCCCTTTCACTGTGGCGCCCACAGTTTCTCACGAATATCTTGCATTCTGAAAATTTCGCGTCGCTTGCACCGTACGTTGACGGCTATCTGACCCGGACTGGAGTACCCGTCCGCGCTTGCCTGAAAATGGATATCCCAATCTTATACCTCGCGTACCGCTTATCTTCTTGCATTGCCGCCGTAGTCCTAGCGTGTTTGAAATTGTCTAAAAACTTTTAATAGTGTTTGATGTACTTCATAATTGCCATAATTTCAGCCCATATTCTATAGTTTTCTCTCGAATAAGGTAAATGATAGCTGAGTACGTAAAATTGAGTTAATCTTAAAATACCAATTGCATTTAAATCTATTCGATTTCTTCTTATAAGCTGATTCTCTGTAACAAGAAACTTTTCCCCTACATTTGCCCCATTTTTTGAATTTTTTTCTATTGTCTAGGTATTCCAATATGCATTTTTCTTTCTACATCGTTACTATTCTATTGCCTATTCTTGGTAGAATTTAGAAGGGAATTCCTAAGCACCTCCACACCGTCTCTAAATTCTAAAGCTCGTTTTACCTAATATCATCATCATAAGGACTCAATAATCTGAAGATTGGCTTGACATAGCTCTCCAATCTGCTCTCCTATTAGCTAAAATTTTTATATTTTTGTATTTCTTCTTTTTTACACCCTTAATAGCTTGTCCCATGTCATTCCTTCGAGGTCTTTCTTCCTGTACACTTGTCCTTCAACGTCATGATGCTAACGACCAAGTTTTTTCCTCCTGTTCCAGGTTTTCTCTTTTCTCCCACTCTACCTACCCCACATTTCTACTTTTTCTAACTATTCCACGATACTTATCGGTAAAACTATTTTATCTCGATTATTCTTTGAATATACTTAACAATGCATGTTATTTATGAGTTTCATCGAAATTTATATAATTTTCATCATCTCGCGATCTAAATATCTAAAATAACATTGGTAGAAAATTACTTTGATCAGATTTTATTCCCTAATATCTCACCTCTTAATCTAATACAAAGAATATATTTTGAGAATTTCCAAAACAAAAGCGATTAGCCTTAATATTCACAGCATCTCTTTTTATAAATCTTCCAATTACCCCAGTCACATCAAGACCTGCCATATGTTCCCATTGACGAACTATTCTATTCCAAAAATGGCCTCTGCCTTTCTCTGTTCACTTTAATTAGCAACTCATTCTCATCACTTATCAGTTGTGAGAAATCAAAGACATTCACCCCTAATCTTTGCCTTCTAATTCTTATCCTTCGCTTGTAGCGATGTAGACTAGTCCGTGAATAATGCAGGTAATAATTCTTCCGCGTGATAGAGGCGCTCTCTAATGGTTATTCTGTCCTCCATTTAGGCTATAGTTGGTAATTCATTCAAAGAATAATGAGTCAATTGAAGGGAAAAAGTCGCGCATATGTTTCGGCTGCATGGTTCAGATTGGTTCATGACTGCTTAATGGACAGATCCAAATTCCCATTTTGCCTTTGAAATTGAAATTCAGATGTATGATGAACTAAACTTTTGATATTCACACACGAACTCTTACTTTTTACTACGTACAGCTGAATATTTTCTAAGGATAAATGATTTCTTTGATTAAAAATCAATCCTGATTGTAAGATACAGCTATTAATTCACTTAGACACTCCTCTATGCATTTTAAATGTTAAATACGTGCATTTTTGCAACAAATAATTCGCACAAATAATAATAATAATGATTCTATTCCTCGCAATACAAATAATACTTGAAGCATTTACAATCAAAAATTAGGAATAAGAAACCCTTGTAATTCAATTTATAATTCTCAAAAATTTTCTACGCAACGTTACACCCGTATTCTTGCTCTCCAAATCCTTTATTTTTCCTTATCCAACAGCTGGTGGCAGATATAAGGGTCCACATTCTGGTGGAGATATTTATGCTATGCAGCAGCACCAAGAATCTCAATATGATGAGCCATATTTCCATCGGCTTCGTATGATGACATGCAATTATTTTGCGCCTTTTTTAGGCTACCGTAGGTAATTAATTTAAAAGTAATAAATACATTGAAGGCAAAAAGTAATCTGAAGTGGTGTGTAACTTTTTCGGCTGCATGGTTCAGATTGGTTCTTCACTACTGCCTGGACAGATTCAAATTTTCATTTTGCCTTTGAAATTGAAATTCAGTTGTATGATGAACTCAAACTTTCGAAATCCATACACATGGCAGCATACTTTTTAATACAGCTTTTTTTCTGTTCCACTGATTAAATACCAATAATGATTGTATGCTACAGCTTTTAATTCACTCAGACACTCCTATATACGTTTAAAATGTTAAATTCATGCATTAAAAAAACCTCTTCTATCTTTCGTCCGCGAATTGGGGAGTATTAATTATTTCTGATTGTGCGTTTGATATTAAAATTTAAGGAGTCACTTTTAGGAACGTTAAAAATGTTACCCTTATCCATTCTTACAAATGTTCTCCTTATGCCTAGAGTCCGCTTTAGGTATCAAGTAGGGAATAAGCATTATTTGGATATATTTGTATATGATGATACTCTCTTTGGCTTGTTATTCCTATCATTACTTGTAACAATATTATATTCTAATATTCTCCTCTCTTACCGTCAGTCGTAGTGTATTATTTTGTCACCTTGTTATAGTTTTTCAATTTTTCCTGAAATAATATTCATGTAAGTAACGGTATAGAATAAATGTAAACTTTAAAGACCTTCTTTAAGCCGAAGTTTACTGTAGAGGACCGAAGTAGAAGGCCTCCACTTAACGAATAAAGGTGAAAATTTCTCAGTTCCGCTTTTTGGTTCACAAATCCACAGCTTCACTCCCGGTACTGTATTGCATTATATTGAAAGCATTCGGTAGAGAGTATCGCTAAATCTCCGCGTGTCCTCGATCCACTGTAGCGGTGGGAAAATACTTTTTAGATAAGTTTCCTCGATTGGAGATGGTGGGGGCACAAAAGAGTCGCACCAGATGACGATAATTTTTCCGTTTCTCTTTCTCTTTCCGATTGCAATCACGTACGTTCAAGAGGGTAGCTGGGTCGGGGAGGGTGGCTTTTGCCCTTGGCGGTAGGGGGATGCCTTGTACGCCGGCATCACCACGCGCCCCCTCCCTCTAAGAGACACGAACTCTGGAGAGGAAAGCGCTTTGGAGAGGAATGCGTCAGGAGCGGCTTTCCCCTCTGGCGGGAGAGTTCATCCCCACGAAGGATGGAAAGGGCACACTTGACCCCGCCGACCTCCGTCAGTCAACCCTCACGACAGCCTCCCTGGCACACGGAATGCCTGCCTGAATGGTGTGAGGGGGTTTGTGCAAAATTGAAACCAGAAAAGCGGGAATTAAGGTACTACGCCAACGTGCAAATGGGAAAAGGAAGTTATGGTCCGGCACCGTGCATATTTTTAGCACAAGCATTGATGTTCTAAGTACTTTTCTGATTAATGCATCACATAAAATCCTCAGCAAAATCCTTACTATTAATGCTAATAGCATCGGAAATACTCCGATGTTTGGTACTTCCACCTCAGCCAAAAGTAAATACTCGAGACTAACCGCTGGTTAAAACCTAAGCCTCAGAATTTTCCCGAATTACATCACTACCGGCACCTGCAAAAAATCACAAAAAATCTGTTTATTAATACCAATCAAGTCATCACTAATTTTCCTTCCATGTTGACTTTTCTCACATTTTTCCTCCTAATCTTTTTGAATAGAGTAATTTATTTATTTATTTATTTCACACACCACCGAAAACAGCACTGTTCGGCCTTTACATCGGGGTTGATAACAATCACAAACATCCATGCCCTGGATAGGGGTAACTTACCCAGGCGGGACTCGAACCCGCGACCTTCGGTTTGGCAGGCGAGGACTTTACCCCGCCGCCACCGAGTGCAAATCAACGGCAATTTAGTATTTACTAAAGTGTTTTTTTTTTTGCTTTTGACTTTATAAAATGGCCTACGTGTAACAAGTCAATTATAATTATTACATTTCTCCAACCACTGCGGGGTTGTGGTTGAAAGTTAAAAGAAGAAAAATATTCTTGTTTCTTTCTTAGAGCCGGCCTCGGCAGCAGTGGGGTAAAGTCCTCCGTGCCAAACAAGTGGTCGCGGGTTCGAGTCCCGCCTGGGTAGATTTCCCATGTCCAGGGCATGATTGTCTGTGTACGTACAATTGTTAAATTTGATGAATACCCCGATATAAAATGGCCGATATGAGTTGTATTCGTAGGTTTGGGAATAAAATAAAATTTTAAAAAAGAAAGAGTTACACAGCTTTTGCACGAATTCTGTTGGGAGTTAGTGGAGACCCGGAGATCACGCGCTAGGTTTGGATAGTTTGATTAGTTAATAATATTTTAATTAATTATAATATAATAATTTTTGATTAGTTAATAATAATATTTTACTTATCAGATCCGCACGGAGTACATTATCCTAGATTCGCACTTTATTCCCTGTCCGGAAACTGAAACAGAAACGATAAATACGGGAGGTATTTTGGCGAAAGTATAGGTAAATGAATTCACACTTTCTACGAACAATGAAGGGCTTCAATAAATGGTAGGTAAAACTCTAGCAGTCAAATCCAGCTCAAATGCATCTATTTTTTGTATTCTCGCGATGGTTTTGCTAGTTTTAAAACGGCTCGGCACTAACACCTTCCTCTACACGCTTAATGGGACAACCTTTCGAGGTATCGTGTAGATGTTGAAGTTCTATTTTATCGTCAAAGTTTTGGATGAAAGAGTCCTGCGAAATCCCTGTAAATGAGAATGGCCCATTCGATTAAAACGTTGGAGAAGACCTTCCCTAGACTAAATCCTAAGAATAATTCTGCACCCGTTAAGCTATTTTCGTTATTTATTCTTAACGAAAAGGGACGAGAGAAGAAAGAGAAAGGTGCATACCGGTGCTCGCCTGTGTATTTACGATCGAATCACCCACGCTTCGCACATGCAAAAAGTGGAAAGCCTTTCTTTGGACTGGAAGACGGATCTCCATCCCCCGCACCTTCGCTTTCGACGTCTTTAGCCGGTCCGCGCGCATTGTCGAGGGGAGGCCCCAAGACGGAATCATTCCTCTCACTTTTACGCCCCTCTTTTGCCCACCTTACCTTCGCCTTAACCTTTCCCTCGGAGCACACTTGAACTCGACATCCCTCATTCCATCCCAGAGAACGAAGCCGCGGGTGCAGCCGATAAACACGTCGATGCAATCCCCGCGGCTGCTGAGAATGAATCACGAGGCTCCATTTTCAATGCCGCGATCCATTTGAAGGATTTCGATCGCGCGTGCCCGATTAGTTTTTCCGACTTGCGGAAAAATGGTATGGTGTGGTATTTGGAGGAGGCGACCGACAGCTAAGGTCATTTGCGCCATGAGGGAAGGGTAGGTAAGGAAGTGTGGAGAGAAACCCGGCGTCGGCATTAGCCTGCTCTTAACGAAAGGCGCCAAGGGGACCAAGGCTTAACGTCCCATCCGACGGACGGAGTGTTGCTTTTGAAATGTCCTCCACACAACATTCAAGCAGGGATCGGGCAATCTCTGAAAAATCTCTGCCACCGCCGGGATTTGAACCCGAGCACTCAGGGTGGAAAGCCAACACTCTATCCACCACACCAACCCAATCCCCGCGGAAAAATTAGCCCGTTCACCGTGATCGCAGCGTTTTTGTCGGTGAATGGGCATTTCAAAGGTATTTATTTTCTGATGCGTGTTGTTTCCAGGTGTATAGGTGGGGGGAAAAATATTTTTCTCTCGTTTCTAATACGTTTTTGGATGAGTTCGGTTCTGGTATAGAGATAGTGAAATAAATACTAGCAATTTTACCCGATTATGCAAGTATTTATATCCATATTTCAATTTAAATTGCAAGTATGGTGCTCTACAGTTCCCATTGTTCTCATCAATTATGAACCAGTGATGAAGCTCAAATTAGCTCATAAACAGCACCTCTCTTTAGTAATGGTATTAACCATATTGTGCCCTTGTATACTTAGTGGCCCGGAAATCCAAGTTTTGTCTATTTGATTCCCGTTCATGAATGATTTTTTTTTCTCGTGGATATCAATGAGAACCAATGACTGAGTTGATCAATTGAGCGCATTAAATCTAATTTTTCGTATTCTCATATCCTTCGGTATTTCACCTCTTTTTTCACCCGTACGCGTTATATCGAAAGAAAAAAATTGACAAACTTTTGTTGGGTTGCGTCAATACAGGCGGTGCTGGGAGCATTGTTACGTGCCGGGCACGCCACACGCCTTGATTATTCGGTCTCTCGCGCTGTTATGTTACGCCTCGAACCGTTGGGAGGAATACGTAAAATGCGATGGTCATTTTCTCCCGGCCACATAACGCAACGGGCCAACGAAAGCGGGGGTGTCCAAGATGCTTCTTCAGATAGTAAAAAAATAAGCCGAACGTGACCAACGAAATATGCGCGAGACGAGCCAGCGTTTCCGTAATATTTAACTTGTTTGCTATTTCAACCGCGACGTTGTCAAGCCTTGGAGTCAAGTCTCCTTTGAAAACCCACCTCCTTTCACCAGAAAAATCATGCTTCGATCAGTATTTTCAGGTTTTTTGCTGAATTTAGCGTGGTCAGCAGGAAAAATAAATATGCTGTGCGGAGTGTAGTGAACTTAACACCATAACAATTAGCCTCATCGTTTCAACACAACAGTGTTATCTCGATACTATTAAATACATTTTGCGTGTGGAAATAATTGGAATTATTTCTTTATATTGTTATCAGGGAATTAAAATTGAGAAAAAAGGAATTAATGTCACAAGATATGGATGTTTTGAAACGCCGGCTCCGGTGGCGGCAGGGTCCTAGTCTGCCAAAAAGAGGACGTGGGTTCGAAACCCGACTGGGATCTTTGCCCCTACCGAGGGCATGGATGGATGTTCTTGTATGTTTAATTCTTGACTTGTTGAAAAATCCAGATGCCAAAAGGCTAATATGGTGATGTAATGGTGAATAAAAAAAACCGGTTGAGAAACAGAACTTTGCGCGGAAGATTTCAAAATATTTTCATTTAAAAATTATTGATTTTCATTGAGACCTCAGTAGTTTCTGCCATCGCCAGTAAGTTTTTAAAATCAAATTAAGTTTCTGCCGTTTTCTATACAATTTCTTATCTTCTCTACGTCTACATGTCGGGAAATATCAATTAAATAAACCGTTCGCAAAACCTAGATTTGAACCAAGGTTCTTCACTGCCACTCTCATTTTGAGTAAATAATATTATTATAAAGTTTATACGTATTTCCCACCTTTTTAAACACTTTTTTCGTCCTGCTAAAACTGGTGAGCGGGAGTTTGTCGGAATGCGTCCATGCTCGGAATGTCTGTTAATTCTTTTAAGGATTCATTTAAAAATACCAGCGGCCATGTTGAATGTAAAAAAGAATATTTTTGATCATTTACACCTCTGAACCACTGGCACACTGCTGAAAAATACATTCAACCTGACCTTATTCAAAATGGTAATATTGAAATTACTAAATTGAAAAAATTGGACACTATTTATTACAGAATAACGAAAACTATCAAGCTGCTTTGATCAGTATAAGATGGAAAATTTCCGTAACTCCTGGATAGACTTCCATAAATGATTAAAATAATATAACAATATGTTCTAAGTTTTTCATTCTTACTTCGTCGTTTCCAGTGCCTGCAGACGCTACTTTACCCCGGACGCTGATTTTGGATTGATGAGAACCTTATGCGTGTTAATAATTACGCAAAAGCGACATAACCACGGTCAAATCAATAGAGGGAAAGGTGTGGAAATCCCTAGTCCTTATATTTCGAAAAACACACTCTTGGCTTTCCACCGAACGTATGTAACTCAACACTTCAGCACGCACACAACCGTTTCCCGACGGTACGTAACAGTTATAGAGTCCCCACCCCACCGCCTAAACTCCCGTCCTTGTCCCGAAATAAGACCGTTATCCTTCCCCTCCCTTTCTCTCTATCGGCGCCTCAGATGGTGGAAAAAACATCGAGAAAGTTATCACTGAAGCCAACGGGGAGAGTGTAGTTCTACATGCACGCAAACCTTTTTCGTTCTTCTCTCAAAAGGTAGGAAGAGAAATTGAATAAAACTTAATCCTTTGATGATGAGAGGAATTTAAAAAAATAGTATTTCTTATGGATTAAAAATATTTTGGTTGTCACCCTTACGTTAGTTCCTCCCCCGGCACCACCCCTATTGTTTCCCAACAACACGCTCTTTTTTGATACGCTTTGAATCGTTTCCTTCAAATCTGCACGCTTTGTAAGGAATGATTAGGTGGTCCAATGGGAAAAGCTTAAAGTTTATGTTAGGGGGAGGGGCCAGCAACCCTGCTGGGGGTTTATGGGCTATGAAATACCTCCCAGTGAAACGGGGGTGTCCCTGATGCCTTCCCCGGAAAATTAGTTTAAATTAGCCTCTGAAAGAGCATTTTAAGGACTGTCAAAGAATAAAATGGTTTTGCATTTCTACAGGTTAATCACCATTTAAGTTGGAGGGGCCAGGTTCATTATGCCCCCCCCCCCCCAAAACTACGCCAATGGGTAGTAGCTTGAATTTACCGCGTCATTACAGTCTATTACTTGTACACTAATATAATCGCGACCTTTTCAGTGTGTAAATGAAAATTCCTGAAACTGTTACTCCTTACCAGGATCTGCTTAGTTGAAATATTAGAAATAATACTAGATATAATAATAATACTTGAAATATTTCTGTATAATCGAACAAATTCTTAATTTTACGCCCTGGAATTTGATGGATTCTTTCAATACTTCATTATATGTAGGGGGTTAATGGGTGGTTAATGGTCGCCGCGTTCATCACTTTTACACCAACATAATCGCGACCTTATCAGCTTTTCCATGGACCGGCCTTCTCTGCACTAGGCCACCGCGGGCCGTTCGATGTTGTGCAAGGCCGACTCATCTCCATACGTTGAGGGCAGGGCGCTGGAAGGAAAACCGTTTCTGGCATAGGATAGGGAAGGAGGCAAACAACCCGTTGGTGGCCCACCGTTGCCGTCACCTCTGTGTGTGGGATGATGTGATCGGCCGTCACTTTTACCTTTTGCCCACTCCACTTACTCCTCCCCTCCTCCAATCCACTTCCCACACGATACAACTCTCACTCTCTCTCTCTCCCTTGCATGAGGGCCTCATTTCTCTCCTCTTTCCCCCTATCCTCCTTCCCCCTGCACGCGGACGACTCTCCGATGAAAGTTTTCGCCTCCACCTCCTCCTCCTCCAACGGCGCGGAGGGTGGGCGCTGTGTACTTGTTGGTGGAGGGGTTCCGGACTCGCCATGTAAGGTGGAGGGAATCCCAGCCACCCTTGCGTTAGTTAGTTCCTCCCCACCACCACCTCCAGAGTTTCCTAACACCCCGCGAGCCGCTCCGTTTCTATGCGTTGTTTTCTTATAATTTTAATTTTTCGTATTATTTTAGATATAGGAGTAGATTATGTTAATAAAATTCATAATTAGAAACAATTTATAAGATTATTTAAGGTTGAATTTATGATCGATATAAGTGTGAATTCGATAGATGTTTTCTGCACAGTTATCATTATAGCTACTTGCATTAAAAATTTACGTAAGATACTTGGCTAACAATGTTCTATGTTCGCGTATAATGAACTGATGAGGGGCGATGAGGGATATAATGAAATTTGAACTGTACATTTACCATGAAAATATCGGAAATATATTCTGAAACTATTATTAGAGAAAACATGACACCAAAAATACACCCTAAGTCCCTCATCCGCCTGAAAACGGAGTTCTTTTTTAATCTCATATCAAAAAACTTTTAAAATATGATTGCGAAATAAAATTATAACTAACTTTTGTCTTGACAATTTAACGTAAAATTAAACAATTTTTTGGGCGAACTTTTGTCCGGGTACGTCGCCAACCTGCAGTGCATCTCAAATTTGAAGCTACTCCAGTTTAAAAGCTTATGCTTCTGTAAAGTTTATTTTTTTTAATACTAAACATACATTACGGAAGGATTGTTTTGATTAGATTTAATGCTTTCCAGGCGAGCTATGTAGGTGAACCTTTCTCGGGATTCCCACCGGGTTAAAAATTCCATGTATGCCGACGTTTCGAGTTCCGACTCGGGGCTCATCCTCAGGGCTGCAAGTTGGAACTCGACAGAAGTGGAGTTTTTAACCCGGTGGGAATACCGAAAAAAATGTAACCCACATAATACGCAGGGAAAGCATCAAATCTTATTAATGAAATCTTTCCGTCGATGCACGTTTCGTATTTAAATAATAAACTGAGATATGGGCGATCAAACTCGAGTCGCTTCAATTTTTGAAACGGTCTGCAGACCCTTCTGGAAGGCGCCTTCGGTGGGCGTGGAAGCGACCTCCTGGAAGGAGATCTGCGCGGATCTTCTAGCGTGGCGGGAGTGCGGCGAGTGGAGGGGCGCCCCTCGAGGGAAAGTGCGCCTCTGCGCGTCGTTCCTCTTCCCTTAACACCTCCTTCGAAACATTACCCCACACACTCCATCCTCTCCCACCATTCCCCACCCTTGCAGAACATCGAAGGCACCCTTTCGGATTCAAAAAATCCTCCTCCCGCTCCTGTTCAGCAACACCACCCCCCACTACACATTCCCTCTTTCTCCAAAGCAACCGCACCTCTTCAACTCCCCCACCTCTCTCTCTTTCTCTCTGTGAACATCCACGGCCTATATAACCACGGCCCGGTGGCCACGGAGGACACAGTCACACGAGTGATCCCGTGAAGTGAAGAAGGAGAAGCCAGGTGTGCCATCCCGGGGAGAGAGCTTCACCGGTGAAGACAGCCATGAGGACCAGCCGCCTCTTGGTCAGTGAAAGAATTGAGATTAAGCCTCTTATTACCGCCCGCAACTCGTTCAAGGATTTTTGTTGCGACTCTTTTTGTGCCCCCGTGATCCCTACAAACAACCACTGGACTTACTTACCTAGTGACTCACTGGCCGGACTACCTAGAGGAATCTCTGAGCCATCTCATCAAAGGGATGGTCTTCCTTTTCTCTGGGAACATCGAATCTGGTTTTGATTGTGGTAGTTCGCGTCGCCTTAATGACGGCGCAGGATTCTTCCATCCTTGTAATTCTTCCATTCCTATCCTAGTGCAGGGGCGTATCCGGGCTCTTCAACGCAGTCACGCCTATTTCCTGTCATCTTTCCTAACTCCAACCCCTCTTGAGGTGTAGGGTACATAAGTCTCGGACTTATATGCCCAACCTCAAGAGAGCAACCTTGCGAACTTGAAAAACTTCGTTACCCCTGGCCATACTATCGTTGGGGAATAACTATGACTGGTTTCCTAAGTCTCTTGCCTCGTGTCGTTCTTTCCATACCATATCTTTTGCTGCTTACTTTCCCGTGATAGTTGATCAGATTTAGTTTTGTTTGATTTTTTTTCCTCAGACAATAATGCAGTTTGAAGATTATGATGTGGGATAGCTTCATTGGACGTGCGATTGAGTATGGAGTTGAATTATCATCCGCTCTCAGTTCGAAGGTCATAATTGCATCAAGCAGCGACCTTCCTAGGTCGTAGCTTTTGGCTTGACCTTGTTACCTTCAACTGCGGTCACAGACCTCCAACGAAGCTATCGTTCAAATTGATTCGTTTTACTGACAGGTATCAGAGGACACCTTGGACGATTGGTTTATGGGGTTGTCACCGGCGACGGAATGGCGGCCGAGATGACTTATGACACACTGACTATCCAGCAACGCTACCGATCGACCATGAGTATACGGATGAGGAACTCTGATCTCATGTGAAGCGAGATTGATAATTCTTATGCTCACTCTTGGCTTGAGATCGGAAGAACTCAATCACTTTCCTAATATTATATTGTTTTTTTATTATTTTTCGCGATTTTCTAATTTTAATATGAAAACATTCAATATTTTTTGTTTTGTTTTTGTGGTTATTTTTAACCATATTTTTTTCATTTCAAGGTATTGAAATTTTTTATCTTTCTTGGCCATCAGTGGCATTTTAATAGTCTTTTTTCCTTTTGACCATTGACGATAATTTTGAAATGCTCTCTAACAATTCATCTGAACTTAAAGAAATCAGCTTGAGGCATTGTCACTATAAGATCGTTAATTTGTCGATTAAGACTTAATAGTTCCTGAAATAGACACTTTTTAAGTGTTTCCTTAGGGTTATAAAGCAATAGATATTTTAAAATGTACTAGCACTTATGATAATCGCTTGCAAGGCATTTTAATTGCAATATCGACGAAAACCTTTTATTGACACGTCGAGGATTTGTTGCGTCAAAGTGATATTTTTGTCTTTCGAAACTTTTTTCTCATAATAAGGTCACGTGTTAAAATCTTGTAATAACATGATTTTTTAAATTTGAATTGCCTATTTCCTTCGGCAGAACTATAGATACATTTCCGCTGTTTCAAATGCTGCGATCCGGCTTTGCGACCCAAAGGAACCAGGCCGTGCCACTTTTTTTCCGGACAGATCGCAGTTTTTTTTGTGCGTCTTCCTCTCATTCTGACTCGTCCTCAGTTCCAAATAATATGGATGATTTTTCCTCCTTTTCCCGTTAATTGCCTCCCGAAATGAAGTAGACACGCATCTCTTTCTCTCTTTCTACTTCACTCGCTCGCTCCCTGCTTTCACCTCATCTGGAGTTCACTTTGTAGAGGGAGTAATTATTCCGCATTTCCGTCCATTCTCGTACGTGCCCGATGGAAAAAAGAGCAGATGAAACGGTCGCGGATAAAAAAACCGGTTTGGTCCACGCGCTGGTTGCCTCAGGCTCCCGTCGGAAGATCAGGGTCGCGGATGGATTCATATTTCGGGCGTTGAAATCTCCGAAACGCTTACCGAACAAGATTTCGTAAACTTAATTCCTAAACGAGTCGGACGAGAATTCTTGGACCTGTAACACTTTGATACGTCCTTCTTTTCTGGTGAAACTCACGTCATAGGTATATAACCTACGACTTTGACTGCAATAGAAGACTTTTAATTGCGCTTCATTAGAATGGTCTGACGTTAATCTTTTGACATATCTATAGATGTTTGACGCTCAAAATTAGTACATGTAGTTCAAATATTATAAAACATCCTTTTTCTACATCAACCAATGATGCCCCATTAGAATTATTGGGTGTTTATTTTGTACGTATATTTGTCGTATACAATTTCCTTCCATTCCATATTATCAATGTATTTACATTTATTTCACGCACGATAGTCATCTATTTCAACGATTTCGTTACTAAGTATAATATATCTATCGAATTTTACACGAATTAATTTATAAATCGTTAGTTCGTAAAACAATGAGCTTATAACCCGCGGATATGTACTTTTTCGTTGTACTAAAAACATTGAACAATAAAAATGAATTTTATGAAACATTTAATTTGCGAAAACAGTGTAATCATCACGGATTTTGGTATGATTTAATGTTATCTAAACTTGATTATCACTCTTTTAGAATGACTTTCACGGTACTTATTATTTGTAGCTAACTTACTTTACATTTCTTTTTCCAGGTTACCCTAGGGGTATTTTTATGTGCCTTCGTCGTGGGCTACGCTTTAGAGCCACAGACCCAGTAAGTATAATGGTTTTTCTCGCCTTTGAACTTGACCCTCACCTTATCGGAAGCCCCATTAACTGTTGGCCTTCTTTCCGCTCTTCGCTGCCACTCCTTCCGTGTTGTTCTTTCTGAAAGTCGTCATCCGCCGTTTGTCCTCATTTTTCTCTTGCTCCTTCGCTTTTTTCCAAAAATATTTGTCACGATAGTTACAGTCTTGACCTTGGATTTTCTTCGTGAAATTCTTTTTTTCCTATTTATCACTTGCTATTTGCAAGGTAGTTATTTTCAGGGAAAGTTTTCTTTGGCATGTAATTTGTATTGTTTACATCTTCAGAGTCCATTTTTGACGTATCTATCATTTGTAACTACACCAGTTCCTATCAGATTCTTAATGTATATGCATTCTTTGGTCAAAAATCTTATCAGTCAAATTTTCATTGATTAGAAATATAATTTCGTGACCGTTGGAACTTCAATATTAAGTGTCAACTAACTCCATATCAATACTCTCTCATAGAGTACAAAATTAATTATACTAGTAAGAAAAATGCACTTGAGAATGTAAAAGAGTGTAGTGAGTAGTGGAGAGTCAATGATTTCCTTTTGAGTTTGAGAGAAAACTTAAATACTTCAAATTTCATCGTCTGCATTTAGCTTCTCATCTCTATGAAAACGTATTTCAAATTCATTAATTACGCTTATTTTATTCTAAAATTCTTTATTTCGCGTTGAACACACAGAAAATATTGTGGCAATATCTATGCATTAAAATTCTGAAGAACAAGGATTTATATCTTGCCATGGTCATACTACTAATTTTTGCGTTTACATATTTATTGCAATACAGCGTGAATTCCTGAAAGTATTTTGCAGCGTTTATATTCAATTACTGTTCTATTATAATTGAAACATGAGAATTCTCCATTTGTTTCCAAATAATTATTCTATTTTCAGCAATTGCTTAAACAATTTGCACTAACTGAAACGCTTCAGGTAAATATACACGCTATTTGAATTTAAACTTTTAGATGCCAAATAATTATTTTTAGCTGCCAGATGCTCCAGCGTACAAAATAGTCCAAGTAACAACTTCATTTCTTTAAATTACTCCATCGTGTTCCTTTTCGCTTTACTGACTTAATCCTCCTTATTAAAATTTTATATTTTTCAGAAAGAGACAATCATTTGGGCGGTAAATGAGTAATTATTTTTCCATTGGTCCCTTTAGAGTAAAGTGAGACAAATAGTATTAAGTGAAGGGTGAGGGTCTATGATCGAAATCATTCGAAAATAAAAGGTAAAAATTCAATGGACCAGACAGGCGACCAAATCAAGGCAGCTTTAATTCGTCACTAAAAATCATTGCCTCAAATAAAAATTATTACCTCAGCGATGCTTTAATATTACAGCTCTGCTAAATCCTTTTTACTCCATCCGTACCGTTAACATTTTTTGGACAACTTATCATTTTCGTATCGCGCGTGACATGATTACAGATAATGCTTATGGATTATAGTTATGATTTTAAGAAGATGGCGTTAGTATTGCAGTAATTTACTCTATTAACTAATTTAAATATTGACAATGGGTGCCTTCCCGCTTTATCTTATCCTTGTCACTCACTGCAAAGTTGGAACATTTTTAAATGATCAAACTGGAGGTGCAATAACATAGTCATATGCTGGTAAGCAGATTTATCGATTATAATTGTAATCTTGATCCGAGCATAACAACGCAAAATATAATACAAACGAATATAGGTCACTTAAAACTTGAACTTTTGTTTGTAAGTCTTTGTCGCTCTCTTCGTTGTCTTTTTCATAATATGGTTCACGCCTATTCTCTCCATTTAAAATAGCGTTATTAAATGAACTAGAATTTTAAAATACATTAACGCAAAACTTTTCCTGAAAATCAATGACTAAATAGGATCATTCCTTCTCTCTCATAAAAGGCTGACTGCAGTTCAGCCAAATGACCAACAGGCCCAGTCAGATGCCACTGATTTAGAACCAGCCGAATCGAAAAATGACCAACAGATCCAGGCCCGGATAGGATACGACGACCACTACGATGATCACCATCATCACCACGAGCCAGAGGGCTACTGGAAGAAGAAGCTCATCTGGAAACCGGATTGGCAAAAGATCTGGAAGCCCGCCAAGAAACTGATCTGGAAGCCGGCATGGAAGAAGATCTGGAAGCCCATCTGGAAGGAGGTCTGGAAGCCAATCTGGAAGGAAGTCTGGAAGGTCGAGTACAAGCAGCTCTGGAAACCCGTTTTGGTCAAGGTCTGGGTTCCCGGAGAGAAATCCCACGGAGTCGACCATGCAGGCTGGGAATACACCTCCCATGGTCTCTGGAAGAAGAAACTCATCTGGAAACCCTACTGGAAGAAGGTGTGGAAACCAGCATCCAAACTCGTCTGGGTGAAGGATAAGAAGTTGGCGTGGAAGGAGGCTTGGAAGCAGATTTCCGTCCCCGCGTGGAAGAAGATCTGGGTCCCAGCATGGAAGAAGATCTGGAAGCCGGTGTGGATCTCCGAATGGGTGCTGATCCAGAAGGACCATCCACCTCCACATGAGGAGATCCATCACCACCACCACGAGGACCACCACGGCTGGGACCGCAAGGACGCCGGGGCAGCCGCAGCCGGAGATTCTGCAGCGGCCGGAAGCGAGCAGACCGTCGCGACGCCAAACGAACATCTGACTCCTCCGCATCCTCTGGTACCCGATGCCAGGAGGAGGAGTTGGACCTTCCCGGAGGCGGCCCAATCCGAGCAGCAGCAGCCCGTCTTGCCCGAGCAACAGCAGGACCAGAGCCAGCAGGTGGCGAACGACGCCTACCTCCGGTACCAGAGGTCTCTGGAGCAGCAGGAGTCCAGCGGAGTCGTGGCGTGGCCGGGTCCCGTGGCATCGGCCGCCGCTGAGCCGGCGCCCGTGTCCGAACCAGCGCAAGCCTCGCAGTGACGAACCTGCCGTTCGTGACTCTGTTTCCTATTTTTCTAGGAAACAGGAGAGGACTTATATCACGTTGAATCGTGTGCATCTCTCTCTATATGATGGAAATGCGGGGAGATGTTCGGCTAACAGTCTTCGTCATAAGCGAAAGAGCCCTCCGTGATTTCTTCTACGACTCATTTGTGTTCTATTTGGTCAAAGAAAAATAGTCTTACCCATATTGACAAAGGCTTCCATAATTTTGGATTGTTTTTTTTTCGTCAATGAGGAAGGGAAGCAATGCAAAAAGTTATTTTTTTTCAGTCAATTTAAGCCAAAAATACGAAATGCAAGTGAAAAAATAAGAGGGTCGTTTTTCTTACGGAAGAAAAACGGTTCCATCATCGAATCATGTTATTTTTTCCGGATGATTTTCTGAAAGATGAATCCGCTTTGCTCAATCATTAATCGGAGAAAATGTTATTCCGGATTTTGTCGTTCACGACCAAACTCTCGTCATCCCCCGAATACGTCGGTGCAACTTGTATATACCAAACCGTTTTCCCCATTGAGTACAAAATAGTCTTTTGTGTGTTAAATCTTTTCTCCGCTTATCGTTTTGTCTACTTGTTGAGACGTCATTATTATTTTATAAGGCCTTGGGTACCCACCCGCCATGTTTTATTTTGTTTGTTGATTGTCTGCATGGACGTTATTTTGTGCGTAATTTTCAATATATGAATAAATGTGTTTGTATTAAATAATGATGGACTTTAATTTCTTCCCAACATTTCAAAGCATGAATAAAATCTAGAGTAGAATAATCTTAAGAACATTAGTTTTGGTTCAATTAGAAACATTTCTCCATTACAGCATCTAGAATCGGTATGAAAGATGTATTCACAATTGAATACTTATTTTAGCACTGAAGTGATTTTTAGTTAAAGATAAACTCTATCTACTTTCTTTAGTCATCCAATCATCGCTTCAAACGATCCATGACTATGTGATAGTTTACAGTGAATGTGACGGCTTTTGCGATTCCATTTATCACTGGTCTTTTCTATGTAGTGTCAAATACTTTTAAAGTCTAAATTCACTCTCCTCTCATAATATTGCAATAACATCGAATAGAAATAAGTATAGAGTACTGAATATATCAGCAGGCAATGCAATGTGATGTTAGACTAGTAACAGTTTGCTGTTTAACAAAACATTTAAAAATCGAAGGATCAGCATCAAGTTTTTCAATGGATAACGATGTGTATAGTCAGTGTAAATAGTAGGATTCCACAAAATCAGGCTATTCATTCCTTGAACACTAATTTTCTCCTTTTACTATCTTGCCGAGTTCAAAAATTTTAATGCCTTATTTACTTTGATCACAACTTAGCTTGTTATGTTGAATTGATTCATTTAAATATTCCATTATGAGTGCAAAAATGCATTTTCCACTTGTCGAAAACGAGCTATTTGGATCGTCAACAAAATATGAAAATATTAACCAATTTGAAAATATTTACGGATATTTTTACATGGATATAGATTAATAGGTGTATAATCGGAGAAAACTATTGCTCATATACGTCTACGTACGTATAAAAATAATTAAAGAGTTTGAATTCTCTGTAAAGGGAGGGCAATAGAATATATATTTGGGATATAGAAATATTAGGTATACTCTGTCATAGGGTCATTATCATCGTTCATGGATCCTGATATTGCTTTTACGCTGCTCTCTCAGCAATTTTTCACTCAGTTAATTCATATTTTTGAATAAGGTAGAGTATAAGCTAAAATTGTTATATGTTGCGAAGAGTATGGATCCTGATATTTGTTTTACGCAGCCCGTTCATCAATTTTTCAGTCAGCTTATTCATATTTTGGAATAACGTACTCTGTAAATCAAAATTTTTAGATGTATTGAAGAGTATTATCGCGTGGGGTACGTGAAGGAACACAGTTTTCGACACGAGACCGGTCCCGTGCAAGTGTGACGCTCGTGTCGTTCAGTGGGACTCTACCCACAATTCCCCTCGTCCTTTGTCCCCATACACCAACCACCACCACTTCCCCCTCCCCTCTCCCTCGCAGTGCATATCCTCTGCTCTCCCCCCACCCTTTCCCCGCTAACCTTCCCAATCCCCTTTCAACTCTTCCTCATCGGGATCTATTGACTTCAATGAGGGCACTCATACGCGCATGGGCCTGGTGGGGGGACATAACAGAGAAAGAGAGGGATATGTAGGAAGATATATATACATGCATCAGGACCGGCAACAGGGTACCCACGCTCGACCCAAGTCTCAGGCAGAGCTGGCCGACGTGAAAGCTGCCTTCCAGCCGCGGACACAAAAGCCGTTCGTCCCACGCGGGAGAGAAAGAGAGGTCCCGTGCAGCTATACACCCACACCTTCGGCTGGAGAAAGTTTTCCAGGGCCTACCTTCCTCTCCCCCTTCCTATAGGTGAACCAACCTTTTATTATAATCGTTTCATCCCTCTTTCCTCATCTTTTTTTTGTTGTTGTTGTTGTCGTCGGCTCGCTCTTGTTTCACGTGGTTCTTTCTTTCTATTCTGGATGAGGAAATCCTTTCGGTGGATGGTTGTTGTCGTAGCAAGGGTCGGGAAAGGAAAGAGAGAGTGGGAAGATCTCTTTTTTTATGCGATAATTTTTTTTTCTCTCCAGTCAGCCGGAACTTAAAAGATCATATGTATAGAAAATCGTCTCAGTTCCCTCTTTCACTTTCCTTCGACTTCCCCCCGTTAAGGAAGTGAAAATCGCGGGGTGAGTTAGCGTTGGAAGGGTAGGCACATACCTGCCTCATCGTGTGCTTGAAGGGTTGCATTTCCACCCTAAATTTTTTGACCTGAGGGAGTTGGAGTGGCAAGTCTTTGGCCATCCATCCATTTGGTTAATCTTCGTTTATCAACCGAGTCTTCATTGGAGGTCGGCTCAGCCGCCAGAAATAAGTAGTCCACGTCGTGGCGCCATCGTCGAGTCTTCTGAAGATAAGATCGTGAATTACTCATAAAATATTCGGTAATTGGATGTATGCTTGATATTTTTATCTTATTTGTTCTCTTCTCTATTCCTTAATTTAATCGCTAGTGACCAATTCTCGCCGTACAGGCCATCGGCGTGCGCACCGGCGCGTGTCGCTTGTCGTACGCATAGACGCCTTCGAATCAACGCTCCCATCGAATTTTTGCTGTCACCACACACACGTTCCAATGAACACAGTGTTACAGTAATCTGCGAGCCACTTTAGGGGTTTTTGTATGATGACGTATAGCAGACATCCTGCAGGAAATCCATATTTGTGCAGAAAGGGCGGAACTGAATGTGAAAAATGAAGTCAAGTGTCGGTATTATTCCAAATTAACGTGATCCTATACGAGGAGATAATTCGGATAGTGTTCGATAAGTTCTAGAGGTGTTTGGTAGGAAATGAACTTTCCTCATTATGAGCCGCGCCATATGTACATTATTAATGGAAGGCAATGCTGCAGCATATGAATGCATGGGATTAGGATAAACTCAAAACAAGTATATCTCGTTTAAGTATACGAAATTTTGAACTAAGAAGACGACATGTGAATAATATATATCAGCATGTATGCATTTCACTATCCTATCTACATTATTCGCCGTTTATGAAGGAAGCACACAGATTAGGTATGAACGTGAGCTAAGGTACCGGACAAATGAGCTTAATGAAAACTGAATTGATTGCTGTATCTTATTGCTCGCAGAAAAAATCGTTCGGATGGTCATTATTGTTTATTGATGATTAAGGATGGGTATTTTTCCATGAAGATCATAGTTGTTGCAGTATACAAGTGTTAGAGAAAAAAACCTAAAGCCTTCTAAGAAGAAATTGGTACTCTAATATTTTAAGAAGAGACCGGTATTTGTCTCATTCCGGCGCTCGTTCCGAAGACTTTCTTTGACGTTTAACATCCCCATTCTCCTTCAACCTCTTTCATATGGTTCCTTGGAAGGTGAACGAAAAGGTGTTCCGAAATTGTGTACAATTGAGTGCGTATTAGTGCTCGACAAGAGCCTAGAGCGGAAGAGTGTTACACTTTCAGGGATCTCAAGGGCAGCGTTTCCCACGGACGGCTCAGTTAGTTAAATCGTGCGGCGGAAGTTCGCGGGAGGACCTGATATAGGAAACGACGCGACGTGTCCGCTTCGAGTAAATAATTCCCTATCCTAAAAAATATCGAGAAAAATAACTCATAGATTTTTAAAACTTCTTTGATGTTGAACTGTCTAATTTCCTTGCAGATCTTGATGTGCCACAAAATAACTGTCTTAACCTAAAAATATCACTGTTGAAACATCTCCATTACTCAAAGTGGTATTCTGATGACTGAAATCCGTCATATTGCATTCAAAATGGTGAATATGAAAACATTGTGGAAAATTGAAATCTTTATATTTTTCTCCAATTATTTAATCTTTCAGTGATTTGCAACAATATTTTTGGATAAATATGTTTCTATGACACACATAAGAATAAGATATCAATTTCACTCGCATTTTCTCCGTATGTTTTGCTAAGTATTTTTTTATAGTCAGAAATTAATAATAAGTTCACTTTGAATTAGGAGAAAAAACGGCTGTCTCTTATTTTGAACGTGCAAAGTCCACATATTGACCGCTATGATTTAGTTCTACCTCCACCTAACAACACCAACCTTCGGGTTATACCCCCGAGTCAGATTATCTCCCAAGGAGATTATGAACAATTTGAAAATACATATTCGAGTCCTAAAGCTCCCCCTTAAAAAATCTAATTAAAAAATATACTATTTCATTCTGCAAATTCATTTTGAACAATTTCTTTCATGGCTATTTTTTCTTTTATGGGATTGGCGTGAAATTATTTTTTGCAAAAATTTATGCTTGAATTTCAATGTCCTTGATCTATTTCAAAACAGTTAAAGCACACCATTTGAGACGTGATTTAGCACGTGATATTGGCAGGAGTAAACGGCGTATCCTTTTACCGGTAGACATTCTTAGCCATCACCCAAGGGGAGTCGAAACACCGCGGTACACCTCAGCCGTGGATTCTTTCGATCCTTAGATGGTTGAGGAATATTTTCTCTCCCGAGTGTACGGAATCGCTTTCACGGTTGACCATCACTTGTGGCGACGCAAGAGCCTCCTCCGCTTCGACGCATACGCATCTCTCAGTTTAAGCCTCGCTCATAACAACTTGACTTTACTTGGCATGACTATGGAGTCTAAAACTCAAAAAGGTCTTACCTTTGCTAACAAGCTTAAAATAGCGTAACTCGACGTGATATAGCGATTAGTTTAGAAAAGCTCAATTTTCATGTGAAATTAATTTGTAGCCGGGAAAATAGTTCTTTTTCTACAGATACGTACACACTATCGTATGCCTTATAGTAATAATGTCACCATTAATGAGCGGTTTGTCATGGTATTAAAGTAATATGCTATGAAGGAATCCGCTCCATAATAAGTTAAGTTGTTTTCAGCGGGCCTTTATTCCCAAACTATTTTCCTCTGCTCATTATTTACTTTCAGATGTACGGAGAACCTGGATAATCGTAACTGAAATGTCAGCGACAAAGTGACTCTTCTTGTTTTTCTACGCAACCCTTGCTATTCATGGGGTAGATTTTATTGAATCTTTAATTCTACAGTTTGGGAAACATTTTGAGAAGACGGCGGGAGCACCGGAAATTCTCTTACTTTTTCCATAACCCAGTGAAAATCATATGAAAAAGTGACATAATAATCTTAGCCCCTTAAATACTACATTACTAAGTAATTGAATAACCCCTATAACTGCACTTTTTATTAAAGACAGGGTTTTCTGCTTGTGATTCATCAATGACATTTTTACTCCAAAAAGTAGGAAAAAATTCTCTAAAAAGAAAATCTATTATCCATTTGATGTCTTCTAATGACCAACAATTCACGTAATCTTTCAAACCATGATACTTAGTACTATGACTATATATAAACCTTGATTGCTCCCAATTGGGATCCTTCCCTCTGCGAAGGGTGACAACCCTGGTGATTACCAATTTATAAAATCGTATTCACTAGATATTCACTTGACCCACATTACTAACCCTGGGATACACCCCAAAATTACAGTGTAAACACTTTTAACTCATACTTGCAGTACGCTTTGTAAGAACAACGATTCAAAGACCGCGAACAGAAGCCATTATTATTCAAATAATGATATGTCCGAGAATTGATATTCTCGCTTTAATTACCATATAGGTCATTTTTTGTCAGCACCACGCCTGGAGAAAAGCAAAGCACCTCAACAAGAATGGGAAATCCAGGAATTAAGTGAGTAGAGGTATCTGAATTCCGATAATTAGCCGTATTTTACCGCCTTATTATAGTGTCCAAGAGAATCATTAAAGAAATTCTGCTTGTGATCGAGAAAACACGTTGACCATTGGATCGTTAACAAAACCTCACGGTGAAGTTTTTGCTTTCAGTAATGATGAATTTTATTTGAGTTTTAAACAGAGTCCCTGCCATTGCTGAACATCCTTCTTCACAATAATCAACATCAAATTATCGTAAAGAACGCTGACCTAAAGAGAAGTGTTTCTCCAAGTACCTGACCCAGATATGTTAATTCGCGTGTATGCATAATCGCCCTTGTTGCGATCCAACTCGAGGAATTTAGGCACAGAATGGATTGAATTTGAGGCACGGAGTGAAAGTGACACCAGCTGCTAAACTGGCAATTACATCTCATGCATTAAAAACTTACCTGCCGTAAAGGATATGCAGTAATAACACGATTTATAACAAATAAGAAAAGAGAGTAGTTCGCCCAATATAACCATTCTCACAACAAAAAGTTGTTCTTTTAGCAGAGGATTTTTAAAATTTCCATTCGCGATTGAAGCATATATTCACCATTCAATAATTTAACATAGTAAAACATAGCGTAACATACTATTTTTTCGAATATGAAGTCATGTATAGCTATTATTCATGCTTTTTCGAAGTAAAATAATTAATTAATCGATAAAAGAACATGGATGATTGTAGGGCATATTGTAATTTTTCATCCTATTTATTCCCTTTAGAGCGAAAAGAATAGGTTTACGCAAGCATTTATTTTGACATATTTCACCGGACTCTTTCGTTTGAGGACCCCAGGAGCTATGAGGTATTCGTGCAATATTAATATTTTTGGAGATAATTGCAGATAATGGTTGGTGGGGTACACAATATTTCTGTGGCAAAGGGATAAGAACAAGTGAATCTATATTTAAAGAATTATCATCTGTATCACAACCAGTATTTCCTCAGTGATTCTCTTGGGTTCTATAATTAGGTGGTAAAATACGGCTAATTATCGGAATTCAGATGCCTCTACTCACTTAATTCCTGGATTTCCCATTCTTGTTGAGGTGCTTTGCTTTTCTCCAGGCGTGGTGCTGACAAAAAACGACCAATCTGGTGATTAAAGCGAGAATATCAATTCTCGTGACGTTCTGGACATATCATTATTTTAATAATAATGGCTTCTGTTCGCGGTCTTTGAATCGTTGTTCTTACAAAGCGTACTGCAAGTATGAGTTAATAATCAAAGTACTAGGCATCATAGATTGATAATTTTGTTAATTCTTAATCATTTCAAGATATCAGAATAATTGTACCCTTTTTTACAACAATATTGTGTACCGGTGATTGTTTTTCGGGTTCATTCCGCGTTGACTCATATTTTGCGGACGACAGTTTCGAAGACGGGAGCTGGAACGCGCGGAATGAACCCGAAAAACAATCACTAATCAACTCACCGCGGAAGCCTCCGTAATAATATTGTGTACCTCCCCCCCCCCCCCCCCAACAATTATCACAAAAATTATCTCCGAAATTATAAAAATTGCACTTGCACTCCTGAGCTTCCAGGGTCCTCATTTAAGCTGCAGTCTTTTTTTCATTTCTCCCGTCAATGTTAAGGCCAGGGTCAAAACACTTGAGAACTTGTGCTTTCAGCCGTATCTTCTTTCTTCCCCTCGGAATCCATCAAGCAGAACGGAAACATCTTGGAGTTTACTGCAAGCCATGAATCCTCTCCAGCAGCAGATCTTTCTCCAATTTTACTACTTCATCTAACCTACTGTTGCGTGGAAATGTTGACATAAGATTCACTAGCTTCCGGCCATTCATACATAAAGTAGGACTTTTTTTCTACTGCTCAGGAAAGACTTCCATCCTCAAGAAAGTAGGTAAATGGCGCCTTTTCATTAGAAATAACTATAGAAAAAACATCATCTGTTCTGTATTTATTGAACCCAAGGTGTAAATAGACCGCTTTTGATGCTCTTACCGAGTTCCTTTATTCTTCCACTAATTTATGCCAATTCATTAATCGTAACAACGGTTTACAATTTTTTTATGAATAGCATAGTATCGCTTGTTATGAAGGCCTCTTTAGACGGTAAATTAGCTCATAAAAGTTAATTTCTATATGTATGATCGCGAGAATGAACGCCGAAATGCATCATGTAACCAGCCAACTCGTGCGAATTCATGAACAGAATATGGGATATGTTCTAATTTGATTGATCCATTCGTACATGTTCCGTTCCAATACATCAAAATCATTTGAGAAATCAGATATTAACTTGTTCGTGTTAATTTATCGTGTAAATATTTGAAATCGGTTGCCTCGGCGTTTTTTTAAGGCGTACTAATTCACTTTTGGGAGAGACTGTCATAAGTTAGAAGATCCTTAATAATCCTTTGGAAGGCCTATAAAGCTTTTAAGGCTTATTCTCCTCCGTTACTAGGTATCTCCCACATTATTCCCTATGTAGGCTAGCCTTGTACTTTCTGAAAATGTATACTATCTTGAATCCATTATTCTAGTCAATTACTATGAGTATTACTGTTCCATTCATATTTGTATCTTTTAATCTCTGCCAAGACTTTGCGTTTAAATTTAAACACGTTTGCGAACGGTCTTTTTCTGGGATACGTATGACTTTTTTTATAATTTTTTATTTCGGAATTTTGCACACTTGAATGGGTTTTTAAAAAATTTACCATTATTCAAATACAACGGATATTTTGGATGTCAAAACTGTCAGGTTGGTTGAATTTATACATTTTTCAATGCACTGAAAATGAAAAACCTCTCATAACTCTCCTCCAGCTTTTCAGCATTCACCTGCGATAATCCAGGCAGTCAAAGATTCCTTGCGTGAGACATTTTATTATTTAAATCCCAATATTTTATCTCATGTACATTTTAGGTGGTTTAGCTAAAAACTTAATGCATCAAAGCGATTATGTAAAAGAAAAAACTTCAATATCACTTGACACTATTTATCTTTCTTTATCCCTTACATATCAATATGGCTTCTTCCACGACAACCTTTCTTTTTTCCTATAACCAAGGCGCCAACTCAACTCGAAACACTAAAAAATCAAAAAGCAAACATAACAATCAACAAAGGAACTTCAGAAAATTAAACACATAAAAAGAATGGAAACTTATGTAAAAAAATGTAACATTTTTTTTATTTCCACTTCAAACTTAAAAAAATTGTTATTACACTGCATAGACAAACAAGAGAGCAAAAACACATCCGCACGCCACAACTTTTACAATCCAACCCCATGTACACTCCCTCCCGCGCCGTCAACAACAATTGCTCCCTTCCCCTCAGCTGCTCATTATTGCCCGCTTCATTGTCCTCCTCCCATCAATCGTCACTCCAACATCCAACTCAAAATTAAGTGTTACAAACATTTATAAAAGTATTGTTGATCATTCAAAATACTTGCATCAAACTGTAGTGGTAATAAAGTTTCCTAGGCGTAGAGATGAACCCATAGGAATAATATCAAATTAGATGAAGCCATTGTAGGTATGGTCAGTAAAAGGATGAAAAAAAATCGCCAAAAAATGCTTGGAATGTATGAAGGTACTACACTTGGTCGGTGAATGAAGAAAGTTGCTGAGGCGAGACCACCAGGAGGTAGGAAGCATGTTTTTAGCGAGTAATTAAGGACGGAGGTCGCGGTGGACGAGATGTGCTGAGTAAGTAGTGAGGTAGAAGAGAGAACGCTTATTAAATGGGATGTTAACTACGAGAAAATGTGCACAATTTATGGGTGAAAAATATAGGGTGAAGAAGTATGTGACTGAGAGTGAAAATACTAGGTTTTTATAAGGTTATGTCGTTAAATTTCAGGAATATGACGAAATATGTGCCAATGGAAGGAAACCGCGAATGGAAAACGGCATCCCATCTTTTTTAGAGTTTTTGGGCCCACTCCCTCCGTTTTTATGAAATAGACCGTGATCAAAGTAGTCCTGTCTGTGACAAATGATCATGTGGAACTGGATAACTGTGGTTATTTCATCAACTATTCCCTAAAATAACTTTGTCTATTAGCTTTAAATCGATATGGAGCTGTTTCTTATTTTAGAACGGAATTCGTTGGGAATTTCAGTGAAAATGGAGCCTCGACAGTGATAAACCAGTCAATCTCACCACCCGGATCGGATTTAAACCCAGACCCATATCGGTGGCGGCGGGGTAAAGACCTCGCCTGCCAGACAATAGTTCGAGGGTTCGATTCTCGCCTTGATAGGTCGCCCCAATGCAGGAAATGATTTTTTGTTCACGTGTAATTGTTGAAATTTTCAATCAACTCCGATGTAAATAGCCAATATGTACTCCTTTCGGAAGCATGGAAATAAATAAAACACTTACTCCCACACCATTACTGTCTCCTTTTATATTTGAAATAAAGACAAATCCTGACACAAGTCTATTCCATATACACTACGTAAGTTTCAAGATCATAAAGCAAGTTTCAAACCAGCAATTCAACACGAAAAGACGCTAAATACCACCGGTCGAATGGGCGTCCTGTTTAGAGGCGATGCCTTACCCCGAAATCACCGTAGCCATTACACCAGTATAAACTAAATCCGCCTCGACGCCTGGTTTCTCCGTACTATTTCTAACCTACCGTACCTATCCTCTTGGGCTGCTACTCAAAAAGAAACTAAATAAAATAAAAAATTATCACTACTGCAATACCTTCGGCAGCAGCAACGCAACTATTGTGATGGACTCCCGCGGTGAAAGGTAACTCCTTGGAAAGTGGAGATGATGGCATTTTTATGTCCGACCGAGAAAAAATTGTCTATGAGTAGACCACCACTACAAACAGTAAGCACGACCGTAGCGTAGAGAATACGTGCTCCTACCGCCGACACGTTCATTGCATTATCGGCGATGAGTCAAATTCTGTCCAGTCGTTTCTCACGAAGGGTTTTACGGAGCGTCAAAGCCTGGCGGCTCGCAGAGGGCATAAGTGGCCTAGCGAATTGACAACGCAGTTACATTTGCTTCGCCCCACTGTGGTTTCTCTTTCCGCGTGGTCTTTCTTTCAAGGTTCACGCCGCGGTTGCGAGCAGAGAGAGGATGGATATGCGTGAAAATTGGAACGCGTGAAATGGAAGGGGTAGGCTATGCTTTCTTTCGACGGAAGCGAATGTTAATGGGCGGGAAATGCTCTTAAAACTCTTCATCTATCGCCGACCCTAGCCTTGTTAACGAGCACAGATTTTCTCCACCTTTATTTCGGACTGCCTTTTATTCTTTCAGTGATTTGCTACAATATTTTTGGATAAATATTTTTCTATGACACGCATAAGAATAGGATAGCAATTTCAATCGCATTATCTCCGTAAAATGTTTTGCTAAGTATTTTTTTTTCTAGTCCTAAATTAATAGTAAGTTCACTTTTAATTAGGAGAGGAATTGGCCGTCTCTTATTCTGAACGTTTAAAGTCCTCATAAACACCGCTATGATTGAGTTCTACCTCCACCAAACAACACCAACCTTCGGGTTACAACCCACGGCGCCTCCCTCCTTTTTCTTACCTTGTCCTCCCCCTTCTGTGGTGCAGAGGTGAAAAGCTAGCGCTTACAGACCGTGCCTCGAGAGTGTAAGCCCGCGAGCCCGCCCTGGAGTCTCGTTTCCACTGCCTTTTATTCTTGTGAAAAGCGATGGCTTATAGACCCTACCCTCGAGAGAATACCCCGCGAGCCCGCCCAGGGCCTCCGTTCCACCTGCCTCTTACTCTTATCTACAAAATATCTGTGTAATATTTTCGTTGTAGAATATTCTTTCCTTTCCGTAGAAATATTCAATTATGGTTTCGCTAGTAGTGGCTCACGTCGCCCTAAGGTATGGTATGGTATTTGAAGGAGGCGACCGACAGCTGAGGTCATTTGCGCCATGAGGGAGGGGTAGGTAAGGAAGGGTGGAGAGAAACCCGGCGTCGGCATTAGCCTGCTCTTAACGAAAGGCGCCAAGGGACCACGGCTTAACTTCCCATCCGACTGACGGAGTGTTGTCCTTGAATTGTTCTCCACACAACATTCAAGCAGGGATCGGGCAGTCTCTAAAAGTTCTCTATCACCGCCGGAATGTGAACCCGAGCCCACGGGGTGGAAAGTCAACACTCTAGCCACACGATCCCCCTGTCGCCCTAATGACGGCGTTGGGAGTTCCCTTCCGTCCCCACCCTATCCCTGAAGGCGTCGTCGGGCTCTCGTCCCGGCGGTGCCTCCTATCTTTTCTCCCTTCCTCCATCCTTCCCCTTCTGAGGTGTGCGGGTGATAAGTCTAGGACTTAAAGAGCCGGCCCTCGAGAGTGAAACCGCGTGAGCCCGCCCTGGGTACCCGTTCCCGCTGCCTTTTATTCTGCATACTCTTATTTGTATTGGACATACCACACCTGAAGGTGGTGGCAGCGTAATCTGTCAAAACGTAGGAGACGGAGCCATTCACTCAATTGACGTCTACGCATGTATTACCTCAGCCGCACTATGGTATGGCTGAGAGGTATTTTTTTCGGGCATACCACCAAGACAAAATTACTAGCATTGTTTGTTAGAGAAATAAAAGTCATGAATCGCTCCTCAAAAAATAACTACCTGAATCCGCCCCTACTGCTGATGGAGGTAGAGTTGCGCCAGTAATACTTACTCATTGGTGTTTGTGTACTCGACTGATTCTTTTGGAAGTCCAATGATTACTTAAGTACCCAAATGAATAAATGAGTACTCGAAGGGTTACGGAGTACTCAAATGATATTCCCAGGCATCGGGAATTGTAGATGTGGAAGGTTGTAACAGAATTTTTCGAGCTATATTTCCACTGTTACCCCATTACTACCCTTTCGTTACTGTTATCTTGAATCACACTCCCTTGCATTCAATTTTTACAAGTACAGCAGGGACAATGTATCTTGAAAAAACAAAAAATGAAACCTATGTCAAATATGAAGGGATGTGCTCTCAACTAAAATACGTCCATTTACACCACAGAAAACTTACCTTTGGTTCTAGTTGAATATGATGCAAATCAGCTAGAAAATACATAATTATTTATGATCTATAATTACTTTAATCACAATGTTTATATGAATTCTAAGGCTAAATATCACCTCTACGGATAATGATGGAAGTTATCTTCTGCGTAGTCATAAAATTCCGTCAGTTAATAGACATCAAGGCGTGCAGAAAAAGCCCGTTGAGTTATTTTCTTTTTTTTAGCACCATACATACGAAACATTAGAGCACTATTCTCGTTATTCATTTTCCGGTACGAAATAAGTGACAAATATTTAACTTTACCATCCACATCCCTCTAATGTTGAGGCAAAAGTCGTTTTATACCCTAAAGATAGCATCGTTTACGAGAACTATCGAGTTCAATGGGCCATAAAAACACAATTTATGGGAACTCACCTTCATTCGGACGGCGGAACACGAACGACGGGAGGATATCCCCAACAGCTTTATCTATTTTGGTTGTGCCGAAAGTAAATGCCCATTGTCTGCGCATTCACTTCAGTACTAAAATAATAACATGGATGCTAAAGCGATTACTCAAAATAACGCTGAGTACACGTATGCCTACTACGTACACAATGATCACATGAGTGGTCTTATAATGGGTGTACCCAGAGTAATCCCTCATTGTTTCTTGAATACCCGAATGATTACTCGGATACTAAGCCGAATAATGAATATTCAAATGATGTCTGAGTACTCATTGACAACAACGAATACACAGACGAGTACATGGGACTCAGGTATTGCAGGGAGTACGATTGAATTCGATTACTCTGGTACATACATTAGGGTACTGTATTGAATGCAGACACAGTGGGTTATTACTTTTTACACTCCTGACATAAGTGCATAAGATTAAATCAAATATTCTGTTTCGTACAATTGACGTCCATGACAGTTTGGCATTTTATCTTTTGCTGAGGTGGATTTTTCAAGCATAGCGCATCTTTTTCATTTGGAAATCACATACTCTTCAAAGTCGGTTAAGTCTTGTTCTCAAAGTCAGTGTCTTGTTATCAAACTGGAACATTCATTCTTTTGAAAATAGATCCTGGCAATTTTACTGGAAAGAAAACTATAGTCCCTTTCACCGAAATCTCTTTTCGTTTCGAGCTATTACTTGCTGTCAATCATACCAAGGGCTTCGAAAAACCAGTGAAATTTCCCAAATGGCGATTGATATCATTTCGTTTTTTCTATGTCAAACATCCTTTCCCATTATAATGACGTTCTCTGTCTTAGGCATTTATCTAAGTCATCCATTCGATCTATTGTTCGATGCAGTCAACAACGAAACCCATCCTCCTTAAGCCCATCCCTCAGTATCCATACCGGTAATTATTTATTCATTTGAGTACTTAGGTAATCATTTTATTACCTAAAATATCGATCGAGTACTCAGATACCAATGAGTGGTTACTTCTGGCACAACCTAAAATGGAGGTGGCCGCTGAATATAGTTGGTTTTAAGTCATTAGCAAGGGATTATTCTATATATCCTAATAATTTCAAGATCATAGCGTATGATTGAAGCAAGTAATACATCAAAAAATCAAGACAAAATAAAAATGGTCGAGCGGTAGTGATGAGTCCCTTTATCTGCGTACATTATACCAGCTAGATTTTGTGGACGAACTTTTCTCGGGCTCTTGGACACCAATTTGGCCTGGTAATCAATTAATCGCCCATTCGTTGCTCTGTTCGTCTGCGTGATCAGTGGGAAGTTCCGTGGGCCGTGACTCGCATTGTAGACTGTTCTATAGGATATAAGACTAACGTCGTTCATGTTCCAGCCGCCAAAATGATGGTGAGTTCCACTAAATTGTGTTTTTATAGCACATTGAACTGGATAGCTCTCGTAAACGATGCTATTGTTAGTGTTTAAACGGCCTTTGCCTCAACATTAGAGGGATGTGGAAAGTAAAGTGAATCTTCGCCATTTATTTCGTAACGCGCAATTAATAACTGGAATTTACCCCTGATATTTCGTATGCATGGCCTTTAAAAAAGGAAGTACTCTTCGGGTTTATCGTGTATATGTTGACATTAACTAACTGGTAGAATTTATATGACTACGCAGGGGTGTAGATAACTACCGCGATAATATGTCGAGGTGAACTGAGAACCCTTAAATTATATATCTGCTAGCTGCTATGTATATCATCTTCAATAAGAGCCAAAAGTCGAAGGTTCTCCGTGAGGTAATTGGATGTACTTACCTGCGAGTAAAAATCCATATAGTATAAAATCCACGCGCTAGGTGCAAATAAATCGATCTGGACTTTGGGACATCGCATCCCCATCGTCTGTGACACAAGTTTCATTATTTGTTTTTCAAGATATATTGTCACTGCTGTACTTGTAAAAATTGAATGCGAGAAAGAGTAATTCAAGTGAACAGTAACGAAAGGGTAGCAATAGAAGTAAGAGTGGAAATACAGCCTTAAAAATATTTTGCTACGACATTCCACATCTACAATTCCCGATGCCTGGGAATATGGCGTTAGCATTATTAAAATTAATATCTGCATTGGCGTACTTGAACCTGTTTGAAAAATATCTATTTATGCGATAAAAGCAACGGGATTGATCATAACCGGAATATTAATTTATATTGATTCTTCGAGATGATAGGTGAGTCACTAAGCCTGTTCATAAGATTGAATCAAATAGACAATTACATACAAGTGACGTCCATTACAGTTTGGAATTATTTCGAATAAAACACGATCTTGGGAAGCTTTGTGGTATTCCATCACAAACTTTATTAGTTAAGGAAACTTTTACTAAACCACATAAATGAAAACAAGAACACGACCCGGGTTTCAATGTCTTAGCGTCATCAACAGGTGACTGAGGTGTCTTAGCGTCTTAGCGTCATCAGTTGGTGGTACCTACTGATGATGACGCTAAGACGTTGAAACCCGGGTCGTGTTCTATTTTTTATTTATGTGGTTTAGTAAAAGTGTCATCACCTAATAAAGTTTGGCATTATTTCTTTTTTCTATGGAGAACTATTTCAACAATAGTGCGTATTTTCATCCCAAAATCCCACTATTCTACTCTTCGAAGTCGGTCGCTGTTATCAAACTGGAGCATTCATTCTTTTAAAAAATAGTGCCCAGCAATTTTGCCGGAAAGAAAAATATAGTCCCTTTCGCCCCAAATCTGTTTTCTTTCCAAGCTATCAGGTGCTGTCAATCATACCCACGGCTTCGAAAAAACTTGTGAAAATTCCCAAATGGCGATTGATATCATTCCGTTTTTTCTATGCCAAACATCCTTTCCCCAGCGTAATGCCGTTCTCCGTCCTTGGCATTCATCTAAGTCATCCATTCTATGTATGGTTGGATGCGTTCAACAACAACACCCATCTACCTTTAGCACATCCTTCATTACGTCCCGCGCCAAATAACCTTTCCGCTTTTTTTCATCATCTCTCCACTTTCTCCACACTCGAATTTTCACTGACTCATCTTTCTCGCCGGTCTTTTCCGTATTAAGGTCGTTTGTTCTCGCAATCGAGTCCTTCATCTCAAATCTCCTTACCTCTTAGCCTTCCCCACAATTACCAGTTCACCGCAACGGTTTGTGTTGACTGAAATAGGTAGCTTTTGACTTCGGAGGTGAACAAGATAAGTTACCGCTGTAGTTGCTTATATTTTCTCTGAGAACTCTTCTTACATTCTCAGAAAGTCACTTAGTGCATGTCATCAAAGAAGAGCAGGGGCTCGAAACGTATCTTTGGGATTTTGAGTTGACTTTATTTATTATTAGTATGAAATAGGACTTGAAGGAAATATCTGATAATAACGTAGTTACTTATGTTTCCTGGTTGAAAGGCATATTGGAGCATGAATTTCTTCTTCCCTCAGCGATATTTTTTCTTAAGGAGATAGCTATCGGGATATTTAGCGAAGAAAATAGTTACAATGACTGTATAAACCACGTAAATGGACTTCAATGGGGAATTATTTGCTCGAGGAAACATATACAATCATGTAAGTCCGAGATAAACTCAACATATCTTCGTATAGTCAAATATCATTTCCTCATAACTTATGTTTTTGAATAAAGCTTTGTTCTGCTCTTATTGCTAACTCAATATCTGAAAATTTTATAAAAGTAACATGCGGCAACGGTGCAATTCAATTGACATCATTTAATTGTTTTAATTATTTCATTAGATAATAAATGAGAAAATCCTTCCCCAAAAAAATTTTTAAAAACACGAATTATTGTCATAATAGTCAACAATACAAATCAGAAATATAAACCACGCACATGTGTGGAAAAAATGTTAAAATATTATTAATATATCATTTCAAGAAAAGGGAATCAATAAAATCCTAAATCTATGGAAAAAAATGAAAAAATGTAATTCTTCGGTGGCTGATATCACTGAAATATTTGCTTTTTTTTGCTACTTTTAAATATTTTTACCGGCACTTTCAAATAACCGTTTTACCCGTAACAGGGAAACATAATTACATTGGCCTACTTATTAATATATGCTATCAAGGACCAAACGCGTCAATTACCATTATTGGTCACATTACCTGAAAATCAGCGTTTGTAAATATGTACTTCTTGTGCAAGGAGATGTGTCTCTGCTCTCCATCATCCCTCCGTAAATACTCCAAGCCAATGACTCGTTCCGCCCATTTGACCTGCAGCCATCCATCGCACTCCTTGAAGCACTCCAATTGCTTTCAATCTTCTCTCTCACTGCCCCATTAAACCGCCCACCTTCGCACCAGGCGTGAGCGTGTGATTCTAGCGCTTTCAGCGTTTTGATAAAGTGACTGGAACTGAAGGATGTGTATCCATTTCCACGGCAAAATGGCCTTTAAAGTTTCATTCATTTTATCTGGTGGAAAGCATTCGTTATTGGAGAGTTCCTCTGCTATCTTTTGTGGGCAAAATAAATTTGTCCTTCCCCAGTCAATAACCCACGTCCTCATCCAGTTCTCCCTCATTAATTTCAGGGTATTCATAAACAGAGCTATCAAAGGTCGCTGCGGTACACGCTTTGATATATGAACAGATTTTAATACTGAGTGAAACCTTCGGAAGACTTAAAAATAAAATCCTTGCAGTGCGAGTTTTATCTGGGAAAGGACCACGCTCCCCAACCCTGTTTGTGTAAACATTCAATAGCCTGGACTGCAAGTTAAGCTCTACCCTCATTCCTACTAATATTGAGATTGAATCACAGATTATGTGATATTTAATTGAAATCCAGTTACTTTTCACTCTTGGTGGGTGTAATGTTAAACACAAATAACATTTTGAACAGCATGAAAACGTTTAAGCAAACGTTATCGTCGGAATCAGCCAATTAGTGGTCCTCCCTGCCTGGGAATGGTTTGAGGGGAGGAGAGGGTAGTCATCAAGGCTAAGGGCGGATTTTCGGGGGTGGGGGGCCAAGGGATCATAATCCCCGAAATTTCATCAAAAAATTTAAATATTTTATTAGTTTCACAGTTTTTGTTCTTTAAATGTCTAAAACTGTTCACTTTCATTAGTTGTTTAAATAAAAATGATATTTTCGTTTCCAAAATGCTTTTAAAAAATGGTATTTCAAAAACTGTTACACGGGAGAACGCCCCTCTTTATTCCATACTTCCCGGGCCCATGTCATAAACCCTCCCTCCAAATACAATGTAGAAACCGTCCCTGATCAGGGAATTTTCATCTTGGTGGCATGCGATGAAGCCGAAAATCGCATTTGTCAATGAGCAGTCATGTGAAAGTCGTGAGGCATTCAATATCACCAATGCGCCGCTGAAAGTGATGAAACTCCCCTCCATCCCCGAAACAATGACCTTAATCCACCCGAGTATTTGAGTTATTAGGAAAATAATGCAGTGCTTGAAGGCAAATCTCTCTAGTACCATTAAAATGACGTAATGATCGGAGCAAAAACCTGTAAAACATATTTATTTGAATAATTAAGTGACATATCATCAAAATTCTACGTTTTCAATCATCTTTTCACCTCAATAAGTGCCGTTCATGGTACAAAAACTTTATTTTTAATATATTATGCACGAAAAGTATATGACCGTCTCATGGCGTCCCAGTCAGGCCGCATTTTTACCCTCTGATTTCTGGCTTTTTCCATCTACCACAGCACCGTTGTCCTCGTTCTTTTATCATTAAATGTTCCTATCCCTTTTTGTCCTTACCTCTGATTTATTTGTACGCGAAAATGATGTATTTTGCATTTTACCTTAAGCTAGGTTCACACGTATAATTAGACTGATACAACAGTTTAATTATACGTGTGAACTTATGCTCGAATTGTGCATGTGCACATTGACTGCGATGTACTGCGAGTATTTTATTTTTAAGGCGTCTGAAGGTTTCACTCAGTATCAAAATCTCTTCATAGGGATTGAACTTGCCATTTCCAACATGATATTGAAGTGTGTATTGCAGCGACTTTGATAGCTCAGTTGAAGAATTCTCTGAAATTAACTGGAGAGAGAACTGGATGAGGATATGGATAACTGGTTGAGAAATAAATTTATTTTGTCTAGTATAGGAGCTCTTCAATTGCAAATGCTTACTATAAGATAAAATGAATGAAAATTTAAAGGTCATTGTGTCCTTTTAAAAGACAATCGTGCCCTGATGGTGCTTCAAAGTCACTATCCACAAGTACGAGTTCAGCTTAGTAGTCGACTCTTATTTCACTTTTTAATGATCCACAGAATAATTTTTATTACTTACCCAAGTCTTTACAAGTCATTATTAAGTCAAAGAGTAGAAACTTTTGTAGCTTGATAAAAATAACTCTCTATAACATTACAGATTGAAGTCATTTCCATATTACGCTATGCTATTTAAAAAATTGAAACCTGAGAATATGTTGTTATATATTAAGACTGGTGTGTATTCACTCTAAGTTGTGTGATCGAGTTCTCGCAATCACTGCTATAGCAATCGACTATTAAGCTACTATCAATGGCGGATCCAGGATAGGGACAAGGGGGGGCAAGTGAGGGGTTACCTACCAGCAGTAGCGGGGATCCGAACAAAATTACCATACTATCTAGTGTAAATTGGATACCCAAGGGGGAGGCTATAGCCCCTCTCTGGATCTACCCCTAGATTGTAACATACCAAAATTGTGTGAAATAGGCCCTAAGCTTAGGGCTAATTTAAGTATATTTCAATTCTTTAAAGTTGGTAAGTATATAGGAAATAGACATCGAGGAAATAGACATCGAGACTATCGAGGTGAGCATAAGGTCTTGTCCTGATTATAAAAATTTATTTCAGAACAACCGTTTGACATAATAATTTAAATTTGATGTCGTTATAAAGGTCAGTGTTATTAGTTTTATTTGAGATACTTGAGTTTGTAGACTTGAGCATGTGCCCTAGCTCGGAGAATGTCGAAGCGGTATTCCAGTTCCCGCCAAATGTTTTGGGACGTGTATTCTGTCGCAGTACCTACACACACCAGCTTGTATATTAGCCCTCAGATCCTCGAGGTCAGCAACTGGTGTGGTGAAGAATGTCTTTTATGCAACCATTTAAATTGAAATTATAATGTCAAACGGTTATTCTGTAATAAATTTGTATAATCAGGACAAGACTTTATGCTCACATTATATAACCTAATACTTTTGTACGAAGTGGTAACATCCAAAAATTTGGATTTTATCTAGTGTCTGTTTCGACCCAATCTATGCCTATAAGTCTATAGGAATAAGTAAATAGCCCCCCCCCCCCCCCATAATCCGCTCCTGGGTGCTATAGCAGTCGACTTCGACTTGCTAACCAGGCTTCAGCACCGACGATTTGTTTACATCTCTCGCCAGGATTCAAGGGATCCCGCCGCGGTAGAAATTCCTCGAAGGAATCGATTTCACTTTCACGAAGCGATTCCTTCCCTCCGGAAGTAACCACTTCCTCCCGCATTGCCTGTCCACCCCTTGGCCACTTCCGTCCCCACCCCCTCTTCCTGACTGGTTGAACGTGATCGGCCGCTTTATTCGGATCACCTCCGATGACCGAGACACTCACCGCTATCACTTTCTCCGTCGCTCGTAGGGTCGGGGCCGAGTCAGTCGGCTCATTAGGAAAGCGGTGATTGCGAGCACATGACCATGCGGACGAAGCCAGTTCCCCTACCTCGTATCTTCCCCTCTTTCTCCCCCACTTCACTTTTCGGTCCCTTTATAAGCGAGAGTTGCTTATTCCGACCACCGATACAGAGCAACTGATTGTGAGTTCTCGATCATACAACCTCAGAGTACACACAAGACGTATTCTTTTTCATATGACGTATTCTTAGGCTTCGATTGGTTAAATCGCCAAGTGATAGTTAGATATAACTTAAATCTGCATTGCTATCCAGAATTTTTTTGTTTAAAGACCAAAGTTTCAGCTCTTTCGCATGGTAATGACCGATGCGTTAAAGTCTCACAATAACTATGACGAAAAGTGCCATTAGTATTTAAACAAGATGAAAGACTTTCACGATATATAACTTCTTTGCAAACGCTAATTGCCACTTTTAAACTTGTTCAGTAATATCCACATTCAGTATTAATATGAGAAATAAAGATAGAAGCGAATGGAAAGCTCCTCAATAGACGTGATTTAAAATCCTCTTAATGTTGCTTCTTCGTGAGTCTAAAAGTTACTGCTCATAATATTCCCAATCGTTTTAAAGTTTAATTTTAATATTATGGAAACAAACGCTATCGTAGTAGCCAGCCAGTCAAATCCATGAGGTGATCTCGGGTTTTTCCATTTTAATATTGTTCCCATTTCTATTAGCCTAATACAGCTCTAGTTTTTACTTTGTCTCAGGCATAAACTGCGATATCGTTTTCAGTGATATTTTACCATTTAGTGGCTTTTCCTCCTTCCATAATATCCACGATAGTACCTACATATTTTTCAGGCCCCCTCCGACGTATTAAGTAGACTGAGAGTCAAATGAAACTTTCAATTCCAAATCATTTTCTCGATTATTGGGTGAGTTAATTTTCAGTCTCTCTCGCTCTTCCCTATATAAAATCTTAGTGTTTGCCCTGCGAATTTGACGAGTAGGAAACAGGCGCATCGCCTTCGTTGCGCCGATCTTCGTTCAACCTATAGCTATGTCTCACTCTGCCCACCCTGCTTTAAATGGCTATGAATAAGTCCTAATCGTCATAAGTCGTTCTTTGAGTCGATTTTCGTTAGAATTGTCGAACGAAGATTGCTTCGAAAAAAGACCTAGTAGTGTAACTGGTACCTTACCTTTCTATTACACGGGAAAGCTGAATCCAGATCCAGGTCAAGTTAAATAATTTTTTAGCTTTGAGATTTTTCCTTTGGTGTTTGCAATCCATTTCATTCAAAGAAGCATGTCTGATATTATAAAATTATTATGAATTGAATAATCAGGCAGAGATGGCAGACTTAATAAAAGCTTAGGTATCGGGCTTCAATTTGTGGAAATATTTAACATCCATATTGAAATATAGCAGTTGTAATGCTCCACATAATATATATTTAAAACACTACACCGACCAAGTTTTTGGGACGTAATACCACTATATAATTTAATTATTTTGTTTGGATATTCCAAATACTTTTGATATCCTTAAGGAATCTTGAGGATTCACCTCAAGGCATGGATAACGGTTGTGAACGAGGAGGACCCGACCACGTATGTGCTAAATCCTCATAATGACTATGTCGAAAAGTAGCATTAGTTGTGAAACATGGTCAAAGACTTTCACGGTGTATTATGCCTTTTCTACCGTTTTTCTCCCTGCCCCTGTAATTTGTCGTATAACTAATTAATATTAATATAACTAATTAACTCGTATATCACATCTTATGTGTTATGTTTCATGGTTTCCTAGTGATTTTGTGCAAGTGCACAGCGGGTCATTAATCCACAAATAGGCGCATACTTGGACGTAGTTCATCATTAAAAATGAGTCTATTTATCATTCAATGATAATGAGCAAAATAATTGAAAATTGTTAATATTCAGACATATTGACCACAAAATGACTTTAACGCGATCGCGATATTTTCCTACTCTGTGAATTTTAAATGTTTTCTCATAAATTTATTTGACTCTAAATATCTACACTCACGCAGCCTCTCAAAATCCTCACTTATTTATATATTCTGCTTTACCTATCACCGCTAGATGAAAGTGCTTTGTCCATCAAGGGTGATGATTATCTGCGTAATAATATCCGAAGTATTTAACATCGCCATATGTTGCCAGTTTCTATTCTTGACTCCATCATCTGGCGGTCCTGCGCAGGTGTAGGGTAGTTCATGAATATGCACCGAAATGATATTGGGAGAAAGTGAAGAGGGGAAAGTGAAAAGGGTTGCTCCTCACCAATCAGCTGATCAGGCAGTGCGCCCCAAATTGGGAGCAGCAGACTTTATAAAAGCGTATCGGGCTTCACTTTTTGGATACGTTTAACATCCGCATTAAAATAAAGCAGTTGTAATGTTCCACCTAATATACATTTAAAACTTTCAACCAACCAAGGTTTTGGCACGTAATGCAATTATAAAGGTACTCCTGTTACATATTACCTACCTTGTTACCAAGCTACCAACCTACTCAATGTTGTAGTTGGGAAAATATTTAGGCGGTACTCACCAAAATTTGCCAACAGCTGAACATGTACTACACATTCGGTGGCGATTGAAATGTCAAACTCCAACTCTTACATTAGTTCAAAGTTGTACCACGAGATAACTCTGATCAAGCAAATAATAATTTCCGATTTTTCTTTCTGAAACCCATTGGACAATTTACAGTGGGGCTATTTTTTACAGTTTTAAAAAGGTAGTTTAACCGGTACGCTTATAACGAGTTTGGCTTTCAGGGGGTACGCCGTACCGGCCCAACTACAGCACTGAACCTGCTAGCTTGTGTGTAGCAGGTGTACCTTGGTAATGGAATTACGAGCCAAAACCTTGATCGGTTGAGTACTTTAAATCTTATTATAATTATTAGGGTATTCTACCGATTAAGGTACGTTTGCATGGAGTATTTAACAAGTTTTCTGGTAGTCTCCCCTTCCTTCATGGACTTCCATGTTTAATTCATAACAAGGCCTACTCCTTTTCATTCTATCTGAAAATTCTATTCTTTCCCTACGCTCCCAACACATTGTACCCTCATATTCTTCCCTCTAACACTGTTTTCAACATCCCCTTACTGCTCAGTACTCACTCCATCCATACCTTCTCTTTTTTCTGTATCTCATCTATAAGTTGCCTCTCCTCACCCAACATCTCCAGCGCTTCGTCGTTCCTCCTCCTCTCCGTCCGTTTTACCTTATCCATTCTTCTTCACACCCATATCTCGAACGCCTCCAATCTTCTCTCGTCCTCCTGCCTCAACTGTCCATGTTTCCGCATCGCAAAGAGCTGCACTTCAGATCAGACTCTTCACTAGCCTTTTCTTATTTGAAGTATATAATTTGGAATATTACAGGTATTTTATTTCAATTTGAACCGCAAAATGTAATATTTAATAAATTTAAATTTAATATTATCTCCCAATCATTGACTTAAATAGGTTGGCTCCATAGGTGATGGGAGTTTACCCCAGAATAAGTAACAAGTATGTGATACCACTCATTCGGGTTATAGGGTCCTGTTCCTCTCCCTGGGCCTCCTCCTACTTCGAGAATTTTGTTTATGGGTGTACGAACTTGGTATTCATACCCGGGGTCCTTTGATAAGTCCACGTCTTCATTTCAAGCAGTCTCTCCATTAGGCTACCACGCCCTCCAATTGAAGGATATCCATGGAAAAAACCTCATTGAATACGGGAAAACGCCCTTTTTATAATCATGAGCATTTATATAGCGTGGGCAATTGGGTCTCGTAGCCTCAGATTGAAAAAGTTAAGGAAATATTTGGCAAAAAATCTGGGTTACATGCTTCGCTATTATCGCTTCTACTGGAGGAGAGTTTGGGTGGATCTGCATGACTGTGATCTGTTGGTTTATGATATCCCAATGGTTGATTTATGGCAACAACGGCGTAAATCACCCGGTGGAAACCCCGGACAGCCTTCCATGCGTTGATATTCTCCTGGCCGAATGTATACAAATGTCTATTAATGTTCATTAGAATAATTAATGCGTAGCATCACATGTAAAGCATATTTTTTGGGAATGCTGTATCAGCCTTTTTCAATCATTTCCAGTACGAAAGTTTTGACCACTTCCTATCGCTGATCACTTCTCTCTTCTTCAATCCCACTATACTATTTTTCGCTTGCACTCCCCTCCGCTTGCCCAAGGTTATTTTTCCCAAGCGCCAAGAGTTGTATGATGGAAAATAACAAAGTGGGCAGTGGCATAAGATGACCGTTCATTTGTTAAACACCATATAACTTGGCTTCTTTTTCTACTCAGTCAATTCTACTCTTTATGCCTATGGTATTGTCCTTTGTCTAGTCTAGAATTTTATTTTAGCAGTAGATTTAGATGAAAAATGTGTCGATATGTGATGGAAATCACGCAAATGTCATACTGATCTGAGAATAAATCTCATTTATTGTTAGTCTACATGACCAACGAGGCTGCAGCAAAGGGTATAGGTTATCAATTTTTTTAATACGGGTAGAACTTACTATTGAAATCCAAATTTTCATCGGGATGCATTTATTTGTACCGTCAAACAGGGATGCCGACTTACAAAAAATATTAGGTGGGCCCAAACCGGGGATCTTGCCCCGGGAAATTTTATAAGTAGTGAGTTTTAAGTTTATATAGCACTTTAGAAGAGTCATATGATCAAAATTAGAACCCTGATTACTCGAATCTCGATATCTGGACACTCCGGGGAAAATCGACAAGCCTGACACATTTTTTCCTCACACCCATAACGAATTTTTGAGGGGGCTCGGGCCCCCTCAGGCCCCATGGAGTCGGCGCCACTACCGACAAATGTATATGGTGGCTTACTTTGGAGTGAAAAACACCCAGGTCTGATATTATCACGGAAATATCGTATCATGGTGTAGAGAATAAAATTGATATTTAGCGACCCTTTAAGCAGTCAGTTCTCTCATTAATTATTCAGGCTTCCATCGCCACACATTTCGTTGCTTGGCTTCCGTTCCTAAATGCATACTAGTTAAGCAGATAGCTGGACTGAGACGACAATGAAATACGAGCTCCTCCGAACCGTGGCCTTCTCAAAGCTATATCCGTCACTACCGGTTTTACCGCACTCTATCATTATCAGCTCTGTCCGTATAAAAACCGGACGTGATATTAAATAATTTAGTTAATACGTGGAAACAATTCGCTCGTGTCGGACCTTTAGCTACATTCTAAAGGGTCTCAAAATTCTTGTGGTATTCTGAGGAATGCCAGTGCAGTGGTTTCTCAAGTTCAACGTTGTGCACTAAACGTAATTTCAAAGGGATATACTACCAAATAAGTAAGTTTAAAATTATTTCTATTTCCTCGAGAAAAAGAAATTTTCGTGATGAAGTATATAACAAGGGTTTCCAAAAGACCAATTCTTTTCGTATAGTTTCAATATTTCATTTCTTATCGTGAGGACTTGGGTAAACGTTAAACAATTGAGCAGTGCAGGTACGTGTTAAGAGTAATTTTATATAACTGAGACGGTAAAACCTCCCTAAGTATTACAAATATCTGAACTTTAACTCATAGTGAAATCGGGAGGACAAGAAAAGTGAACAGAAAATACATTTCTTTGCGGTGGATTCTTTACTCATTGTCAGTACCACTGGTCGGTTACTCATTTAACCACAAAGTTTTGGCTTGTTCGATTTTGATTACCGAACAATTTAAAATCGTTTCGCCAGTTTACTTCCATACTCAATAATATCCTATTTCAATTATGAATGGAAAAAGTCCAGTAGCATATTTACTATGCATTTTTAGGAGCTCTTGGTGTATAAAATATGGATAACTTAACTGTCCAGTTATAGCAAAATAGCTTATCTAAATTTAATTTTAATTTACATTTATTCGATAATTTTCCTGACTACATACTGCGGTGAGATCTCTTCAGTTTACCATTGTTTATTGAATTTACATCGCCCATTTTGAGAGGTTCCGCTTTGGCTTAAGGTGATCGCCAGTTCGGCGTGCAGGTGCAACGGCAATAATTAGATTACATTGAGTTCAGTGACCCATAATCACCGCAGAATTTCACAAGTACGCACTTGCAGGTGAAATTGTTGAGGATTACTAACGGATATCCCATTTATTTTATTTTTTTAACTGTCGTAAAATTCTGAAATTATGGATATCTAAGAACAGAAAACATGCCGTGGACAGCTATGCAAACTTCATTTGAGAGCTATCTTTTTTTAATTTATCTACAATAATGTATTCCATTCTAACCCATCGAAGTAGCAGGCTAGCTTACGAAATCAAACAATGCTTCATACATTTTGCATGAGGCAATAATATCCACAGAGGCGCCTGAACGCCCATATTTATGACACAATCGCACGTTATTTCCAGCTTCTGCCTTCCCCTTTTGCGAATAGTTCATAAATTACATTCAAAGTTTCCCGCCGCTGCATACATTTAAGGTATGGTGGTTGCATTCATCTTAAAATAAATGACTCGCGTGCGCGGGCAGTCACCCTACGCGGGGAGAGCCGTGGGTTGGCGTGGGAAGAAAGAAGAAAGTTGTGCATACGCAAGAGAAATTAAGATGGAGACAAGTGAAGAATAGACCGAACGGTGGAAGTCTGAATGGAAGTAATAACACATATCCCCTCTTGCGAACTCGTTATGGAGGAGTAAGTGAAATGGATTACAGGCATGGTGTGCCTTTGGAAACCGCCGCTCGTGGTATGTCAGTACTGAAGAGGGCGCATCGCAAACTCGCGATAGTTAGTATATTGTTTTTATGAGCGTATTTTTCATTTAGAAATAGGTATTTTTAACGAGTTAAAATTTTGACGCAATACAGTTTGCAATCCTGCCAACATCTTCCTGTATCTCAAGTATAAAAACATTACATCTGAGAAAATGCCGAGAAATTTCTTTCAAAGACTTTCAAATTTCAGTTGTAGTAAAATTGTAACCAGAACTTATTCATGGAACCCACGAATTTTCAAGGTGGTAAAATAAATTTTATACTATTAATGTGCCACCAATAAAATTCCTTCGAGTAAGATTAGTGTGTCCTCTTAAGATTCATAGTGTTAGGCTTTCATTATCATTTACTTTTTCCAAAGAAACTAGTTTATTTCAAGTCACTGCATTGGAAAATCCGGATTTTCATAAAAGCTCTCACCAGAATAGTAGTCAGTGGAGAGGATATTCTACTTCTTGATTTCTTATGGAAAATACTTTTAAATTTTGGATAAAAATTAATAAAATGTTTATTCAACCATAATAATTATGATACAAATAAAATTTCAGCACTAGGATATGGTATTTTTTTAATTAAAGATATATAGGAAGTCAGACTATGTTGACAACACTAAAATGGCGCTAATTTCTGGTCATTTATATAAATTTAAAATGTATTTATTTAAAACTATAAGGAATGAATTATCTCTATTTTGAGTATTCGAATATTGATTTTTCTCCGAAATAGATATCGTCTACGGTGACAAAATTGGTTGTCCTGGCAGATAATATTCCGATAAATTATGCTAGTAACACGGGTATTAAGTAAATTTTAAATTATTACTTTAAACATTAAAACAGCGATAATCCAATAACTTCTCAAAAATGGTCAGCGAGATATATCCCGCCGCTAAGTATCTTTCAAAGAGCTGATTAAAATAAACCTGTTCACTTACGTCACTGAGGGTCGAATTATACTTTCCGACGTGTATCGATAACCGTTTTGCTGAAATTCCCGTTGGCGTTGTAATCCGGCTTCAAGGCTGGTAATTTTTCGTTGGTTATTCGTCTTCAGTCTCATCGAGTGCCCGGATGGAAGTAATTCGGCGCTTGTGTGGATTCCCAGGGCGTTCTAAGTCCTCATTATCCCACCTTGCACGGAAAGAAGGTATTCCTGTGTTCTAACCTCTGTTGTGTATTCTTTGTATATATAAAAGGTCGGTTCCCGCAGCCGACTTTCTCCCCCGAAGTAATTTCAGATTTTCTGGTAAACTAAAAACAATTCTGAATATCACCTCAAGTTTTTACTTCATTATATCACGAATCAATTTCACCTGCCCACGTCTAAAATCGTACATTATATTACATGTTAACCGTATTTACAACAAACATTACCGAAATACTCACGAAAAGAGTGTATTTCCTAATTCTACGTTTATCGTGTTACTACTGGATCAATTTGGGACGGTACCGGTCTAACACTTTAGCATGCCATTTTGAGTATTCGAAACGCTCTAATCCTTGAGAATCGGAATCGATACCGAATGAAAGTTTCTAGTTTTAGCTCCTATTTAATGCCTCTTTTTTTAAATATTCTTAAATCGTAGGTTAACTATAAAGCTAAGCTATCGAAATGTAATTTTTCAATGCTTAACCAAATAAGGGTCAATAGTTTAAGAAAGACAATTTGGAAGCAAATAAACTTCATACATTCCCGGGATCTGGATGTTTTAAAATCTTCTAAATTGACTTTTCTCTACCCCGTTAGGGATAAGGTAGAATGGGAATAGTTTTCAGCAAACATTTCATATGTAACAATGAAAAGTGCGATTTTCTCTAGCTGAGGAGGTAACAATCTAAGAAAATGAACAAATCACACATGCCCTTTCGTTTCCTGCAACCAATAGCGCTGTATGAGCCTAGGTGAACGTTGATTGAATTAAATTTTTCTAAAATCTAAGCAGATAATCATGCTGTTTTAGGTGGAATATCAGTTTATGGCTCTTTTCATTATTACTCATTCCTGCAAACCTCACCTATATTCAGCGGCTTTCTCCATAAGAGGCAACTTTTCTTTAACTCGATCGGAGTCCGCTCTAGACAGCCTTTAGCATGCGTGGATAAGCCTCGCATTTTCAATGAGGTTGAGGTTATTTTCGATGAACGGCAATCCTCATTGCGATTGAAAGTGCGTAAATTCTTATCGAAATAAAAGAAACCTTCCTTTATCATTACATTGTTTCAATAAATCGATAGATTCGGCTTTCACTTGATGAAAATTCATCTTGAATGAAGATAAACAACCTTTGTAAATTTTCACTGAATTTTATATTTACTACGTGTTTCGACGCTAAGGCGTCATATTCAAGTACCAAATAAAAATTTCTGAAAAAATTTACAAAGGTTGTTCATCTTCGTTCATTGCATTGTTTTTCTATGGCTGCAGGGTTTTGACATTGGCAGCAGCAGAAAGGTCAATAGTAGATGCATTCTAGATGCGGCGCTCCCGAAGAATGATGAAGTTGAAGTGGATTGACCGAGTAAGTAATGAGGAAGATTGAAGGGTGGGAGGAAGGAGAAGTCTTCAAAAAAACTTAAGAAGACGCGACTACTTAATTGGCTACATAACGGGGCATTATGGCTTCATAAAAACAATCGTAGAAGGATAGGTGGGAGGAGAGGTGGAAGGAAAGAAGGGCAATGGACGGCCTCGAATGAGTTACATAGGACCTGATTGTAAAGGATGTAAAACAGAATAAATATGTTGCTATTTATTTATCTCAGTTACCCCCGAAACCAGCACACTGTGGCCTTTATATCGGCAGTTTAAACAGTCAATAGCAGACGATCAAACGTACCCATCTCCAGGAAGGGGCAATCTGTCCAATTGGGACTCGAACCCGCGACCTTCGGTATGATGGGTAAGGACTTATCCCCGCCTCCACCGAGGCCGACGACTGTGAAAAGGCTAGAGGATAGGAGAGCGGAATGGAGAGCTGCGTCAAACCAATCTGAGGATTGTTGGCTTATGATGATGATGAGAAATGATTCTGGGATTCCCGGAAAATAAAAACATCCTCTTTCACGTTCTCTTCGTGGGCATCAACTCTTGGCAATCCCACTCGCATACCCCCAACTCACATCATGCGACTGAAATGTCTCTGCCGTTCACGGATCCATCACACTCAGGCTCCACTCGTTCTTTACTTTCTCTCAACCTCAAATCCAACAACGTCCCACGCAAGAGTACACTTTTGCGAATCTGTTTTCCATCCATCGTCCATTATTTTCTTCCTTAGAGCTCCCTCCACTCTCACAACTTAGTTTATTCAAAAACATTTCTATTCTTACCCAGAACCCCGTTCTCAAAAACTTAAATTGGCGTAAATAAAAACTAATTGGCGGAAGTTAACTTAAAAAAGGTAAGGATTCTGCGAGTGATGGCGCATTTCTGCAGTTATATATGCTTTCAGAGCCCTAAAACGCTGCAGAAGCGAATTTTTGGGAGCTTAGAATTAAATTTTGTTGATTTTTATAAACCACGGTGAAGCGTCGTTCAAAACAGCTTACCTAATCGTAACTTGACTTACCCTGATGCAGACCAATTAATGGCAATACCTTCCACCGCACCACAACCCGCGCATCAATCATGAAATCACATGTCTTACGATAATTTTTGTTTGCCGATCGAGAAAATTATTTTCCTGCTAACTAGTTAATTTCAAGAAAATTTTGAGTTTTATTATCTGAGGGGTTGAATTGGAGAGTTTGCATTTTTGGGGTGTCAGTTGGACGGGGTCCGCATAAAACTGAATCATCCCAACTTTTCAGGGGATTTTGTGATCCCTTACTTTTCTTTTTGAGGCTTCCTATCTGCAGAAAAGTGTTACAAATCATTCTAATCCAAAATTTTATATCTCATCTAATGTATTTTATTTTATTCTCCCTCTTTTATTAACTTGATACATTTATGTGGTAAGTTTAAAATTAACATGGTAAGACATTATCATAATAAGCTGTTAGTTGTAGTTGTTGTAATAGTAGCTGTTTAGAAAGTCAACATGTTGATTGAAGGCAGTAGAGAAGAGATTCCGGTTTTTTCCTCATTTATTGCATTATTTCATTATAATGTAACTTTAATGTGAATATTGGTTAAGGTTTGAAACTTTCACATAATATAACTTTTTTTATTCATTTCACGTCTGATTATGAATTATTATGAGGCCGAGGCATCTGGAAGCCGTGATTATGCTCTTATGTGAGAACTCCATCGTATATCGTGAGAATGTTTCGATTTTCGGGAAATGAAACGGGAACATCCTGAAAGTATAGAGGATGAATATTACCCGCGTCTTCGGGGACCATCATGAAGATCGGTTCCATTTCACTTCTTGATAATGACGGGAACGGCGGAGTTGGGAAAATAAATTCTCAGAAATGGAAATAACTACTCTGGTGGCTCTTTGCGACGGTTAAAGATCGTCACATCATTCTCCAAGCCCAACTTTAATTCCCTATTGAGTCGTTCGCAATGCCCAGAATTCGTAATTAAATTCATGAAATCGAGAGTTTATTAATAGAAATGGACGAAAAAATTCTTCTTCATTCAGCCAATCGTTCGCCCAATTCAAAAACTAGGTAAAATATAGCACAAATATGTATTTTATTTTATATCAATACATTTGTAAAACTAGTAAATCTTCAAGCACTATTGTGGTAATATTCTCAGAGTTATCAAATAATTTAGTATAAAAAAAGTCGTCATACATCTGTTTACGTTGATTTCCTCCCGAAAAAAAAATATGTCGTAAATTTCGTGTTCGCCGGAAACCGCCATTCTGAATATAACCGTTATCAGTGTTTTTTTTATCTTCGCAAAAATTTTTAATTTGTTGTATTTGAGAAGCCAAATATTTATACCGATCTTAATCTAAATCTATTAGGTCCCATTCGCACTCGAAGCATGCCAACAATACTAATGGCGAGGTATTTGATAGACTCTGAGACTGAGAGACTTACAAGTGGAGACCACGTACCATGCTATGCCTTTTTTAATGCTATATTTTTTATAGCATTCAGAATAACAAGCTCACCTCGTTACTGGTGGTGCTTTCATTGAATGCGCCTTAGTTGGTCTGTAATTAATCATTTTCATGCGGTACTTTTAATATGCCTGATATTATTTCAAAATAGCTGCATTATGATAATGTGGGTCAGTTGACGTAGTGGTTAGCGTTAATAACTTTTACCACTAGCGTGACCAGCGTTCGTGCCTCCATCGTGTTGGTATATTTAATTGCCTTTATTTTGATCATTTGGCCCCAAAGAGCGTGCAGTTAGGAATTAGGTCTAGGGGGGGGTTTAGGAGCAACTAATACTGGAGGATATGGAATACGGGAGGTGCGGGTGCACTCGCCCAGAAATCTTTTAAGATAGATGGTTCAAAATGGTGAGTTTTACGGCTTTCTCAGGTATTTTATTAATACTTACCCTATTCTATTCTACCTACTCTAGTAACATTTACCGAATTAAGTAAAATGGATTAAATTTTAAAATGTCTCTGAGTTCTGGGGGGAGGGGTTTTATTCCCCAAAACCTTCGCTACGCCACAGGCGCAAAGTTAATATTTACGTATAATTTCAGCAAGCGTAGAGAGATAAACTAATATAAAAATAATTAATTACCAACAACCTAAGGCCAAATCAATGAAAGCATCACCAGTTCCGAGATGCCTTCGTCATTGAAAAAAGCGTAACAAGGTACGTGGTCTCCCTTTGTGAGTTGAAGATGGTGGATTGCATCAAATCGGGTCCCTTGATTGACGTATCTCATCTTTTGAGGCGCGAAACCGTAGTTTTCGCATTAGTCAAGGGCGATGAAGCGAAATGAAGCGGGAGTTATCGAGGCGGCGGGGGTTCGGCAGTCCCTTTGTAATCGCGCGCCCCCAATTGCCGCCGTGCAAAAGGAGTCCAACGGGGCGAAGGTCGCCTCTCTTTCTCTCTCTCTTGTTGCCGGACCCCCTCGGCGGCGGATCCAATCAGACGTCCTGCAGACGGTTCACGCGCATCACTCTCATCATCTCCAAGGTGATCAGGGACGCCTTCTCATTGGCAGGCGCTCGAGGAGCCGTAGATTGAACAGTTGAGGGTTTCTCCGTACAAAAAAAACCGGAATGGAATGCAGTGTCAGGATCTCAAATCTCATTTTATTGTATTAACAATGTAAAATACATTCAATTCTATATTGAAAAACTTTGTACGGGTGCAAAGTTATATACCTGAAGCTCGCAATAAAAAAATATTCGGTTATTTGAGGATCACTCTGGTGGTGTAATTGGCTATGGGAAGATTTGGGTTCGTATCCCGGCCAAGCCAAATATTTCTTCATGGCGAACTCCTTGGTGTATAAAATACATTAATTCACTCTAGGTTTAATTTTAAGGATGGAGAATCTGAATTAAGAGACTAAAAACTGATAATATAGCGAAAAACATATCAAGTTTTAAAGTGGCGCACCACCCGTTTCATTCCTCAAATTTGACAATTTATCCTCTTCTTCATATATATAACCTTCACACAACCAAAACCATTACCGTCTAAAAACAAAAAATTAAAATAACGCAAACTAAAATCAATCCCCAACACAAACAGTAATTGAAAAAAATCATCGGATATTTTTTAATTGAAAAGTTGGCGGTGGCTCTTAATATGAATGTGAGCCAGCCAAATTAGTAGACGAGGTCAGATGTTATTTGCATGTGATGTGATGCTGCATATGGTCTTCAAACCAATTTTACAGTATCGTACTAAAATGAAAATGTTATTTCAATTAATAAAATTCGCCCCTCACAACTACGCAACACACATAGCTCTACCTCCTGCCGCTGCATTCAAGGAGAGTCAATTAGGTTATGATTACAATGACAGTTATAAATACTCAGGTTTTTTTTTATTTGCACATTTTCCAAGTGAATCACACGGGTCATTTACGTTGAGCTGTCAATTCCCAGGTGTTCAGCATTACTTAGGCCGATCAAGTAATAATTTTATAGGAAATTCGGATGCGATATCTCACTTTTTTCAAATATGTTTTTCCATTTGTTATGAATATTTCAAACAATGCATCTACATGCGATAATTGTAAGTTCGAGAGGTAACTTACAGAAAATACTCGGCAAATTAGGCAGTGAATACTTTCACCTTAATTACGCTGTGTATTTGCATTGAAGATTAGAATACTACTTCTTATTGATTGATGTTGTCATTTAATATTTCTTAGTCAGTCTTCTTCAAATGAAATCCACAGCATCATAAGCAGTTATTTTTATGTCCAGTATTATAATTAGTACACTTACAATGATTCTAGGATGATTATATCGGAATCTCACACGTTTAGTAGAGCTACCAATACTTTGTACCATTCCTTTGGAAGTGATTGCACCTATTTGATCTCGTGCAAGGCCAAGTTTCGAAGTGGCGAGGGCTAATAGCAAGGCGACAAGGATAGAAGCGGGAGAGATACGTATGGCTTCGTCAATGAGCAAAGGGTTGTCCCTGCTTCCACGAGCCGCATATCAAGCTCAATGAAAGCCCGTTGTCGGATTGCGAGCCGGCTGCTGTCGCCTGGCCGCTCCGTACCAACCGAATTACTGCACTCGAGACGGGAACAAATGAAATCAGTGCTGCCACTCCGGCAATGCCGATCAAGTCAGAATTCTCCGTCCCCAGGCAATTGAGGGAATGTATTTTGAAAAACCAGCGATAACGTACAAAATTATGGATGTGAAAACTATTTTTTAAACTGTTCCGTACAAACTTGATAACATGAAGCTTACACGAAGTATTACGTTTCATAAATTCAATTTAAATGTGCTCAACTTTACTCATTCCAACATTCTTCACTATTTCCAGCCACACTATTGTCGTAATATCTTGAATAAGGCTTCTCATTTTGACACTATGTTTGTAAGGATTTAATTTTGGTATGGAGAAACACTATAGCAGTTGCATAAATAGCTTCTTTCTTATATCTTTAAATATACCAGTATAAGTAGCTTCGTATAAGAGGTCGGAGCAATGTTGGAATTTCATTGATCAAGTCCAGGGAAAAGCAGGTGAATTTCAAAGTGGAATTTTTGCACTTATGAGTGATTGAAGATGACTAAATAGGAGAACCTTGGGCCAGTTTAAAAGACAATTTCCACCTGGGTTAGTGAGGTATACATTTTCCAGCGCCCCTCATAACTCCATGCTCAACCAATTCTTTCATGACCCCGATCCCCAGTTTTAAAGTCGAAGGTAACACTTAACATATTCAGAAAACAAATAGGGAAATTAGGAACAATAAATTATTTTGTCGGAGACTGACTGCGGACGTTACTTTGAGGAATATGTCTTTGATATCAGGGTAATATCAAGGTATTCATTACCATGAGCCTCGGGGTTTTATCCGTGGGCCTCGCTTCACTGCACTCCTTATCCCACCGCATACTTTGACCTCCATTTAAAATGGACATCAAATATTTGGAAGCTTGAAAGAAAATCTTGTTAAGTTTTATAAACCAGGAAAAAGCTTCGTTCATAAACGCTTAACTTGTCGTAAATTTTCTAATTATTAACCCGACGAGTTAATGATATAATTGTTTAATTACGGCAAAAACCGCGCACCAAGCGTGAAATCAATTTCAGTGGATTTACGTAAGTTATTCTCCTACTCGGCAGACAAAACTATCCTCCCTACTGCTCGTTACTTTCGAGGAAAATTTGAGCATTGCTGCTGCCTCTCCTAAGTTACTTGAAACCTTTTGACTTGTTATGAAACAACGCACGCTCTTTTTGGGGACTAAAATTTATATCTACGCCAAGTTAATAAAGTCAAGTCGTGATCACAGCCAAAATTTCGAGGGGATTTGTACATTTCTCAACTGGCGCCCCTCTTAAGGCAATTTTAACTATTTTTGGTTGTAATTAACCAGCGTACGATCTTTTTGAGTGCTCAAATCTATAGTTACGCCAATTTTACCGACCCTCTTAAGGCAATTTAAACTATTTTCAGTTGTAATTAACCAGCGTACGATCTTTTTGAGTGCTAAAATCTATAGCTACGCCAATTTTACCAACCCTCTTTAGGCAATTTTAACTATTTTTAGTTGTAATTAACCAGCGTACGATCTTTTTGAGTGCTCAAATCTATAGCTACGCCAATTTTACTGGGTCAAGTCGTTGTGAACAAAGCCTAACGCGCGAATAATTATGATATGGAGGTAAAAGACTACGTGCTCGGTGAACTACCTGCATGGTTGGATGTGGCGTAATGCGCAGACTGCCTTGCCTCCTCCTGAATCCTTGGCCTTGTCCTCTTCCTCGACCTCCCCTCTCTCCTCTTCACCCCTCCTGCCCCCTCCCCCGTGAGGTCCGCATCGCGTGGGCGGGGTCACCACTCGCCAGTTCGCTGACCCACATTTCATACTCCAGAATCGAGTCCCGCCATCATCTCGCCCGAACCTGCCCAACGCGCTGCGCCCCGACCACCCGGACCGGGGCGGGACCGGATCCCCCCGCCCGAGTACTGCATAATGCATACTGGCGAGGAAAACACTGATATCGTCTCACTTTTAACTAGTAATGGAAAAATGTCGCTCGAAATCGATTTTTCGAGCAATCGATTCTAATCTAATTCAAAAGATCGGATATTCAACAAAAATCTAAATTTGAACCAAGTTAGGAAGTAGACGGTAGAGTCGGTGGCCTCCCCCAAATAACTACCTGCCTATCGACCTAAAGGCCTGTTCACACGGTACATTAATTGGTACGGGTTAATGTCTAAATGTATGAACGCGAGAATAAACGCCAAAATGCATCGTGTAATCACCCAACTTGTTCGAATGCATGCACAGAAAATAGATCTTGTTCTAATTTGGTTCATGCATTCGTACATGTTCCGTTCCGGTCCACAAAAATCACTCATGCAAACAGACATTAACTCGTACGTAATAATTTATCGTGTAAACAGGCCTTTAAAGACGCTTACTTTAAGGGGATGCATCAGTCATTCTCGATCGGTCGTATTTTGTCTTTCTTCGCGACGACTAACTTATCCGAAACTCGCGTTGCCATATTGATATCTTCAGTTAATCTGAGGCAGTATTTCAAAGTTGAGACACAGACAAACGTTGACTAAGGTATACTTTATGCGCCCTGGAAATTTCAGCATGATAAAGTAAATTTTGAATGAGTATGTCTTCGCAAAAATGAACCGCGGTACTGGTGCGTCCCATTAAAGTTCTTTCTCGTTTGGGACTCTCTAAATTGACAAAACGCCAGAATATGTGCACATTTCACGAAAAAAGTGGGATTTTTTTTTCTTAATTGTAACTTCTGGCTAAAATGCATCAATGTATGAATTGTACTCGCAACAGGAAAGGTCATGAAAAAATATGTGAACATAAAGGAATGTAGCTTTGAAAGATGTTGGTATGATGAACGCAACTGTGTAAAGGAGTAATTTGAAGTTAGCCCGTTAAATTGTTTTATAGGCGTTAAAAACGGTCCAATCAGTTAGCGATTTCTAAAGAAAGAGTGATTGGAATTCGCCTGAATCCAATCTCGCCAACTGGAGATAATCTCAGGGAATAAATGTTGTCCCATAAGCCTTAGTACTTTCAAATTAATACTCCAGTTGAAGACTCCTTATTATTTAGGGACTCAAAGGACAAGGAAAACATGTACATATGGTTTTAAATGCTAAATTAGTTTGCTGTTTCTCATAAAACGATGATGCATTGAAAACGGGCGAAATATGGTGGCCATAAGAGACTACTTTTCTGCTTCACTATTGGGGCCGTAGGCCTCACACTTCCTGTTCTATCGATGCCGTCTTCTTTGAAACGGTGAAGTGAGTATTAATTGTAAGGGACTGGTTGTGAGCACTCTAAAATATAATTTCCGGAATCGTCTTAAGAATAATTAGCTAGGAAAACGGGGATATAATTAAAAGCTACACTTTGTGCGTAGGGGTGAAAAAAAACCGGAAGGCGGAAAAGCTAATGGAAAAATTTGTATCGAGAGAAATCACAATTATTCATGCATGTATGTTCAATATAAGTTGGTGAAACAAAAACCAATACTATGCCAATATTTATTCTTGAATTAAGATAACTTGGAAAAAATTAGTTTTAGCAATCAGGCACGTTGGTGTATTAACATACCAACACCAGCTGAATCGAAATTTGAGAATAAAAGTATGAATATCATGGAGTATTTGAAGGAGAAGTACACGATCAAGATCTTACTCCGCTGCGAAGTTAGCGAAACAGAATATAGGTATTGATATTGGGGACTGTTGACGCAATAAACAGATTTCACTTTAGGAAAGTATTTTAATGCATGTTTACAACGTTGGTGATGTTATCAACCCGGTGTTTCTGACTCCGCGGACCAATCATTCCTTAAGCGATCGCTTCGACATCATTTTTACCGAAGAGAAATTCAGGTTTAAGGTTGAGTCGTGATTTGCAGTGCGCTACGGCGTCGAAACTTGCCCTGCATGATATTGACCGACATGTGAGACCTGAGAGAAACTCTAATCTACTCGAGGTGAATCACTACATTTCACATTTCTTTCTCGGAAAGATTCAGATGGGTCTATTGAAAGGTGAGTTAAGGCAAATGTTCATAGAGACAACATTTTAGAACTAAAGGGAAGAAATATGAGGAACGTTTTGGTAAGGCGAAATGAGAGTACTGTTTCATTATTGCGATATTGTGGGATCAATGGAGGTGAAAAATTATCAGGGTACAATTGAGAGTATTTTTTCTTCATAATTATATATTTTGGCGAGACAACAACTAAATGGTAAGAGGGATCATTATCATATCTGTATTAAATAACATATTTTATACAGATATGATAATGATTCAACCGATAGGAGAGTGAAATGGGGAAATACACCAAACCAATTATATATTTTTTTTACCCATGATGATTTTAATAATAACCTCCCTTAATTAGGGACAATATTTAGGATTAACAAGTCATTTCACCCTTTTTATACTCTAATGTACAATTCCCTAAGAGCACTCCTTGATAGTCGTCACTAGTAAATGTGTCTCGCACAGCTAAATAATATTTTTTATTTAGTATTCTTCCCATGAATATTATCCCAATAACCTTTAATATATATCATTTATATATTTATTATTATTAAATATCCTAATATTCTACGTTTAAAATGGGAATTTCTCGGACCTCATTGTTTGGAGACGAATCTCAATAGAACGGAATGCATTTTTCCAACACGTGCCTAGGATTGATCCAGTTAGTGGATAATACCCAGTTTTTGGACACATACCTTACATCCAGTCGTGAAATACCTAATCTGGAATCTCTAGGTGGTAGGTATCACGGGAATAGCTGGGCAGTGAAAGCCTCCAATCGCCATGGAACTGATTGAACGACACGAAAATGCGTGAGTGTAAGGAATTCTATTTTCAAGAGTCGTGTGGTCCTCTAGGAGATAACGCAGCCTCACGCTATTCCATCAGCCCTACTTTTCTCTCAATTTTGGAGCAGACTCAATCTAAACCTTTTCGGGGGACCAATTTCTTTCCAGGCATGATGGCTTTATGATGAAGAGAAAGAGAAGGTATTTGACTTTTTTCATAACTTTCTTTCCGAGAAGATTGTTTTTTTTCGGCTAATACCATGAGCTAAACATTCTCCATAATTCCCCTAGCCCTTTCAAAATCGGGAGACATTTTATGAGAAGCAAGGTGAGTTTTTTCCCTATATTTCTCACTCACTGAATGCCGGCAGCAACCATCATCCATTTCAAATAGGCTGTGAAAATGCCGCATGAGAAAAACAATTAAAAACGAATCATAATACCGTTTCATTGGATCGTGTGAGCCAGAGCTAATGAGAAATCTCTTCGTTTGTCTCTTTTGGGAAATGGGAATACCACTTGCGGTGAATGACAAGTACTGAGTAGCAGACAGAAGAAAAAGAGTAATGCACTCTATTAAACGCGATCCACAAGTTAATTCTTCCTAAATCAACGCATAATTTTCCAGCAGTAATTTGACATTAGACAAACTTGTACTATAAGAGTTTCCATGCATAAAGAATTTATTTCAATGGAATACTACATTTGAGGGTGTTCCTAACTAAAAAATGAATAAAGAGTCACGAGTTGGTCTTAAAAGTCTTTTTGTGAGTTGTACACCGTATAAAACGCTAAGTTAAATCCTTATTGCTTAAGCTCGTAACATCCAATGTACTCCAATTGTGGGTATGTTTTTCGTAGCCATAAATAATTCCCGGGGTTAATCCTATTCTTAATGCTCTAGCCGCAGAATTTGCTTTAATTACGTGGCTACGAGCACTAACAAAAAATGTATGAAAACATTGTGTTCATTCATACCTGCAAATAAACTGCATCATCACTAATTTTCCATCAATTTTGACCATTCGTACATTTTGTATCCGTGAATAGTTTCACGTCAACTTACGGAAGAGTGCATTGCAAATTCTTTAGGGCAATTGATAACGTTACGAAGGTTTATTCACTATCGGACAGGTACTAATGATCCCTATTACCTTCCACGAGGCACTCAACCATGGATCGGGTGACATGAAAAGGGAATTAGGTTGTGAGCTGCAAAAGACACAAGAGGCTAATCGCTAGGTTTAGATTACTTGGGTAATTTAGAAGCAAATCCTAAAGAGCGACACGGAGAATATCATGTTAGAACCCCACTACTCATGTTAGAGAGATATTTTGTCGAGCGTATGGGTCTGAGAAATTGCTCTTCCCCCGCACGATAAAAGACTTCCATAAATATTAATTAAATGGCGTGATTTCGTCAGAGTATTTCGTTTTAATATGTAAACGGCTGGTGTCGTAACACCCCCCGCCACATGCCTATTGAGGCGGCTTACGGGATCAGGGGCGCAGAAAGGAATTAAAGCTGGGAAGGTGGGGTTTAGGTGCAAGTAATAGCGGGGTATGTGGGGTATGGAATACCTACTAGGATAAGCGATAGGTGCGAGATAATAAATTGCGGAATTTTAAGATAAACGGTTCAAAATGGTGAGTTTTACGGCTTCCTGAGGGATATTTTATTAATCCTTACACTATTCTATTAGTAATATTAATCCAATTAAGTAAAATGGATTAAACTTTAAAAAATCTCTGAGCTCTGGGGGGGGGGGGGGGTTATTCCTCAAAACCCTCCCCTCGCTGCGCCACTGTGCGGGATAGTATGTAGATGAACAGTCTCCGTCACTGCCGGTATTTGAACCCCGGCCCATAGAGTGGGAATCCAAAACGGCAGAGTCTCGTGCATTAACAAAACCACCCAGGGTCGCGAGGCAAACGCTTGTTTAGTCCTTTCATGTCGAGTTGACGAGATGAATAAGGTTGTTCGAGCGAATTAATTTAAAGGCCGCGTCCTTGTCTCGGCACCCACTCTTGCCATGGCGGGCGTACTGAAACGAAAAGAACCACTTTCTACCATCAATTTTATCAGTCCGTTCCTTTCCCTTAGACTTTTTTTTGCGACCTATCACCACGGCCAGCGGGAAATTCTGTTAAGGTTGCCACTCACTCACTCAGTGACTCAACGCGAAAGTGGTTTGTATCAGTGAGGGTAGAGCTCACCCCGAACGTAGGCGCGGCGTGTGAATCGCGCGCATTCAGGGCAGGATGGCGATTTGCATTCCCTGGTTCGAGGATGTTGTTTAACGATGTACGAAGACTTAACTCGAGATTTAAAGTTATGGGGCCTTACCGTTTTCTCAATTTAAGCATCCGATTAAAGTGGCAGACTACTTTGTGATTCATCCCGCAAGTTGATTGGAATTGATTAGGGTCGAGCTCACCTTGGAATAACTCAGGGTGTTGAATGGCACATATTAACAATAATAATAATGATACAAATTATAGTAATGATTATCATCTCGTATTTATCTATCAACTAAATTTATAAGTATACAGTCCTATCTTACAATTAAGTTGATGGGCAGACACAATCATCCATGCCCTGATTGGGAGAAAATCCACCCAGGTGGGAATCGAACCGGCGACCCCTGGATAATCAAGCGAGGAATTTACCCCGCCACCATTAAGGCCGGCATATTGACGACCATTTCCTGCCTCTGTGTCATCTTACTCACCGTAAGAGTGTGTCCAAAGACTTCATCAGGGATTTGAACTCGGGAGCCCAAGATCAGTCGCCAAGCGTTATTCCCAATAGGCCACCACGCTTATCCAACTCATCCATACTTACTAGAAGCTCCCGTATTTCTAATATTATTTTCTAAGTATTTCAAGGGCATATGCACATTTCATGCCATCAATTGAAACTTTGGTTGCATAGTATGTCTGCAGTTTGAATGTATTTGATCCCGTACAGAACATTAATTCCGTTCACATACCTAAAAATGAAATATTCTCTATCTCAAGGGAAATTTTTTCAAGAGCCTAACATCCTTTTTGCCCAAACATTTCGTCTTACACCCTGATAACGTCGTAGGTGGGGATTTTTTTGGAGGTAAGAGAGATCGCCAAAACACTATAGCTGGACAAATGAAGAACGTCACTGCAGGCGTGCGTGACCCGTGTGCGGAATGACCTTCGCCGACCTGCCTTTCCCTCATCAAAAATTTGGAACTGGCCCTGTACCAACCCTACAGCCGGTCCTACTCCGAAACTTTCCCATGGGAAAGTGTTTATTCATTTATCGTAGACCCTGGAGGTCGCCATATGAGGCTTTTTTCGCCTTACATTCAGCAGAAATATATTCTCTGGACTATGAGAAGCACTGCAAACCTGCGACCTTAAAATTAAAGCTATTACCATGCGATGCAAGCGATTTCCGTTGCTGTGAAATATTATTAGTTCTTTTAATCATTGGGAAAATATTTTAAATTATCTAATGCAAGGTTTTCAGCGCTTGGATTTAAGAAAAAAATTGTGAAATATTAAAGAAAGAAAAATCGGTTGCCTACCCTACGGATAACCTTAATTTTCTCACGGGTTTGCATTCGGGTGATAAATATCCGTAATATCCGACGTTTCAAGGGAATGATGAGTCATTCACTGAGAACGAGGAATTGAACAAAACTCATAATTTCGGGCTCATTGAATTCTCTTACCTGGTTGCAAACCTTGGAGAACTTTATTCAATTTATAGTCAAAGTTAAAAAAAATCTATTTTTGAAAATACTATCGGAAAAGTTTTAATCGGTAATTTCTTGAATCTCAGAGGCCGCATGCTTGGGTTAGCCTTCTTGAGCTTTTCTGAAGATCAGCAGCGTTGCAGATGCACGCACAAAGCATTATTTTGATCTTTCACTATTTTAATGGATTAAATATAAGTATTACTCTTTAAAAAATTAATTCCCTAGCATTTGAGTGCTCCTGACGGGCAGCATATAGATTTTGCTGATTTTTAAAATCGGAAAGTATTTTCAAAACATCACCTACGCACGATTTTAGTTATAATTGATGAAAATCAAAAATTGAACAATAAGTGATCATATTTTTTTACTACTTCAAGTCACTTACAGGAAAATATGATCGAAATAATGGACTGTAAGTAGTCGCAAACTCCAAGAAAACTTCATGACGACAGATGACCATTATATTCTGCGTGTTCTGTAACGGAGCCGGCAAAGAAGCAGATAAACCCTTACCGCATACTTGTTGTTGTTTTGTTGATATTTGAAATTGCTAGTATCTTCAGAATTAATCCACACATTATTGTAGTTACAATTAGTCAAATCAAAGATTCAATTAGTGGCTACCATATTTTTTTACTATTTCTATTCGCCTTCAGGAAAATTTGATCCAAATCATGGGCTGTAGGTAGTAAGGAATTTTAAGGAAACTTCAGAACGACAAATAATCACTATATTTTGCGTGCTCTGGAATGGTGCCGGCGAATAAGTAGATATATAAACCCTTTCCGCTATCACCTGTTGTTTTCCTTGTCCAATTTCGGTCCGCTTTTCCACTCCCATGACTGCCCTAACTCCAGTGTCGGAATTGGCAAGTGGCGCCTGCCAAACCCATTTCTCCCGAGAGGTCGCCGCTATTTTCTCGGAAAATATTTACCGCCGCCACAATTGGCGGTCAAGACGGAGAGGATTTTCGCTGGCGGTGATTTGATTTCGTGGACCGAGCCAAAATGAAAAGAGTCGGTGAGAGTGGCCCAATGTTAATGGCAGGGAAAGAGAGAGTGCAAAATGTGAAACAATGGGACGACTGGAGGAAAAGAGAGCCAATTCGTCTCTTTTTTTTTAAGGGAGTTATCTTACCACTCCATGGATATAATTAACGAAATAAAGCATAGCTCTAGTCATTGTAACCGTCGTCGCCTAGTTAGGAGTGATGAATCCTGGTTTTCAATATAATCGTCCTGACGATTTAGAGAGCTGTTCTCCATAGTTTTATAGTATCCATGAAATCCGTTTTGTAAGTAAATTGTTGTAATTAAATTATAATTCAATTTTTAGAGCAAAACTCCATGCAAGTACACTTGCAGAGGTTTTAAGAACACTGCAAAAAATAAACTTCTCCTCTGAATACTACGAATCAACTCTTAAGGCTAATATTTATCCAAGCCATTCTGACCCTAGGACATCTTAAAATGACGGTGACCCGCCTCAACAAAGGTGGATGCAATAAAATGATCTTGATAAATATAAATAAGTTTTTTATTCGTCATTTGAAACGAGAAAATTCCAAAAATTAAACTCTTTAACCATACTTACAAGACACAATCACTTTTCTACAAGCTTCATAAATACGAATGAAAAACCTTTTGTACGACTGAGGAAATTTCGTTTTTCATGTTAATACGTATCATCTCTTTGGAATCCAAATACGAAAAAATAGTTTGCTATTTTTCTAAAGTTGACTCATTTTCCTGATACTATTATTCAGTCATTAGTTATTTTGAGACCTTTGCGATTTAGATAGCTGTTTTCCATAGTTTTATTGTATTCATGAAATAAGTATGTAAGTAAATTGTAGGAAATTAATTTTAATTTAATTTTCTCGTGCAAAGCTCTCTGCTAGCACACTTTCACAGGTTATAACATTTTTGCAAAAGGGTTTTCAGAATCAAATCTCATCAAAATCATTTAACGAAAGTTTACTGGAGTCCTTTTCTTGCTGTAAACCGTAAAGATGTATTCAGTAAATATGAATCGTAATGATTCTCTCATTTATGTTGAATTTTCCAGTAATCATCATTATCATATGGTCACCCGTTCAAATAAACCTTAGCATCGTATCTTTCCCGTTGTAGAGGTATTCTTTTCTGATTTACCTCCTCTGCCTATTTAAAGAGTCCTACTAAACGAGTTCTATTAACATCACTGTATCATAAAACTAGGAATACTCTACAGCTATTGACTACGATGAAAGACCATATTTTTTACATAAACATAGAATCCTTTACCCTACAGTAATAGAATTATCATGTATTCAGCGGTCTTACTCTATCTTACTCCGCTTTTTTAAACGAAGTCTTTGGCAACAAAATTATTCTCAAAGCCAATCTGGAGACATTTCTCTGCGTAATATCCGCTAGTATAACTTAGTATTAATAGAAATAAATTTATTTCATCCTGGTGACTATCGTCCATTTTTCCATGGTGTCTCCTTGGCGTTGAAATTAATCATCAGTCAATTATCTTCCTTTTTTTATCCTTGTCATCCTTATTCTGCCATTTTCCCTCTCTCAAACTATGACTCTCGACATGTTTTTATTATTTTCGAATTAAAATATTCGTGTTGAAATGAACTCATCGCACTTTCCCTCACTTCCGTTCTGAGAATCCAATTTTCCAAGAAAAGAAAGCCTTTTTTTCAATAAATAGTTTATTATATACAAAATTCAAAACAGAAAACAAGTAACAACGAGTAGGTAATAAAAAATTTGCTCATTTCCTTCATGATTGACATGTATCGTGAAAATTAATGACCTCCCCCTCTCCGCTGATCCGCGAGCATGAAAATACGATTTATTATATAAAAGAGAAAGTGACTTACTAAGATCCCTGGACTGACTATGGATTGACTTGGTACATTCGTGATTAATTGCTCACTCCCCTCCGGTGCTTATGCAGAATTCAGTACGGCGTCAATGATGGGCTGGAAACCGGAGAGGTCTGGCAAGGGCTGCGAGGGTCGGAACTCGTCCTTATCGGGTCCATCCGACTTCCTGTTGTGACCCTCAGGGGGCGGGAGATACCCGTTCCCTGGAGTCGGCCCTGCTGGAGGACCGTAGGAAGAGCTCGGAGGGGATGTCGGGTTACCGGGTGGTTGATATGTACCTGCGGAACCGAACTGGCCCGAACTCGAACCGGACGGTGCCGAGTAGTCCGGTGCCAAGTACACGGTACCCTGTTGGGGCTTGCTGAAGTCCGGAGCTCCGTAGCCGTTCCCTGGAGCGGGTTCCGGCGGGCCGTAGCTGCTGCTGGGGGACGGATCCGGTGGGCCGTAACCGTTTCCTGGTGTCGGTCCGTGACCACCGAAACCATTCCCTGATCCGAACCCGTTCCCGGGAGCCGGACCTGACGGAGGACCGTAACCGTTTCCTGGTGTCGGTCCGTGACCCCCGAAACCGTTCCCTGACCCGAACCCGTTCCCGGGAGCCGGACCTGACGGAGGGCCGTAACCGTTCCCTGGAGTGGGTTCCGGTGGGCCGTAACCGTTTCCGGGAGCCGGCGGATTCGGATCGGGTGGCAGGTATCCTCCCCCTCCGTTGCCTCCATTACCCTGGCCAAAGTCCGGTGCGCCATATCCATTGCCGTCCCCGGAGTCCGGAGCCAAGTAATCCGTTCCGGATTGGCCATTTCCGCCGTTCGAGGTCTGTGTCAGGTCCACGCCGTCAGCTCCGTTCTTCTTGGGATGCGGTTTGGCGATGGTCACCCATTCTTGGATCCACACTGGATCCCACACCTTCTTCCAAATGGGTTTCCACACTTTAGCTTCCTTCCATTCCCTGATCCACCTCGGTTTCCACACCATCTTCTTCTTCCAGATTCCATGCGGTCGCTCCTTCGGGGGCTCGGGTTCATTCTTCTTGAATCTATTGGCGTAATAAAAGGCGGAATTAAAAAGTGTTCTCAGGGAATTGTAAGCGTCAAGGCCGTAGCTAGAATAATATTTTGGGAAGCGTTTACATAAGGAGGGCATCAGTCGCGGATCCAGGATAGGGGCAATGGGGGGGGGGGGTTAAAATTCCAGCAGTTGTGGGGATCGGAAAAATTTAACATTCTATCTAATGTAAATTGGATACCCAAAGGGGGGGATATAGCCCCCCTTAGCCTCCCCCATATATCCGTCACGTAGGGGTTCAATTAGAGGGGAGGTATACGCCTCAGAACTTATCTCATTAACGAATTGTGAATATTGAACCCATTAACCCCTTCCCTCTCGCTTTGGCCTTTTCCAGCTTGAGTAATTAGTTAATATTTGCATAAGTTATAAATCAGGAGGTTCAGGTTCGAATCTCGATCGAGTCAAATTACTTTTTCATGGCGAATTTCCTCCAGTGATATTTATATATCTTTGCACCCGTATTCGTAGCTACGCACAAATTCAATTCCACAAAATCAAATTCAAATATCCTGTGAATTATAAATATCTTTATATTGTATCCATGGTGACATTTTAAGCATGGTAGATGTATTTTAAAAGGTAAATACCTAAACTTTAGGAGTAATTAGGGGGTTATAGAAACTGAAATCTAGGTGGACTACGTCGTCTTAAATGAAAACAAGCCTGGGAAATTATGATACATAATAAAAATAACTAATTGCTTGGTTTGTGAAATTCACCAATCCACTCGTATCCTGCGTACTGGGTATCACCCCAAGTAAAGTCACGCAACGAATAATAGTTGAGTAAATAAACAGTCAAGTTCTCTGGAATAAAAAATTTAGGTCCCAAGTCTTTTAAGGTTATAAATTTGCAGCCTAACACACCATAACTCGCGAGACACAATAGGCAAATAGGTAAAATTCTCGGTTAAAATAATCCCACACAGAAGCACAGTTTGCAATAAGGACGTCACGTTATGGCTCCATAAATCCTGCGAAGAGTTTCACTCCCCTACATTAATGAACACTAAAGCATTTGTTTATTTACTGAATGAGAGAGGAGATAAATATGATATGAGGAAATATATGAGGTTTAAGAAAATGGCATAAAATGGAATCGATCAGAGCACGATAGGATTATGCCGACATCCATCGCAGATGCGGCAACTCCCGGTAACGTGTACGGAATGCCCATCAAGTTTTGTGAACTTAATGACTTTTGCGGCACCATGGAAACGAGCATTGATATTCGCATGCATGCCTGTCATGCACAGCACTGGGCACAATGTCCTTTAAAGAAACGTTCTACATAAACCGACTGGATAGAAAGAGATACCGTGCCGTACCCTCGATGTAAGCGTGGTCGACACCCGAAAACCCACTCCACAAATGGAGAATAAATTAATTGAAAAATTTTGTAATTAAATTTGATTGTTGACATTACGTTGAAATTTTGTAACTCCACTTTTATTGGGTTATTTTCCATTGTTTATTCGCGGCCCCGTTTTTGATGGCTTTATACCATCTTCATGATGCTTGACTTATACTCCCGAAAGTTGAGTAATATATCAAATTACCCAGTAAAATAACCTATTTTTTCATGATTAGGTCATATTGCAAGGAAATTCCGGATGACTAATATAAAAAAGCTGATAATTCCTCAGAAATACAGATATCATTATATACAATATTCAATATAAATCAATAGAGATATCAATATATATAATACAATAATCGTGGCAGCACCATTTTCTTATCCTACCACAATTTGAGTCATGAATGTGTCCGTCATAACCGGAACAGTTTTTTCTTCTACGCGATTGTAACTTTTTCTCCAAAGAGAAGGAAAAATGAATGCCCTAAACGTGCGTCGAAAAAAAGGTCACTTAAAGTCATTTGTTATACTTCATTTAAAAAATAATATAGTGTCATTGACTGACTTGCGCAGTAATATCTTAGTAAGTATTGTAAGCATTTGGAGTATAGGGATCTTGAACCATTTTTTTCTGTTTCAGCTCTGAATTCGAAGAGGATATGCCCATCATATTTGTCTACAAAATGAACTGGGCGAATGCATGAATGACAGATTAATTTATTAATTTGGTACCTATGAAACCATGAACCACTTAAGGAAAAAATAATTCATAAAACAAATAATTTGTGTCCAAGAGAAAAATTCTCCAAATTGATAATTTTAATAGATGTTTGTTTTTTGTTCTATATATTATAGACTTTTACCTTGTGTGACGTATAACGAAATTGAACGAGATCGCATAAAGTGTTTTAAAAATACGATTCATCAATGTGCATTCAGGGCATATTTTACGGCGTCCTAGGGAAAATTTTTAAATGTATATTAGAAGAAAACTTTTCGGAACAATAAAAGATAATAACTATTTGTTATTCGAAGTTTTACAGAATGAAACGTGAAAATTCAAATTGCAAAAAGAAAGTCAATGCGAATACTTCAATAAGCCGACATTTTTAAGGGATGCGATCCTAAGAAATTAATGCCTGTCAATCCTGTATTGGTCCTTGACTTTTATTCACTTTACGTGCTTCCTTAAATTATTCCAAAAACAACTCGCACGGTAGGCAAAACCATTAGCAGTAATTCTGCCTCTTGTGCCTTCAGTACAATATTATTACCACTTAAATTGCTCACTTGAAGGCTAAAACGCGCAAAAGTACTTTTTTGAAAGGCTATTGGAAAACCTGGCATTTATATCTCACATAATGGTCTCTTCGGTATTCGGTTATCTTAATAGTGCTCTATATGATAATTCAAGGACGATCTAATTTTCTCCCAAATTTTTCATTCTTTGAGCTAGGGTAGGATCCACCAAGATAGCTCTTCTTAAGACGCCCGTTGGGTTAAATCAACTCACAACAATTATCAATTGGAACAATTATCTATTTGTGAGATACATGAAGAAAGTTTGATTGGTCGAAAAAATCAGAGAATTTGAAGCTTTACTTGAATTTTCATGCGGATTCGGACCAGTAAATCTAATCTTGCATAGACGAATAATTTAGTTTAATAATGCAGAATATTTTTATGAGATTAAAGGTTTTGGATTCTATGGGGGCGGGGTTTGTGTACTAGCCGCAGTGAAATTTAATTTCAGTATTTATCATTATTTTTCCTTTGATGTAGAAATAATATTAATTTTTATGAATCGTACGGTTCTGTTTTTCACTTTTTGGATATAAATGTTACCTCCATCTTGCCCCACACTATTAAAAATTAAGAATATAATTGTGCGTAGTAATTTTAATCGCGGCCCGGAAGTTCAATGCCATCTTCATTATGCATGATAATAATCCCAAAAGTTGAGTAATATATAAAATTACCCAATATTATTGCCAATTTTTTCATCATTATGTTATTTTGCAAGGTAACTCCTGATGACTGATATAAAAAAAAAACAGATAATTCCACAGGAAACAATACAATACAGCATTTGTAACTATTATTTAACTTTTACTCGACCAGTTACAACCGTTTCCCGTTAGCATCATAAAAACTTCTAATGATAACCATTATTGGTCTATATCAAAGTTATATAAGCATATGGAGTAAAGATTTTTTTTACTGCAGTGGTGTCGGCAATACACCAAGTTCCCTTGAAAGATACTGAATTTTTTCCTTTTCGAGTTCAGGGGCACGCTACAGATTTAATCTCTACTCACATGTACTTGGTGAAGGCGAAGGTGGCATCGCAGACGCTTAGCGCCGCCACTAGCGCCACCAGGACAATCTGCAAAGACAACAATCCATGATCACTCGTAAGTGGAAAAATCGGCCTGCGGCGACGTCCACAAGAAAATAAAAGAAACACTAAGAGCGATGAAAATTATCCCGTCGATTCCGTACCCAGATCCTCATCGCCTCGTCGTGTCGTCCACTTGTACGTCCGTATCCAAACTTTGAGTTCCTATATCCTTGACTCGCTGGTCGGTCACTGATGTTGGAAGGTCGCGACAACGGTCTTTTTATACGACAATGCTTCTCTAGTGAGGTAAAGGGTGGGGGTTAACGGGAAAGAAATACGCATGGGGCATCTTTTTGGTCAGCCGCCATCTCCGTGGCGCGGGACACTCGCGGACAGCACCCGCAAATGTTACTTTCTCGCGGTTGTCTAATTTCGGATGCGTCTTGTGTCTCCGACCTAGACCCTCGGACGAGCTGAGTAAAGAGAAAGGGATGGGTGATGGGGAATTCCTCGTTTCACCCCACGTTAAGTTGGTTGGATACCATCGTACATGAAAGCTTACTTTTTATAGGTATTTATTGATTTATTGCCTAAGACTTATCATTACCAAGATATTAGTACGCAGTGGAAGAGAAGAAGTCAAGACTAACATTAAAATAGGCAAACAAAAACCGTTGGAGGTTGATGAATTCTGATATTTGGGAAGCAGGATAACTAAAAATGGCAGAATCAAGAACTGCATTTTCAGCAGAATTATCCACACAGCGAGAATTCCACAGAAAGAAAGATCTACTTACAGCAAGAAATTTGAACATAGAAGTAAGGAAACAATTTATCAAAACTTACATTTGGAGTTTGCGTCTATATGGAAGTCAGTGGCGGATAAATTTGGGCGACCCCTCCCCCTTGCGGGGCCGCCTTCGTTGCCGAACATTGCAGAACCACAATTGTATCTTTCTTATATCATAAGATGGAATTCTCTTGTATACGTGTACAATCGTTTTAAATATTTTAGTTTATTTAAAGTTTGAATTCTTAAACTTTGAATTTTTCTTGATTATTTTTCATTACGATAAAAGTCTGGGTAGCTCAAAATATCTTTTGCGCCCCCTGCCCCCTTGAGTATTTTCTGTATCCGCTACAGATGAAGTGAGGCATGGAAAATGACAGCAGAGGAGAAATCATGGGTAGAGGCCTTGGAAATGAGATGCTACAGAAGAATGATGAATATCAAATGGATATCGACCGAGTTAGATGTTGATAAGGTCCTATGAAGAGTAGGAGAGAAGAGGAGCCTCATGAAAACATTGATAAGAACACGGAAAAACCTGATAGGTCACATCTTGAGACATGATCGCCTGATAAAGACAATCGTCGAGGGACAAGTAGGTGGCAAGAACGGAAATGGAAGACCTCAAGCAAAATATATGGAACAGGTAAAGAAGGATGTGAAATTGAAGAAATACGAGGACGATTGAGTGGAGAGATTCGTCAAACTAATCTTAGGAATGTTGACCAGGCAATTAGCCACTGAGAATCTGAGAACTAGCCGCTGCACGAAAATGCTAATGGAGAAAATAGCTTAAAGCGAGAGGACCTGAAGTGGACCAAGAATGAAATAAACTTATATCTCCTGATTTATTTCCTGATGGAAATTTTCCTATTAAGTAGCCGACTGCGTTTTCAGTCCAGAGTACTGCGGTCCTCTTAAAAGGGATCGAATGAATTCGTTCTCTCAGACGGGAGCGGAGATATACTTCTTTTGGAGACGTCAGGAGGATATTCAATACCTTTTTGATAGGATAATTCATTAACATGATCACCATTTTCCTATTTTGCCGGAAATTTCGGAGGAGCAGTAGTTCCACCCTTTGTGAATCCGCCACTGTTTAAAATAGCCGCAAAATTATGCAAATTACTCATTTCCCGCACGCTTTATTAAAGAAATATTTGTTTCGCATAAGGAGATGAGGCCTGTTTCGCTAAAATATTATGTGTTTTAATCAGCACATACTCCCTAACGAAGCTATTTCTCATTCAGTGACAATTTCTCGCAATAGCTCCTTTCTTTTTTATGAGTACATTTTATTTTTTGTTATTAAATTAAGGCATACTTAATTGTTTTATGAACTTGAAATACGTATATCTTTACTATTTATATCGAAATAGTGGTGAATATTATCGTAAGTATATATAAACATAAACAAGTATGGAAAAAATAAATATTATATAGCTGTTATCTTTATAAGGCTAGCTATGTTGTCGATAGCTTCCAACGGGGAAACATTATTTGTTTTCCAAGATTTTCCAAATTTCTTTAAAGACTGTGCTAATAAAAATTGTGGGTTCCATAAACGTAGTACATATTATTGTATATGTGCTATAATTGCTTAAAACTAAAAATTCCAAGTTCTTATTTTTTTCAAATAGTTTGGAATATAATAAGAAATCAAGGCATGATTACTTCAGCCGATGAAAACTCGATTTTGTGGACTGTAAAAACTACATGGAAAGAAAAATTTCTTAACGTTTCTATGAATTTAAATAATGAACGTTACTCGCTTTAATTTGCTTATAATTTTGAAACTTTAACCAGGCGTTTAAAACGATTTGATTTATAACATTAACTTTAGGACTATCTACTGCAAAGTAAATTATTTCTCCCTTCAATTCACCTTGCTGATGAGACTGATCAACAGTTGTATTTTATTTTTTTTATTTTTTATTTTAATAAAGAGATACACATACAGCAATACTGCCAATTTAAAGTGCACTTATAACAACAAATATTAAATAATTAAATAATAATGATTTGATTACAAATTTAAATAGAATAAAAAAGAAAAACAAACATTTATCCGGCTATCTAGTTATTTATGCGATAAATATGTTAATGCCCGATGAGTAAAATTTTTAAGTGTCAGACCAAACGGATCAATATCACTGGGCAGAGTATTTATTAAAAGAGAAAGCCTATGGAAAAGAGTATTTTTCATAAGTTATGAGAGACCATTATGTATCCTTTCGAGTGATAGGGTAAACCTCCATCGATAAACATTTTGTGAAGGGTCCGCCATCTACCCGATTTTTTTCAAAGTGCAACAAAAATATTACTTAATTCAAGGCGCATTGAATCGTATCGATGGCCATATTTGATGAATCTCCCCACTTATAGTTTCCCAATCAGTTTATTTCATTATCGAAGGAATTAACCATAAACTACCCAGCGGTGTATATTTACGTAGTCATCCCCAAGTGCTAACATGGTGCAAAAATTCCTTTGAAGAAAAATCATATGTCTTTGCAGCGACTCGAACTCGGCTCTTTCGACTTCACAACAGATACAACTTTTACTTCCAATGCCAGCGATAGCATTCAAAATAATCTGGTTAAATTAATATTTTCGTTAAGGCCGTTTTACACGGGGCACGGAATTGGGCAGGTTAGAACTGCTAAAATTTCTGAAATGGCGTGGAACTGCGCGAATGCATGAACGAAATTATAACAAGAGCTATTTTGCCATCTTACTTCCACGCATTCTCGCATGTGTTCTAGCAATTCACCGCTTTACACGACGCAATGTTGACTGCGCCTCCGTACACACGTCAGATTGTGCAAGTACGTGCTCCGTGTAAAACGGCCTTTACACTTCTTTTCTAAATTTCAGGTGATAGACACATTGGCGTGATTCCGGTGAATTGCTGGTCAAGGCAATTGATTTATTATTCTGCAGAATTTTCGTACCTCATACTTTTTATATTTATTTCTCTCAGAATATTTTCCAGTAAAATTCGGTAGGCAGGGTCCCCCGAAAATTTGGCATGTGTTCCAACCCTTGAGCAACCTAGGCCGGAGGTAAAAATCTGTGTGTACTGTTTTATATATAATTTTTGCTACACACAGGGGTGCCGACTTAGAAAAAATATTGGGGGGCCCAAACCAGGGATCTTGCCCCGGGAAATTTTATAAGTATTGAGTTTTAAGTTTTTTAAGCATTTTAGAAGAGTCATACGATCGACATTAGAACCCTGATAAATTTAATCTCGATATCTGGACACTCCGGGGAAAATCGACAAGCCTGACACATTTTTTTCTCACACCCATAACGAATTATTGAGGGGGCTCGGGCCCCCTCAGGCCCCATGGAGTCGGCGCCACTGGCTACACATCTTTTTAAAAGTTCAAGTGCTAGAAAATCTGGGTCGAATTCGGCCGGTTTAGGTGAACGATTATTCCTCTGTGAAATTTATACGTCTATGCATAAGTTCAATGGCAGAAAATTTATGGGATTTCGGCTGATTACCAGCCAAGGCAAGCAAATATTCCTCTGCGGAATGTTCATACTTCATACATCTTTCCATGTTTATTTCTCCCGCTGCATTTGCCAGGAAAATAAATGTCAGGCATAAACTAGCCGTGGTAAAAAAAGAAAAGGAATTAAATGGAAGCAATGCTTCGCACGTACCCTTGGCAAAGGTTTGCATCGGAGATTCCTTTGTGTCTTTCCCTGCCCCCACCTCGTGGAGTGAGGTGGGGGGGGGCGGCGGAGCACCCACCGCGGTTGGCCTGCTTCGAACGGGGGTGCAGCGAATGTGTGATGCGGGGAACAGAATTCCCCTCCGATCGATATTTCGGAGTCCGATCAGCGGCGGTGCTCTCTCGGGCGAAAGGGAATTTTTCTCCCGCTCAGATCGGACGGACGGCTTCTGAAGTTCGCGGGAGGAATTAGAATGGAGAAAATCCTGTCTACGGTTCCAGCGAGTTGAATCGTCGTGCTTTTAACCCCCTCCATCTCGCCTGTGTGAAAAGAAACGTTCATGTCTATTCATGAGCGATGTTCCCTACTCCCCTACGGCTGGGTTTGGCACCGCTCCGACCCGCAGAATATGTGTCACGGGATGTATTAACGGAGCTATTTCGCTTTCAATCACGTAGCTGATCGATCGTTGTCTATTCCGCTAATTATGTGAGACCATTATATATCCATTCGATCGATTAGGTAAATGTTAGATTGAAATATACAGTTTCCGGCGTAATTTGATGGAAATATACGATATTTAACCCCCTCTAATCCAGAGCTACTTTCAGGACAACTTAAATTTCAAGACTTGTCATTTTAAAATTGTGAATTTTTCCTACTCAATCATAATTATTGAGGCAGCTACATATTTTGCCATTAAATTTTACAGCTCAAAAGAACACGTAGTTTAAATCTTTTATGAATTGCGCTGAAAATGTATACTTTTGATGTTACTTAGAAACAACATTTGGTAGAAATGGGTTAACATAATGAAAGCACTTGTCTACTTCCACACTTAATCATGTCTACCGGCCCAGGTGTGGGGACATAATGCCAATTTCAGGGCTTTGAATATATGTCGCGGAATGTTTTAACGAAGCTATTTCTCTTTCCATCACGTAGTAGTGGATAGCGATCGATCGTTGTCTATTCCGCTAATTATGTGAGACCATTATATACCCATTCGAGCGATTAATTAAATGCTAGATTGAAATATAAAGTTTCCGGCATAGTTCTATGGAAATCTATGATGTTTAACATAATGAAACTACTTGTTTACTTCCACACTTCATTATTTCTACCGGCCCAGGTTTCGGCACATATAATGCCATTATCGAAGCCTTGAAAGTGGCATTATGTGAAGAAATAAGAAGTAGTCGGTAAAAATAAAGAAGTGTGGATATAGACGAGTGCTTTTATTATGTTAAACTTTAGTTTAGTTGAAAATATTTTCTGGGGGGTTGTTTCCACGAGAAGAGAAGGTGCATTTTAGGGGGGGAGGCTCTTCTGAAGGGGACGTATTATACCCTATCTTCCATATACATTTCAAATAACTGGGGGGTTTGTACCCCTCGAAATCCCCCACGCTTTACTCATCACAGGCATGCATAGAAATACTTTATGGAGGTCCCAACATCTACCCGATCTTTTGTACAGAGGTTTTACAAAATTATATTTTTTCAGAGTCAACGAAATAGAGATGGGATTTTTCCAGTTTTCTAATTTTCCAATCCGTGGAAATATACAATCTCTTTTTCATCAACTCAAGATGTCCTTCCACCTTATCTCGCCTGCCCCTATTATTTTGATTTTTTATTTTAAATTTTGAATGTTATCATCAGTCATATTCGACGCTCCCCTCCACTCATATTTCTTATTAACATACAATTCCATGCCTACATAATGCTTTTCCTTTGAGTCCTTCATAAATTTTTATAAATACTCAAATTACATGATATTATTTTCTACAAATGAATTTTAATCCCACTCGGATTTCAATGTTGCAACTCATTCTTCTGGGTGATGCTGTAACATGGGTGGGAGAAAAAGTTATTTTGTGGAATATTGCACCTAATTAATTAAAAATTGACAAATTCCACTCCAAATCGCTATAACCTTGGGATTATATGGTATCTTCTGCGGACTCTGATAGAAGAAAAAATTGCATGCAACCACCCCAATCGGTCGTCATAGCCAGTTGGCTATGACAACCAGCATTGGCGCTGTTGGATACTGGGATTTCAGTCTATTAGTCCAAGTAGTGGCAATTATTTTAGATATGCGACCCAGCATTATCCTGTATCGATTCCTATTCCTCGCCCATCTTGCATATGAATCATTCATTAAACATAATATATCATCGGATATTTAATTAACCAACTATCTTACGTGGATATGATGCGGTACGTGCACGAACGTGAATGATCAACTAAACAATGCCTCTGAGTAGATTCAAAGCAATGAAAAAACATCGAAATGACGAAGCTAAATTCCGCACAATGTGGCTATTGCTTCAATGATTACCAATCGATGCAAAGTTTTTATAGCGGATGTGAAACGGCGAAAATCTTCATGACTTGCATGAGCGGAGTTCCCGCCCCAAACGGATTTGGCACCTCTCCCATCTGCAAAGCCAGCAGAATATGTGTCATTGGATGTTAAACGACGCCATTTCGCTTTCGATAGATCGATCTTTTGCCTACTTCTACTAGTAACGTGAGACCATTAAATCTTCCCTCGATTTATTTGGTAGAAAAAGATTTTTGTATATCTGGGACCTTGAATCCGGTTCAAAAATGATGAAAATTCATAAGTAGCTTCATTTATACTCAAAGGAATATAAAATTATATTTAAATTCATTTAATCATGTTAATATGTCAAGTTGGTTGAATAAAAATGAGCCCTACTTGAAAGGTCATCGTCACTATCATTCGACAAACTTATAATTGGTTGACGTAGCTCTCCGCTCAACTCTGCTATCAGCTATCCTTTCATGCTTAAGCATTCCTAGTCCTTTCGAGCGAATATGCTAAACTCATCTGTGACGAACCCAGAAATTTATAGATATCCTCCGTACACCAGATCTTTTGAAAAAATTCCGATATTTTATTTTAATCAGAATAATTTGAAAATTTTCACAGGCCATATTAGTTATTTAATTTTTGCACCGCCTAATTACCCATAGAAATAATAGACGAGAAAAATTACTATGATTTGAATAGATTAAGTTAGTTTTAATTCATTTGATTTTTATCCTTGACCGATTATAAATTTTAGAAATTACAAACCCCTTATAAGATTAAGCCAGTGGAAATGGGCCTTATGTTTTGTTTCTCGAACGAAAATAGGGAGATACGATTTAGATATTAATAGTAGTTTTACTGGTAGCATATCAACTATTTTTCCAAGCATAGAAATAAATTGTTCATACCTATTCAGAACTTCTCTTTATTCGTGATTTTTTACTGATGCATGAGAACCTATATATTTCATTCATTGCCTTGAAGGCTACTCGATATTACCTGACTTCATTTTCATTTATATAGAGTATTTTTTTATAGCCTTGACTAAAAATAAGAACTATTTGTGCCAAAGGTTAGAGCGCTCAAGTAAAAAAAAACTAATAAACTCTTGAATGGTCAATGTAAACGTTATATATTCACTGTAATAGTTCCTTGGAGTTTGAATCGAGGAATTGGAATCAGCCAAGAGAAAGTCGGAAAATTATTTACGGAGAATCGATGGCCAGCATTTGGAGGAGAAAATATTAAGCAGAAATGATAAAGGAGGAGAATTGAAATATGTATTTCATACTGGTTTGATGGTATTTATGGAGAGTTTAAACGGAATTAAAATTTACCATATTTTACGAAATGAGTCAATGAAGCGCAAGTGTCAAGAAGAACGACCTGACGGAAAGGTCAACGCTGGACTTTTATGGGCACAAAAAGTCATCCAAAGCGCCCTTGCCTTGAGGTTAAAAGACATGAACTTGAATTGCTCATAAAATCCAAAAGAGAAAGAAAATTATCAATATTTTCCCAAATTTTCAATCAATATTTTCCCCCAATAAACGAGCAAAAATAATATTTCGAGTGGTCGAATTTCTTCTCATTGGGATAGCCTGTTTACACATTTTCCTCCATGAATCATGTGAAAAATAATTAACATTCATCCTCAGAAAATATTTTGGTGAAAGTCTATCCCCGCTGCTGCTGTGATAGTTCAACAGACGTCAAATTCTAAAGCATCCCTCAAGTTTATTACGTGAAGAATAATAGTAGAATTAGGTGCTCACTAGAGAAAAAAAATGCTAGTTTACAACATGGTTAGATTTTAAGTGTCTTTCATTGCTTATTAGTTATACTCATTTCCGTATCGTTATCTAAATAATTTCATTAAAATCTATTGATTTCCATTATTACAACGAGTTTAAGCGTTCGTCAGAAAATTTGTTAAAGTTTGGAAATATTTCAATATGCCTCTCAGAAAACCCTCCTTTAAGAAACCTTAGTTCAATTCATTTTCTATTTTTGATGCATCAAAAAAATACCTATGGCCCGCCCAACAGGCTACATAAAACAAAACACATACTCGAATTCCATAATGGGAATAGAAAACTAAAACCTTGTATATATTGCTTTGAACCTTAACCCCTTATCATTGACATTATGGTAGATGCCTTTATTGGAAAACGCCCTTGTAATTTAGAGCCTTTAAGATTGAAAACCACGATACTCAATCGAAAAAAAACTCAAAAATTAATATTTCTCAGGCGAGAAAACTAGGGCTTAAGTGGGAGTGATTCCAGAAGTCTAATCTGTTTTTCGCTTAATTAGCATAGTAATGAAGTGTGATTATACCTTTCAAAGATCATAAAGCAATCCTCAATGAATTCCTGCTTGTGGCAACGGTCCAGTCGACGCTTCCTCCTTGTGGTCACTCATTTATAATGCCAGGCTCGCCTATCCGCTAAACTTGAACTACACGAGCGAATCCGTGCGTTCCAACACTTTCCCTGGGTGATATGACAACCACGTCCCAGACGAGAGTCCGTGCTCCTGCAGGAGAGAGAGAGAGGTTTCGATCTGCGGTCTACTGTAAATTATCTTTTGACAATCGGAGAAAGTAATGTGGTCAGCAGATGGAAAGCTATAACATCATCGTGAGTCTTTATCTGATTCAGACGCAATCGATCTCGTTAATAGGTTCTATAGAAAAACACAGGTTCAATAAGTGGGAGGGATTTCAAACAATCACACGACAAAATTTGATGTTTCCTCGATATTCTACTTTCATCAACAACCTAGTCCGCAAGTCACCTAAATAGTCGTGTGGCCGGAATTGGTCTATCATATACACATGTAAAATGCACTAATCTGATCACTTTTTCGTTAATTTGGTTACAAGCTATCACTTTATACTGTAATTTCCCAAACGATATCATGATTCACGCTCTCTAAACACGAATGATAGAATTCAAAGTGAATTATTTAATAAAAGTATCTTAACTGGGACGCGAACCCGAATCTTCCAATTGCCAATAGGATACACTACCAGTCTCAGGGCACCACCGAGTAGACATTAGCCGTTTACCAGTTTGAGAATCCAAAAAATTAAGTACACTTTGTAAAAGACTTGACAGCCTGACCTCTCACTAGCATTTGTTAAAGTCTATTATTATGCCGCGGAAGACGAATCTATATCCGATCGGCAAAATATCTCTCTTATTATATCGTGTCCTGGAAATATAATAGATTGAGATTATATTCTCTGAGATTGTGTTCTCTTTGTCACTCTGAAATATACCTATTCTTATATTCTCCTAAAATCTAAGCGTAACAATGGTAAGAACATGAAGCAAGAGACAAATTACTGCTTGTAACAAGTAGGTACCTAACTTTGTAAGCATTAAATTGCTAGATTACAAATTGATCTTCACGAGGGATGATATGAAAATTCCCATAAAAATCAATTTGCTTGGTCCTACCCGTATCTTTTGGCCAAGCCTGGTTTCATTGAGTGACTGGTAATATTATTGACTGGCAAAGCGCTACGTCCGAGTTCTAATTCCGGCTCAACGATATTATCGATGGCTAATCCCATTCTGGTATTTAAAGTGCGAATTATTATATCCTTATGGAAAATTAGTATAGTTCTAAGGAGATATAACTCGAAGACAAATTAACGAAAAAACAATCGAATTCTTGAGATGCTTGCCTTGAAATTAAAATTTTCATTTAACCAAAACTTGAAGACAAGTTAAGAAAATAGTAATCGAATTGCCGATATTGTATGTATTCTTGTGATGCTTGCCTTGAAATTAAAATTTTCATTTAACCAACTTCTCAATATTTTATTCGTCTTATTTTACGAAAAAACTTTGTGCATCTTATAATTTTTTGACAAACGTAATCAGAAATTTTGAATCTTTTATCTATTTGATAGTTTTATATACAGGCAATAATAACGTCAATTCGTAGACTTGATCATCGATAAATCGATCTCACAGCGAGCTATACATAGAATTTTTAACATGATATTAATTTAATTATTTAAATGATCCAATTAATTTTTAAAGTTCCGAATGACAGTTCACGATTGTAGGTAACATTGAATTCCGATGATATGTCTGTCCAAAGGAAGAAAGGACTAATTGGAAAAAAATGGTTAATTTTCGTTTTTTTGTAGTGGTAATGAGAATATTATTGCAATTTAAATCTGCGGGTTATAAGCACACTTCATATTTACAACAAAAGTATATATTGTGATATTAATATTGTATTTTCAATTCATCTGCGGTCTTAAAAAGTACTCGATATGTAAGTAACTACTTTCTGGAAAGTCGTTAAAACACGTAATCATTTATATTTCGTATAAATTGACTTGGTTTTACCCACTCAACCTTATAAGTTTTTTAGCCATCAATGATTTGTTATAGAATTACATTTTGAGCTCAAGTAGAAGTACAAAGTTTTTTTTATAAAATACAACCAATTTATCGTCAAAAGAAATGGCTTTGGTAAATTTTCTAGTCATCAGCCATATTAACGACAATATGATTTACGTATTGCCACTCTTTCGTGTATTCTGTCTCGGGAAAATAAATTATTGCTATTTCTCTGATTAAAAATATCCGTGTTGCCTGTATAGCGTATTTTGTAACGACCGTCACCCAAAAAAAACACAACCGATGCGGGACCCTAATGTGTATTTTTTCCAGTTTATAGTCCGACCTTTTGCATTTTAAGAGCAAGTTATTGTTCATGCCTCTTTAATCCCAAGGCAAGGGCGCTTTGGATGACTTTTTGTGCCCATAAAATGCCAGCGGTGACATTTACGTCAGGTCGTGCGATGAAGTGAAACTCACTTTTTCAAGAACTCCTGCCGTCTTGTTCCTTGTTTCCGCTGGGGCTGAAATTTGGTCAATATTCCCACCATAGACCTCCACTTCACATCCTGTATAATATATCCTATCCTTAACAGTCTGTTAAATATCGCTTTCACGTGTCGCAGTTAATATTTCAATAGGACGGGTTTGTTAGCAATTTTCCCCTACAGAGTTGAAAACGTGGAAACATGTTCGTATCAACACGTATCCATCACACGTCCATCCATTATACCGTGATGTCCACAGACGACTCGTATATCGTAACGTCTGCAGAAATCCATCAGCAAACTTGAACAAAAGTCCTTGCTATAATAAAGATTTCGCTATGTTAATTGATTTATTTATTAATTAATAATGGCCTCGGTGGCGGCGGGGTTAAGTCTTCGACTGCCAAACAAGAGGTCGTGGATTAGAGTCTCGCCTGGGTTGGTTGTCCCTATCCAGGGCATGATTGATCGTACTCGTGTAATCGTTGAATTTATTGAATTCCTCGATGTAAAATGGTCAATATGTGCTGCATTAAGTGGTATTGGAATAAATAATAATATTAACTATTCCTTGAATTCTCTGGGAAGTCTTTAGTACGTCTTCGCTTCAATGATTAATTCTAAATTGAAGTATTTTTGTAATAAGTATATTAGACAAACGGTCAATAGGAGAATTTATTACACAATTAGAGGGGTATGGTTGAGATTTTTGGGTGCACATCCATGTATCAAGCTGCCTAAATCTTATATGAGGTATGACGAGACGCATGAATATTTGCTCAATGCAAAGGCCTAGGTTATCGGTGCACCTTTGAAGCCTTATTGCACTAGCTTCAGAAATAAGCCACGGCGGCAATCCGAATGTGGATCATTGACGTCCAGCGGTGGCCTGTCACGATCGAGCACTTTTCCTTTCGAAGACTGTTGTCTGAAAGCGTTCCTCTAACCTGATTAGCGATTTCACAATAATCGATCTGCGCGTTCATTTAGACGAGAGTGAAGACAAATCTCAAGGATAACTTTATCCATGAGGACCCATGACATTTCGTTGCGATTATTGTAACGACCTGTGTCTCTTATTGGCTCGCATAGACTTTTGTTAGATTTAACTATGCCTTTTGTCTTGCCCTTTATTGCCCCCGCGGGTAACGGTAAAGAAGGTACTGAATCCAAAAAGAGCTTCTCATTTAGCATCGTCCATGAATTATACACCCATTTAACGAAATTTCAGCATGAAATTACTCCCGAGCATATGCTGATCTAGGGGGGGGGGGGGAACGGGGGCACGTGCCCCCCCCCCCCCCCCCCCCCCAGACCCTTGAAAAATATGCAAGATTTGTAATACGATCCCATTATCATTGCGCTCGTTTTGCATTACGAGGAATTCTTGTGCCCCCCCAGAAAAAAATCCTGGATACGGCCTTGCTCGTGCCCTCCCACCCAGAAAGAAATCCTGGATTCGCCCCTGCTCCCGAGTATGAATGGATTTTTAGATAAATTAGTAAGTCAAAACAGATTAAAGATGTTCACAGATGCGTAAAAACTAAAACAAATACATCAAAGTGGGCGAAAAGGCGTTAAATTATTTCATGATGCGGTATATTTTTAAAATAAAGTCCACGAATGTTATATAATTAGACTGAGATTAAAAAAGTTAGGCTCTCTTCCACAGATAGATATTCAAAGCGCCAACCTAACAGCATGGTAATATTGACGTTGGCTCCTTAACTTTTGTTTTAGTACTATTAAGTAATAATCTGTTGAAATTTTTCCAGTTCCTACCTCAAGTACACTATAAATCTACAATAATCAAAATCTAATCCTGTGAATTAGAGATAAAATACGGTGAAACTGCAATAGCTTTCCCGGGTAGATGAGGGAAGTTTTTCAGTAATAATGGCGTGAATTGAAGCTATAATTCTCTTGCATAGAACCTGAAAGCTGCCTTACAACGAGGTCCGCAGGTAACTCTTTTGCGGGCTACGAGAAACCGATTCCTGCTCTAAATAACGGTATTATCCTCCCTCCAGTGGCATTAGCAGAATCTACTCTTTGCTCTGCTGTAAGAAAAGTGTGAGGATTAAAAAAATTCAAAATATCTTCTGTATCGAGACTGCTGGAGGTAACGAGACGGATCAATCAGCTTAATGTGCATTCATGTTGCAAGAGCTAAAATTAAGTTGTATGAGTCATGCGGTGACTCCGACTCCAACACTGTGATTAACAACAGGAAAAAGTGTAGCCCAACTAAAAGTTTTTAAAACATTTCAGTTCTCGAACACGCCAGGTTTAATTTTAAAAATAGCAGTTCTTGTCTCAGGGAGTACTCGAAAAGCGAATAAGCGAAGATTTATTTTGCATTTCACCAATGTTAATTTCATCATGGGCTCATTTTCCCGGATAGGGGAATGGAATTGATAGAGAAAGAACGGGATCAATGTATGTAATAAAATAAGGTGGGCTATGTTTGAAGCTAAAAAAAGGGAAATAATTTACCGTTAACAAATAGTATTGACTTTCCCATACGTTATCTTAAAGTTGCATAACTTTTGAGAGAGTATACCATAACTATTGTGGTCTTAAAAGCCTCTAATGCACAAAAATACATAAAGTATATGCGAATATTGAAACTTCCTTTTATTGATAGTATTATCTTAGTTAATTTATCACCCTGGGAAGGCCTGCTTGGAAGTGAAATAACCAGTCTTGAATCCACTTATCTTAATTGCTTTTGTCACTGAAATTATTTCCCTTTTTTAGCTTCATACATAGCCCACCTTATTTTATTACATCCATTGATCCCGTTCTATCTCTATCAATTCCATTCCCCTATCCGGGAAAATGAGCCCATGATGAAATTAATATTGGTGGAAGGCAAAATAATCCTTCGCGCTGGCATTATTCGCTCACCTGAAAAGGAGAAGAGAAATTATGGAAATTAATCCTTGAAACAATTTTTGACAGTGAAAATATTTTGATTAAAGTATACCGGGACTAGCCACGGTGATAACTTAACGGAGTCACCCGCAATGCACAAATCGAGCGAAAATTCCTCAGAGAAAAAAATCATTATCTTTGACGGATTCGAACGCGGATTCCCCAATAACCGGTCGAGTGCTCTAGCCAGTTAAGCTACTCTCACACAATTTATGTGTTGTGGGTGACTCTGTAAAGTTATAGTGGCTAGTCCCAGTATACTTAAATTGGTCAAGAGCGAACACCTCTAGTGCTCAAAGTTCGGGCTTCGTTCTCCGGCTGTGGCGCAGTGCACACGACTTGGACTGCTAGTCGTATAATATACCAAGCAGTCCAGACCATCTTGTCCGGTATTGTCCACAAATTTCCACAGAGGGAAAGTACGCCTCAGTACCCTAATTAGTTAAAGAACCCGTCCTGAAATCGAGGGATTCAGATTCGAATCCCGGTAAAGGCGAATGATTTTTCAATGTGGAATTTTGATTTTTATTCTTGCCCTCTAACGACATAATTTTCCTTCTTATATTATAATTCTCCATAACCAACTAAGGTATTCCTTACTGTTCTATAACACGATGCTGTCACAGTTATAGTCTGGAGCATGGTGTCTTCTCCGAGTAGTTTCCGCATTGGGTGAAACGCTTGCACTCCCGGCTGAAGGATCTATGATTTCCAGGTCCTCGCGAAATGATTTTAGTACATCGGGAATCTGTAAGCAATCAGTTGAGCCCCAGGGGCACCGATCCTTATTCAATGGAAAGGGTGATCGTTCTATTTCTCGCAATTGATCAGCGGAAGCCACATCGGAAAAATTAGGCCCATTTCAAATTGGAAAATATGGTAAATTTTAGTGGATTTATCTTTGACGAGCGTAAACAGTCGGAAAGGAGTGCAATGCATCCAACATAGATTACGTGGTCCTAAGAAAACTTGGAAGTTGACTATCGCGATTCAATTTTAAAGGGTTCGTTGCTCAACGAGTGAGTATCTTTGAACCGATCAAGTTGTCAATCGATTTTGAGGTTTTTAAGCACTTTTAATACTGAAATTGCCTGTGACATTTTTTCTCTCGCAATGATTTCAATCGGTTTTGAATGCTTGATTATTTCACACCACTGGCTAATACGCGTTGAATTTTACCTCCACCGAAAAAAGCAGCCTTTGAATTGAGATACCGGAATGTGTGATGGATTTGGTTATCATAAGATATATAAATAAAAAGTGGCACATAGTTTGCTTTCCGGCAAGTAATGAGGCACAGAATAACATTTAAAAAATTGAAAACTATGGTGCACACCATTGAACGAATGGATATTGACATTTTCTTTCTCTAACGTACCAGTTTGACTGCCATGTCTTCTTCGCGTTATCTATTGGAGCTAGAAGATAACCTTCGGAATGAGTTATCGCTAACACCTGATAAACGGAGGTATGCGCAACAGCTGGCATGATTTCGTAAGTTCAAATCGCAAAGAGTAAGTCCATGGATGAGTCGTCATAACTCACAAAAGAAATATTTAGAAGTATTTGAATTACGAATTTTGTTTGTTTCGTGTACTTATGGCCATTATAGAAGCTTTCAATGAATTTCAATGACTCTGAAACACCATGTAACATTTTTTATAGATGAAAATAAGTAAAAACCTTTGTCGTTATAAAAATAAGCCTGGGTAATCCGCAAAATTAAAAAATAAAATAGCGAAAATCTTCAACGTGTTCATTTTAGAAGTAGTTTGTCACTAAATGCACCAAAACTTTATTTTATTGCGCACAATTAATTTGTTGATGCGTGAGCAGGTAAAAGCTTGGTTCGCAGGTCCCACAAAGCATATATTTGCTAGCAGGTGTCAATTATACGCAAGCGCAGTTTATTGTACACACGTCGAACTTAATTTTGAACTTTGAACGCCAAAAATGTTTGGTCACTTCATTATTTATTCCAAGTGGAATATATGGAGGATGCACCAGTCCGTCCCGTTGAAGCTTGATTGTTATTCGCAATTTGGGTGCATTTTAATCGGTTTTCATGAATGCCCACGGCGCGGCGTAGACTGCTGAGCGATCCATTCATTGTCAATGTTTACTAGACGGTATTCAAAATCGTGAGGAATAACAATGAAGAGTTGGCAAAAGCCAAAAAGTTGATAGATTACCTCATCACGAATATAAATTCCGGTGTACAGCCCTAATAGGGTGGTTTCCTAATTTTTTTAAAATCTCCTAAATCGAAATATTATTAATCCCGGAGTACGTCTTTCACCCTTATAGATTTTTAAATGGCGATATCTATTTTTCGCTATTAAATGAAAAGTGAAAAATATCAAGCGCGCGAAAACGCGACGGCTAAGTATGAATTCTGGGAAAAGCCCGTTGTGACGTCATTCTGGTTCCGGCTTCCAGCGTGTGAGGCCACCTTGGTGCGAGGCTATGAGCGCCACTACGATGCAGGCTGCTAGCAGGCAGCAGAGTACCCTGCTAGCAGGTAGCGCTTGGCTTTAGGATTATAAAGGATTATTAATTGAAATAAGGGTTATTAATTCCCTATCAAACTAAGGAAACTTTCCGACCACAGGCAATTTTAATAGGTGATTATTAAGAAATGTTTCCCTAAGCTCTTGACCACATGCATGCATTGGTAATCTCAGATGATGTAAAACTCCTGACTAATCGCATATAATCTAGGTCCCTGTGAGGTCACGTATTGACATCGCATGGGCGCCAATCTGGCCTTTTTCAAATGCGGTTAAAATTGACCATTAACATTCGTCTAAACTGGGATTTCTAAAAACAAATAATTCGTATATTATGAATATCCTAATGGTGGGTAACGAATCGCAATCAATGCTTTTCATTTTTTTCTTTGATGAAGGAAACTACCCTATTGTAGCTTCTTTCCCAGTGAAATTCGGATCGCTTTACTCGTCAGCGACAAGAGTGGTGACTTAAATAAACTCTTTTTAATGCTTAGCGGGTGACAACACATCTGCAGTCCGACTGGAGAATCCTCTAACGTAATATCCGTGACTAATCCCACGCCATTTTACTGTATTTTTGCTTGATGTTGCTCCCCTCAGGTATTTACCGTCCGGTTTCTCTCTTCCAAATCCAATAGTGGGTGTTGTAAACTTTCTAACCATGACTGATTCTGACCCTCCCACTTCCGAGTTTTCAAGGTGCCTTCTCACCACCGTAGTCACTACATGCATCGGAAAATGTGATAAGAGTGTTATGTTTCCTTGTCGAAATATCGCCGGGTGTGTCGTTTTTCTTCGACTCTTGAGAGCGCGATAACCTTATCGGTTGAAGCAACGGAAGCCTTAACAACAATTAAATGGTCTTGCAACTAACGTAATTAGATTTATAGCAGATAAAAAATGAGCGCACCTGTTTCCTTTCTATTTTATAGTTTTTTAGGATTTTATTTTATTTTGGGCTATTTATTTTGTTTTTAGCATATTGTCGTTCAAATGGAAATTATGTTTTTAATCAAAAGCAATTAATCTAAAGTCATGGTCAGTGATTTAAAAATTGTCCATAGGCACAAAAAAAGTATCCATACACACACCATATATATCTCGCCCTCTTCATGATCCTACTATTACGACATTTTTGTACGTGATGCGGGAATTACAATAATTTAGAGAAAAATATTTTAAGCTTTCTTTAGAACCATTCGAAGGTGTCCCGCGTTAGAAATTTCCTTACTCGTGTTATTACATCCTATAGCGGGGAGTAATACTCGCCCGTCCCTATGAGTTTAATGCTGTGAATAACATCGGCTTCTCAAGAATGACCATGAACGCAGTTGCCGGAGGTTCTTTCTTTTACTCATTTCCAAACACCGCTTGTTCCTAAGTAGCATTTCTCCATCTCTCTTTCGAGGACTGACCTTTTCTAATAGATTTGGAATGACATATACCCGTTTCCCAGAATACAGATATCCCCCATTCCACCCAGATTAAGGCCATAGCTGGGACAATATGCTTTATAGTCATGCATCATCAGGGGCGTAGCTAGGAATAAAGTCTAGGGGGGTTTTAGGCGCTAAACACTGGGGTGTCTGAGGGTGTGGAATACCCGACAAGGGAAGCGGGAGGTGCGGGGGCCCTCCCCTAAAACAATTTTCAGATAAATGGTTCAATATGATGAGTTTTACACCCTTCTGAGGGATACTTTATTAATTTTTTACGTTATTCTATAAGTAATATTAATCCAACTAAGTAAAATGGATTAAATTTAAAAATTTCTCTGAGCTCTGGTGGGGGGGGGGCTTTATCCCCCAAAAGCCCCCCCTCGCTGCGCCACGTTGTTCATCATAACAGCTCATAGTATGTTTGAGGACAATATTTTTTTTTGATGAGCCACTATGAATTCCAAAATGTTGATGTAGGCTTGGCTACATAATATTCTAGGCCACCATCATCAGTCATCAATCCTTAAATTGATCTCCCCTCGATTTTATATTTACGAAGTATTTTTATGTTCTATCATTTACCTAGTATGTCTGCTCATTTATGGGAAATAATATTTTTTAAATTCAATAAACACAAAACTTTCATTGTTATTTTCGGGCGCTAAAGCCTCGCTTGAAAAATTACCTTACGTTGTAAAGTTGATTTACTGACTGACGGAAACATCTAAAGAAGAGGTTTTATGTTTAAGCTTTATCTGCGTGTGTTCAAATGATAAAATTAGAGCAATATTTTGTGAAGATATACGTTGACTGCATGAAACAGGTTTTTTGGAAAAATACGTAAATACTTTTGATTACGTAATCAGAACACATTGTGTGGACGGTGGGAGGGAAGCTTTTCTTCTTGCGATTTTTTCGTATCATCCACCGCGACACGATACCAGGCACGGCACTTGACAGAAGAGGATATCGGCACTGGACTTAATAAGAAATAGGCCATTAGGTTCGGCACCTACATTGGGCAAGTACAAAACATATATATTGTAACAGTATGGAGTAAAATTTGACTACTACGGGTGATTCAATTTATTTTTGTCTCATAAAAATGAAAATCAATCAACTTCCTTTTCCAATACAAGGCTTAAAGGTAAATCAATGTGCAAGAGATATACTCAACCACCGAAATATTCATTTCTATTAAATATCCATAGCAGAATTAATGGAATTATGAATGCAAGGGAAAAAATTGACTCATAATACGCTGCTTCCTTTCCCCGGTATGGTTAAATATTTCCTTACTTTTGGACTAATATAGTATATTTTATCAGATTGATGTACTGAAAGGGTTAAAAGCCATAATTTTATTCTCTGAAAAAGTTATCAATATTTACAATGATTTTTTTGTTAAATTTACTGTATATTCCAGTTTTCTTGTGAAAAATTGTTTGGGGATCCCTTTGTTACTTGCGTGCAATGGAACGCATGGGGGCGTAATTTTTAGGGTAGAGAAGCAGAGAGATGAGTGGTCTTGCGAGGTTGCCTTATCTACTCCATGATACTTGTTTTATTGGATGTCGTCTATAGATTTCATGATGCATGTTCATTAGCAATCAATGATTTCGCTAGTAATTTGTTGGCTGTCTACACCAGGCGCTGCATCCATTTATAAAACTTTGCCAAAAAATATATTCATTTGGGACAATTCTTAAGATAATGCAAGGTATTACCTATAAATTACTGTAATTCTTTGATAGTTTAATGAAATCTCAAGTTAAAATACGATACAATAGCAAACGCGATGAAATAATACCGTGCACTAATCCTTACGCATTTGAATTAGCGGCAATATAAAGAAGCTGTTATGAGAAATTCAGTTGACGGTGAAGAAGTTCATGACTGATTTGTTCTATAAAAACTCAGATCAATATCTCCACAAGTAATAGATAGTAACTTTTGCTTATAATTCAAACATACTATATCGCGTTTGCAAAATGTTTCTCTCTATTAATGTTAATTAGCACTTATACGGAGATTGTGTTGATAAAAAAAGACTGCCACACTGCGTAGCCAGGGCAAGGTCTTTCGCAGAATTGCCGAGTAATTATTCCGGGTTCGCGCTTAGTGTTGTTTTACTTGAATTGTGGTCAGCGTAAATGTAAGCGTGGAAAACCTAATTCAATGCCTGTATTCACTTCTTTCGAAATGAGCTTATGTGCCCTGTGTACCTATCTTACCCCATCTTTTGGTGTGAGGCTTATCACTGCGCTTAGGTCTTCCTTCGATTCTTGTTGATACCGTTCCGTGTGATGGAATACCGCAATTAGATTAAGAAATTGGACTTACTTGTATGATACTGTGCTCCTTTTTTATATTGAATCTGTGAATGTGTTTCGGCAATTAGTGTGTGTCCCTTATACACCGAGGATAACTTCTACATTGGGAAATAGTTAAGCTGCACAAAACCTCTATAAGAATTTAAGCTATCAGCAATGGAGCCGACTGCACAGCAAATACAGGAACTTCGAACTAAGTTTCTTCAGAAATTAGAGCAGCAGACTCCAGAATCTGGTAAGTGATGCTCCATTTAAATTCTTTTACTCATTTTGGTGTCACTAATCTAATTGCAAGTATTTTCAAGGTGGTGTTCACCCAGCTGATCTTGCTAAAATAAAGAACGGAGATGCTTGGCTTAGACGTTTCCTTACGCACAATGATTGTGACATGAAAGAGACATTAGATATGTTGTGGGAATCGGTAGATTGGAGAAATAGAGTCGGTGCCAATGGTATGAGTATTTTTATGTTATTTCCTTTTGTAGTGATCTTTTAGTTGTAAGCTACTGCTTGCTTGTGAATTGCATGTTATCTTATGTAGTTAGAGGTGAAATATAGGGTAAGACCTTAAATACATGTTGTTTTTTGGCTTTCACTGTTATGTGGTACCATATATTGGAGTTTTTCCTTATTGCCGTCATTATGGAGAAAACACTCACATAGTTACAACAAAAGAAATGCCTCAATGTTTTCATCTGTCACTTTTAGGTTCCAAACGTTTCCTTTCGCAAAGTTTTATTTCGGCATTTGTATTGATTTTTTTTTCTTTTTTGAACATATAAGTTCATTTTGAAGTTTTAATTCATTTTACTTTTTCACTGGTCTGCATTTTTTTGGATTCTAGATGGTTATGCAATGAGGAACATTGGCGGGTTGAGAAAACCGTTCAATTAGTGATCATTTGTATGTTCAGTATCCCAAGATTTGATGTTATATGCTTTTCATGTTCATTTCTGAAGCTTCCGAATATTGTGCATGTATTTCATCTAAATTCATATTTCAATGTCTATTTGGATGGATTGAATGTAACAGCCCTGGTTGCTTAAGTTCTTTTCCCTAATTCTCCTTTGCCATTTTGCCATAAGTTAATTTTAAAGCTGCTCCACCATTTCTTTTACCTTACCCCATCAGATTTAGCAAGTGATTAACTCTGTTCCCAAATTCATGAGGTTAAAATTTTCATTTCAGAAATAACTGAAAGTTCAATTAACAGGAACTTTTTAGAAGGTGGAGTCTTATTTGTCCGAAGTAAAGATAAAGATGGCAAGCCATTGTTAATTCTTAAAGTTAAGAAGCATTCCAAGAACCACGGTGATGCTGAAGGTCTTAGGAAATATGTTATTTACTGGTTTGAGCGATTGGAAAGGTTTGTTGCTGAAAGTTTTTATTTATTTTTTTTTTTATTTTTGTTTGACTTAAATTGATCCTCGGGGTCACCCAGCTTAAATTTAATTTTGTTTTCTCGCTTATTATTTCAGGCTCACAAAAGGGGACCAAGTTACATTATTCTTTGATATGGCTGATGCTGGTCTATCTAATTTGGATATGGATTTAATTAAATATCTTATTGGAATGTTTAAAACAAATTACCCCTATTTTCTTAATTTCATATTGGTGTTTGAAATGCCCTGGGTTATGAATGGTAAGAGAGGTGAAATTTAACTTGATTGCGATGCAAGTATTTGTGTGAACTTCATTTCTTTAAGAAGAAAGGAATCTCGTTTTAATTACAGCTGCTTTTAAGATAATCAAATCAATGCTTCCTGCTAAGGGAGTTGAAAGGCTCAGAGTTGTGAATAAGTCGAATCTGAAAGAGTATGTTGATCCTGAGAATGCACTGAAGTGTTGGGGTGGAAAAGATGATTACGAATTTGTTTTTGAGTCAGAGCAGTTACCACCACCTAAATCTGGTAGAGGCGATGATACCAGGAAAAAGGTTGGTGATCCAATAACATGAGCGAATTCAAAAGCATTTGGTAGTGAAAGCATTATTTTCCTATTTCTTTTGTATAGTCCATTTGATTTGCTTAATTTATTTTCTTGGTTCCTAAAAGGTGACATTTGCTGAGAATTCACACAGTGACATGAGCGGAGATGCCAGAAATGACATGAAAGCCTCTGATTCTATGTACTCAGGATGTAAGATGATTTCTCACGTTGTTAGACTGTGGCATGGCTATTTAGATGCTGCATGATATTTCTTTTTACTACATTATGTAGCTCTGACTTACTCTAGTTTTCCATTCCATTATAGCCAATTTGGTCAGTATTTCTCCAAGTGACTTCCTAAACTTTGTAAATGATGGTTCTAATTTGATGGGGACAATCACGCTCACCAACATTAGCGACGGATGTATCTCATACAAGGTGAGGAAACAAATTGGTTTCAAAATGATATTGCTAGTCTCTTCTAACAGCTGCTCTGTTTTGTCTTTCATTTCACATTCTATATCTTATACTTCTTGAATATTCGATTGCTATAATGTCTATGAAGTATAATATTTTCACTCAGACCTATGTCAAGCATTAAATCAATATTTTGATTTGGTTTCCAAAGGTCTAACAGGTTATATTTAACAATAGAAATTGATCTTTAATTTCTTGCTCCAACGAAATCTATATTGTCATTGTGTGATATACTCTTTGTCAAATGTAATGAATTTTTAATGTATCACCCATCATCTTGATTGTTTTACAATGTCATCATATGCCATTCACACTACAAGTGTTGAAGCCTACATCTCAAATTCAAGGATACCTCGTCTGAGGTCATGTCACAATTTATCCCAATTTAACCATTGCGGGTATGATAGTCTATCAATTGCATCTTTGAGACTATAAGTGATGGTCATTTAATTGCATGTTTTGCCAAAAAGTAATCCTATAAACCCATATGTATTTGTAGAAGTTCACTGTAGAGTCCTTTTAATTGATATTGGTGTGCCTGAACATCATTTGAGGCCTTTTGGTGGCTGTAAAAGTTTCTGATCAACCTTAGATATCTACATAGTTTTATATACTGATACTTACTTTGCTAATTATTTTCAATGTTTGCATTTCATCCACTCAATCAGATCAAAACTACCACTCCTGATAAATTCCGTGTGCGACCTAGCACAGGCACATTAACAGCTGGGTCAACAGTAAACATCACCATCATCCTGCAGCATGGCTATCCGATACCAGCATATTCTAGAGATCGATTCCTGGTGATGTGTCTGCCCATTGAATCGTCTTCCTTGGACTCTCAAGAGCTTTCTGAACTGTGGAAGGTATTAATACTGGGAAATGAAACAAGATTGTACTGATATTTGGTGGAAACATTTGCAATCTATTTTTTCTGGTTTTAACTGCAACGGCATAATTTTGGATATTGCTGTGAAATAACACTGGTAACATATTTCCTCCCTAGATGTACATAGTATATGCCTCCTTTATAAATCCTTCCTGCCTGGTTACGAGTGGGAAAAGATGCATTTAAAGGGAACAAGACACTATTTTAAGCCTCAAAATAATTGATCGAATCACTTGCCTCCTTCAGTTACGCAAGAGATTACGGAAAAATGCTAGGGAAACAAATGTACATCATTCCATAGTAACCTCATTAAAATGATTCTCCTAAATGGCTGATGCCCTCTCATCCGTTTTCATTTGAAATTGATGATTTTATTTCATATTTTCAAGATAATATCATTAATTTTAATTATACTACTACATAAAATACTGTCATCTGCAGTTATTAAAATAAAAATTATACAAAATGAAATCATCACCAAAGGCTTTTGCCTACAGTTTTCTTGCACACAATTTTGTAGCTGAGGTTTTCCTGGCTATTGTAAAGTACATTATTAAGCAGTGATTGGCTACTCTTACCGAGCCAGGTCTGTCGCTTAATTTGCTATGTCTGATATTCAATGGCGTCGAAAGCTTAAAATTTAACAATGCATGGAATGCAGTGGCCCCTGATAGCTTCTAATGACCACAGTAGTCATTGCAAAACCCACTGTCTAGACTGTGTATCTACCGATTTGATCGATAGATTTTTCTTCCTCATAGGAAAATCTACTAAAATTGGTAGCATATTAATTGCGTAAGCTTGGTTTCGCTGATGGTAGGACCTGCCCGCCTTGTGACGGTGCAGGATTCCTCGTCCCCTCCCGTCCTTCCCCTGGAGGCGTCGTCAGGCTCTCATCGCAGCGGCGCCTCCTTTCCTTGTTCCTTCCCGTCCATCCCCTTCTGGTGGCAGAGGAAAAAAGCTGATCGCATACAGTCCCTGCCCCAGGAGTGTATCCCGCGAGCCCGTCCTAAGAGATTCGTTCCCACTGTCTAGACTGTGTATTCCTGCTTATGTATCATAAATATCACCTTTGATATGCTGCATATCTTGCAGTATTATTAAGAGTATGATTCATAAACTACCTTTAAGTCCATATTCTTATGTTATTTCTCCTTTTTCTCTTATGCTTTTATATATTAGTCTACTTTTATTGTGTGTGTTTTAGTATACATAATGTTTTTCATAAAAAATGAGTTTTACTTGAAGCAGTTACATGTTTAAATTTTTTTTTCTAATGTATGGAAAGTATTGATTTTATTTCTACCTTCTATGTTGCGCTTCATAATTTTTTTGCCAATTAATCGTTTTTTTTCCTATCACTAAGCATAAGAATATTTTCTAAGAATGTGTGTTGCTTCTCCTTTAGCAATGCAATGGTAAAAATGTGGAGCAGCACCCACTGCGATGCAATCTTGGTTCTGGTTCCTGGCCTGCCGATTCTCCTGCACGATCAGGATCTTCTACAATGGCATCAAGTTCTGCAGACGTTGACAAGCAGCTGGCAAATATATTAAGAGGGGTGAGTTGTACATTGCCTTTGCAACCATTTTTCATTCAAACTGTTGTAATAGGTAGTTTAAATTTTCTAGAATAAACTACGGTTGTAATATTGCCATCTGTTGTCTTATCTTAGCATTTCCTGGCATTTAATTTTATTCATTGTGCCATCGTTTCAATATATATATCTTGTTGGATAATATGGCTGTGTATGAGGCACCATTAAGTCTCTTCAAGTAATCCAGAGAAAAACGGTCAGGTCTCCCTTAGCAGATACATATGTTTTCATCAGGATAGAGATAGGCATTTGTGGTCAAATTGGCTGAGCCAGAATTTACATAGAGAACATCAACATGGAAATTGTTGATGCTTTAAATCTGTTAATATTGATAGTAGAGCTTCGTTCAGAATTTGACAATTCTCATAATAAAACAAGGAATTCAATTCGAAGTTTGCAATTAACGTGCAAGCAACAATTATCCATGTAGCTAATTCATATAAACAAAGCATTAGTTGATCGCAAGCCAATGCCGCTGGTAGGGTTATAAATGCCGAAAGGAGGGTGCCAACTACCGTCGGTGTCTGAGATAATGCAGAATGGTCATAAAAGGTTGGTGCTAACAGTGCGTGATTATCTGCAAGACCCTTTTCAACGAATATCCAGAAATAATGCTCCGTACAGAGGGGCGTAAGAGTCTCTTGGGGCTCAGTCCACCAGCCATACTAAGGAGAGCTCCACCGTTTCAAAAGGCTTAACAAGGCTGGATATGAAATGAAGTACAATCACGTTAAGATCAGGGAAATAAAAAACAGGACTGAAAGTCATGGAAATGTCAGATGATATAGGTTATAGTCAGGGAAAAACTTTATAGACGTAGCAAAGAGATGAAAATTGTACTCGAACACACTGAGAATGGTTGCGTTTGAGCTGCAAGGTGGGCATTCTGTTGCTGTCCTGGCTGGGTGTCATGGGCCAACTTGGTACCACTTGACATCATTCCTACTGCTACTGCTCACACTAAGAAAACAAAAATAATGTTGGCCAAACATGTATTTCAGTTTAAAGACCTACACTCCAAGATTCAAATTTAATATAAAATATAGAGGTCAGGAAAAGGAAAAAATTTCACAATTTACCCTCCTGCATTTTTCCATCAAATGTCTATTAACAACTGCTTTACTCTTGACATAAAGTCAGGGAAATTTTGAAATTTCTGATTGGAAATTAGGATGAAGTAAGAGAATTGGGAAATGGAAAGTACATGTGAACCCTGTAATGGCAGGCAAGATTGTAGATTACATGGTAAATCCCTATCATCTCGTAATGAGGTAACTCACTCTTACCCAAAATTGCAATTTCAGAATCAATCAGAAGAATGTGGTAGGAATTGTTAATGAAGATGAAAAGAAAATTCATTCCGCTATTCTCTTATAAGTAAAAATGAAAGGCCCAAAACTTGCCGTCTACTTTTCATAAGGTGGTGGGTTGATAACAGTTCTGGTTGCATTCTTAACCCTTAGGCTGCGGGAATGTTTTTATACGGTTTGCATGCTGACTGCAGGAAAAGCATTATAAAATGTTGGACCATTTCTCAACTATCTACAGCAGTTTCCCAAAATTTTTATTGCTACCCAGATACTTGGGCACTCTCCCTCACTCTAAGAATCATCAAAGGGCTTATATCTCATGGGCCAGCCCTCACAGTTGGGGGTGCTTCCTGGAAATTCCTTTTTGACTGCCTATTTTGTATTGTTTCTTAACCACTCCACACTATAAATGTGCCTGCAAGACTCTTGGCCAGGCTAGGGGGGGAAATATTTCTTGCTTCTCTCCCGCATAGGCTGGTAGCTATAATAGGGTAGTTTCCTTCAAAGAAAATGAAAGGCATTGATTGCAATACGTTGCCCACCATAAGTGTATTCATAACATACAAATTACCGTATTTCTCCGAATAGGGTCCCCCTCTGAATATAGTCCCCCCACCCCTAATTTTGAGGCTTCAGTTTCAGGAAAAGTAAAAAAAATGCGTTTGAATATAGTCCCCCCTGTACTTTTACCACAGGCATTTTTTGAAAAAAAGGGGGGACTATATTCAGACATATACAGTATTTGGTTTTAGAAATCCCACTTTAGACGAATGTTATTGGTCAATTTTAACCTCATTTCAAAAAGGCCAGATTGTAAGGCTGTGCGAGACTCTCGACTCGGCGAGAGTCTCGCCTGGGTCGAGAGTCTTGACAAGAGTCGAGAAGTCTCGCCCCTTCGAGATTTCTAGACACCCGTCGAGACTCCCGGCTCCTCGAAAAAATAAAACTATTTCTATTTTAGGCATTGAAAATAATTTAACAAAAAGATTATTTTAAGACATCTTATATATTTCCAAAACTAAAAATGATTGTAATATAAGATCATCATTGACAACTTAAGCATATTTTATTATTTAATTAACCGAAATTGATAGGTAACCATGAACCTTAGTTACCACAAATAAGCATCGCAAAAAGATATATAAAATTCTATAGATTTAGACTATGATCTCTTCTTTTTTGTTCATTTACAAGTGAATTTTTTGTTATATTACTATAATAAGAAACATTGATGTAAACCTTTCATGCCTATATATCAAAATTATTTCAATTTAATTTTAAGCCCTGATAATGGTTTGTAAATAAACGGAAACGTCGGCAAAATTGACATTTCAGTTTAAAGACCTACACTCCAAGATTCAAATTTTATATTAAATATTGAGGTCAGGAAAAGGAAATATTTTTTTTCCAAATCCCTCGTTGGGAACTCTATTAACATCGTGCACACTCTTCAAAAAAATTGGATGCAGAGGGTAAATCATTAAATAAAATACTTTTATAATGTGAATAAACCCATAAAAGTCGTAAGAAATACCCCAGTAAACTCTATCATTGACTGAGTGCGGTATTCTTCGGAAATTCTTGCCTTGCCCGGGAGTCTCGACCGGTGTGGAGAAATCTCGAAGGGGCAAGACTTCTCGACTCTTGTCAAGACTTTCGACCCAAGCGAGACTCTCGCCGCGCCGAGAGTCTCGTCCTGACAATGCCGAGAAATGAAATTCTTGTCTCGACCGCCGAGACGAGACTCTCGCACAGCACTACCAGATTGGCGCCCATGCGATGCCACTCCATGTGACGTCACAGCAGCCCAGATGCTATGCGAGCAGTCAGGAGTTTTACATTGTCTGAGATTACCAATGCATGCATGAGGCAAAGAGCTCAGGGAAACATGTCTTAATAATCACCTATTAAAACTGCCTATGGTCGGAAAGTTTCCTGCGTTTGATAAGGTATTAATAATCCTTATTTAAGCCAAGCGCTGCCTGCTAGCATGGTACTCTGCTACCTACTAGCATCCTACGTCGTATCAGGGTTCAAAACCTCGCCCCAAGGTCACCTTACTTGCGGCTGTGGGAACCAGAATGACGTCACATGGGGTTTTCCCAGCATTCATACTTAGCCGTCGCATTTTCGCGTGCTTGAAAATGTTCACTTATCATTTAATCACAAAAAATAGATATCGTCATTTAAAAATCTAAAAGCGTGAAAAACGTACTTCAGGAGTAGTAATCTTTCCATTTAGGCAATAAAACCATAATAGGAAACCACCCTATTGGGGAGAACAGCTAGTTGAGGGAAGGAATTTCTCACAAGAGTATAAGCAACAGCGAACCACTTGAGATAGTTGCAAGGAGCCGAGGTATTGAAGACGAGGAGTGATGCACTCAGAAGGAGTTCATGACGACTTTATATTTTATGTGGTGGGGTAAAGGCAGTCAATTTTTGCCTCAAATAGCTGGAGATTTAATGAATGGTTTATAAAACAAAAAAGTTTGGTTCTCTTATTTTTCAAAATCTATCACGATCTTCAGATTTATAAAATTGATGGACGAGTAGCATGAATTAATTATATTCATATTATATAATTTGTGTCTAGATGTGGCACTTAATTTCTTTTTCAAACTTTGTACATAGGTAAATGAATTGAAAGAAGCTCAAAAAAGAATGCATGGAGAGCTGAAGTGGACAAAGAGATTACAGTGGTTCTCCGTCATTTTCATCGTGGTCCTCGCCAGCCTAGCGTACTACTGGGAAAAGAATACAGTGCCAGATGATGTATGCTACCCTCATCGTGGGGTAAACTATGATGAAATGGTTTAAGAACAAAAGTGTAGTATGAGTTATTGAGATACACAGCAAAGCAATATAACTTTGTGAACCTATTTTTGTATTAAACCATAATGTTAACTCTTTGAGCAATATCTAGTGTGCTTCCATTCCTTGGTATTTAAATAATTTAAAGGTATGGAAAAAACTCTCCAGTTAATGGAGTTTCTGTTACCATTTTTTAGTATTATTACTGTTTTTGTGAACTCTTTGGGAGAAACCTACCATATTTATGTGTATACTTGCAGAAGTAACACCTTTGTATTGTGCTCATACAGTTATTGTGATGTCTTTGGCAGCCGAACAAAATAAAGAAAAAATTGACGATTGCCCTTTGTCATTTCTATGGCAATCATTTGTTATGTGTATGTGAATGTTCAGTGTCAACTGTCCACTGAAACTCTAGAAGTGTTCTCTGTCTTTCTCATTTGAGCATTTGTTATGCATTTCTTTTCCACCACAAATGTTCACTGATTTCCATCTTGGTCTGTATGTATCATATTTAATAAAGATGAGCGTTGTTGTTTATGGGTGTGATAATATGTGATTGTTCAGTTAAGACAATGTTATCCTTGGATGGGTTATGATTCAGTTACGCAGAATTTATTTTGTGTGCCCTGCTTATCTAGTCTGCTGTATGCATTAAATTGCCGAAGAACTGTAGCTGAAATGACCTGTGGTACTTGCCATAAAATTCGGTACATATCAAAGCTTTAAGCACAATGGTATATTTTTGGGTGAATGTGAAGTGCATTACACTTTTTAGTTGAAATATATTTTTTCATGTAATACCTACTCTTCCTCCAAATGTCTATCATTTTTAATGTATTTTTTCACTCGTGTAAGAAAAATATTGATAATATATACAGTGTACATAACCGTGAGGCTTTGAAGTACAAATTGTTAATAATATAAAATTGTTAATGCTATTTCCATTTTGTTGTTCTTGTTTTTTTTCTGCATGTTATTCTTCACTGATTTCATGTGCCATTTGGTTTTGGTAGCTAATATAATTATTATTCCCTGACTATTATTTTGGAGTCTTTGATAGTAGTTTCAGTCTCTTTGCCCAAAGTGCTTCGCGCATTTTTATGCTTATCAAAAGGCATATAACCATAAATTATATGATTGCAAGTAATTTCAATGGACAAAGTATTTTTTATGTAGTGGTTTTTATTTTAATTCAGATATTTCCCTTTTCAAATGGTAAAAAAATAAGTGTCATCAAAATCGATTTAAGAAATAAACATTTCCATGCTTTTCATGTATTCTTTTTTATTCTGTTGTACACAGTCTGTAATTATACACATGGTACTTAATTTTCTTCAGAGTATTTTTGGAGAGTTTAAAATGCCAAGCTTAATGTTAGGCAATTCCAACCCAGGGAAAGAAATATTTCTTGATACATTTGCGCTTTAATTTATTTCAACAAACCCTTTCCAGCAGTACTGTTATTTTCATTTTTTTCATAATTTTTCAAACTTATTTAACCATGATCTGTTTGAATAAAGTGAGAAATGAATCGGGTTCTATTTCTTTTCAGCTATTTGTGTGAGTTAAAGAACTTAAATATTGATAAGAAGATCCAATTTGTTAGCACTATAGTTAATATACGAGTTATATGTAATTATTTACTATAACTATGGTTAGAGCCACCAATTACCGTATTTCTCCTAATATAGTCCCCCTCTGAATGTCCCCCCTCCCCTAATTTTGAGGCTTCAGTTTTGGGAAAAAATTTAAAAAATGCGTTTGAATATAGTCAATATAGTCCCCCCTTCACTTTTACCACAGGCATTTTTGGGAAAAAAGGAGGGACTATAGTCAGATAATTATGGTAAACCCTGTATTTTATATGAAGGGTATAAACTAATGTTTTTAGTTTCTTATGCCGAATTTTCAAATCGTTATTAACTAAAGTAACAAACCCATCACAGTTTACTGAATTACTTAAAGTATTTTTCATCAGAAGTAAATATAAGTGTTGAGTCAGCTTTTTCTTTACGAAAGAATGTGAAATCTTTAAAATTATTTAATGAGTTGGTGAATTTAGGATGTACACTTACCACTATTTGGTGATGCATTGTAGAGTCAAATATTAGCTGTTTGATTAGGCAATTTTTATTTTGAATTCCATTTATCAACTCCTACTTTTCCTCGATGCCTCAACAATCGCCCACCAAATCAAATCTGTTCATCTATAGTAGCCCAACAATACAGATCCGCTCAGCTGGCAGTGTACGGAGCATAAACGCTCACCTTAAACTTTGGAGAATACGAGATGAGCATTTATGCTCCGGACACTGCCAACTGAGCAGATTCATATTGTTGAGCTATAAGATGAGCAGCTTTGATTCGGTGGGCGATTGTTGAGTGTTTTTACAGTGGAGGTATCGTCCTGTCTCTGAGCACTCAAGTACCTTTAATAAATTACCAGGTCTTAAAATGAGACTCATCATCTTCGACCTCAGACATTATTATCACTGAGAGGAATTGCATACCACCAAGATATACTGCAATTCTTAATCGATTGTTACTTCTCAGCTAAGTTCTTGTGGAGCAGAGCATTAGAAAATGAACAGTGTAAGTTATCTTTCATTGAGACCAACCTTCATAAACACCCAAAATAAAACATATAGTTACACCTCAAGGGCGTACTCAGGATCAAAACTGGAAGAAGCAAGCCATGGTTGTTCAAGTTGTAGGTAAGATTTAAGCATGGAAAAAGTGAATTAAATCAACATTTTAAGGAAACTGTAACAGCTCTTTATTAGTTTTTAAAATTATTTGCTTTAAAAATATTATTTTCCTCAAAGACATTTGCAATTTTTGCTTCTGGGGGGGCAGCTGCCCCCTCCTGCCCCTTGCTGGGTAGGCCCATGTTACACCTGGATACAGACAGAACATAAAAATCCCAAGTACAGTACAAAGTGACACAAATAGGCAGCTGTACTTTTCCAACAAAAGAAGGGCAACTTATATGATTTCAATATGTAATGCAGTGGCAAGAAAAATCACACACTCCAACAAGGAGCTGCTGAAAAAATAGACTGCATCTCCAAAAATAACGGTACTAATCTGCCCCTGCTATAATTCCTGTATCGATGGGTCACAGCAATAATTTCCAAATTACTAGTAAGTGTATTCCTTTACCATTTGGGACTTCGAAATTCATTTTGTATGTATTAGAATATATATTCAGTTCAGGATCGTGTATTGTAAATTTTTACATGATAAATAAAATAGATGCGTCCGAACAGTGCAATGATTACCGGGAATCGGGCACTCAACTGTAATAGGAAAATGTTATTACTAATATTACTTTAAATCTAGCGCCATTGTAATACAGCGCGTGAGCGCTTAGCTAGAGAGAAAGTACTAATATTGTACGCTAGGAAGCAGCACAATGACGACAAGAAGCTAGAGCCTCTTATGGCCAACTCATGAACTTCGTGACTTCGTACAGATCAGTAAAAACAAAGACGAAAATATGTCCGCGGTAATTGCGGCTTGAAGAAAATGTGGAGAAGTAGCTCGTAATTCGAAATCTAGACCTGTGCACTTAGAGATTTGTTGCAATTAAAGATTTAGAATGATACCCACGAGTGTAGTGATGCTAGACGCTTCGATTTTATCGTTAAAATTTGGTAATTTTTTTAATATATGTTTACGGAGCTCGCAAGTCCTAGCTAAGATACAGGAAAACGAGGACGTCATTCAACCAAACCCAGCTAGTTCGAAAAAAGTAATAATTATTATAACGTCCATAATGTGTACGTTAAAAATTGGATATTAATACTGAGTTTTCAGGTCCTTGCTATCGATTGTAAGCGCAAGGAATTCAATCATTACAAAGGCCAAAGGTATGACAAATTCAAGCCGATCCCATTGGCATCTAAAGGATGGTTTCATAAGAAATCTAAAGGTGACTTTTTCACCATTAACAACAATCTTGAGGTAAGGCTCCTGCTATATGTCATCTTTTGCTCGTTTCAGGTATTAAAAACCTAACACTTTTATTATACTTGTGTTTTTAGGGGCGGTTAAATGAAGATGCACAGAATACATCTTTCACCGAGACCAATCTCGACATGCCAATTGTCAATTTTCTCGCCAAGCAAGGGCTTAACAATCCCACTGAAATTCAGGTAGTTATATTTACCCTGCAGTGTTCTTAACTATGAGTTTTAAGGACTACTACTTTTTTTTTCTTTTTCTATGCAGCTGAGAGGCATTCCATCTATTTTAAGAGGGCGGAATACTATCCTTGCCGCAGAAACAGGTTGTGGTAAAACTTTAGCATACCTTTTGCCCTTAGTACAACTCATTATGAGTTGGAAAAAGAATTTGAGTGAAACTCCTTTCAACTGTCCACTTGCCATAATATTGTCACCCAACAGGGAGTTGGCTCAGCAAATACATGTAAGTACTCAGCATTCTGTGATTCTTTCTAATTTTCAGGAATCAAACTTGATTTTACTGTAAAGGAAACCCTAATCTTGGTCGTATTTGGAAGGGAAATGGGGTATAAAATATCCTAATGTGAACAATAGATCCGAAAATTTTGAACCTATGTATCATTAAATTACAAAGAAAAATAAATTTTGTGATGTAATTGTACCATTATTTTGTGCTGAAAACATGAAGACTTTTACATTATTAAGGTTTACAACCTCATAATCCTTGTTGAATTAGGCTTGGGTGATTAAACCACACTATACCAATACTCAATGCTCAAGTATTGAGATTGACTTCTATGTTATTGTTAATTGAGTTGTTGATCTTGCCGGTGAGCTTAAAGCCACGTGCATCCATAGGGTTGTGGATGTTCGGTCAACCTCTCGATGTGGAGGTTAGCTGCTATATAAGCGAGTTTACTTGTCCAGTAAGCAGTCATGGACAAAAAGCAGTGGCATTCTGAGGTGGTATGCATCTATCTCTGGATAAGATAGGCCATCTGCATTATACATTAAGCCTGTTAATATGCTGTGACTTAGCAACAGGAGGCCACCAACAATTATGCCTCACATCACCCGGGGGAGAGGGCAGCAGCTCTTCTTCACATGAGTGAAGGTGTACACTACGGTGGTCAGTACAGCGACACTCATTTCACTGCAGGCATGGTAACAATTTCTTTAACGGCTGTAGTACTGTGATGTGGAAGGCAAGGGGAAACCACCACATTATTATCCCGAGGAGGCGCAGCTACTCCAACTTTAAATTGTCTGACATGATGGAATTCTCTCAGGTAAAAAATTCCGGAGGTAAACTAGTCCCCCATTCGGATCTCCGGGCGGGGACTACCCGAGAGGGTACATCGGTCAATTGTGATAAAGTTATGAGGATAGGTACATGGAATGTGAGATCACTCAGGACTTGCGGTAAGCTAGAAAACCTTAAAGTGGAAATGGAAATATTGAATATCGACGTGCTAGGAATCAGCGAAATGAAATGGCCTGAGGATGGAGACTTTTGGAGTGGAAGCTATGGGATTATACACAGAGAATCTCAAAACGGTAATGCTGGGGTTAGGATTATGCGCAGAAAGAGTGCCAGAATGCCTGTGAAAACTTCTTATGGTACAATGAAAGGATAGTAATGGTAAAGTTAGAGACTAAGCCGGTAGATACTGTAGTGGTACAGCTTTACATGCCTACGACTACGAGGATGAAGAAGTTGAAGACGTCTACGATGATATCAGGGAAGTAATCAAACAGGAATGAGGTCAAGAAAATCTTATTGCTTTAGGTGATTGGAACGCTGTCATCGGCGAAGGTCAGGATGGAAGAATAACTGGAAAATATGAATCAGGAAATCGAAATGAAAGAGGAGAAAGGCTCCTGGAATTCTGCACAGAATTAGTGGTTGCCAACATGCTATTTAAGGATCACATGTGAAGAATATATGCATGGAAAATGCAGGGGGTAGAAGAAGATGTCAACTAGACTATATTTTAGTGAAGCAGAGATTTAGGAACCAGATAAAGGACTGCAAAAGCTACCCAGGAGCAGATATCGACAGCGATCATGATCTAGTGATGATGAAATGCCATCTTAAATTCAAGACAGTAAAGGAATCAGTGGAGAATGCATGGCACCTAGAGAAACTAAAGGAGCCAAAAAATCAACAGGTCTTTCTAGTAGCAGTAGAAAGCAAGATAGGATTAGATCAGGCTGAAAAATCAGTGGAGAATAGTTGGACAAATATCAAAAGTGGGCTTCAGGAGGCCGCTAGAGAAGTTCTAGAGAGAAGAAAATGCCATGGATCATGGATGATGTCCTAGACCTCATTGAAGATTGGAGAAAGTATAATAATGCATATATTGAGGAAGGACAGGCTAGTACTAGAGAATAAGGAATGAGATATGCCACAAAGCAAGGAAAGCTAGAGAAGTTTGGAGGAACATATGCGAGGACGTGCAAAGTAACCTCACACAAGGGAAGGTGGAAGCGCCCTATGGAATAGTGAGGAACCATTTCAAGGAACGAAGCACAAGATGTACCATAGATGAAGGCCATAAGGGACAAGTATGGAAATATTTTAATTGAAAAGGAGGACAAAGCTGAGAGATGGAAGGAATACCTGGAGGAATTATACAACGGAAAAAATTATCGAAGAGGAAAGTTAAGTAGAAAAAGAATAACATGGGAGTGAGCATCTTAAGATTGGAAGTTTATGCTGCAATACGAAACCTTCAAAATAAAAAGGCCCCTGGAATGGATGGCATTCCAGCTGAGCTAATCAAAAATGCAGGAGAAAAGGTCGTAACTCAACTGCATAAAACTATCTACGATATGTACTCAACAGGAGATTTATGTAGTGACTTCGAGAAGAACATCATCATCCCATTAAGAAGAGAGAAGAAAAGTGCGAAGATTTTAGGACCATAAGCCTGACTACTCATGCATTGAAGATTCTCACAAGATTTATCTACAGGAGAATAGAACGAAAAGCAGAAGAATTCCTGCATGAGGACCAATTCGGATTTAGGAAAAGCAAGGGCAGAAGAGGCACCAATTCTGGCTCCTAAGCTGATCATAGAGAAGAGTATGGAGAAGAGCAAACCGACTTTCTTAGCATTTAGAGAAGGCATTTGATAATGTGGAATGGAATTCAATGCTTAGAATTCTGGAAAAAAATCAGAGTGCTGTACAGTGATTGTGGAATTGTTCACAGTTTGTATAAAAACTGAGTAGGTTTTTATTAATTACTAGCTCCTCATCTTTTTATTACCACTGGTGAGGACGGGAGTAAGTGATACATAAATTGTGGTCCCACAGGACTTGAATTATCCACTCTTGGGATTAATTTGATGGGGATTCTTCTCTTTTAACCATGAAGAGACTTAAACTCTGTTTGAATATTTCGTAAATCACTTGTCCTGGCACCTGTGCAAGATGTTGCTGTGAGCAGGAGGTTGAACTCTTGTGTGGAGGGACTGCACTGTTGAGTTTTCGAGATGGTGGTGTGGAGACTGGAACTCGACAACTCCTGTTGTGGGAATGCACCTTCGACTGAATGGAACTCGTCCCACAGTGATTTTGGGGATGTGGCATCCTGCTACATATCTTTCGCAGTCTGTCACCCCTATCAACCCAAAACCGCACCTCCTCTATGGGTGCTGGGATCAAGGCCTGCTGCATCTCATTCCCGCTCCTCGTGGTCATCATCATGATCTCAGTCTCCCGTATTGCCTTTCTCCGTCCCTCCTCTTCCTTCTATTCACTCCTGGTTTCAGTGTTTGACTATTTTAGTCTCTAGCTTTCGGTGAACTGACCCCTGCCTGGAGTCGGAACCTTGACCCACTCTTATGGCCCACGTGGTATCACCCTAAAAAAATCTAATTACCTCCCTTCCTACATTATTCTGGCGAACAATCACTTGTGTCGTCACAAGGTGGCGTGATTCTTACCATGTCTATTTTACTAAGGTAATTTTACTCAACCACTCGTTTCTTAAGGCCATCATTCATTCCATTCGCTTAACAAAACCTCGTTTGGGAAAAAAATGACCAGCGCAAAGGGTGCGCTAAATTCAAATAATGGCATATGACAGCCAGTCTGTCACAATATACATGTAATTATGGAAGCAGATTTGGAATATTTCAATTGGTATCTCTTCTACTGATAATAACTGGTAGCTGTGTGTCTCTGATCCTTTTTCCACCATCTTTGTTAAAGTTGTTTTTATGTTTTTTTTTTATATGCGGGGCTTCTCTAAAAATTGTCATTTTCTAATGCTTATCACATGCTATGATAGTGAACACCAACCTGGAAAGTTTTAATACTCTGATTTCAAATTTTATTGCCTCCATCTTTTTGTAGAATTTTTATTACATTATGTATTGTACGCTATGTGTAGCATGAATTGTAACGAATGAAATGTGTTTCTTCTTATCACAGGAAGTAGCTAAAGAACTTGGTGATGAATTCAATATTAATACCAAAGTTATTGTTGGTGGCCATACTAAAAGAATGATGGTCAACCCTAATTTTAATAATGTTGACATTTTGGTTGGAACTGTTGGAGCAATCAGCAAATTGGTTTCTAGTGGTAAGAGTTAAAATTTTCTAGTATATAAGCAGATATAATATGCTTGGAAGAGCCTAATGTTTAAATTATTTTGCCCAAAAATATAAGATTGAAGCTCCCCCTCTTATAATTTCTTTCTCCATGTTGAAATGAATTTTAGTGTGTTCATAGCCATTAAAACAGATGCCTAACTTTATCTAATTAAAAGAAGCTTTATTTTAGAATTCTGGGACATAATTAGTTGTTATCTTTGATAAAAAAGTCTTTCAAACATGACGATGAAATTTTTTATACTAGGCCTTCCTCATATATCACTCTGAATTCTAGCAATGAGTGCTGTGTGTGTATATTATATTGTGAGCAGTGGTGTGAAAAAATTAGGGGAAAAGAAGTTTATAAATGTTTCAGTCAAGGCCTATAATTGAATATTAATTAATTTCATGTCTTGTTTATCTGTTTGCAAAGATACAATGCATTGAGTGCATCATTTAAAAAAGAAACTGGAATAGTGGTACCACAATGTTTTAAATCACTATTTCTGCAACAATAACCTCTCGTTTAGTCACCATTTTAGTCTATGACGACATATTGACGAATCTGATACCTACATTTGTATGGTCTGCGGAGAATAAATTATTATGATTCTCATGTGTGACTCTAACAACATAGGTATCCATCTTTCTTTCCTATCCTAACCTATTGTTTGACTTAAATAAATATTTGTTTTAAGATTTTCTTTCTTTAGTTAATTATGCTTATACTTGATGCATTCATACCATATCTATGGACGAAAGAAGTATTTTTTGTGGAATTACATTTTTTTTCATTAGTAATTCATGGTGGCAAAATTCTACCAGGTAATAGCTAAATATTGTTCATTATACAATCCTCATCTTGTGAAATGCTCATTTTCATGACTTAATAGCAAATTGTAAGTGGCCCTTGGAAACGCATTTGGGCCATTAAATTTCATTCTCAAATTACTCAGAATGTAGTGAGGTCTATCCTCATCTATATAACCAGCCTTCGGGTTGTTGAGAATTTTTTAATTATAGTAGTTATCTAGATTCAGTTTTAGTTGTTTGTGATTATAAATTTGGGTTAATCCTTTTCAATCAAAATTTATGTTAAGTGAGGTAAATGTTATTTTTTGTTTTTTTTTCTTAGTAAGGTAGACATACTTAATTGAGAGATGCCTTTGTTTATTTTATTATAATTACTTAAAATTTTATTTATTTTAAGCATCTAGTATCCTGATAATGGGTATCTGGAGTCCCCAGAAAATGTATTTGAAGTCCGCATGTTTGGTGAAAAAATGTATACATCCTATATAAAGGCTGTCAATTCTGTAAGGGTTAAGTTAATCATTGGTTTGGTTTTAGCCCATTTTTGTGCAATATACTATGTCATACAACTGAGTAATTTTGCGTTGCATTAATTGATTCTACTAAAAAGATGACCATTAGTAACAAGTTTTATTTTTTTATTTTCATCTCAGGAATTTACAATATATCCTTGGTACGTCATGTGGTGTTGGATGAAGCTGACACTTTGCTTGATGACAGTTTTGAAGAGAAAGTCACTCCATTCCTCAACCGTTTTAAAGTAAGTTCTGCCACTTTAATGTACACTATTACTTGATCATAAAAATAAAAAGGTTCTTAAGTTTCATTGATTGGATGCATATGTGTAATGAAGTTCTCTGGGACTAGACATTTTGGTAATCATGGAAGAAAGCTGATGCATGACCTCCTAAGTTCTCAAATTAATGCAAGTGACAGTTTGTATTGTGACTTGGACCTCTTATATGTGTATTAAACATTGAACCTGTCATAAACTTTTGTATTGTCGGCAAAAAATCTTGTGAGCTTAAGTTTTATATTAATTACAGTTCATTAATTAATGATTTATATAAATTATTCACGAATGGTGACACTCAGGATTTATGAATAGACCTCTCAAATTTTTAATTAATATAATATGTTTTCTTTTCATATATAATGAAGAAAACATATTACATATATTAATTTAAAATCATTTTATTTATAAAATTAAAATTTCATTTGAGATACATACATATACATATGTTTATTACGTAATGCCAGCAAAAATATGTTCATATATGTCTTTTGTTATCAATTTAATGAGCATTAAGGGTTATCAAAATTTTCTTAGAATTTTTAATAGTGCCCTTAAAATCTCACTATATTTAATAAATTATAATTCCTACCTCATAATACTACAAATGCAAGTTTTCATTCTCAGACCATCTGGGAAAATTTATTGAGTCCTTTTAATCAGCTGTGTTTATTTCTTGTAGGTTTCAAGTGCTACTCAGTTGATTTATATTTTTTTCTACTAATTTTATACCATACATATGTCTATGGACCTATTTCAACTTTGAAATTTGAAAATTACGCTTGAATTTTTTGATGCCAGAATTCTCTATATTATTTGTTGATGAATATCTGGTCGCGGTAGGGAAATTTTAAATTACCGAGTAAAGATAGTAAAGTAAGGCACATGAGCGGTTAGGAAAAAATATGTAATTGAGCATATGAATGTGACAAACTTATGCTGTTGGTCTGAGTAAATAAATAAATTGGATTCCAAAACTTTGTCAGGAACTTGCCAGCACTTAGAGGATCATGGAAATTCAGTTAAATATTAGATAAACTGAAAAGAGAGGGAGAAAAAATCAGAAAATTCCTGGTCAAAGTTTCTTATCATTTTATGAATGTGTGGAAAGTTATGTTCTTTCAGTAATATAATTAACCTCCGTTTTTGGATAGTCATTTTTTTTAATAAGGGATCAGGAAAGATGTCAGAGTTGAAAATAGAAAAAGAAAGATCTATGGCTTTCCTAGTGGATTAACTGGACAAGGCTTTCTCGAGTTTCCAGCCAGGTCATAGAATCTATCGTATATAAGATTTCAGGGATACAATAGTTTCTTTCACCTGGCTTCCAGTAAACACCTATTTCCCTTACTTCCATGAAAACTAAATTTTTCTTTGCTTTGTGTTACTACTTCTTTTTTTTCTTTCACTTTGTTTCACGACTTCATTATTATGATTTTTTTAGCATTTTATTTTTATGATAATTTTCATTAGTGAAGGAAATCCATCTATAGATAAAACTATTCAAAAATCTCATTTATCAATAAAACCATGATTATATAACCCGGAAAATTTTCATCATTTTATACTTGAAAGCTGGAAGTATGATTGGGTTTTACATGCTAATGTTTGTGGGTGCTCTGATGTACTATACCATGTCATTCAGAGGAGAGAATGCATACACAGACCCAATAACTCTCATATTTGCTACAATATGTATCAGTGTCATAAAATCATCATTCTGTGTTGCTGTTTTCCTTAGCTGCAAAAATTCATTTGAAAGCAATGAATGGATTCATTTTTAATTTTGTATATACATAATATTCTTCATCTCTTTATTTTCAGTTCAGTTTTAAATCTGACCATTCAACAAATATGTACCCTGCTGGAGTTCAGTTGACTCTTGCCAGTGCTACAATGCCCAGAGGAGCTTCGGAACGCCTCTCCCAATTTCTACCTGTGAGTGTTGTCATGTGCAGTCATATCCTTTATTTTTAGATGTCCCGGAAATAGCTAAAATATTTCCGATTTCATGAAATTAGCAGCAATTGCAATCTGGCCATTGCATTAACATCTCAGGTAAATCGAGTAGCTTTTCTTATAATTTTGTTGCCTGTGGTGTGTATTAGTGGAACTGTTCACTAGTTGCTTTTTTGTATGAAATGCAGGTTAAAAATAAGGAGATCTGTATTTTTTTATTATTTAATGATGTCATATATATTTAATATCATAAGGGGAATGCCGTAACATACTGGGTAAAGTGTTTAGCTGTTGACCGAAGGGTCCAGGGTTCAAATCCCAGGTGAAGCCTTCAAACACCACCCAAATAAAATCTTCAAAACACATGATATGCCGTGGGAAATGCCCTCATCCCTGAATGTTTGATATTCACATGCCTATAGCTACGACTGGATTGTGCTTTGCTCTTACATATCCAAACCAACCTTTTGGTTGATTTAGGGATGAGTCGATTCCAAATGTCGATTCCCGATTCCACCGATTCTTGGGCACGGAATCGGAATTGAGAATCGATCGCCTAAAGTCGATTCCGATTCCATCGATTCCAGGAAGATAAATGTTTTGAGCGTATGCGATAAGCTTGGGGCATAAATGCTGCCACACACCTAAGCGGCCGCGGTGTTAGCCTTGCCCGCGCGGAGGATACGCCCGGCACGCGGGTGCTGCGACGAACATACCTAAGAGACCTCGGAAACATGAAAATGTCGGCAAGAGCGACAAACCGACGAACCCTGAAATGGCGCGTGTTCATGAGCAACTCTCAGAGAAAAAAAATTGGAAACCACGGGATCGGGAAGCAATGCATGCGTTTTCCGTTCTTTTATTAACCGCTGGTCACGGCAAATGAAATTATTGCGATTATGAATCACATTCGGAGAATTCATCTGGACCACCAATTTTAAAGCATAATATATCAAAATATTTTTTTATTTTCGAATGATATTTGAAGTCCGATGATAGTGAAACGTGCAGAGAGCGAGTTTTCCTGCGAAAAAAGTTTCTTATAAATACGCGCTGAGAGCAGTTTTTTTATACATGTAACTTTTTTAGACTAACACGCGTCTGCGTCAATAATAATAAAATTAGACACATTCGCGTTTGTATAGCCCAGTGTCATCAATGCAACCCTTGAGGAAGTTGATACTTGCTTGGCATAAGCCGCCGCGGCCTCCGGGCGGACTCGACAGGTTGCGTTCGGCCGCCACCGCGCAGCGCGCACCCGCCAGGCTGCTCTAGTGTGTATGGACGCAATGAACGCTACATTCTTGTTTAGCCACCGCGGCCAAACGAGGCTACCGCGGCTATTGTTATTTTTAGGGATGGTCGGATCGGATACCTCGGATCCAAATATCCCCGGATATTGCCCTTCATCGGATCCAAAGTCGCGGAAGACATCGGATCTGGCTCCGAAATTTTAAATAATAGATTCAGTGAATGCAACGCCCCATCAGGGTGGAAAGAGTTCCGATTCTCTCTTCGAATGCGTCGTTGCATGCGATTCTTGTCCTACTCATGAACCGTTTTGTTTGAAAGCTCTCGCAGAGGTTGCGATTAGAATTTCAGCCGTGGCCAGGATTTTCAGCCAGAAAATAAAAAAGGCAAAATACGACTGGCACATAATGTGACTCTTCCCAAGAGATTAAACAATCATCGGAGGAATCTCAGCGCCATAGGATAATAACCACGTCAAAAGTAACTACATCGCAGATTTCAGAAAACCACCCTCGGCCGTCCATCAGCCCGTGCCTCTGTTGTTTTTTTTCGTGTCCGAAATCACACGGACAAAAAATCATTGTCTTCTAAGGAAAATATCAAATCAAACGAAAACAATTGAAGCGTGTTTCATCCCTAACTCGTCTGACCAACACCTTTTTTGGCCTACCTGCATCATTTCTCCGTTTCTAGACGACAAATGCTAGGAGAGTGACTTTCTGAGCCAGAAGATATCTTGATAGCTTCGACAATTAGATGATATGCACGAGATTTAGAAAAGAATTAGACCAAACGAGATGCATTCCTGACAATATTTCTGTTTATTTTTCAGCTCTAATTGATTGCCACTCAGTTTTCTATCTACAATTCTACAATTACACTTTACTGATATGCAACATTGCCCAAACAGCATAATTTTCAAAGAAACAAGCGCAGCATTAACCCCTCAAACAATTAGAGATGGATTGGAAACGCCAACTGCATGTATCACGTAGCGCGCCCGGCTTCGCTTTGAAGGCAACGACGTCACTGAAGCAAGATCTGACTTCGTCGTCCGACTCCCTCATTTGTAGCCTTGTTGTTTGAAATACGGAGGGAGCGTGCTCATTCCTCTCCTCCTCTCCTTTACGTGCTCCTTCCCAGTGGCGTAGCCATGGGGAGGATCCGGACCCCACCACCCGAAATATAAAAACACAGTTATTGTCCTTCACAAAAGAAAACAAAATATTGAAAAATCAGGAATATACAAAATTTTTTCTTTAACAAATTAAGTTTTTCAATTATAAAAAGTGTTAAAATTAGTTTAAAACCCATTATTTAGTGCCCGGTTTTTTCAAAAATTTCCCCCCCTGGTTTTGGATCCCCCCGATTGAAATTTCTGGCTACATCACTGCTCCTTCCCCTCCACCTCTCCTTTACGAGCTTCTGCTGCCCACTCCTTCCTCATGCTGAGCGGTTGAGTACCTCGTCGCACATGATGATAATGCCGTTTTAAATACTGATAATTGTATTGCTGATACACCGATAAAAATGTCTTTCATTGTGTATAAATATTTCCATTGAGATAAGGAGAACCAATGAATGCCGTGTATGTGCACTGTGGCGTAAATTATCGCGAGGATGTGCTAAATCCACCTCACCATACTGAAGCATTTTCGGACGAAACACAAGTCCGTATGCGATGAGAAAGTAAAATTCGGGGGAAACGTGCATGAGGAAAATTTGAATTCAGTTGATGGCAGGGGGGTAGCCAGGAATTTTGTTAAGGGGGGTCCAAAACCAGGGGGGGGAAATTTTTAAACAACAGGGTAGGTACAAAGGAGAGGGTTTCAAACTAATTTTAATGCCCTTCATAATAGAAAAAACTTCATTTTTCAAAGATTCATTTTTTTTTTTTCATTTTTGTAAATTCATGATTTTTAAATATTTTGTTTCCTTTTATGAATGAAAGTACCGTATATCTCCGAATATAGTCCCCCTCTGAATATAGCCCCCCCCCCAATTTTGAGACCTCAGTTTTGGGAAAAATTTTAAAATGCAAAGGAAGGCAATTTTTTTCTGTGGTTAGCAAGTTAAGATTCTAGAGTCGATAAAAACTATTATTTTCGTGAAGATTAAGAACAAATCTGTTCTCATATTTTCCATCGCAACAAAAAAACTATACCTAAAACATGTTGTGATCCATTGCATGTATCAGTAATTTATAGTTCCTTAACCAGATGTAATGAAGAAATGAGAACATTTTTTAAGTATCCAAGGCTATTGTATTTTTTAAACATTCACAAATTATTAATATTTTTGATTTCCAAATGACTACAAACAATGTCAATATATAAGCGTTAACTTAAATCCCATAAACAGTACTGCATTTGGCCCTGAAACTTCCTTAGATCCAGTGTAACACACCCATCAAGTCATCACAAATCCAAGTGACCTGAAGAATTTAGGAAATCTAAATAAAATTGTGTTCAATAAATTATAAACATTATAAAAATATTGCCATCAAATGCCTGCTAAGCAAAATAATTAAACTACAGGACTTACAAATATCTAAGTAATAAAATTAAGAAATAAACTTTTTCCAACAAACATTAAAACTGAAAAAAATATTATATCAATTTTCAATGCCTCGTCACGAATCATTGCATAAGTTACACAAAGAGCTTCTGCTCTGCATTTGCGCACAAATTCGACGATATTTTCCTCTAATTCTTTGAATCTGCCGCATCGAGACCCCCGAAATGACTTCCGCGATGTAGTAGCGCTTTGCAAGCGCTGTGAATACTATGATTTACAGCGTATTCTGCAACGGCTATTTTTAAATTGGTATCGAAACTCCGTCTTTGATGGCCTCTAATCTGCCGCAGGATTGATCCTCATCTTTCTACTTGATCCATCACCTCACTGTTGAACGTAAAATTATTTTTAATAAAGAAAATATCGCGGAAATAATTGCGAAACGTTATGTGACGTAATTTATCGATCCTACTTACCCTGGCGAATTGAATATATTCCTCAATAAATTGATCACACTTTCAATGCTGAGTCGCTGGATTTCGATCAAATGCAGTAATGCTGGCGCTTCTGGTTTAAAGTCGTCGATTATTGCGCCTTTTCAGAAACAAATACATCACCTATTGCGCATTCTTGTTCTGTGAAGGCGGTAAAGGCAGTGGTTGTAAACACGAACCGCACGGACGTATAGTAGCTACGGACGCAATGAAATGCTAAATCGTCACGAAAGGTTCACTTTATCTGTTTATTTTTCGCAATTATTTAAATCGTGTAACTATTAAATGAGCGACGGGTACATATACTATTGATTCAATTCCAGTGTTCGATTGATGTAATGATAGTGTTTTCATTTTAATTATTTACTGTTTTGCGTCATTAAGTGATCAGTGTCGATTGAATTATTCTAACAATACTTTTCCCAGAAAAAATAACGGCTACCCGATGGATTCCGTGAAAACGCCTATTCGATATGCTATTTGAATCGGAAGAATCGTATCTTTGCAACATTTGTGGAAAAATTGTATAAATTTCCGGTAAAACGTGCCATATTTACTAATATCTCCGATTATAATCCTCATAAATAAACTCAAATAGAAAGACTACGAGAACATTAGCCATTATGCCGTTATTTATAACTTTATGGTCACCTTTAGTATGCTAAACTGGATTACACTCGATTATAGTCCCCCCCCTTACTTTTCCGCGGCCATTTTTGGGAAAAAAGGGGGGACTATATTCGGAGATATACGGTAATTGTGTTTTTATATTTTGGGGGGTCCTCTCGCTACGCCACTGGTCAGTGGTTCATCCTAAGATTTTTCCTATTTCCATTTCCTAACCCAAGCGTAACAGTTTAGGCCCTGAGTATGTAAAGATGCTTTTAAAAAACAACTTGAAAGCCCATAAAATAATTTTTAATTTAAAAAAATATTAAAATGTGTATGAAAATCTAAAAAGCATTCCATTGATTGTATGTACCCACGATAAACTTGAATAATGACTTTGAAAGGAATTTGAAAATGCATTTGGATTCGAAAATATCCGATTCGAAAGATCTGGCTCCAAAAATCCTGGATCCGTCCATCCCTAGTTATTTTATTCCATTTAATTCTTAAATTTTAATGACAACAATGCTACCGATAAATCAAAATCCCACCTGTTAGAAGGAGTAAGAATCGATGGAATCGGAATCGAGAATCGGGAATCGATTTGAAGGAATCGAAATTGGAATCGGAATCGAAAAAAAGTGGAATCGACTCATCCCTAGGTTGATTCACTGAATGAATGAATAAGTCTTTGCCTTTAGTTATGAGCAGTTTAAAAGACCACTTCCTCAACAAAGTCAGCATTTGAGAAAGTTAGGCTGCAGTTAGTTGGGATAGTAAGTTAGGTTAGGCAATTTGGATATTTGTAGCCATCCTGTGGTAGTATTCATAGGAAATCAATTATTTGTTTTTTTTTATTCCATTTTGATTTCAGTTCTAAGTTTTTACGCATTGATTTTAAAAATAGGTAAACACTTCTTCCATTTTGAATCTGAGAAAGAAGCTGGTACTTGTACTTATTGTTATTGGTGAATAATGTTTTAATGTGGTTTAAGTTGTATTTCTCTTAATCAGGTTCCATAAGGACTGTGCAACTTAAAAGAAATGCATTTTGCATACCTCATTGCAAAATTTTTGCTTTCATTGCTGAAATTGAAATGTAAAGGATAAATGCTCAGAATGTGGTCAGAGCATAATTTTAAGCCACCTAATACTTTTTCAAGCTTTGGGAGTAGCTTGCATGATTTTCACTCTCGCTCAATTTTTTCCGCGATCTTTATAAAAAAATAAAATTGGACGCAAAATCATCGGAATTACTGCAATAATGCTAGGATGCCCCGGACTCAATATTTCCGTTGGAATCCCCTTCGTGAAACGGAAGCGACTGCGCGCTAGATCCATTCACGAGAACACCATGTTCCTGTTTTCCAAGCCTCGCAGTGATCACGGACAGGGGCGCAGCTAAGAATTAAGGCTAGGGGGGTTTATAGACACAACTAATACTTAGGGGTGTGGGGGTATTGCATACCCGCCTGGATAAATGGGACGTGTGGGGGCCCTCCTCCAGAAAATGTTAAGGTTAATGGTTCAAAATGACTAATTTTACTGCTTTATGAGAGATATTTGACTAATCCTAACACTTTTCTACTTATAAGTTATACTCCATTAAGTAAAATGGATTAAACTTAAAAAATTTCTATGAGCTCTGGGGGGGGTATTATCCCCCGAAACCCCCCTTGCTGTGCCACTGATCACAGATACACGTCCCGCAGCAGTTGCAACCCAGGCAACTTGTGTAAGATGCAACTACATTGTGTGATGCCTGACTGTGTAGTTTCCAACGTCGAGCAGTGGTTTTGAAGCATTCGTGCTAACCACTTTTCTGTATCCTTGGTCACATAGCCTCCGATGTGTGGTTTTCAAAACCAGGCCTTACATGGAGGATTAATAATATGAGTACAACCATGTTATCGTCGCTAAAAAGATCGCGAACTGGCAAAGAAAGCTCTCATTGAGTCCGGGAAGCACTCTAAAATAACAGAATATCTGCATAAATAATAATATAATGTTTCCGGAGATTCTACATGTAGAGAAGAAAGGAAGGAAATTGGATAAAATGGAGGAACTAGAAATAAGGAGGAATATGACCAACGGTCAATTACTTAACGACATCCTTTATGAAAGGTTTTTTCCACTCCTACAAGTGTGCCTTAAAATCACGGACGGGCAAAAATCCAGAACCCTACCACCCCACTCCACATCCTCTAATTACCTACCTCTTCCTTAACCCCGACTCACGGAAGAACCCTTTCCAGTCCACCAACCCCACCCCCTCCCTCCGTCTCACCTACGCCGTCCTCCAACGGTTGTTTTCTCAATACAACCCCCACTTGGGGTTTCCAACCCAGCACCTTCCCCCCCCCCCCCCCCCCCTCCTGACACCCACTCCTTCCACTGTTTCCCTCAACCCCTTCAAGAGTACATATATATGTTTGCTTAACATTCGAAATTTTTGTACTTGATAATGACCTCGTTGGTCGAAACATGTCGTACCGCCAAAATAAATCTGTGGAAATGAACGAAGTCTCCTTTTCATTTTCGTGTATTAATTTCCACATAGTTGAGCCTAATACAATTGAACGAATAATATAATGTTTGTTTGAGGTAAATAATGAAAATTGCAAGACATTCAAGTGAAAGTTTGGGTTATCCATAGGGATGAGTCGATTCCAAATGTCGATTCTCGATTCCACCGATTCTCGGGCACGGAATCGGAATTGAGAATCGATCGCCTAAAGTCGATTCCGATTCCATCGATTCCAGGAAGATAAATGTTTTGAGCATAGACTATAAGTTTGGGGCACAAAGGCTGCCACACATCTAAGCGGCCGCGGTGTCAGCCTTGCCCGCGCGGAGGATACGCCCGGCACGCGGGTGCTGCGACTAACATACCTAAGCGGCCTCGGAAACATGAAAAAGTCGGCAAGAGCGACAAACCGACGAACCCTGAAATGGCGCGTGATCATGAGCAACTCTAAGAGGAAAAAAAATTGGAAACCTCGGGATCGGGAAGCAATGCATGCGCTTTCCGTTCTTTTATTAGCCGCTGGTCACGGCAAATCAAAGTATTGCGATTATGAATCACATTCGGAGAATTCATCTCGACCACCAATTTTAAAGTATAATAGATCGAAATATATTTTTTTCTATTTTCGAATGATATTTGAAGTCTGATGATAATAAAAACGTGCAGAGAGCGAGTTTTCCTGTGAAAAAAGTTTCTTATAAATACGCGCTGAGAGCAGGTTTTTTTTATATACGTAACTTTTTTAGACTAACACGCGTCTGCGTCAATAATAATAAAATTAGACACATTCGCGTTTGTATAGCCCAGTGTCATCAATGCAACCCTTGAGGAAGTTGATACTTGCTTGGCATAAGCCGCCGCGGCCTCCGGGCGGACTCGACAGGTTGCGTTCGGCCGCCACCGCGCAGCGCGCACCCGCCAGGCTGCTCTAGTGTGTATGGACGCAATGAACGCTACATTCTTGTTTAGCCACCGCGGCCAAACGAGGCTACCGCGGCTATTGTTATTTTTAGGGATGGTCGGATCGGATACCTCGGATCCAAATATCCCCGGATATTGCCCTTCATCGGATCCAAAGTCGCGGAAGACATCGGATCTGGCTCCGAAATTTTAAATAATAGATTCAGTGAATGCAACGCCCCATCAGGGTGGAAAGAGTTCCGATTCTCTCTTCGAATGCGTCGTTGCATGCGATTCTTGTCCTACTCATGAACCGTTTTGTTTGAAAGCTCTCGCAGAGGTTGCGAGAAGAATTTCAGCCGTGGCCAGGATTTTCAGCCAGAAAATAAAAAAGGCAAAATACGACTGGCACATAGTGTGACTCTTCCCAAGAGATTGAACAATCATCGGAGGAATTTCAGCGCCGTAGGATAATAACCACGTCAAAAGTAACTACGTCGCAGATTTCAGAAAACCACCCTCGGCCGTCCACCAGCCCGTGCCTCTGTTGTTTTTTTTGTATCCGAAATCACACGGACCAAAAATCATTGTCTTCCAAGGAAAATATCAAATCACATGAAAACAATTGAATCGTGTTTCATCCCTAACTCGCCTCACCAACTGACCTATTTTGGCCTACCTGCTTCAATTCTCTGTTTCTAGACGACAGATGCTAGGAGAGTGACTTTTTGGCCCGAAGATATCTTGATAGCTTCGACAATTAGATGATATGCTCGGGATTTAAAAAAGAATTAGACCAAACGAGACGCATTCCTGACGATATTTCTGTTTATTTTTCAGCTCTAATTGATTGCCACTCAGTTTTCTATCTACAATTCTACAATTACACTTTACTGATTGTCCAAACAGCATAATTTTCAAAGAAACAAGCGCAGCATTAACCCCTCAAACAATTAGAGACGGATTGGAAACGCCAACTACATATATCACGTAGCGTGCCCGGCTTCGCTTTGAAGGCAACGACGTCACAGAAGCAAGATCTGATTTCTTCGTCCGACTCCCTCATTTGTAGCCTTGTTGTTTGAAATACGGAGGGAGCGCGCTCCTTCCTCTCCACCTCTCCTTCACGTGCTCCTTCCCAGTGGCGTAGCCATGGGGATGGTCCGGACCTCACCCCCCGAAATATAAAAACACAGTTATTGTCCTTCACAAAAGAAAACAAATTATTGAAAAATCAGGAATTTACAAAATTTTTCTTTAGCAAATTAAGTTTTTTGATTATAAAAAGTGTTAAAATTAGTTTAAAACCCATTATTTAGCGCCCGGTTTTTTTTTTTAATTTCCCCCCTGGTTTTGAATCCCCCCCGAATGAAATTCCTGGCTACGCCACCCCTCCACCTCTCCTTTACGTGCTTCTGCTGCCCACTTCTTCCTCATGCTAAGCGGTTGAGCACCTCGTCACACATGACGTTAATGCCGTTTTAAATACTGTTAATTGTGTTGCTAATTGCACAGTTGCAATTCAATTTAATGATACGCCGATAAAAATGTCTTGCGTGTAAACATTTCCACTGAGATAAGGAGAACCAATGAATGCCATGTGCGTGCTTTGTGGCGTAAGTTATCCCGAGGATGTGCTAAATCCACCTCACCATACTGAAGCATTTTCGGATGAAACACAAGTCCGTAAGTGATGAGAAAGTAAAATTCGGGGGAAACGTGCATGAGGAAAATTGGAATTCAGTCGATGGCAAGGGGTACCCAGGAATTTTGTTAAGGGGGGATCCAAAACCAGGGGAAAATTTTTAAACAACAGGGTACAAAGGAGAGGGTTTCAAACTAATTTTAACGCCCTTCATAATAGAAAAACTTCATTTTTCAAAGATTCATTTTTTTCATTTTTGTAAATTCATGATTTTTAAATATTTTGTTTCCTTTTATGAAGGAAAGTAATTGTGTTTTTTATATTTATATTCCTCTCGCTACGCCACTGGTCAGTGGTTCATCCTAAGATTTTTTCTATTTTCATTTCCAAACCCAAGCGTAACAGTTTAGGCCCTGAGTATGTGAAGATGTTTTTAAAAAACAACTTGAAAGCCCATAAAATAATTTTTAATTTATAAAAATATTAGAATGTGAATGAAAATCTAAGAAGCATTCCATTGATTGTATGTACCCACAATAAACGAATAATGACTTTGTTTAATGGCAGGAATTTGAAAATGCATTTGGATTCGAAAATATCCGATTCGAAAGATCTCGCTCCAAAAATCCTGGATCTGTCCATCCCTAGTTATTTTATTCCATTCAATTCTTAAATTTTAATGGCAGTGATGCTACAGATAAATCAAAATCCCACCAGTTAGAATGAACAAGAATCGATGGAATCGGAATCGAGAATCGGGAATCGATTTGAAGGAATCGAAATTGGAATCGGAATCGAAAAAAAGTGGAATCGACTCATCCCTAGTTATCCATGTTTTCCGATTATTCTTACCGTCTCTTCCCATCATTAGCCTGGATAATCAGGATTGTACTGTACTGATAAATCAAAGAGCAATATGATGATGTGCAAGTTGTATGGCCTACAAAATTAGTTTCAATTTTTCATCAATATGACATTCGTATTCTGGTTTTAATCAGTTTTCCTTTGCATTGACATCCCCATATAAGCCTATTTTAACATTATTTTTTTCAAAAGGACATGCCAGAAGCCATGGCAGGGAAAGCTCAAATTTTGCAAATATCACATGAAGTTCTCTTAGAAGATGGTTTTTTATACATGTGCAAATGATACTTATTTCACATCCCAGTGGAACTTTCGTGGTCATATGCAAGTCTACTGTTGGTGATTGAGATTTTTAAAACCTCGTTATAATATTTATCATTTTCATTCATTCTCTCTGTCCCTTTCAGGATGAGAGTCTATTCACCATAAAAACCAAGAACTTGCATCACATCCTCGGCAATGTTAAACAGCACTTCCTTCGACTTGGACTAGCACATAGACCAGCAGAATTGCTTAACACTGTGAAGAAAAAAAATAGAGGCCCAATCATGATTTTCTGGTATGATGTTTTTGAACATTAATTGACTCAATAATTATATTTATATGTCGTGTGTCATTCTTTGTGGTATTTTCATTTTTCACAATTACTGTTAAATTTCATTTGGCCTTGTAGCTTGGGATGAAAATTTAATAATTAAAATAAATCGATATTTTTTTATGTTGCAGCACAAAAACTCCTACTAGTCAATGGCTTTCAATGTTCCTCAATGAGAATGGAGTTGATTGTATAAATCTCAACGGAGAAATGCCAGTTGAAGTTAGAGCTGGAAAATTGGATAGTTTTCTAAATGGATCTGTTGATGTAATCTCATGTACAGATATTGGATCTAGAGGTCTCAATACTGTTCAGGTTAGTATTTTACTACTTTTCATGTTGAGTATTGCGTAACCTAGGGAAGAAATATGGATTCAATTTTTGTAGGCTGACACCATATCAATTCCCTTTTGGTTGTATGTGTTTTAAACAAATTTTTGTGGGTCTCCCATTTTCACACTCAATGCGAATGTTTACTTTTTCATTCCTCTTTACTTATTGTAACCCACCCCAACTTTCTCCCATTTTGTCTTTCTTCTTGACATTGTGGTCGTAGGAAGTGACGGAGGAGATGAGGGGTTGGTCTAGGGGTGCTGGGAGTGGAGGAATATAAAATTGTGGCTAAAAAGTATGTATAGGGGTGTATGTAGGTGCCAAGCATGCTGCTCTTATTGCTGGAGAAGGCAGTCCAAGAACAGAGCAGGACAGTAAAAAGAAAAAAATGGGGAGAATGGGACTGCCCCATTAGTTAGTGAGCTTGAGCTCCTTCAGGGATGTGACCCATGATGCATGATCATGTACACTCTTTAGAGAGGGAGATATTGAAGTGGTCAAGATTTGGATTGGCAAGACACAGCACAAGCAATTTTACCCAGCATCTCAACAAATAATTTAATTCAGGAAAAAAAAACAACATAGTCCATTTCAATTCTGATTAAATCCTTTCGAAAAAAATAAGGGATTGCTGAAAGTTCTAAATGCCAGTACAAAATCCCCTGCAGAACTTGCGATAAGAAAAACATTGGGGAAATGGAACGAATGGTCAAAACTCGAATAGAAGAGCATAGGCGGGCCATTCGACTGGGTTACTCTTCAAATTCAGCCATAGTGGAACACGAAGCCACCGGACACGTGATCAATTTAGAAAAATCAAGAGTCATCGTGAGGGTAAAACATTTCAAAGCCCAACTCATCCGCGAAGCCATAGAAATAAAGAAGAATAAGAATAATTAATCCTTTAAGTTCAACAGATTCAGGCTTCAATTGGTGGAAGTTAGACATATTTAAGTAAATGAAAGGTCGTAGCACTTTTCCACAAGAATTTTTAATGCGTACAACGCGTTTCGGCTCACTGAGCCATCATCTGGTACAAGACGCTTGAACACATGTGAAGATCCCTTTTATACCCTTGAGAGAGGAGAGTATTGGAGAAGGAGAGGATTTGACATCTTTGAGGATGGGGGGGGGGGGGGTGGGAACGGGTGTACAGAGTATAGACAATGGGGAAAGATACAACTACGGGATGTGGAGAACCCACGTTGGAGGGAGGGTTCTGGTCATAACTGTAAAATGACGACACGTGCGGAAGACCATAGCAAAACAGGAGGAGGGGGTGTTGAGAAGAGTGAAAAAAGGGGGGCTTAGGGTAAAAGGAGGCCGCGTGTCTTTTGAAAGTGAGAGGAGTAAGTAGCGACGCAGGAAAAAAAGGCGGGGTGAGGAGTCCCTTTGGGTTAGCTGAGAAGGAGTGAAAGTTAGTGGGGGTACAATGGGGGGGGGGGGGGGGAATTGCCAGCAATAGAAAATGGTCAAATGCGTAGAGAGGATGGGCGGACGGGAAACACCCCGTGGATGTTGGGGCACTTAAGGCGTGGGTGAGGAAAGAATTTCACCATTTGTTTTGGTGAAGGGTATCTTTAGGAGAGGGGAGTGGGTGAAAAACACTTGCTCATTCATAAGCGTATTCAAATCACTTTGTACAATTTCGAATTGCTCAAAAACATCCAGTCTTGTACCCTTACTTTCTAAATGTAGAATTTCAGGTTTAAAATTACAATTACAATTAGCCGAAACGCGTTGTACGCATTAAAAATTCTTGTGGAAAAGTGCTACGACCTTTCATTTACTTAAATTAATCCTTTATCTAATTAATTAATATTAAATAATTAGATAAAGGATTGAGAATCAGCAGTACATGGAACCCAGTCATTCGCAACATTTCGTCATCTACCCCCTCCAATCCTCACTCCTCACACCCTCCGTCCGCCCCTCCCACCTGAAATAAAAAGGCAGCAAAAACCAAATCCCAGCATCATTCCCTTGAAGAAGTGACCAGTCAGTCATGAAACGTCAGGGCAATCTCCTCTACGTCATGCGGCATACACCTGTAGGTTTCTCCCTTTTAATGAAACATAAGCTCAGGTACACTAATCGTGTATGTTCCACTGATTTTTTAATAGTCTGACCCAGGTTTCAAAACTGCACACAATATCATTCTCAAAGGTGAAAATACACATTTTGTGAGCTTATTTATATGTACCATTTTGGAAGGTGGAGAGGGGTAAAGACAGGTCGTTTGAAGGTGGGAGGGGGAAGGTAACAGGGATATGACTTTCTCAAGGTCAGTTGGATGATGTGTTTTGCTTGGAGTCGAGGAGACATGACCGTAAAAGAGAGGAGTGAGAGTAGTTCATAAGGTCATTTACCACACTTAAATTTTTCTTGTGACATACATGAGATGAACTTTCATTAGATTTAACCTTAAGAGACCAAAATAAACAAGACTCATTAGATGTCTTGCATTCTCTTCTGTTTTTTATGGTCATTGTGGTTTCCAATTCGTGATTTGCTGATACCTAATTCTTATTAATTTTAGGTGGAGCATGTTCTGAATTATGAGTTTCCACTTCACATTGCCGATTACATCCATCGATGTGGTAGGACTGGCAGACTTGGAAGCAAAGGATGTGGTCTAGTAACAAACTTTATTTCTGGCCCAAGGGAAATAGACCTGGTTCAGAAAATTGAAGTAAGTTATCTGATATAATTTTGAAGGTTATGTATTTACAACAATTGTAAAGATAACTAGCAGGCCACCCGGCGTTGCTTGGGAAGGATACCCAAGTAACATTTTTGGTTGGCCCTCTGTTGGCAGATGGTGGGACACAGCGGTTGGCCCATGGTATGATTTGGCCACCTCGCCAACCGTATCCCAACCAACGATTCCCCAACGATGGGCCAACAGAACATTACAGTCGGGCCTTCGTATTCCCAACCAGAGGCCAACCCCTCTCCAACGATACACCGTTGGCCCTTTTAAATTCTGCCATCTGTTTCCCAACAAAAGCTATATTTTACTGGCATTTCTCATTTTTATAGAATGAGAGTTAAATTAATTTACCTTCTCACTTGATATGATACCGGTAGATAGAATCTTTACCTTTAACTCCCTATAAATAAAAATGAAATTAAATACATTAACAATCAATGCTATAGGACAAAGTAAGGTTACAGTGGTTAAAAGTGGAAAACAAAAAATCAATATCAGTTCAGAAGGTCCCCAACTTTTATTTTCACAAATTAGGACAATTTTTATTAGGACAAAATTAGGAAAATTTCAACAGCACCTTTCCATATTACAATATGGCACACACAAAAACTGTCCATCTTCTTTGTAGGGCAACAAAACACACTTAGATAAAATCTCGGTGGACTGCAATTTGCATCCAGGTACTAATTTTTTTTACTACAAATATACCAATGGTACCACTTCTAAGAGGTAATTCAAAGAAATCCTCCTTAATTTCAAACATGTTACACTGCAAGATGTACACCCCTGAGTTATTTGATTCACTTGCCTTCACAATTCCTATTCTCTGGTCTTCAGTAACGAAATTGTTAAGTTTAGTCCATTTTACTTAATTGGATTAATAAGTGCAAGATTTATAGGGATATTAATAGGAATCACAGAAACACAGATTGAGTATAATAGTTGATGTATTTTCCATAAAATAATAATTGTGCAGTTGTTATTTAGGTTTACTCATACAAATTCAATCTCATTCTCTTCAGAGAGGACTAAATCACTCACTTTGTCCATTGAAACACTGTTTTCATTAAAACTTCCACTTATACTAGATATGCCACAATCTGAAAAAATATACATATCGATATATCTAAATTAATGATGAAAAGTTTAAAATTCCACGAAACTATCTGTTTAAGGTAACATGATTTTAGGAATGCCAGTTTTGTAAGACTTACCAAATGAGGTCAATGCCTTATTTTTGTTAGAAGCACTCTACTTATTTTATTTAACAGCTATCACAAAGACAAACAACCAAACAAGTCGTGGTTGTTAGGTTGCTAGGGAAACATGTGAACCGTATCCTGCAACGTATGCAATCGAGGTATACATCGTGCTTATTCACGGCCCATATCGAACTTCCATCGGTTAAGTTAGACTCGAAACAGACAGATCTTATAAGTCTACAATTTTCCATGTGCCCTCCGGGATATATATACTAACAAGTCGCATTAAAGAAGCCTCCCCTTCTTGGAACCATTTATGTCAAATACCATGCTTAAAACACCAGAAAATTAGCAGAACATTACTTAAAAAAGAGTTATACATAATTTCCAAAAATTATCTTATAATATATTCTTAAAAAATTAACTTAAAATAATTATTCTGCATGCACATAGTCGATAGCACTGACTGTCAAAGCAAGTGATTATGCCATCCCTATTTTTAAATGAATAGATGCTATACCGATCCGATAACCATTTGATACGATAAATCGAATACAATGGAATTTCGCCCATCTCTACGTTGAAGATCTTGTCGGAATTTTGTTTGCAGCTCTCATGGCGGAAATTGAGGAAATGGTATGATGTCCCAACGGTGGCCCAATGATAATCTATTTCGTAGGGCCATCGTTGGGGATTTCCGTTGGGCCAACAGCATAAACCGTTTCGTTGGGCCGACGAACAATATATGCGTTGGGCCAACAGCGGAATTTGGTAGGCATATCCACCCACAATGAGCCAACCGTGACTACGGTTCCCCAACCGAGGCCCAACGGTCAATGTTACTTGGGTAGTACTCAGGGAAGTGGAAAACTTGGAACTTAGATTTCATGATCATACAGGATTTTTGTTTTCTCTTTACGCGTGTCAAGAGGTGTGCCTACCCGACAGGATGTCCAACCACAGAAGTTTTATGATGTGAAGTAACAAACAGTAATGATAAAACAACACAAAGGATGCGTTGGATACAACCAAAAGTAGCACTACAAAGTTTGGTAGCATGAGATGCACCTATATGCAAACTTAGGTTGCAATCCTTGCAGCAGAGTGGAGATACTTTAACTAGCGGACAGATGAACAGACATCCTCTTATACATATATATATGCAGATGTATGTACTAGGTTTGACATTTAGGTGGCGGTGACATTGTTATTCATTATTTGTTATTTATTTGATAATACTGTTGAATATTATTTTGTTCATTGTTGTTTACGTTTTGCTTACTATTAGTTAATAGATTTCTTTGTTATTGTGAGTCCTCTGTAAATGGCCTCGTGCTGTTTTTGACTGCGTTAAATAAATAAATAGATATAAGTTGGTACCATTGATACGCAGTTGCTTGAAAGAAAGTTTATCAGACGTCAAGGTGGGTTTATAATAAATAATATGTATGGAATATCCACAAAGTAACAGATGAATTTCCACTATTGTGTGTGGATCCTATTTGTTACAACAAATTCCGTAGCCATATGGCACCCTTAATTCTATAGTGGAAAGGTAGGAGTCACTGTCAGTGCCATGTCTCATGTTATATATAAACTAATGAGGCATTTACAAATATAATTTTCTTGTTTTCCATAGGCATTACTTGTATGAATAACAGATACATGCATACTGTTTTCTCTTAAATGTGTTTACAATTTTTCTTTTAATTTAACTCTTCCAATAGTACTACCTGGGCCTATCATGAACCTGATTTTATTTTGAAGTAAAAAAAAACTTTGTGAATTTCACATAGAAAATATAAATGGACAATTCCTCTCAGCGACAAAACGAGTTGATTAGAATTTTCACCTATGTGAAATTTACCTAGTTTTTCATTTCAGAAATTGCAGTTTCATCAAATAATGTCACATGCTATTCATATTCACATGTTATTAAATCATATCTTTTTATTACTTTATAGTTGGCAACCCGGACAGGTGCTGAGCTACCAAATGTGAATGGCAATATCAAGAGGCTAATCATTCATCGAATAAATAAAAAAACCACGTGAAGAAAAAAATCCTTTTATAATTGTTATGAATATTATAAAAATACTGTAAATATATTTAGTAAATAAATTTGTACTACATTTTTAATTATATTTTTCTCTCTTCTATTTTTCTGTTATCAACTTTTAACTTTGCCAGAAACTTATTCTCCACAGTTAGTGGGCATTCACTGCCACCACGGTTTAGTAAATCAGTGTGAAATTTCTAATAAACTATTTAGACCATTATGAATACAGCCAAAGTAAGAGTAAGTGATAAGCAACTCACCTGAAACAACCTCTACCTCATTGGCCAGGCATAATGATAGATCTACAACATCAGGCAAGAGCTGGCACTCCAAGCTATGGAAAGGTATCCTTCAACTGAGTGAGCCATAGCTACCTACCTATTTTCTGTTATGAAAGTTATTATTTTAAAATAGGTAGGTATTGACAGGATAACTTTTGCTCACCAAAAAGGAGCATCATGCTCCAAAAGGTTCCCTTCAGCTCTACCAAAGGCAATATCTTTCAAAAAGGGCATGAGACAAGGTTACCAGAAGTGGGGTAGCTATGTACACCTGCCATCAAGCTTCTTACATGCTTCATTAGATTGCATGGTCCCCTTCCTTTTACTAGAGAACCCTCTAATATCACTTGCTTATTCTGTACATGCGATAAACAAAAAACAATCTTCATGAGTATCAAAATTCTGTAAAGAGCAAGAAAAGTTTTTCACCAGTCTGGTAGCATATTGAAATATATGCTGTAGGCATTAAAATTGGGATAGAGTGATTTTTATCCAATGAAGACATGGAGAACATTCAAATTCTTAGCTTTGCAGGTATGATAATACCAGCACTTTGCAGCACGTATGATAATAATAATAAATTTTATGATGATACAATTCTTCTCCATAATAATAATAATTTTATTGGTCAATAGTATTCAGAAATACAGAGACCTCGTCAGAAAAAAGTTGTACAAAAATATACAAGAGAAATCACATACAATCAAATATATAGGTTACATATGCCTCGTGCACTTTGTGGCAGGGAATTGGGTTCTTTATATAAATTTTGTTCCTTAATCAGAACTTGTAAGAGAGATCAAGACGTCAATATTAAACTGAAAAACTAGTGAATAATTCCTTGTAAGTAGTTTTCTTGGAGCTCTTTCCTCAACCTTGTGATCCCACCCCCTAATTTCCTCTCTCAACTTAGCCATTACCCCTTTATCTTCACCTTCCATTTCACCTCTCATCTACTTTACTTTTTTCCCATCATCTCCACTACAAGATTATGAGGCATGGATCTTTCCACATACTGAGTTGCCATGCCACAATAATCCAGAATAATTCAAAGAAAAGTATTTATGTATATTAATAGAACTTAGAAAGGAAAAACTGAAAGATTGAATTAGTTACATTAAAAAGGAGGAGGCGACGAAAATTTTCTTGGAGCCCTCCCCCTGAGCAACGTAAACTTTGGAGACACATACGATTGGAATAGCTGTCACTTGATAAAGGATTCTATTATACTGGTTTCGCTATTTCCACGATGGCTGCTGCTTTTACAAAAAATTATCTAATCAATTTATTAATTTAAGTCTATTAATTTGACTTTAAGTTTAATTTATTTTCTAAAATCTATTTTTTATACTGATATTTTGAAAATATCTTTTGAAAGTGGCGCTAGTTAATGACGTCACTTGAGCAAACAACCACGTGACCCTATAGTTCGTCTGTCAAATAAAAATCTGAAGAACGTCACCAGCCGCGTAGGGAGTTGAAGATTTATCTCGGTGTTTCTTGGTTCCTGCATTTGCTGTGTGAACTGCGGAAGTTCGTCATGTGTTCGTACTAATTATTTCTCAAATATATAAAATATGTTTATATAACTAAGTCAAAAAGAGAACATGACTGAAGAGAATAAAAACGCTGGACCAAAAGGGCCGATTCTGCATGTTATCGTTGTTGGCTTCCATCACAAGAAAGGATGCCAAGTGAGTAAACAGGCACCTTGTGTTTAATTTGAACTTTAATGTACCCTAAATACCATTTTACATGACATTAATTGCTTCAAATAATTACTTAAGCGATAGCGATGTGGATGAATGGACAGAGTCAAATATCCCGTTATCATATCCTTTCACTAATGAGACATTGTCTCGGTTTGCTCTTGTAAGGTTGAGTATTCATTTCCACCCTTAATGCCGGGTGGCTCTTACGACTCAAATGAGTGCCCACCTGGTTGGAAGTATCTACCAACTTTGGCTCTACCTGATGGTTCCCACAATTTCACGGAGGACACTGTTTATTTCCATCTCCCGAGCTTAACCAATCCTAAACAAACAGTGTACGGTATATCCTGCTTCCGACAAATCCCAGTTGAGGTGAGTAAAAGAAATCTGGTACTTGACTTCACTCATTAATTCGTATATATTTGTGCATGATGGAGTCATCGAAGTTTTTATTATTTCCGTGAAAGTTATGTTTTGCAAACGTCCTAAGGCAACACAAAGGATTCCTCAACTATGATGGAGCAATCTCCTCGGAGTGTTGAATAAGACCTTTGTTTTTCATTGCAGAAAGTCACCAATCGAACTGCGGATATAACTCGAGGGACAGTTCAAAAATCAGTATGTGTACTGAGCACTTTGCCTCTATACGGCCAAATACAAGTGAAAATGGCCCTTATTACTCATGCTTATTTTGAGGAGGGAGATTTCAGCAAGGTGTCCCTGCTTCAAGATACGTTTACGAATTTAAATGACTGTCTTAGTGAAGAGATGCTGAATACTTCACAAGTTTTTGTTGGTAAGTTACACCTGTGATTGAAATAAACAATTTAATATTTGCATTAAACAGGAAACAGTAAATCTTGGGATTTTCCTAGTGGTTGAAACTATTAACCCTCAACATTTAATGACTATTCTGGGGCTGCAAACCTCATATCACCGAAAATAGCGAATTAAATCATGTCAAAGTGTTTTCCCCTATGTAATTCCACCAGATTTATATAAAAACTTACAATATCATTATTGTTTACTGGCAGCAGTAGATGATTTGAATATGTATGTCATGACCGAAGCATATGTTAATGTTTATTATTTTATTACTTTCCTATTTCTAAGCATCAGTTGGCAATTACAGCTGAAATCGAGGCTATAGCCCTATTGTGTGATTTTAGTTTCAGTTGATACATCATTAAAACAATAAAGCTATGAAGATATTTCAATTTCTTTCAAGGTCTCTCACCTCAAGATCTGATCCTACAGTTCAAGCACAAGGCATTGCTTATGTTTAAGTTGATGCTATTAGAAAGAAGAGTGCTATTTTTCAAATCTCCTGTTCAGCACTTGTGCTCAACAATTCTATCTCTATTATCTCTGCATCCTGGAATGATTGAAAAAGGTCTCATAGAGTCAGCTTGTGTTAAGTAAGTAACATTATTGTTTTTATAAAATATTATGTAAATGTTAAATCCTACTCTTTAGCATTTCACCAGTTGGTTTTTGTCTTTCATCTGAATGGTACATGCTACCATTTATGGAAGTACAGTAGATTCCGGTTAATTGGGACATATTGGGACTTGTGCACTTTGCCCCAATTAAGCGGCTGCCCCAATTAGGCGAACTCTCTTGTATATGGGCATAAAAAACTTTGAAATGGTAGAAAGAAGACTAAAAAATGTTTATAATGCAACATAGGTATTTTAAAATAGTAATTTGATTAATAAATCAGCGAGTTTAGTTAATTTATTATAATTTTTAATAATTATAACATTTTGTCAAAAATATTTTTCACAGCCACGGGCGACGCTGAATGAATGTCTTTTACGAAGTCCTATTAAAGAAAAGTCCTATTCTCTTACTGATACTATAACAACATGAGCTTTCAAAATAGGGCAAGAATAGGAACATGTGTGAAAAATAAGAGTGAATCGAAGGAGGAAAATATAAAAAATAGTATTCTGAAAACAAATAATTTTATTTTCGTCGCGAGTATAGTCTATGTCGCCGACTCATGGCCCAATGAAGCAGCATGCTGTCCCAATTAAGCGGAGAATACTCGGGGATATGTATTTCTCTATTGGGTTCTGTTCGTCAAGATCTGTCCCAATTAAGCGGCTGCCCCAAGTAATCGGTGGACCCATTAAACAGAATCTACTGTATTTCTATCTATCGTTGCATTTAGAATTGATATTTTATTTTGGAACATATTTGATGTTAATCTAATGAGGATTGTTCATTTCTGGAGGGAAATTTTGGCTTATTGCAGAAAGAAATCTGTATTATTAACCTATATCGAATTAAGTACTTGATGTTAATATGTCTACATACAGTATTTATGATCATGGAAAGTACTTGGTATCACAGTCTATTTCAAATGACTTTGTGGCGAGATTTTGATCACTCCCATCAGCTCTCATTTTTGTGTATCTGTGGAAATATGTGAATGTGATCCGGCTGGAGAGGAAAACATGATTCAGGGTAGAGAAGAGTGCTTGGAAGGCATTGCCGTTTTAGGAACTTTTAAAATTTAATGTTTTTGGAGAAAAATGAAAAAGAAGAAACTTTGTGCCTTCACATGAATGTTTATTCACACATTTACACAACCATGGTTTCAACATTAGACGTCATCATCAGGTGAACTCTACTGAGGTCCATCACGTCATTTAATACCAGGCTTAGAGGGGAAGGGAGGAAGGTATTTAGGTTGGACGGATTGGTCAACAGACCTAGTTCCAGCTAGGATTGGTCAATAGACCGTCCAACCTAGTTACCTTCCTCCCTCCCCCTCTAAGCCTATAATGATGTATAAAATGATGTGATTGACCTCTGTTGAGTTCACCTGATGATGACGTCTAACGTTGAAACCATGGTCGTGTAAATGTGTGAATAAATATTTCATGTGAAAGCCCATAGTTTCTTCTTTTCATTTTTCATTATAAATCGCTTTCACAAAGTTACGTCTCAAACAATCAGTTTTTAGAGAACACAAGGTCCCAATTGGGGAGGTCAAGGGGTTCACACCGTCCGTAAAAATGCTTTGGAAATACAGTTAAAGGTGTACCCCCTCCAAATGACCCCCTAAATGATGATTGTTGTTTAAATGATATAACTCCCCAAGTGGATTCCTCTAAAATTATATTGGGACTGTGGCCAGAAAATATTTTTGGGGAACATGCTAAGTAAAGTGTCAAGGTAAAGGAAGATCTTTTAGTGGCAGAAGCCAGATTCAGACTGAGCCCTCGGGAGGAGGAATTTCACTTCCCCAATCCCTTTGGTTACTTCAGTACATGTAGACCTCATGCTCTTCTACCCAGTCTTAATTGCCTCTACAAAATTGAAATACACTATAACTATGAAAAAGAATTATGTGAAGGAATTGGTAGGTGTGTTGCTATAACTCGGAAATGTTGACCATTGTAAATCTAGTGCTAAAGAGAAGAGAGATTCTTTTAAACCTTTGGTGTATGATATATATATATATATGCATGCTGACTACAAACTTGGGATGGATAATTATGTGCTTATAATCCCACCTTTTTCGTAATATTACCGTTGGAAAAATGTCTGTGGTTTGTCTTAATATTGTTTTGCCCAAAATGGCTGAGTTAGGTTTTTTAATTGCAGACCATCACGACCCATGTCTCCAATTCCAGACTTTAGTTCGGATGTTGAAGACAAGAAGGATGTGGAAAAAGTGGAGTTAACTAGGTATGGTACACATTTGCATGAACTTAAGATTGGATTTCTAATGTACTCCTGCTCAGCAGTTTTTATCCAGAGTTTTCCTTTTAATTTGATCATTCAGTTATTATTGGTTGTGCAATTGATGAATGAAATGGTAATTTCCTGTGTGGATGTTGATTTATTGATCACCGGTTTTGACATTCTATCATTTTAAAATTTGAGCTTTTAATCTCAAACATATTGTTGTTGTAATCATATACACGGTCAAGCACTATCTAGTAGATTGAACTTGAGGGGGGATAAGATGTGTTGGTAAATGAAATGCTCAAGCATGCCACCCATCCACAAGGATTATGAGGATAGTTAAAGAGTAGGGAGTTCTTGGATTGGGAATTGGCCTATTTCACTATCAAAGAAGTTTATATCACTGCATAAATCACTAATGATACCACAGAATGGAAACTAAATGGCCTATTAAACCTTCAGAAATTAAATTTGCCACGAATTTGGGCAATGACAGAGCTATTTACTTAATTTGAGAGTAGGGGTCATTAGTCTGTACTTACAGCTCTTCTACTATCAAGGGGAATAGTAATAATCAGGGTTGATTAGGGTAAGGTTTGGAGAGAAAAAGAGAAGCAGGGGTCACAAAATGATACCTATTGGTGGTGGCTTCATTAGTCATGTCATCTTCTTTCGAGTTGAGATGGGAAGGGGGGGGGGCACAATTGGACTGAACTTATAGGAATTTTAGTAATCATTGTAGCTGATGCACTTGCAGTGGCATTTCAAGACTCCATTAATGATTTGCCATTAGGAGAGGTGCCAGTGAAGATACCGGGAATTGGATTTTTACTCAGTCCAGTGGCTGCGACTTCTTCTCATCCTGACTCCTTGTCTCCTGTCCACGAATATCTTCATAGCTGCTACCTCCATTTTCTCCACTAATTTTTCTTTTTTCTGGCATGGTATATGCCCTTGTATGCTGTTTTAGAGGGACAGAAGTGGGGAAATAAAACCACTGTCTCAGGGAATAAGGCTGTACCACTACTAGACTAGGTAGGCCATTCAGATCAGTTGCAATAATTGTGTATGAGGTTAAGTGTGGAGGAGGAGGCGTTGAGTGTGGGTAGAGGAAAGATTACTTGGCTGAATGCTCCTTTGGAAATATGGGAAAAATAACACACATGGCACGCGTCATCAGTAATGCGTTTGCACTCAGGAAGGGAGGAAAGGAGCTTGAGGGGGTTATATTCACCCTGTTTTTCAGCCATTATACGAGTCCTCCCGCTGAATTTCACCATTTTGTGACTAGTCACAGTGTGCATTCTGTCTAGAGGTATGAGGCTGTGGTATTTATGATGGGAAAAACCTATCCATGGATGTTCTTGATGTTCTCTGTGGGAATCTTGTGGGGAGGAGGGTAGGATGGAGGAAGAGCACTTGGAGTTAAGCTCCAAAGAGCTACTTCAGTAAGTAGGGTCTTTGAGCATGTAGGTGGCACATGCCCTGCCCAGTAGATAGAATAATCAGGATGGTGTTGTGTGACAAGAATTAAAGACCTCAAGGTTTGTCTGAAAAGCAGGGACAAAAAACTCTTATTCGTAAAAACTTTCAACTATATGGGGCATCTGTGTTCTAACTATCCCAAAATCAGGTTCCCATTGTTTACTATTTGGTCTTATGGTTTGTCATATCTAATTTAGTGTAACTCTTTGTGTACTTCTTCACTGCTTTCATTCTCCTGTTCCCATTGCCTTCCAGCCCGGTCAAATTAGCCCAAAAAATAGGGGTACCCTTGCATAAATTGCCAACAAGCTAAAAATTTGCATGAACCTCAAGGATACCACTCTAATGAAATCTTGAAAAGTCCCCATCGATCCCGTGTGTGCAAAAAACTCATTTTTGTGACCTTTGACCTTGAATAAAATATTTTGCACACACGGGATCGATGGGGACTTTTCAGGATTTCATTAGAGTGGTGTCCTTGAGGTTCATGCAAAGTTTCAGCTTGTTGGCAATTTATGCAAGGGTCAATGTCTATTTTGACCGGGCTATTCCTTGGATACATGAGTTTTTCTATTTTATGTTTCTACTGTGATTTTATTTCTCTTGATTCATCCTTAGTTCAATATTTATTTCATTGGTACGATCTTTTGATTGTCGCTTGAGGTAATAAGTGCTCAAAGATAAAAACTAGTCTAAAATAAAGGTTTTATTTTTTTAAATTATATGTTAATCTTTCACCATGTCAGTATCATTTTATTATTCTATTATATATGTATATTTATATGCATTAGGAATACTAAGTAGGCAAATCAACACAAATATTTCTAGTCTTTATGTAAAATGATGAAACTGCCAAAACTAAGCATATGAAATATATTGGCATATATGAAGTAGAATGCCTCTGTGGAAATTTTTATCACCCCTATATGGAAATGGAAATTAGTATATGGAAATTAGTCTTGATAAACTTTGATGGAGAGAAAAAACATATTGAATATATTGTAGGAAAGTCTCACTAACTTGATTCTATGTGATGCCTTATGTTCTCTAGTTTGTTGGTCTCAATAATTGTTTTCCTAATTAATATTTATATCTTGTTTTTGTTTGTTAACTAACCTCTTTGATTCTAATTTTTCTAGCACCAATACCAATATATCTTCAGTACCTAGTGAAAAAGGTGATGGTCAAGATTTGAATGTTTCGAGAGATACTGAGGACAATAAAGGGTTAGTCTCTGAAGCTGAGGAATCGAAATTGGTGGACTCTCTGAAGACAACAGCCATGGAAATGGAGAAAGAAAAAAATGAAGATAGACAGAATTCAAGCGAAGATCTCTCCTCAAATAAGGTACTTGCTTGGCTTTGATTACATGCCTGTGAAACAAATGTATTAGCTGGGTAAGATAGGGATTTTGGACCTGAAAGGAAAATTCATTGGGAGTGAGAAGTATCAATTATTCCCATTAAATGGAGATAGCTATTGGTATTTTTATCTTGGCAAATTTTTACTAAAACTGATTTTTTTGATCAATTTTTGTAATCCATCAAAATATAGACAAGATCAGTAAATTTTACTGACTTTTACAATTATTCTTGACAACTTATGTTTCTAAGTCATGCTTCAAACAAAGTCTTTATTTCTACATCAGTATCACCATTTCTGCTTTTGAATGCATTTGTTGTTTTTTACTAATTCTAAGTCAGTTTTCCTCCATTTTTTAGAAATATAACAACATTGACTCCTTTTAACACACTTTATTGGATTCATTGTATGAGTGTACATCAAAGTATATTTTCACAATTTCATTTGAGTCATTCTGAGCCAGTTCAAACTGGAGTTGGCCCTTGTCCTCATTCATTTCTATGAACATTGGTAGTATGACTTTGCCTCCTCAAATAACAAATACCAGTTCAAGGATCTCTTTTCCGGCTCTGTGTCAGTTTACAAGCTTCATATGTGTCAGCCTTTCTTAAATTCAGTGTGAAATCTGACACAGTGAGATTAACATGCCTTGAAAATGGAAAACAACTTGTTATCAGTCACATTGGTGGAAATTAATCCAATAGCCTGGTGCAGAGCTTGAGAAGACTTCCTAAGTATTATTCACCATGAAAAACTTAAATAATGTATCAGTTAGTGTCTTGCAAAGGTTAAAAAAACTGCTAAATAATGTGTACTTTGTTAATTGTAGTCTTTTGGAACACAAAATGTACAATGTCACTATTTTTTTGGAAGAATCCACACAAGCACATGTTAACACGTTCGCTGGCGGGCCCGAATTCTGCTATCATTCAGCGTGTGCCAGGCGAATATTTTCAAACCTATTACCAAATGGCCATTATGATAATGAGCCTGACTCCGGGTTTTACTAATAATTTTTGGTATATTTACACTCATTACGTGATGCGCTATCGCTTGTAACTTTAGTCACGTGCGACGCCATAGGGCGTCTCCCCACTTTTGACAATGCCTAAAATTTGATGAGACGCCATTTGGCGGCTCAGGCAATTGGATCTGCGTTCCAACTTTTTAGTGTACACTCAAAACCTATGATTTAAAATAATGTTAAAACAAATTTTAATTGTTAATTATGCTTTTAATAATATTTGCTTTCGTATCCAAAGATGATTAGTGCATTGATTTAAATTTGGTAGGTATAGGTATGGCTGGTCCGAACAGAGCATACATTTGGTAGAAACACATTTGGCTTTACTGAGGGCAACTTTGCGGCTTATCGTCTGCGTGAATTCTTTGCAACATCCGCGACAGCCAACACGGGCTTTTCTAAAATGAAGAAACAGCACTAAAAATAGTGCGAAAAATACTAATTGTCAATTTTACGTAATGATAATTTTATCCTCTAAATTACCAGACTTCGAAGACTTCCTCCAGTGTTATTTGTATTTATCAGGTAGTGCGTCGATTTTTTTTAGATCCAATCAACGGAATCGCAAAGAATATGCAGCCATTCTTCTATAATTTATCGTCATAACTGCAGGAGAGAGATCATGTGGGCACCTGGATTCCGTGTTTCATTCCACAGTATAAAAGCATTAACAATGCAAGTCCCTAAAAGAGCATTATCGGCCACCTTGTGGTACCACCTTACTGTTTTTCGATGGGTGCAGTGATACAACGAAAGGGTGTCGGCAATGTCAATTCCTCCCTTTATTTTATTATACTCAATCACCATCTTTGGCTTAGTAACCACTTCCCCTCTTCGATTTCTTTCCCCGTTGGGATTATCTCTGATCTGATGGTGGTGGAGATCATCAATACGTCGCGCTGATCTTTCCATTTCTTTACCGTTACTCCACAAGTTTTTCATAGCACTGAAATGCCTTTCTTTAATTTAGCAGTTGTTATTTCTCTTAATAGCCCTTTCATATTTTTCCTAATGGTTCCCTCAAAACGAGTCTTATCTTCCTAGCTTTCTTTCCGTAGGCGTGGGATTAATCACCTCACTAGAAGTATCAAAACATTACAGGAGGATTTATTAGAAAGTGAATAAAAAAATCGAATGGGGAATCATACCTGTATTAGAAGAAGAAAGGTTACCTGACTCTGAGGATTCATACGACTTCTAAGACACCCTGAATTAGCGGTGTCTCCTTCAGAAAATCCTTCAAGGTCGTTGGTGGAAGCCGAATTGTCAGAATGAAAATACGCTCGATTTCTTCTTCGTTAAAACGTTTCTTTCCCCCAATAATGCGTGACGGAGTACACATGATATATTCACAGAACTGGTTATCACTTCCGTATCGAAGGCACAGACACAGCGAATAATTTTGGTATACTGATGCGCTCCTCACTCGGTTAAGTATGAGCGACAACTGACGGAAGGGAAAAAAGCTCTGGATATGTAATTTGAAACATTGTGTGGAGATATAACACCTCAAGCTTCCACTTGAAACATAGAATGATATAGCCATTGAAATATGCCACTCCCGAAAAAAAACACGAGAAACCGAAGGCGAAAAAAAATGAAATTCGAGCTAGAACGTGTTACCAATACCCCCCTTTCACAGAAGATATCAATGTCTCATTAGTGCATTAGGAAATGTAACTTAAATTTCAAGTTCTATGCATCGCTTGATGATTCAACGAAAACGCAACTTTGACGCCCATTGGCGTCTCACTAGTTGCGTCCAGCAGCAATGCGAGACGCCATATGGCGGCTCACTAACTCGGATTTGAAGTTATGTTGCGGCGCGTGGCAGGGAACGTGTTAAGGGATTTCATTTTATGTTGCATAATTTGAAAATTACAAAATCATAACTAAAATGTAATTGCAATTATTAATTGTTTAAACAAATTTTTGTTAAACTTTTTATGAAGGTATAGTAATTATGGTCATTTTTAATTTTTTTTACAATTAGACATTGTTCTATTGAGAATGGTAAATAAAATATTTGGCCGTGAGCTATTCCATTTACAGAGAAATGTTATATTGAGTGTCTTGGGCAATGTCCATTTTGAGTTAATTTAGAGATAATATCCGTTTGGAGATAGGATAGAAGACCAGGAAACCAGAAACTTCTAACTTGTTGTCTTTTTGGACATCTCATTTTCCTTGTTTTTTTTCCTCTAAAATTTTGAATTTCTACATCCATAAGGCAGTTTGACTGCATGGTGCAATCGCTTTTATTATTAATTTAATTAAGCCATTTTATGCCTCTATAATGGGTTAGCCAACTCACTCTGCACCAAAAAATTGCAAATGTGTTAGTATTTCTTAAAACACTTTCCTGAGTTCCCACTAATTTTAACTTTTGCCATGGCAAAACGTTTGTACCTAGGCTATGAAATAAAAATTTTGGCTCTATATCAGATGTTATAATTCATGAAATTCAATTGATAATATTTGTAAACATTAGTATTTAACAATAAAGAGAAATGGCATAAAATACATCTAATTAATATTTATTGTCTGGCATTAATGTGCAGCGTTAAAAAAAATGATTTAAAAATCATGATTCAGGGAAAACTGGTAGCAGAGATATTAAGAATACATATTAATATTATTCGAGGCAATTAGATTTTTCCGTATTTTGATTTCTTCCAGAAAAAAGCCGATCCTGAATCATATTGTTTCTAATATTTAAGCTCCCAGTAATTGTCAGTTCTTAATTAGGCATTTCTTGTATTCTAGGCTCTGAATGGATCCACCCAAAGAGAAGTCGATGATGCATCTCTAACTCCTGAGAATCCATCTGAGGACTCTAAGAATGCCCAAAGTGATTTGCCAAATTCGCAAGCTAACTTGGCCACTCATGCATTGAGTATGGTCCCAAATTTGAAAGGTAAATTAACAGGGGCAATCAGTTATTGGGCAGCTGGGAGAGACAAGTCTCCCAGCCCAGAGAAAGTGGAGATAGCAGTTGAAGCTGACATGGTTGGCATGGTTAGATCCAATTCAGATGAGAAACCCTCGGAGGGATCCGTGGAGATAAAGGTGCAATCCACCCTTTCATCAGTCGCCAGCCTCACTGCCGAGGAGTGTGGCTGCCCTATGGCTCTCTTCACTAAGGTATGTCATTTGTAAAGCTTACACTCCGTACTTAAACCTTTAACTGCGGAAATAAGCTGAAATAGAGCTCCCTACAGGCGCAAAAAAAATGACAATATTTTTTTTTATTTTTGCATAATTTTATTAATTATAACTTTTTACTTAAGGAAAAAATGTTTCAAAAATATATAATCGACTAATTTTCTGCTGCTTTTACTTGAAATGATTAACTCTAGGACATGTATTACAATTATGCGAAAAATAATTTAAAAATATACATAATAATAAATACTAGAGATGGGTCGAATAGCAGATTTCTCGAATTCGAATATCGAATTCGAATATCGAATTCGAATATTAAATCATTGCTTGAATATTCGAATACCTCGAATACTAAATGATGAATGCTGGATTATTTGACTCGGTTGCCTATGCAGCAGGCAACACAAGATTTTGGGGAGTAATTTTGATTTCCTTTAAATGATTCGAACAGGAATTTAGCTGATTAATGAATATTTTAATTTTATGGAAACAATTGGGCATATAATTAATTCAGCTAACATCGCTTTGCCCCCACTCCTGCTGCCAAGTGCTAGCTCACAATCTGAGGCATTTCGCAAAATACAAGCTCTTTTCCACTGGATTTTCTTCAATTATTTTCAGTCCATCTTTCGGAGTTCTCACGAGATAAGAAGATGAATTGGAATTGCTATCAGGGAGAAAACAAATATTCTGAGAAAATATCCCTTCGTCTGTGACTGTAACAATAAATATTTATAGCACCACTAATAAATTGTAACTTGATATATGTTTTCGGAAAAAAATACCTCATCAACTTCGGAGAAGCTCTGCTGCTCATATCGAGTTTCGCCAGAATGCTAAGTCTCCGTCGTATTTTGACATTTATTTCTTTGCGTAAAATGCTTAAATAAACTCAGAAATACGTCGTGTTTGGTCTTAATCTTTTTGAAATTACGCGCACATTACTAATATTTCAATTCAATAAAGGTGCAACATCAATTGACGAAAGTCATTCTTAGACACCTTTTGTGCTAATAGATGACTCATGCAGCGGTTGACCTCCACAGAAATGGGGAACTTCGAAGCTGGTAGGAAAAAAAAGGTCAGTGGGGGAGAAAAGGGAGGGCCCGAAACACGTTTCTATTGTTCTCGAAACACGTTTCTATTGTTCTCGTGTAACTTGGTATTTTTTCGATGCCAAGGTCTTCGTAATATGATCCCTGCGCGAGCTGTGACCTTTTTTTTTCGAAGAAGAGGAAAGCCTCAGAGGGGGGCTAGTGCTGAATGGAGAGGGATACCGGATCTTGGGAAATGCGCTAATGTAAGGGTATCGTATGGTACTCACACAGCAGTTGACATCCAGAAATGGGGAACTTCGAAGCAGGTAGCCAGAAAAAGGTCAGTGGGTGAGAAAAGGGGGGAGGGCGTGAAACACGTTTTTATTGTTCTCGTAACTCGATATTTTTTTCGGAGCAGGGGTCTTCGTAATGCGATCCCTGCGCGAGCTGGGACCTTTTGTTTGATTTCGGAGAAGAAGAAAGCGTCAGAGTGGTTGAGGCAAGTGCTGAATGGAGGGGGATAGCGGATCGTGGGAAATGCCCTAAGGTTGCTATCCCACGGCACTGAGGTTCTCCTGGTGGGGGGGATCGGGGATTTTTGGATTTTTTCACCCGACCATTTTCGGTTCCCCTCGTGTACTCTTTTCACCGCTAAAATCCACGAATTTGATGTAATTCGTCAACTTGCGTAAAACGGCGCTGCGAGCACTAAATGCCTACAGATCTCTACATTTTTCCGAGTCAACTACCAACGACGTACGTGCGACAGTGTATGACGCGAAATTCAAAGTATTCGAGGCGGTACTTTTCGCATAACTATTCGAAACCTCGAATATCGAATACTTTCTAATATTCGAGGTATTCGAGTATTCGCGGATACTATTCGCACATCTCTAATAAATACAAATCGTCAATAGACAATGGGAGCTGGTTAAGGTTTAATACTTACCTATATAGAAATTATGTCTCGTGACAACAATTTTAGTAAGATACAAATGATGGTACTTGAAACATTCACTACGAAACCGTCACACATAATCTTTAAGAGAAAGAGAGCATCATCTTAACTTCAACTGAATGGTATGTTAAGGGTCAACTGCTTCATATTCTAAAATGGAGTGTGTTATACATCTTGGCATGCCTTGAGAGTATGTAGGCATCTTACAAAAACCCTTTATTCAGAGCAAACATTTTGGATATTAAATCTGTAAGCGTTCAAATCCAATTGTACAATTAAGTAGGTAAAACTGACTTTGAATTTACATTCAGCAGACTCCCAATTATCTGGCTGCAGTATATCCGTGATGCGCATTGTCTGTGCATGATTTTCACTCTCGCTCAATATTTTACGTGATCTTTATAGAAAAATAAAATCAGACGCATAATCACCGGAATTAATGTATTTTAATGCTAGGGTACATTGAGCGTATTATTTCCATGAGATTTCCCCTTTTTAAAACGGAGGCATTTGTGCGCTACTTGCATTCACGGCTGCTCTGCATTCCTGTTTTTCAAGCCTCGCAGTACGCGATTGCACTCGGTGATCACGGATACACGTCCCGTGGCAGCTGCGACCCGGGCAGCTTGTGCGAGACGCGACTACATGGCGTGGTGCCTGAAAGTGTTGTTTCCGATGTCGCGAAGTGGTTTTTAGGCATTCGTGCCAACCACTTTTCTGTATCTGTGATCATGCAGCCACGGATGCATGGTTTTCAACACCAGTTCATATATGGAACCGTAATAATATGAGTAAAATCTTGTTATCGCTGCTAAAAAGATCGCATGCTGGGGATGAAACCTCTCAATGAGTCCGGGAAGCACTATAAAGTAACAGAATAACTGCGTAAATAACATAAAATTGTTTTTTTTTACGTAAATTAAGAAATTACTGGACATTAAAGTGAAAGTTTTGGTTATCCGTGTTTTCCGATTATTCATGCCGTCTCTCCCATCATTAGCCCGGATAATTGGGAGTGTGGCGTAATTAAATTTTGTGCGTATACTTATTCATAGTGCTTAACGTTGCGTACGGATGGCGAGAATTCTCGTCATTTTTTTTGCGAACATTCCGGACGGATGACGAAGATTCTCGTCATTTAGGCACGTCAACCTAAACAATTTGAAAGCGTACAATACGTGTTCGTTAGTACGTTTTCAGTTGTTGTTCGATATTCATAATGAATTAATGCATCATAAAGTTTGATTCGGTAAAGTTATATTCTAAACAGTAGCCTTTTAACCATGTTTAAACCTACGGTATAACGCCCTCATAGGCACATATTTCCCTGAATCGGCATTCCTAGGAATTTAAATACCCCGGTATGCAACGTGTTAAGATTTTCTCTTATTTTATTGTATGGAAATCACTTCATAAGAAGCCTGTGCGAATGCCTTGCTTTAACTAGTGGCTTCTTTTTGTGACTGCTAGTAATTTTGTTATTGAGGTTTTAAGTGGTAATTATGTGGTTCTCTCTCCTATAATAAATGATTTATCATACTGTGAAACATAATTTTCAGTTTTCAATGACCATCTATCTTTGCCAAACATTTATTGCTAAATTGTTGAAATAATTTACCTTTCATTGTCTTTTTTTTATTTAGTATTAAATAAGAAAATTTTACACCAGAGACCACTTTTGTGAACAGTAATACTAGAGCACAGTAATAAGTTAAGCCTTTATGTGAATACATAAATAGTTGAAGTCTTTTTAACATCTTTTTGTCATATTTCAGGGTTATTTGTGTCATCCGTATCTATCTCTACCATATCTTGATCTCCTCAGCGATGTGAAAGTTCGTGGATATGTAATTGGAGCTACAAATGTTTTATTCAAGCAGAAAAAGCAAGTCGCTGATGTAATTATTGAGGTGAGTTCAATACGACATTAATTTCTGTTGATTGAAGAATTTTAATATTTTCTACCTTATCATCAAGTATATGATCATACATGGTAGGCTTCTCCATCAAATCTCTCGAATAAAAAGGTTGGGAATTTGAAAATGCTGTCCACATTGGGAAAAATTTTATTGTTTTCACAGAACTCTGTCATTTTGGTTTGTAGTCTTTGCTGAAATGCTTTTTAGCCATATATTTTTTAAGGCTTGTGAGCAGTGCATCATAGAAATTTGAGGGAAGAAAAGATTATTGATTCAAGGAAGTGTTAAGATGGTCTTTGTTACTGGGCAACAGACAATCAATACATTTTCCAATTCAGTCCTCTCAAAGCAAAATTTGAATAATTTATGGAAATATGAAAATTGATACATGTTGCTCCTGAAAAATTAATTACAACTTATGCTTGGCAAAAGCTTTTCAGCATTCTGGTAGCACCCCATGGGTATGAATTAGCATCTTTCATGTTGATTGTATTGAGAGAACTAGTGCATGGATAGTTTTGAAGCAAGTATTTTCGTTTCTAGACTGACAGGTACAGGGTTAATAAATGTTTATGGAAGTAGATTGGTGTACTTAATATTTTAGTAGATTGATATACTTCATATTTTCAATTTAGAGTTAAGATTGAGTGACATGAAGTCACACATTCCTGTTTATTCACCTTTGTCTTTCCTTTTGTTGAGGATCATTTCTTAGTTAAGTGATTTGTGAAAATATCAGAGTATTGGAATTCTCTTTAACAATACTCAGCATTGAAATCGTCTAGGTAATAGGTTTCTTATTCCAAATCTCTCATTTTACTCAGATTGATGACATGAGGATTGAGACTCAAGATTTAGAATTACGGAAGCAGCTTCACTTAACCACACAAGATCTACGCTTTGCTGATTACATTGTACGGCAAGTATCTGAGGAGCGAACGGATGTCTTTTTGGATGGCGTTCGATGGGAAGGAGGAGATGAATGGATTCGCGCACAGTTCCGTCTTTACTTGATCTGTCTTCTGCGAACATCACTGATGGAAGGTTTGTATAACAGGTTTTCTCTTCATTGAATGACTTAGTTTTTACATTGTATGAGGAAAAGGGTATTTCATTTTTAATCTGATAAATTTAAGTATTGCGGGACCAGCCATGGTGATAACTATAGGGAGTCAGAAATAGTGTGAAAATTCCAGAGAGAAAAAATCCTTCGCCTTGACCAGGGTTCGAACCCATATCTCCCGATTTCCAGTCGAGTGCTTTAGCTGGTTAAGCTACCTAGGCGTCTTTCCCCTCTGTGGAAATTTGTGCACTCATCAAGAGCGAACATCTCTTAGTGTTGTTCAAAGTTCAGACTTTGATCTTTGGTGGTGGCCCAGTGCGCACGACTTGGACTGCTTGTTGCATAATATGCTCAGCAGTCCATACCTTCTTGCCTGGTAGAGTCCACGAATTTCTGCACAGGGGAAAGACACCTCTGTAGCTTAACTGGCTAAAGCGCTCGGCTGAAAATAAGGAGATCCGGGTTTGAATCCCAGCCAAGGAAAACATTATTTTTTTCTTTGTGGAATTTTCGTATTAAAACCTGATTCCCAAAAATTATGCTAGTACCGTATTTCTCCGAATATAGTCCCCCCCCCCCCCTAATTTTGAGGCTTCAGTTTTGGGAAAAGTTAAAAAAATGCTTTTGAATATAGTCCCCCCTTTACTTTTACCTTGGGCATTTTTGGAAAAAAAGAGGGGACTATATTCAGACATATATGGTATTTACGTGAAACAGGAATCAATAATTTTTTTCAATCTTAATTTTCTTTTGCAGATGGATGTAAGGACCATGAGTACTTCAACTCCAGTTTCATGGCCGCATGGAAATCAACCCATAGTTACAAATTGTGGGAAAGCAGTCAGCAGCACAAAACTGCTTTGCTCAAAGTACCTCCAGGACATCCTTTCTCAGGGCAACTCTCCGTTTCTGATATGAAACTAAGGTTGTCACAGTAAGTGTATTTTCATTTTTGCTGGACAAGATATAGTGAAGTAGTGAAGGCTGCCTGGGTGCTCCACCAGATATTCAGATAACTCATTCAGCCCCGAGGATGAAGTACAACTCGTACCCCGAATTGTCGGCAGCCATGGAGGAAATTATCGGGTGGAGGATCAGAGCAGTTTTCACTCCCAGAATACTCCCGGAAAACATTATTTCTTTTATAAGACTTAGTATGTTACTCCTTTTTCCCCATTTATTAACCTGAAAAAAATTCCTATAGGTATAATAAAAATCCATTTCTTTTCCTCTTTTAAGCAATGTTTTTAATGTCCTCAGCTGGAATTTTACCTTCTTCTGCTTGCTCCCACGATAACACAGTGGATTCAAATAAGGTGCATTGTGGAAGGAATAAGCTGCATCAAACCTGAAATTTTTTTCTGACAGACAACAAAATCCCTTGATACACATGCATACCAACTTAGTAGAATTAAATTGAAGTGATTCAAGCATTGTCATGAGCAATTGCCATTGTCAATTATAGCCGTAATCTCTTAATTTCTCCTAAGTCCTACAGTGTGCTTTCATTTAACATATTTCTGTGGAATGTATTTCATGGTGGCAAAACTTCATATCTGTTCTATTTTTGTGCCCTTTGAATTTGTGAATTTAAACCAGCACTTGGTTTTGGGGCTTAAATGGTTAACTTTGCCAGGGAATGAGAAAGTTGAACCTATACTAAACTTCTTAATCCAAGTACGTAACTTCAATTTCTCAATAGTTTTAATTGTATCACCTAATTTTGTTACCTGGTCTTAGTGGCTATCTTTCATAGTGAAGATCATACTTTTTGTTCTTTGCATTAAACTTTTTGCCTCCCGGATGTGAAGCCTCCTAAAAGAATTCTCTTGGGTTTACTGTGTCATGTTTTACTTTTTGTTGAACTAAAGGTCTCATTGCAGTTCAGATTTAACTTGTGGTAATTTCATTATGTCTAATGATGGGTATTTGTAGTTCTATAGAGTGGAATTTTGTTAGTCTTGATATTCTTGACTTTTAAAGTCTTGCCAAATCTTGAAATTAAAAGTTCTTTCTTGGAAATATCTCTTTGTTCAAATATATTATATAAGTCTTTCCTATTGGTTTCTTTCCTCAAAATGATTATACTTTTTGAGATATAACTACCTGAAATTTTAATAATAAAATATGTGGTTGTGACTGATTTGCTTGACTATCTATAATGGAAGTGTGTTTTTGAGTGGGTGACTCATAATGAGGTATTTTTATGTCTTTTTGGCATGTTCTGACAGTGTTTGAAGCACTGCAATGTAATTTTACTTTGTTGGGATGCATCTTGGAAGACTGGAAAATGAAAATTTTTTTCTAAAAATCAGGAAAATTTATTGTTGGTCAGGAAAAGAAATGCTCAGATTTGATACAGCATATTCCTTTCATAATGCACCTCATTTGATTGCACTGTGAGTACTACTGAGGTGATGGCTAATTGTGGAAAACCAATTTCTTATGACATTTGGTTAACTTACTCTGTTGTCATCATCAAGACTTCTGAATGCCATATCCTTGACTAAGACATCAGAAGCCCTTATTACATCTTTTGTGGTGAAGATGGATATGTCAGTGCATAGTGCATAGGCAATCAATAAGTGGAAGAATTTGAAAGAGTTCTCGTGACTGCAAGTAAGCTGAAGAGCAGTCTTTTAGAACGCTCCTCATTATTTCGTCAGTTTTCTGTAAAATAGGTCCAGAAAGAACTTATTTGCAATGAAAATTGCCTCATACTTGCAATGCTTACCTAACTTATTTTATACAAATAAGACTAGTATAATAGTTGTAATGACAGTCAAGTATAAGTAGATTTGTTTGTGCGCATGGAGAGATTTCCAGGTAACTGAAGTTGTTGACATCATTGGGTTCTTTCTTCACTAAGGGTTAGCAACTGCTAAAATTTGCTAGCACTAAGAAGGAAACTCAACAGTTGCAGCTAGAATCTCTAATGTTGTTACTAACTTGAATTAGCAACTTGTACTAGTAAGCAGAATACACCATGGTTAAATATTCTGGCTGAGCTAATCGGCAATGTTTTTCATGCTTCTTTTGAATGACCTCCATCAATTTGTTTGTGCTTAGAAGTTTTTCCCTGGTAATTACAGCACAATGCAGAGCACAGAAGGTGGGAGGAAGCTAAACCAGGCCATGACCAGCACAGGACGAGCTGTAGCTCACACGGGGAGAGCAATGGGTGAGTGAGGTCTATTTATCTTCCCTCCTCCATTTGCCTATAAATTTCTATTATGGGTGCATTCCAGTCATGATTGCATTGTTAATAGTGTAAATATTCATAAAAACATAGAATTTTCATTAAATGTGTGTCATTTGCCTTTACAATGGGTATCAAAATAGGTCTTAGCCTTGCCTTTCATTTGCCAAAGATCTGGCTCTATTATTGGCATGACAATTTAGAAAGATAAGGTGTATTTATGAATTTGGAATATTTTTATAGACACAATGCCTGTCAATGATCAGAAACTGTTACATTGGGAGTTAATATTAGTGAGAGGTATGAGTTTATGAGTATTTCATCACATTCTATGTTTAAAAAAAGATATCTATACTCTTTTGATAATTTGTCTTGCTTAATGTCTTAAATGATTATTCTTCAATATTTCAAGCATGATAGCTATAAAATTCATTGCAGTTGTATCATGAATACTTCCTATTGTTTCCGTTTAATTTGAGTTTTCTGTTCTTGGGTGTTTTATTTGAGGGCATCATTGAATTCCGTTGTTCATAAATTTATGAGTTAATTACATAAAAACATTATTGTAGCTAGATTAATATCATTATCCATGTTAGAAGCAAACATTGACATTTCATACCAGTCGCTGTTACAGAAGTGAAATGATTATTCTCTCTCACTGTGTCTCATAACCTGCATGCAATGATTGGAAAGCATCCATTGCTGTGTGTTTTTGTTTGCTTGTGCTTGATAACTTTCAATCTTCCACCAGACCATTTGCATGAGTATGTTTGGCTGTTACTCATTTTGAAATATTTATGGAAATAAAAATTACCGTATATGTCTGAAAATAGTCCCCCTTTTTTTCCAAAAATGCCCATGGTAAAAATAAAGGGGGGACTTTATTCAAACGCATTTTTTTAACTTTTCCCGAAACTGAAGTCTCAAAATTAGGGGGGGGGACTATATTCGGAGAAATATGGTAGTTTTAGGCAAGTGCATTGCAGAAATCCATCAAGCCTCTGTGTTTAAAAAGTTGAAAAATATCTGTTTCTCTGCATGTTTAAGATTTTAATTTTTAGGAATATTTTATTTTTTAATTATCGTTGAGTAATGACTGCATAGATGTCTATGCAAGCAGCAATTAAGTGTTTTCCGTAACTAATCTTCGGAAATGGTCAATTAGTGCTACCGTAAATCTTCAATTTTCTGTCTTATCCATTCTTTCTCTCTGATGTCAGTCGTGTGAAATGTAATACAGTGATCTAATTTATTTATTTATTATCCTTAAAAAGTTAATTTATCGTGTTAAATTATATTTATGTTTTGTCATTTTCTATTTTCTGGCAATTTGCAAATTTCAAAATATCCTTGGCTTTTCTCGTTTTTTTTCCTAATTAATGAGTGTTTGTAGATTTTTTTCATCAAAAGTTTTTCCCAGTGCTTTGCTTTTTCTGTGAGTGATAAAGAACTAGAGCATTATTATCAAAACAGCCACAGTGTGTGTTTCTGCTGGCTTAATTAGCATAAATTCAATGAAGCATGCCTTGAGGGATATTTCTTCCATTGGGGGTGCAGGAAAATTCTTGGCCAGAATGAAGAAGATGGGAACAAAGGAGTTAAATCACTGATGGAAAGTAGGTAAATACCCAGAACTGTAATTAACATACTTTCCTGACGATATTCACCCCTTGATTAGTACACTTTGGAATTACATATTTTTTGAGGAGCTTAAAAATCCAACGTACTGATCCTGTTAAAAATTTGGACCCACTCTCTTAGCTTTTTTATTTTTATTGCCACATTTACATATATGTATCCCTGTTTTAATGTTTGATTAATCAAAATGATGATAGTTAAGGACAAGTATTTCAGTAATATGCTTGTAAGAAAAGCTAGGAACCATATTAACAACCTGTGTATAGTTATTTTAATACATTGGGGATAATATTCTTTTTTATATGAGATTTACTTTATGAAACATTGTGACTTGCATCATTTATATTCTATATAATCAAACCTGCTTTCTCTTAAGTTAGCCCATCTGACATTTGAACCTTCTGTTTAAAGATAAATGCATGAAGAATTTTTGGCACTTGGTGATACTTAGCGAGATCTGTTCAAGTACCCTTCTTCACACGTTCGCACTCAAAATAGCAATCATCTATCAGCTAATAATCATGTCTATCATCATGCCAGAATTTTTGTCACATTTATGTTAAAAAGAACAGAAATAAGTTATGATAAATTTTTATACATGTGGACATTACAGGGAATACAGTGAATAAAAAGCCCTTTGCAGGAAAAAATTGTTTTGTGGCATTCTGAAAGCACCTGAATGCTTTCACCCGCACACTCATTGAAAGGAAACTTTTATAATAATAATAATAATAATTTTATTTCTGTTGGGTTACAAATGTAACATAGAAATCGTCATATAGTGGACAAACAACACATGAGATAAAAACATAAAAGACAGATGACATATATACATGTTATGGCTTGCAAGATGTCGAGTTCTTTTTGATAACATATTTTTTACACAAGTCGTAGTACCCATCTAGTGAATAAATTGAATTTTGATATATAAGCGTTTTTAATTTGTGCTTGAATGAGTTGCTATTTTGGATTGCTTTAATATCTGGTGGTAGTAAGTTAATATCAGCTTATGACTGACACTGAGGCATCAACATTGATATTGCATTAATCAGCATGTTTTTAATTTGTTGTATTGAGAGTGAATGTTTTCTTTTGTAAATTCTGTATTTATCATTTGCCATGTGCCTGGAATTGGATAATATGCATTGGTATGTAACTCTATGGCTTTATTTGGAGGAGCTATTCAAAATGTTGATTGCATGAGACTTTAACTTTTTATTTTACATCAGTATTTTTATTTACTGAATGGCATAGTTACACATTTCATTTTTGGTGACCATCAGTGAGTATTATTATGAGACTAAGGTGGTAAAAGGGGGCAATGGTAATGGTCAAGCCTCTCAAATTTTGAGTGTTATTTAAGGAAAATACTCATTTTGACCATTTTTATTAGGGCAAAGTCAATAATAATTTGAAGTAGATAAAAAAATGGTTAAAGCCAAACCATGTTGCACAATGTGTATGGTAGTGGGGAAAGACCAAGATGTTACATTAGTTCTTGTCCTTTATGCGAATCATTCTTTTGTGTATTTATATTACATCCATATGAAATTTGCTGAAGGGTTACCTCTTACATAGCTCAACGTAAGTATCATGTTTGAAACCTATTATCTGTTCACTTTATGTTTCCGGGTGATCTTTCTTGAGAGCCCGGACACTCTCAGAGGGCTTCACTGATGGGGAAGGGGTGATACCAAGAGAGAGAGATAGCCAGAGCGAACTCAACAATGCTAAATGTACATAGTCATCCTAGTTTTTATCACTGAAAACGTATGAGTAATGGGTGTCGACAGGTACTTTGTGCCCTAATGTATCTACTCATTTGGAAGGTGTATATGATGATCCCTTAAAGGAGCCCAAGACGTCAGCTATCACGCTGAATACGGCACCATTGGTGAAAGGCATACTTAAAGACATACAAGAAAAACACATTAGATTTGGCAATACTGCTCCATGAGCATATTCACAATGGAGGTCTGAGAGCGACTGAATTTTCAAAAGCATTTAGCTATGACTATGTACATTTAGCATTGTTGAGTTCACTCTGGCTATCTCTCTCTCTTGGCTACGCCTACTGTCTGCCGATTGGCCAAGGGAAAGTCACGTGTCAAGAAACTTTCCCTCACCTCACCCCCATTTTCTTTAGCCACTCCAGCTCACCCGCGAAGATAAAATGAACTGAGTGTAGTATTTCCATTGTGTTATAAATTTAGACCAATTAGCTTCTCAATTGCATGTAATGAAAAATATATACATATCCATGTTCATAAAATTTTGTTGATGTTCACATGCATTTAATGGTATTAGCTCAATCAACAATTAGCATACTTGAAATTACTGATTAACTTTGTCTTTGTGGGACTGTTCCAGAAAATTGCTTTGGTTAACTGGGAATATCAGTGCTTATCATCGTAATTCAGTAGGGTCAGGAACTTAGTGTAAAAGATTTAATTAATGTAATCATGCCAAGTTTTATGTCTCTTCTGACATGGATTGAACTGCTGTTTTTTGATTGCAGCTTGCTTTGTTTCAAGAAAATGGGCTCTTAATTCCTTTTCCTGCCTGTATTGCGACAACATCTCTTATCAAGGAGAATGGAGATTTAAAATAGTTATTTGGTAACATTAAGAATGTGAGAGTTATGTACATATAAATATTTATTCTCGCATCATAAATTATTGGCTGGCTGAGCGTCCCTACCCAGGAGTGGTACTTGCCAGTGTGTTGGCTTCGTCCTTATGGATTTTTTTTTTTTTGCTGTCTTATTTCAGTTTCTGGGGTCAATACATGACTTTGACTTAGCAGCTAATGTTTTCAGCTGTTGTCATTAGCCTTTACTTGCACTTGTACTGTATGCTTTGCACTTATTATCCTTTGCTTGAGGAACAGTACTCAGACCATGGGTTAAATATGAAAAATGTTTTATTGCTATTATTTTGTTAAATTCTTTTGCTTGAATGTATCTAGGAGAACAATTTCTGTCAGTATCTAAGTATAATGTAAAAAGTATGTAATCTCTATGTTAATGTTGCCTTTATTGTTTGTATGTCAATAGATCTGTGTGCCCTATGATTTGTCTGGGCTTTAATTATTAACTTCAGAATTCCTGGGGAAAACTTGATGGGTTCATATGAAGTGATTCTCTCACACTGAGTTTTGTACATGGGTTATCCTATATTTCTAAGTGAATATACCACATACGGAGCACATGGCATGTTGGATCTTCGAATAAACTGTGCGATGAGTTATTCATTGCTCAAGGCAACAGTAATCGTACAATGAAAATTAACTGTTCCTGTGGAATAGAGCTGTTTTTGAGCTGTGTAGGTGGTCTCGTATTGAATTTCCAAGCAATGGCCATGTTTGATAAAGCTGAGGCATCATCCAAAATTTGGAAGTACAGAAGAATCTCCCCCAGGACTATACCCAGTTTACTGTGGCACTTGTTCTATACTGAAGTCCTCTTGAATTCAAATTTCTCAGCCATTATCCCCTAGGCCAAATTTTACATTGGCCATCTGCTGCTGATTCAATAAATCCATCTAGTGATTGGCATTACTCAGCTCTAAGGCCCATTTAACATGGACACGCTATGTGTATGGATAAGGTTTCATTGACAACAATGGAAACTTACATATGAGTGCGGAACGTCCACATGCAGAGGAGCCATCCGCATGGCCCCTCCGCCCCACGGATCATCTGCTCGCATACGGTCCACAGAGGCAGGTTTGTGCTTACATATGAACGAGGACGGCTGATGCAGACCAAGCAAGTTTGTCAGTGTAATTAGAGCGAGCTTGATGATAACAATGCGATTACGTCTTTTCGCCTTGTATATTGAATTAGATTGTCTTCGATGGTCTTCTGTTTTGGGTGGGGGCATATGAAAATAATTGAATAACTTATATACATCAGCACCAGTGGCGGTTTGCCCATAAGGACTCTCGGACGCCGCCCCTCCCAAATATTTGAAAAAGTAAAAAAAATAAATATCCATTAATTTATAATTATACATCTGATTAATCAAAGCGTTTTTTCAGTCCCATACATCGAAAGTGTTGGAAAAACACGAAAAGAAATAGCGCGAGAAGTTCGTATTTGTAGCCGTGGGGCACTGGCCAGAACGTCCCAATCCATCCCCATGCAGTTATATGGAGAGTGGTAGTGGTGGGGGCCGCTGGTGCTATGACGCGTCTAGCGTTGTGTCTTATGGAAGTCTTGGGACGTCGTCCGAAAATGCGCAGAGCGACGAGTGAGTTGACATCGCTGCGCAGGCCGGCGGGCGTATAATCTGGCGTCTACTTGGTGCTGCCACAGAAAAGGGACGTACGGAATCAGAATGGTCACTGTACTGGGTGTAGTTATACGATTTTAATTTTTAATTACTGGTAGGTATTGCTACAGTAAATAAACTATCCCATTATGCTTGCGTTTTTTGGTGTTTGAATTCCGGAACACATAAAATCCAACCAGTTAAAGGCCGTATTGACGAAGGAAAACTATTCTCGAGTATTTGACACAGTTCTGTTATGATTACCTACGAATTTCAAGAACCTTGGGGAAACTAATATTATAATATTTAGGCCTTAACAATGTATTCATATCTTCCCGATGATTAGAAATACGGTACCTATTTTTCAGATAAATTTGTCAAAAGACCTGCAGTATTAGGAAAAATCAGTTAACATTCCCCACTGATTTATAATTTAAGAAATAGTTGCGTGCGTGATAGGGTGAAGGATTAAGTATGATTTAAATCGTTAAGCGCGACTTTAAATAGAGTCATTCAATTAATGTCATGAAGTTCCGCGTACAATGCACCTTTTGTGTGTAGGTTCATCATTTTTCTAGCCGTCCTTGTTGTATTAGTTCATGTTCACCTAATTCCTCAGCGGCAGAGCGGTAGCTGTCTGACGGAAAATGCCCACTTGGGTCTGATTTAAGTGGCCTCGAAGAGTTCATATCAGTGCGGAAATCCTTACAGCTCCCATCTGTGGCTCAGTCGAGTCGTCTTCTTTTACGATCTAGAACTTATTTTCTATTATATCATGGCAATGATTTCGAAGACACGGTTATTCCAAATGCGACCCGTTGGCGTCTCGTGTGTTTACCACCTATGAATCTTAGACTCAAGGAGATGGTCCGTGACGTCCTTTGTTTGCTTGAATGGCTTTGCTGACCTTAAATTCGTCCCTCAGCTGAATCAGCATTAGTGGACCACGACTTCTATCTCCCTTGAGTCGTCCTTATAGTAACGGCAAGACTCTCGGAAAGAACGGAGTGAAATGAGTTCAGACATCATTTTCGAGGAGTTAATTGTGCGTAATTGCCGATTAAGAAGTTTCTTAGTGCTGTGTGTACATTCAAGAAGACAATTTTGAATTAATCAACAGTGCTCGTTTTTTTAAGGGAAATATAGGGAAAAAATTTCCCAATTCTGTGTCCAGGCACCTTGTTCTTTTTGGTCGTATTTTTCGTCGGCCTATTTTGTGTTGTCCCTTGTTTATTTATAGACTAGTGCCCTTGCCATGTGTTCAATCAGAAAGAAATTGTTGTCCAGCGCTGATTTCAACGATCGTGTAATTGATCACCTTGCTGGACAAAATGAAAGAAGGATGGACTTTTGCAATATAACTAAAGGCCTGTGAGTATTTCATATTTTGTTAAAAATGTGTGAGAAATGTTTAATTGTTGATTTTAAATCATACTGTATTCAAGAAGCAACGCGAACACCGCCATCAAAGTTTACATCTGCAATAGCAAAGCGCGCGCATTCTAGTAGTGTTTGTTGCCTAGTGGAAGTCAGTGACACTCTCCTCCCTCCTCAGGTGTTAAAAGTGTCATTGCTACCTAAATCATTGCAAATGTTGTATAGATTTGACAAATAACGTATTATGATTGCAAAACGAACAACAGAAGTGTATTTCGGGCATATCCTCACGAAGAATGTAGACGCTAAAACCTAAAGTTACGTATTTTCGTTTGTATTTGCAAAATATCGCAGCAAATATATTTTTATTCTTCAAGATCATTGATCAGTATCATCGAGAGTCCGGACTAAGCCGATCCGTATGACCGAGAGTCTACTGCATTTAGTATTTATTAATCAAGCTTTATTAGGAAAACTAGGTATTTTTGTTGAAAAGAAACGGAACGTATGGCATCACAGAATTTAATTCCTAGATTGCCGTAAAAACTTAATAAAATACACGAAATATTAAAAAATTATGACCCCCCGGTGGAGTGCGCCCCCCCTAGCATTTGACTCACGAGCCGCCACTGATCAGCACATAGCTCAGTAAATGTGGTCTCAAAAGCAGCTTTAAATTTTCTTGTGCCACAATAGGGTGCACCCAAAACCTCCTTTGACGGGCATTTTTCTTCCGTTGTTTCTAACCTGGTATATTGCAATTGCTTGAATTGCACCTGGCAGTATGACGTTCTTCCACCTTGGCAAGCTACACATCTGATATTGTGCTGGACGCGGATGTTTTTTTTCCGTGCCTTTGTGAACAGCAGCAACTGCTCTCCTCGCCCCATGAGAGCATAGCGAGGCGTGCGGACTGTCTGCATCCAAGTGAAATGGGCCTAGGGGTAGCATTCTATTTTAAGTTCCCTTAATCATCTGGGAACCCCACCGTGAATTTTCAGCCAGTTAGATTAAATTTTTATGATTACTGTTTTCTTACTAATGACTTTTTATAAACTTACCTATTTTTAAGTATGCAACGGTCTATACAGGGTCTGCCAGTGAAACTGGATGACTATAGGTTTCCTTGAGGTGGAGTTGGGAAGTAATAGGCTACTGATGCGTTACCAACTGCACAATCTGCTATTACAGTTGCCATAGATCATTGGACTGGAGAGCCTCAATGCTCCGCATGCAAAGTGTTTTATCAAAATGATGGACTACATCTACAAGAAGGTATTCAGCCCTGAAGATGAGTGCCGAGACGGTACTTGAAACGTTGGCCGATATTAAAACATTAACCCGGTGGGAATCCCAAGAAAAGTTAACCCACATTATTCGCCGGGAAAGCATTAAATCATATTTTACATCTACAAGAGGTTACGCAAAATTGCCAGGCTGCAAGAACGACTTTACTGCGATGGTGGGCATAGTATTCAGAAAATAATTTTTCTCAATGGTATTCAAAATGGCTGTTTTTGTACATACTGTTAATTAGTAAGAAAATATTATTTTAATTTTTTTGGCAACCAATTCCTTTATCTAATCATCCTGATTTATTGGTGGACCCTGTACATATAAGCCATTGTATGCATGTAGTTTTGGTAGGAATAGGACAAGTGAGGAGTTACTCAACGTGGTTTTTGGGGATAGGAAACCTTTGGTGGAGATAAGTTAGATTGAGTTGGAGGTCAGAGGCAATGGTGAGGGACAAGGGAGTTTGAAATGTGGCAATAGAAAAAAGGATTTTGGGGGAGGAAAAAAGAAGTAAAAAGGCTTTTCCGTGGGATGAAGAGAAGATGGGACATGCATGTTTATGAGACATGGATTCATGTGGAAAGTTAAGTTTTATCATTTGGTTAAGGTTGCGGGTTAAATCGTAACTATTGTGAAAACCTGTTTTAGCTGATCTTGAATTCTATCTTGACGTGAATCAAAAGCATGTGAGACAAATGTCAACATTCATTCGTTTACTAATCTTTATTATGTATACTATTGGAAGTGAGGGTTTTCAGCAGGAGAACATCCTGTGCTAGTCATAAATAATCCTTGTGGAGTTGTTGAATTTCCTTGTTTGAGGCCGCTACTAATTCTTAAGGCAGTAACTACCCTGAGAAAAGCTATGAATAAGTTTTTCTCCAATAATTATTTGTGATTTGTATCCAAACTCAAGTCTGAAATATTTCATAGCCAATGGTAATTCCAAAATTCTCTGAAAAACTGCATCCTAATCAAGGATGTGGAGTAAAATGGTGGTCTATGAATGAGATCTTTCTATTTTTTTCAAAATTAATTCATGTATGGTATGGTATTTGGAGGAGGCGACCGACAGCTGAGGTCATTTGCGCCATGAGGGAAGGGTGTGGAAGGAAGGGCGGAGAGAAACCCGGCGTCGGCGTTAGCCTGCTCTTAACGAAAGGCACCAAGGGGGCCACGGCTTAACGTCCCATCCGACGGACGGAGTGTTGCGCTTGAAATGTCCTCCACACAACATTCAAGCAGGGATCGGACAGTCTCTGAAAATTCTCTGCCACTGCCGGGATTTGAACCCGAGCCCGCCGGGTGGGAAGCCAACACTCTAGCCACCACACCAACCCGATCCCCTTAATTCATGTAATTTTAACCCTAATGAAACTGCCGGTTATGGTATCTTATTTTTGTACAAAGGAAATGGTCAGCTGCCTAGGGAAGGGGTGCACTAAGAGAACCTTTTGCATTATGAACAACAAATGGAATGGCACTTAGCAAAGTATGGTCAATTGGTAGGACTGAGATCTTACAACCAAAATTTTTAATTTTAGTGCCTAACTGTCCAGTTTTTCAGTCAGAAATATCTCACATCATTGCAAAAAGTTTTTTGCATCCTCCAACTTCACTCTAACTGTATCAAAATAATTGTTTGAGTTGTCGTGTTCAGATGTTACGCATCAACAATAGGTTTTGGTTGTGCTTGTGCCTCACTACAAGTATGAGTAACTTGCAGTGGCACCGACTCTATGGGGCCTGAGGGGGCCCGAGTCCCCTCAAAAATTTGTTATGGGTGTGAGGAAAAAATGTGCCATGCTTGTCGATTTTCCCCGGATTGTCCAGATCTCGATATTAGAGTTAACAGGGTTCTAATGTTGATCATATGACTCTTCTTAAATGCTTAAAAAACTTAAAACTCACTAATTATAAAATTTCCCGGGGCAAGATCCGGTTTGGTCCTCATCCGGCAAGGTTTGGGCCCCCCCAATATTTTTTGTAAGTCGGCATCCCTGGTAACTTGTCCAGATTAGAGAGGATTTAATGCTCGACTTAGTGTCGTTAGTGCTTTATGAACATACATTTGCTTTGCAGGTGGTGCAATTTCTCAGGCCAAGGGGGCACTCTCCAGTTGGTGGACTACGCTGACTGCGGCACAAAGTCCTGAATCTCAAAACCCTGCTGAGAACCCAGAGCAGAGTGATTCTGGTGAATATGTGGGCAACGTTGACAATAATGAGGAAGAAAGGGCTGGAGATGAGGCCTCTCACTCTGATTCAGAACTGGATGAGATGAAAGTCAGGCAGAGGAATGCCTGCAACTCCAAAGGCTCGGGTGGCAAGGCTGACCCAGCGAGACACTCTTGCCTGCCCGAGCTGTCAAAAGATAACTTTAATGAAAAGCAAGAGTCTCAGGAGGGAAAGTGTGGGCAGGAGGTGGAATCTTCTGCGAATCCACTGGATCACAATGACGATAAGAGTAACATTGTGAGATAGAATAGGGAATAAAAAGAAGTAAGAGGAGATCATTACATTCCAGTCATTATTTTATTCATATAACATGATGATGATGTACATATGTGATTGATAGGAGTGCATGTTTGATTTGATTTTGAATTACCACACAGAAGTGGTTTTTTCTTATTATCAAATTGTTAAATGCTGAACGGGATACCATCTCCTCAATGAATATTTACTCTCGTAAACTTTTGCCCATGGCATCAGATAATGAGAAAGCATTGAATGGATGAGAATATAATAAGCCAAAGAGTATTAGAACTATTCATACAATGTTGGTATTATCAGTCACATAGGGATGCATTTATGACAGTCCTTAACCCTTGCTCTCTTTTTAATGCGAATTAAAAATTTGTTACTTTAATTTAAGGATTTATCATACTTACTGGCAACATTCAAAGGCATAGATACTTTACATAGTTGTTTAATTTCTCATTATAGGCTAGTGTGTATTGCATAACGAAGGATTTAACCATGCCCCAGTTTCCTTTTTTAAGATGCAGTCTACATTGCATTACATTGATTGCATTATACTTTTTCATGGGTGTAATTGGTTTATAAAAAATTTAGTTTTTGGATTATTTTTGTAAGATGCTGAATTATAACATCATTATCATTGTTCACTCCTGTATTTATAAGTTTAGGAGGACTATTTAAAGAAAATGATACTACTTATGCTCTTTTAATATTTTTGGAAAGATAATGCCATAAAAAAACATTAGATGAACTGTAGCTATTGTGTGATAAATTTCATAATATATTCATCTGTGATTGTTCTATCATTGGTGATGCCAAATATTTATTAAATAATTGATGTTGTCATTCAATAATCCTTCACTCAATTAAATAATAAATCATATATAAAATACTACGTACATGTTAGAAGTTGTGAATGATAGCATTTTTTATACTTTCATGTTTTTTATGAGAATTTTTTTCTTCATTTTTGTGTCTCTATTATTGCACTTCAGTCACATGGTGATGATAATTGTGGTGTTAAGGTTATTTTTGTTTTGAGGCGATGAAAATGCAGCTAGTCAGTATATTTATGTTGTTGAAGATGAGTTTTATTGTTCCTCTGGTACAACTTTGTTAATCTTTTGTCCTAATCTCTTAGTAATTTTATTTGCTTTACGACTCTCAAAACTTAATAGTTTCTTTGTGGTAGGTAACTCACAAATTTTCAGAAATCAGTGATATATATTGTGTAGTAATTAGTGTTTTTATACCTACACAGCCAAGCAAACTTGCCAATTTGACCCATTCCAGAATGTGTGCTAGAAAAGGTGGTTTACCTAGTATGAAATGGAAACTAGATGATTTGTAATTTTGGATACCACTGGATATGGTGGAAAAGTTAGTGGATATAATTGTGGTTTATTTATTGGGCATAAATAATTTATTAATAAATTAGTAAATTTGCAAAGAGGCATAGTGTCACTTAGCAATGATGACAAGTATTTCGTCTGCCTGGTGTTTGCATAGCCAAGAATGCATTGCAATTGTGGAGTAAGGTTTATTGATGGAGAATTTTAGGCTTTACCAGTGAATCATCTGGATGAGGTATTTCCTGATAACAACAGCAAAGCCCAACCCAGTGTAATATTGGTGAAGGCTTCATCCGGGTAAATTATTGTTTTCATGCTACCACTGAAAGCTTTGCTTTTGTTGAGAATTTATATGCATTTTATTTACGTGCATGGTGTGGATTTTGCTTTTAAAAAAAAGTAGAAATTATTGGCCATATATTAAGATCAATGTGCTTAAATTTATTGTTGCAAAATAGTAATTCAATTTGCAATTTGTATGGAACATCTGAGCTTAAATACTGTTGTGAAATCAATATTCACCGAAGGTTGAAGTGGAAGACACTATTTTATGAAATCACTTTTATTAATTTTTCAAAAATTTCAAGAACCAATGAACATATTTTCAAACTATGTATCTGGAATCTTGTTGAGATTCTTACCAAAGGATTTGGCTTAGATTTTATATCGTCTTTATTATTTGTCAATGCTGTAACTGTTGATTTAAATGGAAGAGTATATATCTTACTTAGTTACAATACTGGAGCCCAATATCATGTTGTATTTAAAAGGCATCAGTTATGGTTTTCAATTGAAGGTATTGAATGTAGCAGCCCTCATACATTTTAAATGCCTCAATAAAGCCATTGTTATTGATATTTGTACAAAGTTTTGTTCTTGTCATATTCATTCCTTTCTTCCCAATACTCATTCTGTATCTTATCATTTATACCAGAAGACTTCTTAGATTTTCACTCATGTCTTTTGGAATAGTTGGAAATTTTAGGAATAGAAAGATAAGGGGACTTTTATTTTCAATTATTTTTACATCTACTATACAAGTGTTAATCCAAAAGGAAGGTTCCCTAAGAGCTACAGCCGCGAAGGTGCTGGGCAAAGTCCAGCAACACTGCTGTGTGCAGCAGTTCCTTCTCTGTCGATTTTACCCATCCATGCTTTTCTTTGCTGCTCTGTCTTGGGTCATTAACCGTCTGTAACGGATGTGCCCATTGTTGATCCCGTTAAGTCCAAGATTCCTTCAGTAATTCTGTTTTTGCATGTGCAAGGGATTCCTCACATGAATATTCATTGTCAGTTGATTCAAGCTTATGGTGCTAAGTATATGTCCGCTCAACAAGTCAAAAAATGGTAAAGGGAGTTCAGAGACCCTCAGGATGAGATCCTTGATGAAGAACGGAGTGGAAGACCTTAAGTTTCGGAGGAAGTTATCAAAATGGTCCAATGTGAAATGCTTCAAATCCTGAGGATCACCATCTATGAATTTGTTTTTCGGATACCTGGAAGTTTTTATGGTAAATTGAAAGAGCTTTGATTGTAAAATTGGGGTATTACAAGTGTTGTGTTTGATGGGTATTGTGTATGCTGACAGCAGAGCACAAGAAGGAACACCTTGACTGTGCTCACCAATTTCTTCAAAAGTGTCAAGATCAAAAGGAAGTATTGTTGAACTTCTCCGTTTTGAGAGACAGAGTGTGGGTGTTTCATTTCACCCCAGAAGCAAAAGAAAAATCCAAAAATTGCATTATTTAATATCACCAGTTGTGAAGAAGTTCAAACGAACTCCTTCATCTGGCAAAGCCATGGTCACTGTGTTTTGTGATTGTAAGGGGATAGGTACTGCTGGTCCACTTCATGAAACCTGGAACAACACAGTGCAAAAATGCACAGAGAAAAAATCATTCGCCTTGACCGGTATTCGAACCGAGATCTCCCTAGATTTAGCCAGTTAAGCTGCTGAGGCACTTGACCGGAACTTGGGAGATACAGCGAACGAAAGATCCACGGAGAAAAAATCATTCGCCTTGACTGGGATTCGAACCCGGATCCCCCGATTTCCAGTCGAGTGCTTTAGCCAGTTAAGCTACCGAGACGTCATTCTTCCCTGTGGATATTTGCGGACACTACCGGACAAGGTGTTGCTGGACTGCGGGGCATATGATGCCACTAGCAGTCCAAGTCGTGCGCACAGCGCCACAGCCGCAGAGCAGGCCCGGACATAGAACACATAGAGGTGTTCGCTCTTGACTAGTTTTAAAGTGAGCCGGGACTAGCCGCGGTGATAACTTTTACGGGATCTTTCGCACGATTGTGCATTGCGGGTGACTCCCGTGAAAGTTATCGCCGCGGCTAGTCCCCGTATACTTTAAAACTTGGGAGATACAGGTTCGAATCCCGGTCAAGGCAAATGATTTTTTTCTCTGTGGATGTTTCGCAAAGTATTGTTACTGGTTTCATGTAGTCAGATCAGCAACATATATCCCCGTAAAATCCCAAAACACAGTGGCCATGACTTTCCCAGCAGTAGGAGTTGCTGCTTCGCGATAATGCCCGACCTCACATCTCCTTCCAAACCCATGAACTCGGGGGTAAATTTGGGTGGACTGAACCTCACCCACCTTATATTCCAGACCTCACCCCTAGTGACGATCACTTTTGCCCCAAGTTAAAGGAGCATGTAGGTGGCCAATTCTACCAAGCGACGATGGAGTCAAAGAAGAGGTGTAACACTTCCTTAAAGGGTTGGAGGTGGAGCTATACGAAATGAGAGTACAGAAAGTGGAGCACTGTTCATAAAAAGCAGGGTAAAAGATGGTGATTATGTCAAAAATTGGGGCAAGGTTTATTCTTTTCAACAGTGTCCATTTTTATGAGAACAAAATATGATGTGCATTTTTAAAAAGAAAGGGAACCTTACTTTTGGAGCAACCCTCAAGCAATATGTCTATAAGTTCCTTATTAGAATAGCCTTTTGTTACTTTATGGATTAGCAAACTGAAGAATGTACTTATTTAGACAATGGATTAGTTATTTTACTCAAATTAACATGATTGAATCTTTGTTATCATCGTTTCCACTTTCATAGTTGTAGTAAATACCCTTCTTATTATTGCAACAACTGCTTGATTCATAAATCTTCACAAAAGAAAAAAGGTAGGCAGGTGTTAATTAAGGCACATAACGAGGATAATTTCACTGGAAAAATAGGAAAGATCGTAGTCATTTAGGTGGCCCTTAAATTCAATTTTTTAATTCACCAGCTCAACAAACAATGATCAAAGACAATTGGAGAATATCTTAAAGTGACTTGTATGTATGCAGTCACATTAACATTTGAGAGGCATTACATACCACTGAAGAGCTATGGAAATTGGCGAGCTTCATTTTTGTTCTATATTTTGTGAAAATTTTTCAAAAAACTTGGGTGCACATTGCATATGGTTACAGATGAAATATGTATTCTTCACAACAAATGTCTGTCAAGTGAATTCATTTTATACATTGATACCTACTAATGTGCATTAAGATTATTTATTTTATTTTACTGTCATTTACATTTTGCTGCTAAAATTTTAAGCTTTCCTAAAGGGACATTTCTTCTCTGAGAACCTGGAATTATAAGCTATCATCATCACTGGCATTGAATGTCAGGAAGGTGCGAGCAGTACACATACTTGTAACTCTTACCTGCAGTTGCTAAGACCGTTAAGGCACCTCTCAACTTTGTTTTTCCAAGCACTCAACAGTGGGTGACCAATTCATCGGAAAATGGTGTCTCCTCTATTCAAGGTGAGTATTTAAGTAGGAAATTCTCACATAATGCTCACAAATCTTGAGTGAACCTTATACTGTATGCATTTATCCTATGTTGAAAATTATAATATATTGTGAAGAAAATTCCTAAGTTTATGACTTAATTTGTTCAATTTAATTTGACTTACATTTTTGGTCTATTCAACTTTGCTTTGTATGTAAATATATAAAAAGTTTCATTCCAAATAAAAAGTAGTTATTCATGTCTTTATTATGGAACCATTTATTTTTATTATAATTTCATGAAACCCTTGAATTAGGTCATTTAAACTTGTCATTAAATTTTATCCTCTCTTTTACTTTTTTCTCATGCTACAGCCTTACAAGCTCAATTCATTTTACAACTAGAAATCCCTGGCATTGAGCATGGGCTAGGTAGAAGTAGCAAAAGATAGGTATACAGATAAGAAGCTAAATTGAAGACATGTCATAAATCTTATGATGAAGGAGGGCTGTTTATATCCTCCAAGTTGCCCAGGAGTTGTGGTGTAAGTAATTGCTTTCATTTTATCTTTATTTTTATCTTTCACTTTAAACCCTTATTGGAATTAAATATTGCATTCATCCAATATTTGTGATCAACCTGCTTTCTTGAAATTAAAGGAGGAAGTATGATTCTTTTTTTAAGTCCATCAACTTGAGATAGATGTTTGTATATGATAGTTATTTGTAGATGATTATAATTATTATTATTATATATAAAGGTATTCTACCATTTTATATCAGTTTATACTTACATATCACTTTGGGAATAATTTTGGTATGTCCACCTCTCACATCGAACTTTTCCTCTTAAATTTAGCATAAGAATTATCCCCTTTCATTCTATCTATATATCCCATTCAGTGGCGGATACAAAAAAAGTGGGGGGGTGCTCGCCCCCCCCCACTTGAGGGCCCGCCCATATTGCCAAACATGGCAGATCCACAATTATAACTTTTTTTATATCATAAGATGCCATTGCCTTGTATATGTGTGTAATAAATTTAACTAAAATTTTCTTAAACTCTGCGTGTGACTTGATTATTTTTTATTAGGATAAAAGTAAAGGTAACTCAAGATATCTTTTGCACCCCCCCTCGAGTTTTTTTGTACCTGCTACTGATCCCATTCTCTTTCTCTCCCAAATTCCATCCATCTCTCATGCTTTTCATCATTCCTGCTCTACACACTACTTGCTCCATTGACGCAGTCTGTCTTCCTCTTTCTGAAGGAAGAGTAAGACAGGCTGCGTCATTTTTGGCATTGTCAGCAATTTTAAAATTCTTCGTTTTCATTCGTTATTTTATTTTCAACATACTCTGCATAAAAAATTACATGAAAAAATAATGCACTGAATTGTTGAGGCCTTTACTTTGTAGAATTCCATTATATGGTTGGAAGAAAATTACTTTGCTTTTTCTATAAAACACACATTTTATTACAGACTAGTTTCGGTGCACTGTAGCATTTTCAAGACTAGTGAAAGTCCACTAGTCTTGAAAATGCTACAGTGTACCGAAACTAGTCGGCAATAAAGTGTGTGTTCTGTAGAAAAAGCAAAGTAATTTTCTTCCAACCATGAAAAAATAAATCAAATAATGGTGTCAAAAGATAAAAAAGAACCCGATGCTTTGTGAAAGGGTTATTAAGGGTTCTTTTTGAGATTTCAGTGCAGTTTCATGCAGGGGCGGATCCAGGATTTTTTCTGGGGGGGCTAAGGGCGGGACAGGTCTTCTCGTGTTGGAGATTTAAAAAAGTACAATAATTACTGTAGAAAATATTCTCTTTATTTTGATGTGAAAGTAATTTATATTAAATGAAATGATTTAGGCTCTGTAATACAAAAATAAAATGAACGTGATGATAACCGTATTAAATATCTTGTCTATATTTTAAGCTTCTGGGGGAGCACATGTCCCTAAGAAGGCTGATATTTACAACCTCTTTGACGTGCCCCCCCCCCCCTAAATCCGCCTATGGTTTCATGTAAAAAAAAGTCACTAAATAGATAATAAAACTATAATACATAATTAAATTTTATAATCTGTAAAATTCTCACTTTTCATAATATTTTGTCTTACGAAATTTCTATTTTTGATTAACTTTCCCTAGTTTTTAAGAGCCAGAAGAACAGCAAAATCCATTTCCGGGCGTGCATTTTCCTAAAATTTTCCGGGGCAGGAGCCCCGCATGCCAGAGGGCCTCCTTGCCAAACCTCCCTGCAGGAGCCCTAGCCGAGGGTCGCCAATCCTCCCCAGACCGCTTCTGATTAAGGTCTAAACCACGTGAGGCCCATGCGTAAAGCCGAGGAGTAGCCGAGAAGCGGTGACCCGCTCCACACACATGCGTGACGTCATCAACTTTTCTGTGAAAGGTTTAAGGCCGTCAATTTTTCGCCGCGAATAGCTCTATAAGTCGGTGGCGGATCGAAAAACGGAAAATTTTACTGTTCTCTTTAATTTTCCAAATATTTCACAATCGGAAGTAAAAGCATTCTTTGGGCGAACCCATTCGCTAGATGCTGCTTCATTGATTTCCGCCCGTTCCGTTTAACGAAAGGGAGCCAACACTGGTAAATATCGTCCCTATGTTCCAAGGCGTGCTTGCACCATCCGCCAAATGCTGATAAGCATCCAGTTTTAAATAAACTGAGTTAAGTTTGGGTATTAGCTACACGTCAACATTCCGAAGATTGCTTCTGCTAATGCTCTCCACTCCTGTCTCTTATCAGCAAATCTCTTAACTCCAGCTAAATATGCTTGGAGTTCTGTTTTACATCTTTCCTCACCCACTCCATCTCATCCGAGATAACCTGGGAGAGGTAGATGTGGGAATTAAAGTAGGCGAATTGATGTTTTATTCAGTTCGTGGATGATTGGACGCGGATAAGCGAAACGGCGAACGGTTTTCAGACGCTCGTGTATGACTTAGGTAAATAGTGCGAGCTATTTGACATGATGATTAATCCCAAGAAGACCTGAGTCAAGTGTCTTTTTAGGAAGTGAAGAGCTAAGGACGTTAAGCTCTATTGAATGCAGCAGATGATGGCCACAAGCTTGAACAGTTTTTTTCCTATCGTACTTGAGTTAAATAATAATCATTCCTCGAAGGGGTGAATTTTATCTGGCCAGTACAACAATTAGCAAGTCACTTATGGGACGTATTTTCATGTAATGTATATTTTTCCCTTGCCATCTCGGATTCGAGCTGACCCTTGACCCCCTACATTGCGATGAGAATTGGTCAAAAATGTTTTCCTCTCCTTATAAAAAATACTATTTGAAGCGATTTTCAAAAAATAGAAAATGCGGAATATAATAACATCGTATTTTCAAAATGTTGGTTTCCGCATACCAGGGGCGCAGGAGGCGCCTCTTCCCCCCTTGCGTGTCCGCCCGCTTTGCCGAACTTACCAGAACCACAATTGTAACTTTTTTATACCGTAAGATGGCACTGTTCTTGCAATGATCTTGTATATTACATCAGTTTAAATAAAATTTTCCTAAACTTTGCTTGCGACTTCATCATTTCTTGATGACAATAAAAGTAAAGGTAGCTCAAGATATTTTTTTGCGCCCCCTCCCCCCCCCCCCCCCCCCCCCCGTTGAGTTTTTTCTGTATCCGCTACTGCCGCATACACGGATATTTTCAACGTCACATTCTACGGAAGTTAATCAATACAAACATATACTTGATTGCCTATTTGAAAAATCCGAAAATGTAGTTAAAATACTGTTTAAATACCTAATAATTATTTGAAACTCATATGAAACTAATAATTTTTTGACAGATCGTAAGAGAAAACGGACGTAGCATTGAAGATATCCGTAATAGAACGGCCCAGACAAATTAGGCGTATTTTTTATTGCGAAAGATGTGATAAATTACGAACCTGCCTCATTATCGGCGGTGAAATTCACAATAATGCCATTGCAAAAAATTCTCCTGGACCGGGAATGGATCCACGGACCTTCAGCTTTCCGGCTTGTAACGACTCATCCGTACCCCTCACATTTTACCTGCCTTGGATAAGAACGTCCTTTCTCCGCACAGTACCTAAAGCTGCCTTGACCGCGACTGCTCGTATTCCGCACATTACCTTTAACCCAGCTTTCCTGACCGTCGAAACTTCGCATTATTCTGTTATCCCAACGGCGAAAGCGCGTCTCTCGCATCTTAAGTAGGTACATAACAGTATGTCTCGTAATGTATAATGTCTCGTAATGTATGTCTCATAACAGTATGGCATAAAAAGCATCTTGATTTGTTGTGAAAAAAGTTGTTAGCTGTTTTTCAAATTGTTTGTTTAGATGCAAATGATGGACATAACTTACCTTACCGAAAACCAAAATTAAATTTCACTTTCAAGTTTCTGTGAAGTTTTAATTAGTAGAACATCAATGCTAAAAAAATCACAACGCTCGGAACAGATAGCTCCTGGTCATTTGCGGAATACAATCGCATGGATTATTGAAACTTTTTCGACTCTTTTTTTATGTCATAAAATTTGCGGAATAAAGATGCCAGAAAACAGATGACGTAAATTGCCGTGGGAATAAAGGAACTTGGATAGCGTAGTGGTCGGCGCCGGGGCCCGAAAAGGCACGGGTATCTAACCGCGGGGTCCGTGGTTAGATACCCGGAACGGGAATGTTTTGCCCATGACAATTAATGTAAAGTATGATAGGGTTAATGATAGGCGAATTTCCTTATTTATTCCTGAAGTATTCTTACTTTCGGGTTAATTGCTGATGGGTTAACTCCCCCACTCAAACGCCTATTAACATTACCGACATTTTGAAAATAATAATTATTCAGCTGTTTTTTTTTTAAATATATTTTTCGCTTTTTTTACGGAGAGGCAAACATTTTTGACATATGCTCATCAAAATCAGTGAGGCCAAGGGTCAACTCCACTCCTAGATGGCAAGGAAAAAATATATATTGTATGAGAGTCTTACAGGTAAGTGGAAAGATTTCTCTCTTAACTGGAAGAACACCCTCTCAAAATGTTGATATAATGTTCTTAGTGGTACAAAGTATTATCTCATTCTCATCATGAGTCAACAAGCCGAAGATAAGCTCCTCTCCACTCCGTTCTCCTATCTGCAAACCTTTTCATATTTACGTATTTATTCTCTTTTACGTCCTTAATAACATGTCCTATTTAACTCATTCGGGGCCGCACTAGGTCTTCCTTGATAGTTTATAATATCTAGTATTATAAATGACAATCGCTGAGTCATACAAGTATGTATTTTAAATCGATTTAAAATTAGATATTAAAAAATTATTTTTGCTGCATTTTTGTATTTTGAAAATAATGAGTCATAGAAATAAGTAATCAAGTATCTGCTTGGATTGATTCCTTTCCGTAGGGTGTGACGTTTAAAACATTGTGTTCACGGAAACCGACATTTTGAAAATAATAATTATTCATCTGTTTTTTTTTTTTTTTTTCGATATTTTACGGAGAGGCAAACATTTTTGACATATGCTCATCAAAATCAGTGAGGTCAAGGGTCGACTCCACTCCTACATGGCGAGGAAAAAATATATATTGCATGAAAAATGACATGAAAATACGTCCCGTACGTTGTCTGCGCGGATTAGTTTACTGTCCTTATCCGCATGATTTTACGCTTCTGACCTGAAGATGCTGAAGGATTGCCGGTCTAATTGTCATCTTGAGGCAGCACAAAGCACGGAGAACACAAAACCAATCATTACCAAGAACTATGCACTTAGCCACGGGGGGGGGGGGGGAGTTTGGGGGCTTCATTCTCCCCCTCCGAAATGATTTCCCTTGTGGCGACTACCCACTATACATCTACTGAGAAGGTCACTAGCCTAGAACACTCTATCCTGGGACAGTCCATTTGCCGGTATAGTTATTTTTCACAATTTTTGCCAATAACGTACGATGAATTTTGCTTTAATTATTTTGCTAGCGAAATATATTGAAATGTATGGTTTTCCGATTCGTGCGCACTGACGCCAAAATATGTAACCCCCATACCTACCAACCACCCCCTAAAGCGAATGTCTATCTACGCTCCTGCCAAAAGCCAAAAAATTAATGCATATTCGAGTGTGTGTAGAACAGCAGTGCACCTTGACGCCCAATAGAGGCGGCAGAGCAAGCAAATACTTCTGTCGTCCGTTTAAAATGCCGATACCGACATGTTTCTGCGAGCCGCCGCGAGTATAGGGTGGTTTCCTATTATTTTTTATTGCCGAAATCGAAAGATTATTACTCCTGGAGTACGAATTTCACACTTTTAGATTTTTAAATGACGATATCTATTTTTCGCGATTAAACGAAAAGTGAATAATTTCAAGCGCGCGAAAACGCGACGGCTAATTGTAAGTAGGAATGATGGGAAAAAGCCCGCGTGACGTATTTCTGGTACCCCCTGCCGCCTTGTGAGGTGACCTTGGGGCGAGGCTTGAGCGCTGATACGACGCAGGCTGCTAGTAGGTAGCTGAGTACCCTGCTAGCTGGTAGCGGTTGGCTTAAATAAGGATTATTATTCCCCTATCAAACGAAGGAAACTTTCCGAACTTAGGTATTTTAATGTGTGATTATTATGAGATGTTTCCCTGAGCTCTGTGCCTCATGCATGCATTAGTAATCTCAGACGATGTAAAACTCCTATCTACTCGTACAGAAACTAGGTCCCTTTGACGTCACGTGGAGCGGAATCGCATTGGCGCCAATCTGGCCTTTTTCAAATGAGGTTAAAATTGACCATCTACATTCGTCTAAACCGGGATTTCTAAAACCAAATAATTTGTATATTATGAAAACACTAATGGTGGGTAAGGAATCGCAATCATTGCATTTCGTTTTCTTTGATGAAGGAAACTACCCTATTTGACCCCAAAATCCGGCCAAAAGTATTACAGGCACTCCGAGATGTTGATCTAAAGTGCGAAATTAGCTATGGAGTCCTCAAAATTTTACATTGATATAAAAAAACAAAAATACGTTAGCGAAAAGTTTGGTCTTCCGCGGACAGTGTCGTAACTTTACTTGAACTTCATACCGACTTTTATGAACGCTTTTGCTACACTTACTTCCACAAGTGATTTTTGTGATAAAAAAATTGATAGTTTTATTTAACAGTTTACCAACTTCCCGCTTGCCTACGAGAACACTTTAATTGCAAAGATAACAGCGTAATAATTATACGAGATACGTTCTTGTTATCTCCATAAAAATTAACTCCAGTGAAAGGGAAATGAAATAAGTGAATATGGTGGATAATTTTATTACTAGACTTTGCTAAGTTAACGGTATGAGGTATATTAGCAAAATAAAAATATGTTTGCGACGATTTTAATGAATTATTCACTACTTAGCATAGTTATTGAAACCAAGCGATTAATCAACGCTTAAGTTTGGTTTATCAGCTAATATCAGTGGCGCCGACTCCATGGGGCTTGAGGGGGCCCGAGCCCCCTCAAAAATTCGTAATGGGCGTGAGGAAAAAAAGTGTCGGGCTTGTTGATTTTCCCCGGAGTGTCCAGATATCGAGATTCCAGTTATCAGGGTTCTAATGTTGATCATATGACTCTTCTAAAATGCATAAAAAACTTAAAACTCACTACTTATAAAATTTTCCGGGCAAGATCCCCGGTTTGGGCCCCCCCAATATTTTTTGTAAGTCGGCGTCCCTGGCTAATATTCATATGTAAGAGACCTCAGGATAAATAAAGCGTCTGGTATTGATGACATTCCTGCAGAACTAATTAAAAATTCAGGAGAGAAGACGTTGAACCAGCTATACAAAATCATTAGTGAAATGTATACGACAGGTGAGATACCAAAGGATTTCGAGAGGAACATTATAATCCCTACTCCTAAGAAGAAAAGAGCGGAGAAGTGCGAAGATTTTAGGACCATAAGCCTTACTACACATGCATCAAAGATACTGACAAGGATCATCTATAGAAGAATAGAACGAAAAGCAGAAGACTACTTGGATGAGGACCAATTTGGATTCAGAAAAAACAAAGGCACAAGGGAAGCAATATTGGCCCTAAGACTGCTCATAGAAAAGAGAATGGAAAAGAACAAGCCAACATTCGTTGCGTTGGGGACTTGTAGAGAAAGCATTTGACAACGTGGATTGGAGTACAATGCTTGGAATCCCAAAGGAAATTGGGGTTCTTTAAATTACAGAAGAATCATCCACAGTTTATACAAAAACCAAGTAGCCGTGATAAAATCAGGGCCCACCTGTGAAGAGGCAAGAATTAAGAAAGGAGTGCGACAAGGCTGTACATTGTCACCCGTAATTTTCAACGTTTACATTGAGAAAGCCATTAATGAAATCAAAGAAAAGGAATTGAGAGTGAATATCCATGGAGAAAAAATTAGCATGCTAAGATTTGCCGATGACATAGCCGTTATAGCAGAAACAGAGAAGGATTTGAAAAGTATTCTGGCTAATATGGGTTGGGTAATGAGTAGATATCAACTGAAAATAAGCACGAAGAAAACCAAGATCTTAGTATGCAGCAGAAGAGAAGAAGTCAAGACCAACATTAAAATAGGGAGGCAAAAACTGAGAGAGGTGGATGAATTCTGTTATTTGGGAAGCAAGATAACTAGTGACGGGAGAAGCAAGAAAGAAATTATCAGCAGAATAGCCCAGGCGAAGAGAGCATTCCACCAAAAGAGAGATCTGCTTACAGCGGGAAACTTAAATATGGATGTAAAGAAACAATTTATAAGAACCTACATCTGGAGTATGCTCCTGTACGGAAGTGAGGCATGGACAATGACCGCAGCGGAGAAAGCAAGGATAGAGGCCTTTGAAATGTGGTGCTACAGAAGAATGATGAAAATCAAATGGATCGACCGAGTTAGTAACGAGGAAGTCCTAAGAAGGGTAGGAGAGAAGAGAAGCCTCATGAAAACCTTAATAAGAAAACGGAACAACCTTATAGGCCACATCTTGAGACATGATGGCCTGATGAAGACAATCGTCGAAGGACAGGTGGAAGGCAAGAATGGAAAAGGAAGACCTCGAACAAAATATATGGAACAAGTAAAGAGAGATGTGAAAGAGAAGAAATACGTAGGAGTGAAAAGATTAGCTGATAGGAGAACTGAGTGGAGAGCTGCGTCAAACCAATCCCAGGATTGTTGACCAGTGATGATTCATATGTACTTCACTTTTATTTTTAATTTCACCTTCTTCAATTTCCTAATTATTGAAAAAAAATTATTATGCGAATGAATCATGGTGGCTAAAGTAGAATTAGATATTATTTACTATGTGGTTTACTTCTTTTTATTTGAAATTTCCTTAAATATAAATATATGAACCGGAGGTCTTTAGAAGTCTATTGAGCACATTTTAATACAATAAATGCTCTCAACAATCTGAACCAGAGTAGCCCGTACTATTTTAATGCTTATTCCTCGCTTCAGTGGCCTATTTGGGTAATTATACAATAGCAAAAATAGCATTTTGACCCATCGCGAGGTCAAGATCCAATATTATACGCGGTCGTTGGCCTGTAATATACCAAAAATACAATTCCGTGTCCAGTTCAGTAATTTCATTTAACTTTTTAACGAATGCATTAAAACTTGTCCACGTCAAATTCGCATCCACTACATTTTTTCTCATAAATTTCCTTTAGTTTCTAAATTAAATTTATAGTAAATCCATTTATGCTTGAATAAATTTATAAACTATCCCAAAACCGCCCAGATGAATTACTCTCACTACCATTGGCTTTCTTAGACATTCCAGGAGAAATCGTACAGTATATTTTTATTACCGTTATTTGCTGCTTTATATTTTTGTTTCTATTCCATTGTTCTTGCTTTCCATGATTTACCCTGGATTTAGTTTGCCTGATACAAAGTTCTTTGATGATGTCTCCATGCTTCTGGGTTTCACCGCGTGGATTTCTTTGCGACGACAGTTTCTCCGGTATTCCAACCGGCGTCTTCAGGTCTATAATCGACCTGAAGACGCCGGTTGGAATACCGGAGAAACTGCCGTCGCAAAGAAATCCACGCGGTGAAACCCAGAAGCATGTGGATATCATCTAGACAACGCCGCGGAAAACTACGCTTCACAAAGATCTTTGATTCGGAGAAATTGATACTCGTGTGGTAGAACGGCCATGGAAGCTTAGCTGTGCGACGAACCTCTCATTGGTATCCCTTCACTTAATTTGAATATTGAAAGTAAGACCACGAAGTAGCATTTCATAGCATAAGTTTATCCCTGATTGTATTCAAAAATAATTTGTCGTTTCTTGAAAAAATGTGTTATCACCCAAGATGGAAGCGTTTGGAGAAAAACCCAACTGCTTTCACGACTCGCGGCACTTAGGGCACGCTTTACAGTAGCTTGCTACCGAAATGTCTCATTTCGGCTCGAATGTTTCATCGTATTATTCAGATTTCAGAATGTATTTCAGAAATTCAGGTCAGAAGCCGTCTTGAGCCCTGAGGAGCCCTTCGAGACCAGGCCTGTGAGGTGCCAGGCCCCGTCTTTTCCTCAAAGTTCCCCGAGTACAAACCTAATTAATTTCAATGGAAGTTTCTGTATATTTTCATAAAATAAAGGCAGTTAAGGGGACTTATAATGTTTGGAATGTTTAATTACAAAATATAAACCCACACGATTGAGTATTAAATGTAACATATGAGGAAATATCGTATTAGGGTTGGGGTATTAGGGATCGCTTATACAGCAGTGCTTTGGCCCTGGAAGGAATTTTTGAATGTTTAACCCATATTCTTTAATTATTGAATTTTATTAGGTATATGAGAAAATGTTTTGCTCCAAAATTGATTATTTTATACATTGCACCTTTAATAACTTACATTCATGCGATAAAATGCATAAAGACCGTGATTTATGAGAATATGGTAAACCAAGATTGAATTTATGATTAAAGCTTAAAAATATAAAAAGTGCAAATATCAAGATTTTGATCCTTTTCCATCCCTTAAAAAAAGATCCTATTTTACTGTGCACTAAAAATTCGTGCCTGACGAAATGATTGCACCAGAAAATAAACAAGTTTTTTTATTTTGACACTTACTTCGGATGCAGTTTTTTAAGGCATGAAAAGCTAATAAATTGATTATTTTATATTTCATCGGGGCAAAAATTAAAAATATCATAAAACTGGAGGGTCATGAATTTTTATGCCGATCCGACCGTATTTTCAGCTGCAGCTCAACGATGAAGATATCAATTCAACCGTATGGCCATGGTCCGTATATAAGGACCATGCGCATGACAATGGTCTCGTTTTATGCGTAAATTAGAATCGACTAACTCCAGATTACTATGGCAAGTGACGGATCCTTAGAGGGGGCTGGGTAATCCAATTTACACTAGATAAAATGGCAATTTTGTTTTAACCCCAAATACAGCTGGGAGGTTACCCTCCACGCCCCCGCTACTAACCTCCCCATTGTCCGTATCCTGGATCCGCTTTTGGCTATGGCTGAAATGAATAGGGCGGTTTCCTATTATATTTTTATTGCCTAAATCGATTATTACTCATAGAGTACATATTTCACGCTTTTACATTTTTAAATGACGATATCTATTTTCCGCATTCAAATGAAAAGTGAAAATTTTCAAGCGCGCGAAAACGCAACGGCTAAATATGAATGGTTGGAAAAGCCCGTGTGACGTCTGGCTGCTGCTTTGTGAGGATACCCGGGTGCGAGGCTATGAACGCCGTTACGATTCAGGCTGCTTGCTGCCGAGAATGGAAGCGTAGTGTACCCTGCTAGCCGGTAGCGCTTGGCTTAAATAAGTATTATTAATAGCCTATCAAACAAAGGAAACTTTCCGATGTTAGGCAATTTTAATAGGTGATTATTAAGAAATGTTTCCGTTTGCTCTTGGTCATATGCATGCATTGGTAATCTCAGACAATGTAAAACTCCCGACTACTCGTATAGAATCTAGGTCCCTGTGACGTCACGTGGAGTGGCATCGCATAGGCGCCAATCTGGCCTTTTTCAAATGCGGTTAAATTGGCCATTTATTAAAATTGACCATTAACATTCGCCTAAACTGGGATTTCTAAAACCAAATAATTTGTATATAATGAATACACTAATAGTGGGTAACGAATCGCAATCAATTCCTTTCGTTTTCTTTGATGAAGGAAACTACCCTATTCTAACATCGGGTGTTGTATTTATTAGTTTCGTTCAGGGGCGCAGCTAGGAATTAAGGCTGGGAGGGGGGAGGGTTAGGTGCAACTAATACCGGGGTGTGTGGGGGTATGGAATACCTACCAGGATAAGCGGCAGGTGCGAGATTAATAAATTGCGGAATTTTTTACGTAAATGGTTCAAAATGGTGATTTATATGGCTTTATGAGGGATATTTTATTAATCCTTACACTATTCTATTAGCATTATTAATCCAATTAAGTAAAATGGATTAAAATTAAAAAATTCTCTGAGCTCTGGGGGGGCGGGGGTTTATTCCCCAAAACCCCCCCTCGCTGCGCCACCGGTTTCATTAACTATCTAACATTCTGGGAGCAATAATTTTGAACTTTTTCCTTACTTTTGAACTCGAAAAATCTTAAGAATTTGCACTATTGGCTAGGTTTGGAGGTTATTTACTCCTCTGTGCGTCCGTCTGCTGGTGTCATTCAAAGGTCTTTATACCTGACTGCCATCAAATCAGCACGTTCTCTTACGTATTTGGCGCTGTTAGTATCCGGTAGAAAGCGATGTTGGTTTCCCCCACCACCTACTTCCTTCGATTGAAGCTTGTCCAAGCTATGGCCTTGGCCAATGTTACTTCGACGCTTCTAAAGATTGCAAGTGATCTATTAATCTTGCTAAATATGGCGCGCGATAGTAACATTTTTCCAAGCTAACGATGATGTAAGTCTACTGCAAATCCACGATGTATCATATCAGTAGCGTGAATAGATTACACCTTCGGGAAGCGGTTAAGATCAATTCAAGATTCGATAAAGAACTTTTTAACCCATTATAACCCCCAAGTCTTCTCATGTTTTCAACCAATTGGTAATTCCATCTTAGTCTCGGTATTCCCCGTGGGCTCCTTCCTTCTGGTTGACCTCTCCACACTCTTCTTATCATTGCATCATCCACCCTTTCTTCTTACCAGACCACTCAGTTCTCCTACTTCTTATCACAGCCACAGTATCTGGTCTGCTGTAAAGGTTCCTGAGTTCTCTGTTTTTCAATGTTCAACATACATTTCTTCAAATGTTGGCCTATACGTCCCTCTAAGTACTTTATTTTTAAAAGTTGTTAACTTCTTCTGGGTATGTTTTGTTAGGTTCAATACCTCATAGTTAATAATTCATTAAGTATCAGGCCTTTTTGGCCTTGAAATATACTTTTTCCCTGCAAAATATTGAAAATGACTGGAATCCATTTCGTCAGATTGATTGACTCTATTTGTAATGGATGGAATGCTGACGTAGAACGACAAAGATTTCTGAGCTAATTAATTGATCTGGAAATAAAACACGAGAGGCTCATTCCTGACTGAAATTGAAGATGTAAAATTGGATAGGTGTGACATTGAAGATAGTTTAAAAAAATATCGAGTATACCATATCCTCATAGCGAAGGTGGAAAGTATAGGTACGTTCTAAAAGAAAGAGGGAAATATTTGGACAAAGGAAACTGATGAGTAAGTGTAAGTATAACGTCGATTTTCGTGCTTAAATACTTCTAAAAATCAAAAAGAAAATAAATTGTTTGCGCTAATGCTGCATTGAAATGTTTTAACGTTGGAGCATACTCCCCTAGGTGACAATGAGTATCCAAGGCTTGAACTAAAGGGGTAAATGGAAATAATTATTTCCATTATAATCAAAGTAGAAACTGAACTGTTGGACAGAAAGTATGCCTTCAATTTGAGAGTAAAGTCCTGATAAATAGATTTACCTCTGACTAATGGCTATAGTGTTTGAGCTAATTTTACCCATCAGAAATAACTTCGCATGTGGTTTAGAAGTTAAGGCGTAAGCCAAAAACATGAAGAAGTAAACCCAACGAAGCAGGAAAACATTCGTCCCAGTGTACCGATGGAGTATTCTCGCGACAGTAGTCTGCGAATAGATGAGCTCATGGCGGAAGATTTAATTACACTCATCCAAGTATTCTCGGCACTCAGCATGTCTTGGCCACTAACTCATCAATTTGATCGCCTCACTCGTGTCGCTGCACAAGCTCCTCACGCTCTCTTTTGGTCTTCTTTAATGCGATTTAACACATTCCATCAGTGGCGCCGACTCCATGGGGCCTGAGGGGGCCCGAGCCCCCTCGAGATTCGCTATGGGTGTGAGGAAAAAATGTGTCAGGCTTGTCGATTATCCCCGGAGTGTCCAGATATCGAGATTCGAGTTATCAGGGTTCTAATGTTGATCATATGGCTCCTATAAATACTTAAAAAACTAAAAACTCACTACTTATAAAATATCCCGGGGCAAGATCCCCGGTTTGGACCCCCCCAATATTTTTTGTAAGTCGGCATTCCATGCATATAGTTAGTTGTTTCAGGTGTGACTTTATGGAATCTACTTGACATATTTATATACAAATCTGTATCTATATATTTAAGCACATCGATATAAAATGTTTTCTTTACTTTTCAACATTCCACGGGCATCATATTTTGAAAGCCAACCCTCCGTGACTGAAATTTAGGTAAAATTTAATATTTTTCAATTTTATTTTGAATAAGCGAACACGTGATATTTGATGCTGGGACCGTGTTTTCGTTCTTTTTCCTTCAATAATCCATCTTATCGCATAAATTTTAAATTGCATTGTTGCACGTATCCTGCCTATTTGGTGATACTTTCCCGTAACACACATATTTATATCCGCTAGTTTTTTCTTTTCATCAGAATTTTGAAGAAAGCCTAATCAAGCCTCGTAATTTTGAAAAAAAAACTAAGCATCAACACGATGCTGCCATAATTAATTTTCTGGCCAGGAAGTGATACTAGGTGATACGATTTTATTAGTTTTGTTAGCTAAAGTAAATTTTACGAGTGATACTGATATTCTCACGAAGATGTTGTTTCCAATTTTGGATAATACGCTTACGCACTCAGTCACTCACTAGCGGCCTCCATGATGTAGATGTTACGTCATGAGCAAGAAATTTGGTAAAAAGCTGTTTCTATCTTAGATAGCTGACCGTCTTCGGTAGTTTTAGATGGAGAATTTACGTCACCCTTCATTTTTACACTCTTCTTCTTTTTGTCTGCTGGAATCTTATAATTGATTTTAACCCACATCTCATAGTCGAATCGGCTTGAAATATTGCACACTTCCTTGCATTTGATGACAGTAGAAAATTCAATAATCAGGCTTTTGACATTTTGTTCCACTGTGCTCTAACTAATTATCTAAATCTCCATTTTGAAAAATAGTTTTAAATTTTCTCAATTAATAGCGTAAGTTATAATTTTTTAACAGTTCTCGTTTCATCGATTACATGATTTACCGCTAAAAAGTAGAAAATAAAAATTCAATGCAAAAAATATTAAAAGCCACGCTTTTTCCAAAATAAGAATAAAATGCGCTAAAAAGTAATGAGTAAGATTTTCATCACTCTAAAGGCCGTTTTACACGGTACACGGAATTGCGCAGTCTGACGTACGTGTGAAGGCGCAATCAAAATTGCGTCGTGTAAAGCGGTGAATTGCTAGAACACATGCGAGAATGCGTGGATGCGAGACGGCAAAATAGCCCCTGTTCTAATTTCGTTCATGCATTCGCGCAATTCCACGCCATTTTAGAAATTAATACAGCTCTAACCTGCGCAATTCCGTGTACCGTGTAAAACGGCCTTAAGAATAAAGCATAAGTGATGATAGAGTTTACATATTAATATTGCATGCCAATCCTTAATCACCTATCAGACTCTTCTACACTAATAAGTATTTAATAAACCTAATCAGCACCCAAGCTGTGCTCACCGAAATATGAAAAACTCTTTCTACCTCTTTTACCGCACACGTGGTGGAGATAAACCAGATTCCTGGCATAGTAAATACCACTGCGATCATTGGCGTAGTCAAGGGGGGTCCAGACTACCCCCCTCCCCCGAAATATAAAAATACAATTATTTTTTCCATAAAAGATAACAAAATACTGAAAAATCATGAATCTGCAAAATATTCTTTTTACAAATGAAGTTTTTTCGATAACGAAAAGCGTTAAAATTAGTTTAAAACCCTCTACTTGGTACCCTGTTTTTCAAAAATCTTCCTCCCTGATTTTGGCCCCCCCCCCCCCCCGAACGAAATTCCTGGCTACACCACTGGCTGCGATGTAATTATCAGTACAAATTTAGTAAAATAATATTTATCCTAGTTCTTAAATTCACAACGCTCATACTCTTAAAAACTTCAGGAGTCAGTTCTACTAGGGAAAAGCAATGAATTTCATTGGTGTCGATTGCAGTAAAACTTTGTGGGGAACGAGCTTCCAGGAGATCTGGGGGTATGTAGTATCTTCCAGTGGAAGGGAAATCCGGAAATTACAGAAAAATTAATTATGGAAATTGTGATTTTTAAGCATTTTTAACCCATTTCATACCCAATTTTATACCTCGTTAAATTCTGTGGAGGACATATCGTTCATATCAAATATTTAGGCGACGCGTCTCACACGTCCACCACAGGATCGACGTCAGTGGTGAATTGTAATTAGAATTCAATTTATAGCTAGAATAAACATGCAAGAGACTGATGAAGCCAAACTCTGGTTTCCGCGCCACGTTGCCCTACACTTCATGTTAAAATTTTATGCAATCGTCTGTGTTTTTCCTCTGTCCTGTATTCACTTATTCAATTCCTTCCTTGTTAATTCATCATGCGCCGATGTTATTCATTTCCGCAATGCATATGTAATCTCGGAAGGAGGGCGAAGGGAGAAAGTTCATCAAGGGTTGGCTCAATGCGATGACCCTCGTCAACATGCACATTCCCTTCACAATGGTTGCCCTACATACGCAACCATACATACCTCCATCAACAATATGCTTTTTTTCTTGTCATCATTGAAACTAATGGTAGTTATTTGCTTAGCAAATACGTTATTTTTCTTCCGTTAATCGCTTGTTAAGGGATTGCTCACTCCGATCTGTAATCGCAATTTAACGCTAGATTTCGGTAGATGCAAGGAAAGGATGAGTTGAAATGAAATGAAAAAAATCTTCCTCATTAAGCCATTCTATCGAAAATTAAAAATTGGAAAAAAAATCGTGAAAGTTGCCTCCCACTTCACAAGAGTTGGTGACATCATTGGTGTTCTAGTTCATCACCTCTTTTATGGATAACCGCTGAATGAGGGAAGTAATCGCTAAAAAAAATTAAAAACAATGAATCGAGCGAGGACGCCTTCCGAGGATGCGGAGTTGCCTCCCACTTCACGTGAGTTTGTGACGTCACTGGAGTTCCAACTCATTAACTCTTTCATAGAGAACTGCTAAATGAGGGAAGGAATCGCTCCCAACAATGTAAACAAAAATGAATCACGCGAGACCAATGCGAGAACGAGAGGAATAGCTAGCGACCCGCTCAAGATGAGCGCGTGACGTCATCAACTTATCATAGTAAGGGTTAAGGACGTCGATTTCTCGCCGCGAATCGCTCAAAAAGTAGACAACGGCTCTATAACGGACAAATTTATACACCTTTTCATATAGAATTTCTATTAACTCATTAAAAACTTCTAATTTTTATTTTAAAGGTAGATAACCATGTACAGTAGTGTTGCCATTTTATAGTGGCCAGGTAACAATGATAAACTGATGCAATGTCAGCTATTTCCTTTCACGTATCAAAACTTCCTATCTCATTCTGAGGAACTCCTTGTCATTAGGGATCGTTGACGATATAACACTCCTTCAGCACTAACTATGAGAGCTGTTACTCCTTCGTTGAACAAGTTCAAAGAATGTATTATGAAAATTCTGACGTGAGTCTGATGGAGAAACGTGCCAATTTATTATTGAGTTGCTTTTATTTAATTCATATTTCAATATATATCTAAGAGTAAAGAGGTAAATTGTGGCTCGTAAAGTTGCAATTGATAATTTTACAACCGTGAAGAAAGATGGGAACCAAGGATAAAAATGGGATATTCTTCCTTAATAAGCGATTTATTAGGGCATCATTTCGACGAATCAAATGAAGGTTAATATGCTGGTACAAGATTTCCGTTATTCCTAAGTAGTCGCCTCCCTGACGTACATGCGAGACGTTAAAAATTAAATGATAAATAAATATTTAAAGAGCAGCAAAACTTATGTGCGAAACCAAGATACCTTTGGGTCAATTACTTGAGGGTAATAGCCTTCATAATCGTCGTATTTATGACGGGGTATGCGTTATGATGGTGGTGAGTTTAGATGGAGTGTATCAGGTCTCAGTCATTAGGCTGCGACGTGAGAGGAATAAAAAGGAAACAAGTGCGTTTAATAGGAATGTCCCCATTTAAGTAAGAAGATAAGAATCCAGTTGCAATCAATAGATTATCTTTCAGATTGGCAAAAGTCGTGGCCAGCTAAAAAATACGCCAGCAAACAAGGATAATTCCTAATTACTGATAATGTTTCGATTCAATCCACGAAAAAGTTATTTATTTACCAGCTCAAATGCATGGATATTTTTGAGAGACCTATTTATACACAAATCTAGACTGGAGGGATCTCTCATTTGCATTAATTCATCAATGACTGTGCTAAAAAGAATAACTTGCCTAGTAGTTTACCTGATACATCCGTTATAATCTCTTGAAAAATTCAATACTCACGCCCAATCCTTGTTTTCCGTAAACATCTTAAGGCATTTATCTTGTCCTACTTTTACACGATATTTTCATTTTATCAATTAAATTTTTTGTACCTATCTTTTCTAGTTTAGATTGCATACGCATTTGATGTCTGAAGTTACCTTAGAACTTGGCAGGAATGCCATATGTGAGCATCTACTTTGAGAAATAGATATATCCTCATCCAGTGGCGTAGCGAGGGGAGGGGTCCTGGGGTTCCGGACCCCCCCGAAATATAAAAGCGCACGTACTTTGCATCACAAAAGAAAACCAAATATTGAATAATCATGAATTTACAAAAGCTTCTTTGAAAAATTCAGTTTTTTCGATTATGAAAAGTGTGTAAATTAGTTTAAAACCCTCTACCAAGTACCCTGTTTTTCAAAAATTTCCCCCCCTGGTTTTAGGCCTCCCCCCGAACAAAATTCCTGGCTATGCCACTTTCCTAATCAGAAATATTACTATTACAGGCAGTGGGAATTAGGAGCAGAATTATGCTTGAAATTCCTCTGCTAATTCGATATTCAACCACAATGAGAGTAACGAAATTAAACCTATCGATGTCCGCTATCAATTTCTAACCTGTTTAACCAGATTTTTATGCCTGTAGCTCGACAGATTGGCATGAAACTAGTTACAAATACAACTTTGGTAGATTCCAGTGACTTGTTTTAACTATTTATAGCTTGAAGACAACATCTCTTGTCAGAATGAATAGCTCAAATCTATTCCAGGAATGTTTTTTGCTGTAATCTAGATGTGTCGCGTCGTCTTCCTGATAACAAAGAGACGTTTTTGAAATAATTTATTTTTCACTCTTAGAAACCAAGGCAATGATCTCTGATTGTGAGAGTCCAAGAGGTATTAATGGTGCCTTCTGCCAAGGCCGTAGCAAACAGATTTGAAGAACTTGACCCCCCCCCTCCCGCTGAATTCGATATTTTCTGGGGGTACAGGGTACAGTCTGCCCAGAGGTCATGACCCCCCCAAATTGTATCCACAATTTTTATTTAAATTAGCTTAATATTTTTTGTATCCATATGTGGCTAACATCCATTGTTCCATTTCATCTGTTGTTTGGAATAAAAATGAAATTTTTGGTCCCACACAAAAAAATTGTTTTTCTTTAATTTGATAAGGGAGGACACCCATCTCTCCTGGGGATATTCCTTACTCCCCGGGCCAATGTCATGACCACCCCCCTCAAATTTGATGCTGAATCCGGCCCTATGTCTACCGTGAGGTTAACCACCTTCATAGGCATCCACCCCCAACGGAAATAATTTCCTGACCAAGGCCTTGAGCTAGTCGGATGCTTTTCTTCTACACTTAGAAATTCGGCATTTTCCAATGTATTTCATTTTTCGTGCAATTTCTCTATCAATGAGCTAGCTACTTAATAAAAAATGTTTCAATGGAAAATCGTTAATCAATATGCCTACTGTTTGGAAGAAAAGCCAAAAAAGGCAATGGATCCTTGACCACCTAAAAATGACGCTAAGACATCGAAAACCGGTCGATAAATTTAAGTACAGTGGACATTTGTCTGTTTGATTAAATCAAAGAAACGAAATGCATAGATTGCCATTCGTTACCCACCATTAGTGCTTCATAATACACAAATTATTTGGTTTTAGAAATACCGGTTTAGAGGAATGGCAATGGTCAATTTTATCCTCATTTCAAAAAGGCCAGATTGGCGCCCATGCGATGCCACTCCAAGTGGCGTCACAGGGACCTAGTTTCTATACGAGTAGATAGGACTTTTACATCGTCTGAGATTACCAATGCATGCATGAGGCACAGAGCTCAGGGAAACATGTCTTAATAATCACCTATTAAAACTGGCTAAGGTCGGAAAGTTTTCTTCGTTTGATAAGGTATTAATAATCCTTATTTAAGCCAGGTGCTACCAGCTCGCAGGGTACTCTGCTACCTGCTAACATCCTGCGTCGTATCAGCGCTCAAAGCCTCGCCCCAAGGTCACCTCACTTGCGGCAGCGGGAACCAGAATGACGTCACACGGAGTTTTCCCAGCATTCATACTTAGCCGTCGCGTTTTCGCGCGTTTGAAATTTTTCACTTTCGTTTAATCGCGAAAAATAGTTATGGTCATTTAAAAATCTAAAAGTGTGGAATACGTACTCCAGGAGTAATAATCTTTCGATTTAGGCAATTAAAAAATAATAGGAAACCACCCTATTGAAAGAGCAGATGACCACAGGTGGGGGGAGGGTGATTACTAATATCGGTGTGTGATGTTACACGCAAACCTGTCGGAACCGGTATAGCACATGTAATTATAATGTCGTGAAGTGGATATAAGCTAATTTACTCATCGCGGGTAAATTAGTGTCTATCCTGGCTCAGAATGATACTGATATTTCTGATTTAAGTTGGATCTTTAATTAAATGGAAATAACGGTGTAGATCATCACATCTAAAATCAAACAAGAAAGGACATGACGAGGTGTAGAGGGCGCTTTTGCCTCCTGGCCAGATTATTTGAGCTCGACTTCTAAGAATGGGAGAAATAATTATCAGCCTTATCATGAATATTTGAACCATTTTTGAGCGATAACCAGGAAATTATGAAAAAATAAGAAATAAATGTATTTTGACTATTTTTATCGGCACGGTAGCATAGAAATAATTCTCGTGTCATTGCAATACCGGCGAAACGATGAATAAAATTGTGTTATAACGCCAATAATTATTATAGCTTTGAAGCATCTGTATGGATAATACGACTGACGTAATAGCGGTAATAACTGGTAGATTATCTTGGAATTCATCGGAGAAATGAACTTACGTCACGCCTTTTAGTAGGTCAATAGATACCCTACAACACTCACAGAGTGTATGTATCCTAAATATGGAACGCGTTTTATGGACTGAAAATCCAGAATTTTAAACTTGCGCATTTTAAGAATAGGCCTCACTTAATTTTGGCAATACATTGACTGGTGAGGACGCCGGTTGAATATCAAAAACCCTATTTCACACGGGATTCAGGCTCCAGTGAATACTACATTACCGTTTTCGGTGACTTTTTGCGCCCTCCTCTCCCTTCGTCGACAATCATAACATTTTTTCACCTTTTAACATAACACTTTTCCCTTTTCAAGTTTGATCTCTACAACTGTAACTTAATAGGAAATATTTCCTCAGCTATTTAACAAGTTATTTTAATGGATAGATTTGAATTGAGACGGATAAATCTGCCTCATGGGATATAAAATAACTATCTAATCGCAATCGAAACAAGTAATATTAAATTTTAAATTATCAAATGGAGTGAAAATAGGATTGCGATTTAGGTAATCTACGTTTCTTTGAGTAAACTCCTTCGATCACATTTATTTTATAGTTTTTTTATATTTTTGCTATTAATAGGCTAATTCCTTTGAGTAAAATGAAAATAAAAATAAACTACTTATCAAAACAAGCGCAAATACATGGGAAAAATGCATTTATGCGAATCTTAAAATTTTATCCTGGTAAGCAATTCCACTCCTTTATGCCTCTAAGTATGGAGGATTCCATCAAACTCTCCTGCTTTTAAACTTTAATTTTGAATTTTTGATCGTTCCTTCCATATAATAAAGAAGGTACGCCTTCCATACACTAGGCCAGTGGTTCCCAACCGGTGTGCCGCGGCACTAAGGGGTGCCGTGAGATCTTTTGAGGGTGCCGCCAAAATTTCGGGGAATCGTAATAATATTTTTTTTATTAAGGCAGAATCAGTGTAAACAGTATTCTCATATCATCTAGGACTAGGTATAAGGTGTTGTTGCATGCAAACTCTAATGAATGAAACAAATAAATAAATAATATTAAAAACCCTACGGAGATTTTAAATATCTATTTCCTTATAAGGGTGCCGGGAAATTTTGAAAGGCTTTCCAAGGGTGCCTCAAACAAGAAAAGGTTGGGAACCACTGCACTAGGCAGTTGTCCCAACTTTAACTCGGAGTACGGACGTCGCATGGTTTATATTTTCACCTGAGGAGCCTTGTCATGCATGGTTTTGAATTGTTTGTTTTAGGTTACGCTTGCACAGTGCGATTCGCATGGCGTGCGAAGATAATGGTTAAGAGCAAACTCCTCATGACTAAGCACGAAAAAGTTTTGACTTTTGGACCACTGGAAGTAACGCATTCAATATCTATATGATCAAAGGTGAACTCTGCACCCACTCATCACCTGCCTGCACCGTAGTTTTTAAGTGACTGCTGAGGGTGACCCCAAACACATGAGTAGGTGACGTAACTCGGCAAAAGAAAATCTTAGAACATTAATTGTGAGGTAAGGGTGCGTATTATCTAATGATAGGCTCATGGGCGTACCCAACAGAGCAAGAGTCTTTAAGGAAAATCAGGACTGGATTGAAACGAAAGTTTTCAACTTTCTCTCGATTTTTCTTAAAACCCATGAAAAATGATATTTGAATAAGACACGTAACTAAAACAAACTTTTTTCAAAGCGAATAATTTTAAAAACGAATAAAGCGCTTTTACAATTTTCTTAAAATACTGATCTCATTCACCTTTTCCATGCGCAAATGTTACAATTTTAACGACCATAGCTTGCCCCCCTCTAGTTTTCATCCTGGGTACGCCCTTGAATAAATAGGCTCTTAGCATGGTTTGGTTAAATTTTAAAATTTCGTTAAGTGGTGCATACTTTTCACGCGCGCGTTTTCGTGCTTCAAGATATATTCCTGGGAGGTGGTTGGAAATATTTGGAGCGTAACCTCCAACTCTGGGGAAACAGGATGATGATTTTTTTGCTTCCCGTAAGTGCATAGAATCCACCCAATTTTACCCCTATTTTTAAAAGGATAACCAGCTAAATCAGGAATGACCGGGAAACTTTCTGGGTCAAGGTCACCGACTACACACTCGCAGCGCTTGGAAAGGCCCTGATAGAAAAAACTGGGGATAAGTATCCATGCTTATAGAAAGCTAAAACTGTGCACTGTCATATAAATATAAGCTCAAATACTTAGTCATTTTACAAACCCTTGATGCATCTGTGACAGAGCATGGGGATTCAAAAACTAGTACTGAACACTTCTTCCAGTGGCACAAACTTTAGTAAGAAATTAGAAAATTCTTTGTACAACAAAGAAGTAGCTACTTTCATCAAGACTGCGGATGCAGTGCTAGGGGCGGATTTAGGCGGTGTGTCACAGGTGTCATGACCCCCCTAACATTCATCCAGCATTTTTAATTTTATTTGTTCATTAAGTTTTGTATCCTTCTGAAGGAATAGAGGTAGTGAGTATTCAAATATAAATAGCATAGCCACAAGAACCAAACGTGGGAGAAGTGTGAGTTTATTTTTCGTAGAGCGTAGTACTTACTTTCTGCTGTAAAAACGCCCCTCTCTCCCGGGAGGTATTACATACTCCACGGACCCAGGTCATGATCCTACCGCCCCAAATTTAATGCTGAATCCGCCCCTGGTTAGTTCATACGTTACTTTTATTTTTTATTATTTTCTAATTAAATCAATGCCCTTGAAAATGCGAGGTATTTAGGCTGAGGAGTTCACCGACGGATAGCAGTGGCTTTTCCCTCTGTTCTTTCCTCATGAATGGCCGCAGATTCCTCTATATTTTTCACCGCGTCGAAAATCCACCACTTGATGACGGGCTTACGTCGTTTTTGTCAAGTTTTCTATTCCCTTTTTTTGGGAACATGATTGCGCTGCAAGAAAGTTTTCTATCGCCTCAGGCTGAGGCATAAATTTCATAAAGAATCCATCGTCAACTATTCGACCTAGTTTTTTCATTCATTTAGCATTATTTTTTAGAGCCTCCAATGATTACAAGGGTCACCTTTGAGTTCTCGTGGAGGTTGAAGTGGGTGATTTCTTTTTTACTATTAATTTTTTAATGACCTTGGGTACAAATTTTTAAAAATAACTATCAATTATATTGGACCCCGTAACCACAGGATTTGTCCGGCAATCTATCCGCGTAAATCTGGCATAGATGATGCTTTTTCAAACAGCTAGGGATGATTTATTCAGTGCGATCGATTTTTCTAAACTTGCCATCGATTTTTCAGCAGTCGCGGGCATTTAGCGAAGTTTGAAACTTGCACTCCGACATCGCGCGCGAAAAAAAAAATTCTCCACGGCAAAATTAAGGCAGCGCGACAACTTTCCGGGAGCAAATCTGTCCCTCCTTCCCTGATGAGCATTGTTCAAACCAATCTCACGCGCGAGTGCAACGCCTAGAATCCCAGGTCAGATTTCAAGGCTAGGTGCTCATGATAAGTTCCTGATGGCATTTTGATGTACCCTACCTCGACAATTACACGCGGGACCGGCCGAAAATAGCCGAAGGTGTCATGACACATGACGTCACGGTCACCTATCACTGCAAAACAACACAAGTTGAAGTTGTAAGACTGTGGGAAGCATGGCCGCGTATTCGTGTAACTAGTTGCTACAAGCTTAAAAACTACAAATAGATTTAAATCAAGCGGGTGACTCCCAGGAATTATATTAGACTAGTGGAATACTCATATGTCAGGGTAAATCGTGATTTTACCCCGTTGAGAAGTGACCAAGCAAGAAGAGGATGTCGGCAACTGGCGGATGGACGCCATCTTCAATCTGAGTTTTTTTTTGCTATTCTCCGTGGACGATCATACCCTGAAGTCGGATTCTCATGTACATAAACTCAGGATATTCAGGATTTAACCTCTCATGGTAAGAAAATGAAATATTTCACTGTTTTTTTGAAACCATTTATAGGCATTGGGCTGCTACAGGAAGGGGAATAATTCATTCATAAATAGGCTGACCGCGCCATGGCGATGGTATGCCTAGTATGTAATAGCACTAAAGGAGTGAGGTGGTCAGTGTTCATGCAATTTCATGGCAAAATTTATTGCTTAAAAGTTCTCGCTCCTTTCGCTTTGAGTCTCCCGTCAACTTACATAGCACTTTATTGTTGAAATCCCATTGTATAAATCGAACGTTGAAGTTGTTTTGTTTGGCATGGTGTTTATTGTTTGTAGGTCCATCCCAATTTATGTATCATTTGTAAAATGGAAGTAATTGCGGTTAAAGTTTATTCACTTAAATTAGCGTGTAATCTTCTCGCATTAACATACGGAATTGAATAGTCGGCGTACTACTACGAGTTCAGTTGACACCTCATTGGGAATGCTCGACCATTGTTCTCCAATCGTCTTAACAATATTTTACTCCATACCCTACTTAGTTGACAAAATAAAAGAAATAATAAACCATGATTAAATTTTTCAAGAATGTGGGCAGAGCTTTTTGATGGACTTCGAAGATGAATAACCGACCAGACAATAATTTCGTCGTTTTTAGTGTGTGGCTTTGAGTTACCGTTCACTATTTAGTTCATGTCTATGTATCGTTAATGGATGATGTGATTGCAAATTTAGATATCAAGCTGATATTTATTAATTTAAAATCTCTTCTTGGCATATCATAATGAAATTGAGGGTAAGATTTTGATAGATGACTTAATTAAAGATTCCACTACCCAATCAGTATTATCTCTTTAATAATATTTCGCCAAATTTTCTTTGTTTTTTATGTTTTACTAGCCTGAAAGTTGGGTATATTGTTGTATTTAGCTTTCAATCCTAATTTTCTTTCTTTGATATGGTCGTTAGATAAATTTATTGGGCGGATTCTTCGTAATGTCTGAAGAGAATTCAGGGTTGGTTTCAGAATTTTGTAATGTTTTAATGGAAATTCGAGTATTTTGGGTTTTTAAATAGTTTTTTCAGTTTTGTTTCATGCTAAGTAGTGGTGTCATGATGAACCCCACCGAATATTCTAGCATTTTATTCTTTGGTTAATTTGATACTTAATTTTTTCATTCGTTCGTTAGATACTGTATGTGAGGAATTTTCCAAGTTTTATCTGCCTAAATTTAGTGTAAATTTTAATGTTTTTAAATTAAAAAACTATCTCAGTCAATGAGAGTTTGCAATTGTTTCACGACTTCTTCCTAAACAATCAAATACTTAATTGTGTTTGACCAAGAATTAGATTAATGGCTTATTTGAATTATTACCTCTTTCACTCTTTTGTGGATGATATATATCGCTAAAATTATTCGTCTTATCCATCTTGCTTGCTATTCACTGTTCAAGGGAAAGTACTGTCTATCAAAAAGAAAATTTATAGTACCCTCCTGCCAGGGTTTTTTAAAAGGCATACTTCTTTTGTGTTATAGACATCATTTAACCTTGTAATTTGTTGTCAGAATTGAATTATGGCTAATCAATGTAGTATATTTTTTAGGAAATAATTTGTTGTTAAGTTTACTTTGACATTGCATACATTGGTACAAATTCCCAAACCGCATAAATGTGTCCTTTTAGTTGTGTACTTTTTACCTTGTGCAAATTTCTGAGTATATGTCCATCTTTGTCATTGAATTTTAGCGGATTGCCCTGTAGCCATTTATTTGTAAATTTTCCCTGGAATGTCAAATTTTATCGTTTTATTTCCATATATGTCTTAATGATTCTAGTATAAAGTTAAATTATTAAGCATTTCACATTCTATATCAACTGCCAAACTGGCAGCTCCTAATTTAAGAAATGCCTAATGATGTTTCATGTGGTTGAACTGCAAAAATATATTTTACTGAATGATAACTTGACTTTAACATTTTTTTTAACATTTTAAAATTTTTTTCTCATAGTGGATATTTAGATTGTGCATAAGTACTCCAATTTTTATTTGAGGAAGTGAATTTTTGTCTTATGATTGGATAATAGTGTATTTCTTCTAACTTTTTAGGCATCAGCTTTGGAATTTAGGAACGTATAGTAATGTACTTGTAAAAGAAAAACACTTTCTCTATTGAGTTTCTTTGGCCTTCTCTTAAATCATTGAAATTTGAATGATTGGACAAGTGAATATTTTGAGTAATTGAGAATTAGGCATGATACTGAATGCTATAAGCAGCTTCACAGTCTTGGGTTAATTGCTCAGGAAGATAGTTAAGTTTATTTTGGATCTGCTCCAGATCACTTCCTCCATTGCTACGTCTGTTCAATAGAATTACTCATTATTAATCTCTGGGACAGATATCGATCTATAAAATATGATCGACATTTAGGATATGGCTCAGAAAAGTAACCCTTCCCCACCAGATGGTCACAGGAATGCTTAGTATCTTTCTGCCCAAGTATCACATCTAGAAATTAAGAGAGACTATTTTATAAAATTTAACTACGAGAAACCATCATGTGCATCTTTTTTGCAAGTGAAAGTAAATTGAAGGCAGTAGCTACTTATTGAACTGAACCAGTTTTAGATAGATACATTGTAATTATTTGAATAAGGGTGATTACAATACGGTGCATAAACATTAGAATTTCATGCAGAGATCATCCAACTATACCTGTATATTATGCCGTGGATGGTAGTAACTAAAGGCAACCAACTAAGTGAAGTACCTGGGAGTTGCAATAACTTCAAGCCTATCATGGGGAAAACCTTCATGGAATATTTATAGCAGAGCCCTGAAGAAGTTAGGATTTGTCAACTGTATTTTGTCACGAAATTTTCGGGCGAGAAAGTAAAAGAAAGGTGTCATTTCGCACTTGTCCGACCTCACCTTGAATATACAGCAAGCATATGGGATCTGGTGAAGAAAGACTTAATCTGTAAATTGAATAAGATACAAAGGAAAGCTGTGTAATTTGTGAAAAACTGCTTCAGGCATATAGACGGCATTACCCAGATGTTAAAGGAAATAGAGTAATATTTTGACGTGAGGGTCTACTGTGTTCTTTCTAGTGTACAGTAGCACTATAAGACATTTAATTAATTTCTTCAGTTTGGTTTAGTTCAGCATGTTAGATTTGTTTTTTTATGCATATGACACCCTTTAAAACTAGATTCATGCAACACCAGGTCGTGGGTATATTTCATCCTAGCTCATTCAGTTGGTTATACCCTCAAGTGTTGCTGTATAACCACAAGCAGTATGTAAATGGAAAGTATTTTCTAAGGTAGCAATTTGCTACAGTTTCATACCTGCAGACTCCATACATTGGCATGTAAATACAGGTACATACTTTTTGAGAATTTTTGTTGTATAGTTATTAATGAATTCTCTTTTCCTCTATGTTCATAAACATCATTTTAACAGTATATGTGGGGCACGGGTGGCTGAATCTAGAGACAGCTCGCTTAAGAAGGCATGCTTACTCAAGTAACTTAGGATTATATCCAAAGCATTCCTTCTGCTTTATTAACTTGTCTGAGGTATGGCTTGCATTGTAGGAAGAGAGAAGTTTAAAGGCATTCAGATTTACTATTGTGCTGATTTCGAGCTTTTAGGAGATATTCAGTTATAATATACTCCCTAATATAATTATTACATACATTAATCTAGAAGGGCATAACTGGAGTTATTTTTGTTCAGAATACTTCTGGTGAATTTCCATGTACTTCTATGGAGTTATTTCCTGATTTAGTGCTTTCCGGGGGAATTGATTGCGTGAAGAGTTTTTGGGATCACCACCGGGTCAGGAACTTCATTACTGCGGACGTTTTGATGTCTGACTTGGCCATCAACCTCAGATGGCTGAGTTGGACAATGAAACGTCAGCAGTAATGCAGTTCCTGATTCAGGAACTCTTTACAGAGATTTCTTTCTTTCTCTGTTTTCAAGCTATTAGCCTACTTATAATTTTTGATTCGGACTTCTGCGGAAGTTATGGTGTTATTTTTGATTTTTAATCTTTCTTGCAATAAATCATTCAGTGGTACAAGTTGACCCAGCAGAGGTATATCTTTCTCAGTCAGAACTAAGTTTTTAATATGTACTAATCCACATCTATTGATTTCTAATCGTAGTCAAGGAAAATTATTTTTCCCTCTTAGTAGATTGCACTTCTTGAAATCTTTAGAGTGATTCCATGAAGATGTGCTAGTCCTGGTTGGTTATTTCCTTGAGTAACGTCCCATATGGATGTCCTAATGGTCTATGTTCTGGCTTTAGCCTAGGGACTGTAACTCTGTGGGCACAAATACGCTACCTTGTGGGATTGCATGTCTGGCAGTGTAAACCATTTTATCCTCTTATAGCAAAAAGAAACTCGACAAAGAGGAAGAGATGCCTTAGTAGTTCAAGTGCTAGTACACCTGGCACAAATTTGGGAGATCCAGGTTCAAATCGCAGTCAAGGGAAATGATTTTTCCTCTGTGAATCTGAGAAGTTTCCTCCCTCTAAGTGCACTTGCGAGTTACTCCATACACTGCTGACTATTCTGTCATTATTTCATTAAATAATCTGCTATGTTGTCGATAAGATGGCTGCAGTCGATGAATCAACATTGGTCAACAGTTATGTCTGAAAAAGAAGTTGACTTGGTTCTTTGTTGACTTTAATAGCAATCACATGTAATCCCGAGGCAAAAATTGTGTCTGGATTTAAGACTACGGATATTAATTCACCATAAGTAATTAGTATGTATGTTGTGCAAATACATTTATCAAAATGTAGGGACCGTATTAATCTGTTTTGCTTCACTCTAATATTCGTCGTAATCTTATACATTCCATTACAAAATATTCTGTTCAATTGGCTTAAATGGCTGCTCATTTTCCTTTCCATCTTATCATCTGTAATTTGTGATTCAATTCATGAAAACCTCTCACAATTCACTGAATTACTTTTTTTTTACCTTAATTGAATTCACTTTATTAAATCATTATTATGGCATGGATAATTCCATGCATGCTGAAATGAGGATCTCGGTTGAAACATGTGTCATCGCTGAGTTCCAAGGTATGGTCACTTAAAAATTGCCATGCCCTTTGCTGCGAAATTACAAATTTACTCATTGAAAGGTTAAGTTGGGTAAATGTGAGCTCATGATTGCTATTGAATGTTGATGACTAAGTCTAGGGCCAGATTAAACCTCACTGAGACAATTCATCGAGATTGAATTTGCTGTTTTGTGTTGAACACATATTTTCACTGTCATAATCAGTTATTGTTAAAAAGTATTTCCTTCATCTGTAAGATTATTCCTTGAATATTTCTCTGGCTTTTGTTTCTCCATTCACCAAGGTGTGCTCACTAGTGATACATACCATGACCACCTAAATACTCAAGGCCTCCGCACTGAGTTGTGACGTCACAGCTTTGGGGCTGACGGACGGCCGGAGAACGACCACGGAACCCTGATCCCGTACCATAGGACTGGGAGGGTAGGCGCCGGTGGAAAACAATGCGAAACGCTTCAAGAATAAACACGGAATGAATCTTTTGGCAATTGCACGGTACAATGCCTTCACTTATCTATTGGATGATTTGTTTGAGTTATCCTCCAATATCATATTCGCCTCAAAATAATTATCAATGCGCGGAATAATTGTCAATGATCATCATTATGAATGCATTGGAAGACTATATTTCTGTACCTGACGGCTCTTAAGACTAAAGAAGCGATTTAAGTCCTTCAACTGCACTATTAGCGCTACAGTCATTCACCAAAATAAAACTTACGAATGAAGACGATAGCGGAATTCTTGCCAAATCACGAGAAGAATGAAGTTCTAGATATTGTTTATGAAGTTAATATCCATGACCATACCGTTCACGAAAAACATTAGAAAAGGGAAAATAAAGCATTAATCCCGGTATCAAGGCTAGCACTAAGAAACCGTAAGATTTTTTATGGATATTAAAATATCATTTTAAATTTGTCCAACCTCGAAAACGGATGAAAATCTGTTGATTAAGGGTACGGAAGAATCGCGACGGAGAAAATCAATGAGGTCTGTTTAACGAAACCAAAAGAGATAATATATAGACTACTTCCTGCGCTAATGATTTTAAAATGTGTCAAAAAATACCTCGTTTAATCGCATTGTTCAGTGTCGGACGAATTATTGAACAGGTTCTACGTAAAGGATACACAGAACACAACAGTCACAGGCTTGTGAAATTTTCAGAATAAGAACCCCTAAACTCATTACATTCAGACGCACTCTAGAAGGGGTTAGGAATATGTCTGATCTCTATCAGAGTGAAACCAATCATTAATCAGATTTAACATCCCAGAGAGCCAGACAACACTAGACCATTTGCTACCCAAATCATTTAAAAATGTGTGAAACATTTACCTCCATTTCTCACCACCAGCAGAGAGGACACCAAGAAACCAAATGTCACTTGCTTGTCTGTGAAACTTTCAGAGTAATACCCCTAAACTCAGCCCATTCACAAGCACTCGAGAAGGGTTTGGGAAATTGCCTGATATCTATCAGGGTGAAAACAATCATTGATCAGATTTAACAGCACCTAAGTTGTATCTCAGTGCCTCTTTCTTCTTATGAAGTAATTGCAGTTGGGTAGAAAAAAGTCATTAAATTTTTTATTGTTTTTAGCATTTATTTTAATGTCATCAAGAAGCTTACAAATCTTTGAACAGTAGTTTATGTGATCAGTTTTTGTCTGCCAGAGTTAACACTTTATCGAATGAGTTAAGTTCCTGTCGTGCCTCCCAAAGGATTTCATCTTAATGGCAACCCTGGAAAAAAGATTATCTTGTTAGTTTTTGACACTTATGGGCACTGTAAGAATAACAAATTTCTAAGCTTTCTGGCTGAGCAATGGATATCAGAGAAATAAATTGAAAGATTCAAGATGCTGTCATAAAATAAGGTAAATATTCTGAACAAATTACTAACTTATTGGACCGGCAAGTATCCATCCTTGTTACTAGGGGTCACAATAGACAGTCATCATGACTACCAAAAAAGTAAAAGCACCCTCTTTCTCATTTTTGACTATTTATGCAGCTTCTTAAAAATAGGGAGTACAAAGAGCATGCATCAATTAAGTCATTGGAAACGACAGTTTTGAGAAAATGTAATTTTGATACCATTCGCCGCTCAATGCAACCCTATGGCGAGCAATCACCGAAGGACTCACACAAATGAATGAAATAAAACATTAATTGGTGAGGGAAGAAAATTGCTGATAAAATGGAGGTTGGAATGAAAAAATTCAGATGATATGCTTTGTTGCGCATATTTTACGAGCACAAGTCCCAATATAGGCAAAGATAAGAAAACCCAATAAATGAAATCGGATGTGAGAAAACAGAAATGAAGCCAGATGTGAAAGATGCAAGAGTATGTGGATGTGGGGCATACATCCAAATTCGAGAGACATTAATTGGACAAAGGAAAAATGACGATTTTAAGTAATGTGAAAGGACAAATGTTTTGGGATCCTAAAACCTGAAAATCTGTGAATGAGAGGAATTTGATTTCTAATAGAAATAAGAAAGTGGATGGCAAGATGTCATTTGAGGATCACGATAGCGAAGAAAAAAATGTGAAGCCACAAATTTAAAATTTAAAAAATAGTAGCAAATTGATCACGATATGTATTTTGATGACATATTTAATTACTATTGACAATTCTTCAGGAGTAGCATTTAGTAATGAATGAGCACCAGTCATCATACGCAGGATCGAGATAATGGAATGTGGTTAGAACAGATTAAATACCCTTTAATACATAATATAACTTTATCAGTAAATATCGCAAAGCCAACCACTTGCTAATGAACGGGATTACGAATACGGGACAAGAATAAGGAAATTTTATATAATTTTGATGATAATTTAATATGAATAGTATTTCCGAAGCTTTTTTTTACTTTGAGATACAAGAAATTGACGTAAACATAGCTGAAACAGTAGATTCTGATAGATGGAGAGAGAGAGAGAGCGAATAATTCCAAGCCATTGAAATAAATAAGTGTACGACAAGGTTAGATGATTCACATTTGAGGATCCATATGATGAAGAAAAAAAGAAGCGAAGACTAAATAAAAAGCAAACAAATAACCTACACACCCGCCTTATAGAGTAGCAGCTTACTTCACGGATTGCTTTCGCAGCTATTTTTCATGAAAATATCGGTTAATAAATGGAAAATACATTAACACCTATCAATGCGATCAAATAAATAACCTTACCTTAATCACAACGGTACTTTTATGATGCTGGAAATATTTCTCGGCGTATAGTAATGATTCTAATCCATGATTTTGAACGACTAAAATTTATTAAAATTCACAACTTTTAAAATCCTTCTCTTGCAAATAGAACAGTTAGCAACAAATGCAATAGGACATGGCCAATGTGACTATCGTTTTGACGATCAATGTAAAAATTAATCTTTGAATTCACGAAGGATAAGTTCAGGAAGCTGCAATAATTAATTGAGACCAACAGATGACCATTTCCTAACTCAAACGTTTCACTGCTTTCTATTCGTACAATCTCTGATGCTACATAGTTGATATAATAACTTTATTCGGTGCACATGTATACAATATAAGATCAAGCCCAGAAAGAATTTAACCCCGAAAAGTTTATGAGAAGAGAATGCATGTATCGATATGGCAGCAATTACCTCACGTTTAACTCCTCTAGTATAAAACATTTAATTCAATTATTAGAAAATATTCACCTTACTATGCTTAATTTTAATAGGGAAAAATAAATACTTACTCTTGAGTGCTTTGAAGGTTGATAGTCCTTCCTTGGGATGGCATTCATCCACCTCCTTCTCAGTCCTTCTTTGGGAAACTGGAAAACACTCACTATCTCTCTCCCGTCGTAATTACAACTATATTGATGTACACAACACTTGCCTACTATACTGAAAACTTTTTAAACACAGCAAATCGATAACTTCACCACAATAAAGGCTTGAAAACTCAAATCGCTTGCTCACACTACAACAACAAGGATCGCAACTGACGCTACTCACATGTGCTCTGTCGCCTATGTGCCTATGATTCCGGTTTTTTCGCCAGCCGCAATCCTGTGACGTCAGAGAAAAGAGAAAGTTCAGTGCGAAGGCCTTGAGTATCTAGGTGGTCATGTACATACCCACTTGTCCATGTATGTAGGATATGATCTCAGTTATTTATGTGCTTTGGACTGATCCATATACGTAGCAAGAATAGGCTCATGGCCCAACGATATGGTTGTCTTGAGCATCAGTGACTTTGTGGCTTTAAAATTTTGATATTGGGTTTAATTAGGTGGAATTCAGTCATTGCCTAACAGATTTTGTCTGTTGTCCATATTATATTTGTTTAATAATTTCACTTTATTTTCTTCATTAATAATTTCCATATTTGTCTTTTATAATTAATCTTATTCTATCATTTGTAATTTTATTTCATATGACCTCTACTTCAGATTCACAAAATTAAAACTATTCTTTGGTTCAGTTGTCCGTCATTCTTGCTTTCTTCCTATTTCTTATGCTAGGGGTCTCATTTGAAATCATTCTGGTCTTCCACTCATTTTAATTGGCCTATTTAGCTAGAAGTCCTATCAGTTCTCAAATTTGGCAATTATATCACACATCGCTTTCTTATCATGCAATTTTGGTGGAGCTTTGACTCCTTGGTCACCCAAATCTCTCTTAAACTCAAATATATCTATCTACAGTGTCATATGCCATATTTGAATCCAAAATTGTAATATACACGTGGCGTACAGTGTAATTTTGCTTGTATTAATCTCTATGTCCTTTTAGCAGCAAAAATCTTCTGCTCAATGTTCTGCTCATGTTTAATTCCTTTGTTTTTTTACCAAAGCAACACCAAAAAGTGTTATAATAATGCTAAGTGTTGTGATAACTCTTTCATTTGGCCGAACCACCCTTCTAATTTTGCAGCAGTGGCATTGCTGACATGTAGAACAGTATGGACTTCCATTCATTAATTGAAATATCCACATACTCAGTGAAACATCATTGTCTGTCAAATCATGGTGGCCGGTTCATATCCGACTTGAGTAGTTAATGTTGTTCTTTGACATCAATATTTTAGCTTGTTTAACTGAGCTTCCTACAATCGAGGCCAATCACACTGAAAACATGTTTGATAATGACAGTATTATCCCTTCTGCTCATGAATACATTTTCTCTGTCCCAACTTTCATGCATGTACATAGAATAAAAATCCAATTGGTGCACCCCATTTATTGCTATTCCAATCCAGTTCCTTAACGTCCCAGTGGTTCTTCGTTCAGTACTCTTCTTGGCTTTGCCCGCATACTTTTCTCTTGGTCTTCTCAAAGAGGCTTACCCTCCATTTGGTTCTCACTTGTGTAATGACATGACCAATCCATCATCTTTTTCTTTGTCCCATGTTGATCCACTGTGCCCTTTCTCCAATTCATATGATTACATCCTCGTATCTCACTTGATCCATCAACATTTTCTTTAGCATTCTCTTCTAACACCACATCCACTCTTTTCTGATCAGTTTCCGATCATCAGTATTTCTTACTCATAGATTGCTCATGACCTTGCAAATTTTTTCTCATACTATTTCGTTGTCTCCTGTCATGTGCTCTTAGAGTGAAGGAGCAGCCTTTATTTTATGAATGCCATTTTAGTTTTGCATTCAGGCAGATGATGTCTGTTAGCATATCAGGCAATTCTGTTCTCTGAATTTTGTAGGTCTTTTCCTTTTCTTTTTACAATTTCCATATCAATCAGCAGAGCACAGCATGTTCATTACTTCTCTATTCATCGGAATTTCCTCAGATTTTTTTGTTCTACCATTTCTTTTATGATTTTTTCCGTGCACATACATATCGTAAAGTACTGGTGATAGGTAACTCTTTTGTGAGACTCCTTTGTTAAATTTTTCCATTTAGTACAAATGTGTGTCATTCCAACCTGGTTCTTGCAAAGCTGTCAAGTGAATATTCTGTCCTTTTAGTGTAGGTGTTCTAAGTTTTTTTTTTCTAGGTGCTCTTTTGACGTCTTATTCCAATACCTGTACATATATTTGGTCTGAGGCGTTTCCTGCCATGTCCCCCTGTTCTTAAAGAGTTGATACTTGTTTTCCTTGATGTTTGGCGTGATTCTTTGATTCTTCTACTAATGTTATGGACAGGGATTTTGTAGGCATTGTAGACTAAAATGTTTGGTGCTTCACGTATGTCTCTCATGTGTTGAACTGTTTTGTAGGGTCATCATTTAGCTCCTATTGAGGTCTTCTGGATCCTTCAGGATTGGTAAAAATCATTGATTCGGATAATAAATTGTGTTATATCATACTAAAGAAATGTAGCTTTCTTCAGTAGTCCTCATATTCAATTAAATTAATTTATTATCGTGGGCCTTTTTGGCCCATGAGATATTTTACAAGAGCATAGCAGTTCAGGAAAAAGCATTTGACTGAGGTACAAAGAACATGGCAGCAAGGCTCAGGAAATTAAAAAAAAATATGTATAAACCTATACAAGGGTATACATAAAATTCCATCCTGAATGCAGATACCTGGGTATCTAGCCACACAACATTTCCAGACATTTTAAATACATTGGAAACAATGTCACTATTTATTCAAAGGAAAACTTTCAGGTCTAACAGAAAAATGCAGCACCAATAGAAAATTATATCATGAATGCAAAGTATATTCTCCCCTCACCACATCGGTAATCAATTGCATCAGCATAGCTATTTACACTGGGAATTGCCATGAACTATAATGAAACAACTTATGCACTTTAGTCTTAAGTACATGTATTGATGGCAAATTTCATAAGTTTTATCAGTAGCGAGTTCCATATTCTGGTGGCTGTAACTATGAAAGATGGGAGGTGGGATGTTCTATAGTGGGGTATATGAATGTCAAAGTTGTGATATCTGGTGGGTATTAAATGAGTATTTCTTTTCCAAACAAATCTTTCATACAGATAAGGCGGGGTACGAGAAGAAATTGAATGTAAGGCAGCTGAGATGATAAAGGCAACGTTGTTTGAATTTCATCCAGTTTAGGTGGGCATACGAGCTTCTAATTTGATCCCATTTTTTGAGGTCCAAAATAAATCGTATTTTTGAGGTCATTGTCATTTGTAGTTTGTTGCTGTTTTCTTCATCTATATTTGTAAGCAACAAAGAGCAGTAATCCATGTGTGGAAGGATTAATGTTTGTACAAGGATGGAGTATATTTTATGGGGTTTAATATCCTTTGATCTGTGCAGCTTGTGTGATATACCTATACCATTTTTCCGAACTGACGGCGGCTGGGTGGAAAATGGAAACTAGCCAATCAGAAGCGCTGCCCCTTCCACCTCTCCGTTCCCCTCCATCCCCTTCCCTTTTCCCCTCCGCTCCCCTCCATCCGGCCGATCGGCGTTGCCAGCCTTGGGAATAATGTTACTTTCGGGGGCTGCAGAACGAGCGCTGTGCGATCTCCAAAGATTCGGCTTGGCATCACTGCTAGCTGGAGAGCGGTGTGCACCGCACGGAGTTCGGAGAGAGACTGCGGGCTCTTCCACACTTTCTCCTGTCGCTCTTCTGTGATTGGCTAGAAGAGTGGGTGGGTTTCGAGCACGCTCAAGGTCAGCCGCCGTCAGTTCAGAAAAATGGTATAGGGTTTTCTGTTTAGTACTTTGTACTTGGTGCTTCCAAGAAAGATGTTTATCAAATGTTACACCAAGGTTTTTTATGGCTTCTTCGTATGGTATGGTGTGGTCTCCACTTTGAATGTGGGGCAAAGATTAAATGTCTATTTGAGCGTGCAGGTAACTTTGCTCAATTATTATCGACTTCATCAATCTGGCTGGTTTCTTTCATCCACCTACGGAGCGTTTTCAAGAGAGAAAACTTTTTCTCTTGAAAACATTTCCTGTTGGAGGAGTGAAATGTCAAGCAGAAAGTTTTACCAATGCAGCATTTCCCGAAAGCAACCAGCAAGATTGATAAAAGAAGCTGCAAAAATCTTCAGTCAAAAATTATTATTGACTTTGTTTTACATTCATTTAATCCAAGGTGGTTTTTCAGTGTCCAAGATGACATTTGCTCAACGTCTTCATTGATCTGCTTAATTGTAGATTTTAAGGCCGGAATGGGGAACATGCACAATTTTTTGAAAGTACTGGAATAAGAGCCTCTACCTCAAATGTACTCGTCGAAAATTTCGCGTATGAATAATGCTTTTTAGCTGAGTTATGAGTCTTTAAAAATTGATCTTCATCGCCTGATTGAAAACACGACGTCATCGGAGCGTGACGTCACGGAACAACATCCACTGATGACAGACTGAGGAAGTGGATAGAAAACCGATGAACGAGGGCTCAAATGCAAATTTGGCGATAATAATGGCAATTTCTACTTTAAATATCTTGCATTCAAGCCTCTAATACTCTACTCTCTTAGCGAAGTGAATGGTGTTCCGTGCGATGACGTCAGAAGGCGTTTCAGGTCACGTGACTTCAAGCGATATTCGAGCATTTTTAATTAGCATTTATTGACGTTTGTGGAGTACCAGGAGAGTTTTGGCATATATATTTGGACTCGTGAGAAAATTTTCTATGCAATGATACTAATTAGGATGATGAACAAATTCCATGCATGTTCCCCATTGACGAATGGCAATATATCTGGAAATCGTCAGCGTAAAGATAGTATTTACAGTGTTTTATGACATCGGGGAGATCATTTAAGAATAATTAGAAAAGGAGAGGGTTGAGGTCTGAGCAGTGAACCACGCCTCTGGAATTGTATATCCAGTTAGAATGTGTGTTGTTGGGTCCAACCATTGATGAGGTTCGGTTACTAAGGTAGGATCGAAACCAGTTTAGCGAACTTCTTGAAAAGTTATATTTCATCAATTTATGAAGAAGCAGTTCATGATCTACCATATCAAATGCCATTGAGAAATCAAATAGCCCCAGGACTATGACTTCTCGCTTTTCCATAGCCCCTCTTATAACTTCAGTAATGTTCAATAGTGCAGTTTGAGTATTGTGCCCTGTTCGGAAGCCGAATTGTAATGAATTTAATATGTGGTTATCATTGATAAACCTATTGATTCGTCCAAATACCACACGTTCTAGAGTCTTAGTAAAAGCGCATATGATGCCAATTGGTCTATAGTCTGATGGATTGGTAGGTTCAGAGCATTTTGGGATTGGATGTATTATGGAATGTTTCCATATCGTTTGATATTGTGCTGTTTGCAAGGAAGCATTGAAAACATTTAAAAGCTCAGGAAGTATGACGGGAAGAGCCATCTTTATTACGGCAATATTTGATGGTTTGAGGCGTAACTTTGTGAAAGCGATTCATTTTGAAAAATTAAAAAGAAGATGCTTAGTGTTTTCTCATGAAATATTTCATGTGAAAGCACAAAGTTTCTTCTTTTTCATTTTTCATGGCAGTATTTATTTCGTCATGACCTTTTGCCCTTGTTGCAATGTCTTTTCATGCTCTCGTGACTGTTAAGGAAGAAATGTGAGAGAAATAAAAATGGTTTTCAGGGAAATTAGTTTTTTTATAAATTTCTCAGGAGTTGCTCACATTGAATTCATAGTTAATTTCTTTTATTGAAAAATAATTATTGAGTATATTTAGATTTATGTTGATAACATTCATATGTTTTGGCTGTATTACACCAAGATCACGGATAGTTTTCCTCATAGTTTTGGTATTAGTCTGCATCCCGATGGCATTTTGGAAGTGTTCGCTTTTGGCCTTATGAGTCATATAATTGACTCGCTTTTGTAGTTCTTTGTATTTAGCATATGTGACCGGGACCTTATGGTGTCTAAATGCAGCTCGAGCTCTGTTTCTTTCTTTAATTTTAAGCTTTATTTCTGTTGAAATCCAAGGTTTTGGTGGGTGTGTAATGTGAGTAGTCCAAATGGGAGCATAAAATGTGGAGTGTGTCTAAGTGTAGAGAATCTAATGTTGCTACTTTTTCATCAATCGAGTCAAGTTCACCAATAAGACACCAGTTTATTTTGCAGAGGTCTTTCGTGACTCTCTCTTGATGGAATGACTTAAAATCTTCGTTTTTGGTTTGAAAGCAGGGGCTGTGACCTTATAGGCAATGTACCATTGATTATGGCAAGACATGGGGGGGTCCGATGTTTGCCCACGGGAGAATACTTTTTGGTTTCATCAACACTTATTAGATCTAATGTAGTACTTGTAGACTTTCAGTGACAGGTATGTGCTGTAGGAACAATATTAAGGTTACTGCTTTGAATTACATTAAACAACCGGTCTCTTTTTCCACTCTTCTTAGCAATATTTATATTAAAATCTCCCATGACTATAACGTTTTCATACATCGGTACCTTAATAGTCGAAAATGTCTCAAAGTCAGACAGATTATGAGTTTGGTGGGTTATAAACTACTGCTATCATCAATTTAAAATAAAGGGAACTAATTTCTAAAGCAATAAACTCCAGTTTGACTTCATTGACATTAGCTGAATGGCCAATACATTATCTCTTTAAGATGAATGCACATATATTCCAGCTCCTCAACATTTTTCTTCTCTATCCTTCCTGAAAAATGCATAATCAGACAAAGCAGCTATCTCTGATTTGATTGTTGGTTAAAGCCAGGTCTCACTCACACCGATTACATACATATGGTGATTACATACATATGGTTAGTGGAATAATACAATTTGAAATCTTGGATGTGAGCGGGAAGCGATTGAGCGTTTACATGGGATATATTTAACAAGTCAGAGAAGGATTTCGAATTGACTTTGAGTGGAGAATTGGTAGTCACAATAGGGGCCCTGATATCATTTATTTGTGCACAGGATGAATCTCTTATTAAATACATCCAAGTCTTTTTTTGTGTTAATTACTGTCACAGGATTTCCTATTTCCTAGCTAGAATAATTCCATTTCTCACCCAAAAGAACTTCAATTTACCTTTCTTTTCTAGATCTCTGGCAGACCCAAAAACTTTTCTGCGACAATATTGCCTTGTGGCTTGTTCTTCTTCTTTTTAATCTTGAATCAGTCTATTGTGCTTCTTGGACTTTCCACCAACTCCTTTTTTACTTCTCTGATGATTTTATCTTTTCTGATTTCATTTCAATTCTTCGAGTCTTTTAATGCTCTCTAAAATTTGCTTCTTTGTATTCTCAGTCTGTCTCTAGTATCTGTGATCTTATACTTTGTTTTTCGTGCATCATTTCTTCATTTTCTTACCTACAATTCCCATAATTTGGTCTATCCTGTAGTGGGATGCATACTTTCATTTCACTTTCTATAATTTTTATAAGTGTGTAAGATGTCCTTCAGCTTAATACTCAGATTATTAAATTGGTCTACATGCTACAATTCCTGTTTACGTTCAGTTTCTTCATCACTTTATTCTTCTTGGTCAATCAATTTCCTTTTAATCATGGGATAACTAATTCAAGTTTTATTTGCGTAATCATTTGTACACCCACTTTGATCTCAACTTCAATTTTTTTGTTTGCCTCTTCACTGTATTTTCAGCACATGCTTTAATGACTACATGCACTGAGGGCAATGCTTTCTTATCTCAGATCACAGAGCTTGGGCCAAGGCACGTCTGCACTCTGGTTCCATTAAATCCCCAATGCTAAGTAATGTGGGGCTTTGATTAAATTTGGGTTGGTGACCATTCATTCCTTAACTTTGGTGCTCTAGTCTGCATGTTGCAGGTGGGTTAAACATGGAGTCGTCTCAGTGGATCAGGGAAGATCTTATTGTTAGTGCCAGGGCTAGTGTCAAAAGTCTCCCTACCATTAGATCTAACAATCTACCCCATGGTTATGTAGGCACATCCGGATTCTTTAGTTGCCATATTTAATGTAGTTTGCACCACTTAAGGTTGAAAATAAATCATCTAACCCAACAATCAACATCTGTTTGCAAAAGTACCTTCGTTAGTTTTGTCAGTCAAATCTCAAACTCTTTTCTCAGTATACACATATTCACATTGACTTATAATTGTCTAGACCACATTCTTAGTTCTGCTTGATTGGAGTTCTCATCTCATGATTGTATCCAAGGTTAGTTTTCTGCTTGTTCAGATTCATAAACCCTTACTGAACTGAGCCAAAGAATTTAATGATGATTAAATGGCCTTTCACTAATTATTCTTTATAGATATTGCAATTTGGTTTTAAAATTGTAGCCTATTAACTGTTTCAAAGTACTGCAATATACTGTAAAATACTGCAACTCTTCAAGGTTAATTAGCGTATTATTGTGGATAATTTATTTTATTCCCATACTAACGAATACAGCTCATATTGGCCATTTTATGTCAGGGTGTTCAACAAATTTAACAGCTACATGTGCATGAAAAACCATGTTCTGGATTGGGGGAACCTATCCAGGACTTGAACCTGTGACCTCTTGTTTGGTAGGGAAGGACTTTACCCCACCATTACCTAGGCCAGCCAGATAGCTTTAAATATACCTATGCAGTAATATGGTACCTTGGTAATGGTACAAATATTGAACAATATCATTTCAAGAATCAGTATGAGTAAACTTGAATGTGTGTGTGATTACTATGCTCTATTAGGTGCAAGCATCAAACTACCTGATCAATAATAATAGCATAATATCTCTCTGTAGCCCTGTAATGAAATTCAGTCAGAATCATTCTTGTTGCCATTGTTGCTCCTTTATTTTTATATTCATTGAGCCGTACATTTTTTTTCTGGAGCAAGGAACCTTGCATACTCAATGATATTCTTTAGCCTGGGTAGACAATAGGTCACACTTGACTCTTGTCAACTAGTAGTGTTATCTATGTTGTAGACCCTCACATTATGATATCTATCCATTCTGGAGGACCGATTTTAAAGTGGATTCTTTGGATATTGAATCTGTATCATTTCCAAATAGGAATCAGTTTAAAGAGTATCAGTGCAAGCAGTGGCGACTGGTGGTTATATATCCAGGGTGTGCAGTAGAGAAGATATACGATGATGATAAAGGGCATGAAGTTCAAATGAATGCTGCTAAATGGCACTGAATGCATTGATGGACTAGGATCCTGAGCGCAGGTAGTGTAGGTGGTCGTTACACCGCTACACTACCTGCGAGTTACTCACCAAATATGTGCGTGCGCACTCCCATCGTGCTGAGTCTTCTCCCAGCACCCATTTGAACATGGCATGTCCCCGACTTACCTTGTCCCGCCTGAGCACCCGCAAGCGATTGCGTAGATCGAATATGCGGTCGGCACAATGCCACGGGATCGCACACTTGTAGAGCAGTGAATTCATAAAGGAGATAGCAGTAGCGTTTGGAGCTTCACATCCCATCACTGTGTGGACAGGATTTTTTTATCTTCCTCTCTGCAAAGGAATGCATAGTTTTCTTTTATAATTCATTCATCTTTCGGTGTGCTGTTGCTAACATGCATATATGCACTCTTTAAACCCTGTTCTCATATCTCTTTATCACAAGCATGTTCCTTCACCTCCCTGAGGCTCTTCTTTCCCCCATCCCTCTTTATCTGTCGTAGGTAATATTCCCGTGGTCTTTCTCTGGGGACTTTTACATCGATTTTCCTTTCCATTTTGTTTCCCAGTTAACTGCTGTGTCTCATGATGTGGTATGTCCACTGTGTACTTCTTTGGCGTTATAGTGTCCTTTCCTCCCCTACTCTTCTACATACATCCTCATTTCTCTCCCTATCCATCCGTTTTATCATCAGCACCTTTTCCATTCTTTAAGCCTCTAAAGGCTCTTTTCTTCTTCGTATTCCTGGATCACAGTTGTTTCCCTTCTCCTGGTCATCTGGGACTGCTTCTCTCAGGGGTAACTCCAACTCTCCTGCTGCGCCCCCACTTGCCTACTCTTGACAACTGCATTCCAATCTCCCTTTACGACCGGGTTTTCCTTACGTTTGGCTGTGCCCAAGACCTCTTCCAGTTGCTCATACAATTCCTCGATTCCTTCTTCCAAATACTTGACGTCGCCATGCATACCTGCCCTATCACTGTGTCTGTTGGTTCCCCTCTACCTTGACAAGCATCATCCTTTTGTTGAACTGCCAGTATGCGTTCAATCTTCTTCCCCATTCCTTCTTTAGGAATGCTCCAACTCCTGCAATCGTATGGTCATCGCCTTAGTATATAAATCTATACCGTCACTCCTGAAGTCATCTGCTCCCATCCACATGATCTCACACACTCCTACGATGTCCAAATCTAGCCCACTCATGTTCATCTTGTCTTTCTCTTGTTTACCGCAAATGATCACACATTCCATGTCCCAATCCTGCGTCTGACTCCTTTGTCTGGTGAATCCTTCCCATTAGTTTCCACCCGGAGGTCCGATTGTTGTACTGTTTTACCTCCAGGTTATTATATCGGAAAGGTAACCATCATCTCATGTTGATTGCTAGGCTTCATCATCTAGGGAAGTTAGTGTGGTGCTTTCCTGTTGCCTTTCACATCCCACTACTCTGACTGATTCTGTGAACTTCACTCTCGCCTGAAGGTATGGCAGTTGATACTGGACTAATCCTCTGGATCTTTGTCATCAAAGCCTTCTCTGCTGCATATCATGAGTGGAGTAAATAGAGCCAGCTTGTTGCCTTCCAAAATTTCCCAAAAATTTCTTCACGTATTTTTTTAGTATAAAATTTGAGTATAATTTTCTGCAGACTCCAACATATGAACTGCAACTTTTGGGTTGGGAGTATTAGCCTAAGGGTGGGGTAAGAGGGGTGTCCCCTATCGCTGTTGCTTTTTAAAGTGTACACTGAGGAGATGGTAAGAGAGATGTGGGATGAGTTGGAAGTTGTTGTAAAAGTGGGGGGAATGATGGTTAGATCAGTGAGGTTCGCAAATGAACAGACATTGATTAGCCAGCCAGCGAGAGGGGTGCAGTCTCTAATGGATGCATTAGACAAGTGTTGCAAGGAGTGTAGTATGAGGATTAATCACAAGAAGACCAAGGTTATGTGGTTTTGTAAAGCATCGCAAGCTAGGAATGTGAGATTCAAGTTAAAAGTAGGAGAGCAAAAATTTGAGCAGGTAGAAAAATTCAACTTTTTGGGCAGCACATTAGAGGAAAATGGATACAGCAGTCAGGACATATGGAAGAGAATTGCATTAGCAAAGGAGTTGTTCGAGTACAGGAAGGAGCTTATGAGAGGATCATTATGTAAAAGTTTAAAGAAAAGGCTAGTGAAGAGCCTGGAATGTAGCACTTTAAGTTGCGGAAATGTGGACACTTATGGCGGAGAGAAAAAACTGGAGGTGTTCTAGAAGTAGGAGTGGAGAAGAATGGAGAAGGTGAAATGGATAGAGAGATGAAGGAACAACAAATTGAGCGGTAAGGGGATGTTGAAAACATTGTTAGAGGGTAGAATGTGTTGGGTAAATGAGGGAGGGGAAGGAAGAGAATAGGCTTTTTAGATATTAGTGGTGCTTTTAAAGTATTACATCACCTGCCACCCATTCACTACCTTTAATCTGCCTATTACTCATGGACCTCTGCAGCTTGGCTCATCCTATGAATGCAGTTACTGTTTCGAGCCTTCCTCCAGCTCTGATGGACATTGAAATATACATGCAGTTCCTCAGTGGACTGGTAAAAGACCAAGGGAAAGGCTAGTTAATAAATATCCTGCTTTATTAAACCAGTACTTATGCCTGAAGGGTTACAATCCTAGTATTGAGTTGCTGCAGTCCTAAATTTCTCCTTTATTAGTACCAGATTTTTTCCTTTCCTGTGGTTGTTCTCTTGATCTTTTAGTGACTTCCTTTAATTTTACCCTTCACTATGTTTCTCATTATATTACTCTTCTCATTCTCTTGTTAGGCCATGCTCTTCAATGCATGTTGCTGCAGAGAGCCCTTTATTCATCTATGTAAATGCATCCTTGCTTCTTTCATCCTTCGATATTAATTTAAGCATATCATCCGGCAACTAGTCACCAATGCATGTGCTCTTTTCTGACCAATTTTTATTGGTCCATGCTGCTGATCCTTGGAGTGCTCCTGCTTTCAAAACCGTTTTCTGTTACTTCTTCCTTGACTCCGGTCTTCTGTACTTCAAGCCAAGTTGCAGCCTTTATCTCATGATTTATGTCTTAGCTAGTTCTTTCAGACACTCTTTTTTACTTGACCTTCTCGGTAATATGTATTGCTCCCAAATTAGGTGATTCATTCCTCTTGCTCTGGCCTCTCTTCTTCATGCCAAGTGTCTGTCATTGTTTTATCTCATCTGGGTGCCAGGATGTTGGTTCTCTTCTCGTTAATTTTTATATTGTATTCACCAATATTTTTTCAAATGTGCTCTATTTTGTTCTAAGTTTTCTTCATTTCAATCTATGTTAGTGATATCCTCTTAAGTTAAAAATCTTGATTTTTTTCTCCATTAACTTTGGTACTGATAACTTGTTTTTCTATTTTTTAAATTGATTTTTTTCATAAATAGAGTCTGGAAATAGCCGACAACTTTTTCAGACCACATTGTTGATTTTTGCCCTAACATTTCTTTCTTTTTGCATGTGTATTGTGCCAACCTGGTCCTTGTGGCCCTTAGTAGATGATGTGTCTTCCATTACATGCCAAGTTTTTCATAGTGTCATAATAACGTTTTATCCCATTTAAATGTATCACAAGCCGTTCTGAAGTCCATTTAGGTTGTGTACAATTGTTCTTTTTACATTGATCATTTTATCTTTATGTAGCATGAGGCATTGTACCGCCTCCTATGTCTCCATTAATGAACATTCTATACCCTTCTAACAGTCAAATAAAAGTATTCCCGAAGGCCATACTCAATAGTGCAAGGTGTGTATTTGAGCCTTTGAGTGAATTTTCTGTTTTATTGTATAATTTTATTATACCTTTGTAGTCGCAGCTAAAAGAGAAATCTTTGCAATTCCGAGTGCTTGCATACCAGCTCCCTACCCAGTGCTTTTCTGTACCAATTCCCTTTTTTGGGAAAATTTTATTTGACTCCTAAGTCTCCCTTTTCTTTCCAATTTCAGTGTTTTTCTTTCCTTAGAGGTTTTCTTAGATTTTTTATTAGATTCTTGTGCTTTCCATCTCAGATAGGACATAGAAGACATGTACCACAAGGCATTAGCTGACATGTACCACAAGGCATTAGCTAAGGTGCTCTTCCCATTCTCATCTGTTGCCATCTGTAATATGGTTACTATTGCACTCTTCTTGAAGTCTGGGAGCTTTCTGGATTTGTTGCAATTTTGAATTGTTCAATATTATGAGTCTTGCTCTTTACATTTATAAATCAGTAAACTGCTTACCAGTGGTCAGTAGTAAATCATTTGTAGTCACCACACTGTGTTGGTTAACATAAAATGTTTAATACACGATTTTACCTGTGGCCATTAATGTTTGTAGTGCCACCTTTTCCATACCTATATTTAGGTGCGATAGTCATTTTGTGGATAGGCTTTATTTATATTTATAATATCTCTCTCTAAAATTTATCTCTATTTTATTCTTTGGCTTACAGTAATAAAATATGGCTTAGAGTTCAAGTGAGAGCATTTTATTTTTAGCCCTTTCCTGCTCTGTACCCCCTCAATCCAAACCCTCCACCTCATCAAGAAGTTTCATTGCCTGACCCTTCATGCCAAGTGCTTTGTTGTTCTTCTTATCTCATGCCTTTCCCACCATCTCCTCTGCATGCACGTTAAACAGCAAAGGTTTTTATGAACAGATTTTTCTCAAATTTCAGCCAGTGCTTACCCGATCTGACTCTGTATCGGCTACCCTCACTTATAAAGACGTTGCAATGCGGAGGTTATGAATGCGACACCTGTCTCTCCAACTTACCCCTATTTTCTTTAGAATGTCCATTAACTGTACTCAGTCCACTATATCAAATGTTTTTTTATTCAAAATCCTGGTTGCAAATATACAAGTCATGGTAAATAGTCAAGTCAAGTATTGTTTCAGTTTCCTCTCCACAAGGGTCCACGTTTCTGATATCGTATCATGAAACAAAATTTATCCCTAAATTATTGTTGCCCTTTCCATAATTTGTGTATTTATAATCTTCAGTACCACTTATGCCTCATGTGATAGTAGACTAATAGTACTATAGCCTCCCTATTCTATAGCTTTCTTCTTTTTTGCTAGCAAAATTAGAACTGTCTTCACAAAATCTTTTGGTCAAGACCTCTCCTCATAGATCCTGAGTACCACTTTTATTACCTTTCTCCTATCAGTTTTCTTGAAATTCTTAAGAAGTTCAAATAGGATACTGTCCACGTGCTCTGCTTTCCTTGCCTTTACATCTCGAAGGGCTCTCTCGATTTCTACATCCAAGATTCCTGCTCAGAAATTATCCTCCTCCACTGCACTTTCCTTCTCTATATTTAATCTCTCTTGCCTGTTTTCACTGTCACACAGATCCTTGGCATATTCCTACCTACCATGAATGTTTTTTTATATTTCTGCTTACAGTCCTCCGCTATTAGCCTAATTTTTGGTATGACCTGCTGTCTTTTGCCCATAATTGGCTTTTCCTTGGCATGCAGGGAGCAATGGTGCAGCGAGGGGGGTTTTTGGGGAATAAATTCCCCCCAGAACTCAGAGAAATTTTAAAATGTAATGCATTTTACATAATTGGATAAATATTAATTATAGAATAGTGTAAGGATTAATAAAGTATCCTTCAGAAAGCCATAAAACTCACCATTTTGAATTATTTGTCTTAAAAAATTTATGGGGAAGGCACCGGCACCTCCCGTATTCCATACCCCCCAGTATTAGTTGCTCCTAAAATCCCCCCTAGCCATAATTCCTAGCTGAGTACCTGACAGGGTGCCTTACTTTCCTCAGTGATGATGTTGTGAAAGAAGAGCGCTCCATCCCTGCATACGGAATCAAAATTGTATTTAGTTATAACCTTTAGAAGTGAGTCAGTTCAGGGATGCTTCTGTTGAATCAATGTTGCCTAAATTGCCATGTAGATTAAGGATGAAGCTCTCTTAAGCTCTATCTTAAACTCATATGCCCACAGCCCTTGCTGGTCCTGCCTCGTTGCTTTTGGTGTAGCATAATTCTTCCGTATTCAACATTTTCTTGTAAGTGGCATAATTTGGTTTAAATTACAGCATTCATTTGCTAATTATTCAAAAAGCAGTATGATTTATCTCGTATATTGTTTTGGTATCGCGATTATTATGGTTGAATGAACTTTTTATCAGTTGTTGTCACAGCTACATTGGTTTTCTAATTTTGATAAAAATATATCCAATGGTTAGACTGGCATCACCATAAGAACCTATTTAAACAAATTTATGCTCAAGGTGATTTAAAAAGAAATGCACTTCAGACAGTTCAGTTTTTTCTGTGAATTAAGTGCATATTGTGGAATTCTCATGAAAATAACATCTCCTTCGTTCCTTGGTGAAGCCTCCCTAGGTCCTCATTATCCTCATTGCATCCTGAGGTGGCTTTCTCTTTGTGCCTGAATTAATTGCCACCTGAACAGTCATTATCTAGTCTCCTCAAAATGTCCGTTTAAAATACTCTGCACATCATCTGCTTTGTGTAGTGTTAAGCTAATGGTCCTTTTCTCTCTGTATCCCTAGGGATCTTCTTTTTTGGAAGTGGTATTAACTGTGTAATCATAAAATCTCTCTACCCATCCTCTCCTAAGTGGAGATGTTATTCACTTTTTTTGTGTTAGTGGTAGTGGACAACATCCCCATCCAATTAGGGTCGCTTTTATAGCCTTCACTCCAGAAAGGCTCTCTTTATTTCCAAGTAGGGAGTTTCTGGTCTGAGATTTTTGTCCTCTAAAAATAATCTCCATTCTTTTCTCCTATCCTAAGCCTTTTCCATTACTCTTTAAATGTTAACTACATATTCCTCTTCTTAATAATTTGCTGGAAACATCCCACAAACTGCTTGGCAATGCCTTCAGCTTTGGCATGCAATGCCCTTAGCTCTTCTTCATCCTCTAGTTTCTTCATTCAATTGCTCTGTTACTTTAAAACATTTTCTTGTCCTCTTTGTTTCGTACTACAGTGCATAATAGTTTATGCCCTGTGACCCTGGTATTTGTCTAAATTATGCCTCATATCCATTTTTCTAAACATTTTGTTCATGATCTACAGATTATTAGTCCTTTTCTTGTGACCACATGGCCTCTCTGCTTTCTTTTATTATTCCCTTGTTCACCCATCGATCACAGTTTTATATCTTTCACGAGCCTAATCAACCATAAATCACATTGCAGTAGCACATAGTTGAGGCCTAAATCTGCATCTTCAATGGAAAACGGCTCATTTTTTTGTCTTTGATCCTGAACCAATTTTACCATGAAATAACCTATTTAGTATCATCCTGTATTTCATGGATTCATCCATTTTAACTTGCACCCATGCTGATGTGTAAAATTAAGGTTTTGAGATATTATTTTGTTTCCCCCTGTAAAACTTTTCTGCCTTCCTCCAGGTCACTTCTTGTGCCCAATCCATATTCTATGATTTCATTCATTTCAAACTTCCACTTGCAGCAACCTACCAGGTGGCCCGAATGCTAGAATTTTCCTTCCTGTGTTTTTCCAAATATCTGTAACTGCTGATAAACCTCATCTACTTTCCATTCCTTATGATTGCGTATTATCATGTACTCCTAAGACTTAAAATTATTGGGATATGCTTTTATTCGAGAGCCAGAATACTATTCCTTACCAGGTATATGGTTACTAGCTTTACCCAGTTCTGTACCGAGGCTTCCTCTCTTTTGTCACCACAATATTTGCTGTGTAACCATCATGCCAGTAGTCCTCTAAATCCTTCTCACTGATGTTACTCAGTTCACCAATCTTATTAATCTATTTCTCATGTAATTGTTTCTAGCTTCCCTGCCCTCACTATCACAACATCTTTGTTATCGCATTCATTGCTGTTTTCCTCCTCTCCATTTCAATCTCCTTGTAATTCCTAAATGCTGATTAGGTCCTCAAGAATTTCATTTGATAAAGACCTGAGTGCTACAGAAGAATTATGAAAATCAAATGGATCGACCGAGTTAGTAACTAGGAAGTCCTAAGAAGGGTAGGAGAGAAGAGAAGCCTCATGAAAACCTTAATAAGAAGACGGAACAACCTTATAGGCCACATCTTGAGACATGATGGCCTGATGAAGACAATCGTCGAAGGACAGGTGGAAGGCAAGAATGGAAAAGGAAGACCTCGAACAAAATATATGGAACAAGTAAAGAGAGATGTGAAAGAGAAGAAATACGTAGGTGTGAAAAGATTAGCTGATAGGAGAACTGAGTGGAGAGCTGCGTCAAACCAATCCTAGGATTTAGAAAAATCTTCTCGGGATACCGCGCGGGTTAGATTATCCTAGGATTGTTAACCAGTGATGATGATGACGAAAGACCTGAGGTCCATGTAACCCTTGTGGTTAGTCATGACACCCATCCATTAGGGCAAGGGTCTCTTTGTTGAGTTTCTGTGACTTCAAAATTGTTATTTCCATTTTTTTGTTACTCATCATTCATTGTGTTTCCTACAATAATTCAAGTGAGGTAATCATCTATCGTTCAAAGTCTCCTTCGCTTGGTCTCCACCCTTTGCCCTATCTGGTGAATGATAGAACCTGGAGTTATTAGAGCCATTTTGCTTAAGGGCTATTATTCTTCATTTTCTCTGTGAACTATATTCCTTTCCTCTCCATGCCTTGCTAATCCAATATTCTCCCCTACATCCAATTTTTCAGCATCCCCTTCATAATGAGCTCCATCCCAATCAGGTGTCTCCTCCTCCTCTCTTTACTTTACATGATAAATTTGGACACTTGAAGAGAAAAAGACGCATCTCAAGCACATCACAGAAACGATCACTTTATCATCCTGGCTTTCCTTCTTTCTCTTGTCCCTCCCCCCATGAACTCCTTATACTATTTTTTTTCTTCCTGTCCAGATGGGAAAGGAATACGTTTATGGATATGCTTCCTTTCACATTTTATCATAATCTTCAAGTACTCCCAAGTCAAGTGAAAAATTCTAAATGAACCAAGTCGTTTGTATTTTTCCACTTATACATTATTACGCACCACGTAGCACAATATCTGCTCCGTTAGGGCACTTAGTTTTCAGGAACAGCAATAATGAGTGAAGTTCTGGTCAACATTGTTCTTATCTATAATAGTAGCACAGGACTTAAAATATGTCTACTATGTGTTTCTTTTCCATGCAGTCAAAACTATAATTTTGTTTACGGAAATCTTTTGACGGGACTGCACGTAATGGGTGTTCATAAAAATTCATTGCCCCTGCTGAGCTGGGAAGGTTCCACCAAATAGTTGGGTTTTATTCATGGCAGCTGTATGTTATTGCTTCTTGTTATCCCTGCAGTCTCACGCTGTGTCGTATAATTAGCTCACCCAAATCCTATATTACTTATGGCATACCGAACATAATATCAGTGTTTTTGTGCAAACAACTCACATATTTTGGCGATCATCATTATTTTTCATGTTATTGCGTAAGTATCGTAAGGTCCTGTATGAAAATGAGATTTTAAAATGATTGTTACTCATCAATCATTGTGTTTCCTACAATAGCTAGGAAATTTCCTACAGTATCGAAGCTACACTCATCTCATGGAAATATAGCATTGAGAGCTTATTTTTGTTGGCCATCAGTCGAAACAGCATTTTTTTGTGAAAATGACGTTGACTTCGTTTTTTGACCATCTCCTTGAGCAGTAATTGTTATCAGTCAGGTAAATGGCTGGTTTCTCATTTATCGAAATTGATCTTCCATTACGCTTTGTTGAATCGCACAACGTTTATCACGCTATATGCCATCAGGTTAACATGCTCGCCAAGTCACTTAATTTTATCCCGCACTCCTCTTCGCACACTTCCCAAGCATTCTTTCCTTCACGACGACCTTCAGTAGGTCATTATTAGCTCGATCCACGTATTACTCTTCCTCTCAATTTCCTATCGTAACATCCCATCTTCGCCTCATGCTTTGTTGCCACTCCTCGTTAAGTTACATCACGTTCGTCTTCATTTTCCGCACCTCCGATGATATCGTTTTTCTATACATTTTATTATTTTATTCATACGTATTTTTGGGTACTAAATCAGTATTCCTGTTCAATCGTCATGATTAAAAAGGGTCGGGAAAGGCATGTCGGATTTCCGTCCTGATTTATCTAATAATAGCGTTTTTACTGATTTCTTTGGGCGATAAAACGGAATATACCTGTTAAAGTATAATAGTGGCATTTATCCGAATGTAACACCGTGAAATCTGGTGACCAGTCTTGAAAAAGAAATGCTCAGTTTTATTGTGTTCGAAAGTTTTCATTCTGTTAGATTTGCCTTTGTCACCTCCTGAAAGGGATGATGTCCCGAGTAGGTTTGCAAAATAGGGCTGCCAGCGTGGTGGTGTTTTCCTGACTGTTGTTAGCATCGATGGAATTGTCGTTCAGTCGGTTATATTTCATTTCGTGCTCGTAACATGTTGCCAATTGCCATAAGTGGTTAGGGGAATTCGTTGTGGTGTAAAGGCCTTTGGGCCCATTTAGGATGGCATCGTAGTGAATTGCTTTATCCAAGTTTCTTTGTCTCCCATGAAATTGTCTCGAGAACCAGTTACCCCGATTATGAAGTGGTCAAGGAAGCCAAGACACCTTGTTGCTAGTTCTTGCGTGTGTGCGGAATGAGGAAAATTCATTAAAATGATGACATTTCCTAGGGAAATCCACGGGATAATAAGCCTTAAAAGTGTTAAATTTATCGCCGGGTTATGAGAAAGTGTTACCGACTTCATAGCCTACGGCCCCCTGTTTTGAATTTCGTAATCCAAGGTGGCCCCATGTGAGGGAGAATGGCTCACCTTTCAGTTAAAAGGCAACATGACGGAGATTTTCATGCCTTGTTGGGGAAAATCCTCAAAAAATGTATTTCTCCATTGAAATGGTAATATAAATTTAATATCATTATCTGTAAAATATATGGAAAAATATATCTATGCAATCAAAATTAGGATAGTAGACGGAATAGAAAATGTTGGAGGATTGTCGTCACTGCTTTTATTATTATTGATAATCTTCCAGTAATGGTGATTTTACCTGGAACATTTTAATATCACCAGCTGGTCCTCATTCCTACTTTTAACTTCCTTCTTCACTTAAGCCTATCACTCGAAATTCTATCCATGAAACCTTTCTTTTCTTTCCCCTCTTACCCAACTTACCCTCCCCCCATCTTACCCAACATCCAGCAAGTGATCAAGGTTAATAGTGATTCAAATACTGCATTTATTGCGCTAATCATATTATCTTCAGGAGCATTTTTCATTGAACATCAATGAAACTATTGTTTCTGAGAGTAAAATTATGAATGGGGTTTTCTGGTTTTGATTGGCATTCGGTGAATTTGAGTTTTCAGACCTCTAATCTTTAAAACATTGTAGGTTGCTAAGATCTGAACGTCTCATCTCTGAAGAAACGATTTTCATAAATTTCTCCAGGTGAATGACATCATTGTACTGGCCATGGGTTTTCAACTTCCTGTAAAATTGCATTTTATTCACTTCATTCGTAGAATAATTAAGAGTAACTACATTTGTATCAGTTTTTGCTGCTACAAACTGAAAAAATGAACTTTATTAAGCTCATCTTTACCATGGGAATCATTGATGATGCCTCCCGAAAATTTATGGTGACATACTCAAGCAACTATTATTAAATCTCCTGCCATGGTAAGTAAAAGGCGTCATATCAATTTATTTTTGTGCACCCAGGAAATTTAAGCTCTTCAAAAATGTGGGTGTTGAAATTTTGTAATTAAAGCATTCATTTTTCATGTGAGTGTATTTGTCACTTAGAAAGAACATGTAGGTTAAAAATAATAGTTCATTTCTAGAATCTTATAGTAATAATTTATGGTCAGATTTGCGGAAATATAGGGGGGATATGGGTGGCTATTTATTATTATTTTAATGTTGACGAATTTTCGTACGTCATCTGTTTCTGAACTTTGTTTTCCTTTTTGTAGCAGTATATCATCTTTTTTGTGTGACTTCATGAAAACAGTCTTTACCGTGTGTATGCGAAAAGTGATGGGATCGTCACGCGTCAAAGTATTTCCATGCGGATGGGAAGCAGTAGAAACTAGAGTTTCGCTAAAAAGCATTTGTTAAGCGTTAGAATGTGTATCGGAAAAGAAAAAGCAAGTTGGAAACCCTTACTTTAATTTTTATTAATGAAGACTACCCATGTCTTTAAGTTTTCCTAGGAAAAAAGCGACTAAGATAATATCTATGGCAAAGGTTAACAATAATATTGTTATTATTTTTGATGATGTTAGTAGTTGAGGTAAGTTACCCTCCAATCACTGAAGTAATTTTGAAATGAACGCGCACATTTTTCCAGGTAAAATTTTTGTCGGAATTCTGAAGAATTTCAGAATTTCAATCTGTGGCTACCGTGATAATCAGAGAATCTGGAATAAAATGAAGACTGAGTTACCGGTGACGCTGCATTTGAGTTATTACTTGTTTCTTGTTTAAAATGCTACTATTAATTGTAAGCATCTCATTTTTTTCTGGTGGTGAAGGGGGTCGAGGTAAAGATACTCACTTGAGGATCTGGTAAACCAATTCACACTGTGAAACAGACTGAAGGAATTCTTTATTTAGCGTAAATGTGATGTTGTATAGTATGATGGAGGATGGGGGACGCCGAGAAATTAAACTTGGCGTAAGATTGTCGGGAGTAAGAGGTGAGATTAAAGAAAATTAAAGATCTGGATAAGGACAGAGGATAGAAGGGTAGTTGGGATGGATAAAGGAGAAGTAACAGATATTTAGAATATTTCCAGGTCACCACACTGACCAGTCAGCTGCCTAGAGTTATTAATTCTCATGATAATTATTCGGATGTTCATGCTGCAATATGTTTACATGCGGTCCTCCACGAATGGAAACCTGCTAGAGAAAAGACTCCAACGAAACCAGAAACAGTATCAGCCTTATTCCTGCTCTGAAGCCGCGCTTGGATTAATGTGTGTAATTGGATAATGTCTCTCCTCCCGCATGAGCGCCGGTGGGCTTCTCGTCAAAAGCCAGTATGGAAATGGCGATCAAATTCAAAATATCCCTCTTTGGATTCTCGTTCTTGTCGAATTTCTTCTCGTGCCTGGTTACCGGGTTTGATACCTGGATACCGGGGTATAATTAGGTATGACATTACCCTTAGAGTGCCTCTCCCGAAAAGTGCAGGAAGCGCGATAGCACTCCTCCTGCAATTTCATTCTTAGATGCTGATAGTTCACTAATCATTCAATAGTCAATATTTAATTTATTTTAACATTAACTATTTTCTTTAACTTTAAAAATTAACTCATATTACCAAAAACTTGTCAAATACTACATTGAAAAGCTGTAACCACTTGTAATAAAGATTTCATGACATTTTTAGATATATATATCTTTAGTTTTTTTAGACCTAATTTTTTTTCATAACGAACTGCAAAATCAGCGAAAATGCCTCGGCACTTTTAGCATAGTACTGAGAAAATCGGTCGGCACTCAGAGGGTTAATATAGATTATGCCGCTTTGGTTTTTTGGAGCACATGAAGAACGTGAAAAATTGAAGATGTGCACCGTGAAGGATCGATTGTATTCTATTTTATTATTTTGAGCTGCATGGAATCATTTTTACCTCCTAATCCCGTATTTTACTCTGGTCCTGTACTAAAAATGAGGCCTTACCCATATTTTCTTCTCATTCCTCTTATGGTGTTGGCTCTGTAGACAACGATCTATTATGCCATGGTCCCATTTCTCTTTGACATCCAGATGCGTAATTAAATTCTATTCAAGGGAAACCTGAGTCATCTTTACCAGCTGAATACCACGATAGGATTTGCATTCGGTTGTTTTCTAAGTAGAAACATTTCAGATGATTTTCGGATGACTTCTCCTCTTAATTTATGTTTTTGATTACAGCCCTCCATTTTTAGGCACTATAATCAGGGAATCTGGAATAAAATGCAAATCTAAGCTATAATAGTGACCGAGTTTCCAGCATCGGCTACATATGGATTAATTAATACTTGTAATCGTTTCCTTTTTAAAGAGTTACAATTATAGTTAGTATGCATTCATTATTTATCTATTTTTAATTCTGCGTGTTAAAATTGCTGCTTAATGAGAACCAATCGCGTATTTACGTCGGTTATTTGAAAGAGTATTTGAAAAAACTGTGCCTAACATTGTGATTTTTAAATTCACTATTTATTACTGGTGCAATTGATTAGAACTTTGATAAGTAGATTCAAATAATTCCATTTCCTATTCCTTGAAATGTTACGCATCTCTGTTTATAATGCGGTGTACAAATCGTCGAGTGTGAGTATACTATGGTTTAATTCTAATTTTAAAACGTTACTATCTCTCGTCAATCACCCAGTGATTCCGCGTTTGGGTTGGTTTTAATAGTCGGGGTTAGATCAAAATGACGTAAACGTTTGAAATTTGAGCTGTTCCTTTCCGAGAATTTTTTCTTGGGGAGTCTGAAGGCTTCACCAGAAATGTAAGCGCGGACCTTTCAATCAGTAGAGCAACGCTTTACCCACTGTCACTACACTCCCAACGTATGTTTGCTCAACAAAGATTTCTATTGTTTACTCTCTTTCTTATGCATTAAAATACGGTTCATCTACATCTACATAATACCCCGCAAGCCGCCTAAAAAGCGTGTGGCAGGGGGTGTTAGGACACCAGCCGTTTACAGCTATTAAAAAAAAAAGAAGTGCTCTAACGAGGTTGGGACAAGCGTTTATTAAAGTCCTTTATTGTTCGGGGGAAAAACGAATTCTTATATCTATCCGTTCGGCTAAAAATCTCTCTTAATTTATCGCTTCTGTCGGACCTGGAAATATAGTGTGGCTCTAAGATTATGTTCTCTGTGTCGCTCTTAAATATATCCATTCTTAATTGTTCAAGCAATCTAAGCCTAGCGCGCAGCCTCCGAGTCTCCAACGGCTCCCAGCCTAATTCGCTTAACATCTGGGTAACACTGTCTGTACGCCCGTAGCGGTTTTTGACGAAACGCGCAGCCTTCCTTTGTATCTTATTCAGCTCGCGGATTAAGTCTTTCTGCACTGGATCCCATACACTCGCTGCATATTCAAGGTGCGGTCGGACGAGAGCGAAATAGCACCTTTCTTTTACTTTCTCATCCGAAAATCTTCCCACAATACGCTTGACGAATCCTAATTTCTTCAGGGCTATGCCGCAAATATTCTTTATATGAGTTCCCCACGTGAGGTTCGAGGTTATCGTAACTCCCAGGTACTTCACTTCGTCTGTTGCCTTTATGTTAATGCCATCCACTGCATAAACATTGTTAGTGTTGGACGAATTCCGCAAAAAATGTACCGCCATGCATTTGCTCAGATTAAGTTCGAGTCCCCACTCTTGACTCCACAAATGAACGTTGTTTAAGTCAGATGATAGATTTCCATAGTCAGAGTGATCACTAATTTCGCGATAGATGACAGCGTCGTCAGCAAATAAACGTATTTTACTGCTATGTTCTGGGTGTTTCCCGATGAATATGTGCTGCATTAGTCAAAAACCTGTATGTTTAGAGCCATAGACGGATTTAGGGGGGGACGGGAGCACGCTTAAAAAATATACAAGATTTTTAATACGGTTATCATAATGCTCGTGTATCATGGTGTCTCATTTATTTAATTTCATATTAAATAAAGAGAATATTTCCTACAGTGATTGTTGTAGGTAAATAATTTAAATTCAAATCCCATTTTTAATGTTTTTCATAAAATATTTTGGGGTTACTGATGATTTTAATCCCAATTTTCTATACCCTACGCACTGCTACTTGAATTGTTTTAAGTACGATTACATTACTTTGAAAAATTAATAAATTTATAATAGAGCATAGAAACTTTTGGCGGAAATGCAAAAGTTATGAGAAGACCGTTTGCCTGTCAGACCTTGACCCCAGAAAACAATTCTGGATTCGCCCTTGTTAGGGCACTCATCACATTTTCGAGAATACATGGAATGACCAACGGGATCTCGACTCCTAAGCCAATGCTAAACGACTTCGTGGAGTTACTATCCAGAGGCCGGTTCTAGAAGTCGTTGACTTTTTTATGCTGTAGCCTCTGGAGGGGTTGCAGTTTAGGAAAGTATTTAAGGAAAGATGAACCAAAGTGATGAGCACAATAAAATCGTTGGGTTAGGATAGGTTTCGAAGGATTTAGATGGAATAATCTCGCGCTGTTTCTGATGCAACGCGAGCTGCCAGTAGACTACATAAAACCATATTTTACTGTTCCTAGAAAAAGGGAAGACCATCCTATAGGTGAATGACTCAGATATTTCTCTAGATAACATGGAATGTCCCATTTTTATTCTTTTTTTATAAAATATTTTGGGGTTATTGTTGATTTTAATCTCTATTTTCTATACCCTACGTACTGCTACTTGGATTGTTTTAAGCACGATTACATTACTTTGAAAAAGTAATAAAATTGAAATTGAGCATCGAAACTTATGGTGGAAATGCAAAAGTGATAGAATAAAAATGAATTTAATCAAATTTAATGTAATTTCATTTCATGTTATTTTATTCTGATACATTACCAGTCTCATAGTTCTTCTCCTACGTCCCATCTGCTCTTACCCTTGCGTTCTGCCATTTGTCCTCGTCTACCTTCCTCTTCGTTCCTTTTCACCTCGTGCTTTTCTTTATCCTTATGCTTTCCTTTTTCCTTTATTTTTTATTGCTGATTTTATATTCAACGCTGTTGTTGTCTTTTGCTGTATCATCAAAAAAAATATTTTTGAAAATTGTAGCAGCCTCCTTATTGCTCAGTTTTCTCAGTTTGCCCCATAGGTTTTGGATTAACATTTTTGAAATGGCGGCCTTTAAGCATTCCTTCTAATGCAGATCGGTCCATTTATTCTCAATATTTTATTACATAGTTTTTGCCAAGAATAACATTGAAAAGTAATTTATTCGAAATTTTATGTCATGGCGAATATAATTTTTTGTTTACAACTTCAATATAGTATTAGCAATCGCGAGTTAAAATGTTAGGAATTTCATGTAATCTCAGGTAAAATTTACAGTTAAAAGCCGCAATTATAGCGTATTACCCCGTGAAATTAGGATCGCTCTGCCCGTCAGCGACGCGTGTGGAGACTTTCGTAAGTCCATTTTAATGCGCGGTGGGTGAAAACACATTTATTGGTCGACTGGAATATCACCTATTGTTATATTCGTAGCTTGGAATGACCAGTGCTTTCTTCTTTGTCGTGATCTGTGCAGGCTGTGCTGAGTTGGCGGCCCCGGCCTCTCGGTAGCGTCGCCGAGGAGGACCCCATCGGCCGCAGCGAGGCCTCGCCGCCACCCCCGCCGGTGCTGGGTTGACACGGACGGGGCGGCGGGGGCGGGAAGCGGGGGGCATGAACGACAACCGGTGGAATACTGGTGGAGGTGAGTACCAAACTTCTATATCTGTTTCTCCGTTCCCAATCCTCATCCTCATCGTAGAAGGGTGAATTTTCTCATAATGGGGCCGCTCTCTCAGACTGCGGTTTCATCGCGCGGCCAGTGTGGGTAGCTATGCATATTGTCGTTTTTCTTTTGTTCCGCGTATAACTCTGGCCCATTTTTCGTTCGGATCGATATCAGCATCTGACGCGAAAGTGTTTGGGAAGCCTGGTCCCATACACGTAGCTTTCTCCGAAGATTTGCATACTAGAGGTAGCTCCTGGCTTCGTTTCGAGAATGCTCTTCCAATTCCGTTTGTTCATACCTCCAACGCTCGGGTTGTCGAAATATCAGTATCGTCATTATATGTTTTGAATTTTTTCATTGTTATCGGTGGTGTAATTCACCTATTGCTAATATTCCGAATGCTTCTAGGCTATCTGGATATGCTGTGAGGGAACTAAGTGTCACAAGAAGAGGTTGGGAGCTTTGTCTCTGAACTGTTACTATCAGAGCGATGGGTATTGTTCTGTTCATGAATCAGAAGTTTTTTATCAATGTAGCGGATATTATTTTTAATTAAATCCCATTTTATGGAAATAGCTATGGTGTAAAAGAGAGAGATTTAAAATGACTTAAATGAGGAAGATCACAACCCATTTATGTAACAAAATGATGTGTACAAAAAACTTTAAAAAGTGAAAATAACTTAAACGATATGTATTACGAAGTTTTTGGGAACATCAAGCATAGTGAATACATTAAGATATTCCATATTTTTGAAAACACAGGCGTTCATGTGATTTCGAAAAACATTTTAGTGTTTAAACTTTGAATTATTTTTATATCTAAGGTTTTATTGTGTTTTTTTTTCAATTTTCATCATATGCTCGACGTAGAGGGAGTGTTGCAAAAGTGGAAACCCTGTTTTAAATTATGTTATAACTAGCTTGTTTTCGATTGGAATTTTTCGAAATTCACGAAAAAAAACTCACTAAGATACTACCCTTTATTACCGCTTTTGGTTTTATGTTAATTTATCATTTTCTTCGTAAAAATAATAGTAAATTATAAATTGACACTTTGATTAGATTTTCAAAATGTGCTGGTAATGTGGGAACGTATGTATTCTGGCTACAATGCTATATACAAGTGAAATATCAGATCATCTACTTATTATTCATGAGAAATCAACGTAAAGGCTCAAAAAAAAATAGCAATTTAAATAAAATCGTCACTTGCAAAAGTCACAGATGTAGTTCTCATTTCCATAACTGGAGAACAAAGTATGTTATTATTTTCTCTTACGGAAACAATCACTTTTATCATAGATTGGACATCCCAATGTTCACGTTTACCCTTGGGCTTGGGGCCAATAATCTTCATCGGCTTCTGAAACTGGCGAAAAGGTGATGTAGTAGACAGAGCACATTTAGGTGAGGGAAATGTGGAAACGTTTCCACAATTACCTCAGTGTTGTTCTTCCACATTACCAGCATCGGCATATTGAACTATGAAGCGAAAACTATGCTTAATTTTCCAGGTTGTAGATTACTTAACTACACCAGATTGTAGCATGTTTTATGCTTAACAATAACTTATATAGCAACCAAGAAATAGCTTGGTGGACTAGGTGATTAAATTAAACTTAAAAACTTACCTCAAGAGTTTTACGAGTGAAGAGAAACTTGGAACAAGTATTTCACCGACAGTAAACCATGAGTTGACTGTCACCGCTCCTACAGGATTACTAAAGAAGCGGGCCAAGAAGTTGATGCTGTCACCGCTAGGCTACAGTACCTCCCAAGCCCTAAAGGTTATGCTTCCACATTTGCACCAGTCCCTCTCTGATATGGTCATATTTTTTCTCGTTCCACGCTTTGTCGGTTTTCGCTGGAATTCGCAATATTCGGAACAGTTAAAAATCGTAAAGAGAGGGTCTGCGGTAATCATAATATATTTTTTAAACCCTGGTGCTACTTTTTCCGTTATTTATTTAGTAGGGATCAAATTTATAATCTCAATAATCAACTTGTAAACTAACGGATTACCGTGATAGTCAGCCAATCTGAATAAGAATGATGCAAATTCGCATATATCGATTGGTGTAGCCGATGAACCCAGGGGTGTGAGCTACCCTAATGCTAGTGAGAAGTTTTATATTAGTGTCTTTGAATTTCAAGAATTCAAAATAATATTTGATTTATTTCTTTGGCATTTTTTATGAATTCAGTTTGATCTTTCTATGCTGACTAATCTTTGCTCTCAAGCATATTTCTGCAAAATTTCCCGATTCCTGGACGTGAGGGAAGGATTCCGCTGGGCTAATAATATCTGAAAGGTTTTGTATTCTTCCTCTTTCGTCTTTTTTCCCGTCTTCACATTCGTTACATACCGCGTTTCCGAACTCGAGGAGCGTGTGACTTGGGCGTGCGTCATTGGTGTGATTCATTGTCTGGAACTCAAGTGTAAATATAAACAAGAGCGCTGAGGATGGCCAAGTAGTATCCGAAAGCGGAAGCCAAAATTTCGACTCAGAACAATATTTAAAAGAATGTTGTATTCGTGTATTACTAGCGAACAAACATGGTCCATCTAAGTCACATGGATTGTCAGAGGGTTCCACACGTTTGCATAAAATGCGGCATATAACAAAATAATGTATATTAAAACACTTTAAAAAGTTACAATAACTTATAATATCACGAAGTTTTTGAGAACGTTAAACATAGTTTATATGAATAGGTATTCCATATTTTTTAAAACGAAGGCGTTTATGCCAATGATGTTGAATTTATCTATCCAGTAAATTTTTTTTTAATTTCCTCAAGTAACTATGGATGTACCTCTTTACTTCTGCCATCCTTTTCAAATCACCGAGTTGTTTGGGTATGCTATTAAAACTGTGTGGTATATAATATTTTGCTAATCTTTTATCATCAAAATTTCAATGTCTGCATTTTATCTAAAGAGGGCAATTTCTTTTGGTCATGCAATGAATGTTTTTACGAGGTACAATCGGAGCAGTTTATATATCCGCTTCGTAAAATTTCAAATTTTGCTGATAGTTTTAACACTCGCACAGTGTGTCATCAGTAATGCAATTGTACGATTTATTTGTCTACGAAACATTTGATGAAATATTAGCTTCATCCTACGGTGAGGCTCAGGTGTATTCGTATCGTGATTTATCAATAAGAGTTATGCATTAAACTGATACATCATCCGAAAAAAGAAACTGTTTCAATATATGTGGGTATTCGCTTTCCGGTGTGTCCTCCGGAAGAGATGAATATTGTAGATGAAGGGTCTACTGTAATTATAAATAGATTTTTTAAACCATATATGTACTACTCTTTCTTCGTATGTGATTTTATGGAAATCAAATTTCTAAACGAAATAAACAACGTGTAAATAAACGGTATGGAAACAAGATGCTAAATGAGGAGCATTTTTCTCAATGGAGCGATACTTGGACGTTGACAGGCGCAGAGAAGTCGAGAGTGGAAGAATTCGAATAGAATGGATCGACCGAGCGGGTAATGAGGAATTGCTGGAAAGAGTGGGAGAGAAGTGAACGAGAAAGGAGATGACGGGATAACGTAGTAAGCAGCATTATGAGGCATGATGGCCTGATGAAAACAACCGTAGAGGGACAGGTGGAACGGATGAAGAACAAGGAACGGCCCCGAATGAGCTTTACTGGTCAGGTTACTAAGCATGTAAGAGAGAAGAAATACGCCTAGCTATGAAAAGGCTGGCAAATAGGGGAGCTGAATAGAGAGCTGCGTTAAACCAATCTTAGGATTGTTGACTTATGTTAATGAGGAAACAAACTGTACCGTTTTAGTCAGCTAATCGCACTTATCACGTGATCTCGGATTTTATCATTTCAATCTTGGTCTCATGCGCAGAAGCCGATAATCACTCTGGTTTATATTTACTCGGGAAGGAGGTATTTTTATGCAAGGTTAATGTAGTAAACTTTTTTCTCTAATATCCGACGTAATGTACTCCTCATGTGTATCCATGTCGTGATTTATCTATAAGTGATGCAATCTAAGAATGTGAGCTGAGAAATGAAAGGGGAATGACCATGCTAAGCGCCTCGAGCTCAATATTTCTCTTTTATGTGGTATTATCCGAGTTTTATTACCCCCTGAACGTGGCTTTCTACCTTTGATTGCTTTCGAGTTCTCTTCTAGTACTACTCCCGTTATCGTATCGTATCTCTAACGTAATGATGCGTTAACGTGTCTATCCACTAAATTCCGTGTGCGAATTCTGTCTGGCGATCCAAAAAGAATGTTGTGATTTCAATTGTTTTGTTGTGAAAAACGTTGTTGTTTTTAAACTTAGAATTATTTTTGTATCCAAGGATTTTTTTTAAGGATTTTATGTGTTTTTGTTGTGTACATTTCGTTACATGATCGACATATATACATGTTATATGAACACATTTTTGAACGTTCGACATTTTCTCAAGCGGTTTTCCTGTTTTTTTAGTGTATTCCTAAGAGAGGCGTGGACAAAAAAGTCTTAATTTTTTTCTCTTTTCACTATCACGCATTTACTCATGCCTGAAGATTAGGTGAAACCTGTACTCACTTATCCTAACCAACCTTAGGGCTGATTCAGTGTGATCTCATTCCCTGCGGGTTAAAAAATGTGTCATTATTTTTGGGTTACGACGTACGGCGCCTTTACAATAGTTATTAAGTGTGGCATAAGGCGATTGTTGAGGAACTAGTTTCGGCGCAGAAAAATGCATTCAAGATCAATTTTTCATTCTATGGTGAATTTTAAGATCATCCACAGAGTGTTTCAAGGATGAAGCGTTTCATAAGCATGTGAATTTGGATTATTGTATTGCTTTGTCTTTTAAGGTTATGAAGCTAGTATTACTAAGGTTTTTTCAAAGTGGAATGTGTATCATGAATAATCTCAGATTATTTTTTGGAAAAATAATCTTATTTTATATAGTATACCTCTTTTAACCCATTTATGCCGAAGGTTTGAAAAATGCGAATTTTACCCTGGTTTTTACATATTATAGATAAAAATACGTATGAAAACAATATCTGAAAGAAAAATCAATGTATCTCTTGCCAATTATTAATTACATGGTGTTCCAAAAATGGAACACTAGGCAAATCCACTACTATGACGTACTCAATGATAACATGCAAATCATTTGATTCAGTCATTTATTAACTCACTATTAAGAGTGATATTCAGGTAAACACCTAACATGAAAGGATGCATTGCATTTTTTACATTGTTAAGTGATATTTTTGTGACAATGGACACAACAAGTTTGCTTTTCTTGCTTTACAATCGTATGATTCATGCCGTCTTGACGTGAGTCAAGGTTATATGGATGGTCCTTTTCCTACCAGGCTCAGCAGTATTAATATATGTCTCTACATAGTGAATAGCAACACGGCGACGAAATTAAATTAGATAAATTGGCTTCACATCGTTTATTTTATGCAATTGCCATGCATTTTGTAAAGCCAGCTCAAAGCAGAATAACAGAGGGCACTAGTACCATTTCTTTCCACGGATACTCGTCAATATTTTCATCAGCTCGGTCCACTCCTCCTATTCACTGATTATAGACCTTGATTAAATTTGACTGAGTAACTTATGTCTTTTTTTCTGATTTTGAGAATAACGATTGACCTGTTGCTAAGGATTGATACCGTCACCAGAAGACGCAACAGTCACATAACTGTTATCATTCCATCTGCAAACAATATTGCCTTTACCATCGATTAGGTAATCAAATGTGCCCTCATCTTTTTTTTTCTTTAGGTTAGCATTCGGTATTAAAGGAGGTTTGTCAATGTGATCTTTTCTTGCTGTACTTGCTTCTTGATGGCCCATTGAATGAAGCTTACCGAGGAGTGATATTTTTGTGAAAAAGTTGTCGAACAACAAATGGTATTTACCAGGATGCTGCGTTGTGAGTGCCTCAGTAAATTGCAAAACAATTGAAGCACCTACACCATATTCTTGGTATTGAGTGTCCGGGTTTTTTCCTTGATAAGGCTGAAACCAGCAAATGTTCAGTTGCTCTATGAGAGGTCACAGCTTGGAAAACTTGTCCATATGGTTCGAGTTAGATTTGTCAGCAACATGCAAATTTAAAAATATGGTTTGAAATCGGTAACGTCTCAATGCATCAGTAGCTAGAGAATTATGCGAATCTGGTCTTTGCTTCAAAAACATACGCCGTCTCGGAACAGATGTAGCCACTCAGGAAAATCATTCCCAAAAATCACTGACAGTCAGTTCAAGGTTTACGCCCTTACTTGCAGCATATAAATTGGAATATTTGCTAATCATATCAATCACTTCAGTTCCCTAAAGGAATCCTAAATATTCTGTCGGGGTTTTCATTTTCGTGATTTGTTCTTCTGAAACTCTACCACCTACTGACTGGGCAGTCATATCGCTTTTCTTCCATTTGCGCACAACTAAAAGGCTAAAATTCCCATTGATAAGACGGCTATACACGGTGAATGAACATGCAAATGATCATATTGAATGATGAAAAGATCATTCATGGGATGATGCAAGCAAAATAGAACATGTTCTAGTATTCACTGAATGATCATGGCGGTTCATTCGCGAATTTTTCCGCTATACACGGCGAATGATTTCATTCCCGGAGAAATCATCATCATTCAGCATGATCATTCGCATGATCATTCACTGTGTATAGTCATCATCATTATCAGCCTTCAGACACGGAGAGGGAAAGGCATATAAGCATTACTCTAATGGCTGATTAGGCAGAAAGGGGGAGGGGAGCTCTGAGCAGGACAAGTGCGTATCCCGAACACTTAAGGTACGTTTTCATGAACGCGTTTCAGGCGAACCGACGCGAAAGCGAAATTTTCAGCCAATCAGAAGCCCGGATTTCTTCGTGTGATATCGCGTACGTTCGCCTAGCTTCGCGTCTCCCGAGATGAAATATGTTCAACTTTCGACGCGTGGGACGCGTAGAATCTCAAACATGGCCGACCAGCGAGGTTTCGTTGATGAAGTTATCATTTCGGAAATCCGGGTAATTTGGTAGAAATGATTTTGTTTTTATTATTTGTGATGGCGATAAAGTTTTAGTTTTATTTACGTTCATTTTTCTGTTTATTTCTGCTTTACATTGCAATGTTATCCGTAAGCCGGTGCATCAAAGACAATGATTGAACAGCGTATTATCATGGATATTAAAGCTGTTAGGAGATGTTTGTGTATTTCGACACATAAAAACCTTAATTGGAGGTATTCTTGAGGCATAATCATTCGCGATCATGTTGAATGACGTGATTAAAGTCGTCATACTAGACGCAATCCATGCTAAGGATATCACCCAGCACGTTAAAATCACCTCTAGATCGATGTAAAAAGCGTACAAACAAAGTTTTCTTGCGCATATGCACTAGATATGGATATGGAGTAACTACTTAGTGCAATTGTGTGCATCAAGTATTACTCTTAAGCTTACAAAGGGAAAGTTTAATCACATCTTATTCACATTTCAACGCAAAGGTTAATTATGAACATTAATAAAATATTACTGTGTTTGTGTAGGCACTTGTTATGGCAACCGGTGTAGCCCAGTGGTTAGCGCCCAACGCTACCATGCGGAGGGCCCACGTTCGATGCTGCTAGCAGGAGTATTTTTTTTTTCCTTTTTTATGTATATTTTTGGCATAAACTTACGTTTAACTATTAATAAGAGTGTTTTATGGATTGAAAATATTTCACATGTGCACGCTACGTATGTTTTATTATCTTTTGATTTTGATAGTTTTTATCGAACTGCTGTGGCCATTTCGGTATCAATTACCAAACCAGTTTGATATAATTTATCAAATTGGTTTGGTAATTGTTACTAAATTTTTCAATGAGCCATATGACGACCGAAAATTTTGATAAATTTCATCAGAATTCGATAGTTCTAACTAAACCATTTCTGGGGACATTCTTAAGTAATTAAAAAATGACTCGCGGTCGTTAAGCCTCATCTCTTGGAGGAGATGATGGTAGTCTCCCTGCCTTCTGCGTTCCTCAAATATTGGGCGAACCACCACCTTTTTCTTGCATATCGCCGTCTTCTTAGTAAAACAAGGCCCAATAAGGCATTAAACCTCCATTCCATTTGTACAGGATTCAATGGCAGTACTGCATCCATTTCTTCCCTTCAAATATGTTCGCAGAAATACACTCCAACTCATATATCTGAAAGTTAGTTTGCAACATTCACACACGGTCGTGTCGTTTCTTTTTTTTTATAATTTCTTCTTTGCCGTAGATGTCGCGCAAGCACATCCTACGCGCAGGTTCGCTTTCGCTTGCATGTGAACGGTTCACGCGAATACGTGACGCGTATCGTCGCGCGCGTGCGCCTCTGACGCGTCTATGAAAACGTACCTTTACGATAAACTTTCTGCTAAAAAGAAAAGGAGATGCATATTGGGTGCAAGCAGCTGCGCTTCGCTCATTGATTAATGCTCACGATGCCAATATGACCCAAGGGGCTTGGTCCCGAATGGAAGAGTGCACAGGGTGACTCATATGTTTTCATCTCTCTGTTCATAATTGATCAGATATCGATGTATTTATTCTTTCACTGAAATGGAATCTGATTATAGCCAAGACATATCATAGTTTCCCTCAGTCGCATAAAATCTAATTGCTGACTTTATTTAAAGTTAAAGAGAATATTTCAGTGCGCCTGAATGCACACATGATAGTAGTGGATTTGCCTAGTGTTCCAAAAATGGAACACTGTTAAATAAAAGCTTATAACTAAAACAAAATACATTGTTTCAAAATTTTATTCCTATAGCACTATAGGTTATCTATTACTGAACATGCAGGGAAAAAATTACAACATTTGGGCATAATGGCAAATAGTTATTAATATAACATTTGAGATGGTCTCAGAAAAACTGCCTTGAAAAAAAAGGCCAATATTTATAAACATACTGACCGCGATGGGTTGGCAAAACTGACTGATTCTTTGCGCCCCGTAATAAAATGTACCTTTATAAAGAGGGTCAGAAAGAAAAACCGTGGCATATTGCTGTGTAATTAGTCGTGGTAATTAAATTAGAAAGTCGCGTCAGGTGTTCCAAAAATGGAACACTAGGCATAAATGGGTTAATCAACCGATCTAATGTCCGATGCTGTCAAAGGAGAATCATTGCTCCTTTCATGTGAAACAGGTGACATGTGATAGAAAATAAAACAAACCGTTTGTTTAAGCTCGTTGTCGGGGCGATTAATGGCTTAAAGGCGCGCGATCAAAAAATAATTCGTGGAACAACTTCAATCTGGTAACTTTGCCTTAAATATTTGACTTTCGTTTTTTAAGAAAGAACTGGAGATAAGACTATCTTTCAGTTACGTTACTTCTGTAACTAATATGGATGTTATTTATTATTGCCCTTGGGGAGTTTCAAGACAACATGAATTACTTTTTTTTTTTCAATTATATCCCTCAGCTATTTTGTATTAAAAACGTCTCGTGATACGTTTTTTTTCAAAGTTATTTTATCTTCTAGGACTTGGGGTTGGATCAAACCTTCTCTAATCTTACCAAATTCACTGTCTCTTCAAATATTATTCGTCGAAGGTCTACGGTCCATATTCAATTTATTTCTATTTTATAATAATAATATTTATTACGGGCAAAGGCCCATTTTACAAAATTGCACAAAATTAAGATAATTATAAACATAAAGTTATTACATTGGTTCATTCTTACATTAATATTTCCGCACACTTCATTGTTAAAAACAGTACATATAATGGTATATTTGTATGTCAACATTCAAATATATAAACATATAGCAGGGAAATTGGTTCATTCTTACTGTAATATTTCCTACACCTCATTCATAAAAACAGTAACGGTATCATTATGTTTGTCAACATTCAAATATATAACAATACAGTAGGTTCATTGGTTCATTCTTGCAAAAACATTTCCGCATACTTCATCTTAAAAAAACGGTATCATCATGTATGTCAAAATACAAAATTTCATAAACATAAAGAAAGTACATAGGTTCATTCTCATAATAATATTTCTGCACACTTATTCTTAAAAACAGTAACGGTATCATTATGTATATCAACATTAGTTATAATAGAATTGTACAACCGAAGCATCCTTATTATTGGGGATTGGAAAGTGAAATTTCTACTGCAGAATTTTATGTGGAATAACTCAGTAGGTACTCCTGGTGGATGGGTATGTGGTGTTAAAAGGTATTAACTCCAGTAATGGTGGACAGTTAATGAAGTTATTGCATAATTTGTACAAGAATATCAATTCTGAGAACTGACTAAATTATTATTATTTTTCATCAATATATCTTGATATAACCCTTATATCACCACTTTCTAAGTCTCTGAAAACTCTGAAGAAAAATCTGACCGTAAAATATGCGTAGGGAGAAATGTGTTAGAAGTCGAAGCTTTCAGTAATAGAGACCTCTGATTAAATTGTCTTCGTTCGAAGGTGCTAAGAAAAGACTTGCAGGGTCTAAAATTAGGTGCTGTGTTTTGTGGTGCGGAAGCCCGAGCAGTGAGGATGAAAGTGTATTCGACGCCTTTGAGGTTTGGGTTGTGTAGGTGTTTGATGAAGGTAGGGCGAGCTTGAAGTAAGTGAGGCGAGGAAGTGTTAGCGTGGTTGGTGAGGAAAAGAAGCTATTTGAAGATATCAGGAGGTGCCAGGGTAGGTGAATCGGTTGGTAGCTTTTGAGTGGAAAGGGAATGATGCAGGCAGTCATCAAAGGGAGGACCTCGGTCAGTTTTTGAAAGAGGGAAGAGAATAATATGCATGGATAGGGTTGAGTGATGTGGGACGTGTATAGTTCAGAAGAAATCATCCTTTGCGGAAATCGGTACTATCTTATTTAAACCCTTATGACTGTTACATTATGTTTTTATGTCGATTTGTTTTGAATATTGTGATTTTACGATCTTTAGCTCTCAGATTTCCTCCCGTTAACAGGTTTAATTAAAACCCGGAAATGAAACAAAGTCGTTGCCTCTAGTAATTATTTTATGGTTGACTTGAAGCAGCTTTTCATTCTTTTCCTTCGTTCGCGGTGTAGGGTTTTCACGGGTCTAGGTAATCAGGGGAAGGTTAGGGATTTTAAATGGGTCTGCGGAGTCAGGGTTAGACAGGTAATCTCGTTTTCGGCGACAGGTAAATTTATGTTATAACACGGAAATAGTTATATGAACAATAAATCTCTACATGCTACAAATTTTTCTTAAAAATCTGCACGTTTGGACGCCTCGGTGCTATCATCATGACGCATAAAATTGTGATTTTTCTGATCGAGAGGGTGATAATCGATATTTTTGTGCATTTCACACTTTAAGTACAGCTTGTATGAAGCTCTGATTAATACTCAATTTCTATGTCTCTTTTGACAAACGCTACTGCTGCAGGATTTTTACGGAATATCTACGTAATTAAGTTTTCGCCTATGGATAGGTATCCAGAGCTCAATAACGTTTTCGAAACTGTATTCTTTGGCAGGTCAACGTTATGGAGATTTCAAAACATGCATTTAGTCCTTATCAGTCCGCAGCATCCTTTCTGGCAAAGGAATGTCACGTAATAGGGTGGTTTCCTATTCTTTTTTTATTGCCTAAATCGAAAGATTATTACTCCTGGAGTTAGCATTTTACGCTTTTAGATTTTTAAGTGACGATATCTATTTTTCGCGATCAAATGAAAAGTGAAAAATTTCAAGCGCGCGAAAACGCGACGGCTAAGTATGAATGCTGGGAAAAGCCCGTGTAACGTCATTCTGGTTCCCTCCGCCGCCGTGTTAGGTGACCTTGGGGCGAGGATATGAGCTCCGCTACGATGCAGGCTGCTAGCAGGTAGCAGAGTACCCTGGCAGGTAGCGCTTGGCTTAAATAAGGATTATTAATGCCTTATCAAACGAAGGAAACTTTCCGACTATAGGCAGTTTTAATAGGTGATCATTAAGAGATGTTTCCCTGAGCTCTGTGCCTCATTCATGCATTGGTAATCTCAGACGATGTAAAACCCCTATCAACTCGTATAGAATCTAGGTCCCTGTGACGTCACGTGGAGTGGCATCGAATGGGCGCCAGTCTCGCCTTTTTCAATTGAGGTTAAAACTGACCATTAGCATTCGTTTAAACTGGGATTTATAAAACCAAATAATTTGTATATTATGAGAACACTAATGGTGGTTAACGAATCGCAATCAATGACTTTCGTTTTCCTTGGTGAAGGAAACTACCCTATTCATTCTAAATTTTCCGACGTTGTGTTTGCTCCTATATGTGGATCGTGAATAACCCCACGTAGGTGGTTATACGCATATAAATTAATATTTTTTAACAAAAATACTGCTATTGCAACGAATAGTTTTCCACGTATACATTTTCTTGAGAATAAAGCGTAAAATTTGGAAAAAAAACTGTGGCAACCAATAGCAGCAATCATTGAAGTATCACGCTAACCTCTGGGCTACCACCTTCTACTTAGCGCTATTACCGACGCTATAATTTGAGTTCTTAATGTTTGATGTTTTGTTTAATGTGAGGTTATATTCGTTTTGAGCCACCGTGATTAGGTAATTGTGATTTTTGCGAACTATTTTATAAAAAAAACACCTCCAAGGTGAATTTCGGACGTTTCCCAATCAAGTTTAGGTGCGTACTGTGGCATAGGAGGCTCAGGTCGTGTTAACGAAGTCACTGTTGGAGAGGATAACTCTAACGTAATAATTCTCGGGCTTCCCACCTGGTGTGGTTTTGGGTAATATCCCAACGTTTCGAAGGGTGATTCTATCATCGTCTTCCGGGGAAACCCGAAAATTAAATCTTCAGACAATACGCCGGGAAAAACTCAAATTCTACATCCTACGTCGTCGATAATCAGCGACTGACGTCATGACGTCATTAGAAGTACTGCATGAAACAATGACTCAGTCATGCGCAATGGTGCAAAGTTACTTTCACCAATGGTGACATTCATTACGAAAAAAATCCTTTGCCTCAACCGGGTTAGTAAATGAACTATTGGTTTCATGACCACTTATTTGGCGTGATTCGTAGTCCTTTCTTGATCCGTGTATGGCGAACTCGGCAAAGTTAGACCGAATACCGAGACCTGATCACCTGACACTAACCTTTTAAGATTCGTTGATCTCGATCCGTTCATGATGAATATTATGGTGAGAGGCAAACACTTCGCGTCACGCCCCCTCCCTCTTCCGCCCCCTTTCCCGGTCGCAATCCCTCCCCCCTCGCTATTGCCACGTATTAGTGGCGGTCACTCTCTTTCTAATTTGGCCCCCGTGTGGTCTTTTTATAGCCTCTCGTCCGGGATACGCCTCTGCTATGTGCCGCGAAATGCCTTTGCCGATGGAAGCACCACCTCCTTCACCTTTATCGCCTTCCACCTCCTCACCCCCAACCGGTCGGTCGCTAACTCCCACTCACAGTCAGAGGGGACCCTTCCATGTCTCGCACCGCTGTGTCCTCCGATCCGAATTCGTTCTTATTCGTACAACGAGGAGGAGATGGCGGCCGCAAGTCCGATTGGAAGCTATATTGGACTAGTTCATTTTTTATTGACATTTCACCATCATACGTGAAATTAATAGGTAGACTGATGATTACTTGGTGGAAAAGTGAAGTATGTTTAAGTAATTATTTTCGGAATTGTCAAATTAGTTATTGAATTATGGAAATGACGGTAAATATTAAGAATACTAAAAAAAACGTCTCATTGGTATATGTTTCTTCATTTCAAAAGTTAGTACAAACGACTGAAGTGATTTAAAATTTATGGAATGAAAATATATATTATCTCAAAAATCTCCTCCTCCTATCGATTCTTTATAGGTCTAGTACTTTTAGTCATCATCTTTTTCAAAAATCGAACTCTTCTTTCTAATTTCTTTTGGAAGATGTCTATGCATTTAAAGTAAAAATATCTTGACTGACAACCCTCTGGTATGTTGTACGGGAAAAAAAATCGTCTGTTGTCATTGTCAGCGAAGAGTGTGAAGATGCTAAAACCAACGGAAAAATTACTTGATGCATGCATGACCACTGATAACGTGGCTGACCCATTCAATCTGACCTATTTAATCGTTTAATGGCCCAGGGAGTGTTGGAGCTAGGGAGACTACATGGAGGAGGCCCAGTTTAAGCTGGATTTATGCACCACTTTGGGCGTTTTTTATTCGGTTTCCATAAATTCCCCAGTACGTTGATAAGTGCAGAGCGATCTATTTATTCTCAATATTTGCAACAGAGCATTCCTACTCGCGAGGGAATAGCATTGAAAAGTAATTAAGTTGGATATATCACGAAATTGTGAATGTAAAATTCAGTTAACAGCCTTGATAGTGGCTCATCTCTCCGTAAAATTCAGATCGCTCTGATCGGCAGAGACGCGAGTGACGACTATTGTAAACCTATTTTAATTCGCGATGGGTGACAATACGTACGGGTTGGAGAAAAATTGTGCCACGAAATACTAACCCTAGATAGCTGTGCCAATAAGGGCCAAAATTGTCGAAAACGCACCATTTTTAAACTCCAGTAACTTTGAGCCAAGCGCTCCCATTGGCTGCGAGTTTGCCATGTTGCCGAATGCTCTGGACAACTCTTGACTTCGAATGCTTTGCCCTTAGAGTATATTGTTTTAGTATAACTTATAGTATATAGGCTTTGCCTGGCGGTGATTGCGATGCATCCAAGGCATCCGGCAACAGGGCAAACTCACGTCCAATCGGAGCGCTTGGCTCAAAGTTTCTGTAGTTTAAGGCCGTTTTACACTCAGAGTAAGGATGGGGGAGAGTGCGCTTTGGCTACTGCGCATGTAGTCAAGATCCCGCACTTACATCCCACTCTTCTTCCCACAAGAAGAGTAAGGATTCCCGCACTTCTTCCCACGATCACGTGGTAACCATGTTGACCACAGAATCTGCTACTGCGCAGCCTGAAAGCGCCCTCCACCCCAATCCTTACTCTGAGGTTTTACACGGTACACGGAATTGCGCAATCTGACGTACGTGCGAAGGCGCAATCAAAATTGCGTCGTGTAAAGCGGTGAATTGCTAGAACACATGCGAGAATGCGTGAATGCGAGACGGCAAAATAGCCCCTGTTCTAATTTCGTTCATGCATTCGCGAAATTCCACGCCATTTTAGAAATTAATGCAGCTCTAACCTGCGGAAGTCCGTGCCCCGTGTAAAACGGCCTTTAGAAATGGTGCGCTTTCGACATAAACGTCATCAGTGATTTTGGTTTCTATTAGCATCAGCTATCCAGGTTAAAAACTTCATAATTTTTCTCCGCCTTGCATTGTGGCCAATGGGAGTATCTGCGGCTGTAATATTCGTCATTTAATCCTCCATCCATTCTTTCCTCTTCGTGGCGTACTCTTACTGCCTCCACGATTCCATTCCTCAAGGCTCTTCATGCCGCCGTACCGCCGCTGTCTCGTGTTCGCTCGTGTCTGACAAAGAGGCGACGAGGAGGAGGGAGGAAGCCGTTTCACTCTTATTGTTCACACGCGGGCTTCTTCCACCTTTCTCGGTTTTCCTTATTAGTTTCCCAGGGCGTCGGACGAGGCGATTGTGTGCGCGCGTAGAGAGATGCCACGGCATGAAGGGGGGAGAGTCGCTCTCGAGTCTCGCAAGGTTGGTACCGCTGTATCTTTGCCGGTGGATATACATATATGCTGGTACTCCCCATTGATTCACGACCATCCGAAGTTAGCATCAAACATAATTTTAAAAAAGGACTTTCGAAAAGTCCCCAAAATATGTTCTTCGACGTCAATATGTTTCTTTTCTACGGCAGTGAGTTCGTTAAATGTATATTAACATTAATTTGTAGCATAACATTTTTTGTGGGTAGTTTTTTTCGCAATTAAAAATATTAGTATCATTGTTCTTGAAATATTTAAAAGATCGTGCGTATAAAGTACGGGAATTTCACCCAAAGAATCTACGTCAGTCGGCACAGTGACGTTTTGGGCTAGGTTTTGACCTGTATAAGGTTAAATACACGCAAATAGATACGTGTCATTTCGGACTTACGACCAATCCGACCTACGGCCATGTCTTCGGAACGAGTTCTGTTCGTTAGTCCCTGTATTTTGGAATTTAACGTTGATAGACCACAATTTTATTTCAAGCAATGGAGACCTGGGCTTTCAGAAATCAAGAAAAATACGATTTTTGTACAGTAAATCGAGCTAAATTCGTAATTAATTATTATTAAATATATTCTGCCGGTTAAGGTTGCTTTACTGAGAGCATTTAGCGAGTCACCTTTTCTCCATCCCCTTATTAATATTTGCTCTTCGATTCCCTGTCATACCTTGTCTCTTTCATGCCATTTATAAATCAGGCTCTCTTCCTCCCCTTCCCCTCATACTTCTATCTAACGAGGATTTTAGTAAAGGTGCTACTTTAACTTTAGTACTTGCTCCATACCATATCGTAATAAATCCTTTCAAGTTTCGATGAAGCGTCAGTGGACTCAATAAGTCCTGCGAACGCTAAAATTTAAATTTTTTCGAAAGCTTTTTCCAGTTTTGACTGAAACGGCAGACTGCTTAATAATTCCCTTAGATATTTTTATTTATCTTTTTAACTTTTGCTTCGCATGCACTTGAGGCATTGTGTTGGGCCTGAAGCGTTATACCGATGAGCGATTGGCCATCGCGCTTTTTGTTTTCATTCAATTGGATTTTATCACTTTGTCTCGTAAGGTTGGTGCAACTGGGTGTGCAGCGAGATGGTGTTTAAGACTTTCGCTCTCAAAGGGCGCGGGTGTCGTCGCGAGGCCTCATGTGCCGCTGTCTTTTGGCGTCCTTCCGGAAGGCGATAGCGTTCCGTTTATCTTCTGTGCCTCGGAATGGCGGGGTTTGCGTCCAGGGTGGCATGGCGGCGAGATCACAGTGTCATTTCCTGCATCTAGAGGTGACGGAGAATTATATAGAATATATTTTTTAAAGATGCACCCCTGGGTAGTTCCGTGCCTAGTATCAATAAGTTGCCTTCAGCTTGTGTTTAAGTTTAATGGAGAGGAATCTTTAGAACCTTCATGCTTTCTCAACTTTTCGATACTAGTAAAATTTTTCATATTTTTAGGAAAAAACTGCGGACCAAACAGAGTGCATACAAGGTGTGAAAATTCCTCTGGGGATTAATATGTCGTCCCAAGTATGGAAAACACATGGTGGTGCTTGATTTTCTCACTCTGAAACCCTAATGCAGCATTTCATGCGGCGGATAGAAAATTACCGTTAGGCAAATATTACACGAACTTCAGCTTATTTATTTTTTAACACTACGCTTGAATGTTTTACTCCCTTGTATGGCAAATATCATATGATTATTTGATGGTGTTCTAAATTTCTAATACTGGAAATTATCCTTATTTACGAAGGATCGTAATCTGCTTGGATTTTGACTTCATTGTGAGGAAGACCTATGGCTTCAACCGAGGAGTTCGAGGAGGTATTTAGTGAGAGGGAATTTTAAAACTTTATGAAAAGTTGGTGTCATTTTATATTATTTACATTGTTGTCCTAATGAAATCATGTTTTGATAAATTCATCCTCGAAAAAGTTTTATCTAATACGTAGAATCGAGACAAAAATCCGAGAGAGACAGCTGCCGCGAAAGTGAGGGGAAGAAAGTATGCCTAAGAAAAATCTTGAGACATAGGAGTGGCTTTAAATAAGTTTAGTGAGCCGTCAGAACACGAATATTACAAATAAGGATCCTCAAGTCAGCCTCTAAATGTGTTGTCACCCACCGCGCATTGAAATGGGTTTACAAAAGTCGCCAATTGTGTAGCTGTTGAACAAATCGATTCGAGTTTCACGGGGAAATATGGTGTAATTAGGAGTGTTAACTAAAATGTATATACATGATGATGTGATCTATAAAATGAATTACTTTTCAATGCCATTCCTTGCATTTACGTGCAATATAATGCAAAATATTGGCAAAAAGTGGTTCGCATTGCACTCATGACCGCGACGTGGACATTTTTTATAACAGATTTAAATGCGACACAAGTGGCAAGAGAAATCAGCCTTCCATGGGATGGAATTGGGCCTCCTCTGTGCAGTCCCCTTGAGTCAGAAAGTCGCTGATCATAGGTTTACTTAGTTTCCCCTGAGTTTTGCCATTTCGTCGCTCGATTTTATTTCCGGTCATTTTTGCTTGTGAACTTTTCTGAAGTATCAAAAAGATTATGATTGCTTAGGATTGAGTCAATTTATTGAGATTGGGAAGTGACATATAACAGTAGGACATAATAGGAGCTGGGCAAAATGACTTCTCACGTCGTTTTAGGTGCTTAAAAATTTTCTCTTGAAATTTTAGAATGGCTTATTTTCGACTGTACTAAATAGTGTCGGTTTATGCTGCCGTGTTGATCTATTATTGTTTTAATTTGAATGGGGATATCTGGAAAACTTTAAATATTTCTCTGATGCGTTGAAGGTAATTTTGTGTTATGATTATTTTACTATTATTTTATTTTAGTTTTATTTTATCCTCAAACCACCGGATACAGCTCTTATTGGCCATTTTACACCGGGGTGTCCAACAAATGTAACAAGTAAACCACAAACGACCATGCCCTGGACCGGGGAAACCTACCCAGGCGGGGCTCGAACCCGCGACCACCAACGACTTGTTTGGCAGGCGAGAACGTTACCCCGCCGCCACCGAGGCCGGCAAAGAGTGAAATAGTATTGTGAAGAGTGAAATGTTTCTCCTACCAAAGCAATCTAATGAAAGCCTCTTTGTTTGGAAACATTCCTCGCTTAAGAGGAGTCAGTCGACTGGTCGAGTTTTATCATTCTTTATTACTTGTTACAAGTTTAAAACTTAGGTTTTCGTGTTGAAATTTTCAGGAAGTTGGCAGATTTTTTAACATTTCCATGTATTTCAACAATAATCATTGTACAGTGGAGAAAATGCCAAGGTACAACTATGAAATTTGCCGTACAAGATTGAAACCTTCTAGTTTACATTACCTCCAAATTTCAGAACGATAGCTCAAATGTTAAACGAGTAATGCGTCACCAAAAGCATTTGTCGAGTGGGAGGAAATAGTCCGCTTAACCACAATTTTTCGCGAGAACTACGAATTTTCAGTTCTGTTTCCGAAAGGAATCAATTATAAATTTTATGAAGTAAGATCTTATTAACTAATTCGTTGGGAGAGACTATTATTTGACAGTCGTTTTGAAAAAATATACCTACATTTTATCGCTTTATCTCATGAGCGTAAAATCCATAAAAAAAACAAATCGGAAATGGTGCCTCTCTTTTCATCGTCAATTTGATCTGATTAATGGTTTTATTTCTTTTAGTAGGGTTCTTGACGTTCCACCTTTCGCAGATAATCCTTACGATCCTCGCTCTAATCTGTCTCTTTCCATTTCCACTTTGCTGGCACTCAAATTGAAGGTAATTTCGCAGATTATAGATGAAACAGCAATTGCTTTAGTACGTTATTTAAATGCCGTATATTTAAAAGGCGATGTAGATTCTATGGAATAAATTGCCCATTCCGTCATGTTCACTGAAAAAAAGTAGTTATAACGTGTTCATAGTAAATCCATGAATAAAGAACGATGTGTGCTGTGGCATCAGAAGATGAATGGGTGATACGAACGCTTTGTGATACAGTAGATTAACGTTGTTCAGCGTCACGGTCTACTGATAAGACGGGTGGTAATGCACGCTCACGCGGTGATCTAGCGTTCTTCAGAGTACTATATGTCCTCAACACCTATGGCGTTTCATTGGCTTATGACCTCCCACCGCTATTGTGATCGTCCGGACTTCTGCGTGGGTGTACCATTAGCGTGTTTAAGTTAGTCCTTGTGTCGCAAGACAGGTTTTACTGTCATAAAGGAAGGGATGCCTCGATGGAAGGGAACAGCTCAGGTTCGTTACCAGCTTAATTAATATCTAATGCCGCTTGTCTTTATTCCGGAAATTTAAGGGTTCGGTCGTGAGTTATGTGAGCGTAGAAGGTATTAGTAAAGGCTTTAATCAGCGAAAAGTTATCATTAGTGAAGTAGACATTACATATATTTAGGGCCACCGATTCGCTTGTTGAATTTATGTGATTTTAGTGGCGCGGCGTTATGTCCAGATAATTTCTTTGGTAAATGTGACGTAAATGTATACCTTATCAAATGGCTTTTATAGAATAGCCTTTATCAAACTTTAAGTTATCAAATGGATTTAAATTTGGACAGATATCTCATATTAGTCGATAAATCATCTCTTAGTGAGATTTCTGAAATAAAGTTATTTATATCGAAAGAGAATGAATTAAACGAGCTGGTATGTGATGTGTTCCGATAGGGTATGTGATAGGGTAGGGATGCCGGCAGAAACCGTGAGTGAAATACGAATAATAAATTTGGGAGGAAAGTCTTTTTATGGATTGTACTTGAATGAGGTACATATAAGAGAAAATTCGTGAGAACAGTCGTTTCACGAAAACGACGCGTTGCAATGCCTTCAGACGAATTTCCTCAAATTTCAAGAGCGCTCTGGTGTGCAATCGACTCAGACTATCCAGTATATAGCTTGCTTCATTCCCGATAGATTCCTAAAACTCTTACTGAGTCCACAAAACCAAAACACTAAAAATATTATTTAGCAGTTCTGGTAGGAGCAGTTCAATCAGTCACCGTGTAGTCCAAACACGACAACATCCTATTACCACTTGTTTTTGCACTCAGAAGCTTGATCTAGCAGGTAAGCGTTTTCAAAATGACGACGACAAGATTTATTTCGTGTAGTTATGGCGGTCACCATTCGCGGTGTCGTTCTATCCGGAAGGACCGGATAGGTTGGTCGACCGTTACGACCAGTGTCTCAAAAGATTTGGAAAAAATATAGAATATTAGTTCGACATTAAATATTTTTGTTGATTAGTTTGTTGAAGTGTAGGTATTTAGCCCCTTGCGGTCCATTTTTTTCAATATAAACAGTCTGGTCTGAATTATTTTTTAGAAAAAAGAAATAATTGACAGGATTCATTGATGCCTTTCAAATGTTTTATTTTGTTGTTTAAAGTAAACTTTCCCTGACAGTAATAATAAGCTATAGGTTCAATTAAAGATTTTATTATTTAAAAATTATCTGTGTGACATCCCTCGATACATTGCCTTTGTATAATCCCCTTATACAACCTCGTGATGTTGACCTCAACTTGACGTTGGACCAGATGCTTGCACCAGGCCTGTCGATCCAGCCTCGACGTTGGACCGCAAAGGGTTAAGAATTAAATGAAAATGCTCGACCAACGTTTCGGTATATTTTTATACTTTCATTAGGGCTTTTTTGGAATTAATATGATTTTTTTATATTTTAATTAAACAATAAATTAGTTACAGTCAATAAAAATATCGTATTCATTGCAAAAAAAAACCTGATGAAGGTGTAAAAACATACCGAAACGTTCGCAAAAAAATGTACATTCAATTCTTAAAAACCTACACTCCAAGACACTAAACAGCGTGGAAAGTTGAGGTCCAGAGAAAGAAAAAAAAACTCCATTTATTAATTATTTTCTATCATAATTCGACAAAATTTTGAAGCTAAATAATTGTCTACGATATGTATTTTCAAAATCATTCCTACTTTCTGGACGTGTCTCGTAATAATGTAGTTGATGTGACGGGGATTTGCAAGTTAAATTATTCTTTGAGTTGGAAAGCATTTCAGGGAATCAATCGCGGCGGGAAGCTTTTTTTTCCCGTTGGATCTCGAGTGTTGTCTAAACCGAGGGACTGTCGGCCATGAGCATCCTTCCCGGGGGAAGAGGAGGTCCGTGCCGTGTGGTGTGTGTGTGTGAGTCGTGTGGCGCGTTTGCCGATATTGAGCGAGGGCATACGGGAAGGAGTTGAGCACGTGGCGGATGCTAAGGGGCGAGGCTGACGGGGCCGGGCTAAGGACCTTGGGGGCGTGGTGTGGCAGGAGGAATCCGTGGGGGTGGTACGGAGGGTGGGGAGTGGGTGGACGGGGCCGTGGGAGACGGGTCGGAATGGTGGTATGACTGTATCGGACAGTGATGCTGAAGGTTGGCAGACTCCAAGCTTGTATTCCGTTTTTTTTCATGTTGTATCAGGTACTTTGGATTAGTGGATATAGCGATAAGTAGCTTCCAACCATGATAAAATATAAACTACAAACTGTTATTTCCACACTTAAATCTTAAACTAGTCTGCCTACTATGGTTTCAACATTCTATGTCATTTTCAAGGTCGATTTTCATTCCATTCAATGACATAGAATGTCGAAACCATGGTCGGTAGTGGAGTTTTATATTAAAGGGTGGAAATAACCATTTTTTGTTTATATTTTGTCATGGGTATATCGCATTTCCACCACGTCAAGCCGGAAACGATTTTATACGTATGCAACTTACAAGTTTCAATTGTTGAGTGTTCATACCTTCTTTTTGAATTTTTTGTCGTTCTGTCAATGGGACAGGGACCGTGGTAGACTTTTGTGTAGAGGGATTGGCGTCTGGTCCGGGTGAAGCCTTCGAACATTCTAAATAACATCCTCGAAGTGCGAGATGACTAAGAGAAAAGAACTGGCTTCCTAAATGTGTGAAATTCACACGACTGTGGCTTAGTCTGAAGCAGTTCTACCCTCACCAATTCAAACCAATCTTCGGGTTTAATCACTGAGTGAGTGAAGTGGAAGATGTGGCTTTCCGTGCATGATGTGAAAGTATAATCGAACTTTTATGCTTTTTATTTCGTAATGTTTTATCGTTCATTATCCGATTATGAATAAGCGTGTAAATGTCGTTTATTTTTCAAGTGAAATGCTATGTACCCATATTTACACTTAAATATCCTGTAAAAATCATGAATTACATTGGCTGTGACTTCGTAGGACCAAACTGAGTTTTAATTATATGCATAATTTAGACCCTCCCAAATCCTCAACATTTGCCATTAGCGTACGAAATTTTGTTGTTTCCGAACCTTATATATCCTGACCTTAGGATTTTGCAACCAACGTTAAATTTTTAAAATGCTATTATTTGCATCAGTATCGTCTGATTTTTTGTGTTTTTTATAAAAAGAGCGGAAATTCTATTTACTATGAGAGACGGTCAGTTTTGATTACTATTCTCTTCGCTAAAGCTTTTTCAGTCAGTCAATATAAGTCAGCCGACGTTTCGGGTTCCTACTTGTCAATCATTCTCAAAGGTACTCAACCTTTGTCTAGTTACGCTTGCTTTATCTCTTCTGCGTGATAATGGTGGCATAAGCATTTTCATTCCTATGGAGTAATCGAGCAATTCCTATATTCCCGCGAGAAATGTATGCGATAAGCTGTCTAAGTTTGGTTTTGAGAATTGTCTATGATAGGCCCTCGATAATGCCACGCTGTAATTTTTTCTCTTCGTCTTTTCTTATGAAAGAAAGTTATCCGCTCCAGCTTTCTTTTTTATGGATTTGTTTACTTGTTGGTCACGTTAACCTCGCTATTTTTAAGTAGAGTAGCCTTAAGATTGAATGAGAAGTAGGAATCCTGAAATTCAGCTGACTTAAATTTCTTATCCGGTGGCGGGACCGTGTTAAGTTACTGCCACCTAGTGGACAGTAGTTTCACTCAACGTAAGAGGAAACTACAGCGAAACATTTAAGCATCTTACAAAACTCCAGAACAATCCATTTAAATTAACCGTACTCATACATTTGAAGACTGGTGAAGAATGAGGATGCGAATATTCAACCAAAGATATCAAAAAATAAGAAAAAAACGGTATAAAAGTATAGTAAATTCCATGCCGTAATCCAAACCAATTCCTACCATAAACAAGACTGAAGACGCTCGGTTTTGTCCTCTCGGAGGTCTTTGATAAGTACCTTGCACACGACTCTGACCTACCCATCCAGTTCGCCCATTTGGCCTTTCGTGGGTGGAAGAAAGTTGACGAGGGAAAGAGAGATATGATACACCGCCCAAGAGAAAGTTTGAATGCGATTTTTCCCGCTGACCCACGTATATCTGTTGCCTGCAGTGTCGCCGAGGGCGAAGCTTCTTTTCTTACATGGATTTGATCTCGGCCGCTGTGGTATGGCTGGCAGCTCGGTAGGAGTCGTCGCGCTGCTCGGCGCCTTGTACGCAACCCGGTAGACGCGGGAGTCGCGCGTGTTGCCTAACGCCCCCCTCACGCTCTCGATAGACGGCTCTCTTGAAGGCCACTCTCGAGTTACGTCTGGGCGAAGTTTTTAGCGATTCAGCGATCTCGCCGCTGGAGTTGGCAACCTCTTCCTTCCGTCGGGCGAGATCGGTTATCTTTCCAGTGATTTGATCCGATTTTCTCTGCTCTACGACTGTTCATCACCGTGGGAGCACGACAATCGGTCCGTGAACAGCCGCGAGAAACTTCGCATTTCTCTCTCACGTGTGATTGATTGAGCATTCATATATGGCTTAAGTTTATATTTTGAGCCTTAATCATTGTTTTGCTTGTGAAAATTAAATTAGACTGTATTCCGTCTCTCGAACATTTGTTCAACGTACATCAGCTACATACCTCCTCCCTATTAAAATATGCGAAACAGACAATCTGGAGGTTTCTCTCACCTTCGTTCAAAAAATTTACGTTTATTGTGTTCGTGTGTGTGTGTGTTTTAGTTTAAAGTGTCTTTAGTCGTCTTTATGGCAGGGATGTTATGGATTACGGCATGGCATTTAATATTTTTAATTTTCTTATAATTTGATGTAATTTTGTGGTATCATTTGTTCAATTTCTTTTCTTCATTATTTTCCAGTAGTCAAGTATATGTGTTCTGTTTATTCCAATGAATTGTCTCTGGATTTTTTCAAATGCTTCGATATTTCTCTGTAGTTTTTGAGTATGCTGAGTGAGACCACTAATTATATGAGCCTAAAGAAAATATAATATTTTCAAAGAATATGATGGTTGTAAATAATTGTGAAACTTGGTGGAATTATAAACTGTTGAAATTTGAAATATTGTGAAAACCGTGTCATTCGCTCATAATTAAATTTTCTTTCAACCTGAGATTGTTTTGGTAGAGCGTCTTTAGGCATTCGCCTTTTCGCTGCCACTAAGATATACAGCTTCATTTTTATTGTAATTACACCGTTTCAGTTAGTATAATTTACCAGATTTTTTAAAATTTCTTTCGCTAATTTCTTTTTTCGCCTATTCTGCGCGGGTGACTGCCGTGTTGCTGTAGTATTTTTAGACATGTTAAAATCAATGTTGTTATTTGCTAATAGAAAAAAAATAATAGTCATAATGTGTATTTCTTTTGAGGTTTTCCGCCCGTTTCCCCATCCTAATCTTCCGAAGTTAGGAGCAATAAGTCTATTCTTGTAAGTAGATTTATTTTTTTGAAACTAAACGCGATTTTTTGTCTGACGGGGTGCATAGTTCAATAGGTAGCGGTTTGGCCATTTATTTGTTTGAAATTTGGCAATGAACTCTTAAAGATTATTTTCGAAGGTCTTTACGTAAGGGGATGTATAAAAATCTGCAAAACCTCAAGCATTCATTCATTTCATTCTGAATAGGAGTAACATACTCAGGCGAGGTTCGAACCCGCTACCTTAGATTTGGCTGGCGACGACTTTACTCTGTCGTCACTCTTACCGATGAGGGGAGTTAAGAAAATCGTGGAAATTAAAATCGTTACTAGAAGTCAGGGATAAGTCAAGGATATTAGATTATCGTCAGGGTAAAACTCAAAAGGAGCGAATAAAAGGTTAATACCGTGGTTGAACTCGCGATTGCTGTTGTTCGAGTGGCGTGTAGTTATTTTGTGGCCATTCTGATTTGGCGGTATGGGTTTACTACTCGACTATATTTCACAACATGCCTAGCTTCATTTTTCTATAACATCCATAAATACGACTGGTTTTTCATCTAAAGTCTGGAAGATCTAACAAATTTCGAACTGTAAATAGAGGAAGAGTCAATGGAAATGGAAAGTTGGTATGAACCCTTGTGCACAATTTTCTCTGCACGTCCTTCGAAATTCATTCAATTTTCTCACTCAGCCCAGAATTGCTTCCTCGTTTGCGTACAGATCACTTTGGGATGAGCGTTTTATCGGGAAGTTCTCATTTTTTAAATTAATTGTATTTGCTTTCCAAAATTAAGTGAACAAAGGCATTCCATTGTTTGCTGAATGAATCGAAAGAAGATAAACTGTGATTTTACGACCGAGTATACAATTGTGCGTTGACTGTAATTACTTCATTATCTGGTTCGCCTTGAATGTGATGATATGAGTAACTTATGGGATTCCGTTTGTCGTTATTAATCTTGGAGTAGGTACAGTCAGTATTTACGAGACTTTTTTGATGCCTGGTTCGTACCAATTAACCCCAATTATTATCCATGACACGCTTGCCTAACCTTGAACTTCATTTCAGTGGAATATGAATCGTCTCATTGCTTATTAATGTCATTTTATTTAGTTAAGCTCGCTCTTAAAAGCTAAATGTGCCGTGATACATCATTTAGTGTTATTTTGTCGTATTCGTTGTTGTATCGAGTATTGCTGTCATAATTGTAGTTTCAGTTTCCTGTGCAGTGAAAAACAAAAATGATCCTGTTTTAGGGTCTTGTGAATTTTTCTGAATCTTTTTATTTTTTACGAATACTGATTTGATCAAATGCATGGAGTTTTTTTCTACTTCGACTACGTAGCAGTATTATCGATTTTTTCCCGCTGAATATTAGTTTCATGGCGATGAATTGACCCCTACTTACAATCTGGTGAACCTCATAATTTTTAAGGTTCACGAACTACCATTATGTCGGATAAAGATGAATTTTCTTGCTGAGGAATGGGTCATTATGTGACCATACTTCCGCGAAATCCATGGTTTTAGTAGTCGCTTTTAAGATCTGAGAATTTTCGATGATAATCCCGTGTACCATTTTTTCTTTTCAACCTATCACTTCCTTTAAAAAGGTTATGCGCTTCATTTTTCTATTTTTTACCAGATTTTTTTCTTTGGCTTCTTTTGTGGTATAGACATAAAACGTTGGGTATGATTAGTACCCTCTAGCAAAAACCACCCCCATAGTTCTTGTAAGACATGTATATATAATTTATCCTGTTACACATGGGAGGAACGAAGGTAGTTATTTGAAAATTTTATCGTTTTTAGCTATTTTCCATTACCAAGTTAAAATTTTCATTTCCTGGCGTTGATCTAGGGTATGTACTTTTAAATTACCCAACAACTCATGAGTTGTTTGACTTTTGCAGAGTCGTGTGGAATTTTAATTGATATATTTAGTCAGGTTTTACATATTTCGTATCACTTTATAATTTAAGAAATCGCTGACAAAATCCTAAGCCTAATGAAAATCAAAGTTACGAGAAGTCAGGAACATGTTACTAGTATATCGTCGGGAGAAAAACGTCCGATTTATAGCCGTAGTTAAGTTCTGAGAATTTACGATGATAGCCTCTCGTAAGTTCCATTTGTTGCATTTTTTAATTTCTTTATTCTGTCTGTGTTTTCTTAGTTTGTAAGTATAGGTGTTGGGTTGAAATGGCCTTAGATTTACGTGGTGTCACTGTGAAGTGTAGATAGAACCCTGTGTCAATGGATTATATTTTATGCGTCACCCTCTCAAAGCCTGCCTGTGAATACCAATTTTAAACCTGATAGTCATTCCCATCTCATTTGTTGATCAGACGTTAATTTGTTTTGTCCCGATTCTTTCGGTAGATTATGGAGTCGATGTTTCCGCCTGAAAGCAGCTCTCCCTCCACTTCGGAAAAGCATGAAAAAAGGTAGGTGTGTAAGCATAGCAAAGAGGAATTTTAGGTTCACGTGTCCGAGATGCCCTTCTTGTCTGTCCTCTCGTTTCTGTCTGTCCTTTGGTTTCCCGGCGTGTCCGATGCCCTCCCCGGGCCTCCCAATTTTGATGCGGCCTCTTGATAATGATACGCTGCCAAAACGTGTGCCCTCTCTCGAGCACTTGCGTAAGCAGGCAAGACACGGGCTGAATCATCGGCGTTTCATAATCTGCCTCTGTCAAATTGTTTACAGCGAAACATTCGGTTCGCGACGTTCATCGTCCCGTTCTGTCCGTGCTTGTGAAATCGTGCTGATAATACGCTAATTGAGTGGTCTAGAAACTTGTTAATTAGGTTTGATTGACGTTTGAAACCTACGCCGGTATGATTTTAGCGAACTAACATATGGTATTCCTCCATGGTAGAAAGGAAAAAACCCTTCAGTAATTTTCCGAGGATTCTAATTGTGTTTTCAGAATGGCTTTGGGGTGGGCAAAATTGCTAATCTGTGTGCCTTATTTACACGAATAAAATTAAAGAGGAGTTCGAACGTCGGTCTACTAGTAATTTTACTGATAGAAAAGTGAGGAATCACCCAGCCTAATGGATGAGTATCCCTCTTATTTCCCTTTGATATTTAGCCTTCTGATGCTCAACGTGTATATCTTCTATACAGAAAAAATTGTTTCCTGGCTTCGTCTTAGTCTCCACTCGGTGAAAACGCAAGAATATGATTAAGTTTCGCTCTCATGCTCACCACTGCTCATGTGTGCCCACAGCTCTTGGATTCGGAGACCACTGATAGTCAGAACCCACCATTGTGCTTGTGTACCACTTTTCTTTTAATGTCGATCGTAATAGAGTGTTGCAAACAAAGAGCCCTGTATTTTCCGTTTATCGACTTGAAGGCTTCTCTGGAGCTATTCGCAGCGAAAAATCGACGGTCCAATGCTTTCACCGATAAGTTGATGACGTCACGAACTCATGAATTGCATGTCTCTGTTACTCCAGCGTGGGCCTTTTGTGGTTAGTTGTTGTTTACTCTCCTGTGAGCAATTCCTTCATTCAGTAAAATGTTCTTCGTGATTGAGTTATTGAACCAAGCTAGGATGATGTCACCAACTGAGGAAAATTGGGCATTAGCCTTCGCCTTTTTTTATATTTTAAACTTACGAGCAAATGGCTGAATGAGGACATATTCGCCGCAGAATACCTTATCGTTTCCATCTTCCAAATTCTTTGAATGAATTGTAATTTCGGGCTGGAGGGAACGATCCCATTTCTGGCTATTTTAGGGAAATTCCTCAGCGACTTCACTCACTTCTACAGATGTATGGCTGATGTCGTAACACCCACCGCTCTCACAATATACTCCCATTGGGCCGACTTTCGGGCTAGTGTTTGTATGTGGAATTTGGCCTCCAAGAGGCGTTATCGTGTGGGTATTGTAGCGTTTCGTGGACGCTCCGTGGGGCGCCATTCCGAAGGGGAAGGTGGACGGGCCTCACGGGAGGTTTGTTGACCCCATTGAAAGGACTAATAATGCCTTTTCGTCTCTCGGATCTGACACCCAAGCTGAGCATCCGAGATTCTGCGTGAATTGCTCGATTGAAGCGGTCATCGTCTTATCTTAGCAGTGTGTAACAACCATTAAAAATATGTGGATAACCATGGTTTCTTATATGACTGATGATGGAAATTTTTTGCAGGTGTTCCTAGGTGAATTGTTTTTATTAAGAGAAATTTTAGGAAATTATCCTCATGAAAACCCTTGAATGTACTGTCTGAATGCTGGAGAAAGTTTCGAAGGACCGCTGAAATGGACCATTATGTTCTTATCAGGAAATTAAATAAAATTATCTAGTCACCATCGTATTTAGCGGAGAAAGCCGTTTTATTCATGCTCTCTGGGCGCCAAGTGATTTTTTTTCCTTCGCAATTGGTCCATCTGTGACCCTGCTATTTTGCATTCTTGCTTTAGCTCTCGCAAATTTACATTCGAAATTGAATAAAAGAGTACACCTGGAATACATACTACCCTTGCGTTAAGAGCTAAGCATTTTAGAGGAATTTCGTTCGTTTGATATGCGATGAGATGTGGCGAATCACCGTATTGATTAGCCTTAAGGTCGGAGGACTCTTCTAAGGGACTACTCCTATCCTTTATTAGCGTGAATACAAGGATCAAGAACTTTGCTATTTCCACATAATATTTTATTAGCACCGACCATGGTTTCGTTACAGAGTAACATTATCAAGGTGTTACTCTGTAACGAAACCATGGTCGGTGCTAATAAAATATTATGTGGAAATAGCAAAGTTCTTGATCCTTGTATTCGTGCTATTATGGATTTCCACCAAGTTACGCCCTCTACGATTAATTACTTTATTAGCGTATTTATGTTTTCATACATGATTTACCATCGGTAGATGGAACAATAGAAGATATATACAAAAACAAAATTTACTAGCTTTGCCTACAGTTAAATCCCTCATCAGATTGTCGTGATAAAATCTTCCCATCTCCATCCTCAGAAGTGGATTTTTTTACCTTCGTCATCCAGCGTTCCACGTTCCGTTCATCTTTCCTTTTTCCGCTGGTCGGCACGATGTTCTCTCAATCCCAATCGTCGAACCATTCGCGTTACACCCGGAAGTGCGGCGAGGAGTGGGAGGCGCTTTTCATTGGCGGGCGACTCGGTTACGTCACACATTCCATTTCACATCCTCCGTTCGGGGTCAAGGAATGGTGTTTCTTTGAGCAAGTGAATTTTTTCCGAAGAGCGGCGCGGTTGAAATGGGTGGGGGAAGCCACTCTGGGACCTACGGTGGTTTGCCCCCAACGACACCAAATGGAAAAGATGTGCAGCCTAAGATTTTTATGAAAGTGGATATTTTCATCTGTGTGTGACGGGAACTGGGAGAATTTTACTTTTGATTTTTATGCAAAAGTTTCGCTTCTGTTTTTTCTTATCGTCATCATCATCATCATCAGTGGTCAACAACCACAACATTGCCGGTCTCGGTGGCGGCGGGGTAAAACCTCGCCTGGTAAACAAGAGGTCGCGGATTCCAGTCCCGCCTGGGTAGGTTGCCCCTACCCAGGACATGGTTGTTTGTGCACGTTTAAATGTTATCTTGTTGGAAACCCGGACGTAAAAGGCCAATGTGAGCTGTTTTCGGTGGTATGGGAATAAATAAAAAATGAAATAAAGATTGGTTTGACGCACCTCTCCACTCAGGTCTCCTATCAGCTAATCTTTTCACTCTTACGCATTTCCTCCCTTTCACGTCCTTGTTTACCTGTTTCAAATGTTTCATTCGAAATTTCCTTTTCCGTTCTAGCCACCTAATTTTCCCTCGACGATTTTCTTTATCAGGATGTCTCAAGATATGGCCTATAAGGACTCTTTTACTCTTCTTAGGATTTACTCTTTACTTCTTATTTTTTTCTTATACATCTACACATTTCTTCGCCAGCAGCCTCAATAGGCGTGTAGCGGGAGGTGCTAGGACACCAGCCATGTACCTGTGTAAGCCCTAATAATCTTAGTGTTTCGTTTGTAGGGTAATGCGATTACGGCCTATTGCTTATGAAAGCCCTACGTTTGTCCAGTTCAAAACCACTTTATATACCCACCCGTTGAAAAATATCTTACTTTTTTAACGTTTCCGTTGGACCTGGAAATATAGTGATGTTCTAAGATGATATGCTCCTTGTCACTCTGAAAGGTATTTTTTAAATATTTGATCAGACGTCACTATCATCTGTGGTCATCAATACTAAGATTGGCTCCATCAAAGCTTTCCACTCATTGTCAGTTCTCCTAACAGAATCTTCACTCTACGTCAATTTTCACTCACTGAAGCAATAGTTCTCTTTCACATCCTTCGCCATTCTATTAATTTAATATGAGCTCTACGTTTACCGTTTTTGTGGTGAACTTGTCCTTTGATTTTTTTATTCGGCCATATTTTTCGCGATTACTTAGTTCCCTCTTTATATTCGGTTTTAGATCAAGCATTATTAGTAATAGAAGTTGGAAAAAACAACCACAAACATATATTTAAAAAGAAATCTTCGGTATGATTTTTCTAGGGTCACCCGCCTTTGCGGATAGCTTCTTTCCATCAATTCCAAGTGACACAATTTTTATGCTTAATCAATAAAACGTTGGCTGAAGTTAGGTTCTAGGTGGATTCATGGATTCACTTTCGACGACGAGTTAACATGATGATAATATTTTGCATTATTAGTAATCATGAATTGTCTGCCCTAATTTGGTCGTTACTATAGGGTAAAAGAAAAATATTCAATGGGTTTTGTTTAAGCCTTTGACCAATCGGTTCGTATTGATAATAATAATTGTCGTAAAAGATTAGTTTCGAATAAAAGTTATAACCAGGCTAAGTTAATATAAATGCCCCTTTTTTATGTTTTTCGAGCGATAGTTCTGCGAGTGAATATTTTGTGTCGGTTATGTATGGCTGGGAACTCTGTTATATCGCACAGATGGACAGTTGTCATATCGCACCGTCGATCTTTTTCTTTGTACTCTTCTGTGGTGATGCTTGAAAGCGGTTTTATGCCGTTGGAATAGACCTTTTCCGCTTTTTCCACTGAGACCACAGCCATTTGAAGGTTTTAAAGTGGATCATTCCGGGATATCTGCTGTGATTTCGAAATCGGTTGAACGAGTATGTGCTCAATGTGTTTGTATGCAATTGGCCGGCCAGCGGTTTGTTCGTAAGCGGGCTCCGAGAGGCTGATAGTCTGTAAGTGGAAAGTAGTCATGTGTTCGCCCATAGAATTGCTCTCTCGACCGAACCATGTCCTCTCGCATGTCCGTGCGGCGTGAAGAGTCTTGCTGGCACAAGCAGTGGATCAATGTGCATTCTTCATTTCCTGGTGGTCGGTAGGTTTTGAGCGTTTTCGCTAATGTAATTTTTACTCGTTTTAATATTAACAATGTTTCAACCCTAATCATACAGTTTTATTCCCGGTATCAATTAATGGCGAACTTTTCTGACATACCGTATTTCTGGTAGCGGTACAATATCTTCGACTTGCCCCCGATTTTACCGATATTTTGCCGTAGGATTAAAAGCCGAATATGTTAAATTCTCCTCCGAAAATATCCTTCTTAAAGGTCAGAAGTTGTGTCGTATGTCAGATTATCTCTCATGGGGCTTTACATAACAGCGAGAATTCTTTGGATTAAGAATCATTTTCATGATTTTTTGTAGTATCTCGATATATTTGAGAAAGTTTAAAAGAGAGGTCTGTTTTACATTTTTCTGATAAAAATTTCATCTTCTTTAATAATTAAATTGGAATCATTTTTTACTTCTCTACGCTATACCCTGATTGACAATTTACTCCTTAGAGCTACCCACTAAAAACTGAGATACTGTCCTCTTTGTATTCTCTTGATCTATTCCAGCGATTTCCTCACCTCGTTAATGTTGCAACTCCTATAACTCTTATTCCTTTTTATTTCCGTTTTTATTAGTCAATCCTGCCTCCATATTACTGCATACCCGCGGTTAAAACGAATTCAGCCCATTCTCATTATCGGCATGTCCGCCTAATAAAGCTGCCCTGAGTATCAGTCTAGGAGAGCTACCTTCTTTCCTTTACCCCTTACGAAACAATCCCCTTACAATTATAAAATATTCATTCATAACCCTTTGTCTGTGCTCTTCCTGATTTCCTAATTACATTGTCCGTTTTACTGAAATGAGTGCTGCGTTGCGATAGCTCAGTAACTATGGAGTTACGAACCCATTTTTGTGGAAAAAAAATGCTTATAAATGTCTCCCTTATCACCTCCTGAATTATTTCAGGTTCCGCTTGAAACACCCTGTATTGAAGTATTTGTCATTTTAAGGATTAAGGTTCATACCGCACGGTAATGCGAGTTTTCAAACTGTTTTCTTTCGGTTCGTGGCATCGCCGGACTCTGGCGAGCGCTCAGACTCATTTCCAATTCCGCTAGATCGTTGCAGAATGCGTCACTCGCTGGAGGAGGAGGCTCGGGGGGCGGGGGTTCTCTTTTATGAGTTCGTCGCTCGTTGTGCAACGGCCTAGCATCAAACTGGCTCTCCCTGCGTGCGTGCGTTGTCTCGGCGGAATGGCAACGTGGTGTGGCGGGCAGGAAACGGGAAACAATCCCTAGCGACTGATTTAATTGGGAAGCGTGTCTGGAAGTGACTCTCTTGTCCTCGCCATAGCAGCGGCACGCTCTGCTGTCGTGGACCGTGACCACAATGGCACTGTCTTCTTATCTTCTTCAGTTTGCCCCGCCCGCGGTCCATGGGCTCGTGTTTTTGGCATACGAGAGCGTGGAAAAGATTGTGACGGGCCGTAAAATGAGTGGGCTTGATCTACTGGCCGTTGTAGGTAGCCTGTTTTAATTGTTTAGTGGTAAGGGTGGGTATTTTGTCGCTTGGGTCTCGCGTTTCGGCAAAAAGAAAGCATTGGGAAAAGTCTAGTAATGATTTTTGTATAGGGGCGTGGATAGTGTATGGAGGAGCGGATATGAGATTCCGAATCCTCCTCGTTGTTCCTCCTCTACACTTTGAAGGTGAATGGAGTAAATAAGAGTAGACGAAAGTAAATAAACATAATTTTTATAAGTATAATATAATGCCTCATTTAGGACTGAACTCCGTTTCTTGTCCATAAGCCTACAACAAAGTATCTCTTTTTTATTGTAGGAACTAGTGAGAAATGAAGTCTATTTTTAGAGCTTGTGTCCTGTGGCATTTCCACATGATTTAAAAGGTACCAACTGCGTAAATCGGGTGACTAGTAAGTTTACCCGAGACATGCTAAAAATAGCGAATGACAAATGAAGGAATTTATTGCAGTCAAACTAGAATAGAGTTCTCTCATTGAGACCTTAACGTATACCCATATGTGCGTTCCGTATTCCGACGAGGAACCATTAAATATGCGGCACCGAAAAAGACGAAGCGGCTTACTTAGCCTACACTTGTAAGTCACCATCCACGGCTTTTTTTGTATTTTGACAACCTTCAAATTGAGCGCCTGTAGTATGTGTTTCGTAACTTCCAGCGTGTCGAGTATTCATTATGCCTCTGTCTCTACATTCGCTGAGGGGTTCGACAACGGCCCTTTAGCGTACCCTTTGGCCCTCAAAAAACCTAACTAAGTTGCTATCTGTGTAATTTTTTAAAATTAATATTTATTTATAGTCATCACCCTGAAAACAGCACTATTTGGGCTTTATATCATGGGGCGACAATAAATAACAATGTACGATCACAAACATTCACGCTCTGGATAGGGATAGCCTACCCAGGCGGAACTCGAACCCGCGATCTTCAGTTTCCTAGGCGATGACAGTACCCCGACTTCACCGAGGTGGTTGTATTTTCATATATAATATTTTGTTCATCTCAGCTTTTATTTTCACAGTATACTCATTGAAGGAAGTAGGTATTGGTGAATTTCAGTGCGTATTAATGTTTATTTTTGACTTCAGCAGTTGTGTCTACTGCAGAAACCTTGAATATTACAAAAGAGAATCTTCACGTCGGCCTCTTCATGTGTTGTCACCCACCGGGAATTTAAATGGATTTACTAAAGTCGCCACTCGTTTCGCTGACCGACAGATTGATCCGAGTTTCACGGGGGTATAAGGTATAATTAGGGGTGTTAATCGAAATTTATACTCGGGATTATGTTACCTATCAAATTCATTACTTTTCAATATTATTACTCGCAATTACAGACATAATAATGCAAAATATTGGGAAAAAATTGGATCGCAATTCACTCATCACCGTGCCACGGACATGTTTGAAAACCGATTAAAAGGTGACCGAAATAGCAAAAAAAATCAGCCTTCTATGGTATGGAATTTGGCCTCCTCTATGCGGCCCCCTTGGTAGAAAAATAAAGGTGATATTCGCTTTGCTAATTTTTACTTTGTATAATCGTAAGGTAATGAAGATTCTAATTGAATGATTGAATGGCATAGTGATGTATACTTGGGTGGTCGAAGACTAGTTTGTGTTTTTTAAATCGAGGAAGTTATCATTGTATTCTTAAAGTGTTTGAACCTGAAATGTTTCTTACCGTTGTTTCCCTGAAGTTTCATGACGTTCACTTTTCGTGACTTCCTGGTGTTACTTTGGTGGACTTGTCCTCCTTGCTCATTCGCATTCTAATGTGGAAGACGTGGAAGAACGTCGAGAAAGCCGGCCATACTGTTTACTATTCTGTTAATAGAACTCTTCGTCAGACGAGGGTGACAGCGTGCTCCCCTTTTGAATGTCATGCTAAGCTATGTGAAAGCCTTCGGAATCGTGGGCCTGTATTCTCGTCTCCCATAAATTTAGCCGTAGCCTCCGTTTCATGAGTCGAGACACACCTTTCTCCCTGCGCAAGCTTTTTGTACAGGATGGAAATGTAACTATTGAGATGTTGTTCGAGTATGTCAGCTGGCGAAGACCGGAAATGGGCTGCCCTTTTGTGATATTCCCGTGACAATTGGCTGAAGCATGGAATTTTTCCTGTCCAGCGTCACCGTTAATTACTATGATTTTGGCCTCACATCATTATTTCGTCCAACAGTCCCTATCACTCGTATATCATTTTGCTCGCTTTTTTCTCGTTCACCTTTACATGCAATCCTAGGCCATCACAAAAAGCTGCGGCTGTGAAAGCAACTCCTTTGTTTTATCCTCTTAAACCCTCTGTATTTAAAAATATAATAAGCCTTAAGCTGAATCTTCATTATTTTATTACTCTGAGTGACAAATGTACCCTTTAGTGAACGTTCTCAAACCACTCGATTTTTTTTCTTCGTAATATATCTTATAGAATCATTAAATAACGTAAGAATAAAAAACAATCATAAAATTCTGAGTTCGAATGAGTTCTATCTTTCAACAGTTAGGAAGATATTGACTCCATGTTACAGGTATGACTCTAAGCGTGGCTCATTGTATGGTCGACCTTGGCATGTAATGATTTTTACTCTCGCACAGCTAGCAACAATGCAGTACAGGACCTTTTCCAAAATATCACGGCTAGCCTCGGGAATCAGTGATCACGAAGGTTGCATTTCCTATACCGTAACCGCTGCCAACTACAGTGTTTCTTTGGATGTAATGTTACTCATTTCCTTCAGAATAGAATATAATTTTTTCGCGGGTCGAAAAGGAAGTAAGTAGATATGGTAAGCATTATTGTGTTGTAGAATGTGTCCTTCTTTTATCTTTGCTGCGACAAATGTGATGTCCCTCTCCTCTATCTCAATAGATTAAATTTTTATGCCTATAAACTAGCTTAAAAAGGACCAATCTGTACTGCATTCGATTCCTTGCTGACTTTTTATCAGATTCATTTATTCACACGCTTGTTATATTTTATAATTGAAATAGTTGTGCATTATTGGGAAATAGTTCCTTCCTCTGTTAAGACGTGGGTTTTGTTGGCGATTTTCGTTGAACTTTGTCATTGTAATCCAAACACGTTATCTTCTCTTTTTGGAAAATTTTAGTCAAGAACTGTTTCGACGGTTTTTCAGTATTTCAGCAGAATGAGAATTCTCTATCTAGGAAGTTTTTAATGGTTTCGATATGGAAGCTGCATGGGATATGTACGGATTGATCCCGCGTATATCGTTTCAAGGTCTATAATAGAAATCATACATATTTTCTGCTTAAATCTTTGAGTCAACTTTATGAGTCTCGGGATTGAATTCATTTTGTCCTTCAATTTTCGTTGAATAATATTTCATTAGGTTTTCGTGCACTTCCACTACTTGGTTGGTGTGTGTCGGTACATTGATCTATTTTTCGCGGTGAAACAGTTGATGCGTTTTATTTTGCGTAAGTTGCTACGCTTGGATTTGGAGCGTAACAATATTTTCGTACCAACGCAGTTGGGCCAAACAAACGAATTGCAGATGGTGTGCTTTTATCTCTCTCACACTTCAATGCAATTTTAATCGCATGTATGGTGGTCATAAACGTTATGTTTTGATTCAAGTTCGTTCGGTGAAATGGCATCACATGCTTACTCTGTATGAGGAGTAAAGTACTCTTACATGGCCCCTTACTTCTTAGTTACTTAAATGTCGACTGGAATGCGAAATATTCCAAACATTTCGACCGTGTATTCAATAGCAACTTTATGTGATATCAGTATAAATTCATGAAGGAAGAGCAACAAAATGACATGAAAAAGACGTAAAACGAAGAGGTGCTATGAAATTATACGAAAATCACGCGTAGAAAATTTTTCGCTTTTGGATAATAGTTTTAGAAAGATATTTATTTCTCTAGGGTTTATTTCCTCTAAGAACAAAAACGATTTAATGTGCAAACATCAAAGAGTAAATATAATATTAGAATAAATACAAACATAGAATCATGAAATTAACTCAGTTACTCGTTGTGAGCGATAAACCAACTAGAAAATACAACAAAGGAGCGCCATTCTGCAAAGTTCTACAAAAAATATCATGCACAATGTTCCAAGTATTATAATTAGTTCCACCATAGTAACTATAAGTATCATAACAGCCAATCAATTATGTAGCAATTAATCGCAGAGAGAAGAACCAATGAGGAAGAAGCTAAAGGAACTGCTTTAGCTACGGGAATAGTTTTACTTCCTTCTACTCAAACTGTGAAGAAGAGGAAAAATTCTATCTCAGTTTCTCTATGTCTATCTATATAGATGGCTCAAATTTCAACGGATATTCCGAAGAATCTTTCACACGTATTTTGAGAATTTTGTACTTGTCTCCACTATTTCCAGGCATTCTGTCGTGGAAGCATGTAGATGAATCTCGACCAACTTGGTGCGAGGCGGGTGCGTCGGGATACCTCGTCCCCCGACCAAACTTCGGTGAACGATCGGGTAATGGAGTTTGAGTATTGGTGTACTTGTGATTCGCACTCGACTCGGGGGAGTGTGATAAGGGCGTTGTAGTGGGGCACCTCCCTCTCTCTGCTTTTCTCTCCTTTCGGTCGGCCATGTTGGAATCTATTTCCGTCGCCAAAGTCAACGGCAGCGGCGGCGGCCGGGGATGACTCCGGTTAGGCGGTGGGAGTGGCTCGAGAGGGTGGGGGGAGGATTGCCAGACGGACCAGAGGTATGGAGAGGAAGGGGGTGTGGATCTGGGCGTCCATCGGCTCTCGTGGTCGCACCGTGCCTCTTTGTCAAACGAGTCACCTTCGCGGATTAAGCGGATGTGTCTCTCCAGCTCAAACAGATTTTTTGGTGACGTATTCAGGGTTCTTACTATTCTGCTGGGTTCATGGCGGTCAGGAAAGTCATGGGAGTCAGGAAAATAAACAATGGGACTTAATGTCATAGAAATGGTTAGTAAATTTGTTTATCATCAGGAAAAAATATTAATTTTTTTTATTATTGGCTGCCTTGGCGAATAATATTATTTTAAAGATGTCAATTATAACCCTTTCAGACTCAGTGTCCAGTAAATTGGATATTTATTTTCAGCCTTGGCGAATAATTTTATTTTAAAGTTGTCAATTATAACCCTTTCAGACTCAGTGTCCAGTAAATTGGATATTTATTTTCAGCCAACTTCAATGATAATTTTTGGCTACCCCAAGGACCCTATGATGAAGAAATTTTATGTTTATTAGAATTTGGAAAAATATCGGAAAAATTACGTTATTAACCTTTAAATTGATAAATAAACCCTTTAAATACATAAATCCTTATTTTTCAGTAACTAATATAAAAAACATGGGTTCCTCTTTCAAAATTAAGTCAGGTCTGAGAGGGTTTATGAAAAAGGGAAAGTTTTGTATCAATAAATTAGATGTAAATCAGATCACACCTTGACAGTGTTTCGCTGTATCGAAACCATAATCGGTCACTATAAATAACCATTTGGAAATAGCCAAATTTTTATTTCATCTATTCCTGCGATGTTATTTTTAAATTCTTATGGTGAGTATCCTTACCTCGTTTTTCAGTCAGTTTTTCCGTTAGGTAGAACGTAAATTCTCTATTTCTTGAAAAAAGTCTTGAAATCTTCCCCAATTCTTTCAGAAAAGATCATTAAACTACGGTTGCTACATCGAAATTAGCTTGTTTTTGAGTAGTTTGCAATTCAAATAACGTCTGTTGTCTTCGTCTCTTATTGAAGAACCCTGAGCAAGAAAACGCGCAGATTGGATTTTTTCTTGGCTAAGTTTCGCTAGGACAATCTTTTAATACTACCTGACGAATATACACTGACATCGGTCACAAGACTTAGAAAAAGATGCCGAGGAGAATTGGTCGTTTTGCGAAAGGTACTTGGGCTCAAGATACTTTGGGGGCTCTAAGCCAACCAAATTTAATTGCTGCGTTGCAGTGTTAGCTACGAGGCGCTGACGTGGGAATGTGTCGCAACGCATTGCTTCGATTGAATTGAGTGGGACACAATTAGCTGCCGCGGATCGACGTTAAGGAGAAAGTAGGAGTGGTAGTCTCGCAAGTAAATTGGCATTATAAATGTTAGATGAAGCCCTAAATAGAATGGATTTTTGAGTCTTCTTGCGTTAATTGGGAAAGATCAACTATTTCAGCCGTTTAATGTGAGGTTTACACGTATTTATTTAGTTGGCTCTACCGATTAATATCTGGGATCATGATTTTTTCATAAAAAGGCGCTTTTTTGTGTAATTCACTGTATCAGACTTAAGTTTAGGGATGTTTATCACAAAATTATTTCAAGTTGGTAAATACACGCAGTGTTATTTTTCAGGTGGCAATCACATTTCTGTGAATTTTATCATATAGCTTTTGGAATTTGTCTAAAATACTTGTAATTTAGCTCATGAGAATAATGTTGAAACCAACGGAATGCCCGTTGTATGTACCTGAAAATATAACTTGAGGAAAAAATATAGCTAAGTTTTAATGAATACATTGCCGTTGCTAGCTTCTCGAGTCAACGAAACGTCTGAAGTATCTATCCATCATTGGTAACCGTTTGACTATCTTTTTTCCTCCTAGCTTTAGTAAAATTTAGTTGAAAAACAACTCGGAATTTTTCTGGAATTTTTCACTCTAGTAACATGCTTCGCGGTTGGCTAAGGACCGGTTAACTATTGTTATTCCTGTGTGCGAAATATTGACCGGAAGAGCCCTTTTTCTGCTATGACACATTTAATCATGAGTTTATGGGTGCTCGTTTTAGTACGGTTGCAGCAGCTGCATATATTATCGACTTTAACTCTTGTCCATTGATTTCATCAGTCCTTTCATATTCCCGTTGATTACGCCGAGAGATAGTATTGTTGCAATTTAATACTCGTTATTCGTTTTTGTCTATGTTCTGCGCCTTTAGAGATTGAAAAAAGAAACCCTCGTAATTTACGAGTGAAGTTGACTTTTTCACGGGTAATGTATTTAAGTATAATTAAACTCGCTCATCCATATTCATAAATTGCACATTCGTTATATCGTAAATGAGTGGTTCGGGTGAATTATCATATAGGGTTCCATTCCATTCAGTGGCGGTATTAGACGTGCCTCTCTTGTAGATATGTTTGTGGCACTATCACAGATCCGATGTCCGCGGCGAATATTCGTCGGAACATTTCACATCGTTGAACTCATGGTGGTCAAGCCGGTGACCTTTCGGACAATGAGAGCAATCGCCCGTCAATCATCGGATTTTTTCGACGACCTCAAATAAACTTCCTGTCAAATTTCCAGTTTCCCAAAATATCATAAGCACCCGGATCCAGATTCAGCATTTTTTCTCAAAATAATTTGGCGTTAAATCATAAGCCTTTTTATCATACTCGTGGATTTGAAGTGAAGAGATTATTTTGGGCTATAAATAAACGCTATTTCGTCTTCCGTACAGTTTTCCTCCTTGCATCATATCTCCATGCGTCATATTTTTTTGATACCGTAAATTAAAGCCCCGTGGGGGCTAGTATAGTGAGTGCATGTCCTTTAAGTCGCTCTAGTCAATTGGCCTACGTGTTCTTACATCGTTAGGAGATCGTTCGTTCACTAAGGTGGTGTTAATAGAATTTTAGTAACGAAACTGTGCAATAAAGACGAAATCTCTCCTTTCCTAAAATTTACACCTTCTTTCATTGGCTGTAATAATATCTCATTTTTAATTGGTTTGCGTCATAGTGCCTCAACATCGTTTTTATTCCTGCTTAAGGCATCAAGATTCAACTTCGAATGTATCTAGAAATTCCTGAAAAGCTAGCGACGAGTTCGTGTGCAACTTTCCTTTATTGCTCTCTGCAGATAAAAGAAGCTGTTCTTTTCGTCTATTGCCGTCAAGCAAGCAGATTGAGTTCCCATACATTCGCATCGAACTTGGTAGTATCGTCGCTAAGATAGTCAATATCTGCGTGTGTGGGTTTCTCGGAGGTTCCCATGCACTTTTAAATTGATAAGGGAACTTAATCGGCTCGTGTGTGAATGTACTGTTGCTGAAAGTAAATGTCAAGTACTCGTGGCATCGTCCTAAGGTTTATGGCCATTTTCGCAAAATTATTGCCTTTGACAGTTGCTCTCCATTGTGTTCTAAGCCTTAAAATTGTGATCATTGCCCATTATTTTATAGCAGTTACCGTAATAAACCAGCTGGAATTCACTACTGTAAAGACAGAAGTAAAATGATATAATAGTTTGGTAATGAAGAGGCTTCACTTGTTATTTACATTTTTTTTCTTGAAAATATTGCTTGTTTCTTTCCTAATGCATGTTTCACGTTGAGTGACTATGCTGAAAAATAATTGTTTTGGAGCAGTCCAGGCATCTAATGAAAGGAATTATTTTCGCGAGAGGATCATGGAGAAGACAACCAAGGAAAGAAGAATCTGAGGGCATTATCTCTAATGAATTTGTACAAGATCTTTTCCATTACCTTTGGGGATTATATTCTTATAAGTATTGGAAACATCTATCATGTAATAGGGACAAGGCTGCAATGTATATTTCATAAAATGGTCATTACTTCATGAATAAAGCGCTGTATGGCATTGTTAATGTGTAGGATATTTTAGTTACAGAAAATACCAGTGAATCATATAAAAGGTTGTTATAAAATATCAATTAAGACTTAAGTCGAAACGTTTAATGTGCAGTGATTATCTTGGTGACAATATGGTCAACAACAACAGCATCTTGGTGATTAGCTGGGTGACAACAGTGTGAATATGAGGCATAGTTTCAATCATAAGCAAGTTATTTATATCATGCATATCGTATTTGTTTTCACGCCGACATACTTCTGCGTCATAGCGAGGTCTATTTGTGGAGATTTAACTTTGTGTCTTCCGAGTTCCGAAGTGAGGAATTTCATGTTTCTTCGTCGGAGAAGCAAGTAAGTCTGTCCATATTCACTCCTCAGCTATCATACGTGCGTCGGTCTTCTCCCCGGCTCGAAGACGCGACACTGTCGCCTTCACATTCCAACCGCGTGTCGGGCCATGTCCGAGAAGTGTCCTCGACCGGAAAACCTGATCATACGCACGATTGTTTGGAATTAAGCGTCGGGGGGCTATATAAGAACGTATGCTAATGAGTTTTTCTTTCTTTCATTCGTCGACTTCCGCTGTGACTGTATTGAACAGAGCCGCGAGGAATTGGAGGGTATGATTGATACCATGAATGCGTAACCACTCATTAGACGGGTGCTGCCTTAACAAAAACATTTGTCTTTTTGTTGCACTCTTTCTGCTTAGCGAATAATGTCGTCTGTTTAGTGTTCGTACTATCATCAATATTACATTTTTGTGAAATTAAAAAACCCGAAGCAATAATGAGACCTCAAAAATTTGCATTCGCGAAAGTCTACGAGCCCCAGCCTGTTAGGGTTTGATTTCAGGGCGCGGCAGATTCACCTTTCGAGTAAGTGTGGTGGTACGTACGGAAACTTTGCTTTCTCTGTAATTTCCCTCGATCACAGCAGTTCGTGATCATTTGATTTGTTTTATCCTGGATATCGTATACGTTGAGTTGTAACCTTGATTGTGAACATGATGTTCAATAATAATTAATTCATCTTTGCAGATCACCGGGCTTATCTTTTTTTTAACCTATCATACCGTTCATCCATGGTATTTTATTATGATTTCACCTGTGCAGTGGTGTGTATGGAAAGAATTCTTGGTCGAAACCACAAAGATTTTACATTGGAGAATTTGCACCTTATTTAACGACTGCGTTCGAAGTATTTGTTTCCTGACGATTATACCCATCACCAGTAATGTAAGGTCATTGAACTATTGTTTGTTATCATCAGGAAAAAGATAGCTTCCTATTGCCTTAGTATCTCAATCATTTAATTACGCCCTTGCTGTGATTACAATCACTTTCATGCTAGAAGATTGTTTCTTAAGTAATTTCTTTGCGCTAAAAATTTTACACTTGTCTCTGCATCACTTATACGCATTCATATGTCCCATTTGTGGTTCTCCGTTAATATTTCCCGGATTTGGGTCAGAATGGAAGAGCACTATCGCTTAGATTTGAGAAGCTTTCGGAAGTATTTTTAGTTATCAAGTGGGAAGAATATGGCGCCTTGCGTAAAGAACCTTTAAATTCACAAGAGCTGCCGTTAACAAACCGGAAGCGAATACCCAATGGTCGTGGGCGTTGCTGAATGAATGGGAGGCTTAAGAGAAGGGATGACTCCCGCTCTACGAGTGTTCTTTCATGACGGATTATTAATTTAAAACTTGCGCTATCATCTTGAAATTATTAGGGTGCGTGGAGTCCACCCTTGACAACACTAGCCGGCATCTCGAGTTTAAATGTTTTTCCTCGGTGTAAAAAAAATATTTTGTTATATTTGAGATAAGATAAATGTTGAAGCAAGTGTATTCTCTTCACCCTGAAAATTTCGAGACGATCGCGTAAGATTTAAATATCTCAATGTGTGCCGCGGACTCTGGGTGGCCATGATATTAATCCTGTAAGTCCGTTGTAGCATCGTAAATTGGGAACGTAAAGGCATTAGCATTTTTTAATTTAATAAAGTCTTTCATTTTATGCTAATGCCGTGTAATAATGGTTGGAATAATTGAAATGTTCCTGTGTAGCCCAAACAGATTTCAAGAAACCTTGCTGTAGGATATCTGTAGTATGAGCATTATTAGATGCGATGAGTTTTCCCAATACGTGGGACCTCCCACCCCTTGTCCCCTAGCCTGTTTGCCTTTCCTTCCAAAGGTCAAGTGTGACTCGGAGAGGACAGTCGTTGACCACAGCGAATACGCCCTAGCGACTGATCCATTTTTGGAATGCTTTTGAGCGACCTTTTCAAATTGGACGAGCGACTTCCGACCTCTCGTTTGTCCGCGAATGTACTGCGATATGTCGATGTCTATGAAAATTTTACTGTCGTGGGTATAATGAAAGCAGGGCTTATTACTTGAATGTTATGCCGTGGCAGGCTTGAAGGAGTAAGAAAGTAGCTTGGTAGTTGCAATAATGTTTCATTGAATGATAATTGGTCCTATCATTTTGTATTAATCAGAAGAGGTGGCGTTGCCTAATGGATTTCCGTTCTTCTACGTCTGTATAATTTTTTCTTTTAGTAACTAATTTCATGATAACATGATAAAAGTTAAACTGCCAAAATTGCATTGAAATTTTATCAAATTCGCAATGCGCCTATCTAGACACGAAATCATGTACGGTCTCACGATAGGACATAAGCTATTAAACTATTATTATCATTATTCTTTAAGGAGCAATTGAATGCGTGTATCTAATTTTTATTTAATCCGAATGAATAGGTAAATTTTGGTAATATTTTCTATGAATATATTTTGTTCATGCGTTTCTCCAAACCTTATTTAAGGTTGTGTGTTACAATTTTGTTCGAACTTCAGTTGCCGACAACCGTGCTTAAAAGTATGGGGGAATCGATAACAGTAACCTTCAATTGTGAATGCATTGATAAAAAAATAAGACGAGAATTTTGTTGCCTGATTACATGAAAAATTTTCTGGGGCAAAAGTGTCGTAAAATAAAGACGTGCTATCCAACAAGTCCTTATACCACTCGCTTATTAGGCCGCTACGTTTTAACGTGTATTTTTGAACGTGATCGTTTTTCACGTTAAATATAGATTTTCTTCGATCGCCCGGTAGAGCGTTCATAATTTGATTAGAAACTGTGAGAGTTTTTCCTGGTTTTTGTATTTTTTTCGTGGAGCCACATTAAAATCCTCTTAGCTAAATGGACAGGTGGCTTTCATATGGCCCACCTCCTCCTTTCCCATCATTTTTCCCTCTCCAGGGAAGGGCTCTTCATGGTGAGGCCATATTGATTCACGTAGTAGTGCCTTTCCGTATCTTCTCGTGGGGAATATCCAGTCACTGTGAGTCAGATCATGGCGGCATCTGTGGCCATATTTGGGACACCCGTCCCGCTTTATCCCTGGGTGTCAGAGATACATATCGTGTATCTTGGTTCCGATTTTTAATTACAAATCACCAGTCCTGGTGAAAATATGAATTATCTTATCCAGCGAATGCTTCCCTGTTAGTCTTGAGGTGGGATTCGGTATTTCGTCATGATTCATTTTTTTTAATGCCTCCTCGACTGTCTTGCATGCGTGGCTTATAATTTTGAAACTCCTTAATCACTTTATGGATATTTCTACCCATACTGCAACGATAGGTTGGTAGAAATGATTCCGCTCTGACTTGATTCTTTTATGTGAAAGAGAGAAGTACCAAATTAACGAACCCATTCATTTTCTCCTTTTTATTTCTACCACACTGCCTATGTGGTTACCTCGCTTTTTTCAATGTTTCGAAGTCAAGACCTATTAATGTTTTAGCCGGCTTCAAAGAAAACTTTGGTCTCTGAGTACGTCATTTGTGATGACTAACTGCTATTCATTAGTCATTTTATGCTACATTTTTTTGCTCGTATATTATTTCAAAATCGTGTATGTACGTCTCTCGGGAGCAGTAGTACTTTATCATGCATAAAAATGTTACCTGGTGTGGGTCGTATGAGAGCACAATTGAGTTGAGGTGTTTAGGATTGCCGTTGTGATTTTAATGAACTGAGCAAATTCATTAAACGATATTGATGTGGCACTATCATTGAGTTAGTGCCGAGCCTTTCCATTTTCAGATACTTAGCTCAATGATTTGGATGAAGACGTAATCTGAAAGAAATATTTGTGTTCTCTCCAACTCACTTTATTTGCCCATGAATATATATCGCTTCTCCACAAATTCTCGAAATTAAGCTATTGCTCAAACCCGTTTACTGCTTTAGTAACAACAACCTACTTCCCGTTTTTTTCTCTTAAAAGCCGACCCTGTGAGTTCTTGTGGAAAACCTGTGTGGCAACTAGTCTGCCGCGTATTGAATCCAGCATTTACCTTTAAAGGAGGAAATTTGTCTCAAACTGGAAGCTTTTGAGGGAAAGGAATGATGAAGTAGGTTAAACGATTTCTAAGACGTGGGAGTGTTGTCATAATAGATTATTGTGATGGAGAGGAAATATTTATCAAAATCCCCTAAAAATGTTGTAGCATAAGCCGTGAGATAATGTTTTATGTATGTCTAATTTTGGAAACAATATTTTATGTAGGCAAATGTTGTAATTTGATGTAAACTGCGACGTTCTGCTTACTCTTGCCGTGCTGCATTGGTTAATTGCATCCCTTGAATTAGGTCATTTATCTCGGTTACCATGTCTCTTATTCCGTCTCCTTTTCTCGATCTCTCCGTCATAAAAAGAATTTAAACATCTGTACTGTATATCCTCACTCATGAGCGGCGCCTCTTCGTTCGTGTGGAAGCTAAGCATTATTTGAAGTTATTCACTAAGTTTCGTTTTTTTTTAAAGAAGAGTTAACGGTCGCCAGAAATGTTCGAGAAATGGCTACAGAGAATGAAAATATTGCGGTATAATGACAATAGTTAGAAAAATAGGTAGGTAAACAAGTGGTGTAGGTAGAATATGGATGTAAAATGAAGAAAGGCCGAATTTATGGCCGAAACGATTGTAAACTGGAAGAATTCCGGAAGTATATCTGGGAATTATGGATAGATTGGGGATTGATGCCTCTCGGTGAAAGCCTCACGTGGTGGGAACCTTTGATTGATGACCGGGGTCATCTGGTAGGCGACGTCATCATAGTAAGTCGTGATGAAGAAAATTGTTTATTCGTGTGTAATTGAGAAGAGAGTTTTACGGAATTAAAGTTGAAAAGCGAGTTGATGGAAGGATTATGGCATACAAAAGTATTGTAATGTGAATTTCTTCGTTTAAAGAGGATATTGATAAATCGCAGCATAATTCAGAGAGTTGAGATTACTGAAAGTGATTACTGAAAGTCTAAGTTAGCTGGGGAAATTATGAGCTGTCGCTAAGAAAATTTGTTTATAGCAAGTCAATAGAAACGAAGAGTATCGAATATTTTCTTGCACACCTTGGTCGAATCTTTGTAAACATGTAGAAGCTCGGTAGTAACTCCTCATGGAAGTTGGCTCACAAGGCATGCTGTGTGCACCCAATCGATGAAGGTTACTACCGTCCTCGGTGCATCAAGTAATCTGAGCTGAGGTTGGCGAAAATTGTTTTTCAAGTGTGAGGATTGCATATATCTATTTATTTTCTTGTTTTATTTATCTAGTCATTTATTTCCGCATCTCTTACACTCGCATACAACATGTAGATTATCATGAGTAAATCGTCATTAAACTTTCTCTCAGGTCACGCTGTATGCACCCAATAGGAAGTTACTAGTCCCCTAGGTGCCGCAGCTAGTCTGAGCTTAGGCAGACAAAAAATGTACTAGTGGGAGGATCTTTGTAATAAAGCGTATGCATTAATATCTATTTTTTTAATTATTTATCTAGTAATTTATCTCTGCTACCCTCACACTCATGGAAAGTTTTTTTACCTTGACAGGAGGATGATAAACATGTTTTGGGGGTCGTTGGTTTGAATAGGGTGGTTTCCTATTATTTTTTTATTCCCTAAATCGAAAGATTATTACTCGTGAAATGCGCATTTCACGCTTTTAGATTTTTAAATGACGATATCTATTTTTCGCGATTAAATGATAAGTGAAAATTTTCAAGCGCGCGAAAACGCGAAGGCAAAGTATGAATGGTGGGAAAAGCCCGTGTGACGTCAGTCTGGTTCCCGCTGCCGCATTATGAGGTGACCTTGGGGCGAGGCTTTGAGCGCTGATACGACGCAGGCTGCTAGCAGGTAGCAGAGAGTAGCCAGCTAGCAGGTAGCGCTTGGATTAAATAATGATAATTAAATCCTTATCAAACGAAGAAAACTTTCCGACTATAGGCAGTTTTAATAGGTGATTATTAAGAGATGTTTCCCTGAAGTCTGTGCCTCATGCATGCATTGGTAATCTCAGACGATGTAAAACTCCTATCTACTCGTATAGAAACTAGGTCCCTGTGACGTCACGTGGAGTGGCATTGCATGGGCGCCAATATGGGCTTTTTCAAATGAGGATAAAATTGACCATTGCCATTCGTCTTTAACTGGGAGTTCTAAAACCAAATAATTTGTATATTATTAATGCACTAATGGTGGGTAACTAATCGCAATCAATGCCTTTCGTTTTCTTTGATGAAGGAAACTACCCTATTGTAGTTAACGTTTTGTCTTCGGGACTACCGCACATGTACTAGACGAGGATGTAAGCCGCGGGACTGCCGCACGGTCGCCCCTTGGCAGCCGTGCCTCCTCAGCCGCACGCTTAGTTGAACCCTCGATCCCCTTGCGATCACTTCCGCACTCGTGCTCCCGTGACGTAGGCGTCACGTTACTCCACCATCGAATGGGGAGAATGCAGTATCGACCTCCTCCTCTCGAGCTACCGTGGCGAGCGGGTGCTCGCTGCTGCGTGTGTGTGCACACACCAAGTCTCTCGATGAATTTCGAACTAAACGGGCGAATGTAATGAAAGGGTGTAGTGGAAAGGGGAGGAGAGAGAGGCTCCCAGCATGTGCGATACAAAGTTGGGCCGTGGGAGAGAGAAGGGAGATTTTGGGGAGTAGAGGAACGATATTGATTTTCCGGCCAAGTCCTTCCTCATTCACTCTGCCAGCAGTACCACAACCAGCTGCGGGCACCAATGCCGGCACCAAACCCCCCCCCCCCGTACCCCCCGCTCCAGAACATTTTCCTCCCTCCCCCCTCCCCCTCGGGACGTAATCCAGGGGGTGGGTGGGAGGTGTGTGTGCAGGGTTTCAGGGGGGGTGAGGCAAGAGCGGGGTCAGTCCCCCTCAAGGAGGTTGAAATATGCCGGAGAGAGAGAGAGAGCTTTACTCTGATCCCCATGCATGTGGATCGAGAAGGAATAAGAAGGCTCGCTCCTGCTTACGTCAGAGCAATGGAGGAAATGAGACGGGTTCCCGGATGAGGTGCAATTTTATTCCGTAAACTACTTTTCTCGCTTGTTTCGTAATGGGATAAGTTATTTAGACCCCCGCTCTACATACAGTTCGACTTGTGTTTGGTTCGGCGTACGACTTTAACTGATTTTGCGTGCGATTTTAGAAATTCGCCGGCCTCAATGGCGGCGAGGTAAGTCCTCGCGTGTAAAACCGAGGGTCGCGGTTAAAACCGAGTCCCACCTGGTTAGGTTGCCCCTATCCAGGGCATGGATGTTAAATGTTATTGAAACCCCGATGTAAAGGCCAAATACCACTGTTCTCGGTGGTGTGAGAATAAATTAAAAATGAAAATTTTAAATTTCGCCGATTTTCATTATGCATTATATTATTTTTTAGTTACATTACATTATAGTTGACACGATATTTCGTATGCGTTCGCTCTGTCGTGTACATTTAGGTGATTGGCGCTGATCTTTATTACACCGATTCTTCGCCCGTAAATTATTCGGATTGAGCATATGATGGAATTCACTTTTCCATTGGTCCTGCGGAACGGATTGATATCACAAAACCAGGGTCTACCGTATGCATCTGGTGGTGCTTGCGTCTTGGATTTGTAGGTATAAAGATTTATTTGATGGATGGCATATTGGCCTGCTCATTGGCGCCGAAAGCCAATGATGGTTTGGTTTCCTGTCCTGCGGAATTTAATCCCATTGCAAATAAAATGAATTTAGTGGGAGGAGCATCGCACCCGAGTGGGTAGACGCTTTGACTCTACCTTTTAGGCCCCGAGTTGTAATACCGGGTGAATCCTTCTGATACCTCTAAACTACAATCTTTAAAGTGGGAGGCGGCCCAGAGGAAGGCCCTCCTTCCTTGAATGTGTAAAAATTTCACTCCCCTCTGTTTTAGTCTTGGGTGAGGTTTATCGTCACCTTTTCCCACCAACCTTCGGGTTGAATCACCGAGTTATGGCCCGCGCAGTTTCGTAATACATTGTTATGCCATAATTCATGGATAATTAAAACACAGTGTGCCCGATAATAATTGGATTCCGGGGCTGGATTCAAGCTCTAGCCCTTGCGGCAATGTCATCGACCAAAGAGCCACCTTGCGCTTAAGTGGTACCTTGCATCAAACCGATAGGGAAGTTCGCCGTATATTTTTTAAACTCCCAAGTAAAAATATTGACGTCAACTTATCAACTAATTGTAAGTTGCTGCGGAGTAGAAATAAGTAAAGGACGACGTGGTGAAACCTCCATTATAAGATAGGTGTATAAATATCAATTTTCCCAAGTAATTCCTCTTCGTCCAGTACGTATAAATATTTTTCTATGCATAATATTTCCAGTTGAAGCTAGGTCAGAAATACTAGACCCTCCAGAAAAAAATCTAGATGATTACTTCGGCAGTTGTCCGCACAAGTTATTAAAGTAGTGGTAATTGATTTACTCAATCCTTTCCATTGTATTTTCGTAATTAAAATTACCGGAAAACCACTGCCGGACGGAGTGGTTCACTGTTTGGGCGTGACACAAAGTGCCATAAGTGATAAATCAGGTATACAATATCCGATCTTATATCCTGAATTTTATTTTTCTGTCTGGTTCGGGGTAGGAATTCGTTCTTTCCCTATAGTCCAGGAAATGAAGCTCATAAAAGTGAAAAACCTTGCAATTTTTTCAAACTGAAGCGATTTGCACCAAAATTTGGAATTAGACTAATTATACCCCCTACTTCAAAATCTATATTATGCCGAAGGGCGCTTTTTATTTTTTAGGGGTGAAAACTACCCCTAAAAGCTGGAACTTAAAAAATTATTTTTTAAAGCTAAATACGTGTAAAATTTAGTTCAAATCAAAGGTATAATTATTTTTTTATGTTTGGAAAATAATTTTAAGGTGTTTCAACCCATAATAATCAACCCTTATTGGGGGTTAATGTAAAAAAGAATTTTCAAACTGAATCGATTCGCATAAAAATTTGTGTTTATACTAATCATACCTCCTTTAAAAAGTTTTTTCAAACCGAATCGATTTGCATAAATATTTGGGATTAGACTAATCATACCCCGTTCTTCAAAATCTATACTATGCCGAAGGGCGCGTTTAATTTTTTAGGGGTGAAAACTACCCCTAAAAGCTGGAACTTAAAAAATTATACTTTAAATCTAAATACGGGTAAAATTTTGTTTAAATTATTTGTACAATTATTTTTTTTTGTTTGGAAAATAATTTTAAGGCGTTTAAACCCATAATCATCAACCCTTATTGGGGGTTAATGTAAAAAAAATTATTTACCCTAAAAATAAAAATTATTTATCACATTGTATCTTGTTATTCACTTTCTTACTCCTTTCATTTTCACTTTTTTCTCTCATGATTTTAATCACAGCACAGAAAAGGTATAGCAATAGGATAAACAGAACAAACTTCGTAATGGTAACATAAACAAATAAATGAACATTTATGTAGACATTACATGAAACACAATCAAACGGAGACAGTATGGCTTCCAGTCTTCCCACCACATGCATGCTCACAGGTCACTGTGAGCGAGAGCACACATACTCGCATATGTGTATGTATATATACATCTTATGGGTATGTGTGTTTATTTTGTAGAAAATTTGAGTGTATCGTTAGCTTCTAACGTAAAATACACGAAGTATATGCTGATTATGAGGAATATTATGCTCTGAATTGTGGATTTCGAATTTTTCGAAAATAAATTTGATTGGTATTTCAAATATAGTTCCTTTATTTTTTATGATAGAAAGTTCATTTAAATTTTATTTTGTAGGGATTTTACTGACTACAAGGTCATGCGAATTAAATTTTTTTCGAGTCATTAATTTTGAAAGGGGAGGGATTTAAGGGTTTAAATAAGGTGGAGCTCCCTTGGAAATAGAGGTTTTAATTACCAATATCTCACCAAATATTTATTATATAGAAAATTTAAACACACCAAAATATTTGAAAATAAAGGTGCTACAATTTATTACTCTTGCATTTTTTTCATATCTCCAGTTTTTTTGGAGTTATTTTGAAAAAAAGAGCATTTTTAACGAAATTGTAAAAAATGACTTTTCACTTTTTCCTTCAATTTTTTCAAAATTTTGAGTTGTAAATTAAAAAAACTTCTAGAATCAATTAAAAATACTTAAATAAAGATAAATACTGATGGGCATTGATCAATTTTGTCTAGTGTTGTAATAAGGAGTTGTTTTCACTGATTTTTTCGTACAAAAAAGTAGGGACTGGTCTTATTTTTAATCATAACTCGCTCAAATTTCATGATAAAAAATATTTTTTCTCATTATAAGAATGTTTTTAAAAAACACTTTAAAACAGATTAGATAATTTTTCCTCGAAAATTACATTTTTCCCGCTAGTTAGTATTGAATCTTTCAAATTTAGCGTATGACAAACAAAGGATAACCATCAACAAGTTGTAGCTCGGTCCGAATTGGTCATAAAGGAAATATAAAATAATATTTTTATTTAATTTTTTACAAGCTACAGTTTTGTAATTCACAATTTCCTAATAAAATTAATACTTTTCAAGTTATTTGCCTATAATCGATTAAAATCGTTGATTTTTTCGTCAAAAAACTGTTACTTTCAATCGCAAATAACTCAAAAAATATTAATTTTACGCAAAAAATGGAAAGAACATTTTATTCTTAGAATATATTTTTCTATCGATTCCTGTGGTTAAAATATAATTAAAAAATTCCACCCCCGAGATGGGGTGGAAACCACCCCCAGGGTAAAAGCGCCCGTCGGCATGATATAGATTTTGATTCTTGGTATATTCCCTACTTATTATGAAAATTTCAAGAAAATCGATTCAGTTTGAAAAAATTGCAAGCCAAAATGCTTCATTTCCTGGACTACTAGTAATGAAGGGCATTTCTAAATACTATGCAAAATTTCATTAGAGAATTTCCTTTTCATTTGTTTACGACTGGTATCCTAACACCCCACACCACACGTCTATTGAGGCGGCTTGTGGAGTAGTATATTGATGTAGATAACCCGTGCCTCGGCCAAAACCTGGTAAAATTGCTTTGAAAACTAAATAATTAGTTAATTAATTGCCCTTGAATTTCACATCCATGGAGAAATAATTGTATCATTACAGCTCAGTTTACAATTGCATCTCAAAAAATGATTAGCAATCAAAGAATAAAAGTAGGAAAGAAGCCTATCGGAGTAACAAAAGGTTGGCCAGACCAAGATGGCGGCTTTTTGACCACAGGGAGATATCTCCCTGTTCGCCAGCTCCTCCCTGTGTGTGTTTTCAGCCCCCTCAAACCCCCCCCCCCTTTCCCCTCCCCATGTGTCTCTTCTCCCCTTCGCCCAGTCCCTTATTTAACCCGATCGTAGCCCGAGACTCTTCGAATCCTACGTACTTATCGCTCTTTCCACCCCCCTTCAGTCCCTCTCCGCTCCCGCCCACGGGCAAGGCGAGTCGCGCTTGCTTTGCGTCAACGCTTACCCACAATCCTCTCTTCCCCTCTTTCCCCCCATCATCCTCCGGGAGTCCCGGATTGGGTTCTCTCATCCCCGTCCGCCCTTTGCTGCGGGGTGTCCCAGACGTCCCGATTTCCCGGGATCCGTCCCGGAGTCTTTAGATGGTTTCCCCAGTGTCCATAGTATGTTGACGTTCGTTCACGTTCTGTTTGATGGGTTTCGTTGCATAAAGGTGTTGATAGCGTCGTTTGTTGTGAAAAGGAAACTTGTTAGATTTTGGTCTGGTGTTGTGGGCGAACCTTTTGTGAATAAAATTCGAAGATTCAAGCTTGATGTAGTGGAAGTTTTCCATATTGTAATAAACAAAGGGTCTAGCAGGTTAAGATGGTGAAAAGTGCCCCCTGATGTTTCGAAAAATAAAAAAATATACTCAAAGTGCATCCAAAATGATGTGTTTCCCCAAAGTTTCAGGCCTTAACAATGGGTAATAACCCCAAAAAAAATTGAAACACGATGTTTAGTTTTTTAACCATATCTCCAGTTTTTATTTTTGTAAAATCGTTTTTTTGATTTTAAAATGTAAATACAATTACGTTCTACCATCCTATTTTTTTTCAAAATTTTTTGACTGAACACTAAACTTTTGCAAAAATTTGAAATTTTCAAAATTAAATTAAAAAATTTAGGAAACAATAGACACGCCGAAAAAAAAATGTTGTTACCCCTACTTTAAAGTATATTCCCAATTTTTTCAAATTTTTAAAATTGGTGGAAAACGGTCAAAAACACGAATAACTGCTTTGCGCCGATATTCCAGGGGGATATTTGATTTGATTGTTGAGAGCAACTATAAATGGCGCAAAGCAGTTATTCGTGTTTTTGACCGTCGTTGTAATGTTAATGTACATTATCACATCAAACCGTGTTAATGTACATTATCACATCAATTCTGAGACATTCCTTTAATAATAAGTTATCGTTGGTTAAGATTTTCTAACTACGTTGTTAGTTCGCCGTTTACTGCTTTGGATTTTGTGATGAATTTTTGGTGAATGTCACTTCTATATGTTCGTGCTCTAACAACTGATTGTTTTGCAGATTATCTTGTTATTTCTGCCCAGGAGATTTTTAATTGTATATTAGCATTTTTTGCAGTAATTGACCAATTATACAAAACCCCTGGTTCAGAATGATCACTTTTGGTCATGGAGTATTATAATGACCAGTCTTAGTTTTTAACTCTGTTTCATATCTGTGAAAATATTACATTCAGTCTTTTGCTCTTCTTGTGCTTATTTTAGTATTTATGTCTTTAACCACGTGAAAAACTTCATGATATAGCTTACTGGCGGTCGTGCTGGCTCTCGTTTAATACAGTTAGGAATGGCGGGATACTATCATCATCCCCGCTATCGCAATAGCTATTTCCGTTGTTTCCTATTTCCTTCTCATTCAGCATCCCCATATCGCTTATTTCCGGCAGTCCCCTCGCTCTTCGTGTTGCCGTAGAAGTACCCTATCCATAACGCAGTGACGCTTCTTTGGTAATGTTTGGCTATAAGCATCCGAGTAATTTTGGTATATTTTTCTTCGATTCCTTGTCAGAATTACAGTGAAAGAGTGGCTATTCCTTAAAACTTCATAGTGTAAGTCTTTCTCTTATCGAAAAAACAGACTTTTACTGGGTTTTCTAGGAAGCCGCATTCTCTATCATACGATAATGGCTGCAATTTATTGCCTTTTGTAGACATGCAAATCTCTTAATCACGTATTCAAATAATAGTTATTGTGGGAGTTACTTAATTTTTCCTATTAACCGGGGCCGGTGTCGTTGAATCCTAACAGTATTGGATGATATTCATTCACTCTGTATTGCAATCCTAAGGTTAGTACACTGCTGCTCTCCGTTTCTCCTTTTGCCCAAAATATAGTCTAGTTTCTTTGGGCCCTTGATGTTCTTCTGCCCAGTGTCCTTTGTTAGTCCTAAGTACGTTTCTTGTGGCTTTCTTCCAAGGATATCTCTTTCCAGTATATTTATTACGTAATTACATTGCCTCTTCGCTGGGTCCTTCTCTGGTGCATGTAAGGTCCTTTCTTTTCATTTTCTCTTCTTCTGTACACCACTGTATGCTTTTGTCTTCTTGTTTCTCGCCGTATTTTATATTCAGCACCCTGATACCGATGGCTTAGATTTATCCTGTTTTCACGTTCACGGGCGTATGTTACTGATCAACCAGATTTTGTGAATAATCGACCAAATCATGATGAACCATTTTTATTGAGGGATTTTCAATCTTTTGCAATCTTTGCGACATTAGTGGTTTAAAGGAGGATTTAAAAATAATTGTATTTTATATTACTGGAGCGTAGTTTTTAGTCATTCATATTTTCAATTATGCGCGAATTGATGTTTTCGTTTAATCAATTCCTTCCATCCTGATTCACATCACGCACCAACCCGCTCGATCTAAATTCAAGATCCCTGCAATATCTCTCCTATATAATAATATCTCCGCTGCGAGCAGGACGACTAAAAAAAAACTGCACCCCATTGACCTTCGGGTCTCATAAGTTCCGTTTTTTCCATCGGGTCCGGTTGCTGACGTACTCACTTCCATCAGTGATGACTAACTTCCCGGCTGTCCCATCTCAAGAGCGAGTGTGCAGGGGAGGAGGGGGAGGGGCGCGCGGGTAGGCTGGCTGACTGGCTCTTCCCCACCTCAATGCATCAGCGGTGCAGTCCTTTGGCGTTGTCGGGTGGCGTGTATTTTTAGTGGTTTTCTCCTCGAGCGGAGCAGTCGGTGTACGCGTACTACCAACCTGACGGGGGGGGAGAAGTCGGATAGTGGCATAGCAACAGCTTATCGCATCTCTCTCTCTGCGTTCTCTCGTTCACCTCTTCCCTTGGTTGCTGGGGCGAAACTTCGAACCCCCCACCACGTCGCTCCCCTACCGCCCCTCCTCCTCCCTTAGTCCATTCTGCGTTGCATTCCCACACGTGGCGCAGGAAGTCGGGAGGGGAAGGGTACTCGGAAGTGGTGGTGAGCCTCTAGCTGAGCGAGACGAAATTATGACGTAAAATACGGATCGATCACCATTTGACGATTCCTGCTTTGGCAACAGTGCTGGTGAAATATTATCTCGAATGCTTTCTTCCCACTCGTGATGTTTAGTTAATTAGAGTCGTGAAAATGGCGTGAGCATCTTCGTCGACAAACGTGGGGTTTCTAATGGCATGTTTGTTCTACTTGCTTCTTGAGGATGAGTTTTTGTTTGTCCTCCGATGTCCTCTACAGAAATTCTGATACTACGTAGTTGTAGGCCATTCCATACCGATCAATAAAATTGTACTGGGGGCTATCGATATATTGGTATATTTAATTATAATTAATCGTAGAGGGCGTAACTTGGTGGAAATCCATGATAGCACGAATACAAGGGGCAATAGCAAAGTTCTTGACCCTTGTATTCGTGCTATTGGTATATTTGCTGGAATGTAATTCAGCAGCTTTTATATTCTCCACAATCATACCAGCAGTTGCGAAATCTTTCTCCTTTTCGGGTTTTAATTACATTTTTTTGCAGATTTCACGATGAAGTTGGTTTCCTCCACTGTTGGCACTACGTAAAATATCATTTAGATACGCATGGAATAGTTTATTCCACCAATGAATGTTGTCTATTGATCTCGGGCAACTTTCCTCCCGCATTCGCTCTTACTTACGCAGTCGGGAATGCAAGAGCCGGAACGTTATCGGAATGATCCGCGGCCATTTTTGTAGGTGAGGATGTCTGTTTGAACCAATGAAGACATTTCCGAGAGAGAAAGCGTTAATGTGTAACGATTGTGCTCTATTGTTTGAAGTGTTCAAAATAGCTTATTACTCGTCTTCGTTTTACTCGTTAGTTAATCAGTTGAGATGGACTCGATAGTTGATACTAAAATCTCCTATCACATCCACTAGATATAGTATTTTTCATGGGGTAAAATTAACTTATCCTAAGGTGACTCCTTCGTTTAAGAAGGATATTGCTTCCGTCTGTCATAAGTCTGGAGAAGCGGAAGTCCTGTTGCTATCGGCCATTGTCTGCGAGTCTCTTTGGAATCGCTGCTCAAGACGTATCGTGGTGAAAGAGTAAATAATGAAATTTTCTTGATTTCACTGCGGAAATGTGGAAGTATTGATTCGATTGTGACCCGCTTATATTTGATTAGCAGTATACATTTGTTTTTAAGAATGCTTTCACTCTGTAAGTCAATAAATCTATAATGAAATACAGGTGCAGTTTGGAGACTCACCGTTTGTGCGCGTATAACCAGTCTCTTACTGAGCACTAGCTATTTTATTCGTGACTTTCGTAATAAATCCTTGAAATGAGAGAATCGATTTTGCAGCTAAAAGAGTCCTCATAAAGAATCTGACTTGTGAATGATCTATTGCTGTGGGAAGTTAACCAAACGCTGACTACGCATGGATTTTTTAATAATTTGAACGCGGATTAAACTTTGAACATTAGACGGATCTCCTTCGGCATATTCTTCTCTTATAAGTTTAAGTCTACGTGTAAAAATCACTTCCTTACTTCCCTTTATTACAAAGTATTCTTCGAATACAAATGCTTAGGAAAATGGAAAAAAATATTTAGATACCTTTTGGCATAAATCTAGCTTAGTCCTGCATTAAATTATCATTTTAGCATATTTTAATAGCAAATAGAAATATTTTTATGTTTTTATAATATTTTATTATTATATCCATACTCCGAAGAATTGGGATTTCCCGAAATAGGCTATTTCAATAGCCGCAGAATTTCTGTCGCGAAGCGCCGTCAACGATTACGGATGTAGAACCTAAATCGCAGGGGTGGTGTAATTTTTGCTGTTATTAATATTATTTTATGTTACCTCTGGAGTTCGAGGGCAACGGGATTCGCTAAATGCGTGTAATTCTTGTTACGGGAGGGCTGCGGAAGTCCTGCGGCCAACATTATCTGTTTATATGTGTAGCATGCTCTTTAGTATGGAATCCCCTGAAGTCCCAGGCAACGATTATTTATTTACTTAATGCAGTCCAAAAACTGCACAAGGCCAATTAGAAAGGACTCATCATATCGTTTTACTAAAGCGGATTTCCTTTTTGGTGGATGCATAATAACGGAGATTCGGACGATGCTCCAGAGCGCTCTATATCAATAAGTACAATTGTGATTATATAGTCTGTCAGCGCTAACCGAATCCTTCGCGCCTGCACTGTTCAGCGGCGAGGAAGGGAGGAGGTGGCCGTGAAAGGCGGCCGAAGGAGCGCCCCCCTACTCCTGGGGGCGGAGAGGGAAGGGGAAGGCCGCGCGCGCGATCTGTGTGTGTGAGTTTTCACTTCCTTCCTTTCCGTGTTCATGTTGCGTCGTCGTCCTTCGGAGGGGGCGGAGGGGAGGTAGGGTGAGATGGCAAGAGTCTGTGCCTCCGCCGCCGCTTGCGTTGTCTGCGCAGGCGTGTGGAGGGGTTAGAGGGGAAGGAGGGCATCGTGGGAGGGGAGGGAGAACCCCGTGGAGGGAGAGAGTGAAGTGATCTCTCCGCTCCGCCGAGTGTGTATGTCTGTGTGGGGTTCTTGTGTTTGTGTGCGTGGTTTTACGTCTGCCTTTCGCGTGGCCCATTCACGTCGGGGCTGGCCTCGTGACGTAGCGTGTCGTGTCGGCCCCGCCATTGGTCGGTTCGTCGGAGGGGGGGCGTGGTTGCTCCGGGACCGGCTGTGTCGGAAGGAGACGGTTTACCCCCCCTCTACCTTTTACCTCGTTTGGCTGCCTCGTTCCCCTACGGCCGCCGGCGCAGCGTCCTTCAGACCTCACCCCGGCTGTTTCGTTTGGCATACCGAGATACCTCGCCGAGCGAGGAGGACGTGCTGTTGGAGGCTCCCCCGATCCCTTATATGAGGGACGTTAACGACTCTTTTCGGAGCCGTTTTCGTCTCTTTCCCTCCTTCCTCAGTTTATTTGGTGACCTTTTCCTGTATCGATGACGGAGGACCTGGGAGGAAATAAATGTTTTCTTTATTTTTTTGTTTTGTAAACCGATGGATTATTGTCATTTTTGAATGGTTTAGTGGATTGTTTTCGCTTGGTTGTTGCGAGATTTGACTCGAGAAGAGTTCACCAGCAGAGATGCTCGAAATATATAGGGAGCGCGGTGCTTTTGACGCCGCCCGTTCGGATGTGTTGTACCGCCGAGTGTGGCAGTGACTGGAGAGCGCCCCATAGCGTGCGCACGGATGTGCTGTGGAATGTGCGATTGCGATGCTGCTTTGTTCTGATAAGCACGTGACTGGAAGCGTGTGTTGCATGAGTGTGTGTGGGTGTGTTCAGTGCCGGTTTAACTTTGATGGACCGCTCGGATCCGCTGGGGCAGCAGCCGGCTTGGGCCCCGTACTGTGCTTGCTTCTCGGCTCGCCCGCACCGCTTTTCCGAAGCGGGAATCGCGGGTTGCTTGCGGTCGGACCGATTACTCTTATTCTGGCATAAGTTTCAGTATGGCTCGCTCTTTCCGAGTGCGACCTATCTATTTAGCAGTGATAATAGTGGAAGCGTGTAGTGGTAACTTTTTTCGGGTTTTATTTGTGCCCTTTGTTCTCGTTGTTAAGGCTCTGTTTCGTGAACAGGATAATATCAGATCTCGAAAAAGAAGGATTTTGTCGTTTCTCTGAATATCGGTCTTTGGTAGTGATTATGATTTAATTGCAGTGGAAAATGTAGAAATTTTTTTTTTTCGAATTTAGCCTTGAAAATTGAAAGTATTTATTTTAGTGTGGAAATATCACGCTTGAATCGGATTTTATTTTCCCTCAGTATTTGTTACCATTTTAGCCCTGGTATTGAACATCTAGTTTACGATTTCATCACGATTTTGCTTTGGTGTATATTAAGTACTCATTCGAAATGGAGTTGAGAACCCTGAGTAGTTGGATATTTGTGTCGGGTAGACGGTCATGTTTTACTCATTTTTCCGAAACTTCATTAACTTTATTTTCGTCTTTCAGTATTTATGTGATATTTTATTAGTAGCGAGTCGATGTAATTTCGATTGCATTTTCATTCGAAGTGTTAGGCGTGCCAGCGCAGTGCTTTCTCGTCTCAATCTATTTAAATGTCCGTTCGAAAATAGCATGCGCCATGTTTCTTGGCACTCAACTGTGGATTATGTTTGTAAACTGTTAATATCACGGGAATTCTAAAATATCGTTTTTTTGCGTTCTGTCATTTTCGCTTTTATGTAAAGGGCTTAACGTTCCCTGTTCAATTAATGTTTATCAATTGATTTCTCCTGCTACTACTTTCTACTGGCTATATCTTTTATTAATGAAATTCAGATGCCATGTTGTTTCAAATCAGCGCTAGCCCGAATTACCGTCTTAGGCCGAATTAGGCGTCTTAGTTTTTATGTTTTATCTTATTATGTGTAATTGAGAACATCTGTTTCTGGACTCGAGCCTCCAATTTACTTTTATTTCTTTCCTTTTTATAGTGTTGTTTATTTTAGATGAAACTGAAACTCAGCGTTTCTGTAAACTGTTAATCGGCCAATAACTCTCAAGTTATTATGAAGGTAGTCCTTTTCCCTTAATTTTTGCTTTGCTATTATATCTTTGTTTTTTTTTTCTTTTCCGAAATGCATGCGCCTGGAATTTGGGTCAGCATCGTTACGCGCGGCCATTAGGCGGGAAACGAAAACTCCTTCGGAGGAATTGGGTCAACGGCGGTAGAATTCATCCTCCTGTCAAAAGACTTTGACGTCCATTTTGTTGTTGCGTCTGAACCGTTTTCAGTGGTTTCCTTTAGTCTCTCAATATTCCGTTATGTCAGCGTTTGTTTTTGAGAATTTTACAATTTTGTGGGGAGAAAACCTCAAAACTGATACGTGTTTTTCAAGGTGAGAAATTTTATCATTATTCTCCAAGAAAGCCGCGTTTCATGTATTGATGGGGTATAATAGGAAGTGTTGAGTGGAGTTCAACACGCGAAAGATGTGTTTATAATATTCCCGTGTACTTACTCTCACGATCCATCCCTATTCATTGTTGGTCTTCCTACGGTTTGGCGAAACGTTTCTTCGGTTGCGGTTTGCTTGGTTTTTCGTTATTTTATCGAATAATCAGAATGTAAGAATCACCGTGTATCGAAATAATGTTTGTAATTGCCGACCCATGCAGTTGTCGTCAGGCCTTCCCGGAGGGTCTTGCTGCGGCCATATTTTTGCTCCCTCGTGCAACGTCCGTAGGGCTAGAGTCATTGAAATGCATTTCAGTTTCGCAGTTTAGCTTCATTTTGTCTTCGAACCGAAGGAGTCGTTACTAATGCGTCAACAGTGGCTATTTATGCTTGTTCGTTCAAATTTTAGTTTTCATGTCGTGCGTGAAAGGAACCGTGCTGGTTTTATCTCTCGCAGTGAGTCGCACAGCCCGCCTTGCGGACGGATATCTCCGGCCGAGAGTGGAGCTGCTGTGGTCGGCGGCCCCTTATAACGTAGCCCAGAATGAGGCCATTGCGCCCCGCGGGAGCGCCTTCGCGAATTCATCCCCTCATACGTCTTTCTCTCATTCCTTGCGGCTTATAAAAATACTTCTTTGAGGCGGCTCGCATCGTTTTATTTTTCGAGCGCGTAATCTTCGACCCTTTCGCGGCCGTTCTCGTCTCGGTACTGGAACATAGTCGGCGCGCGCATTGGGAACTTGTCGCCGAGGAGGAGAGTGTTTGGCGTTGACAAGGAGGGGGGGCAGCACCAGCTTTCCTTCCCCTCTGCTATCGCCCTCCTGCGGCTAGCGGAGTAGTGTGGCGTCGAGGGGTACATAATCGGGTTTCATTGCCCGGTTGGCGGCGGCGGCGTAGGACAGGTGGGAGAAGGAAAAGGGTCGGCCGAATATCTGAAGTATGTTGTTTTACGCCGTTGCCGCCGCGAGCGCTGTCGGCGCCGCCGTCGGGACCAGCTGGGAAGGGAGCCTGCCACTTTTCCGCCCCCACGCTCGCTCCCCACCCCCTCCATCTCGATCTCTTTCCCCTTTCTCTTTCCTTCGCTCATTTGCCCTCCGCCCCACCACTTGCTCTCCTCCACTTTATATCCCCAATCGGCTCATCGCTTCCAAATTTCCCGCTTCCGCCGTGGCAGCCCGCCGACCTTTATGTACTCGCCGTTTTTAGCAGTCTCCTGATGTACTCTTTCCATATAAATGTGTGGACAATAAAGTTGCCGTAAAACCGTGATCTGACTGCGTTGTCCTATTTTCTCTACTACCAGTTTTACTCTGCTCATAGCTAGATTTGTGAATTATGTCTTTTTGTTCGTTATGTAAGCGAGAGTTTGAATCAATTAAACTTGTGGGGAACAAGTGGGTCAAATGTCATTAGTGCCATAAATCGATCGCCTCAAAAGATAATTCTCGACCGTCGTTCATTGTATCGTCCAGTAAGCTTGAAATAATAGTGTTCGTTTAATATTTTTGAGTTTTGCCGTTAGTCAGCCATATCTCCCGAAAACCATTTCTAGGTCCGATGTAACGATTTGATAGTATCTACAACAAAGTTTTCAAATGTTTTTATCTGACTTGCACTCGTAGATTTTTCCGAAGCGCGTGAAATACTGTGCCAGAAATCATGGAAAGCGATGAAGTTGATTGTTTCTTTGGATTTTTATCCGTTAATGTTCTCTGAAGTCTCGATTCCATGCGAAAATGGAGCTTTGATCATCATTTTGAGGTAGGTGGCAGTGCGAAGCCGAGAGGGAGAAATGTCGTGCCTTGGAATTTTTTAAAGCCAGCCCCGGCCATTTAATGTCGGGAGAGTGTTCGGCTGCCTACGCATTTGCCTCCGGAGTGGGGCGCATGCGCGAGACCATTCCGTGAAAAAGCGGTCATGGAGGAAAGGGGGGAGAGAAGCTAATATGAACCAACTGGGCGGGTATTCAAGTAAATTAGGTTTTAAGATGTCTCCGCTTGAAGCGATAGACCGATTTGCATGGCGTTTATGAGGACATTGCGTTGTATTTTCGTTCGCAGCCACGGGGAATGGCTCCCGGCCCTCTTTAGCGTTACCATTTTGAGCCGATGATGTTACAAGGTCGTACGTATGTACTGAACCACTTCGGGGTCGCCGGACTACACCGCGCCGTCGCTCGCCCTCCCTCCATTTCCGAGAACTGATTTTTTTCACCGCGCATCGCCATGAAATTTCCGTTGTCCGTCGGCTGCGTTGGCCCTCGAAGTCGTATATTGTCAAATTTGTGGTTAATGATGCCGTATTTTTATTTATTTGACAATACAAAATGTACTTTTTGTCGTTATACCAGAGACAGCGGGCTGATATCTTGTTGGAGTGTTTTAAATGGTATTTAAATCTGTTTTGTGTATTCGGCTAGCTGGATTGGTGGCTTTTCCCCCTCCGTCGCTATCAATTTGCAATAATCTTCATATGAAATTTATTTCCTCATTATGTTGGAGTTTATTTTGAGATTTGGGGTATTTTTAAAGGCATGTGAATTTCCCGAGGTTTGTTGGATGAAATTTTTCCTCAGCCGCTCTTACAACTTATTGAAGTCGATTTTAAATCTGTTCCAGCATGACTAAATTCTTGATACAGGAAGCTTCTGAATTATCTATTTTATATATTTGGTTGGCGTTTGCCATTGCATTTCTTTCACTATTAATCGGTTTTATCAGATAACACCTTTAGAACATTATCAGTTGTCTATTTTGCATGATAATTCCAGGTATAATGGCAATGGATGCGAGGATATCGATTGATTTGTTGAGGAGCGTTATAGCTGTCACTATTTTGAGTGTGATCTTTGTGCTACGCTACAGTGGATGCTTAGTGAGACAGCACTTCTGACCTCGCGATGGATCTTATCTCCATGGGTGAAATACGCGTGAAATCATTTGTATCTACCCGCGCGGCTTGATGGAGGAAGAGGCCATTGCTGTGGCAAATGCATGCAGTCAGGAATGCCCCGGGCTCTTGCCCCCGATGCCCCTTTGGCTGCTTCCATGTGCCCCGTAATGGCATCTCCGCGGCCTCTGATGCGGCCTTACGAAGGAGGTGGGGCGAGCTGCGCTGTTGCCATTCTCGTATGTCGTTGCTTAATAGGCAGTTCGGGCCTGCAGGCGCGTAGTTCTCATGCTGCAAACCAGCCTGTGGTCACGAGCTAAAAAGCGAGCCTTGATGATTTGAATATTCAGTCTGGGAAGGAGACAGGACGGTTTGATTAGTTAAATGCCTCATTTAAACAACCCACACCGGTAGAAAACAATGGCAGCTATGCATGTTATGCGGTGTTAAAGGTGTAAAATCAAATGAGTGTTTTTTGCCGTTATTTGGTAGAGCGAAGTAACATTCACGGTTGAACGAAAAATGCAAAAGTGCTGTTCCACACAATTTTAAATCTAACTCTGTATCGATAATGACGCTTTATCCGTTGAAACTAGTCGGCAGTATTAAAAAAATGTGGAACTTCGTATTATGCTTGCTTATGTTATATCGTGAATATCCACTCCGCAGTGAAATACGTTAAATTTAAATTGTAAAAGATACATGACGCCCTAATGAAACCTTTTCATATAAGGGTAATGTTTTATAAATTAATAAGCTGAACCCCTAGAAAGAAATATGAAGAATTGTGACATTATTTATGATCAACTTATGTTATATTATCCTTTAAAATTAACAGGTTGATTGAATCCTCATCGAGCTCCTGCGGTTGTTCCCTATATCTCTTTTTCATACGTTTTTACCGTCTACATTTACCATGCTTCAATTACGGATGGAAATTCCTATGATAAAATGTTGTAATTGCCATCTAAAGTTGATTATTTATCAGTTTATCGCAATGTCTCGAGTATTTTTCTAATCTTAAACGACTGATAAGCGAAGATTATCCCGGTACGGAAGGAATCTTTTTTATGGAGGCTGTTAACTTTCTTATTCGCGTTTCCCATAGTCATTGTGAACGAAAAGTTATGACTATGCTAACTGCTTCACTGGAATTGCTTTCAGCCCACACTCCTTTCATTAGTTTTATTTGCGTTATCACGTTCTTAAGAATCGTAATTTTTATTTGAGTGAATAGGGCATAGTTAAAACATTGTTTAGTACAAATGTGTGGTCCTTCTATATGAGTATGTTTGAAAGGAGACGAATGCTTGTGTTTTGTGTATTTAAGTTGTTTTTTGTTTAGGATTACTTACACAGGTGCTCCTGTCTTCGTTGTTGACTATAGGCGATTTACATGAATTGTGGTATTTGAAGGCCGATGATGCCTTCACATATGGGGAATGAATTACTACGATAATGATGAATAAAAAGTGTGGTTTGTGTTGATTCGTCTTGTTATTTCCCGATTAGATGTCTCTCTAAAAAACTGACTAAAATATCGTTAAAAATAGTCTGTCTGATTTTCTATCAGTTGTTATAAATAAAATGTTTCTGTGGTAACAAAAGTTTTACTGTATGTATGGATGTTTTTGAATGAGGAACTTGCATGGGTCGTAGATTGCTCTAAAAACTATTTTGAATAAGTCAAATGGATACATTAGCTCGCAAAAATACCTTCAGTTTCTCCATTCAACATCAAAAGAAATAAAAAAATTGCATTTAAAATCGAGAAAAATTTCTCTGAGCCGACCACTGCGCGAAGACACCCGAGCGTTGCCGAGGCCTGGCGTGACGTCATAGGTGCCTAAACAACCGTAGGGAGTAGGGAAATACGCTGAGCGCATGGTGTAAAATTTGTTTTGAGGGAGTATTTAGCCGCTCATCATCACTTTATTTTGTTCTGTTATTCTTGGGCAAGTTTTCCTATTGCTATTGTGCCTAGATTATTACTTGGGATATTAATAATGCGGCATCGGGATGATGAAGTACAAGCGTTTCACTTCGTATGTTTTAGTTATCAGAAAAATGGATGATAACGTTTCCACTCGTTCGAATAGTACACCTGAAATTCATCTACATCTACATAATACCACGCAAGCCGCCTAAAAGGCATGTGGCATGTTGTGTTAGGACACCAGCCTTTTTTTAGGACACCAAAATTGATGTCACGACCCTCCAAAATTGATGTCACGACCCTCATGGAATTTGTTAAGAGAAATTATTGCTATTCGCCGGCGGCAAATCGATACGTAAAAGAAACTTGTAATACTGGAGGATAACGATCGTAGGCTGTGCTGTTGATATTAGAGTAAGCTGTGCTGTTGAATTTGGCAACGCCGAATTAGCGGAGAAGGGAGTCCTATCCGTCCTACGGTACGAATTCACAGCAAAACAGTCTGCACACAATCCACATGTGAGATCGCGAATCGGTGCCGCTGCCAACACACACACAAGCTAAAACTTATTTCAATAATATAGGTAAATCCATAAACAATATACTAGCATATACAATAAAAATATAGTGGGAAATATGCAAATACTCTTATCGAAAACTGGAAGTCACTGTCACATTCTTATATTCATCATGTACAACTTACAATAACAGAACTCGTTATGATTAAAACAACTATTTATTCACTGATTTAAACCCTTAAATTATCCCACACAAGTGACTTTTCTCACTACTATTCGTTGAAATAATGGAATAACAAACTTCACACGCAGTTTTTATTTCAATAGCGTGATCGTGAAATGTCATATCTACGGTGAGCAACGGAGATTAGCACGCCACTGACAATTTTACACTACTGTTAGACATGTATCGATAGCGTAATAGCACTTTTTACAATTCACTCACGATGGAACACAGATAACTCTTAGCCGATATTTTTCAACCTTGTCAAACTTTGTGCATTACAACCACAGGCACTGTGATTATTAGCAGTAGCTTAACGGGAGATGTCACGTTGAAAATAACACTATTTTGGCACAAAAATGTTCCTAGATGTCTCCAATCAGCGAGCAAAAGTTGCATTGACTGGAATTCACCCCATAATACAAGCACAGACAATCCTAAACGACGAATTATCCGGTACCTACGAATAAACGGATGAAGTTATTGTATATAAAAGCTAAGCGGACATTAGTAAATATCAAAATCGTTCTAATTACATACTTAAATGAATAATATGCCGTCGATAACATCAACTTACAATTAACGTATCCCCTTCCAACGGCCGTGGCTCAGACTCATAAACGATGTTATATAGGTATCCATTATAAAATATTTGGTTTAACTACTCCTATGCCCTTACTCAGATATTAATATTATAAATAATATAAAATATGAGGGCTTCCGAGCCTCTATCGTCGGATATTATTCTTTAAATAGAAAATAATCAACGCGTCTAACAAACGAAGCTCTCACAACTGCTGGCAACTATTACAAACAATCACAACAATGGCTTCGCGTGATGTTTAGGCACCTTTGACGTCATCGAGGCTTCGTCGGCAGAGGCTTGGGGGGGTGAGGGAGTTTTTCCCGCGCTTTAAAATTCGTTATATTTATCATTAAATATCTCGCGAAGGAAAACTCAGATATACATGCGGTTTTCTTTGTTGTACTCCGAAAATAATTTTCTGTCCGCCTGTGAAATAAAAAAAATTCATGCAAGTTCCCCATTGTGAATAGGAAATTTTTTACTTCTCTGAGTTTTTCAGAAAAAAAATTAAGTTGGGTTTTAATATTTTATATTTTGTATAACTTCGACCAATTACTTTATCGAAACTTAATCATAATTATTAATTTTTCCGTATTTGATTATTTTTTATGGATTCATCGTTTCACCTGTTATTTTGGTCATCGTGTCAACTGTACAGCTTATTAAATTTTTCTACTGTGGAGAGATGTTCATAATTCAGCTACAGTGGTCATATCTTTAGCTCATGCATCAATCAGATATGTGATATAACCATAGTTATGACATTTTTTTAAAAGAAATTGCTCTTCAATGTTTCATTTTGAACGGAATCCGTTATTCGGTGATAGTAAATGTGCGCTTCAATGAGTTTGAATCGGTTTGCGTTATGCAACGTGTATACCATAAACAGCTCCGTATAAAAAATATTTTCCGCTAAAGACGTATTTTGTATTGAAGTTTCACTGAAATAGCCACGAATATTACAAAAGAGGATTTTCAAGTCTGCCTCTAAATGTGTTGTTACCCACCGCGCATTTAAATGGATTTCCAAAAATTGCCACTTGTGTCGCTGAAGGACAAATTGACCCGAGTTACACGGGAAAATAAGGAATGGCGAATATTAACCGAAATTTATGCACATGATGATATGATTTATCAAATTTATAACTTTTCAATGCTATTACTCGCAATAGCAAACATTTTACTGCAAAATATTAGAAAAAAGTGGATCGTATTGCACTCATCACCTCGCCGCGGACAATTTTGAAAACCGATTAAAATGCGAGTGGCAACTGAAATAATTCTTCAATGGGATGGAATTGGGCCTCCTCTATTCAGTCCCCTTGATACTTTGCCTTCATTTTTTTATTTATGTCACGAAGTCTCTCGTCTCCCTGCACAGTGCGAACCATTCTCCCTTCCATCCTGTCGTAGCATTAGTGCTGCGTAGACGGAGGAGGCGAGCCACCAACTCCCGACGCCTTTCCAAGTCCAAAGGGTGTCGAACTCCTCTTTGGTCGGCGCATTAAGTATGGAGCGCGGTGCATTTCCGTCGTCCATTACGTTTTTCACCCATTGTCCGGGGGAGAGGTATTCGTTGTGACTCCCGGCCGAGGCTGCCCGTATTCAGTCGAACGGGAAAGGCTTTCGGGAGGATTAAATCGAAAGTGCGGAGACAAAAGGAGATGTTCGCCCAGCCCCATCTTCCCTCTTTTCCCATCGAAGGGTGCAGTTAGTGGTTCGTGATGGAGTCTAGAGCCGCACGAAACGATATTGTGACGGAAAATAACGGCGAAGCGGATCGATTACCGCTCTCGATCCTCGCTCGGGTATCAGAACAGTCTGCTGTTCGTGGTTTATCGCTTTTGTCCTCTACCTCAGCTCTCCGTCATCGACTTGTATCTTACTTTTGTACTGTGAAATGTGATGTGGCATTTATAACTCTTGTAATAAGCATTAAATCATGTGTTGACATTCATTTCCCAAAATACTCTGTCTCCTTCAATAATTAAATTACCTTCACTTTCTATATTTACTTCGTATAAGTGCATCTGCAAATCATGTTTTGAGTATGTGGTCCAAAAGCTAGCTTCTTGTTACTACGGTTGAATTTTTAATGAAAACTAGACTTAGAGTGTGTGTTTTCTGGAAATTTCTAGTTATTATTTTATTTTTGAATTATAGGGAAATAAAATTGTTTCTTACTTTTCGTTCCCTATGCCTGAATGTATTTACGCTATTTCCTCTCTCATAATATATTATTTTTCATACGTGCAATCAACCAAAGAAATTGGTTTAATCAAATACCTGTTCCGTATATTTTGGTTTACTTAATTTATTCTGTCTTCGATACTTACGGCTACTATAATTTTGAGCTGATGATGCCTTTATCACTTCTCTTTATCCTACGACTGAGCTCCTTTCATCACGTTATAAGCCCTTCCTTTAAAAGATTTCCTCACACGTCTCCCTAATGGAAGTTGATTTATTGGGGTGAATGTGCTGATAATCCCAAATAAGTCGCCGAATAATTATTTCCCCGTATTCAATGCCTGCATTTAAATTTAATCCAATTCGTTTGCTTCCGTTCAATATAGTCTACCAGCTCCGATTGGTTTGCGTGGGAGTCTTTCAAATTCTTTTAATTTTCGATTAACGTCGACTGTTGTCCCTTATAGCATTACTTTTTCATATTGAAATAAATATTTGCAATTTTCCACGATTATCGAATTTGTTATTATCAAGGTTTCGAAGAAAATGTAGTACCTGAAAATGTGGTAACATCGAAACCTAGGCCATAATAAATTTTATAATAGTGGAAAAATGAAAATATTTATTTCGACATGGAAAAATTCCGCTCCATCACGCGTGCACCTCGCATTTCATTAGTTTTTTTTCAATTTTTCCTGAGTCACATCTTCCTTTGACCCATCCCAAAATCAATGCTGTTGACTATGACATTATAACTTTCTGATGTATACATCGACGACATGGAATGGATATGGTTTGCTGGCTGCAATTCGGTTGGGCGGTGGAGCCCCTGTCCCTTGGACGCCACATCCCCAGTAGTAAACTAGGCCAGAGTGAGCGATACAGCACACTCTCTTTGTGGGCACGACGACTTGGTCGTCGTCGGCCTCATCTGGCCAAGATGGCCTCCATCATTCTCTACGGTCTCCTCTTCTGTGTCCTCTTCCCTCCACCTCTATTCTTCCAATTCCAGCCTCTCCATCTCACCCTGCCATACTCCTGTTCCCCACCCCACCCCTCTGTTCCGCCTCCATCGCTGCCCACCTCACCTCCATATGTATATCCCACACCCGTCCCCCGCTCTCCCCCGACCCTCGCCCGCGCCGAGATAATCAATAGTGAATACCAAGGAACTCGGAAACGGGTTGCCTGTGCCACCGTCACAAATCCCCATCCCCCCTACATTTCCCCCCATCCCCCACCCCCCGTCCCGCTATAGACGGACAAGCCCCCCCGCCCCCTCATCACCCTCCTCCACCCCGCATCTTCCCCTCCCCCCTGCAACCCCCTTCCTGCGCCTCCCCCGCCCAACTCCTCTCATGCCGCACCCTATCACGTGACTTGAACCTCTCACTCTTCCCCCCTCCCCCTTTTCGTACCCTGCCCCTCATCTCTCTCTCTCTACGTCTCTCTTCTTCTTCGTATCCTCTTGCCTCTTCCTCCCCCCACCCCTCTTCCCTATGCTCTTCTTTGGTTGTGCATTGAAAAGCTGGAGGCTGGTTTAAAAAATCCTCGCGGAGTCGTGTCGCGGAGTGTGTGGTGTTGGAAGGAAAAATCCGTTTTCGTTTTTGTCGCTTCCTCAATGCTGGAGGTGGGAGGACTCTCTGCTGTCCATGTTGAGGTGTGGCGGTGGTGGTCTTTCAATTTTTTCTTTCCTTCTTTGGTAGGCTGGTGCGATGTCGCCCGCCGCCGTTGGGTTGCGCGGTGAAGATCGTGGGGAGTAGGTGGAGGATGCCTTTTCGCATCAGCAACGTTGCATTTCTAGCAGGGTAGCTGGGATGAAAGTTCTTGTCCCCGAGTGGAAACCATGTTTCAGTCTTGACGATTTTGTTTTGCGGATTGTGAGAATGATCGGCGATTTTACTTTTACTGTCCGCTGTATTTTCGAGGCAAAAGGAGTGTCGATGCCTACTCGTCATTTTCAGGTTCTATTTCTAGGTAATACAGCGTCGGAACTACGTAGTTGCTCCTTAGATAGTCAAGTGGAAAAAATTGTAGAGAATCCTCTACAATACCTTTTCAGTATTCTCCACAGCAAGGTATGTATTCGGAGGGAGGGGTGTATGGTGTGAAGGGCGGCCAAGGTTTTAGAGACTTAGCGCACGTCAAATAACTATGTGAAAATTTGCTATAATGTGGTCTAAGAATCATGGAAGTAGTTCCACGGCTTTGAGCCCCCGTAGTGCGTCCATCGGGTTGCGGATGTTCGGTGGCAGAAAAGAAAAGTCTTATAAAAACCTTAAGGAGAAGATGGAACAATTTACTGGCCACATTAAGAGGCATGATTGCCTGATGAGAACAATCTTATAAGGACAGGTTGTAGGGCGAGGGGCGGCGCCGAATGAGTTAGTGACATTGGACAGGTTCTAAAGAATGTAAAACAGAATAAATACATGTATAACAACGAAAAAAGTTAGCGAATAGGAGAGCGGAATGGAGAGCTGCGTCAAACCAATCTTGGGAGTGTTCACCATTGACGATGATAATAGCAGATACTATTTATGGGTATACCTAACGAATAATATTTTTTAAAGCTCGTCCTGTCCTGTTAAATACGACTTAAGGCCATGGAATTCCGTGTCTTTGTGATACATCCCTTTGATGGGCCATATAAATTAGAACAAAGATTTGCCAGTAGTTGAGAGACCCTGAGGTTCAACGACCGTGAAAAAGTTGCTTGAATTTGTGAAGAGGACCCCAATATCTGAAACAATGAAAGTGCGCCTAATGAGTTTAGATGAAATGATTAATAAAGGTGTCGGGAATGTAAATTAATGCGTGATCTGGGTTGTCCGGCTAAATTTTAATAAAATGGCTTGTGTCTGAAAGGCGGCCCTACAAGTGGGTCTTAATAAACTGTGATATTATATCAGATTACCTCCCTTAATTGGTTTACCTTTAATGACGGAGAGACACGGTGTCTGTTGCAGAGAGATGATATAACTTAAGTTTTTTCCTGGTTGAGTGTGAGACCGCTTCAGAACTGTTATGAATTACCCATACAAGGATATTTTCGATGTAATTCACGATCGAAGTGGGCATTTTTTTCTTCGGGCGTTTTTCGAAAATGGGTCATATCCTCAACCTTCCACCACACGCTGTAATGTGGTTTGACAAGGTTCAGAATTAACATGCTTCTTCGCTCCTTAAGAATTTACATTTTCTCCTTAAGTCTTTAAATATTTTCTGTGTATAATTTAGAACAGTACATAATATTTTTCCGGTTCAAGACCTGATGTCATCCAATCACTGACGATTTGTATGACTCTAAAATCTATATGTATATAAAATTTTATTCCAGTAAATCTTTTGCTGATTGAAATTGCTAATTATTCTCCAGTTTAGTTCTTTTATTCTCGTTGAAATATCATATATGATGAAAGAACACCCATTTACACTTGAAAATATTGTTTTGTTTTTTCTTCAAATTTTCATTGTGAGCGTTGAAGAGGTTCTCGTCGATTTCCTTTTCGTGAAAGTCACCCTCATCGGAAATCAAACCTCTTGACCTCGTGTTTCCATTACCAGTACGCCTCTGAGTATCCTCAAGAAGATTATTTTCCAAGTTGCGCTGCGGGTCATCATTCCTCCCGATTATCAATTCACAAGTACTATCTGATGACGCACGTTGTCTTCAGCGCTGTGCAAAAAACTGGCTAAATTATCATTCTATTCATAACTCCCAAACGGCGGCATCACAAGTTTACGATTGTTTCTTGGAGGTCGTCGTGGAAGTATGGTTGCATATTGTGATATTCCGAGTATTTTTATTTCCATTGCGGAACTGTGTATTCCCAGAGTCTACGATCAGTTTTTTTCCATTGCCTGCCGCTATTTGAGTGGTCTACGCTCTAATTATAGAGCTGAAGTTATGCATTCCAAGAGGATTAGGTAATCTCTTAGTAGGAGCATTTTGTCTTCTTCGTTTTCCCTTCTTGGAATTTTTATCATGGAAATTTTCGAGAGAATCTTTTCACTTTTTCCATGTAACTGTTTCGAAGCTTTTACTTTTAGAATCAATGTGGAATTGGTGTATTTTGAGCACCTCACTACCAAATATTTAATATGCCAAACATTTTGTGCCAAAAATTTCTTTTGTTCCTCATCATTTTAGGGTAAATCTGTGGGACTGGATGTGTAATCGTAGGAGCAGGAATTAGTTAATAGGGTTGGTGACTTCTTGAAGAAGAAAAAAGTTACGGATTCACCACATTTGCTACACATTCCTTTTGAAGTCCAAATGCCTCAATAAGGCGAAGTTTGAAGTCTGAATACTAATTTTAATCGATTTTATTTTAATAAAATCCCCCGTTTAATGCGCTGATTGGATCTGTATGTTCGTCATCATCTACCCTAAGAAAATAAATAATAATGGATTAATATATTAGCGAGTTTGAGAGATAGGCGAAGTCGGAGACGGGATTTTAACTACTTTAAAGTACTCCATTTGAATTCTTTTGAAGGACCTTAAATTTTTATTCATTGAGGCTTAGAGAAAATCGTTGTTGCATGAGCATTGTGTATGCTACGTTTGTATGCCTTGCTTTAAAGATTACTTAATGTTCATATATGAATTATTGTATATTTTTAAACATAACAATGCACCACTCAGTTTAGACCTTAAGCTTGTGATGAAATATATCTTCATCTGATCAGTTATTCGGAATGTGGGCTTGTGACATGTTTTTAAGGCGCTTGCGCTCACATTTTATCATTTTACTTAGCAAGTATAGGTGCGATAAGTAAGTGCGATAGTATAAGTAAGATAGCAAGTATAGGTGAGGTCCTCATCTGTGGGTTTCGTTGCACGCAAGCGAAATGAGATGGGTGGGGGAAATGTTTCATTATTATTGCGAAATGATTTACGATCGATCTACGTGTCCTGAACAGCGGCCACATTTTTTAAGGTCGAAGTCAACTTTTTAAGCCTGAATCACGTAATCATTTCTCGCGAAGTTCAGCGATAAATGCCAATGATATGGATTGGACTGAAAATACTCGTGAAATTAATTCATTTCATTTTGCACATGGGGCAATGATCTGTCCTGCCGTAATGTCTGCGGATGATGATCAATATGTAATTTAGGATCCTACCTGAATGCGTGACTTTTGCATTGGTTACGAAACGTTATAGTCTACGTTGACGAATCTGCATTCATTGCTCGAAAAACATGAGATTATCATTACCACATCGCTGCGAAAGCCTCCGACAGAGGTGAACGTGTGATCTATGCTGTCATTCAGTGCAAATCAGCAAGTATAAAATGTATTGCTGGGAATATATAATAATAATATATATTTATTCCACATTATGGTACATGAAATTATAACAGCTTACTCAAGAATGAGTTTTTACAAGGTGGAATATAGGCACCCCTGTGGTAAGAACCAGTGTTGGGGTTGCCACCTCTTAAATTAACAAGCTGACAGCTGGCTGGTGCGGCCAAAACAAAAGAATATACCATAAGTAATGAGTCAAAGTACGCATTTCTTTAACGTGTGTTCCTTTGAGAATATTATGAAAGATTGAAGCATAAAAATAAATGAAAACAAATGCATTAATTACCATGATACATAGAAATATTCCATACACTGTACAGAAATCAGACTAATAACATACAATGTTAAAATAATGTGCAAAGATAATATTTACTAGTACTCTTCAATATTGTCTATGGAGAACAACCATATTTTCAATTCACGTAAAAACAACGTGAAGGAATTTATAGAGGTGATATGAAATGGTAGGAGGTTAAGCATCTTAGAAGCACAATATAAATAAGACCTTCTATATTTGTGGTAATAACTTAAACTCGCAGGTTTGGATGCGCTATTCCTGGTGGGCTCATTCAATACTTTTTTAAACTATCAGTTGTGATAGAGTTTGTAAAATCGAGACCGGTATTTTTTCGTTTCTCGATCCTTCGCCTGCAAATAGAGGTATTCGCGTCTTGTACTCGACGGCCTAAACCCTTTCGTAGGAAAGTTGATGACATCAGGCCGTGCCGAGCGGTTCTCTGCGTACTTGCTGCTCCTGGGTCTCTAGCGACTCTGCCCCTTAATGAGCGTTTCTCTGCGAACGAGTCAAATCTGATTAGATCTGATTGTGAGTTAATGGCTCCATAGGAACGTCGTGTGATAAGTGAAATGATGGCTTATTTATTATTTATTTAATGCAGTCCAAAGGCAGCACAATTCCAATTAAAAAGGACTCACAATAACAAAGAAAACAATTAACAAATATGTAGTATGAAAAACGTAAACAACAACGAACAAAATTTTATTCAACATTATTAGACAGACGCGATAAATTAAGAGATATGTTTTGCCGAGCTGATAGACATGGGAATTCGTTTCTCCCCCGAGCCATAAAGGACTTTAATAAATGATAGTCGTAATTTCCTTGGAGCATTTCCTTTTTATTTGTGAACGGCTACGGCCTAACACCGACTGTTACACGCCTTTTAGGCGACTAGGGTATTATGTAGATGTAAATGTATTATCAAATAGAAAACATAGAATGGTAAATTCCATAGGGTGGTTGCGAGGAGTAAGAAGAAAATTACATTGGAAACGGTGCGAGATATATGACGGATGAAGAAAAGGATCGAAATATGGAACACATTTTGAATAGGGGTTAATGGAAGAAGTAGTCTGAATGGAGAAAAAAACTTGTAGAGATGAGGGAGGGGGGGAGCGAAACAATGAAATAGCGATAACTTGTTCCATCATTGATAAGCGTACGCTTAGGATCTCTGGGTAATTCGTGAAAAATCGTGTGAATCAGAGCTGAGGTTTGCTCGAGAGAGACACTTGCAAGGCTCTCAGGATCGCGTTGGCCTGAGTAGCAGCAGGACAATGGTTCTTGGTTCCTTGGGAGATCCCTTGCTTGGTAACACCGGGCCCCGGGATCGGCTGTTCCATTTGCTCGTCCTTGGAGGGGCGACTAGTGTGGCGGGTGCCAATGGGGAAAGCGATTTCACGGAGCGGGCGATAACCTGCCATCTTAGCGCCCTCCGCCGGAGTCAGCCTCTGACCCGGAAGAAATGTTAGCGCGAAAAAAATACTCCCTCACTGGAAAAGCTCGAGGAAGAACAAGAAATCACTCACGGAATCATGTCAGTTTTTATACTTCGCAAACATTTGAAAATCATTCTTCTGATTTTATGTGTAAAGAGGTAGTTACACGATGTATTAACACTTACGAGTTAATGTTCATGTAGTCGTGCCTATTCCGTTCCTGCGAAAAAAATCGTTCATATAACAAGACAGTAATTAAGCCTCTATAAACCATAACCAGGTCGGTATCTCCATATTCTTGAAATTCAAAGGTCGCCCTAATGACTATTGTCGGGATTTCCTCTTGGAACGTGTAGAATCGCAAATATTTACTCCATGATATATAGTATAATTATATTTATATATCAGTTTATATTTCATCTTGATTTAATGCTTGAAGTCACGTTGCATTCACTCTGTCCATTGTGAATTTAGCTATGGTTCATATACTGCTATTTATGGGAACCAAAAGGGTTTTTGGTTTATCATTGTTTTGATTTTGCTATACCTACCAAGAAAAAGATCGTTCGCTGTAATATTTTCGGGGTTAGTATTTGGATTGTGCGATTGTTCCCTTCTCGACTGAGTACAGTGCAACTCTGGTAAATTTCGATGGCTTACGTTCTAGAAAATGAAATTGATGAATTTTTATGAAAGGCAAACAATGTTATCTCGCTGTCTAAATTCTCAAGTGATTCGATTGAATTGATTTTTTCTATTAAAATTTTTATAGGCATTTAAAACTAATTTTCAACCACGTTGCTGCGCGTTCTTGAGGCTATTATTAGCGTCAAAGTTCGCAGAATTGAGACATCTTCATTCATAAAAGAGATTTGGCATTTATTATTTTTATATGTGTTATTTTCTCATGCTCCTGCTAAAATAGTCGCGATTGTTATTGAACATCATCCGAGAGGCGGAGGTCTGTTAGGACCGTCTCACTCAAGCGATTGGCATGCTCTCGTTGCCCGGGACGAGGTGAGTTAATCGGGGATGGAATCTGATTGGCCGAGGTCAATCGGGAAGGACAAATTATTTGTATCGACTGATTGATTGATTGATTGAAAAAATGGATGGGGAGCGTTTGGTGAGAGAGGATGTGAATGCGGTGACTCCTGGATCGACTGCTGCTCGTAGGAGGAATCTTCGCCGACACTCACTTCGCGGTGAGGCATCCTTCGAGAGTGTCTCCGAAGGGGCGAGAACGTGTCGGGGGGGGAGGCGGGGGCGGTGGACTGTCGGGGGCGTGCGGGGGGAGGAGGATTTGAGGCAGAGAAGAGGAGGCGAAGTTACACACAGAGAGTGCCTCCGATGTGTGTGTGTCTGTGTCGAGCAGGAGAGGCGTGCGAAATCTCAGAGGTTGGCAGCCCTGCTCGCTCTCCCCCCCCCCCTCCCCACCCACCTCCGCCCTTCTCAATCCTGGCTCCTCTCTTTTACAAAAGGGACAATTTGCACTCGCTCGGTTGGCCCCACTGCCTCGCTCTCTCTCTACCTTCGATCTCGTAACGCAGCTCTTTGCCTCATCCCTCTCTCCCCCCACCCCCCCGTAACCCTTCAACACGTCCTCCCCCTCCCACTCCCCCCTGATTTGCCCCACCTCCCCATCCCACCCACCAATCCCCCCCTCCCTGTCCGGCATTCTCGGTCTCCTTGAGCGGCGTATACGAGTGGCATACCCATCTCCCTCCTCCCTCTTTACCGAGGAGGTTAAAATGTACTGAGAGAGAGAGGTAGAGAGTGAGAGAGGTGCTGCTGCTTCTCCTCCCTTGCATTTGGAACGGGAGCGTGTCGAGAGGCTGTGGGGTCTTCTTTGGGTTGGAAGGCCGCGCCTACTTCCACTTAAACATTTGGTAATGGGTTTAAAGGTTCTCTCCTGAGCTCATCACCACTGTCCGTCATCAGCCCTGAAGTTGGTGGAAGCTGCACCACTATGTTGAGTTAATGTCTCTGATCCCTCTCAGTCCATGTGTACTCCTTACATTCTACCCTCTTTTTGTCCTATCCTTGGTAATCCTCTGTCGCAGAGGGGTGGTGAGCGGCGGTCCTCCGTAGTTTTTGAAATTTTTTAGAAGATGGTGTACTAAGAGGGTCTCCAACAACTTTTTTAATTTACCAGCTCGGCAAAACATTTAAAAAATGAAGAATATCTATAACACACTTACCTACATATCTCAGACCTGAGAAGTATTATTGCTGAACAGGTATTGCACTCCGCCAAGGCCCGCGGAAAATTATGAAGCGCCGCTCCCCCCAAGGCATAGACCTAAATCTGTACTTTCTCTCATTCGCTGTTCTGCGGTAAAAAGTGGTTCATTTCACTCTGAAATGTGGTTTAAGAAAGAATATACTTGCACTTAAAGAAAGATGTTATGAACCCCTGATAAATATGTAAGTAATTTCCTATCTCCAAGTAATTTCCAGCGTTACCCAGATTTTAAGCGAATTAGGTTGGGAGCCGCTGGAGACTCGAAAACTGTGCGCTAGGCTTAGGTTGCTTGAACAATTGAGAATGGATATGTTTAACAGGGACACGGAGTGCATAATATTAGAGCACCACTATATCTCCAGGTCCGACAGAAGCGATAAATTAAGAGAGATATTTTGCCGAACGGAGATATATGTGAATTCATTCCTTTTTCCCTCGAACCATAAGAGACTTAAATAAATGCCAGTTGTAATTTCGTCGGAGCATTTCCTTTTTATGTGCAAATGGCTGGTGCCCTAACACCCCCTGCCACATCTTTTTAGGCGGCTTGTGGGGTAGTATGTAGATGTAGAATATATTTGTGATGGTAGAAATGGAGAAGTTGGAACAGAAGGATTGCTCGTGGATTGGCAGGAAGTGGGCTCATACCAGATTTTCCCCTCGAAAAACCACCCTAACCGGTTCATCAACCTAAGTACTTGTATTAATGAGTGTGGCATGTTGTCAGCAGAGGGAGTCCATTTTATTGCGCTAAAAGTTGGGCAAACCAAGTAATACAGGGTCACGTATAATGTGAATGAATGATTCTGGGTGTTATTCCGAGAGACCGGAAATAAGATCATGTATCAGATTTTCCCTTAAAGAAACATCAATCGTTTGTAACCTTGGTAGATGTTAGTGGTAGTGTTTGGAACTGAGGAAGTCGATTTCGTTGCGAGGAAAGGCAAACCAAAAAGTATAGGAGACGTTGGAAGTGTTTCAACCTGTATGAAACTAAAAAAATGTTTTGCTTGCTTTGGTTTTGGATGGACGATAATCAAGAATATCCATTAGTTTTACCTCTAAAATAAGGCACCCTAACCGGTTGGTGTGTTCATTGTTAGCGGAATTACGTTTTGGGCGAAGGCAGTCTTACTGCAATGCGACAATAGTTGGCAAACCAAGAGGTGTGAAAGGTTAGAATTCTGGAAGAAGTTAAAATATTACCCTTTGTTAAGGGAAGTTAATTAATCTATCAGAATTTCCCCGAAATAAAATCCTTGCTAACGAGTTACAGCCGCAGAATAATTGCAAAGAGGGCATCCAGGGGATCTCTTCACTCGCTGTCATCCACCGCGCATTCAAATGGGTTTATCAAAATCTCCGCTCACGACCTTGACTTAACAGCGATCCAAATTTCACGGGTAATTAAGCGTATATTAGGGCTGTTGAGACGAATCTTACTCTAGAGGGTAAAATCTAACAAATACAAATCCTTCCACTTATTTTCCTTTTGAATAAGAAATGCTGTACTGGAAATATCGATAATAAATAGTTTGCTCCGCGGAAATTTTTGAAAAGCGAGTGAAGTGGCAGCTTCTACGGGAAGGATTGAGGTCTCCTCCATGTATTCTCCTTGTTGTTATCGTATGCGTTAATATGGCAATGTCTTTAGCGGAGGAAGTCAGTGTCGATGAGAGGAAAGATGGGAGGACCAAGATGGCGGAATTTTTGACCACACGAAAATCCTCCTCCTAGATAGCATAGCGCCTCCAGTGTGTATTTCAACCTCGTCGCGCTCTTTACCCCTCCTCCCGCCAACCTCTCTCCCCTCATCCTTCTTTTAGAGTGGTACATCCCGCCCCCCTTCTATTTGCCCCCTCCCTTCCCCCACCCACATTTCCCCTCCTCCCCCCTCCATCTCTCGATTATCTCGTTCCCCTCCTCCCACACCATCTTTCTCCCTATCCGTTTCTCTTCTTTTGTCTCCCTATTCCCTCTCTCTCTTTCTATTTTACTTTCCATCTCCCGCGACCCGACATTCTTTCGTGCCCATCCTCCGACGCCCGGATGATCCCCAAGTGAGGCCATTGGCTAGTGGGCACTGGTCAAGGGAGAGTAGCCGGGTGTTTGTGCATGGTGAGTGCAAGTCCTGCTATAGGGAAGGGCTTTCTCATTTCCCCCCTAGCGGTTCTTGGCCGCTGCAGGTTAATTTTCCTCCGTGAGCTTGCTATTCCTTCTCAAGGTTCGAACTTCAGTGTAGTTAATTCTTTTAAGGAATTATCCGTGGATTTGGCAACTTACGGCAGTTTTATACTAAAAAATAGCAATGAATTTAAATTCAACTCTCAACGAACAATCAGAGGTTTTGGGCATTCTTGGAAAAGTTAATGCTTATTCGAGGCCGCACATAAGGCATTGAAATTAAGTTGAATTGATTCTTAGAACCAGTGATGTCTTTACTGGGATTTACTTATCAATTTTACATTATATTCATGTTATTTCATTCCGAGATGTCTTCTTCAAATCCTTAAGGTAAGAGCACGGATGGCATTAAAATTCACTAAGACATTGTGTCCCAATTATTTTTTGCTCCACCAAAATTCTAAACCAATCAGGACCAGGAGTCGTTATAAGAATTCTATTTGGAATTTACGTACGTATCTGGAATTAAGTGAAATGTAATTATGTATTTAAAAAATGAAATGTACCTTCTCTTTTTTAGAGCTGTCTCTGAAAATTTTAGCGTCGCTGTCCAGTCACAAAATATGCCTCTCTCACTTCCGTATTTCGTGTGTCTGTTCTTTTCAAGTTCCTTTTTCTGCTTGACTATTTTTGACGTTCCTTGCTGTGTGTTGGGGGAAGAGGTTGATCGTGAAGAGAGACTGATGGAAATGGTTTGTGGTCGCTGCAGTGGTCTTTTGTTCCAGTCTAATTTGTGGGTTTTGGAGGAAGGCTTTCTCGATTTCATTTTGTCTGCAATGCCCAACGGTTACTCAAATGGAAAGGAATCGTGGTTCCGACTGCTGCGCTTCCATCCCGCGATCACTTTCTTCCAACTTCTTCCGGTCGTTCCTAGAGATGTCCGTTTAGTCTTGAGGTCATTGCGACCCGGAAACGGGGCTCGAGTCGTTCCAGGACTCCGTAGATCAAGGTGTAAAAGTCGAGAAGTTGGGCGATTAATCTCGAAGTCGAGTCCAGCTTGCGGGTTGGAATACATATTATGATTTGGTTGGAACCGGATTATGATTAGTTACCGTTTATAGTAGCGATTATTAAATACACACTAACTCGTGTGAAACGGCACATCGTCAATACACGGGGAGATTATATTTTAGGGATCGCCTACGGAAAATGATTCTTCCAATTGAAGATATTTTTTACTATCTTCAGGAATACGATAAATGCTACGAAACTAACCATCAAGGATGTGGGGCTCATAAGCATTGCCCTGGGAGGCTATTTTCGTGTTTGCATAAATTTATTTTGTTTAAGTAGTTTTATTTTAATTTTTTTAACTTACCACTTATGGACACAATTATCGCAAATACTCTAGGTTGTGGATCAAAATCCGTTATATTAATTTGGGATCAACTGTGGTCTCATTCGCAGAAAGTAATCGTGAAAGTCCTGTGACAGTTTTAGGGGCGAGTTAGGTTTCCCTAGAATATGTTCAGGGTCTTTAGTATTGAGAATGTGGCAGTTCATAGCGCTCTTTCTCTTACGATATCCTAGAAGGTATTCAACCCACTGTGCGTCTTTTCTAATAACCTCGAACCTAATTAATTCACATCGTTTGCAATTTAGAATCAGAATTGTAAGCCAGTAAATTATGAAGAATCATAATGAAGATTAGAAGAAAAGAAATTATGAAGAATGATAATGAATGAATAAATTATGAAGAATCATGAGGAAGAGGACTTTTGTCTACCATCTGCCTATATTTTACTTAAGCTGTTATTCCGGTGTAAAGATATTTCCTATGTATCGGAAACTGAGCTCTATGTACATTTTTGCTACCTTGAAGTATCGTTCACCGTGTTCGACGACTTAATTATCCATCCCGCCGTTTCCCTTGACTAATATGATGAGAGTTACGGGAATCGTCGCTTGCTGATATATCAACGTTTCATGTTCCGAATACATTATTATTTTTCACAGTAGTCAAGAGTACAGAGTTCTTAGTGACGTACACCCAAGAGGAAATTCTTGGTGAGTAATAAATGTAATGGAGAAGAATTTCCGATCGACATAAACAACATTGTATACAAGCTATCGTCTCAGTCAGCCAGTCATATCGTCACGTGAACGAAGTTTTAGGCGCTGCAATCTTCGTTCCATGCACAGAAGCAGGTGCGAATTATATATGTTTTCCTCTGAGACGAACAATCAATCATATTCGAGGAAATGCATGTTACAAAAGTTTTTTATTCCGAAACCTAATATGAAAACAAGAGGGGTCCTGGCATCGATGACGATATTTCGCTTTCTTCGTCTTCCTCGCGATAATGAATGCATTTCTGAATCGGTTCCCTTATCGGACTGCAAGTGGCGGGTCTCTCCGGCATGCATAATTTCGACCCATTTGTGGCGATATTTTTAGTCTCCGCAGCGTTGCTTGTGGTTTCGCACCGAACGAGTGGAATAGAGGGAGCCTCGTTACTCCCCCAGGGACTCCCTACTCTTTATCCGGGCTGTGAGTTGGCTGGCGCCGTTGAGTCATGCACGATCGATCGATAAAAAATTGAAAATACGGGGAGTGAAATACATACGGACGGTCATAGCTTCCCTCTCGTGGTCGCAGAGCTCGTGGATGTGGAATTTTTTTTTCAGCCGGGAGACTGCGGTGTAGTTTGACCTTTGACCGTATCTCATGGCCTGCCAGGTCATCACTGCACAGGAAGTGGTGGTTGCATACGTTTTCAGCTCTCCTGAATTCTGTGGGGAATTTTCGGAATAAAATCGCTTACTTTCTGTGGAAGGGATTCCTTGCAGAACACTTGAAAATTTTGTTTGATAAATATTTTGGGTTCTGTATTTTCCCAGGAGATCGTGTAGATGACGTTCACCTTCAGAAGACACTTCTGCTTATACACTCTACCCTATTGTATCCAATACAGATTTAAATGATCTGTAAAGTTTTTTAGCCATCGCCTAGTTGTAATTTTAATATCTGTACCGTAAATGTTTTCCCGTATATTTATATGGATTACCTTTTGTCCAATGGTTTTATTTATGGTGCCTGTTATTCATAGCAAAATTTTTTCTGTAATTTTGGAAAATGTGCATTCAACTAGCTAAGCGTAAAATCGAAAGCGTAGTGGGCAATGACGTCCAATAGTAAGTGTGACCTAAAATTTTTCCTGTATAAAGTTTACTGTAAATTTTGCATCGTTAATGTCTACCAAATCCGAGGTTAGCTTTCAAGAGCGGTAACTTATAAGAACGGTGTATCTCCAATTTTTTTAATACCATCTGACAATGAGTCTATAATGAGGCGTTCATCCCATATTTAATCTTCCAAGTAGCGGTATTTATAAGGCAACGGAATTCATTGTAAGCGTTGTTTAAGCACTAAACGAACTGAATGAAATATAGTCAATAGAAAATGCATGTAATAATAAGTTTTAAATAATCGATAACGTTTGAATTTTTAAAATTTTGAAGAGTCATAAATATGTTGCATTACATTTCGTTTTCTTTGATACGTATGTCTAATTTTCTTAGTTCCATTTTTCTTCGTTTCCATGTGAACATATTTTCGTTCACCTTAGTTCAAAATTTACGTTTAAATTTAACATATTTTCGGGTGCATAGGTAGTTTTTTTTAACTCTCGGTTAATATTGTAGTGTAGTGGGCGGATTAAATAACGTTAACTATTTTAAACAGTTGTTTCCTGGGCTATTTGCCATTAAACCATTCCACAGTGACTCTGTAAGTGGTGTTAAATAATTTGAAGAGATACTCTTTAACGTTAATTTAAAGCGCAAGAATTCATGTTCATTAAGGGTTTTCTCAAAAAGCCTGGCGAGGTATTCTCGCGGCATATAGCTAAGAGTTGCAAAGCCATTGCATTTTTAATTCCTTTTACTTTCAGAGAAAGCATTGATTCTCCTGCCTCCCCTACCAAGGCCGTGCTAATGTGAAACAATTCTTTTCAAGATGAGGGAAGGAAATTAATTATTCTTGTCCTCACCCATTGTATCCCTTTTTCTTATTCTACGGTAAAATGAATTCTTTGTTAAATCTTGCTTTTGATCCCAACGTAAGTTTTTTTATCTAACTACGGTAGGTATTTCATCCTCCTGAGTTATTTTTCCGTAATAATATGGTTTTCATTGCTCTTTCACCGTTCTCGGAGCTGAAGAGGACGCGACCATGAGAAAACGCCTCTATACTTTTTTTTTGTAGAGTCGAAAGAAAAATGGAGTGGATTAGGGTAATGGTGCGTTTTTATCAGCCATATCAAATTCCATTTTGAATATTTTGGCGCCTTAAAAATAAAAAAATGTATGAATAAAAGATGTGACTCCCTCGGAATCAAAGAAATAGACATGAACGATGAAATACGAACGATGCCCGTCGTTTGCAGGGTGATCGTGAAAATCGATAAACTAGTTGCTAATACCCAACTTAATAAGGTTTTGGTTATTTTTATAAGAGTTTTAGATTATACTCTTGACACTTAATTTTTTCGATTGCTCTACAAATCAAACGACCGTAGGATATTGGTTTTTTTTTACTTGGGGTGGAAATTTAAAAATATCTCATACAGTCATGAAAGGGTTATTTATCATCAGTAATTCATATTTAGGATACTGTGTCTTCCGACCTATTGCTAGAACTGAGCATTAAATTATGATTGGGAAGGATGATGCTGGTACCGACCTTCCCCCTACTGAGGACCAGGTTTTTTTATTTTTGTGTTTTTTTTAATTCGCTCGCGGGGAAAATATGTTTTTGTTTATCAGTCCATTCTCGAATCAATTTCTCAGATTTATAGATATTTTTTTATAATTACGTAGGAAATGGAGTCATTAATAATTCCTTGTCTCCTTCCGAAATCGTTTAATTTTTTATAGTATTTGAAACATCAAATTTTTATATGGTTTTCTAAGCAGCATTGCTTGTATTCGACCCTATCCCTTCTCAGTCTTCAAGCGAACTGCCCCTAGATGCATTCAGAGCTATGTGTATTTCCGGCCATTTTTGCAATGCAAAAGGATCGAATTACATGTGGAAAAACGCACCTTTTTCCGAGCTTATGAGAACCATGATTAATTTTACGGTAATTAACTCGTCGACGCCCTTTACCCCACTGCTTTTCATCTGCGAGTCCCCCAGCCAAACAGTCGCAGCTACAGTCCGGACGTCTGTCGTGAAATGAGAATTGGACAGCCGTCTGTTTCTCGTGTCAAGCTGCTCCCTCCGTTTCTAATTCTCGCATGAATACAACATCTACTACATCATCATTTAAGCCACATAGAGTCGTTTTCTTGCACGGAGTAGAGCTTTTATCCATCTTGCGCTACACTAAGTTTTGCATTCATTTTTAGTGATATTGGACGTTAAAACGTGCATAAATTTAGCTAGGGGTTGACTCCCGCCAATCATCTCCTATAAATTCAATTATGCGTATGTACCTTACTATATCACACTAGCTGCGTGTATTTCAATTCTATGGTCAGGCCGAAACTTAGTACGCATTCACTTGATGCAGTGTGTCCACTGACCTGGAAAATATGGTACAGTTAGGGACGCATGCTAAAATACTTTGAAAATTCTACTGCTCGTACTGCTGGACAATGTGTGCTATTCACTCGGATGGACTCCCTTACATTACGATGCCTGCTGGACATTCCGATAATACGCAGCATATTTGTTCTTTTAGAAGTAATTAGATCGTTGCCAATCACTGTATTACTGCATTCATTAAGTCCATTTTAATCCGAGTAGAGTGATAAATTTCACTTACCGAGGAGAAATATTTTGTACCTTAGTTTTTATGTTTTTCGTATTAAATTATCAAGCATATATTAATATATCCTATCAGTTATTTATCTGATTAATAATCACTCATGTGAATGAAATCTTGGAGAAGTTAATTTTGAACTGAAAAGCGTGGAAAATCGATGCTAATATATACTGCACTAACATAGCTGCCTAATTAATCTAAGACAGACAAAATTTAACATAAACCGACTCTGTCTTGACTGATGATTGTGTTTTCGCTCGCCGGCTGGCGAATGTCAAATGTTGACTAGAGGAATATAAATTTTTGTTAATAGCTGTGATAATATATTGTGTCTCCGTAAACTTTAGATCGCTTAGCCCGTCAGCGACAGTAGTGGTGACTTGTGTAAACCCATTTCAATGCACTGTGGGCGACAGCACATGTAGAGCCCGATTTGAGGATCCTCTTTCGTAACATTCGTGCCTCCGTTCCTGAATCCATATCGCACTGAGCACGACGATTCTGTGCGCGCGATCGTTCGTCGCCTTTGTTCCCGAAAACCCTCCTTCGCCCTGTGATTCACGTCGGGAACTTGCTACCTGCCACTGCTGCATTGATTTTTTTCTCGGCTAAAAGTAGAATATGCCTTAAAGGGGTTTTACTCCTCTGCTCGTCGGTGGGGGTCGCCGTGCAGGAGCCGACGCCATGGCGGACGGACACTGGCAGTCCTCGCGATGGAGATAGAGAGACGACATTTTCGCTTGCATTCCGGTGATATTTTGCTCCGGCTGCGATCTTATTTATAGCCGCCTGCCTCTTGCTGGCACACTCCGTGGCGAGCAACGAGCGGACGATTGTTTGATTGATGCGTGCCTCCCACCGGTTCGCTCGCCGGCTGGCGAATGTCAAATGTTGACAAGTCTACTCTATGTAAACTCTGATAATTTCATATTGATAGTGTAAGGTTTAAGGGAGCTATCCTTTCCCGGAGAAGACCGGTCGAGCGAAAGATGTGTTCTCTAAGTCGGTTGTGGCAGAAATTAAATTTCGGAAACCTCCGATCTGAGGGACTATACAGGGTGGAGGAAATTTTTCACGAAATCTTAACTCTGCATAGTCGATATCAGTAAGAACCAACATTTCTGATGATTTTTGGGTTGAAAACGCACCATTTTTCAACTAAAGTGACTTTGAGCCAAGCGCTCCGATAGGCCGCGAGTTTGCGCTGTTGCCGGATGGAAGGTTGATTTCGGTGGCTTTGTAATCCGGCCTCGAAAATGGCCACAGCGCGGCGATGAGCGCAGAGCGATTCACAATATTTTTCATCATAGTATTTGCAATTTCAAGGAATAGCTCTGAAACTAGCTACGGCGTAGGGTGGCGGTGGCTAATGGATCAAAAGTACACTACACTCCTGTTCGACCGGTCGTATTAAGTCTTTTTTTCGTGACGTTTTACTCTCTCAAAAGTTACACTAAGTTATCGAAATCGACGGGGTTCATAGAGTACACCTATGTTATCGTTAACACAAAAAGTTTTACTTGTAAATATTCAATATTCTGTTTGTTCTCGACATGTAAATTGTTACCTTAGTCAGCTGTCAATAATAGCTTTCTCTAAAAATTCGAACAAATCATTTGATAAGGTAAATATTTGGCCAGTTATACCCCATGAGGAATTGTCGATCGAGCTGAAGTGATGCGTCCCCATAAGAACTGGATGATTGGTGGGCGATGAAGCAGTTTACCCGGTGTTCTATTCATTTTTTAAATTACCTGGGTTTATAATTCAGAGTAAATAATGCACGTAACTGGGTACCAAATTTATTAATTATTAATAAATATCAAATTAAAATAAAAAGTAATTATTTATTTAAAAACTTAATGTACCAAAATGTTTTGCGACTGCTAAGAGATACTCTAAGAAATACTTAATGGGACAAAACAAAATCAAAAAAATTTCCTCGATAATACCGGTGCTTACCAAAGTAACTTGTCAATAAGCTGTTATGTTTCAACTGTTTAAAATTCGCAGTGTAAGCTAATTGTAAATTAATTAACTGACTTCCTGAACGGTTGCCTCATACCTAGAAAGCAAGGAAAAGGAAGGGGATTAGGTAATCGCGGTGGACACAATCGGCAAGTCGAAATTTTTTTTGCGATCTAAAATTCTTTATAACTATTCAATATATCAGCGTCGTTCTTTGAACTTCATTATTATCAATTTACGTTTAACCTGTGAGGCATTAGGAATTGTTGCCGAGATATCTAGGTTCGTGGTATACTTATCGTAAATGCTTCTTGTCCGCCGAGGATATAATCAGTAATTTTCCTAGGGAATTTAAGGGTAAGTTATTGCATCGTACCCTGGAATTTTGGGCATTAATTTTAAGTGAAATTGCATAAATGAATCTAGCAATAATGTTTTCTCTCATCCTTTATTATTACCATTAATGTATTCTACCCATTAAGGTAGGTTTGCTTGGAGTTTCTAATAAGTATTCTAGCAGCTTCCCCTCTGTTCACGGATTTCCATCTTCAATTCATAGAAGTCCTACTGCCTTTCATTCTATCTAAAAATACTATTCTCTTCCTCTTTTACCCAACATTCTACTCTCTAGCATTGTTTTCAACATCGCCTCCCTGCTAAGTGCTCGCTTCATCCATACCTTCTTTCTCCTCCGTATCTCATCTAGAAGCTGTATCTCCTCACCCATTTACTATTTAAAATCAGTTTGCGGAGTCATTTTAGAACTGAAATTGAGGATGAATCCGTAGAAGTGAGCTCGTATAGAAACGATAGGTGACAATCTGAGAGATTGTAATTCTTCGAAGATGAGTTTCTCTATGTTATGTTAAATAAATCTAGTTTCTCTATGATTTTGCGCCTCAATTACTGAGGTCAAAGGATAATTTCGTGAGTTCCTCGTGCGTTGACCCATTGTCTCCGTCAGGTCATTCGCCCTTTTCACTCGTGTCTAACGCGTTTGCGTACTGCTTGCTGACGCCATATTTTAGTTGTTCACTCTCTATTGTCTGTAGGACATAGGCAGGTTGTGCAGTGCGTATGCCAAATACATGATGTCGTGAATTGTCCTTCTATTTAAGGGATAATTTTATTCACTCTTTACACTCAAGGGTAGTGTAGAGTTGTTACCTCTAGGAGTATACCCCACCCCACCCTCAAATCAAATTTCTGGCTACTTGCCTCCGGACTGCTTATATTAGTTCTGAGAGTGCTTATGTTGCTTATTAATTTAATTGACTGCATTAAGTATAATTAATGCAAAAATATCAGGAAAAATACAAGATTTACTGTCCATTAACCCCGTAAACAGGAACGTGCAATCGGAAGGCATGAAAAGATGGTCAAACCTTAACGTAAAGGAAATAGCTATTGTTAGTGTCAAATAAATGCATGATTGAATCCTAACTTGAAATTTCCGTGTTTTATAATACATAACTGTTAATAATTTCGTTAGTTTAAATTTAAAATCCGTAATGTTGCTATTAGAATATTTTTTGAGTGATTGTGTGACGAAGTTCGCACTTTTCATCTACTTTATGAAGTGACTAACATTCGTTAGTCATATTACTTTTTTTTTTTTAATGCTAGTGAATGACTTATGTTTTTTTTCTTCTTTCAGGTGAGTGTAATCTATGTGGAGTTACTTGTGGTTGAGAATATCATCTGCTGGGGAGGTGATAAAATCTGTGAGTAAAGGAATTTAATTGAGTGGTTTGGAAGCCAAGGGGTACAAGTGATTTTTTTCTCTATAGAGTTTGGTACAGTTAATTGTTAGAAGAAAGACACAAAAATTGGTTGCCAAGGGATACGAGTGAGTCTCAGCTCTGTACTGACATCGAGTGCAAAATCAAATAAATGCACTGTATCAAATATCTAATTCATCTCGTTTGTTTTCTATGCCTAATTTCTTCACCTAACTGTGTATAGAAAAAAGAAATCACTTGTACCCCTTGGCTTTCAAACAACTCAATTACGACTGTGGAAACCCATTAACTTTTCATTTATATACCCATTCGACATTCATTCAAACGCATAACTTTTTATTTAATTAATCATGAAATGACTTTTTAGGATTGAACGACGTTTGAAGATTATCATGCCTCCTTAAACTCTTGTACCCTGATCGCTCCTATAAATTATTAATGTCAATTAAGTCGTCATTTTGTGCATCTGTTGATTGTTACGGAAAAATGACATTGATCGTCGGTAAGCATGGTAACTGGATGTTTCTTTACGCATGATAAATTGTTTTGGAAGTAGTAATTACCCGGGGTTTTAGAATGTTCCCATTATTTTACTTATTCTTGATTGCTATTTAGATAGAGGTATGGAATTGACCGTATCTTCTGGTTTCCTTATCCGTTTCCTTCTATTCGCGGCATCGACCCTGAAACATCTAACTGTCAGCTTTTAACCATTTCGAAGTCAGGACTGTGGCAAAACATGGGCGTCAGTCCTTCTCCCGCACAATCATCACGACAATATGGTGTATGCGTTCGAGCTGAAGCATGCCAATGGGCTATTCGGATATCGTCTCAGACTTTTGAAGAGGGATAATTTTTTCAAATTTATATTTTATTTAAAATGCTCAAATGGGGCCCAAAATAGAATCAGAATAGACGTTTCTCATTAGCAGTCAATTCAAGGACTTGACAATTTACCTCAAAAATCATTTAAATCGCTTAATAGGAGATAACTGAGAGGATAGACCTCTTAGGAGAACCAGTCATTCGATTTTACAGCCAAGATAATTTCGAGAATGAAGGTGAAGGTAAATAAATGGCTCTTAACGACATTACACGATCAGTTATCGCTCCGGGGACATCCGAGTGTCGAATAAAACGATCCCGCGGGGAGTGAGCTTATTCTCTTCCATAAAGCCGTGATGCTTCCCTACAACCTTTTACGAAAAAAGTAAATTTTACATTTAATTTTGACTAAATGTTTCCCACCAACGGAAAGTAATCGTCATCGATATAATCCTCACTAATGTGAATGAGAACCTACCTTAGGCATTGAAGAAAAATTGATGAAAAATTGGCAACACTTTCTCTTTTAGTCTTTTGCACATGAGAACAGCAGTTAATTACTGGTTTTTGTTTTGAAAAATTTCCCCAGCTCAGTCGGCACCCGTTTTTTCATTCTTTTTTTTATGCCTTACCCATCGTTTATGAAACAGCCGAATTTCCCGTGATTTTTATTTAAGGAAATCCTACGTAATTATCGGCTACCAAAGACCGGATGAACCTCTTATTGGAACTTTGACTCCCACGGTATCATCCGCTGAAATATATCAGCGATGAAGGGGAAATAGGGGTACGTCTCTAGACACCCGACCCACTCACAATATGAGGATTCACGCTCGATGAATCCCGAGTAGATATCGCTTCGGGCACATCTCGAGTGTCGAAAAAATCGACGTCGTGTCGTGTGAGTGAGCAAATTGGCAATACTTACCCATAAAATAATTTACACATCAGAAGAGCAGTTAATTGCATTTCTTTAGTTTTTTATGTTAAAAAATTCCCAAACTCATTCGGCACATATTTGTTTTCTTCTTTCGTTTCATTCTTTCTCATCGTTTCTGAAACTGCAGAATCCCGCATGATTTTTACTTGAATCAATCCTTTTGTAATTATCGGGTACCAATGAGTTGATTAAATTCTTATTGTAACAGCATGTCGCACGATATCAGCTACCTAAATAATTCAGAGATGAAAGGGAAATAATAGAATGTCTCCAGATATGCGACCTACTCACAATATGAAGATTCACGCTCGAAGAATCTCGTTCAGATATCACTCCGTGTGTCGTGCAAATCGACCCCCGGGGGGTGCGAGTGAGCATATACGCATTAACGGCGGGGGTGCGGGAGGGATGTTTGCGCTTGTGCCAGATCGTATCGCGGAGGGAATCTTCGGAGGCGGCGGCGAGTGGCATTCACGGGGCTCGAGCCGCTGTGGAGGAAGGCGACAATCGATATTTGGCGAAGAGAGACGTGAGAAGGAAGGGGGGAGGGGTTTAGGGGGATGCGACCACAGACGTGGGGTGCTCTGAGCGGAAGAGCGGGGGACGGACGTGGGAATTGACGCAACTCTGCCCTCATCGGCTGTGGCCGCACCGAGAGAGCAGGCGTTGTAACGTCGAGGCACGGAGATCACAGCATCCGTATGCGGGGATATGAATTTTAGGAGACAACGCAGTCTCTACGCTATCTTTTTCCTACCTTTCCTTTTCAATTTGTAAAAGGTCATTATTATTCAATTCATTAATCGTGTAGCATTGTTTTGGAAAAAAATCGAATCTGAGCTTTTTCCCGGTGAAGAGCATGGATGGAAGCCTCTCGGGTTATCCTGGCCCGGTTGGAAACCCGAGAAGATTTCATAAAAAATTGTATTGAGGTCTAGCTAAGAGCATTCATTTCCAAGATGTCCTGTATTAAATTTCTGGTACGTTTATTATTATTTATTTATGATTATTGTTATTATCATTTATTTTCTTTTGTTAATATTCCTAATATCCACTATTAGTTATTTCAAGTAATTTATAGTTTTCAGTGCAATGATCGGTTCTATGGTTGCTACCCTCATTTATACGGGGACTTATTCTCACAAAATCCAATGAAGGTGATATAACAAGAAGGTCCTATGTTTTGAATTATTGAATCATTGAATACAATTACGTATGAAGTTACACTCCAAATCATTAGATCCGGACTTTGAACTCCTTCGTATCTTCGTACCCGGGGAATTTTCGGCTAGCATGCGGTGCACAGGAAACAATTCGCGAGAGAATTTGTGTGGGCAATGGCACTCTATGGTTCAGAAGATTGGGCTATCGGAAAAAGGGATCGGAAAAGACTCAGAAGCCTTCGAGACTTGGTGCTGGAGTATGATGCTAAAGATATCTAATGAGAAAGAATTTAGATGATCAGAAATCGGGAGATAGATCAGAATTGAGGAGGAATATAGAAGAATAGGCGAAGGAAGGACACTATGGGTCACTGTGCGATGAAGAGACCATGTTAGATTGGCCACGTGGTGAGAGACAGCAGTTACGTGGGAAACAAAATGGAAGGAAAAATTGATGGAAAAGTCCCAGGAGGAAGAGCAAGGAACGAGTAACTAGTACATCTACATAATACCCCGCAAGCCGCCTAAAAGGCGTGTGGCAGGGGGTGTTAGGACACAAGCCGTTTACTCATGAAAAATGAAGTGCTCTAACGAAGTTGGGACTAGCGTTTATTAAAGTCCTTTATAGTTCGGGGGAAAAACGAATTCCCATATCTATCCGTTCGGCAAAACATCTCTCTTAATTTGTCGCCTCTATCGGACCTGGAAATGTAGTGTGGCTCTAATATTATGTTCTCTGTGTCGCTCTTAAAGATATCCATTCTCAATTCTTCAAGCAAACAGCCTATCGCGCAGCCTCTGAGTCTCCTGCGGCTCCCAGCCTGATTCGCTTAACATCTGAGTAACGCTGTCTGTACGCCCGTAGCGGTTTTTGACGGACCTCGAAGCCTTCCTTTGTATTTTATTCAGTTCGCGGATTAAGTCTTTATGCACCGAATCCCATAGAGTAGTACAGAATGATAGTACGGTTCGGGAAGGGTACGAGGAAGAAGCCTGTAGGAGATAAAACAACTAGCTTGGAATACGGAGAAATGAAGGGCTGAAATGTACCAGTATTAGGATTGCAATACTATGTATGTGTGAATACATATGCGGTGCGTGGCGTTTTTTTTCCAGCCTTTATATCAACTCTCCAACCTGTCTGTTTGTCTGTTTGTTTGTCTGGTACAAATCTTGTAACTCAAATTTGACTCACTTCCTGTGAAGCAAAAACGCTGAAATTTTGCACACTTCTTCATTTCCGATGACAATACATGAAAATATAACTTTTTCTCTCCAACCCCCCTTTAACCACCCCCCAGTCAACTTATAGCCCCCCAAAACATGTTTTTGATCTAAGAAGTTCCAAATGGTCGATTTTCGTGTTTTGCGACCACAGTAAAAGTTATCCACTTTAGGCATATCCACATAGTAGGCATTTAAAAGCATAGGGGTGGCATTTTGAAACATAGGGGGCTTACCATTCACTGAAAATTTAATAAATATAGTGACTTTTTTAATACGTCACTTTTGGTTTTTCGGGGTCACTGAGTTTTTTTGCTTTGTGTCATATATAAACGTTGCTCATCCCCTGTAATCTAAATATAAAGGCTGGTTTAAAAAAAAAATTTTTTTATAAGAGCTTATTCTAGGTCATTTTACAGGAGCTCACATTTCGTAAGAGTTTTTTTTGCCGGCGATGGTGAAGTCTACGGATGAGGCTACCTGGCCCAATAGGTGATGATTAAAGGTTAAATAAAGAAGTATAAGTGCCTCGTGAAGACTCTGTGGCGTACGAAAAGAAACAGCTGGGAAGGCATGAAAGCTTCCGCCCTATCTTCTGGAAAATCTTGATGGTCAGAGAAATTCCTTGTGCCTGGAAAGTCCGTTAAAATGACAAAAAAAACATTATGACGTAATTGTCAAGTTTTATCATGCCGTTATGGTCTTGTAAGATATTATTTATTGTTTTATAACGACGTGATATTATTTTTTAATTGTGTAAACATCTTCGAAAGTGATAAGTGAAAAGTAAGTACTCTCCGCGTAAGTGTGAAGTGAAAAGTAAGTGCTCCGCGTCGTTTTTATTAGAAATGAATATTTATTCTACAATTTGAATGAGTATTACAGCGGCAAAGTGGCAGTATCTTCATTTTAACCATTTTATCGTCCAATGGGTATTCATTCTAATGGACTCCTTTATGGATGCAACGCCTCCTACCAAAGGAAAGATTCCCTTTATGATTTTTTTCTATTTCCTTTTGATAGTTTTTCACTGTTCACCGCAGAGAATGCGTGAGAATGTTTGGAGCTGTTGGATGATGTCTGACGTAAATGGGGAGTGGCGTGGAATGTCATAAGAACGGTAACGTTTAATAAGTGGAGGGCATCCCTCTTTGGCCGCTTGCCTGCTCTTAAGGAAATGAACTCCTAGCTTCCAGAACGGCTTATATTTGTGTTAGAATCGACGTACTCGAACCCCTTCGTTTCTATCTCTTGCTTCTTCTTTTTTCTTCTTAACTTCCATAAAGTACCGTTTTCCATAAGCCCCTCTAAACTCGTCCTAGGTAACCTTCTTTGGTCTCTTTGACTTCTTATTGAGTTATCTCATTCCATTGTTTCGTTCTTTACGTTTCCTCATAATGCTTTGGCTTTCTACAGTATTCGGTGGCAATGTCATTTTTTTACTTCTGTTCATTGGTCGTCGTTGTGCACCATTCAGAGCTGTTCCATATTTAGGAGATCCCTCGAGTCCTGGTGATGCTTATGTGTGGTTTTGGCCTACGTACACTTAAGATTGCTCTCTATGTTGGATGAAGTGATCTGTAGATTGCCACTGTCCACGCGAAATTTTAGCTTCGTACGATTGAAAATTTCGTTCGTGTAAGGACATATGACTTTTCTCACTTAAGACTAAAAATGGATTTGCGATCGAGGTCACCAAGAATTGGGAATGTTGGAAAACGAGTCCTGATTAAAAGGCCATCTCTCTATTAAATGTTGTTGGTTTGTGTCTTATACGATTGTGAATTTAAGTGGAGTATAGGGAGTGTATGTGGAGTATTGACGAACGGGAGAGGGGATGCTGGTAGCCGGGATAGAGGGAAGGATGTTGAGTAAGCAAAGGAGGGAAATGGGAAGAAAAGGATTCATGGATTTTCTCTTGTGTAAGACCTAATCGCTTTTTGTCAAACGAAACAAGAAATTTCAATGTCGGAAAAGGGTCAATCAGGGGTGATTAGCATCTATTGCATTTGAACCTACCCTTACTATTTGAATATTTTCAATTACATTTATTTCGTATTTAAGAAATTAGCTTTCTTTTGTGTACAGTTATCGTGTTAGAACTCTTCTGACAGTCCCTTAAGAGCCCTCCATCCGCAACCAAGGATCTTAACGTTTCCCTCAATAACACCGTGCCCTTCCGTGGTCAGTATTTTACGATATTCCATTTTTCCCAGGCTCGAAAGTTACCAAGTTTTTTACCTGGGGAAGAGTCACTGGTTTCGGGGAAGAGCAGAGAAAAGAGGATAGGGAAAAGCAGTTATTGGCTTCTGCGCATGTGACCAATTTTAAAAGCTCCGAAATTTAATCCTCACATAAAGGGAAAGTTGTTAGTGAGTTAAAATAATGAATAGATAAGAATTTAGTTATCTATCGCTTTCCGTTAGTCATTATAATATTGAAGTTGGGTTTCTCTGTATTGGGCGAGATGGTAGGAGAAGATGATGAAATGAAGTAAATAAAACTTTTTTGCACTGTCCACTCTTTTTAATGACGGAAATAATTTATTTGAGTAATTATAATAGGTGCCTTGTGGCGCAACGGACTACGCGTCTACCTGCGGATATAAATATTCAAGGTTCGAATCCTCGCAGAGTTGTTACAGTTTCATTATAAATTAGATAGCGTGATAGCGTAGTGGGTAGTGCGTTTGAGCTCCAGGCGTCCTGGGTCCAAACCTCGGACAGAGCCTTCGGACACCCCGAATCAAAATCCTCGTTGTGTGAGGTGGCCCAGGGAAAGTAACTACACCCCCTTCTCTGTATGCGAGGATTCACACGGCTGTCTTTTAGTCCGGGGTGAGGTCTGCCCTCACCTATTCAAACCAACCTTCTGGTTGAATATCTGAATGTGTGAGGTAAATCAATCTAGCCGCATAGGGTCAAATTAAGAGTTATATTATTCTTTTATTGAATGTATGCCATTATATCAATTTGAAATGATGACGCAGTGCGTCGAAAAGGTTTTATTAAAAATTACCGCGATTAAGGGAAATGGATGGTACGTACAGTTTTATTTGCGTCCACAAAAGTTTAGTTTAAGCCAGGTTTTCATTGTTGGTCTCAGCTTTTGGCTACTGCGCAGTCACCTTGAGCACTCTTTTATACGTGTACTCCGAGTGCAAAGCATTGTATACCACTCCCACCGCCAGATGACTCTCGGATCTTTTTATCCATTTGGCCGCGACCGGTGTCGGCGGGTGGGAATGTGGATGTCGGGGGAGTCGAGTGCAGCTCGCTCGCTTTGCTCGGCCTCTTTTTCCCTAGTCCACTGTTTCCTCTTTCTCTCTCTCTCTCTCTTTCCCGTCCGTTGGATCTGGGCGTGGCCTTCCACGGATCTTCCCGGGTCGATTCTATTTTTTTTTATTTTCACTAAGTCGCTTCCCCGCGAGTATCGGCACGAAACTTCCGTTACGCGACGCATGAAGGACGCCCGGGTTCACTCCTCTCGGGTCGCGGATGATTTTTGCAATCCTCTTCGCCGTCGGCACGTGTCTCCCCTCGGCTGTGGAGTTGACGATATAATCTGCGGAGAAATGTATCGACTGAATTACCTCGTTAATTAATTAACAGTTTTATTTACTTCCAGTTAAAATAAAAAAGGATTAAATGAATTAAAAAATTTAATGCATTTAATCTTTGGAATCGAATTATTATTTCTGTTGTGCATATTTAGGACTCGGGGGACAGCTGGAGCTGCTTCTCTTCTCAAGCAATCGTGGTCGAGCACACTACCTCGATCTGTGAAAATGCGTTCATAAAAGACGTTCTCCTCGTAAATTTCCGTTTCTAATCTTTCTGCTGAATTGTATTATTGTTTCCAGAATAAATAGAAAAGAGAATAAGGGTAGTAAGAAGGCGAGAGATACATCGCTCGTTTTCATTCGTGTGTGATGAAGTTAACTGAACAGGAGAACTAGCTGCTGAGTGCTTCGCGAGATGCCATTTTAATATCCGACTTTTTAGATTGCTTTCTGTATTATCTAAAGCTGTATCTCTCAGCGCTTGGATGATCCTTGGAATCCAGTTATGAATTGCTGAGTACAATCGTGGAGAGATTTATCATTTCCTACGTTGAACTTGGTATTAAATTAAAGGATTCTTCCAGGTTTTGATGAACTGGATTAGATTCTCAGCCGTTGTATTTTAGTTAATTATTTTCGCGATTAATTTTCCTGCCGTATCAATTTTACCCGTTTTTACCTTTGTTCATTGCCTTTTACTTGTGTCTATAAAATTTATTATCAAAATAAAGTTGAGCAAAATACTTGGATGAATAGAATTTGTGCTTATACCTGTTCCATATTAATTTGATATTATGTGTAGGAATTATTTCCTACACACCTATTCCGATTATTTTCATTATGATTGCTTTATTCCGAAAGGTTGGTTACGCGAGAAGGACTGATCATGGTTGTTAATTTTCACTGCTTGGGCTCACCACGAGGGTTTATCTAGTCGTTGAAATGAAACATTCCGAGAACTACCATTTCCGATCATGTTGCCAACCGTTCGGATTCAGTCACTTGTAGTGAAACTTGATAAGAATAATGGGTTCATTCACTATTTTTTTATATTTTCTATTGCGATAGATATTAAAGAATAAAGACCCGATCTCTGTTAGAATGTTGTGTGGAGGACATTTCATGCGCAACACTCCGTCCGTCGGATGGGACGTTAAGCCGTGGTCCCCTTGGCGCCTTTCGTTAAGAGCAGGCTAATGCTTACCTTTCCTTTCTTTCTTCGGAATTCTTTTGAAGTATGATGATTTCTGGTCTCTGTGACCCCTGAATCCCTCTCTCGTTGCCAACCACTTTGAATCGATCTCTCGTCATGAAGACGGATGGAAATAATTCCGATCATTGTTAAACAAACCCACCTGGGAGAGCATCAGATTACGTCATAATAATGTCCGGATTTCATCAACTGATCGCGATGAAACGTTTCCGAGGGTCTCGGATGTATATCTTCATTCGCTTCGTTCGGTGGTACCCGAGGGAGGTCGTGACTCGGAACTGCATTTCCCTCCCTCTCGAGATGATTCGCTCGGCCTGGGTCGTGCCCACTTCCGCTGCTCACAACTTGGTGGAGGAGTCGGCTCCAGTCAATCTGAGCCTCCTTCCCTGCCCCCGCGATGCCCATCGCAGTCGCCTCATCCCGAAACACCGCCTCCCTCGCCCCCGCCGCCGCCTCCTCCGCCGCCGCTCGAATCGACCAAAGTGGCCCCTTTCTCGTGTCTCGTTCCCACCCCCCCTCAGCGGTTCGGGGGCCACGGGTGGGTGATATGCCTCTCCTCACCAATCGGTCGTCCACAGTGCTTGCTCCATGCAGGCCAGATCCCACCTCCGCGCCCTCCTCGATGCGACAGTAATGCGAAACATCGATATAGGTCTGCTACGAATTTAGATGCCTAATTTATTATCATAAAATCCGAAAATTCCAGCAATATTGAGTATTGGAGTTTACTGCACCCCATTCTGACTTCGTCCTGCTAGGGACTTCAATATTTGATAGCCAAAGACTCAGGTGTAGGTACAATTAGTTTAATTTGAAAGTTTTTTATTAAATGGCATTTAAACAAAATGGATTGTTTCAGACTTCACGGTTTTACCGTTGCGGTAGCATCAGGCAAACTGTTGTACATCAAACATTTACTGCGTGATATACCTCAGTATTCAAGTTTGCTTTTATGAAAAAATCATGTGGAAGTAATGAGTGAATTCTGATTGTTGATGCGGTAAAATGTTTAAAATTCATTTTAAATGGATTCAGGGTTTCTAAACTCAGAAGATAATCTAGTGTTTTCATTCCCGCTTCGTAGAATAAGCTCCTCTTCTGGTGTATCCAGATCTGTCTCCCTTCCAGTCCTGAATTTCCCTCTTAAAATGCATATTTAGGCCTCTTCCCTTTTGCAATATCCACCTAAGGACCCTTAGCTCTTCTTTTCACTTCCTCGCTTAGCTAATGCTCAATAATTTAACCCCGTTCCATTTTGTGGTGAATCCCACGTATTGCCTTGAACAAATGGCTTCTCTCCATGCGGTATTGAAATTCGAACGCAACGTGGCCGAACCACTAGCAGCACCCTCATACCCCAAATGCCTCTCATCCGATTCGTGCGTGTGTGAAATGAGGGTGGGGGGGCTCTTCGCGATTCTGCCCCCAGGGACGGTTGCCGGGCAGAGTGATTGACTCGTGAACCGCTAGTCCTCCTCGCCGCTCTCCCGAAAATACATTTTTTATCGGTTCGGTTGGCACGCTCGCTTTCGCCAAAGTGGTTTGATTGGTGGTGCCACCATGGGTCGCGCCTAATTTTTTTTTCAGAAGTCCTTATCCTCTGGCTTTTCTCCCTTTCGTTACGCCGCTGTATAGGAATTTTGGAATTCAGGAGCTCTGTTCGCACAAAATTCAGAAACTTGTGTTTATCGTTTGGAGGGGACATGAAATGAGGGTAAAAAGGAACGAAGAGGTGCTGGGCATGGTGGGTGAGGAGAGAAAATTACAGAAAACTAGGGAGCATACAGACAGTATCAGTTATATTGAAAAAAATACGAAACTAGTGTTTCGATTGACTTGGCAATAGTCTACAGGATAAATATAGCTGCAAATCCGCCAACGGCCAGGCTAAGGGTGAAGTGGTGGCGGAGATAATTAATTTTTCTTACATTCATTGGTAATTTGGTTATTCTGTCTTCGGAAAATATACCTTTACAAGTATTTATGTTTCCCATTTTAATATGATTGTATGGTCTCAGATTGTTTTCATACTGATCGTTGTTTAACCTTCGAGATTTCCCTGGCATGTGTGGAAAATTCTTGAGTTTTGCCATTATTTCGATTTTTATTAGTTTTTAACATATTTCAGTGATTCCTAGGTAATGGAGAAAGCAAACTGAAACATGAATTGTGAATTCCTTGTGTTTATATCGGTGCTCATTTTTTATCATGAGCGTATATAATACTTAACATTTGCACATGTATGGGGTAATCTGGGTTAACTCAACTTCGTTTATCCCAGACGTTTATATAAACCAACCTTCGAGCTGAAGCAATGAATGAATATGCGTGAAATGTCAAATACTTTTTTTTAACTTTTTGGCATTAAGTTATCTTTAAGCTAGATCCAGAATCATATTACGATACGTCAAGATTTTGTGTTTGTGACTTCAACATGCCTATGGTTAATTTTATTAGCAATTCAACCGTATTCTGCAGATTTCGAAACAGCATTCGATATGAGGATTTATTCAGACGTATGAAGATATACAGTGCGGAAGGAACCGCAAAGGAAGACCAAGGTATGAAGTACCTACACGGGACAAGTTATGAATGACGTGCAACACAGGGAATATGCAGAGGTTAAGAGGTTACCTGGTGGAAGAATGGAGGAGGGAGCTGCTTCGTACCATCCCGTAGGTTGATGACCTGTAATAGTGATGACCCGACACAGGTTCGGATTGGCTTTAGTCTCTGAACTATACGCGATCTCGAGTCGACGGTTGTTGCTGAGTATCGTGCTGTTTTCTATGCTGATCTCGCCTTTCAAGGAGCAACTGTGCATTCTTTTTACTATATTAAGTTTTCCTCCGATATTAATGTGGTTGGTTGTTTATGAACAACCGTGTAAATCACCGCATAGCTGGTACCTCCATTAATATTTCTGGAATTCGATTAAGTTATCACTCTATTGCCAAGAGATTTATCTGGACCTGATCGTTGTGGGCGATAGTATTTTATATTTTGCTGCCTTCCGTCGGGAGTAAGAGCTCCTAATTTTATTCGTTCAGAATTACCATCAATTGGGCGGCCAAATTTCCGTTTGGCCACAGCCGTAGCTGTTGTATCGTACATGTGTATATGTGCTTTTGAGCTTCGGTCTTTTCGACGAAGAGTCCTGATTGTTCACGAATGCTCTGTAGTATATTGCGCGGGAAGACTCGAGGATTCAGGGAATACCGTCAAAATCATAATCAATCCGTAAATCAAGTTATCCAAGAGATTTTTATCTACCAGTTTACGCAATAATAGAGATATCGCGTAATATATCAGTCACTTATCAATCACTTTGTTACTGAAATGCGTTTCATGACTGTTACAAAAGCTATTGTGATTTTTTTTCAAGGATACTGAAATTGTGGACTCAAAAGTAAATTTTAATCGTTTTATTTTTTATTTTTCCAAGTCCCAATCCCTGTGAATGCACGTTCATGTGTTTTTCGCTAAAACATATTCTCGTTCGAACCTAATGCTTTTTAAGTGTTTTCCATTTAAATATTGTATCTAATATTTGAGTTACGATTTTTCGTTAATTAAAGTTGAAATTGCATTCGCATTAGAGATTTTTATACTGTAATGTCTGAGACAGTCCCGACGAATGTAGCTACATTATTTATCGTAAAATTAATCTAGATACGAGGTCTTTTGGCGATCATTTGCCTTCTCAGACAATCGATATATATATAGGTGGATGCAGTGGTTCGTGGTGCTGAAACGTTGCTGCTGCTAACCTCTTTGTCGTCAAAGTAAATTTTTAAGTGCCTTCTTGCTGTAATTAGTAATTTATTCACAGTTAGCGCGGATCTCATCGCCAAGTGGTTCTCTATCGATTAATCCAATGTTTCGGGTGATACTGGAGTTGAATGAACTTGATTTAGGGGAAGGATGTACAAAATATCTTATCGTGGAATATCTCTCGCGTCGCCAAACTCAAGTTATTTTTGTAACATGCGAAAAGAGGCAATCAAAACCACGCTAAGCGATCATATTATCTTCGATTTAAAAAGAGTTTCTTCGCCTTTGCTCTCGTATCAATTATGAAATGTTTTCTTGCATTTTAGGCATTGATTCTTCTCTTAAGCTCATCTACATCATCTAATTCTACTTACTATCCCACAAGCCGCCTAAAGAGGCGTGGGCAGGGGGTGTTAGGGCACCAGTCGTTTACAAATAAAAAGGAAGTGCTCTAAGGAAATTACGACTATCATTTATTGAAATCAGTTATGGTTCGGGGGAAAAATGAATTCCCATATCTATCCGTTCCGCGAAATATTTCCCTTAATTAATCGCTTCTGTCGGTCCTGGAAATGTAGTGGGGCTCTGGTATAATTTTTTTCCCTGTCGCTCTTAAAGATATGTATTCTCTATTGTTCCAGCAATCTTAGCCTAGTGCGCGGCATCCGAGTATCTAGCGGCTCCCAGTCTAATTCGTTTAACACCTGTGTTAAGCTTTCTGTACGCCCATAGCTGTTTTTGATGAATCGTGTAGCTTTCCTTTGTATTTTCTTCAGTTCACGGATTAAGTCATTCTGGACCGGATCCCATTTGCTCGCTGCATATTCAAGTTGTGTTATTCGGACGATTTCGAAATAGCTCCTTTCTTTTACTTTCTCATCCGAAAATCTCCCTACGATACGCTTTACAAATCCTAACTTCTTTAGGTCTCTGCCACAAATATTCCATATTATGTGTTCCCCATGATAGGTTCAAAGTTATTGTGACTCCCAGGTTCTTCTCTTCGTCGGTTGCCTCTACGCTAATACCATCCGCGGCGTAATCATGGGTATAGTTGGACGACCTCCGTAAGAAATGTATCGCCGTGTAATTGCTCAGGTAAAGTTCGAGTCTCCACTCTTGGCTCCACAATAGGGTAATTTACTTCATCAAAGAAAACGAAAGGCATTGATTGCGATTCGTTACCCACCATTAATGTATTCATAATATACAAATTATTTGGTTTTAGAAATACCGGTTTAGAGGAATGGCTAGGGTCAATTTTATCCTCGTTAGAAAAAGGCCAGATTGGCGCCCATGCGATTCCACTCCACGTGACGTCACAGAGACCAAGTTTCTATACGAGTAGATAGGAGTTTTACATCGTCTGAGGTTACCAATGCATGCATGAGGCACAGAGCTCAGGGAAACATGTCTTAATAATCACGTAATAAAACTGGCTAAGGCCGGAAAGTTTTCTTCGTTTGATAAGGTATTAATGATCCTTATTTAAGCCAAGCGCTACCAGCTAGCATGGTTCTCTGCTACCTGCGTCGTAGCACCCTGCGTCGTATCAGCGCTCAAAGCCTCACCCCAAGGTCACCTCACTTGCGGCAGCGGGAACCAGAACGACGTCACACGGAGGTTTCCCGGCATTCATACTTAGCCGTCGCGTTTTCGCGCGCTTGAAAATTTTCACTTTTCATTCAATCGCGAAAAATAGATATCGTCATTTAAAAATCAAAAAGCGTGAAATACGTACTCCAGGAGTACGATTTAGGCAATAAAAAAACAATAGGATACCACCCTATTGAGCGTTTTTTTTAAATCCGATGATAAAAGTTCCCTCACTCTTCATCGCGCTCTAGGTTTTTCATCCCGAAGATTTCCCGTCATTGTGGTCATTCCGTCGGGTGTGATCGTGACGGTCTATTTTCGTTACCAGTCGAGCGATCGATCAGTTTTATTGGATTCCGTTGGTTCCTTCCACTCCGGTACTCTCCTCTGGAGTCTGGAGGGGATGTCTCGTGCTCGACGGTTGATCCACCCGGAAGATAGGACGCCTAGGTCTATCACTTTGGTTGGAGACTCGATGGGAGAAAGTGACGTGACACAGCGAAAATTACCGCAAAATTTACTTCGGGGTGAGATTATTGGTTTCCGGGGGAGAGATTAACATGATATTACAGGATGGCCGTTTCTCTGCAAAACCTGGAAACTCAGGGAATGTCAGTGCGTCTAGATAGTTAAGGAAATTTTAGTTAGGAAGTTAAGGCTAGGACGAAAAAAGCTGAAAAAGGTAATTTGCTGTAAAATTGTGATTGCTTCATCTCCATAACCATAATTATACCTGTCAAATTTTAGCTTCTCATTTGAAATATATCCTTAGGGGCTGCTCCATGCTTCTTATAATTCATTTTTTATACCCTGGATTTACTGAATTTATTTTTTAGGTTGTTATTCTACTACACTAAATCACATTTTCATCTCCCGTGCTCTTGAATATTCCGTAAATGAAATAATGTAAATAGCCCGGAAAGAAGCGAAAATATTCTTGAAAATCAGGAATTTTCAGGTTGATATTTGAGGATTAGTATTAGCTGTTGTAATGATTAGTCTTGGAAATAGATAGAAAAAGAATTGACATTGAATTTACCAGTGAATTGACGTATTGTTTATTTCTCGCTACTATTATTACATTTCTGTTATTTATATTATTCACGAGCTCAGGACGAAAATGTATCGATGCAAAGCGACAGGCTATATATCCGCGCTCGAAATTATATCACGATAGGTGAACGATGTATTCCAGGTAGCAACCGCGGAGTAGAACAAAAGGTTCTATGTGAAAGTCAAACTTTTTGTGAACAGAAAGGTTGGCTGTGTGTTCATTCGAAGTGCGAAAATTCCACCGAAGGAAATTCATTAATTATTATTTAATTTAAATTAATATCTTTCCAATACGTTTCCACATAGTACCTCTTTCTACTCCTGTATTTCAGTTTACGCTGTTCTCAGGATGATTTCATATTCATTTTATTTAATCATCGATTACGTTTTTATTTTTATAGTTTCATGGTATGATATAGACTGACGTTTGGCTATTATTCTTACGACGGCCCATAGTATAAATTTCGTAAACTGAAACGTCCATGCAAAGAAAATCTTGGATGGATACTCTCGGGATGAAGCCCGATCTTATGCATGGATATCTTTATCGATAGGGGATTGCGACTCAGGATGGTACTTTGGACATTCCAGGGATATTATCAGTTAGTGACGTACAAGTTGCGTCACCGTATTTTCTTACCATGCTCAGCCTCTGCATTGTATAAGTATGCTGATACCCATTCTTTTAAACACATCTCTTAAACACAAGGTACTAGAATTTGGTTCGCTTTCTTGAGCCTTACTTTTCTAAATATATTTGAAACAAAATAGTTTTCGATTTGGAAAAACATACGTTGTCGTAGTTGTGAGGATGGATTTTAGGAATAGTGTCGGTTCACCGAATGAAACCCGAAGAAAAGACAGGTGATTTCCCGTACGATATTTCTTATCTTATTTAATAAAGTATCCTGCTTTAGGAAGAAGCTATCTTTATTGTTTAACCTTTCGTCAGGCGCAATATTGGAATTGCTGAGTTCAGGCGGAATGTGCCTGACAGGCACAGATGTGAAAAAAGCATTATTAACTCTTAGCATGGCTTAGTGGTATACCTTTAAAGTTTAAAGAACCGTAATTTAGTGTAGTCGAACACTCACAATTGGACATGATGCCTTCCGTGTTATGCATATACACGCCCTTTTACACACCGTCATACGGCCCCAGACCGATCCAGCAAGATGCGATTTAACGTGCCCTGTAGGCAATTTAAGTATTATTATATGTGATTTATTTTAGCATGTGAATACTATAAGACCTTCTTTTATTTTTCCATCTTATTTATCTGAATATGCTTTTATTGTGCTTTATTGTGCCATTATTTTGCATAGTTATAGCCATCAACGAAATCAAGCAGAAAGCTTCGGGTGTCAATATCCACGGAGAAAAAATTAGTATGCTGCGATTTGCTGACGACATAGCAGTCACAGCCGAGACAGAGAAGGATTTGAAGAAGACGTTGACAAACATGGAAAGGACAATGGCCAGATATCAGCTGAAAATCAACAAAAAGAAGACTAAGATATTAGTTTGCAGTAAAAGAGAGGAGGCTAAAACAAACATCAACCTAGGAAAGCATAAGCTTGAAGAGGTGAACGAGTTCTCTTACCTGGGAAGCCGAATTACCAGCGATGGACGGAGCAAGAAAGAAATACACAGTAGAATAGCGCTGGCGAAGAGGGCTTTCTACAAAAAGAAGAATCTTCTTACAGCTGAAAATACCAGCATAGAAGTAAGGAAACAATTCATCAGATGCTACATATGGAGTATGTTTCTCTATGGAAGCGAGGCTTGGACGTTGACAGCAGCAGAGAAGTCAAGAGTGGAAGCATTCGAAATGTGGTGCTACCGAAGAATGATGAAGATAAAATGGATTGACCGTGTGAGTAACCATGAAGTGTTAAGGAGAGTAGGAGAAAAGAGAAGCCTCCTAAAAACATTAAGCAGAAGAAGGGACAACTTAGTTGGCCACATTTTGAGGCACGATGGTCTGATGAAGACAATCGTTGAAGGACAAGTGGAAGGGAAAAAGGGCAAGGGACGGCCCCGAATGAGTTATATCGGACAGGTTATAAAGGATGTAAAAGAGAATAAATATGTAGCTATGAAGAGATTAGCGGATAGGAGAGAGAAATGGAGAGCTGCGTCAAACCAATCTTAGGATTGTTGACTAATGATGATGATGCTAAATAAAGAGCCACTGATCTGGTTCCATAAATGAGAATGAAACATTGCATAGAGCATGTCAAAACAAAAAGCTACTCAGCTAGGGTCAAAGGTCTATACCGCAAATTGGCGCGAGGAAACGAAAAAAAAACTCGAAGGTTCATTACCATTGCGTCCTACGGAAGGTTAAAAAAACTTGCATAAATTTTGCTTGTTGTTCCTGATTTTTCAATTCCTGAATCATTGAATGTATTTTATGTAATTTAGTTTGGAACAAAGAACAATAAGGGTCCAATTCCTATGCTTGTATCACCCTGAATCGTTGTTCTCTTTCGATTTTGTATTTTATAATGAGAAGTATTTCATTGTTTTTTATCCTCGCGCACTCGATCAGGCCAGTATTCTTCATTCCTTATATTTCAACTATAGTTGGCGATTTTGATGGTCCGTTGGGAAATGATGATTTTAAACCTTTGTGTTTAAAATGTAAGAAATATGTAACTTCAGTTGTAACTAATGCATGCTTTTATGGTATAATTGAAATCACGCATAATGGATCTCCTTCAGTTCGTCTTATTTACTCATACAATATGACTGGGGATAGAACTCAATTTCTCGTTAACATTCGAACAGAAAACGGTTGATTAGCATGTGATTTCTGCCACTATGGACGCAAAGTAACATGTTTTAAACGAATATTCCCTTGTTTTCGCAGCTTAATTATCCGTGGTAGTAAATTTGTTTTGTCGTATTGTTACGTGAATCATGTTCTTTCCCAACTTGTGCGATTTATGTCATATACCGTTCAATTTTTCTCTGGTCGATTTGTGTACACTTTTAAAGCAATGAAAAAGAAACTTCTGTATCAAAGCTGAACATTTTTATAAAACCAAAATGAAAATATGCAATGGAAATAATATTATCATTGTCATTTTTGTATCAATGTATTACGAACGATAGAAGTTGTCAAAATGTGTACAGAAGTAATCTTCGAATAGAGTGCCTATAACAGGGTTTTCTATCAGTGGCTGTTGTCAGGTTATAGGGTTTTCAGTTATACTAAGTGTTTTTTCGTAATTATTTTTCTATTTACATTTGTATTTCGTCATGCACCTCGCAGTTAATAGCCAAATACAGAGACAGAATAGTCTGTTTTTGTACTTATAAATAAGGTTCCTTGATTTTTGCGAGTGTGTTTTAGCCATTCATCCATGTTAGCTGTTATGGCACAAATTTTAATCCGATTAGCGCAATGTGCAATTTTTTCATCGAAAAGTTACTAGGGCTTACTAATTTATGTTGTAATGTTTTTTACAGTTACAAAATGCCGGAATTCTCATCTCAAAAATCAAGGTGTTCTGCTCAATGGATTAATTACATGCCCCAATTACTTAATCTCGATTCGATCTTTTTTTTTAAGGAAAGATTTGTCATTACCGAAAGAAAGCGCAAACCTTCATGAGGCTTTTATCCCATTCCATGAAAATACATGGTAGTTATATTCATGGAACTTTTTCATTGAAGCTCGATATTACTCGTTGCTTCTTCTGCGGTGTCACTGATGGCAGCTTCTCATCGGCATGTTTTGCTGCCCTGGGTCGGTTCCATCTGCGAGGACGAAGATTTTGGAAGTGTTGCTCTCGGTCTGTGCGGTATGGCACTCCTCCGCCAACGTTATATTTAGGTCACGAAACGTGCTGAATGCGTGGGAGACATTGCTTCGATGAAGACTGACTTATCTTGGTGTTCCCTCACATTTCCCCTTTGGCTTTCGCGAATCATCGTTTTGACCTAGATTTCCGTCACAGGTGACGTCTTGCCTTTTAATCTCCGTCAAAGTTGTTTCTTTCAAAATCTTCGGTCACGAGTGTATTCATGGTACTCACCAAAGTCTACCAAACCTTTTTGTTTTCTTATTCAAATTCACCATCTTTTATATTCTGCATAATTAGTTTTAGAAGTTGCCCTGTGGAAATTTGATAAACGTAATTAGTTGTCATAAACATGTGTAGATAAATATATTTTGCATTTTTACCTTATATGTTGCAGATCGTTGCTTATATTTTGGCTACGTGGTTAAAATTGTATTTTTTCATGCAGCCTTCATGGCGTCTGAATATAGGTTAGTTTCCCCCTCTGTACCCAACGCTATAAGTTCCATTGCCTATGTCCATATTGCAAGAGAGAGAGAGAGAGAGAGATTGTTAAAAAGGAGTTTCAAGCTGCTTTCAACATTCTATTTCGAAAGGCTCATAGTTTTAGTCGAATTATTGTAAACATGTGTCCGCTGAAGAATTCAAAATTTTTGGAAATCCCAGTTTGCGACAACAATTTTTGCTGTTAAACATCAAACGCTAACGTTTATAAAAATGTAACTATTAAATCAATTAGTTCACAGTTGGCACGATTGATTATCATGTGATCCGGTGGCGGCGGGGTAACGTCTTCGACTGTCAAACTAAGGGTCGCGGGATCAAGTCCCGCCTTGGTAGGTTTACCCGGTCCAGGGCGTGGTTGTGTGTGTGCGTTTTCTTGTTAAATTTGTTGAATACCCCGATTTTAAAATGGCCAATATAAGCTGTATTCGGTGGTTTGAGAATAAAATAGCTTTTTTTTTTAATCTCTGTAGTGTTCTAGTCACAATGTACACGTGTTTTGAACGCATGCTCCCTTATTTTCGCACGGAGCCCATCCGCTGTATGTTCACATACGTAATTATAATTTTTTTCATCACATTGCGACGGAAGTCATGTTGTCTTCCTGGTTTTTTCATTTACGTCATGCACCGTTTTATTGCTTGACTAGTTCTACATTTTTCATCGATTAATTAACTATTACTACTACAAATTCGCTTAGAATTGAAATTGTTCTCTATTTAGTTACTTGTAACTTTCAACCGAGTCCTATGTAAATATCTCTCGCAAAAAAATATTACTTTGCCATTTGATCAGCTGATTTTCCTCAAGAGCTTTTTCTATTCATATTCCCGAGCAAACATATGTTTAATTTACTTGCAATCTTTGCTTTGCAGCAAGGTAATCGCCCCGAACACTCGGAAAATCTTATTATCTTATATATCGCTTGTTTTCCCCTCAGGGTGTCACGGCACGTCTTGTTGCTAATGAATAAGTCTCAACACTGAGCGTGGTTTCCTCCACTACCGTCCCGTAGCCTTCCGCCTTTCTTGTTCCCAACTACACATCCTGTGCTTTTGTTTCGCCCCCGTTACAGTCTCGTCGTAGTGAGAAACTGATACCATCTTTCCCTTGCGACATCATTCGCAGTCTGATTGCTCCGAAGTCACGGTGGATTGCTACTTTTGACTCCTTCCTCGCCGTTTAGCGAGCCCTATGGCTGTTCATTAAGTGGTTGAGTGTGTTTGTTGGTATTGGTGATCTGTTTACAAGCGCTACTCCTCTTTGCTCCCTCAACTAATATTTTTATTTGTATTGAAACGTTGAAGATTTCCTGTGGACGTAGCTTGTTTGACATCTTCTGGCACTTCAACCGGTCTGATGTCCGTGAGAATGGTGAAAACCGCGTGATGGGAAAATGTTTTTCGTATTTTGTCTTGAAATAGGAATAAATATGGTGAAATAACATTGGTGTCTAAAATACTCCAACAAATTTGCTTGGGCTGGAAATTTTTCTCAATTTTGTTACTTGGAACTTTCAACCGACCGTTATGCAAATACCTCTTGCATAAAAATGTGATTATGCGAATAGATCAGCTTAGTTTCCTCAAGAGCTTTTCAGTGAAATGTTTAAGAGCCCAATCACCCCTTTCTCCATATTCAGTCGCTTTATTGCATTCTCCCTTTGCTCTTTGTAAAATTGAATTATCATTATAACATCCAGGAAAGTCGTCGTCCTGAGTAAGAAGGTGGAAGAGCGCTTCCATCGATAGAAGTTGTTTGTATATGTTTAATAAGTTATACTGTTTATGGTGTGTGACTCAATATTTTCTAGTTCTGTGATCATTCATAGATTTGTAGACTGTATGATGTAGAACTTGTATTAGTTTCTTCGTAAACAGGCGTTTCTTGAGGAAAAAATTTAGTTTGGGTTATTCAGAGTAGTACAAAATTGTCCTACCTTCCGGTGATAAATTTTACCGGAGTAGAAGAGGAAATTCTAAATAATTTCCTTTTTTGTAGGAAGAATCCGCAGATTCTTGGATAATATTTTTGAGTTTGCTGAATAGCTGATTTTAACTTTCAAGTTTTCGAAAATTTTCGCCTCAGTGAAAATCTAAAAAATATTTGTTCCCATATGTATGTGGTGAAATCCCAGAAGTAGATAATGTGCCTGTTAAATTTTTCGTATTATAATTAAAGGTATTATTGAAAATGAATAAAAAATATTCCTGAAGTAATTGCATTTTAATTTTCTGCTTGCCTAAAACGTGACAGAAAACACCAAATCAGAGCCAGGGGAAATATTTCGGAATCATCATTTCATAAGCTGGAAAGGATTTAACTGATGGATGAATATTTGTCTGTCGATTGGTTTCGTGTTCAAACCGCCCGTGCGCGATGTTTTCAACGGGGTATTCGGCATTTTTGTCGCTCACAATTCTAAACTGCGTTGGATACGGTAGATATCCGATCATATACGAATGACACACCGCTAATTCATGGTTTTGCTGTGGGTAGGCGCGGGAAGGCGCGGGATCGTGAGCGGGCGAAGAAATCAATATCGAATCGGAGGCGCCCACCAACCGTATGGCTGGAGTAAGTGTCGCAACCTCCCGTCTCGTTTTCGTAATGCGACACCTCATTACCACAGGGATTATATCTTCCTCCTCATTTCGACATAGCTGTTTCGGTGCGATGTAACTGACGTGACACTGCTTAAGTGTTTCATCTTGCATGCCACTTCAAGAACTTGGTGAGGGCATCACATTGACCAGCTTTTTATTTCATCTATGCCTTTCATTATTCTAACTGATTTTTTTATAGAAGTCATTGTTCAAGGAAATAAGCGGCCAGCGATCTTGGTTAATATCGATCCGGTAATACCACGTAATACATTGTATATTTTCTGAAACCACTGGTCCGTATGAGATATATGTTGAGTTATAGGCTAATATGTGAGTATATGATAAACTATTAATCAGATTTTATGTGCATTATGATTATTTATATCGTTATTTCTCAGCTCTTAAAATTTTTAATGTTTTTTTTAACTTAAGTTCATTTTTGCTGTTTCGTCTAGTATTTCGGCGAAATTCGCCACTGTGCAGCGTCATCCACGATTTCTCAAATAGTGTAAATATTCCACTGAGAAAAATCGTTTGCGCCTCATCTTCGATTCAAAACCGGTTATCTCAAAATCGCACCAGGTGTTTTTACCACATAAAATGCCGAGACATCACCTTTTTCTGTGTAGTTTTGTTGGATTTAGAGGACAAAGTGTAGTGCCTTGGTAACAATCCGTGATAGGTGTGATGGCTACATTGGAAAATTGTGTCTCCTTTTTTCTTCCGAAAATTTAGTTGGATTAGTGAATGGTTGTATTACTGCGTACTAAAATTTAACATAGTGGACTGTAGAATTGTCCGTAGCAGTAGGCAGCTTTTAACAAAGCCTGCCTTCATAAACATAACTCTGTGGTGAAAGTTCAAACTCCATTATGTAAGAGATGGAATCTCGACTAAGGTTTTTCCTCATAATGTTATTTTTCACTTTCCTTTATCAGATCTTTTTGTTCTCGTATCTGATAAAATATTCCGTAGAAAGCGTGGTTATTATCCTAACATTTAAAATCGAAACAAGGTATTACTAATTGTCTCTCCCGTGGGCTTTTGAATTATGGACACACGCATTACTTTCCTATCTTTTCAGTTTCAATTGGAAGAAAGAAGCCAGTAATGGATCATTAATATAGGTCGGATTTTTCTACTGGATATTTGTTCCAATAATGGTCGATTGCATTGGTTTGAGCTTTGTCTTACTTCGCGTTACAGATTTAGGGTAATAATTAAGGTCTAACGACTTCACCAAGCTGATAGGCCGGCCCATTTTATGTATTTGGTTCATTTGATCCATAGTGAAGAAGCTAAATCGTTCGGATAAGTGGAATTGACCCTTAGAAAATGAAAATTTAATCGTTTGTGGAACTTGTACGACGAACGTAACCATGGTCATAGAAGCTGAAAAGAGCGTTTTGAATCACAGTGCATATATCGCAATTCATGTTGTCGTGGATTTGACCATCAATGTCACACTTGATTGCCACCCATTTTATCCTACGCTCTTAGTGAGATAATTTGGTATTTAATTCCCGTTGTATGTTTATGTTGCTGTTTACTGTATTATTTTCTGGTCTATTACATAATGTAACTGTCACTCGCTGAAAGGTCCTGATTCAATTTAATGGCTGTCGCTTGCTCAATCTATTGAATAGGTAAGTCTATAATTGAATAATCTAAGTATTGAAATAGATAGGGTTTAAGTGCGTTTTCAAACTGTATTTTTCAGAGCGATTATAATTTTTTGTCTTCAAATATAGCTAGCTGATGCTAGTTTTGATGCTGGAAAAGAGCGGTATTAGTACATGGAGGTATTAAGTTGAATCATAAATGAACCGTAAAGCCAACATATAAGTGTGAAAAATCTGCTATCTTAAATGATCAATGAAATACCTGCCAATATAATTGGGAAATCATTCATCCGGTTACCTCGATCATCTTGGAAAATACTATGTTTCTAGGTCCGACAGGAACGATAAAATTAAAGATATATTTTTCCGTACGGAGTAATATAGGAATTTTTCCCCAAAAAATGAATGGCTTACATAAATGCTTGGTGGGACTCAGAAGTCTCATATCTCCTACGAGCATCTTCTTTTAATTTTTTGTTAACTGCTGGTGCATTAACAACCCCCGCCACACGACCATGGCTTGCGAATTAGCATGTAGATGAGCTTCGTGGATGAAAGAAGTTGAATAAATACAGTGATTCTAGGTATTCCACTTGGTGTATCATGTGGAATTGAAGTGTTTTTTTCTTCTGCCCTCCTGGATATCAGATAATTCGATCAAGTCTCGTCTGAAACCATTGTTTGCACCATGATGTAATCAGGCGGCGAGGCTGTTTTACTGCCTCTCCACTTGAGCGACCGTTTAGCGTATGAATGTCATTTCCCCCTGAACCATCGCGTTTCGGAGGGGATCAACCCACCTGACGTTAGAAAACCGGCTCTCCAGCTCGAGTGTATTAGCTCCTTGTCCATTAAAAGCTTCCAAGTCTCTCATTCACGCGAGTACGTATTTATGGAGAGCTATTCACGAGTCAGCGATGCAAGCCGTTGCAGCCTTGCCACATAGGAGGTTGAGTTTCACTCGTGGCTGGTCCATCTTGGTGTGGCATCAGGTCGCTCACCAAAGCTGATTTCTAACCAGCTCTTGCCCCTATAAAAAGATGTATCATGTAACGCATCGTGAAGTCATAGCGCTCGCTGTATAAGTTGATCTCAGGTCTTGTTATCTTTTAACTATTTTGACTCGTCAGACTTTTTATACAATCTGAATTATCTTTTCAAGCAGGACTAAATAAAATAACAAGTTCTTGAGGAAGGGAATGCAAAATTTTCCATAAAATGTTTAATTTTTATGTTTCTTTTCTTTGTCTGCTGAACATTTAAACTGGGAATCTTATGTTTACAAGTGCGTGTTGTGATAAATGATCTTATGGAAAATTTACGATTCCTTTACTGAACAACTTTCGTAATGCTTATTTAAAATTAACCGTAAGTCCCCGTGTATTTTTTTTAAATTACCGATGGTAACTGGTATGTCTGGTTTGTTTAATAGTATTAATGAGATGTTTACGCATTTAATATGATTTCCTTGTTGACGTTGAAGATGGGAACTTAACTCTTTGATACTTCATTCGGATGTGGTAAATAAATCGGACATTTTTGAAGCGAAATGTTAAGGTGTGCAGCTCGACAAGCTGCTATATTGACGTCTACGTCTTGCTCGGGCATCTCAGCTTTTTGCGCGGTCAGAACTTGAGCTTTTCTTGCCCATGGAGGGCATCGTCTGCAGCCCCACCTCACGCCTCCATAACTCCCTTTTCCCTTCTGATCCGCTCCTCCTTCTCCGCTTTCCTTTTTCCCCCTCCCCCAAGGCCCTCTCGGGGCTATTGGCCACAGCAGCACGCTGCCGCCAGGAGACCCTCAACAACAGCCGCTCTTCGCATTCTTTCAAGGCTTTTTTATCCGTCCATCCCAACCTCCCGCCTCGCAAGCCCACGCCGGCTATTAGAGTCTCGCTTTAGTCCCCAAGCGTCCCTCCCTCATGAGTTTTGATTCTCGCGGTAATCGCTTCAAGGCCTGTAGAGATGAGGATCTGTTGGCCGGAGTGCTGAGACTTCCTGGGGAAGCCATTATTCTCCAGATAGATTGCCACAAGATTTACGACGATTCTAGTTTGCCGAACAATTCTCGCGTGCCTGTTAAGTCTTGTGTGTAAATTGTCGTTTTATTTTCTTGTTAACTCGGAAGTGATTAAGTATCCACTCGTTGAGTTAAAGTACAGGTAAATAATCATAAGAAATGAGAGTGATCACTCTTGAGCCAAATAAATTTGGAGCATATTACAAATGTGATTGACTCAGGATTACAGGACGCATAGGCTCTAACCCTAGGCATATTGTGTGACCCGCAGCACTAACACTTTGGGGTTGTAATTCTTATCGCAATCATTCTAGTGTGTTCAATGTGGCAGTGTGTTCTTCGGCCTTCAGAGGGGACCTCAGGCTGTGGAGCCCTTGGCTTCTCTGTGAAGAGCTGGGCCAAGGCCGACACTTTTACGACTGTTTTTTCAGTCCCTAAATTATGTCAACGGCCCACCTCTTGGAGTCATAGTTAATGTTGGATCTCATTTGTTAAAATTCCAAAAACTCGTAGAGTGGACCTTAATATGAGTTATTACTTATTATTGAATTATGTTTCACTTTTTATGAGTGGAGTTGATGGTGCTATTCTCTTTCTGTTCTTTCCTTACATCTTAGGCGACAGATACATGACTGCCTTTCGCTTTTCCATCGAAATCTCCATCTCTTGAGTATTACTGCATCAGAGGCGTGATCATTTTTTTTCCTACGCGCTGGGGTTTCACAAAGTTCACTTGGTAACTAATGTTTATTCGTTTTGTACTTGGAGTGGGCTCTTTGGGAATTTAGATGGGATTCAAGTCATAGGTGAAAATGGAATCATTGATATCAGGTGGAACTAATGATGCTACACAGGTTTCGTTTACGTTTATTCACAAGTAGGTTTTGCAATATACGAGTTTCATATCTTGCTAAGTCAGGCATTTCAGCATGTGAGTAGATTCTATGCTTGTTAGCCATCGTGCTAGTTCCGACTCACACGTTACTGTAATTTTAACCCGATGTTAGTTGAAGTAGAACCTTTTGCCCGGAGCGGTGACTGAGTTGAAAGAGGTAGATGACTATTTTACCTCTGGAATAGTGCTTATGGTTTTCCATTCATACTTTAAATGCGTGAATCTTGCAATAGAGGATTCTCCATTAGGGAACTAAGTATGCTATGATTACTGCACAAAGCATGATTACTGAAGTCGCCACTCGTGACTTTGATGGTATAGCGACTCCAATTTCAGGAATAATAACTTTTAATAGGTTGTTAATAAGCTATTAAAGAATGTTTTTGTTCAAAATGGTGTAATCTATCTAATTCTTTTCTTTTTAAACTCTGGTTATTTCTATCTCAAATATTGTATTGCAAAAATCGGGAATAAAGGGATTGCTCATCGCATCGCTGTGTATATTTTTTTAAACCGATCATAAAGCGTGCCATGTAGCCGCAGAGTCAAGCTTTTATGGTGCTGACGGGGTCCTCCTCCATGTTTTCCCTTTGATTTTAGGCTTCGGGGATATCCATGGTAAAATATAAACTGCCGTTGGTAATTTCCACAGTGTAGTATAAAACTTCAATACCAACCATAGTTTCGATATTCTATGTAACTTTCAAGGTTGCCTTAGACCTTGAAAATGACATAAAATGTCGAAACCATGGTCGGTAATGAAGTTTTTGTTGGAGATCTTATTGTGGAAATACCATTTGTAGTTTATATTTTATCTTGGATATATCGCATTGCAACCAAGTCAAGCTCGAGACGATTCAATACCTTTGTGGAGATGATTTTTGTTTGTAATCAGTTCAAAGTATTGGTGCAGCCGTATAACCTCTTATGGCTGGAGCAACAATAGCTCGAGTCTGCTCAACGGCTACTCTGTCGAGGATCGCTCGAGCCGTGGGCGAGGATTCTAGTTCGACCTCGGCGAAGGCCAACTCGTCCATCCCCCCACTCTTCCCCCCGCCTGCCTCCGCTCATGACTCGTATAAATCCTCGGTTGTATTCCGCCCGGAGGGGATTTACTGCCGCCTTCCGCCTTAAGGCGTCGTTAGAGTTAACGAGAGTGCAAGTGAGTGCTTGGTAACTGCTTCGGCCGACGACTTCTAACCGTCTCAGTCGAGTGTAACTCGAGCAGTGAAGCTACATCGCGAAGGAGAGTAGGGACTTCGGACGACCGACGTGTTTCGCGATGACAGTAATACCTTTTTCAGCGGCCAATAAACTGTTTAGCATCCTCGGGTATCGGATCAACTTCATGTATGCGAGACATCCACACGCCACCACGCAAGGCGCCTAAATGATAGCGTGGGCGGGGGATGATACCAGCTGCTAAGAATAAAGAGGAGAAAAAGATAAGTAGATACGCGTACTGAGTCCCGCACCTATAATTAAATTAAAATAATTAATAATATATTAAAATTGATAAAATTAAAGCCCTAATTAAGCGGGGAAAAACTAATACCTACTCCTATCCGTTTGGTAAAGTATCAATCTTAATTTATCGTTTCCGTCTGACCTAGAAATACAATACGAGACATAGGTTCTGAAGTGATGTTCTCCGTGTTAATCTGAAAGGCATCCTTCTTAATTTCAATCAAAAGCATTATGAGCCTTCTACGTTGCCTACGAGTCTTAAGCGCCTCCGAGCTATATTCGTGTTAAAGATTGGAAACGCTTTCTTTTCGCTTGTAGCAGTGTTTGACGAGTCGCGCAGCTTTTCCTTGCCTTTTGATGAGTTCTCGGATTATTCTTTCAATTAGTATTCGAGTTGTAGCCTGGAGAGAGTGAAATAGCACTTCTATTTCATTTTTTCATCCGGAAAAGGCACGTGTATGATTGCGGCCTGGGGTTGTTTTGGTTTGCCTACTATACCCAAGAGAATGTCGAGCCACCAAATGTTCTCCTTGGTAGCCATTTTGAACATGATATCATCATGATTTGTCTGATGCAGATGCATACGGTCGTGGGATATATAATTAAATATCTTTTTTAGCATCTCTCGTAATGACGCCAGGTAGTGTTTGAATGCATGGAATATGCTCCAGTAGTATTAATTCTTTAATGTGCGCGTATCGCTAAAATTCAGATGTTATTTCTCGTGAATGGATTTTAACTCGAATTTATTTGTAATTGTTTCAGCTTCACATCGATTTATCGGTCGACGGTTTAGCTAGCTGTTTCGTGAAATCTATGACTTACTTTGGTGTGCTAACTTTTTAGAAATTTTATTAACCTTATTTTTCGTACAGTTCCGTAATTTGTATTATTAAAAGTTTCACATATTTTTATTTTTTTTCTCAATTCTCGGCCATTCATCTAAGAGAATTTATTAATTGAAATTTTTTTACGATCACGGATAATTAGGTCAACCTTTCTCGAATCATAGTTGAATCCATCGTATAAATTTATCGCATGTTCAGTTGTGTTGTAAATTAGACGATGATATCCAGACCTACTATTCGGAGTTTTCATTATTTTTACTATCAAGCAGTAATACTGACGATATTGGCTGCTGGTCACTGATTGCCTGTTGGGGTTAAGCATATGCACGTCTTTGAAAACGCGGACACGATAGTCATATAATTATGGCAAAAAGGGACATTGATACCTATTAGTGAAGCTATCCCCTAACTCATTCGCAGAATACATCGTATCATAAAGATACTTGGATTTCATTGATTGTTTTTAGCTATTAAATGTTGTATTTTGCAACTATAATTTAAGCCGGAACACGTTCACATGGGCCGGTTCCAGACCTGCAATTCCAAGTATTTATTATATTTACCTTCAGGCAACGTTATGAGGCATATTTGACTGCATGGCTGTGATTACATGCAGGGATTCATTGTCGTGATGTCATCGCGATTCAACCAAATAAACTCACCGGCCATTGATGTTAATCAAGACTCGATTGCATACATGGCGTGTAATTTAATTCGAGCGTGTTGTTATTGGCAAGCGTGCCAGTGGCGCCATTAGGAGTTGCCACTCTTCTGATTTTCGGATAAGGCGAGGCGAGCGGTGGCGGTACCGTAATTCCCGCCTAACTGCCTTTCTCCCCTTCGTCTTCACTTTCCCTCTTTTTCTCTTTCCCTGCCGTGTGCAAACAATGCGGCGAGAGGAAGAAGCACGCCCTCCTGGCAGAAGGCGTCACGGTTATGAAGGTTTGCGCGCGTTTTAAAATATTCCTCACGGGCCTGTGAGCTGTTATTTTTTTTCTTCCTCGCCTTGTGCGCCATGGCGGCCGTTAGCCAGGGGAAGGACAAAAGGCAGCTCGCACGAGGGTTGCCAGGGAAGGTGGGGAGCCGGTGTGGTTGCTGCTGTTGCTGCTCCCGAAGCAGATTTTCTTTCCCCTGTCGTCCTCTTCCTTAGTTTCTGAAGGTTCCATCGAGGAACGTGAAAAATGTAGAATTTTAGTTTTTCCTGGCGTTTAGTTTTATGGAATAATTCTCGGCTTTCTCGTCGGGTGTGGTTTTGGGTAATTGGTCCCAACGATTCAAAGGCTGAGTTTGCCAACGTCTTCAGCGGTAGAATTCAGGCGTGTCAAATGTAATTTTTATGCAAACTAAAGAAACCAAAAGGTTCTCTTTTCTTTTCGTGCTCTTCCGAATCCCTTTCAAATGTTGAACTCTCCACGCAATTTTTTTGTAAATTGAGCAATCCATAGTTTTTACGACTATTATTCCTTAAACTTAGTAAAAAATTATTTCAAAACAAGGTTATGATCATCTCGGACAAATACTGATCCAGTCTATCACAACGGAATGGTGCACTATAACCAAAAGTGTACATGTTAATAGATAAAGTTAGTACTTTTAGGGTTCTCGTCAATGTTGTGAATGCCAACGTTCTTAAGTATTCGTATATTTCTTCTGTTGGATTAACATTGGACCACGATTAGTTATTGTACTGGGGTGTCTAGCATTATTTATTCTTGATCTTCGAACCCAAGACCTCAAGGATATTGTTTTTTTATCAATTTTGGTTAAAGCTGAGTCCCATTGATAATCCCGATACTGCGATAGTGTCGAACAGCCTCTCAATTGACTCACTAAGTCATCTTCAGAAGAAAAGAAATCGATCCGTCTTCCTTCTAGGCAATTCACCAAATCAATTCCTCTAAACTCAGTTCTTCGGAATTCATTCATTTTACTCATATTATATTAAGATTTGTGATTTTATTAAAAGAACCTTCACAAATTCCTTTTAAAAACACTGATTTTCATAAAAAAATTAATATTAATTGTAATTTTATGCCATAGACGAATTAAAATTTTATTTTTCAGCCATTAATTCGTTGTTTGTTGTTATCCAAACAATCAGTATTTTCAAGGCTTGGAAATATGCTCTTGTTAATTTCTCTTTTTTTTCCCTCCACGGTTTTCAGATACTTCGCATGCCGCACGCATAGTAGTTAGAGCCTCTAATATAAGGGAAGATGCTTGAAAAACGAATTGGGGAAGGTGGAGTACTTTCTTAATATTCCCTATTCCAAATTGTTTTCCTTCAATCCCTGATTATTTACTTTGGAATTCAACTTTTTAGCGGAGTGATTTCAGATGAGAAATCAATTCAGGGACTGAGCCTGAAACTCGAGGAAATCCAAGAGTTGTGCTAGAGGTTGAATTTGTGAAAAATGTAGATCTCGCTGATCGTCGAAATGAACCGAAAATGTTTTCGAATCAAAACATCAGTCTTAGAAAAATAGATTTACGTACGGCTTAGTGATTATTTGGTGATGGCTACTTATAGGTTAGTCGTAAATATAGGCCAGATTAATGTTTTGTGGATGAAATGTTGGGAATTTTCCGCTTTAATAAATGGAAAGCCTGTGAAATATTGGATTTGAATTGGTATCTCTAGTAATATGGCAATCATTTCGTCCTTTTCCTTTCCAGTGAATAAAATTTCACTTAAAATTTCCCTCTCGCCGCCATTTATAGGTGTTGAAGGGATTGATTTATGCAGCTTCGTCATCCAAGGTCGGGAAATCGATATATTACTTCCCAGGAGGTCCGTCTAATCCCGTCTTTCCTCCCTGCTCGTGGCGTGATCGCTCGGTGACACGACCCTTGGGTGTTGTTCGAAACCGAGTTCGTACAGGGGTCATTTCGGTTGATTTTATATCGACGTGTTTTTAACTGAGACTTCCCCTGTTCGCTTTGGGAAGTTAGCAAAGATGGTAAAAGTTATAAAATTAAAATGACTGGAAATTTGCCACAAATAGTTAAATATTATTAAACCTTAATAGTTTAAACTATGTTTTGGAAAACTTCCCGTAATTTTATCTTATAAACATGGTAGAATTACATGAGATTACATCTACAGACAGTCGGATTTTTGGAAAATAGCTCTTGAAAGAGGTGAAATCGTTGATTCCACCTCTTCGATGTGCCTCGCAGTTAATAGTGGCACATGTGACTAATTTTTCGTCTATGGCTAAGCAATCTTTTGAGCGTATGTGCTGGGTTAAAATCTGCATTATGGTTGACGATTTAATGTCTTTTATAGGCATAAAATACTAGCAGACTTCATCAATGTCTAGGATTTTATTTTTACTCATTTCTGTAATAAGAGTTCATTTATGTCAAAATTGCGCGAAGTCAGTTAAAAGCGTTAAATTATCAATGTTATATAATATCTTGAGATGGTGGTATGCCAATTCAAAGGATCACAAAAGAAAAGGTTTTACATAACTCACTTTACTCTCATATTAAATACTTTTTTAAAAATTGCATTCGTGGAACATGGCTTTTGAACTCTTCAACCTTTTTGATTGATAGAAGAAAATTCGATGCATTTATTGAAAATACCAAGTTGTAAAAAGTGTACTAATAAAAAGTGGAAAACAATATTGGTGGCTTCTTATATGTAAACGGTCGCAATGCCTCTCATAAAAATCGGAAAATGGTATTTTTTAAAAATCTCAATCGAGGCATTTTGAATTCTATGTATTCCTAATTCATGGTGACGGTTTTTTTTTTTAATTGATCACTACTATTTTGTCCCCTTTTCGCCCACCATTTTTGCATGTCAGGAATTTCGGCCGTTCGCGTGCCCCCTTTTGTCTTTCAGCACCCCCATACCCCCGCTTGAATCGCACATTAATCGCCAAGCGGAGGCGCGAGCGTTTGTCACCCTGACATCCAGTCTGGGCATGCGCCCTGGAGCGTGCGCCGGTCGCCATGCTAGCCGGGTGCACCCTCATGTTCCTTATCCTACATCCCGATTTCTCTTGCTCCTTCCCTCTCTAATGCCCACTTTCCAGAAAAATTCACTCTCGACGACCTGACGCATAATTCGCTATTTTCAGGGAGTTTCATCGATGGAAAGATATCGAAATGGTTGCATCTATCGCCCAAGTAAGCAATTGTGATATTTTGCACTAAATATTTAAACTGGAGACGTTTCGATACGTGGGTGTGTAGGAGAAAAGGGAAGTTAAAGTTGACGAAGAGGAAGATAAACGAAGTGCCAAGTACGATGGCCGAGAAAACTTCGAGATGAGGTTTGAAACATAATGTCAGATACACTAATATTGTATGTTCCACAAATGTTTTTAAAACCTACGTTTCGACACTATACACTATGCCGTTCTCAAAGAAGGAGAATGACATTCACCTTTGAGAAAGACATAGTGCACAGTGTCGAATCCTGGGTCAGACTTAAAAAAACATTTGTGGAACGTATAATATTATAGTACCTATAGTTATGTTTCATGTTATACATTTCCACCAATAAACGGCATCCACCCTGAAGTTGTTTTAGATGATGTACGGAGGAGGCTCTAAATAATTATACTTAAACATAAACGCCTTAGTCAAGAGTTGGCTCACTGTAAACGTAGACATGTTATTTAGTATTAGTTATTTAGGTAGCAATCATAACTTACCCGCGCCAATCCCTTTTATTTTCTATATTTCAGTTTTCCGACACCACGTTCCTTACGTCCGTAATTCTTCTCGCTCTGAAATAATGTCTGCCCTTTCATTCCCTCAATTAGCGATCCGGAGGAATATTTATAATCATTCTTAAATTTAAACTTCATTAAATGGTACATACCAGTCCTCTGAATTGCTTCCATACTCATCACTTCCCATTCCCATACCTTTCGTAATAACTACCTTCTGCACCAGCATAGATTTCTTCTTTATCTCTCCCAGAGATCACTTGTTTATAGACTTCATACCATGTCAATAACATTTCGTTTGCCTACCCTTCCCTGGATCTATCAACACCCTTCCGAACATTCAAGAAACAGATTCGAAAATCCTTCTGCTCCTGGATCTCAATTTGTTATTCTTATTTATAGTTTACATTTGTTTAAGCTGCAGATCTCAAGTTTTACATTTAGTGGGAAGGCTATGTCGGCTTTTTTAATAATTTAATATACTGCCTCTTTCTCCGGGTTTTCCAGGCATAATCTATCCCTCTTTTACTCTCCTCCTTGTTCCGTTTACTTTCCTTTTCAGGTTATCCCATCTTCTCCCCCTCCTCTCTCCTTTTATTTTATCTCTATTGTTAAAAATTGTATAAATTGAATACACCTGAAGATTGAAACCTAGATCGTAATAAATTTTATAATCGTGGAAAAGTATTTATTTCAATATGGAAAAATTCCTCTCCACTACCCTCGAATCTTTTGATTTTATTAATTAACTGATGAATAAAAACTTTCTCTGGGATTTGGGTAGTTTCCACCTATCCCCTCTCCTCCCAGTGGGTCTGTCACTGGTTCGAACACCGTTCCTAGATGATTTTTTTTCCTCTGGGAGCAATTCATGTGTAACCTCTCTCCTTAAAAGTGCAGCTGACAGACTCCGGTCGACTTTCGTTTTACCTCTCGACCGTGCCGACTTGGGCAGTGCAAAGAAGGGCCTTCTTGACGACAGACGTGGCTGCACTGCCTCCACATCGGAAGCAAACCCCTCCCCATCCCACACCATTCCTCGTGCTCCTTTGCCGTCTCCCCCACCCCCTCACAGTTCCTTCCCTCCCCAGTGCCTGGAAAGACTGCTAATTTTTATCAGTTATTCGTTGAATCTTCGTCCGTTTCGCGGCGATCTGGCAACGTCGCACCGGCAGTCCACTTCGGTGGGAGTTGTATTTGTCCCCTTCGCCTGCCTCCCCCGCCCCCACTGCCCTTCCTACTGTCTCTCTCTCGCTCCCCCAACCCTTTTCCTACATCCCACACGGTCTCTCCCCACCTCCTCCTATTCCCCCTTCACCCCTCATTTCCCATGATCCTCCTCGTTCTCTGATCTGACTACTTGCGGCCCATTCTCTCTCCCCCATCCCTCTAGTTATACCATGTGCCCCCTCCATCCCCCCCTTCCCTTCCCATGATTCCCCGCAATCTGTTCCTCCCCCGCAAAATCTCCCCTTCGCCTGTCCCCCCCCCCCCCCCCCTCTGCCTGTAAATGTGATGACCCGCTTACTCGAGATTATGGCGGCTCTGTGTTTTGAATCCGCTCTAAACTGGGCGTTGCTCTCGATATTGTTTTCTTTCCGTGGCGGTTTTGATTTCGCATTCTCCGGGTCGGGTGGAAAGGATTGAATTCGTATCCACGCGTCTGCTCGGTGATATTTGAAAGTTTGGGGTAGCAATTACTTCGGAAACGCTTTAGGGTAAAGTGTACGCTCTATTGAGGATGCATGGTTGCTGTTGAGGTTGAGGCTGTACTCAATAAAAGTTTACGAAAACATAGAAATTGTAAAAGAAAATTTGCTAATAACGTTCCACATGAATACTTATGTATAAATCATTTTTTTAATTATTGTATGTCATTATCAAGCTACAAATAAATTTAAGGTAGTTCCTTATGTTTTGTTTACTTATTCCATTCTACCCCTTAATTGCCTTTTAATTCCCTTAATACTTTTAAATTCGTATCCACGCGTCGACTCGGTGATATTTAATAGTTTGGGGTTGCAATTACTTCGCAAAACCTTTAGGGTAAAGTGTACGCACCAGTATTGGTGGAGACGTGAACTTTCATCGTTTGCCACATAGATAATGACATTGTACTTTCGAAATCACTATCGGGAAGAAAGCGTTGTTGGCATATGTACACAGAAAATTTTCCTGCTTACATCTTGTGGCGTAGGCAAAGGAGGAGTTATGAATTCCATAATACTAATGGGAATATCGTAAAGGCAGGCGAAGACTAGAATGTATAGCTTTCCGCTTGACGGTATGAAAAATTGGAGACTAGGGAAGTAGAATGAAGTATAGGACGGTGGTGTAAAATTTGGTTATGAAGAAGAATGGGGAAAGTGAGATTGGCTGGGAATGAAAGCAACGAGGAAGTGCACGGCATCGTGAGTGAGGAGAGTAAACTTTTGGGGAAGATGTGGACGAGGCTGAGTTTTTTTTTAATATTTCTGTATTTCAAAATCCCACAAACAGCAATATTGCCAATTTATAGTGGCCTATTAACAATAAAATATCTAATATATAGCTAGAAACAAAATACATATAACGTTACGGGAATCAAATACATAATATATGCCGAGAGTCAAAACTACATAAAATACAACGAGAGTAAAATCCTTGAAATTAAAGTGTACAAGAACATAAAACCAAAGGGAATCGGACAGTGGTAAGAAATGGGGATGAGCCATCATATGGGGTAAGGGAGTAGTGAAAAACTTTGATGGAGAGTAATGTGTCGGATCAGTGGGCGGCAGGAAAGAGAGGAGAGACACTTCCGTCGCAGTGTTATAACAACGGTGTGGAAAAATTATAATTTTGATCGGCCATTTTAAGTCTCGCTTTTCTTAATATATACCGGAAGAAGGAATGAAATTTTGTCAGTCAAGGATACTAAAGTATACGTTTGTTTTGAATCGAGGGCAATCATTTGAATAAATACTCACCCAATTTTATCCCTCACTTTTGCATTACCCGATTTCTCTTTTTTATTCCGTAATTTATCTTTAAGGCGTATTAATAAAGCAAGTGAAATATGTAGTGTTTTAAGAGCTGTGAAATCTAGGAATCCAAAATGTACAAATGTCAATGTAAATAGAATTAATCTAATATTTCGCAACTGACCATTTAATTTTTATTGTGAAATTTTGGGTTTGTTGGAATGTGTTGCGAAATCCTTTGTGAATATTGTCGTCCATACTTTAATTGAATTCCTCTAAATACTCCTCATAATGCATAGTATATTTGTTTCCATTTCGAAATGAAGTGAAAGATGTTCTACTTAATCGATCATTTTGGGAGAAGTTGTTTGTTCTCATTGAATTGTAATTGCTCTGAAGAGGTAATTCGCTTTATCATCATGTCCCTCTGTTAAGTACTGGAAGTGATATGGTGTGTATTTTTTGAGTATTTTCGTAAAATGAGTAAAGATGTGATGTGAGTAGTGTTAACTGCTTTGAAGTGTTGAGGGGAGTTATGCTCACGTTTTCTCCTCCGAACGTTAATGGGAAACGCTGCTGGAGGCTTAAGACGAGGATATATTTTTTCCTGGCTATTCTTAGTTCGCGAGTCAAACCACCTCCCGCACTTCGGTGAGATGTGTGCGGAGTGTATGTTTGCATAGGAGTCAATCATTTGGAAACGTCTGAGCGCTATCATTTGAAATCCAATCTGTTAAATGTCCTTTGCCAAATATTTTGTTTCGTGACTGCGTATCTGGAATAGTTAGTGAAGTGTACCTACCTATAAAAGAGTGGAATTTTTATCGGATTTGCATTAAAATGGCGATCTTTAATTTTTAGAAATGTTATATTCACATTCAACCGCATTCTCCCGATATCATTTCATTCTTCGAAGATTTTAAACTTTTTGTGGCGATGTGTTGTAGTTAATGACTTAATTTTTTCCTGTTATGGTGATCTTTACCTTTTTTTAGAGTGTAGAAGTGTGCTTTGTCTGGAGATGATGAGCTCTAAATGGAATTTCTATTTTGGTATAGTGTGGTTTGTGTTTTATTTATCTTAATCTGGGCTGTATCGTTGGATATGTCATGATTCGATGATAATTAATGAAGGCCACAAAATTGATTTGCAAAATTTCGTGAAGTGTGTCATTTTTTATTTAGTAACGGAAAAAATCGGTAAATCCAGAAAACTGGTAGCTGGGAAGCACGTATGTGATGACCATTGTGTAATCTTGCACGTTCAAAGCCCTACAAAACTGCATGGAGTCCATCTTAACTCGCAGGATTACTTAATTCGTAATTAGAGGAATTCTAATTTATGTTCTGGATTTCTGTATGGAGCATATTCGTGGAGAGAATCCATATAATGCTATTATTTTTGTTCTTCCAGTGATGCACTGAAGATTTCTCGATCACTATCCTTCTAATTACACTGTTCTGCAAAAAAATACTTCAAAAAATGCCCCGCTACAATTTAGGGTGTTTCTGGCTAATTTTGGGTCGCTGAATCCGAAAATGACCTCCGTTTTTTTCTATCACCCTCCATTTTTACGCAACCCCTAAATTGGGGAAAACAGCCCCTATCTAAACTTATCGCTTTTCTAGGGACTGTTACTAATGTTATCTGCCTCTGATTGAAAAAAACTGACTTGTTAAGGCTATCATGGTCAAGAGAGAGACAAACTTCACTGGGGTTGAAAAGATTTAGGGGGTGAAAATTGTAAAAAAAAACTTTAAAAAACATTAAAATAACCATTTTCTTCGTTTTTTAAATGACATATGGTAGCTAATGGTAAAGTTTTTAAGGGATGAATACACTGGTCACCCCCCCTATTTTGTTAGGGATTAATATAACATAAAATATAAGAGGGGAAGGGGGGTGTAGAAGTGGTATAGTAGGGGGTTTAGGAGGTGGTATAAAGAGCTGCCACAAAAAATCTTGAATATGGGTTTCCTTTAAAACAGTGGTATATCCAATAGGAACCGAAGGTAAATCGTGGCCGTTGTTCAGTAAAACAGCCATTAAACTTGTCTTCGATTAGTCCATGAATAGCCTCCATTGGTCTGGATCATTCTTAATCGCTAATTCCCTCATCAGTCCTTCAATATCAGTGCAGAAAATCAGATCATCATTTTCATCATCCGTTGAAAAAAAATTTAGTGAGGGTTGACTGTCTTTCTCTGTAGTACGAAACATTCACACTATCGGCCAAAAGATTCCACTGCTGCAAATGCGAGCCAAGAAGTTGTGCTTTACCCTTTGGTAAGTCTAAATCTTGTATTAGATCACTTAGGTCCTCGTGTTATGGGATGAGGTGCCTTTTTTGATTAGTCTAGGGTTCTTCTACATCAGGGCTGTAATATTCATCTCGATGGCTAGGACCTGCTTCCACTTCCGGTGTAGCCTCGTTCACTAAGTCATCAGAATCATCGAGGGTGCTAGTAGCTTGAGCTTTAGGGATAGGAATAGCATTAGTATGCTTCACCGGGCGAATTGCTGACGGTAAATTCAGATAAATCATTTCAGGATTGTTTTTTTTTAATCCATAGTGTCGGTTTCGCAAAAATAGCAATTCGTTCAATGGCAAGTGGGTTCAACTCAAACCATTGGCACTCCGAAATTTAGGGAACGATTTCCCCAGTTTAGCCATTCAGGAAGACTTCTATGACAAACACTGCAACAGAATTTAGGGGCCCACGATTTGTCTTGGTCACCAATTTTACACCCGAAATAAAGTTCATAAGATTTTCGCGCAATTGCAGTCATCGCTTTCCTTTGGTCATTAAAACACTAAATCTCCACAGGTGTTACACAATGAATTGGGATGATTTTCGCAGGATCGCTGAATGATCGCGAGAAAACACTTTATCGCTCGCAAAATAACACACTAAATAGAACACGCGCTAGAGAAATAAAGAAAGAATTTTCCTTCTTCCCTTCCCCTCTTATATTTTATGTTATATTAATCCCTAACAAAATAGGGGGGGTGACCAGTGTATTCATCCCTTAAAAACTTTACCATTAGCTACCATATGTCATAAAAAAACGAAGAAAAATTGTTATTTTAATGTTTTTTAAAGTTTTTTTTTACAATTTTCACCCCCTGAATCTTTTCAACCCCAGTGAAGTTTGTCTCTCTCTTGACCATGATAGCCTTAAAACGTCAGTATTTTTCAATCAGAGGCAGATAACATTAGTAACAGTCCCTTGAAAAGCGATAAGTTTAGATAGGGGCTGTTTTCCCCAATTTAGGGGTTGCGTAAAAATGGAGGGTGATAGAAAAAAAAGGAGGTCATTTTCGGATTCAGCGACCCAAAATTAGCCAGAAACACCCTAAATTGTAGCGGGGCATTTTTTGAACTATTTTTTTGCAGAACAGTGGTATTTATATCTAGGTATGGTCTAGCATAAATAATTGGGATAGAGTTCCGTGATTTTTTTTTGTTCACGAGTGGAAAAACCGGAAGTACATAATATTTTTCAGCGGTAAATTTTTCATTATTTTTTATGTTATCTCGTATACTATTTACTCTATGTATTAATCTCGTTCCTTCTCTTTTCACAGGTAAGTGTAGAACTGCTTAGCCGATGTGTCCCACAAGCTGGATTATGGCCGATAGTCGGTATGTAATGAAAATCATTTTTAATATTGAAATAATTTTGACAAGATCGCATCAATTTCAACGGTGGATATGATTGAAAAGCGCTACATACTAATACGGCAATGGGTCATAAATCAATTTAAGGGATGAATCATTCTGTGCTAGTGTTCCTTTCGTAGACGGCGAATTTATTTTCCGCGTTTCATAGCTGGCTATTAATATATCAGCCGTAAATATCACTTATTCAAATCTTCGCAAGATTTTTAAAGTAAAAAAGTTAGAGTTTAAAAATACGCTGCATTGTAAATTGATTATTTTTTTTTCGATCTTTGTTGGTAATGCAATGTCGATAGAAACGAAAATAGCCGGAATTATTTGAAGACCATAGTGGATTTAAGTGTGTGCCAATTGTACTCAAACACATTTATTCCAATGCTCCGGCAATGCAAAAATCATTTTTCAAATCTTATTTTTTTTAAATTTAAGTAAGAAAAAAATTCGGACCTTTTTTTAGATACGTTGCATTGTATTTTTATAGTTTTCCTTTCTTTTTCATTAGTTTTTATTCTTTACTTTTTTTCTTTACTTATTGTACTTTTATTTCTCTTAATGTTTTCTTTCTCTGAATGATATCGTTCGCAACGAAACTGGCTAGGATCGATTTTAGTACCGTAGGGGGGTTTGTCAGTTGTACTTGAGTACAAATACTTGAATGCCCAGGCTGTGCTCGAGTACTACGGCAGGTTCTCCGATGTCCATGTATTCGAGTATTCAAGTTGGCGGTCGTATTTATGAATAGCCAGGTAAATAGACAAATACAGAAGAGGGGAACTGGAATCGTTTAGTGAGCACTCATTATTCACCTCGACAATTACACAACAGTAAAAAAGTCTCTTCACTGTGCCGGCAAAAAGCAAAATAACCTTATCCGCACAAATAAGCGCTACGACCAAAAAATCGCCTCATTTTTTAAAGGGTAAAATAGGCATAATAATTAGGAAAAAAATCAGCTGATTGGATTTTGCATCTGAACGTATATATAACTTGAGAAATCGAATATCTGTCTGGGTACTTTCGCACCAGTCTATGCGCACTAGCACCATCAGGATCCACAAATACCTGTACTCCAGTAAATTGGGCACACTCCTATGCGGAATAGCTTGTGTATTCTTCACATTGTATTTAGTAGATTAAACGTGTGGAAAAATTCTCTGACATGCTGCGTGAATCAACGAACTTACATAGTTTCTCTTTTGTCTTCCTGTACATTTTATTAGATATAATCGGAACTCTTTAGCTTTTTCATTATGAAAGCTTCCAAGTTTTATTAAAGGAGTTTTTGGGTTTTTTAAGCTACCCTCAAACCGTGGCGAATATTTTCTAGTAGGTTCTTGTTTGTAGAAATTATGAAATAGGAATGGCATCTCGTTTGTACGAACCAATTTGAAGGTTATCCAGTTAAGTTCTACGTCCTCCTAAATATTTTATATTTCATGCTCGTGAAGATTTTTCGGCGATTTTAATATATGGCAAATAAATTAGGTCTTTTATCTTGCATATTGTGATCTATAAGTGTTGATTTGCGTGATTCCGAATTATCGTCATCGATGAATTATTTCCGTGTATCAGTAGCAGTCTTCCTTTTTCTGTGCATGACATCTCGATTGTTCTGTCTTCTGGATGTTATCCGCTTATTGACATATCACGAAGGGAATTTATGGAAATGACGTGAGTTAATTTAGAAGCGGTCATGTTTCTTTGCATTGTGATTCCATTATATTCTGAGAGTAAACAATCCAAAGTCGGATAAGTTAGTCACGATTATCTACGGTCTCTTATTTCATACTTCGTTTTTGGAGCTTATGTAATCTCAATTTTTTCCTTTCATTCCTCGACCAAGCTGTGTGGAATTATGATTATTATTTTCTCAGCTACTACGTGTTCACTTAACCGTTTAATCCTCATGTTTGTTTATGAAAGCTATTTATTACCTACTATTTGATTCCCTCCATTTGAAGACGTCATTGCAGAATAAAAATATTCTAATTATTTTAGCGGGAATCATTTTGTGGAAGAGCTAAAATTTAGCCGACACGACGGTCTTGATAGTTTATTATTGCGATGGAACCCGTTTCCTGAGTCAAGTGTGAATGGATCCAATAAATCGGGTGATTATGATTATGATCACGATGCTGTAAAATTTACTGCCCCGTGTGGAATAATCCAGTATTTACATCTCTCGTCTATGCGATAAAACCAAATATTTTTCATAGAAATCATATGCAGAATATTGTAAAATTTGATTTTATGAATGCCAAATATTCCATTTCGTGAAACGAACTGACCAGAGGACGGGGATTAGTTTAGTGACTTAACTTATGGCGTCTTATAGCTTTACCATAGTCAATCGAGCTTGAAATTCCGTATCATGATATTTATACCTTTTTTGATTTTTATTGTAAATCATAGCCCTCTCAAGGTACAAAATTGAACCTGTTCTAATTAAAATCCAAACTTAGCAGTAGAATTAATGAGGAATACCTTATGATAATTTGATGACATTCTTCTTACGATGGGTATAAGAATCTGGAATCCAAATATGTGATAATTTCTCTGGTCGATTGACACTGTGAAATCGCGAAGTCACGGTTTATTTAGGATTGTACCCCTGAGGACAATGATAGACTTAGTCGTTGAAACGTTGGGTCCATGAATTCAAAACAATACCCGGTGGGAAACCCGAGAATTATTACTGCCGATTCAAATTATAAGCATGCAAAATTGATGGTCCACGTGCCATCCCCCGCGGCATCGACGGGGCGAGTTCCATTATTGATTTTGAATCCTTGTCAGGAAAATTTTCTATGCCTATTTTGTTATTTGTAAAACAGGCTGTACACTTGTTTCTTGCATCAAAACCTCTAATTGGTATTCTTTCGTTAAAAAAAACATTAATATTGTAAGTATGTAAAATTTCCGGTCCACGTGCCATTCCCTGCGGTATCGCCGGGGCGAGTACCATTATTGATTTTGATTCCTCGTCAGGAAAAGTTCCGATGCCTGCTGATTTTCTTTTTTTTCCTCTCTCTCTATCTCTCTCTGTGCGGCCCATCCTTGTCGAGTAATGGGGGCGTCGTCGGAGTGCTCGCAGCGCCGCTCTCCTCCACAGCGAGACCGCTTTTTCAGTGGGAATGTGCATTTTTATTCTCGCCGTGTGCCCTCTATTCCTGCGTCTCCTCCCGATCCGCGTCGCAAAAGCGCCCTTAAATGGCGGACGCAGATGCAATCGAACATATCCCCGTGTGGCAGGTGGATTTATTCCTTTTTTCCTCTCTCTTGCATTGGTCGCTCTGCTCTCCAGTGTGGAGTGCGCATGTCTCTAGTGTGTTTCCGCGCCTCTCCTCTGTCTCTGCCTTCCTTTTATGAGCCTCATCTTTCCCCGCTGTTTTAGTATGGGGTGGCGAATAGCCGCTGGTTATTGTCGGGGAAAATTAAAAAATAATTTCCATGTAGGCTTCCGCGGAGATTTTACTGTAGGCAGTGATTCTTCGGGGTTTCCTTCCGCGTCCATCCATTTTTTCTGGATAATATTTCGCCAACGTTCCAGTTCGCTTTCTCAGGTCCAATGAAAATACTGCAGTAGAATAGAAGAAAAGCATTGTAAGAAAAAAATCAAAAAGAACCTGTAATTTCGTTGTCCCGGTAAGTGATGGAATGTCAGGAAAAATCACTAGAAAATCCGAAAAAATATAATTTTGTCTAAGTCATGCGGTGATTTTCCTTGTTCTCTGACCCTTTAGTGTATCTTCGATATCTCAGTATCCCGTTCCTTGATATCTTTTTGGAGATGCTCCGTACCTTTTCAGTGCTCTTGTACACCATGAATTTCGGTATTTTTTAGGATACTGTTTGCGTTCCACACATTCACGTACTCGTAACAACGACTATCCCCCAAAATATTGATTATATAATGATTTGGATAATTAAAATTCCAGAATTCCATTCTTGCATTTTAATGCCCCCTCTGTCAGGGAATATGAATGTTTTTAGAAATTCGTGCAATGACAGGGAAATGAGAAAAATAAGGAGAAATAATCTTCGTTGTATGTGTCAATCAAGTTGTTTTGGAAATGTGAGTGCGTAGCTCATTTCATATTAAGATGTTGATTTTTCTCATGGTCTGTCTCGTATGTATCTTCAGAAAGTCTCAAAAATCGAGCAAGTAATCCTTGCATTATGCAGTAGTCAGGAAACTTCAGCTTTATGCTTATGTGGCCACCCCGTTCCGGGAAATTCTTGGCATTAACGATACGAAAGATCCATGATTTTTATTAATCTTTAAAAATGTTTTTACTATGTATTTTATTTAATTTTTTCTTGTTGTTAGATTCACGTTTGTATCTATATCGTTGTAATTATTCATCAACTAATAATATTTTACTTCAGTAAGTTAAATTTGTTATTATTTTGGCGATTGCTCGTCTAGCCCAATGAAGGCTGCCAGTTAGCCCTAGAGGGATAGAAAAAATTACTGCGGTCTCTTCATCTCGGAGTGTTCGTCCATCTATAAATAATGCTAGGGGAAAATTGGCTGAGAAGAAAAACATGAAGGTGAAGTAACTATTATTTGTAATTATGTGACTGAATAAAAACTCACTTGAAGTAACTGGAAGCCCCCTGAAACTAAAATAAACTGAAAACGAAGTAAATTATGATTTTTTGACACTTAAGGGTAACTGAATTCCCATATTAGATGCTTGCTCAAGTTTAAGGATCGCCGTCTAAGATGAGGTGTTTGGTGAATAAACTTCGGCGGAGTTTCAGGGAGCATGAATATTTATGAGTTGATGCTTTTGAGTGTCAATATCTCATATAACTCTTGAAGGAATGAAGGGATACGGAATAACTAAATTTAAAATTTTTACAATACCCGAAAAGTAGTTTACAAATTGCAGATCATGTTGTTATCCATCCAATCGGTTCTTTTTTGTGCATTCGTGTATGCTTTTACGACAAAACATTTTGTATTCCTAAGGTTTAGGAGATTTCCTCTTGTGATAATCAAAAGTGAGTCGGTTAATCAGTCTATCTGAAATATCCCTTTAATTTGTCTCTGGAGTTATATTTGACTTCATTGTGTTTTTAAACAATGCTGTTCGAGAGGTTATCTGCACGAGAGGGATGGGATGCCAATGTGAGATATTAGAATAAAACATATTTATGCCTTGCTCATTACGCTTATTTCTATTGAAAAATGACTTTTAGGCTTCCTTGTCTTGACTGCCCCCAAGAAGATAATTTTCAAATGTATGAAGAGATTAGTGGGAATAATTATAGTTCAGGTAGCACATTTTCGTATATTCAATAATAATAATTATATATTAATATTATTATTATTTGTATTGTCTGTTGAAAAGTATGCTTAATAATCGCTATTGCTGAGTAAATCAATGAATTTATACCAAGACGAAGTAATCAATTATTTAATAGTTTCATTCCTTGTCCCCCATCTCACTTCAGACATTATTTTGTTTTAAATAGGACGCAATCGTCAGGAAAAAATTGGTCCATTGCAGACTTAGCTGTATCCATTATTCCAGGCTTGCGTGTTCTTACCGTGAATTGAGGTTGTCGAGGTCTTTCATGCTCTGAGGAGACTCATTTTATTTTGGGGCTATACGGAAATGCGCATTGATTTTTTGAATATCCGTCGAGGAGAAGGAGAAGAATAGCCCCTTATCCTCTTCCTCATCTCCTTCCCCTATTCCCTCACTTTTTTTCCATTATTTCGCAAGCTGAAGGCCTTTGTCGCCATACGCCTCAGCAGGTTGTCAATAAAAATGGCTAAGTCATCAATTGAAAAATGGAGTAAACGTTTTCTTTTTTCTAATTGAACCTGAATTATTATATACTGTCGAATCTTGGATCGTGAATAGAATGACTGACTTTCAATGGAAATTACAACTAATTCGTACTATTACCAATTATTTTCTCTCTCCGCCCTCATTGAGCGACTAAACCCGATAATCTTAGGTATCGGCAGTGTCGTTAGTTTTTTTTCTCTATTTTTGGATATTCTTAGCAAATTTTTAGCAAGTCATCAAAGCAGGAGTATCTAAGCATATTCTAAACACAAACTGTTTGTATTAATTGGTGCATACATTCAAGGTTTCCAGCGGCTATGTTAGGTGTACTTGGTCGTATTTTTTGTACAGATATTCGGTCAATTTTCAGTCGTCTGCGTTTGATTATTATTTACATTTGCCATGTATTTTCTGACACTTATATATCGTCTCTGAATCGTGTAAATTCCATTACCAAGTATTTCCTCATTGAGTCATACCATAGAATTTCGGAGCAGTGATGTATGCAACCGCAATAGATTTGGGTCTTTGCTTTGCTCCGACTACTCCTTGCACTTTTCGGTGTGATCATATGCTCAAAATTACGCTTCCATCGTACCTCGAAACTTGGACGAATCCATACCTGCCCCTACTGGGGATTGCACTCGGGAAATTCATTATTACTTATTCTAATTTTTCGCTGTCAGAACAGTTTGACCGCTTCCTTGGAAAAACTCCATTTTCGGGTATTCGTAATTTTTTTCTTGAAGTCCCATTTTCTGGTCTCGATGAAGGCTGATCTCATTTATAAAAAATTTCATGTTCCCTAATCCATGTTTTTTTGGCCGCTATCTTAGCTGATGGAAATTTTCGAGGATTTTATTGGACTAAGATAAATTTAAAAACCATCTTACGTATTACTTACGTACGAAGGAGCTAGTGACAGGAAGCGAATTTTCATATCTTGAATTTTCTTATGTTTATGGATGGGGTTGTAATATAGGCCTGCCAGTATGTAATTATATTTATATTTTTGAATTGAAATATTTTCATCCTTCTAGTTTTTTGGCAAATTATTCACCGATTATGTGAGGCTTTGGTAAATATGTGGTATTCATTTTCTTTGACTATAAAATCTGGAAGACCGAATGCCAGAAGATCATTTTGAATTGGAATTATATTTGCTTGTAGTCGCCTGGCGTGAACGTAATTTCAGTTACCTTTACCCTTTCACTCAGACTATTGGCATATGTTAGCTGGATTGGGCCAAAATCTTCCAGTATTATTTGATGCCCGAAAACACAATTTCGACTTCAGAGACTAATATTTCGTACCTGTTACCATCCATTCGGTATATTTGTAACGTCCATCGTTTCAATGAATATTCAAATGTTGATGGCCCCTTTAATTATTAATTTAATGAAATTGATTTTATTCGATTGAGAAAAAAATCCAGCCATTAAAAAAAAAGATCGACAAAAATTCACTTTAAATATATCTCGTCGGCCCGTTCTCGCATTTGAGACCTGAAACCTAGATTTCGCATCGGCCAATTTCTTTTTTATAAATCAATATCCCGATTTATTTTTTGGCGCTTGGGCTGCTCGATTGGTTTATGCACTCGGTGGAAAATCGCGGGAACCCTGGTTCAAATCCCGATGCTGATGATTTTTCGCTCTTTTTCCTTTCTCAGCACTCATTCGAACGATGCAACCTTCCTTGCTCGAAGTAGAGGAGTGGCCATAATTTCCAGTCCGCCGCAATTTAGCCAGCAAGTCCCTTCCGGAGAACAATACCTCTCTCTCCTCGCATGAAAGTATCGTATCCCTTTTATTTCCGTAGGCTCACCTCCATTGCATACGAATTTCGAGGGTAACGCTGGGCGAAATGCTCATTTTTTCGAGGACTCGGATATTTTTGGACGGCTCATAACTCCGCGGCGTAACAGATAACGCGGAGGAAGAGTTAGGGAAGGGGCAAGGGGCCCCTCCATTCTCCCTTGTTTCTCCTCCATGGCCCGCGGAAATTTGCCCCTACGAAACCGTTGTGCCGTGACCACCACGCCTGCCCGTCTATAGCCGTCTGTAGGATAAGGTGGACCGTTGGCAATTATATTTAGGGGAGGCTATCAGTCCCGCCTTCCGATATTTCCTCCGTTACTGATATGCTCAAGTGCTTATCATTTGCCATTGCTGCTACGAGCTCGTTGTAGTTTATTTCGAATGACTTGGTGGTTGAGAATTTCTCGTCAGCTCTCACCAAAGGGAATTAATTCTTGGAATCGGCCAGGTAAAACTATTTATTGTCATTGTCATTCACTTATCTCGAGAATCGACGGATTTGATGAGGAAGGGCGAATTAATAGCTACCAAGCATATGGAATGAAACATAACATGATTGGCTAAAATACTATGGTTAATCTTGCTTAAAGATGATTCCATAAAAGGGTCCCTGCTGTTCATATTGATGAATAAAACTAAATGTTCTATATGAATTCATATGATTACATACGGCAAAAGGCATAATCCGTTCTTGAACTTATTTTACTGGTTAACCATTAGGCATGAGGGAGTTAAATCTATTAATTTTTAACGCGTTATCAACCCATAAGTACCTGAGGTAAAAGATGAATCGCCTTAGGTTGATTAATACCAGATGACTTTTCAGTCAAAGATTAGTATTCTTTCTCTGGTGTATCTATTATTTTCGCCCTTTGTTTCCATCGCCTCGACGGTCTTATTACGAAAAAGCCCCGAGTGAAACTAATGTGATCGACTGTTGAACGGGGCCCCTTCAATATCTATGGTGGGTATATGGAAAAGTTCTTCCTGAAAAAGTGAAAGTTATTCAGGTTGATGTCCTGGAATATAGAGGTAATAAATCGTGAACTCGTGCTTTAAAGAATTTGTGGTTACTGGATGATGCGCCGATTGAGGCACATTTGCAACGCAATAAAACTTGTCTGTTTATCCATTTCAAGCGTGCGCACGATAACGATTATGTACTCTCCCACATGGGATTGTAATGGTGGAAGAAACGGCCCGTGAATAAAGGACCCAGGTAGGCTGAAGAGTGCATGCTTGAAGTAGGCAGCGACAAGAGATGGGTTTGATCCCATTGATACCCTTGCTCTGCCTGGGAAACCCAGGGTCCGAGAACATCATGACCCCAGTTTCTCCCATCCCGTCCCTACTCAGCCCCTTTCAGATTTTCGCGAACCCCATCCCTACTCGGCTCTTCTGGAATGCAACCCGCGGAAACACCCGTTCCAGCCACCGGGCCCGAAAACGCACGGCACTGGCCCGCGTGCTGCACACAGAGTTCACCTTTTTCCCCACCGTATATTGCTGTTGAATAAATTAGTCACGAGTTCCCTCCCTCTCTCTTGGGTTGGCTTCGGGTGGATTTGTCAGGTTGGTGGATGAGAAAAGAGGGTGGGGGAAGGAGAGATAGGGGAATAGGGAGGAAGGGGGAGATTGCGATGGAGGGGGGGTAGGGTAGGAAAGTTGCCGGGTGTCAGGGGGCACTGGGAGGTTGTTCGGAGGAACGGCTGTGATGCCCGGAGAGAGAGAGGGAGGGAGGGGGGATAGGGGAATGGGGGAGTAGGGGCGGGCGGTAGGGGAGGCAGGGGGAGGGGGCATTTGGTGGATGGAGGAGGCGGAGGCAGCCAACGGCGTTTGTTCGGCGAGGCAATGTGGAGACGGCTCCTGGCGGGCAAAGTGTGCGTGCTCTGATGTAGTTCTCGGTGCAAGTGTGTGTGAAGTTCGTGGACTGTGGTTGGGAAAGCCTTGGCGGTCGGTCGCACCGCCGTGGATTCCTCGCGGACTTCCGCAGGCGAGACCCCGGAGGGAAAACGGTGGAGATTCTTCGGTCGTCTTCGCGGGGTGTTTGATCCGCGGTCGCGCAGCTTCCTCGGCCCCTATTTTGCGCTCACCTCCCCGCCGCGGCGAGGGGGCATTAGCCCCTCTCCGGCGATCCAGCCTGCAGCCCATCCTCAAGAAGGCCGTTCGCTCCTTGCCACAGTCGCCCGCTCGACTGTGATCGCTCGAGTTTTTTGTCTCGATAGACTTGGGAACATCTCGGCCGGAGCGGGCTGTTGCCCGTCTCTCATAACCCCGTCCTCGAAAGGAGCGAACTGTACTGGACTCCATCCTTTTCTATCCTAGCCCTTGGTCATCTGACCTATGGTTCTTACTTCATATCCTCGTCCTTGGTCAGTTTCGTAGCCTAGGCTACAATCATTTCCTCTTATCTCCGTTATATTTCTTCAGATTCCGTCCTCTTGACAAAACTCCTCAACACCTTACCTGTACTTTGTTTCCGTCACCTAGACTATAGTCCTTTCAATTTATCCCTGTCCTTCTCCGTCAGTTCCCGTCGCCCGAACTATAATTCTTCGCTTACATTCCCGTCCTCCTTTATCAGTCGCCATCAATTCGACTGGAGTCCTTCCCTCATATCCCCGCCCTCTTTCGTCCGATTCCGTCACCTCTCCATCCACGATCAGAGTGCGATCGCTTCTTCGAATATTTTTTTTTCGCATGATCCACTCCGTCCTCTCCTGCATTCGTTATATTTTGCTTCCTGCGGCTCCCCCTTCACACCCCCAAACTCCCCACCTTCCCCTCTTCCAACCTTTCCGCTCCCACATTCCCCTCCCCTCTCCCTTTACTCCCCCGCTGCGACCTCCCCCCCACTCTTCTCCGCCCTCTCCCGTTCCCATCAAACTTGGTCTGGCTGAGTGAGCGGGTGTCGACGAGGCGAGAACGTGGAGAGAGGAGGAGAAGCATACAGAGAGGATATAGCAGGAGCCCTACTACCGCCGCCTCCTCTATATATCTCGTTCCCTTGTGGCCCGCCTGCCGACGTCGTAGTCTCGCTCTGACTCCCCCCTTCCCTACATCTCCCGTCATCCCTTTCGCGTGTGCTAGGGGAGGAAGAGGAGGAGGCGCCATGCTTCCCGACCCGTCCGTCGCGTGGTGTTGGTGCGTCGCCGTCCACGGATAGAGGGGATATGTGCGGCAACGGCGGAGAATCGCCGCTTCGCCTTTTTCCCCTTCCGGCCGCCGTTGTGTCTCTCGCCGAGGAAGTCTTCGCCGCCTCCTCCCCTTCTTCGCCTTCCCTGCCCCCGACGCCCCTCCTCCGCCTCCGCCGCTGCCCCCCGGTCGAACAAAGGGAGGATCTCCTCGGTGCCCCGCTTCTTAGTGCGTGCTCCTCGTCCGAGATACTCCGCCGTGTGCCCGTGGAGTGTCGCGACCGAGTTGGGGGCAGTGGTGTGGGGGAGGGGAGCGTTGTCCTGGCTGCCTCCTCCTCCCTCCGGGGGCGACATTCGGTGGTGGTGGTGCCGTTGCTCCGGGACCCCGGGTTCAGTGCGTCCGACCTCTCGGACCTCGAGGTCTCTGGGTCTGCCGTGAGGGGGGTTCTCCGGCGCTGCAAGGCTGTTTGTTTTCCTCGCCCCGGAGGCTGGTTGTCGGAGGACCGGGTGTGTGACGGTGGCGTTAAGTGTTGAATCCATTACTCTGGGAGATCGGCTGTCTCTTCCGACCGCTGGATTTCGTTCAAGGATGGTATTAGAATCTCCTCGCTGCGGGATTTGGTGTTACTCCATGGATTCTTGTCCCGAAAACCTACTGATTCGTTAGTTCCTTCGTCAGGTTCCTCGGAATATTCTGGGAAAGTTTTTTTTGTGGGCCAGCGAAAGACGGATTCCTTTCGGCCTTGGAACGTGTGATTTACTGGATCTCTCATCGTCTGCTTTTCCCTACATCGCGTGCCATCTTTCGGCGTGACACACGTTGGATGTACGCCTTGGGACTACTCCTTGACTCTCCTCCACCGATTCCTCCTCGTCCAAATGGCGGAATGCATCGGGGTTCCTTGGAGTGAGCGAGGTAAGTTCCGTGTCCCCTCCGCATCGAGTTATTTGCATTCGTAACTGAACCGCTGTATCGCTCATGTATCTTCCCCTGCCTGGCCGCAGTTCCCCTCCAATCCGTGTTTTCAAGTCCTATCGGGTCGAAATGCATTTTTTCGTTTATGAAAACCAAAGGCTTCGTCTTATTGTTAGTATTGGTAAAGGACATCACTGTAGTTGATGAAGGGCGTTTCGACATGGAAAGCATTATAAAGAGGTTCAATGGAGGGGTAAATGTAAGGGGAACGAAGTTGGAAAATCTTACGGCTTAGGATTGCGTTACGGAAAACAGAAGATGCGAAGATGATTGTGTCCAAGTCGACGCATGGCCGGTCGGAGAGCCTACAATCAGCTGTTGGAATGCCAACGGACTGTGATGAATGGCGTTGGATAGTGAGGCGAGTCTTTTCACTCGATCACAACCTAATAAAAAACTTTGTTTATCTCAGGTGGATAACAGGACGATAATCGAACGAATTAAACGTTTTAGGTTTTGATCGACCGTGACGTTGATGAATAGCAGAAGTGCGAGGAAGGAATTGCCTTAGTTCCCTGCATCGACGCAACAATTGTCGGTGTGGAGTTTGAACATTCGCGTTGTCATTTCGTCGCCATTGCGTCACCAGGTTTGTTGACTGGGTTCGCGAGCTGTTGAATAAATTCCGTCGTCGGGTGGCAGGCGTGTTTTGAGGTGTTTCGGTGGCTACGGCACTTGCGTGAGGGAGCTAAGTGGTAGGCGGGGTGAGAGGGGAAGAGCGGGGAGGGGGAAGGAGGATTTTTATGTCGTGGTTGTGTTGAGGAGGGAGACCTGTAGGGGGAGGCTAGAAGGGCCGCTGGGTGAAGGGGGGAGGGTGGGTCCTGTAAATGCCGATGGTTGATTTTGAGTTCGCTCCCGAGTGAGCCCGTTCCGTCTTGCCGATGTTTCCAGCTGTACGAATGATAATCGACTGAATACTGGCCGGTCTCCGGTCCAATATGTCCATCTTCGGATGTCTCCTCTCTGTTGTGTATGTTTTTTGTCTCGTCCTTTAGGACGTTGTGCTTCTTGAATATCTTAGGCTTTAACTTTCGCCTGATGATTATCTAATTTGAGGGATGTCGATGATCGTTGAAGTCAAATGGTCAGATAATATCCTCTAAAATATGGCTTTCTTATGTTTTGCAATTTTTATATTGGACGCCGGAAGTTAATAAACAATATTTTGATTTCCACGTTCTGAGTTATCAGGTGTCTCTATCTCTCGTAATGTATTACCCGGAAATACTTGTCAATATCGAAGTTTTTTACCACAGCTGTCATGTGGCCATTTCTAACTTTTAGTTCTTATCGTTTCCTAGATCATTAATAGACTGTATTGGCAATGTTAGAACTCACAAATAGATACGATGTCTTGTATTGTAGCTTACTAACTTATTTTGAATACATGCATGCATGTTTATGAATTATCTTATTATTTCGAACAGCATGTTTTGCGTGTTCTAGCTTTATTGGCAGAATACATTAATGAACAGTCGGCAAGTTTTGCCTTTAAGTGAATGCGGTAGTATAATTTGTTAGTATGCGTAACGTTTTTATACCACGTGATGTGGGTGTGGGAATCCTGTTGCATACTGGTGATTGATCACCCGCTGCCAAGCACTCTAGAGGTGACTCGCAGGGTATTATGTAGATATATTGTATCACATACGAATATCGATACTATCGATAGTTGTCGAGAATGATAGTTCCTGTTTTCGTTAATTGATGTTAATCATTTGTGAGATTGAATACTTATTAAATATGAAGAATCATTTGTTAGGTAATATTTGTTTGGGTAACGGAGTAGAGAAACCCCTTTATTAGAGTGAGGAACCATATTTCCATGTTTCTACCATACGGAGTGTTGTGTTATTTATCCATATGTCACACGCTGGAATTCCCCTGAAAACGATAACATCGGAGTCCGCACCAAAGACGAGAGATTCTCAAGTACTAGGCGCTCCGCAGACTCACTAGTACTAATGGATGAAATGGAAAACGTGCCTTATTATCGTTACAGTATGTTACCGCCGGCAGTGTTCTTTTCAATGGAGCGGCGTTAATCTGCCTCGTTCCGTGTGCATGCCCGCCTCCAACAGTGGCGGGAGGGGAAGGTTTCTGTTGAGTGGGGAAATGGAGGAGAGGTGACTCACGCGCCTCCTTTCTGTGTAGCCTCGCCCCCATCCCTCTCGTTAACATTTTTCGGTCTCTCCGCGATCACGTGTGCGCGCTCGGCTCGACGTAAAGCAGCCAGAGCTCTGCCGTGTTGATTTTCCCATCCTCATTTTCAAAACCTTCCGTTTTAGCTTGTGTCGCCCTTCTTCCTCGACAATGGCTCTTGTGTTTTCTTTTCAATCATCGCCATCCGTTTGCCGTTTTCGCGAGCCGGCGCGTTCCGTTGCTCCGGTTTTCGCGCGGCATAATGGTGGAAGAAAGTGGGAGTTCTCCGCGAAAGACGTGGTTCATCCCATAAACCTCAAATCTTTGAATTAGGCACTTCTTACAGGTGGTTCTTATAAACTGGACTTTCTCATATAGAGTTATCGCATCGTTTTCAATTATGTTTTGAACGCAAGTTATTTGCATTGGGTTTTCGTTACGGTCTGTCTTGCGATTCAAACGTTATCTTGCTGATTTCTTGGTAGTTTTGTGTGGTTGGTGATTTTAATTTAATTAGCTTTCGTAGTAAAAATGCTACTTATTGGGGTTGGAGTGTCTCTTTAAAATTACCTGTGCTTGAAATTGATGCTCCATCAAGTCCTCAGTCATAGCATGCTGAAGTAACTATCAAAATAATTTTATTCTTTTAAGAATAAGTCTACCTCTGAAGCGGAATGAAGCCTGCCTGTTGGCTAAGTTTTTGTCCGAATAAATTAAGGTAGAGATCTCAGCTGTTCTGCCTCCTAAAGGTATGCGTGTAGTGGTAAATTTCGAAAACTAATCGGAGAAAAGGTAGCTGGCTTATTGAAACTTACAAATTATAGATCCACATGTTGTCGCTACTCGTGCGGGCCGAGGTACTTCCGCAGTGACAGTGGCAGCCATTGATACAGAATGCTTGCGATTATGCATTCCGGTCCGGGTGTTGCCGTCGTCCGTCGACCATTTCTGCGAATCATCGCGTTTCGTGGTCGGGCTTTCATGCGCTAACCAAGCGGAACGGTCGAAGAAAGTGGTTTCGTTAAGAGTCTGTGTGGAGGGAATGCAAAGGCGAGGTGAGATTCGCTTTCTACCAACCGTGCATACGAATATGCATGTAGGCGCTGCAATCCCTCCCTTTCACCCCCTCCACCAGCTGCGAGGGTTCGGCTATCGCGGAAGAGGTCGTCCTTGTTCGATGGTGGGGTATTTTAGGATCTCGAACGGTAATTACGGATACAAAAAATTTGTGCTGGCGGGTAGGGGAAGTATTTAGTTTTGCAGGAGACTGTGAAAGAAACTCGGTGTCGTTATGGTGTCTCCTTTGAACAAAAGCATTATTACTGATTACAGATCGTACATTTTTATATTTCACGTAGCGGTTGCCTTTCCCGCTCACTCATATTTGCTGTTTTTTTTAAATTCTTTCGTCATTTATTGGCAACGGAAATCCTTTTCAACAATAGCGTAATCAGAAAACTCCATGTTTAAGATCGCTAACATTTCTCTATTTCGTCGTAGCCGTGCATCCATCATTCTTAGTTCAACAAATTAATTTAAAAACGTGTCAATGGAAGATATTGCGAGGGGCAAAGAAATGTAAATAATTGACCTCATGAGAAATTATGTAGAAAATTCTTTGCTTGCGGCTTCACGAAATGTCTTCAACTTCTCTTGTAATCAGTTGCTTTGTTAATCTCATCTCAAACGTCCCATCCGACGGACGGTGTAACGCCTGTAAACAGCTCAGAAAAAACGCTTACCCTATTAGTGACCGGTATTCTAGGAGTAACGGCCCGACTTCCGGTATTGCAACATGTGACCTTGGATAAAGATATTACCCTGTTGCCGGGCGATCAAGATGTTGATGGGACCTGGGTGCACGAGCTATACACTGTTTCTCCGCTCGGCTTGTTTCGGTGGCTCCCAAAATTTTGTAAAACCCCTATTTTCGCATTAAAATTATTTTTTGAGGTAATATTTCATTTACGGGTAAATGGATAAGCCTTGATGCCGTCCACAGTAGGCTTTATGTGGACGACCTAGGTTTAGACACGTTGAGTTCTTTACCACAGTTATTGGAAAACCTCCAGTATATCTTGCCAGAATTTATTTGCTCTCTCTCTCGTAACTATTGTGAGCTTCAGCGAACGTCTTCTTATTGCGAATCGTATAATTGTTCTTCGTCGTCTTTTTTTCCCCGCTTGCAACGTTATCTTGTCGGATTTCGGTACATCATAAGTTGATTCTAGACTGCCGCGATTCTCCCCCCTTTGACAAAGCAGTCAAGAACCTCGCCGCTGGTGTTATGGGTGATTTTAGTAGCGTACGTGACAATTCCTTCGCCTCTGCAGGCCATCCATGTCTTTTTATCTTTTCCCGACCACGTGTGCGGCGCAAGTCATTTCGGGCTCTGTTGGTAGCCTCTCGCTGAGGCGTCTGCTCGCTCTATTTCTTTCTTTGCAACCTCCCCTTAAAAACACCCTTTTCTTCCCTACATCATGCCTACCTTTCCCCATTCTTCCCTCACCCCTCACTTACCGCTCGAGTTTTTAGATTCCCTCATCTGCCTGCCTCCTTGAGCTTCCCCTACCGCGAGCTTCTTGGGGTTTTTCCTTTCGTCCAGGCCTCACCCGCTGACCGACACCCTAGTAAGCCCTCCTCCCCTCCCTCCCTCTCTCTCCACTCTCTTCCCCCCGTTGCCTGCAGGGTCTTGCTCGAACCTATTGGTTGCTGCTATCTGTTTTCCTCTCGTCGCTTCTAGATCGTCTCGTCCTCGCCTTTTGGCATGCGTATTTTATATTCGTGTTATAGCGGTTGAGTGGCTTGGCTGGTCCGCCCAGGGGTCGCCAACCGTAACATCGTGGCGAAACATTAATTTCGCCCTTGATGGTTTTTTTATTATTCGCGCTCGCCCAGTTGTCTCTAGCTCCTAGTGGTTCCGTGGCGTCTTAATTTTCATGAAATTCTGTCAGAGTGAATTCATTTATTAATTCGTCGTCAGCCTTACAAGTTGGGATCGAAAACAGATATGCGAATTTAAAAAAATGGTATTGCGAATATTCCGATGATGGTAAGTGAAAATATACTAATTAGTAATTATTTACATTTGTTTTTGCCTGTTCTATGCCCTTATACTATCTTTAATTCTGTGGTAGATAGGTCAGAATGAGTGTAAATAAGCGCCTTAAGGAGCTGCGCCATCGCAAACATCGAAAAGTCACTGTGGTATTATTATGGGAAATGGAAAAGTTAAGGAAATGAAATACTTGTCCGAAATCACTATTAAATGATTCCGTTTTACTCAAAGTCATTATTCGTATGTTCTTACCGTAGCTCTTCCCATTTTTATTTTTTTCTGGTGGCCTAAAGTATGCGTTATGGCGTTTTCATTCTTTTCCTGAAAAAGTCAAATATCCTTGTTTGGCTTCTAGCAATCAGAAACCCTCAAATACTTAATTTCATTTGAGTGAAATAGTGACATTCCTCAGCATATCTATTATGTAAACATTTATTAGCTTCAGCAACGAGAATTTCGATCTAAATGGAAATTGTTTCCGCTATTTCTTATTATCTCTGTGTACAGAGTTTCGCCTGTCAAGACATCGTCGGTATGGCTGCATGTTGTAAGTCATTTCGCCACGTCGCTCGTCACTTGGTAGTTTAAATCCCGCTCTTATCAGGGATTGAATTACACTTTCAATGACTTCTGTTTTCAAGGACGGGGCGTCGTTTTCCTTGTTTTGAGCTTTGCCTTCCGAGGTAGTATTCACATCTCAATTGGTATAGTTCGTCACGAGTGTTCTGCCTGTAAATGCTAGTTCTAGCCTGAATATAATATTATTGACCTCTCTAATCACGTAAATTACTTAAATAAGGTAATTCGATGGGAAACGTACTGTCTGGTAACTGAAGAGTCTCTTGGGTCTGTTTTGATCCCTTGCGCATTACGTTAGTCGTATCGGTTTTCTCTTCCAATCCAAGTGGCTCTCTCATTATCTCTCACATTATCTCAGTGATTAGTGATCCCTTTATTTGCAAAGTATCGCTTTAGTCTCCTTACATTGATTTTCGCAGTTTGCTTTAACATTTGTCGATGTAGGGAGTCACTGCGTTTGCGGCTTCTCTCCTAAGCTCTCTGGTCCATTGCATTGTGCATCATCAGGAGAAAAACCTATGCTCTGCTCTGGGGATTTAAGAAACTGAAAGAACTTAACAGGTGGGTGGTACACTTGCGGCCTATCCCAGCTTCAGTAAATTTAACCATCCCTGTCAAGCTCCATCATTTTTTTCGTACGTATCGCTCCATCGTTATTTTTTCTTCTTCTTCACTGATCTGATGCATTAGCTTTGCATGAATTTATATCCAATCATTTTCGTCGACGAGTGATACAAAGTGGGCCGTCTGCCTCGGATCAATTAGTCCCTAATTTTATTTTGTATTTCCTGTAATTTGATACCTGATGCTTTTATTCAATATTACGGCATTTTGCTACGATCATAACGACCTCAACGTGGTTACGGAGAAGGCGAAAAAACTGAAACATTATTGCCATGTTTGAATAATTATATTTGCGTAATTCCTTATAAATAAATGGGATCTTAGAAGGTTGGCGATGTCCGACGCTGGCTGCGGTTGACAGCTTATAATAAAAATACATAAGCGCAACTGATGCAGTCGTGATATGGTGGAAGCTCTGCGTATTGAAATAAAAGGTTGTTGCACTTTTACACTATTCTTTTAACGCGTCGTACCCGTTAAAATAACTGTGGAAAAGTGCAGCTACCTTTTATGTAAATATTTAAAGGTTGTAAAAATGTTTCCCAAGAATAATTTTCCTTCTGAAAGCATTCAAAGTGGCATAGACCGAGCTCTGGAGCTCCTCAGATTTACTTACCGTAAATCTCCACTTCTTGTTTCCGCCCATATAAACTGGGGGTTTAATGGAATAGGTGCTTAAGCGTTTGCGAATACCGAATGCGCTAGTTTTTGTCTTTGGTTGTCTGCCTACGCCCAGGACTTTCCTCCTTCCTCGTCAGAATGGATTACGAAACACCGCGCAGCACTCGGGATTCACTGGTCATTTGGGAAATTTCGATCGGCCCAATCGCCTCCCCTCTCCCCTCAGCCCTGATCAACCTTTCCGACAAATATTGACGGCCCCCTCCGCTCTGCCTTCGTCTCCCTCTTTATATATAACTCGGGGTTCGCGCCCGCATGCGAAAAAAATGAAAATATCCATGGCCTCAGCTCTTCGGGCGAGGGATGCCATACCTGCGGAAATTCACTCCCCCTCCGGCGGTCGTAAACCTGTGGTATTTAATGCGTATTTATCATATGAGAAAATAATGTAACTTCCTCATTTATATCCATGGTCGTCGAGATAGTTACTCTGTATTCTTCGTCGAAGTGGGAAGCTTATAGTTCGCTCTTTTTTTAATTCTATTAACCTCGTATTACAGCATCCTCGTCTTATCGCGCTCCATCGTGATTTCCAAATAAAGCAGATCGTTAAGTGCTAATTTTTTAATTGTTCGCTTTTACTGTATGTTCTCCAATGTACCATTCGTTCTGGCTGTCTACCTGATGAACCTCGCATAGATAAAGCCTCAATACCTTACGTGATATCACTATTAGCAGTCGTTAAATACTCGTCATATCTGTATTGCAAGTTTATCTTCGTTCTTATTTGCTATCTTATCACACTGAGGTCGAGATGTGTAATGAGGAGCTTGTGAGAAATTATCTTTTCGCTCTGACCTTGAATTTATTATATCAAGAATGGCCAACTGCATTTTGCGCTCCCGAACCCATTGTTAAGAGGCTCGAAGAGCCGTGTAAGCGACCTTTAGAAGTTTCTCGCCGATCTCCGCCAAATATATTTTGTACATATGGCCGCCACTCTATTGCCAAGAGATGTCTCTCGCTGCCGTGGAAGTTCTGTCTGTTGTCATTCCCCAGCGACTGTAGCGGGTCAAAAATGGCAGCGGCGACAAGCCCTGTTTTCAGAGATAGCAGTCAATCTCGAGGCGTGTGGTATGCCTGGACGATTCGGGAATGCCGTGGAGGATTGCGGAGGGGGGCGGGGTGGAGGGAGGTGGGGGAGAGAAAGAGTTGCGGGGGATTGTGGGAAAAGGGAGTGACGTCGGGGGGCAAAGGGAGGGGGGGGAGGTAGTCGGGTAAGGGCAGGGTAAAGGCAAACATGGCGCTCTACGTTCTTACTGCTTCACTCTCTTCTGTATTTTCCCCCAGAGTTCCTCTCCTGCTCCCACCTCCTCCCTCTTCACCTCCTCGCGCTCGTAATCGTATCTTTGCCCCCTCCCCTCATCCCTCTCCATTTCCCCTCTTTGCCTTCTTTCACTCTCCTTCGTCACATAGTGGCGAGTTTTTGAGCGGTACTTCACGAAAGGATATTTCCGAGGTAAGATATCAGCGTTAACGTTCGATTACCGCTACAAAGCCGCGCCCGGATTCCATCGCACGTTTGTGTGTGTGTTGCATCCTAGACGGTAGGTTGGCATTTTAATATGTGCTGCGGCCAAATCGATGACTTATTTTATTATTTACGCATGCGACCATATGTTGGCTTACAAAATTTAAAGACACCGATCCGTTGTATATTTGCGGCCTCGGTGGCGGCGGAGTAAAGTCCTTGCCTGCCAAACAAGAGGTCGCGGATTCGAGTCCCGCCAGGGTAAGTCACTCATATCCAGGGCATGGTTGTTTGTGCATGTAATTCTTAAATTTGTTAAATACCCCGCTGTAAAATGGCTAAAACGAGCTGTATTTGGTAGTCTGAGAATAAAATAAATAAATAATAAAAATGAAATAATCACGTGATTAGTGAAGTGACATTAGGAAATGCTTTTTTAAACACAGAATTAGATTCATATTGGAGGCGGGACGCCCGTATTCGAGAAGGTTTTCGCAGTATCCACGTTACCTTTCCTTTGCTGTAGTAATACAAGAATTGTGTGTTATTTCGAATCGGATGTTCATTTGTATTGAAAGTCAGATACTTAAATATGAGCATTGAAACCAGAATCGAAGTAAACTGTAGTTAGTAGTTAATTGCCCCTTTATCTTTTGAGTATTTACATACCTCCTCTGCATTTCGGGAGAAAACTCTTTATTTCCTGTGCTTTAATCGTTATCTCTGCTCAGCAGTGAATCCGGAAGTGGACCGTGTGGAGAAGGATAGATATCTTGGGTGTGTAGCGATCGTTTCCAAGTAGCGATACTCGTCGAGTTGTTGCTCCTCCCTCTCTCTCAGCGACCCCACCGTGGACGACTTCCCAGATAGATGCCTTTTGTGTCGGCTATCGCGGGTAACCTTCGCCTCGATGAAATTCCTCTTCATCGTTACCGCCTCCTCCCGTTGCTTTTCGCTCTTCCGAATCCCACGAGCACTCGAGAGGAGAGCGAGGGAGATGGTAGCTCCGGAGCGAGCCGCCTCTCGTTTGTCTTTTTTTTTTACTTCTCATTTTTTCCCCCTCTACTCTCTCACTCAACATCTCACACGAGACGACGACGATCCTGCTAGCCTCTCTCGACTCTTTTTGTCTTCGACGACGGCCTGTTTTGCGGGAGGGGACAGAGAGAGATCCGAGGAGCGTGGAGGATGAAATGGCTGCAATTGAATCTTGCGTCCGGCGGTTCGTTCGTTCGTCGCCTCTGCTCGTCGCGCGGCACTGCGCTGAAACAAATGGTGACACCGTTCGCGGAGAGGTCCCCGTCTCTCGCGCTCCCCGTCCACCATATTGATTTCTTCTCTCCCTTTAAAACCCCGCGCCTTTAAAGCCCCTTACGGATGAAATTTAAAAATGATTCCTGCTGTATGAGTGTTAATACTCGTGGGCGCGGTGAATTGGGAGTTTCTGGCTGCGCTGTATGTGGAGGCACCGGGTTCGAAGTTGAAGAATGTAGTCTGTATGTTTGTTCGAGAGTGAAATTTCAAAATTATCTTTGTCTATGCGAGTTTTGTAAGTTTTTCCTATTCGCACTACGTTCTGTTCACCACATGAACTTAACCACTGGTCATAAACAATAGAATTCAAATGCGTAAATATTGACTTAAAGTTTAGAGTAAAAATGATTTAAACTATGCGGGATTTATAGCAACCAAAGGTTTATCATCGATGTTTCATCGTCATCATATTTTCGGGTTTTAGCAGCCTATTTTGGGTTCACTTATTCCAGAAGTAATCGCGGCGAGATTGAAGCTCTACTTTCCATTAGCATGTCCTGTTTTATTAATTGACGAGCTAATATATCCAATATCCTCTTCTTCTTTGGCATATCTTCTTTTTGAATAGAATTATGTTTCTAGAACCTACCGTGAGTAAATTGCATTACAATGTTTCGGAATTCTGTCAATTTCTCCATATTTATTTAGCTTTCTCGCTTGTTCTTTTTGAAGTTTTTGTTTCCAATTTGATTGGGGGCAATAGTGACAAAGTTAATTTGGCCTCTTGATCAAGGCTAACTTAAGTTTCGTAGTATCTCGAGTATTTTCCTTGTCCCCTCGCTGGATATTGGCTCAAGGATTACCTCGTCTGGTTGTATAATCAAACATTTTTCTTAGTGTGATATTTAGTCGCGTTTAGATTATAAATGTTAGTTTTTTTTCGAAATATAAGGGGTCAATGGGGAATCATAACCTTTTAATGGATTCGAAATATTGAATGATTAGGTTGATGCATTCCAAGATAATGAATAATAAAGTATATCTTACGGAATATGTGGAAACTACGTTGCTTACTCTTGTTTTGCCGTAAACTAATAATTCTTTTGTGGTAGCTAGAAAGTCTTGCTGGTAATGCAAATTTGATTCATCACTGAATTATTCTTCGGTGAGAGTCACTGTTATGACCTTGGAATCCAAAGAATCTATCAACAAAGCCCACTCGAAGGCGTATCCTGTTCAGGAAACGGCTTCGACGACGTAATAGGTCGCACCGCCTGGCGTATCATCTCGAGTATTACGTAATGTATAGATATCAGCATGGTAGCCCGAGGATCGAAGAGTTTTTGTGTTCTAGCCCGAAGAATGCCAGTCTAATGCCCTAAAGTTGTTTACGTTCTCTCCGCCTGGTCAATATATGAGGACTCGCCGGTCTTACATTGTCGCATTTATTATTTAAACCTTGAACTATTATCCTGAAATAAGCAAGGAACGTAGGGTGTAGAATCCCTTCAAAATTTGCCTGTATCATTAATGTGAATTTTTTACCACAGTGTTTCCTCAAAGGTTAAAATATTTATTTTTGAGATACGGTAAATGTTGACTTCGGTTCCTCCTTGAAAAAATATCGAGATTACAGCGTAATGTGAAACATTTATGCTGCGTTAACGGTGGTGAAGTCCACATTACTATGGGAAAATTTCCCTTTGACCGGTCACCGAACCACGCACCTTAAGCTCCCTGGTCTTCTGCATAGAGCACTACGCTATCCAGGTTCCCAGAAAACTCGGGGTCTTTTGTTCGATTCCCACACCGGAGGAAATTTTTGTGGTGAATAATAGCGTAAGTATAAGGTGATTAATACACTACGTTCTGCATGTTGGTGATAGATCACCCACTGCCAAGCACCCTATAGGTGGCTCGGAAAGTGTTATGTAGATGTAGGTGTACGTAAAAAGACTTACTACAGTCGGATGAGGAGTCGTCGAGAGCGTCTCTTCCTCCCGAGATCCAATGGGAGCGAGTGTCATAAAGGCGGTCGCCCATGCCAAGGAGTGTAGAGTATCGTGCCTCCTCCCTCACTCCCCCGTTATTTCCAGCGTTGCCGTGATTTGCCTGTCGCGGCGTGGCGAGTGCATTTTTCCGGCGCCCGAATCGATCCATCGCCGGCGATAATCGCGCGGCGCGAGCGAGAAGAGAGGGCACGACAGGCGTTCGACCCACAGAGTCGTCGTTGGCGGCAGAGTGCCTCCTCCACCCCACACCCCCTTCCCTATCTTTCCTCCGGGAGCTGGAAAGTTTTTTGGAGTGCCACGCTTTGTGATTGGACGACCTCGCCGAGCGAATCCCCCCCTGAGCGTCCCCCCCACCCTCTCGTTTCGCGTCCGCCGCCCTTTTCACCGTTAATTCCATTCAGTTCGTTTTCGGAGATTCGTTTTTTAAAACATTTTGTTTAGTCCACCTTTCGTATTTGCGTACGTTTTGATCGTGGCTGTGGGTAACAAGAACAATATGCACATACGTTTCATTGTGTTCTTTTTAAGGGAGACGGTGCCAAATTGATGGCCCCTTGGGTTATATGATGATTCAATGGAAGAGCCCTTCGTTGGCCCTTCAATAAGCTCGCTCCATGTTTGAATTCCACCTGAGAACTGGTGTGGTACTTGATTGTGACTAATTGTTTTGATGCCACATTTGCTCGAATTCTTACCAATATATCCAATGCCATATCGCTGTTCTTCTGCAGTATAAATATGCTGGTTTTTACAGATGCGCTAACCTAACCAGTTCGCAAATTTATTTTATCCTCTTACACATTAGATTCTATCGTTATTTTTATGAACACGCAATACTTCTCCATATTTATCCCTAAATTTTTCATATAAATTGCGGACAAATTCACGTAGGAAACTACCAAGATCCTATTATTTTTTCAGATATTCGTTGATATTTATGTACGCATTATATATATATATATATTTGTACCATGTTTCATTCGTAAATTGAAGATATTTATTATCAGCTGGAAACAGCGTCACTGGGTTTAGAGATCTCTTTAAACTCATCTGTATTCCATCATATGCAGCATCGTCTGGCCTCCAGTGTCTGTATCAGTATTGATCCATGCGAAGGAAGTGACTTTTGTCAGTGGCGAGGTTCGAGTGGCCGAAATGGTCGTTCGCGTAGAAATGTTCCGTGGAAAGTGAAATTAAGCCGTGCGGCTTTGGTGACTGGCTAATATCGGAGATATCCCGGCACCAAATGCGGCTGTTTAGCCAACAACTTAGGGAATGCATGTCATGAAGTAACCGTAATGTGGAGCGCTCGTTCCTACAATGACTCAGTGGCGTGGTGGAAAATTTGTTGTACATACTTTCACCATTCCATCGAGCGATTAGCATGGGCGGCCGGGCCGAGTGATTTTCCTGTGGCGGACGGGACCTTGCTCTTGTGACGTGGGGCGCCGAGCCGGATAAGCGGCGAGTGGAATGCCATCCCTCAGTGACGGCGAGTCGGTGTGAGAAATGATGTGCTTACGTTCGGGCGGTTGCCATCTTGGCCAGCGGAATTTTTGGAGCGTGTCGCGTCTGGCAAGCCAGGAGTAGATTGTATACCGGGCCGAGATTCTTCCTTTGCTTTCGCACCGTGGAAATATCTAGATCTATCCCTATGATGCATGTATCAACGTTTGTTTCTTGGATAGTTTAGTGTTTGCAGCGAATCGGCGCGTGGCACAAAAATGGCGGATATCTCATCTACCTGCCCCGATCGTCCTAATGGCGTCTCGCCGTCCATAAGCTCACATTTTTCGCCGCATTGGCTGGGGTTGGATGTGCCATGCGAAACAGTTCTGTCAAATATTTTGAACTTGGTGTAAGCCTTTGACTGATGATTTTTTGATGGTATTGCCGTCTATTGATGAAAAAGTAAGTATCTGAGAGATATCCAAGCGGGCGATTCAAGTTCTCTGTACCGTTTTGATGTTTATTTTAATGTAGGGTCATTTTGTTGGGATTCATGAAAATAGGTTGCTTATCGTGGTACTTATCTTTCGATTTCAAATCTGTTAAAAGATGGAGTAGCCAATAAATTACCCGAAATCACAAATGGCTACAATTCTGATACAACTTTTTTTAATGTCGCTTGGATGCGAGCGCACTCGATATATGAGATTAGTGAAGTGGAGATACTTAGTTCGAATCTGGTCGTAAGTTGCCCAAGCTTGCTTCTGGGTAACTTTCGGCAGAACAGGGAAAAGGACCTGCTTTTGAATTTCCGTTGTTATTTTCGGCAATAGATGTGGCCTAAAATCTCCCCTCGAGTTGAAAACTGGTTTTTATTGTTATGCACTCGCAGAGATTTGCATTTGATGGAACCATTTCTCCTGTTGCATTGCGGTGCATAGATACTTTCCTTCATTGATTTGAATGCCTTATTGTATGCGAGAATTGATTCTTGTTCCTCTTCCAGTATCGTGTGAAAGTTCAGGGCTTAGAAACTTTTTTCATTCGTCGGACATGAGCGTGGGAAAAAAGTTGCGACAAAAAATGTCATGACGTGAACTATCCCGGTTATAGAGCCTTTTTTAGTTGCATCGTTTTGAGTTAGTATTCAGCTGGTGGTAATAGAAATTGTTTCTACTGCATGATTCGTTATCCAGAAAATATTCCTTAGTTTTAGGAATGCTATTACACTGTCAATGGTTTATTCAGAAATAATTTCTCTCTATGCTTCGTAAGCCTTATGGGGTATTAGCGCCGCCTCCTGCTTTGTTTTCCCATTGAAAAATTAGAATGTTGACCCCTTCCGACGTAATGCTTGCAAAGTCAAATTTCTGTAAAAAAAATATTCGATTTTCTTACTTTGGTGTGGGTAAAGGCGCTGTCCAGAAAGATCACCAGTGCGATTTGAAAGGAAAAAATTCGCAGTTATTCGGGGAATGTGCTTTAACATTTTTGTATTCCAGCTGTAAAACGTTCTTGAACAGCCAATTATGCCGTGTGACAAACTTTAATTACAATTTCCGAAAATTTGGCGCTCATTACTCGAAATTATTTGTCATGTAACACTGCCAATAACGTCTCATGTTAATTGTTGGTCTAATTTTCTTTTCTATCACATACCTAAGCTGTATTCTCCACTCCACCATAATTTATTTTTCAATGCAATTGTCGAACGTAATATTTTTTTGCATTATGTGGTTTAATTAACATATCCCTATTGGGACGCTTTTTCTGTATAAAAGTATTGAATTGCAGAACTATTTTTATTTCTTCTATCTATTGTATTTTTTATGTATTTAATTCATCGTGACTGTGAAAACTATTCAGCATCTAATTTTACATTCCGCTCCGTCTCGCTCTCATTTAGGTATCTGCTGGAGTGTTAGTCCTGCAAATCGATGGGCTTTTTGCTGTACGAAGCTGGGCGGGGTCGTAACTGGGCCATCAAGATGGACTCTCAATCCACCTTAAGCCGTTTGGATGTTTTTGAGAGTACCTAATAAATTTAAAATCGACAATTTTTTTCGTATTTAGTTTTTTTTAAATTTTACCTGCACATCCTTAAACAAGGTTAGTTTTAAATTATATTGGTTTTCATAGGGTTTTTTCTTGCATCCTTATTTAAATTTCAAAAAGTGCGTCACCGTGCGTGCGAAACTAAATGTATGTATTTTATAATTGCAGCATTGTATGCCGGCAAACACAAACAGTATTTATTTCATCTAATTGAAATAAGTAATGGGTTTCAGTTTTTAACAATGCTAATATAAAAATGCTATTTTCTTTTTGGTCATTTGCCGTTGAACGTGCTGTAATTCAGCTTTAATTCACATTAATATTGTTTAATCAAACGAGACTTATGCAAATGAAAATCTATATTAGATGAATAGCGGCCATGTTAATCATTGAGTGTCGTCATATCTGGTGTTTAAGACTTTTGTGAGTCAATTGTTTCTTTTTTCCTGCGGCTTTAATGAAAGGGGAAAATCTTAATGTTTTCCGTTGTAATTTTGCGAGGAAAGGCTTAATAAATGAAGTGTACGTTATAAATTTGCCACTTGTCAAATTACTTCCTTCGACTATCTGAAAATATATAGTTTAAAGAGTTGACGTTTCCAACAGATTACAAAAAAATCTAGTTTGCCTCCAAGTTGTCTTAGAGCTGACTGGAAAAAAAGTAGCCTGTAATAGAGTAATTTTTTCGTCGGTAAGGATCAGGTGTAAACATCGAACTAGGTGAAAGAAATGTTGATAACTTTTGATATTCATTTACAGATTCACTTTCTTCGCTACTCTGGTAAGGTTGCTCGGTGTAACGCCGACATTCAGACCCCGCATTTAGCTCATCACGTGGTCACGCGTGCCGAGGAAGCCATAGTTGCGACGACGCTTCTGCACGCCGTGCTCGCTGCTCGAATCCGCGTATATTTTACTTCCCCGCTCTCCGCAAGGTAGCAGCACCGTCGACGTCCCCTTGGCAGCTCTCCTGCCCATTGTTATGCGCCTGCTGCTCGCCCGAGCTGCTTGCGGGAGCCGACACGCCGCCTTCTCTTGTTTTCTCGCTTCCTCCACATCCTCCTCCTCCCCATTTCCCGCACTACGAAGCTCTTGGTCCGATTTCGATATATATTTCGGCTTTCGAGATGCGGACATAATAACCAAGTGGGTTTTGTCTCGGAAGGTTAGGTAGACCGCACGCCTTGTAAGTTAAGTATCACACCGGCCTGCTTGCTACCAATGGCATTTCAACTCGATATCTCGAGTGCCCACGTTCGGTATTCGGGTATTGAATACGGGCGAAAGGAGTAAGTATTTAAGTAAGGAAAGCGGGAGGCTTAGGTTTGCAGTGGCCCTTTAATCCATGTTCTTGTCTCCGTTTCCTAATGGAAGTCGATTTACTAAATTTCGGGTTACTTTCACTTAACCCGACTCATTAAATTTCCAAGAGACTTATTTATGACTGTTGAAAAGGTTCATGTGGTTTTTTGTGGACTTAAACTTATGTTATCCCCTCTGTTGTTCTGTTGGTATCGTTAATTCTATTCCTCACATTGTTAGCGATGCATTTTTGTTTTATTAAATGCTATAAATAGATTTCATCCATTGAAAATATCTTGTTTAGTGCTTATGACAGATGTGATGAATCATTTGGGAGACTTTATCTCTAAGATTAAGTTATGGTATATTGTTGTGTTCAATGTTTATAAAATGCAAAATTGAAATTATTAGTGCTGGATGGGCCTCCAGGTTTTCTTTCTTGTTATAAGAATTTATCCTAGGATACGATATACAAAACGTCTTCGAGGTGAATCGTTTGACCCATATTCGGCAATTCTCGGTTTGTAGCCCCTGTGGTATTTCAAAAGCTCTTGGTTGTTGTTGAAGTTCAACTTTTAAACAATCCTTTTACAAAAACACTAATTATCAATGAATTAATTCTGTTTAGACAAACTTATGAACTTTTATATTTTTATCTCCGCTCTTAGTTGATCCACTGATTATCGGGAAATTATCTTTTCTAATTTCAGTCAAGTATCAATCACAGTTTTCCGTAACTTCTTTGGTTATTATTGCTGTGTGTATTGGAAAGTGCCGGCGAATTCACCAAATTCTCTGGGGTTGTTAGGAAGTATTGTTCAAGTATGAATCATTATTTGTTTTGGTTGTCTTCCTTTTTCTTCTCTCTTGCTACTTCAATATTCGTCAGTATTAATTGTTTTTGTTGGCCTTCATGAGACATTAAAGGAATTTAACCTCTTGCGGCGAGGTTCTATTATACAGTATGGTGTGAGAACACGAACTGGTCATTTTTAACCTGCATAGTTAAGGATCAGGTAGTTTTATTTGCCTTATTTCTCCACAAGCGTTCACCTTTGTCCCTGGACAGGCCTATCATTCTGTTTTACGGAGGTTTGACAACATTGGACACCATTTCACGGCTTTTCGATCGATCAAACATCAGATTTCCATGTGCAGCACGGAGCTCAGAGAAAAGTTGCTCTGCATTCAAGTCGGTGGCGGTGGGAGCCGAGTGGAAGGAGTGGGAATCGGGACCAGGTGTTTGGGAACAGATCCCACCGAAATCCAGCACGTGGAAGTGCGGAATGCCCAAAAAAAATTTTTTTTGGTCACCCTTTCCGGTTCTGCAGCCGGGGGAGTGTTCTTGGGGCGACCTCATGGCTAGCTTGCAATGGCTGCGGGACCAGGGGGAGGAAAGTGAATTCATTCCCTGCAGGGTCGTTTTTTTCTGGTTGCCATTCCTAGGGCCCCTCCTTGCGCTCCTCTAGTCGTCTTTTCCGCCGTCTCGACTTGTCGGGAAGGGCTTTTCGATGCCATGAATGTGTGTACTCCTGGCAGGGGCAGTGCTCCCAGGGAAAAAAAGTAGTGCTCTACCCAATAGGAGGCTAGAAGACTTCGCGGTGCTACTCATGGAAAGAGCTTTCGCTGGTTTGGTTTCAAAATTTCTCTCGTGGCCGGAGGGAAGATCATACAACCCCTATATAAGACCTAATTTAAAGTGTAATTTAAACAGTTTTTTTTCCTGCTTAAGTAACCGCGCACTCGAAGTTCCTCAAATTTACTCGCTGTAATTTGTAGGTGTATTTAAAATATATCGATTTGTCAATGATCATTTTGACTTGTAAATACCTAGCCAGTATCTTAGTATCGGACAGGTAGACGGGGATTTAATTAATAAACATTGGAACGTTTAAGTGACCTATTTTTGCTTCGAAGTTTAATTTTTGACTTTGCAATTTATTTTTCACCGTAAAATGTGGTTGGGAAAACTAAACTGTTTCGTGTTTTTCCATTTGGTTGAATAGTCTTCATGTAATGTATAAAAAGTAATGTCGATCCTATATGACAACCATGTTATTCTTAATAATATTTATCCCTTAAAAGGGCAAGTATAAAGGTCACCAAAGATTGTAAGGCACTGATGTTTAAAGTATTTTATTATTCTTCGTAAAAGCTTCTGTACACGGAAAATGCTAATAATGAAATTAATTGAAGGGTTAGATGCATTTTAACCGGTGGAATAAAATAATAGCACAAAGTCACAGGGTTGTAATAAGTGTCCGCAGCATGACGTCAGATACTTATTAGAACGTCCGTATCCCGTTTACAGTCGATAAAGCAACCTACCTGTTACGATGATTATATCCGTGTAAACATAAACGGTGACGTGAAGTATTTATTGGCTCCGTGAAGGGAAGCGGTAAGGCAGTTTTCTTTTTTTCTTCAGCATGGACTCCCGGGAGTCTTCGCGTGCCCACCGTTTTGCGTTTGCGGTTTTTAAACTGGTTTCCGCGCGCTAGGGAAAGAAATTAACCCCCCGGAGAAGGAGATGCTTTAATTGATTGCTCTCTTGCGACGGTCATCTTTAAAACGAGGCAGAATTTAAAGCGTTCTAAAGCATTTCTCTCGCTCGCTCTGCGCGGGGCTCGCCACGGTCTTTCCCCGGGTTATACATCCGTCGCTTTTGCACGCACTCTCCTCTTCTCCTTTTACTCTCCGTCGCTCGCTCGTCCATTCCTTATTCCCTCTCTTTTCTTCCCGGCAGCCCCTGCGGTTCCCTCTCGCCATCTGTGCTGCGCGCTCTCCCAAGGGGTGAAGTGTGCGGGGGAAGAGCATGGGCACCACACACTGCAGATAAAACCAAGCCGTTTATCGACCCGGGTAATGAGGGGGGCGGTCGCACCACCACCCTCTCTCCCCCCTCCTCCCATTTTGCCCCCATCTCCCCCCCCCCCCTTGTGGCCCCTCCCACGGTGGGTGGTGTGTGTGGTGAAGGTGGTGGGTGGAGGGCTTCGGGAAGGAGGAACGGAAAGCAAGGGAAGAGAATGTGACTTTGACTGGGCCTTTTACCGGTGGTATTGTTGCTCTTTAAGACGTGCCACCGATACATATATCGTATCGCGATCTTTAGTTTGAACCGTTTTGGGGGATCTTTCCCAAGCTATATTTTATTTTAATTGGCCCAAATTATATTCAATGTAATTCATTGTTTTTATGTAACTCAATATAAAGGAATTAGTGCTTCTTTGGTGTTAATTAAATAAATGACCATAAAATCTATTGTTCTTGGACCTCAGGGGTAAGACACCTAGTTTGGCCCGTTTTGGGGGATCGTTCCCGAACTATGGTCCTTGGACCTCAGGGATGAGAACCCTAAGGGTCCGCTGCAAGCCATCTTAACTCGGGCATTTAAAGTAGTGTAACTTAAGGTACCAGGGTCGGTTTGTGTGCAACAGAGGGATTTCCAATTAAAACTTTTAGTTTTTATTAATAGAAGTGTAAATTTTCAAATCACTCTGTCGCTCTGTCGGCAAAAGTATTCCTTTGGGAATACTTATTCCATGCGAGTTGCGTTGAAAATGGTCTCATGGGTTCTTCCCGTCCAAAATTTGTTCAAAACATTGAAAGTGTATGTTAAGACAATATTATTCATCCGTGTGCCGCAACAGCAATAAGCGATTTTATTATTTACTCCACAGTCCAGTGTCATACCTTTCTTTTGACCATCCAGTGAATTAACTAGCCACTGATTACATGAGTCGAATGTGCGATTGATACTGTCAGTTAGGAAAGTGGCACTGATAGGCGTAAAATTCCATCATCCCTCGCGATTCCCGTGGCAGAAATACGCAGTTTGTTCCCCTTGAAGTAGGTCTGTTATTTTTACCTTGTTTCTTCGCCCTGTTTCTTTTCCCTACTCTTGTCTTTCCCTTCACCCTAAGGGGGTGGCGCCCCCTAACAACCCTAGTCACACGTCCACGCAGCCTCAGGTGATGAGGAGGTTGATACGTTCAAAGGCTTTCGTCGGACAAATCTCCATCAAGCAGCGACAGCCTTCGATACGGCTTGGGTGGGAACGCAGAAATATTACTTCACTTACTTCTTCCAAGCGTGAGCTTAATGTCATCATTAGAAAACCATAGCCTCGTCGCGAGGTGCTTGAAAATTTTGCCTCTGCGTGGGCGAAATTCCGCTTCATAACTTTCGTTTAGAATTGGAACGGATATATGTGGCTGATGATTAAGAGGAGGTATCTCTCCCTCTTCTCTGGTCTATTACGGTGACGTCATCTATAACCTAACCTACATCCAGAAATTTTCAGGTTGTATTGTGTAAACCATGTTATAATTTGCCGGCACCTTAAAGGGTAAAATTTAACCTCATTATGTTTCAGATGATTATTTTTCATGCTTGATAAATGTTGACAAAGTTCTCTTCTATCGGCCCTGAATTTTTTTTGTGATACCTTAAGTTTAAAACAAGCGATGCGTCACAATAAACACAAAAATGCGACCCGTAAGGAGGAGGTGATGCGTCTTCTTAGTATGGTGAATATCGAATTTCCCTTTACCGTTGTAATTGTAACGAGTTTTCAACGGGGTTCTGCTTTATAGTAGTGCGAGCTCGTTTCCTTCTGACGACGTAATTCTCTTGAGGCACTTCTACTGCTCTTGGGAGCGCTTCCATCCCGGACTTGAGACACGTATCGCGACGGATGACTTGCTTGTTGAGGGACCTTGACTCGGAAGGAGGAAGGACACTTCGTCTGGCCTGCGCTGCTGCCCTCCTGAATAGAGCCTCTAGAACCCGCCCTCCGGACATTAATACAGAAAATGCTGTTAGGTAACGGACGACTATGTCGGTATTAATCAAGGCTTAGAACTCTCACTGTAGTTGCTCTGGAGAAATATCGTCTATCATCGGTAATATACAGAAAATTTTCAAGTTCACTGCATAGTAATAAGAATTTTATTCGGGTTACGAGGCCGATTAATTTCTTCTGTTTGTCTTTAATCCTTGGTATTATGTCAGTTCCAGTCTATTCTACTTATTTTTTTCATTTTTATCCAAAAGTAGGGTTTTAGACGACTTAACAATCCTGCTCACTGACCTTAATTACTCGTGTTGTAATGAGGCCTTCATCTTAAAATTTTGTTAGTATTATTAACCTGAAAAATTCTCCTTTTTGTTGTTTCATATTTAAAAGTTTTATATTTGGGATGAAGGAATGTTGACTACGTTTAACTGTGTGTAGCATGTAAATTCCAATTCGATATCGTAAGTTTTACACGAGGGACTCGTCGCGAAAAATAGAAATAAGTGGCCGGTGGTGAGGGAGTAATATTAGGGTGATGCTTCTCCTTAAAGGACAATCAATCAATGAGCAATTTATTTCCTTTTTCAATGCATCCAGCTTTCTTTTTTGAATTGGTAACTTCCAAAATTTTAGGTGGAAGTTCGTAAACGTGCTTAAAGGTGCCACAGGGTGTTGTAATTGACGGATAGTGAAGTAAGACGGCCGGAGGTTTAGCGGAGCAGGGGCGTGGGACGGCCCCGGCAGGAGAAGTTTGGGTAAACCATTGGGCTCGGGAGAGCGTGACCAAATAAGGAGGTGGGTGGAGATGGTGTTGCTGGAGTCCAGCGGACGTAGTCCTCCTCTCGCTGGATCGATGCCACCTGCTCGCTCCTCTTCTGGACTTCTCTTCTTCTGCCATTGCACTCGGCAACCCTGCCATTGCCCCCCCCCCCCTCCTGTTTTAGCACATAATAGGAAGAGCGTTCTGTTCGTGAATATAATAAGTCGTCGCCTGCGATGTTGTCATTTGTTATACGAGCCCAAGGGCCGAGGGCGGGATCTAGCTGGGATGCGGATTCTAAGACTATAGGTAAATGGCAACATTGTTGAAATATTCGGGGCTCGATATAATTGGTTATTTTTTTAGCCTTACCAACCCACGTTGATCGTCCTACTTCGACAGTGTTCATCCGAAGTATTGTATTATATTTTCTTGAAATACCAGAATTTACATTTTCCCATTTTTTGTGGTCCGAATATCTTCGTAGCCGTTTTATGCATTGCGATATCATGTTAACTGGTTTCTTTAGGATACTTCATTTTTTCTGGCATTTGCAAGGTTATTTCGAGAGTTATCATCAGTGTAGGCTGTAGAAATGTGTTGGAATCTAAATGCTACTGTGGAGCTCAATGTTCAGTGTGTAATTGATAATGGTAATGATATTCTGCTGTATTGACGGCCTTGGCGAATTAAAAACTAAAAGAAATACATTAAATAAGAACATTGCCCCTAGTATATTATGGTTTTCACGTGGGAACATGGGTGGCTTAAATGTTCGCATACTTTTCGTTCGAATGAAAAAATCCAACGATTGCAAACGTTTCAATTTTATTTTTAGCAAGGTGCAAGCAAAATGGGAACATTTTTTTCGGAATCCTGTTCCTATTCATATTTTTTGCAAGTGTAATATTTTCGTCCGGACGGAAAAAAATCAACTTTACGTTTTGAACAATTTGTTTTCCCCCCAATAGATTGCAGCGATCCCTGCTCCCCCCTCGTTCCATCTCCCCTCACTTATGTATATGTACCCTCGGCAATCCCGCCATCCGTGGGCGCCCTCCATGCCGATCAAAAGCCCGTGGTCGCGTCCTCCCCGTCCGGCCTCGCCACCTTCTTCTCTCTTCGAGTCAAGGTCCCTCGAGCACGAGCAAGTCACCCGCCGTGATTTCGCGGTGCAAGTCCTCGAGTGAGGCGTCTCGGTGAGGGAATTATCGAGTCATGACGGTGCGAGTTTGCATAACTGGACGGCGGCGTAACATAATGCGGCGGGCGGTGGTGTTTTCGCTCTCGGCGGGTGACTAATTGTGGTCCGGTGTGGGTGATGATGTTTGGTGGTGGAGAGTTAACAAACCTCTCGTGGATGTTTTCCTTTATAGGGGCGCATTGTTCAGTTCCGGTGATCAATTGGGTGTGTATTATGCTTCGCAGACATACGCCCCCCGGTGTGTGCTTGCTAATCGTTTGATACTGGTGAGGCTGTCGAGTGATGATATGGTTCAGATCAGGAGTGGCCAGCCAAAATGATGTTGCGGGTCACCTTGGAAGTGCATCGTAATTCTGCGGGCTGCATATAAAATTATACATCTTTATACTTCATTGAGACCCGCCACAGGAGTTTTCTATATCAATTCACTAATAATATAATGTTTTATTTATTTTTGTATTAAAATAGCCATTATAAAATTAATGTATTTTGTGAAAGTGTAATGAGTATCGCGAGCTGGAAAAATGTTCAAGGCGGCCGTGGGTCGCCACACCTGTTTTAGATAAATGCGCCGAAAGTGAATGTTCGACGTCGGAGTCCTCCTGGCGAATTTTTTTGGCTTGCGTCGTCGCCGCTAGCTTCCATTTATTATGTGGAAAATTTGAATGTTTTAGTCATTTTCTCCTTGTGTAATTGCCTCTAAGGTTAGCTGCGTGCTGTTGAATATATTACCACCTTATAGAGTTGAAAGTCTTGAATTTTTGTTTATTTATATTGCTCAGTTACGAACTGATCGAGTGATTTGTTACGTCTTGGGTCGTGTAGGTTTATGTATCTATTGTTATCCGGCAGTGAAAACAAATACCTGAAATCTTGTATGGATATTTCGGGTTTTCGTAGCTTGTAAGTGTGAATAACTGGATTAATTGCAATTGTACTGAAATTCAAATTATATGGGGCTTCTTATAATATTGTCTTATCATCATTTATCCGGATTAGTATTGGATTGGCGAGGAATTGTAACATTCTTCGTGCCTTGGAAAATAAATCCTGGGTCGATAAAAAGCGATTCCTTCCCTTATCTTTGGTGACATTTCAACCTAATAAAGTTGAGGTCGCTTGTTGGTGCTTATTTTACTGCGAGATTAGCTATGATGCGAATTAATATGGCCGAGATAATCCTGTATGTCATCTTAATTTCATATGATCAGTTTCACTTGGTGGTGGTCAAAGTCGTCTTTACTCGTGCGATATTACAATTTAAATCTTCGATAAAGGTCACGGGTCAAGTTGGTTGAATAGTGTGATGTGATGGGTGATACGGTCGCTTTTCTGTCTGTATGAGCGTCTTAGACTCATTCAATCGTTTGTTTTCTGTTCTTTAGATTTATGTCATGGTAAGCTATCCCATTTTACTCTTGAGCCGTAATAGATTTTTTCTACCCCCATTTCACCTTATACCATTGACTAAAATTATTGATTACGCTAAGATCAGAATTACCTTTTGACATTATTTTTGGCAACCTTTTTTTTCCTTGCTGCGGATTGAAAATCTTGTCTGAACCTTGGAAAACTATTTACTTAGTTCTTCTCTGTAACATCTCTCACCTCTTCTTCTATGCTTTCAACTTGAGGTTTTCCTTTGCCATTCTGTACTTTTGTCCGTCGATTATTGTCAGTAAACTTATGGCATTAAAAATTGTACTTTAATTGATTCAAAGAAGTCATGAGCATCACATAAAGAGGATTCTCCAGGCGGTCTTCACCCTCCGCCCCTTTAATGGATTGTCGGTAGTCGCTGACGGCGGAGCGATCCATATTTCACGAGGAATTAAACTATGATTAGGGTTTCTTTGCCGAACTTTATGTTCGTGATAATAAAATATGTCAAATTCATAACTTTCAAATATATTCCTTGCGATGTAACCGAATGAAATCTGTCGCTAAAAAAAAGTAAAACACCCTAGTTGGAGCGGATCTTTAAACGAAACAACCAACTTCAATGCGACCAAAAGCATAATAGTTCATTTTCACGTTCATATACTTTAAAGGAATCCTCTGATCCGTCGTACTTATGGTACTTAATTTGTGCTTAAAAAAAGTTCCCCTTTTTGAGCGTGAAATCACATCGCCTTTTCCGCACAGTTCATCTACGAGGTACAGTGCAAGCCACCATCAAGGTGTGTGTAGCATGGGGTGATTCCACTCAATGCATGCAGCGTTCATCCTAGACGTAATGAGAACCGCGCTCGCTTGCCGGACACAGGTCAAGCACGCAGGACAACGACACGCGATCAGACGAGAAACTAGGAGAGAGTGCGAAGGATAACATTCTACCATGCAAATAAAAGTAGTAGTTAGTAATAGAAAAATTAAAGATTGGAATAGTAGGTGATTCGTGTTATGGCATGCCGTAAAATTAATACAAATATAATAAGTTGTTAACTATACACGCAGAGACTATTTTACCTCGTCCGAGTCTAGGTATCTTACTTACCTTATTTTTAGAGCTAAACTATCGCAAGTGATATGGTCCCAATAATTTTCGATCGTTGTGAGTGATAAAAATCAAGCTTCTATGGGGGGGGACTAGGATCTCCTTTATGTAGTCCTCTTGGAAGAAGTATTGCACTCGGTGCGCCATTGCATCTATGAGTGCGCCTACGTGGCGGTCGGTTATGCACTGCATCTCCAACGAGGGAGGGAGAGGGGGAGGGAGTTTGCGGAGGTGGGTGGGTTGACGGGGAGGGGTTGGATTGAACCTGCCGATTGTCCGCGAGAGCTCGCATTGGCGATCCCACAATTTCAAATGGAATGGCCGCCCGTCCCCAGTGGGTAGTGGCCGTGTGCGTCGGACATAGCCTCGTTTGCTCCTCGGATTTAATCCCGCGCTGACGAAGCCTTAAGCCTCGCGCCAGAGGCGTCGCGAAGTGTGCATCGCACTGAGATTATAAAAGACGGGACGCGCGCCAGCAGCGAGAGTACTAATGAAAAGATTCAGGGGTGTCCGAGATCCTAAACCTTCTAACGTGCGGCATCTGTTCAATATTCTTGTCGGGGAATTAAGTGGCACTTACTGTCATCAGTAATCTAGAGGTGTGTTTTTTAAGTTTAGTGGTCCTTGGTTTTTTTGTTGGTCATTCAGGAATTCCTCTTGCTATACCCATGGATCGCTATTAAAGTTTAATTCTGAGAATTGAGTCCGCGCTGTCTAGTTAATCGGGAATTTATTTTGTTCGTAACTATGTTACAGTTTGTACAAATACCCTCGAATTACGTTTGCGTGGTACATTCATCTTCGAATGACTTATCGAAAAATGACTTGTAATGGCAATATGGTGGCGATTTTAGTCCATATCAAGGAATGATCTTAATTCTTCTCATGAACTGCTATAAATCCTATTGCTCTTAGCTCAATATTTTGTTTTCCGTTAAGTTTTGATTGTTTTGGGATTGTCTTTTTATCGATTGTACCTAATAGTGCAAAGACATCAACGCTTACCTGCCCGTTAATGTAATCAGTATATTTTTTCCCCTTATTGGTCAATTATGTATTCTTGGTCATTCTTACTGAAGCGTGATTGGTTTATGCATGTCCGTACTGTCGTGTGACGCTTGGGTGTTGTCGGAGCCAGAAAAGTGTTTGTGTTAATTCGTATTCCGGCTTACTGAAAACAGGAATTCTAGTCCGTTGTTTGCCTTACTTTCACTTTGGACTGTTTATTGTGAACACCTGTTTTATAATGGCCTAAGTCGCCATAAAAACATGCTCCTGGTCACGCATTCCATTTACGGGTGATAAACTTGCATATTTTTTGTCGATCATGGAACTGGGAATATTACTATGTTGCTGGGAGTATTACCTGATTACCTTTGTAAATACCTGAGTCACTCGTATTTTAGCTATTGTGCGATTTACATTCAAGTAATAGTATTTGTCCTTTAAATATCATGAATATATATTTCCTTTCCTACCTAATATTGCTATGCTAGGGTTTATTGTGTGATAATTTTCGCCTGATAACTCGAAAACCAAAATATTCGAAAAGTTAGAAAAATATTTTTATAGCATGTACGCTTTAAAAATGTGCCATTTAGGACTTGAAGAACTGCTTGAGATGCCCATTCAAAGTTTCGCTGTTAAAAGGAAATATTTTAAGATTCTCAATAATGCCATCGCCGAAAATATTTTGAAATTTTATATCGCTGAATTAGTTACCTTCAGGTGTGAAATATTTTTCCTGCTTCTTCGCCTGGTGTTCGAGTTCTGTTTTGAAGTTAATTACTTGATTAAAAGCCGTTTTGGTTGGTAGTTAGGTAATTGCTGCTACTGACCGCGACTGCACATTAGGAGCAAATGTCTACTTTTCAGTTGAGGGTACGAGGATACCAACTAATTCTAAAGTTGCTGCTTTCCAATACAGACGTGGAAATAGTTGAGGAACCAGCCGTCTGAGGAGCAGCCCAGACTTCTCTCAAAATGGTCTCCCATCACCGACTTCCTCACTAGCCGTGATGTTCGCGGAGTGATTCTTTCCACTTGATTCCCTCCCAAGTTTATTTTTGTCGCACATGACGTCAGTCCTCCCATTCCAGATGTGAAATGAAAAATGTTATGTGGTCCCCGCACGTATTCCCATGCTAATTCGTGTGTGCTTCGGGGAGCTTGTGTGCGGTAAGGTAATTTTAGCCTATGGATGAACTGGTGATTTGCTTGTGTTGGGTTAGGTCACGGGGGTTAGGGTATCTGGGGTTTGCACATGGTAATTTTATTCCTGCGTTCAGCAGCTTAACATCTGCTCGAAACCAGTAATGGAAATGTTTTCCCGTTTCCTCTAGTACAATAGAATTTATCTGTTGAGTATTGTTCTTCTTTCATTTTCGTAGAAACGTACTTCTTACTTTTCGACTGTTCGCATTCGTAATTATTTATTCGTACTTTCCCACCAGACTTAACAACCTATTAAGTATCTCCCCTGCGGTGAAGCACGACATTGTGATACAAATGCGACTGCTCGTCTTGAATAATGCTCCCGTGTACATTGACGAAGGTTTTGTGAGTTCCTGCCTTGTTAGAATAAATTAGTCTTCAAAGTTATTAACAGTGGTAATATAACGGATGTGACCTTTGAAAATAAGTGTGTACACGAGGAATTGGGAATGTTGTGTACTGCATCAAGTACAGTGCTCATCATAAACTTATTTTGAAGGACGTACTTCGTCGGAGAAAAGGATGTACCGAACCAGCATATGAGCTCGAAACATACGGTACGCAAAATTGTGCACGTTAGACGAACGAATTTTAACTAGAGAGTTAACAAATTTCTGAACTCTTAGTTTTTCTGTTTGTCCCGCATAAATCCTACTATTACCCGACTTGCATCATTGAAAAACCCAATATGTGGTACATATCTATTTGCGGAATTCCTCTTTCGAGTTTCGATTGTCGGCTTCCTTTGTTTGAGGCAGTAACTTGTGTCTATTAATAGGAGAGAGTCCTGTGCCAGATATTATTTCGCGTTTCCCTCAGAGCAGTTGTGGGGCTTGTATGTATCTGCCATCAAATCAGTGGAATGTAGGATGGGACGAAGTTTTGATGTAAAGCAAAGTAGTGTAGCATGGAGATCCCACGGATGCCTATATGCCTTCTGATTTGATTATATTTCGGTTGCCCGTTGTTGCATTTATGATCTTGTAAGGATGCTATAGACCCATTGGCAGTGATATATATGGTTCATAATCTACTACTCAGGTCCTTTCTACGATGAAAGGTCGTTAATATCGGCAAATAATGTAGCGCTCGATAGTACCAATTGCGTCATGATCTTGGAGGGTGTCTCGACGTTAGAAATGTGGAGGCTATTTTAAATGATAGTAACTTTGTAGAGGCCAAATACTACTGGTGCACTAAACAAGTTCTTGGATATTCTTGTTATGCAATAGTGTCAAGCATTAACTGGTCTACATTACGGTCTTATAGCTTGTGGCGCTGAATCCTCAGTAAACATCCCCATTTGCGCTTCACCAATGGAGTATTTTGTGATTTCTACACGCATCACTTTTGACATCCTTGGCTTGGAGCTTCGCTCCGGTTGAGTGCCTGCGATGACTTGAGTAGTCCTAGCTACATCAGGTGGGTGGTAATCCTGGCTGTTGCTCGCAAACATGTTTAATCGGAAAGGAGTGTGCACCAGTTCGTCCTTGGCGTATATTTGTCGTCTTGAATATCTTTCGTGCTAGTGCGTGACACCCAGATAAGGGCGAATCGCTCCGATAAGTGCCTCCAACGTCGTCGTTTAGTCGGGACATGTGGAGTCAAGTGGTCATGCATGTAGTCGCTTTTGGCGGCTGGAGCATTTCATTGCTATTTTGAGTGCTGTAGGGTTGCCATCCCTGATTGTTGAAGGACTTTTGGTGGAATCGCGATTTCTCTTTGGGGACTGGGTGCAATTCCGTCAAGGTGGTTCACAGGTTCCATAAATCAATCTCAGCACGTCATTCCCTAGAGAGGACTGAAAACTGTTGACCCATCGGTGTTTTTGAGGAGAAACGAGGGTCGGATTGGTCAAGACATAACTGTCCACTACGCCGCCAACCTGTAATCGTATCTCAACCTATGATTTCTTTGAGAGAGGGCTTATGCCAGTGGCGGATCCAGGATAGGGACGGGGGGTCAAGTGGGGTTAAAAATTCGAGCATTAGTGGGGGTCGGAAAAAAATTGTCATTCTAAATAGTGTAAATTGGATACCCAAAGGGGGCTATAGCCCCCTTGCCCCACCCCCCCCGTAGATCCGCTACTGATGCCAACCATAGATTTCTATGCAGTAGATCTTCGCTCTATGTTATAATTTCGCTCTGGAGGACAAAAAATTTCATTGATGAACCATTTCATGTGTACCGTTTCTTCTATTTTTCTAGGGATTACGGTGGGGGGCATTCGAGTCCCCTGGACAGATGTTCTAGTGGTGGGACGCCCCTCTCCTTCTCCCGTTAATGCTTCACTGAACGGCGTGTGCTGTATTTTTAATTCCCATTAATCACGATACGAAGTACATATTCGTTTTTTTTGCGTGGGTGGACATATCCTCAATTATAGGTTGTCGCCCAAAATAATCAAGAAGTGGACGGCGCAATCATGACGTCAGTTGCCTTTCGACCTTTACTCGTTTGCGTGAAAATCCCACGTTTAAGGGACGCATCACTACCGCTTAACCAGTCCTTTTCGTAACAAAAACTCTTTAACGACTTACTACCATGAAATTTTGAGCGCATTTAGAATGTAACTTGATAGCGTGACTCGCGTGTCAAATTTAAAAAAGAATCCCTCACTGTTTCTCTATGTATTTTTTTATAATTGAGGACCTGAAAAATGTTGCCAAATATTTACTTCGTATAACCTGAGAATTTAAAAATGACAGTGTAAGATTTTAACGAGTTATTCGAAGAAAAACAAAAGATGACCGATTGAGATGGAGTAATGCGTCCTCTTAACTAACATAACTATTCTTTCCTATTCTTGTTGATGCGGATGAACTCATCTGTCGGTCGCATGCACTAATGGAACCTAAATGGCTGGAATGCTGTGTTCCCGCTGAAGTAGTAGTGTTGGTTATATTGGCAGTCTCCGTACGATGTGTACAGGTCGTCGCTGTAATGGTTGCAACTGACCCCGAGAGTGCTGCTGGCTAGCGGATTCGATCTCTCTCGGTCGTATCGTGTGTCGTAGAGGCTGCGCTCATCGGTCAAGGGATGTTCAAACATTGGTGGTTTGGTCGCCTGTTTGCTTGCCTTTCCATGGTTGACACTCAGGCGGGAGAGTTAAAACTTTGCCTTCTCCCCTCAGCGTATCTCATTTTACGTTTTGCTCTTAAACATTTAGGAGTGTTCTTGTTATAATTATCCATGACCATTGGACGTTCCCGTAAATTATTTTTCTTTTCTATCATCCTGTGGAATTCCTGTGGCTGAATAGTTTATTGTAAGATTTTTTTGTTCTCTCTGTTATCCTATTTAGTGATAATGCTGTACCATGTCAGTCGGTAGTTCTTCAGAAAATAGTTTATACGTTTCGTAACAGTGTTGGAATATTTTGGTAAAGAAAAATTGGGCATTAAATGGATTATTTTCCCATAGAAGGCTTATAAATATGACGCTGTGAACTTACTTATTGTTTTAGCTGTTTTTAATTACCTACGTCATGTGTATTTTAGTATTGGTGTTGTAGGTATTTCGTTGTATAGACAAAGTTCTTATGCTAAATTCCTTCATCAATACTTTGTAAATAATGATTTATTTTATCTTTTCCTTTTAAATTGCCCCTAATATCGTGCAGCATGCGGCTGTGAAAGTATTTTACGTAAGTCGTTTCCTATTTTCAGTGCTTTCCCAGTTTCATCAATTTTTCTTGTTGCTTCCTCCCTGTCTGTAGCGTTGATTGCTGTACGAAAGCTTTGCAGTTATATTGATACGAGCAATTGCTTCTTAAGCGCTTCATGTTGAATATGCGGTCAGAGGTATGGATTATTATTCTTGCATAACTATCCTTAGGCGGTTGTTGGCCTTAAATTTAATATAGACCAGCAATCATTTTGATTGCCTGAGAAGGTCGCAGACTCATGAGAAACGGATAAATTTTTATTTCATAAAGAATATAGTGATTAAACGTGTAAATTCTTAAGATGTATGAATAATTTCTCAAGATTGATTTAATATTAAATAGCTTTTATTTTATCGAATAGTAATTTAAAGAGAAATGTTAGATATTGTTTAACGTTGCGAGGCTTTCAGTAAAAAAAGTTGGCGAAAATTTCTTCAGTACTGATGTAGAAAAATGCTCTCTGGTCGGCCCTTGTTTCACCTCGTCTCGCGGGACGATTCCGCGAGGGGAGCAAGCTTTCCCGTGTCCTGGGGCGCGTGGTCCGGCTAACTAGCCGGGGTTTACTGTCTCGCCTGCTGTCGAAATGGCCATCCCGGCAGCCAATGCATACATTCTCTCCGCTGCCGTATCCGCTGCGATGATAAATAATTTTACGCCCCACTCCGCGTCGCCCTTTCCGCCTCGTCCGTAATGAATGCATTAACTCCCTGGCGGGAAGAAGAGCGCGAGGCTTCGTTCGTTGGGCCGGCGCACTCATTAATGCTTGATGCTGAGGATCCGCCCCCATGTGCAATAGGATAACACCTAAGCACGGGCGCGGCCAAGTACACGGCGAAGACCGTTATAGTGGTCGATTTTTTTCCACGATTGTCGTAATGTATGCCAATTTGATAAATTGTCGGCGGGAAATTTTGCCATAATTTTTTAAAAATTTATTTTGTGATTGAAAGGTGTTATATAAACATTAATTTTAAAAAATACCGTAAAAATATCCCGAAATTTTTTTGTAAAGTTGAGAGAATTATGTAAAAGTTTTATTTTAAACGCATTTGAACATAGTGGGAATTGTGTAGTTAAATATACATTAATACGTATTTGCCGATTATGCAATCGTTATTAGCTGTGGTCAGATATCGAAAGCCAGTCTTAGTATGCACATTAAGTTTAAGGTTTTTATCTTCTACTGGTAGTCAATGGAAATCATCTTGTAAGTTTACCAAAGTGAAAATTGATGTATAGTACAAAATAGTCTTTTCACATTTTATAATTGCACACAATGAAAAATATGAAGCCCGCGACTGCAACTATACTTTCATAAGACATTTTCTTTGTATCACATTTCCTTGTGACAAACCTTCTATGCGGTACAACTAGGGCTCCTTATTTTGCGCTAATGCGAATTTTCACGTTATCTTTTTTCTTGCAGTTTTGAATGTATTAATTAGGTTCGAACGCCATCCTAAATCGTGTATAATCTTAAATTACGCAATTAAAGCCAAAAGGCACGAAACGTTTGTATTTTTGAAATTTTCCTGACGTACAAGCCAGAAAATCGTGGGCCAACACTTTCAAATATCTTCCGGCGTAACGCGGGAGGGAGCATCTCACTTCTATCTGCGCCATGTTGCACGCCAGCGCCACCAATCCCTCTTTCTATCTCTCTCTCTCTCGTTCCTTTTCGGAGTGCATACTTGTCCCTCCCCCACCTGGAATCCACCTTCCCCCCCTTCTGGCCCCACCTTCCAAGATGGCTTTTTCCATTCTCGCCAGAGCAGAAGCGTCTCTGACTTGTTCGTCCTCTTCGCCTCTCGTGTGTTTCCCTCGCTTCCTCCCATTCCCCGCGACTCCTCTTCTCATACGAGGCTCGAGGGGAAGCGCCCTCGGCGGCTGCGAGCTAATTTCTGTCGTTAGGTGTTTCATTTGTTAGCGCGCTCACTTCCACGGGGTCTGGGCCCATTGCTCGATCGATGAGCGTGGTTTGGTGGAAATGTCCCTTTAAATATTTAAATGCCTGAACTGTAAAGATATGCTGACGATACTGTTCGACTGTCGTGGGTGGGTTTAGAAATTAGCTGTATTCTTCAACCATTATCTTCATCTGATCAGGACCAACATGGATACTTTTGGGAATGGTAATGTGTCACTTCCATAGGGGCTAGGCCCATTGCTCGATCGATGAGCGTGGTTTGGTGGAAATGTCCCTTTAAATATTTAAATGCCTAAACTGTAAAGATATGCTGATGATACTGTTTGACTACCGTCGGCGTGTTTAGGAATTAGCAGCTTTCATCAACTGTTTTCATCTTCTGATCTGGACCAACGTAGATACTTTAGGTCATTGAAATATATTATCGACTTTCGATGTCAGATTGCACCTTTCATTGTCGAGTGATATTCAGGAATGTTAAATACTCTACACTCTCGAAAATTGACGGCTTTTACGAATATCATCTTTGCACTATTAAAATTTATAGTCTCCATCGCCCCGTGCTCTCCAAGAAGTAGATGACTGCGGATTTAGTAATATCAATTTATAAGTCTTTAATAGGCTTAATTTATCAATTTCCCATGTTAATACTGAGGCGTGGTTGCCAATGTCGGCTTCGGATTTTGTATGCATTATCTTTTCCCTAAGTTTTTGGGAATAGTAGTGGTATCTTCGGTACACTATACCTCTGTCGGTACTGTAGCTCTACGTCGGTACTCTCGTCGTAGAAGGGTAGCAGCGTTACTTGAGGACTAGATAGCGCCGCTCACTCCGGCGTCTCTCGAATCTTCCTCGAGATGTCCGCCCCTTCCCCTCCTCGGCAATTGCCCGCCGTGAATCCCTGGCGTGAAGATCCGATGATCACTGCTCCTCCGCCTTGTGTGGGAAGCGCGAGTTTGAACGGCGACGGCTCTGTGGGGAGAGAGAGAGAGAGAGAGAAGCCGTCTCGAAACTTGCTGCCTTCTTTTCTTCTTCAGCCGCGCCAGAGACTGCGGGAAGGAGGGAGGGTGGTTTTTTTTATTTAGGGGAGGTGGGTCTGTCTGACTGTGTTGCCGCCTCCGAACGCTATGCCCAAAACAAGCGGAGCGCCACTTGAGCGTCGTTTGATTTCATTTGCGGCCTAGCCTCTCGCTATCCCGCCTGGTATTTTTTGTGGACGGCCGTGTAATGCGTTTTGATTTGGGCTCGTTGGATGGTCTCTTATTGACTTTTTTGAGCACTGCCGTGCTCTCCCATATCTCTTCATCGCAGTGATGATTTGAGTCTCAGGGAAGCGTCGATACAGTGTCTGCTCCAGTTAGCCTGTCCTTTAATTTATCGGTCTTCCTGTGCTGTGGGATTCATTTCTCTATTTTTTAAAAATCATAGTAGTGTTTATGTCTCGGTTGTATCCTCTCATTTTCTGAGCACGTGATTATGCATGCTGGTCATTTGGTCGTTGTGGATAGTACGAACTTCGTTAGCGATTGATATCATTGACGCCGTTACATAATTGATGCCATATTGTGGATGGTTTTGGGTTTATTAAGCTGGTATCAAATTTATTTTACGTGATAACAAAAGAATAAAATGTCGTAGATGGCATGTTTAATAAATGTAATGAATAATTCTTAATTTAGAATTTCGCATCTAACAGTATGCTAAGCAGCTATTAAGGAATTTAAAAACCCCTCCAATATATTATGTCCGTCTTAAAGGACCGACAGTTTATCTTGCCATGTTTTAAGTTCTATTTAAAACACACTACAATAGCTATCGTTAGATCATTTAATTCATTAGAAAGTAATGGGCTATTAGTCTTTTGTAACATGTCTATGTAGTATTAAATGTATTTAATTCTATTTAGTATTTTCTGTACTCATTTTATGGGATACCAGTGTATTTTATTTAAGAGTATAAACCTCTTCTTGTCAATTAAGTGTCTCAAGTATTTTTTGTTCTGGAATCGTGATGCAAGTGCAGGGGTGTGGGTTTTCTCCGCGGAGGCAGGGCCCCGCGTGGCGGGTGTGGGCCCATATCTGCCGCCGTTTCTCCCCGTGTCCGCCAGGGGCAGGTGCATACGAAACGGACTTAATGATTTTCTCACTTGGGGTCACGTTGGTGCTTCCTGCCTGATCCCCCTCGGCCAGTCTTGTTTCAATGAGTTGGCTTCATTCAGGATCACGCGTTAATATCGGTGGCGACCCTCAATTTCACACCCATTGCTTCGGAGCTTATGGGAATAGGCCGAGTGTGTGGTAATTCTGACGTCCATGCATAATTTTGTGATATTATTATATAAACTCAGTAGGTTATCGGTGAAAATTAATAACCGAGAGTTTTCAGTCGACTACGGTGTTGAATGTAACCGTCCTACCTGTTTTTTTCCGGAAGAGTAGTCTTGTGAACTGTTTTTCAGTGTTGTAATGTAAGTGAATTGAATTACCGGTTACCGCACTAGTAGATTTTATTTTTAGTCTCCCTGCCAACGATGAGATCGCTGCACTACTACTAAGCCCATAATTTTTATGTACTTTTTATCTTTGTTTGCGAGAATAATGAGTATTTTTTTACTAATTCTAGGAAATGCCACCATGTGTTCGTTGTAGTCATGTGAGCAATGGTTCTACTTTCCTAAGTTAAACTTGCTCTTGGCAAGATTTTTTATTTCGTTCTAATAGTGCGTGATTTCCTTAGAGAAAACAATTATTTAATTTGACCGGGATTTGAATCCGGATATCCCCCGGGTGCTGGGGATCTCCCGAATTCGATGTGAATGATTTTTCTGAAGGGATATTTCATTCAAAACCGCTGTTTTGCGGTCAGCTTTGTTTCCTGGCCCTGTTCTCTACATGGGGGTTTCCCCGCCTCCATGGCACCGTCTAGTAGTGACTCGTTATCTTAAGTGAGGCTCTCAATACCAGCTAAACAGCCTAGGATGTAAAGGCCAACCGAGAGTTTTAGCCGATTATGGTGCGTGGATCTAAACGTCCTGCCTGATTTTTTCCGGAAGAGTAGTCTGGTGTGCAGCTTTTCAGTGCTGAATTGTAAGCGAATTCAATTACCAGTTGGTATAGTATGGTATGATATACCCGATAGACACCCTAGGGTGTAAAGATGCTTTGGAGTAAATTAAAATTCCCTCCGAAAAAAATGTTGTAGCCTGTGCTGTGGGCCGTGCGGGTGGGGAGCACGTGGAGAGCGGTCTCCCTCGCCGCCTTGCGAAATCGCGACCTCCTCCGCCCTGCTGCGCTCCTGGTAGGGACGCCCTCCCGAAGGCCAAGGGACGGACAGCTCTCGGCCGGAGGAGCGTGGTCGGAAGGCCGCCTTGGCATGCGATCCTTGAGGCCGCCTCGTCCTTCTCTCTCTCCTCACCATTCTCCACATCTTTCCTTCCTTCCTTGCTTGCTTGCCTCTCCCGTCACCCACCCCCCCCCCCCCTCTCAAGCCACCGGCGTGGCTAACGCAGGTCAATACGTGGCGTGGCTGGGTGCCCAGAAGAGCGTGCAGGGTTCGGCTGAAGAACGGAGGGGGAGGTTCGGGGGTGATGGCGGTGTTGGAAAGGGCGGACAGGGTGGTGGGGGGGGAGGTTAAACCCGCAGGGGTCGTTCACTTTGCGGAAGGGGGCGGTGGGATCATGCCGGTCGCTGGGAGAGTATCATCTCCTTCTTCCTCCTCCTCTAGCCTCTCTCTCTCTCTGCCACCACCTCCTTGTCTTCCAGCGCCAATGCAAGCCTCACATCTTTGCCTCCCCCCTGCTTTTCCAACTCCCGCCGGATAAAGCTCTCCTGGAATTTTCTTCTCTCTCAACTATGGACCTTCCCGATGTGATTTTCCACTCGTGTCTTGCGGCACAATGCGCCCGGGATCTCTGGTGGGAGGTTGTGTAGAAGCCGTGTGGCACCGGTTGAGTCTATGCGGGGTTGAGGTTGAGTTCGACCATTTTCATTAAATAGGCTTCGGGGTCTTCGTATGGTTGAATCCGGGCTTTATTTACCTAAGAACTTGTGGTCTGAGATGGTTTCGGCCTTGAAGAATACCTTACTGGGAGAAGTCCATTATATGTCGGTTATGATAAAGTATTCCTTGATAGTTATTGCAGGTTCGTCATTGGTAATATAATTTTATTTATCCGCGAATTGCCATCGCAGCCATTAAAAGGTTAATTTTAAAGGCCCCGGGTATTTAATTATAACATAAGTGATTATTTAAGTATTACATAAGAGATAAGGCTCGTATCAGGATATCTAGTACACCTTCTTACTATTAATTTAAATTTGCGAAAAATCGTTTTGAAAATGACTGGGGATTATGAAAATATGACAACCAGGTCTCTCATGTATCTGTTGATGTAAGGGTAGTCTCCCTCTGTAGTTTAGGGGTCAGATCTTTCATTATTTTTATATTCATTTCGAGAATGTAGTCCTGTTAATTGACTCTTAATTGGGAGATGTTAATTTTATTAACGATGTTCGTTCGCCATCCAGTTAGGGAGTTTTCTGTTGCGAGAGAATTTTTTCTTGATTTACTTCAATTAAGTAGTTACTTCAGGGTATTTCCTAACTTATTAAGCTTTGAAGTCATTGGGAAGTTAATGTGTGGGGTAGGAAAGTAGGATTGTCTTTGGGGCATCCAATGGAATGCATGTCAAATGAGAAGATAAGCTGTAGACCATATTTACATTCTCTCGATATGACGGTTGCGGGCCAATATTGCTCCACTCTTCTTATCACAATAGACGATTCCGGAATGACGATCGAGGAGAAACGTGGCAACAAAGGGACAGGTCAAGGTGCCCACGTCGAACGAAGTGGCGACTGCAGAATAAAACCAGTCTCTGACCATCCGTGGGGGAAACGTTCTTCGTCTTTCAGTCTTTTTCACTCAGTTTACAACGAGTGGGACATCATGCCTTTGGAGGAGTGATTCTGATGTATTGAGGTAACGGTTGAAAAACGAGTTTTCTCCTGACGCAGTCTTTCCTTAATGAACTCAAACAGTCTGTGTCTTGAACTTTCTATTTATATACTAGTTGCGATAAAAATGCTATCGTCGGTAAGAGGTTAAACTCTTGAACGTTATCGTCTCGCCCCTTTTCATTTGAAATGAGTAATGTTTGCCGGTATATTTATCACGCTGTACCCTCTTGATAGATCAGAATATCCTTGGGGTAAGTATTCATTAAGGAGCAGGTTACTGAAGATTATTTGTGATAACTATTGTTGTCTTTGCAAAATGCTTTCATACATATCTTGACTTTTCGCCGGTGTTTCTGCGAAAGTCATGTAGGTTTGGTTGACGCTTTCCTGCATTGGATTTTCGATATGCTTTGGGCCAATCTTTCGAGTAAAATTATTCTCTTCTATTGTTTGCCTTCCTTCTATTTAAGGGTTTAAGGTTGGCACCAAGCTCCGTTCGTATGTCGCATGTGTTCCTGTGGGAATGAATCACGCTGCAATGGAACCTGGCCCATCCATCGCTCAATTTTTCTCCTTGATGAGTTGCTAGCTCGTTAGCCGTTGTTTTATGCTCATGAATAAAAACTGATAAAGTGTTAAATAAAGAAATAAAAGTGATATCGAATTGTAGCTTTTGATGTTTATTCATATTATAATAAGTGAATGTTTTGTTTGACTGGATAATAACTCAAACAATCCACATGTCTATCTAGAATGGATCCATTATTTTTCAGACTGCGCTTCCTTCCCATAATAAAGTGGCGTTTCAGAAGTGAAACCATCGTAAATATGTCCCCTGTTATTGTTCTCAGGTTCGAACCATCAAGAGAGCGTTACGTTTATCGTAACAGCCTGGCCGATTTAAATTGTAGTTGGGGAAATAATAATGCAAATAAACTTTTTCTTTGATTAGATTTTCTGCTTGGAAATCGAGTGAAAAGGTAAATAAATCAGCTTATTTGACTGAGGAGTGAAAGTAACCGCGTTCCTTTTAGCGGAGGTGACAACTTTTTAATCGGAAATAAATTGCCAACTTCCCTCTTTTTTGTAACGATCTCAATCGAATTCTTTCCCGTCGTTCGTACGGTCTGAAGAAGTATTTTTGGCAATCGGAAAGGAATGACGGTGTCTCTCAGTGAAATTTTGATACCTTAATTCTGACGAAAAAAAAATAATTTTAATCAATTCCACGCTTGTTTATTGTGCGACTTAGAATTTCACAATTTTAAACTTGTCATTATCAAGATCGAAAGTAATATAAACATCAGGTGTCGTGTTTTTGTTGCGACTCGGGATCGCCGCATCAAGTTGCTCTCCTTCGAGCACGTCTCAGTTATTGAAGGAAGGATTTAAAGGGAATGGCTGCAAGCTTCTGGGAAACTTCCCGAGTATCGATTGTTTCAACCTCGGCGTTATGCTCTCCGAGTACAATTTTTCTCACCGGAGAAACGCTGCGAAACTGTATTAGCGTCGGAGGCTTGTTGCTAGGTCAACTTCGACGTAATTTGATGCTGCGCCAAAGTGGCGGGGTATAACCCTGCCGGTGGGCCCATCTTATTCGGTACTACGCAGTGGCCAAAATCGATTTCCGAGACACCCTCCTTCCTCTCCGCCAGGGTTATATCAATCAGCATAGACCCTTTATTCGAGGAATTTCTAAGATTTCGTGTCTGGTTTGTAGTAATTTTTCGGTTGAACTTCTACTCTTCACAATATATGTCGGGATATCGTTATTGTGCAGATAATTAAAGCCATTGCAACAGTTTATTGGGTACGTATCAGCGCAGTTTTTCCTTTGCGAGTCGGTAGTTTTTGAAAATTATTTATGGTTTTATTCCAGCTCCTTAGCAAACTTTTTGTTTATAATGAAACTCTTGAGGGTAAATTAAATGGCTGGTGTTAAATTGAGGCGTACATTTCTTCACCTCAACTTAAATTTTGAAGTCATCGTATTGCTTGTTTGTTGAAATTTTAATTATTACTTTAATGAACCCTAATTGGTAGCTAAGTGAGTGAGTAACATTTTTTTCACAAATCTAGTCTATAAATGAATGTGTGTATATGTCACCGAAATTCTTTGGAACCCTGTGATGATTTGATTTTGTATTTTCTGGTTTGAGTGTAATTATCGTCGTAATTCGACCTGGTTGTGGTGCAGTTCCTGAAGCGCTGAAGACAATGACTAATTACGCCTTCTTTATATTTCTGTCCATCAATATGTCTTCCTCTTGGATGCCTAAGATTGGTTCATCCTGGTGAATAGTTTCTATTTCCTTTGGACAGGGAATTGTTTGTCCTTATTTGAATATGGTTTGGATCGTGGTTGAGTTGATTATGAATAGCGTATCTCGTTCCGTAAATGTCGTCGGCTCGGGGAAGGTGTGCTCGACTTCTGTGACACACATACGTCGCGTGGGCCCAGGGATGACGTCGAATGTCAGGCCAGTCGGGGGAGAATTCGTGGGAGGGGATCAAGGCGTCATCCCCTCCTGTCTTCTCTTCTGACGTGGGCATCCTGGGACGCCCACGTATCCTGTTGTTGGGCGTCTTAGGGTCGTATCGTCGGGAGCACTTCCCGTTGCCCCTTGAAAAACTATCCCTTGTGGTTATTATTTTCTTGACATTTGCTGGTCAGCCGGGGAAAGTCCTCCTCTGCTTAATCTGAGTTAGCAGGTTCGAGTCCCGCATAGTTGAATGTTTAAATCACCCTGGATATAAAGGCCATAATGTTCTGTTTTCGAGGATGTGTGAAGTAAATGTATACATGACATAGATAACGATAACATTTCAGAGAGACTACTGATGTTATTGTATAGTGGTGGGGGCATAAATAAAAATCCGGCAATACCTCCACTGCTAATGGTATTCGGGGAAATTGATTCCAACTTTCTTTCTTAGAAAATGAGTTGAGTATTTGTGGAAAATGATGTTTTTGTGCAAAGGAGTGAAGTATATCTTCCTTACATCCCCAAGTCCAGGTAACAAGCACTCTAATTGCTGTCATCAATTAACTTACCTGAAAATTTCACCGAACTTCTTAGAGTGAAATAACCAGTCAGAGCAATTTTTGATCAACTTCTTTTTGTCTACTATCGATAGGATCGTTTAAATTTTCTCCTTTTTATCCACCCTTAACCCTTTGATACAACAGTTTCACTCGAGTTAGAAGCACTGCTGGAAACCTAGGCTACTGTTGTCTTTCGCGATGATTTTGATAAGTAACCCTTTCCAAAATTATTTTGTATTCTGGAAATATAAAAGCCTTTTCAAAGAATTACTTTAAATCTCGGTTAATATTCTATACTGCATTTTATTCACTCTGGAAATTTCCGCTGCTCTTCAATTCATTGACGTTTCTCGCGAAAATCAGTTATAAAATTGATAAAATTATTTCTCACGCCATTCTGTGGAAAGATGACTTAAACTGTAGTATTTTGTTTGCAAATTCATGAGATTCATAAATGCTAACTTGCCTCGCACTGCTCAGACTTCCTTTTACAGATATCTAAGATGGGAGGACTGTTCAACGGAGATTAATTAACTCAGGCGCGCACTAGCAATGGGTATAGGGTCCAATCGCGATAAATTCAATGTAGCCTCTGCCAGGAAGATATAAAAAAATATGTATGCAAAAAAAAGAAAATTAAACGTGGAAATACTCCCATCTCCTTATTGTACTGCGCAAATTTTCAATCGTTCCCTTGTGCATCGCCCTTGATATTCCCCGTCCTTCTACCCGTCCCGAGTATCCAAGGGGGGGGTGGAGGGTTGAGCTTCTGGGGTGTTCAGCATCTCCAAGCGTTGTGGAGCGTTAACGCGGCCGTATCGCCAGGATAGGATCAGCCCCGACGGTTAAAACGGCCGCGTCGCCGTTTAATTCTCGCCGTAATCGAGAGTCATTTTGCCGAGAGGAGGCGGTGTGTGGATTCCGAGGGAATGACGCGTGTAGGCGGGCAAAAAAGAGTGCGCAGGGAGACTGGCTGGCGGGCGGCGCTCTTCATTTGTTAGCTCTTTTTTCTCTTCTTCTTTCCCTATCCATCCCCCCCCCCCCCCCCCATAGCAGCAGTCTCTTATATATCCCTCGCCTCCTCTCCCTTTTTCTCGGGCGTCGGAGGTAATTTTGCATCAGAGTGCGTTGCTATGCCAACTTAACTCGGGTCTGCTCTTCTCTCTCTCTCTTACTCTCTTCCTCTCTCTCTCCCAAGGCGAAGTATCGATCACCACCTCTTCACCTCTCTCTCTCTCTTTCCTCCCCCTCTCCTTCTTCCCCCACCCCTCGCCCATCTTCATACTCCACCTCCCCCACCCCCTGCCATACTTCCCTCTCCCTTTCACAGCCAATCCCTCACACCCTGCGTCCCCCTGTCCCTCCCCCACATTTCCTCCCGCTGCCCATATCCCTCCTTGCCCTTTTTCCTCATTGCTCCTCCTCACCTTTTTTTTTTATTTTTTTTCTTCCAAGCCCCACGCACCCCTTCCCAGTCCACGCCGCGGCGCGCCGTCTCGCCGCCCTCACACGGTCCTGGCTGTGGATTAAAGGGAGGGTGTGTGTGGATGGGACCATAAGGTTAGGTGGTGTAGCCCCAAGGCCTGGGTTTCGAAGCCGTGGAAATACGCAATCGGCCATGTTTGAGTGGAGTTTGGGGGTTCTCTGTTGATTCGGTCGAGTGCCGTGGTTTTTGGTGGGTTAGTGTCGCAGTGCTTTGATGTATTACAAATATGCGTCTTTTCCGAGGGCGATATTCAACCGAATTTTGGTAAATATTCATTAGTTTAAGCTTTCAAGTAATACTGATATCAAGGATCTCCTGTTTGGCCCCTCTCCGCATTGCTTGTAATGGAAATTTAGCTTCGTTCTTCCCAGTTATGATTATCTAAATGCTCAAAAGATTTAGGGATGTCACCAAATTCAGCAAAATTGGAAAATTTTGTGCCTAATATAAACAATGTGGCGATATAATTCCCAGTTACACCGTAGCTCAAAAAGTCTTATGACTCCAACGTCGGTTTTATGTTTGCCTTAGTTCTAGAGCTTACTCCTTGCGTAAATTAAATCATACCTAAATTTTCCCGAAATTAAACGAATTGAAGGGTGTCCTTCAATCAGTTCGGTACCTACCCATTACCAATGAATGATAACGATTAGCATATCCAGCGAATTTTTATTCTGGATGACATAGCCTGAAATTTTCACGATAAGAACACAAGTTTTAAACAGGTATTACGTCACAAAAATTAAGAAAATACGACCGGTTGAGCGGGATTGATGTTTCTTCCTAACGTCTAGGAATCGTGCAATGGCCATGTGGAGAAGTGGTCCATTAATTTATAGCCAACAAAGCTTTTCTTTCTCGTGCAAAGGCGGCATCTGGTCACTACAATGCTGGTGGTTCTGCTTCGCGCCCAGACCGACTCATTATCATCTGCTCGGGCCGTCCCTCCTACGTCTGGACCTCGTCGGTCCCTTAGCCTCCCTCTCCGTCTTCCTCACGAGGTCTGGTCGCTGTGGCGATTGAATTTGTCCTCGAGATTCTGTCGCGGATGACGGCGCTCTAAAATATCAGTGTTTTGTGGTGTTGGGCCTGCGGCTGCCTTTCGTGGTCACGGTTTATTCAGTCTGCACTCGGGAAGGAGCCAATTCAACCGCATATGGAAACGATTTGTTTCACTTTTAGTTTAGCATTTATGGACGTGCTTAGTTTTGACCCATCTTATTATACACTTACCCCTCGCCTTATGATAGTGTAATCCGTTTCGGAGAGCCGATCGTAAAGAGAATTCCATCGTATGTTAAATGGTCGTTGTTTCCAGAATCTATTTTAAGAGCGTTAGCACATGTAAATGTTGTTTATGATCAACTGTTTTTCGTAAATAAGGAGGGCATAGAATTACAAAATTAATATATATTGTGCTAGAGAAAAAGCGGCGAAATTTGAAATTTTAAATATCTCAATGAAATCAACTCGGATGGTATGTCGAATCCATCGTAAGTCGAGCTTATCGTAAAGCTATATGCAGTAGAAATCAATGGGAATGTGGCAAATTATCGTTTTTTCCGCCTAAATTAAATGAAATTGTAATCGTAGGCGAGGCGAGCAGCTTGACCGTCACTAGGCAAAGTCTCCGGAGTGGTATGGGCATCGTTGTACCGCAGTATCGCACCCTATCCCACCCTCAGTCTTTCGCGCCATTCCCCCTTTTCCCTCCTCCTTTCCTTTCCCATCGCCCACCATCAGTTGCGCGCAGCCCCCGCCATACACCCTCGCTGCCATTGTCCACCCTCCCACCAACTCTTTCGCATAAACCTCTCTGCCATCTCCGCTTCCCCTCTTGCTCTTCCCTCTTCAGCAATCCCTCCTCGACCATTCCCAGCTCCGCGACCACACCCAGCCGGTGTGGTTTACTGGTTTTCCGTCGCTTCAGTGTGGGATTCTGGGGTGTCTAGCGTGTAGTTATCGTGGGGCAAGCGCGGCAACGCGGTGCGAAGTATGGTTAAACGTTTTCCAGAATGGATTCTGGTTTACAGTCCATCTTTCGTCCGGCTGTCATGAGTCGCTCCCGCGGGCGGAACTGATCGTCATCACCTCTGCTTTTTTATGAAATCGGGACTTGTGCCACGTTTGGCTCGTGGATTATACTCAATAAATACGTATAGAAAAAAAACGTAAGAAAATTATCAAATATTGATTTAAATATATGCAGGTTATGCATGTATTTTTCGTTTATGGTGTCTTAATTTTCGTGTGGGTTGACTAATAAATCGACAGCTTTAACTTTTAAATACTCTTTCGTGTATAAAGTGAATTTAATTTATTTAGCATTTTCTACATTTGTTTAACATATTTTCTGCACTATCTTTTTTCAATTAACGGGAATCCGGAAAAACTTCGAAATGTCAGGGGCTTAAAAACTCATGACGGTAATCAAGGTTTGTCACAGAAAGCAGTTGAGCTACCATGGAGAAATTGCATGGATGGGAATATCTACGATCCGTGGCTGAGTCTCCTTGACTATACAAGACGGTTTCAGAAATCCTGATAGAGTCATATTGTTTCTTCCTTTCATAAATTTATAATTGAATTCAATGGGTAAAAGTATTGATGCAATGTGGAAACTTCCTTTTGCTCTTAAAATTTTCTTTCCTTTCTACCGTCATACTGTCTTATGATAATGCAAGGGGAGACGACATTTTTTGCGAGGGAAACGTCTGGAAATTTTCTATGGCTAACTTTTCGTCAATCTTGTCACAGCATTGTTAACATACTTCGCAGCCGAAGTCGAGGCGATCATCATAATGATGAAAAAAACTACGGTTTAAGCTTATTTTGAGTTATTGCTTTGCACAAGGCATCGATCTTCTTGTTAAATGGCGTTTTTTGTATTTTAGTTTTAATTCCTTAATTTATCCCTTCAAAAAGGACACCCCAGCAAAATCGCTGAAGAAAGCCGTTTGATGGAGAAGCGACGAAGACAAGACGCGGTCACTTTCCGGATAGAGAAAACTCTCCATCCCCCGATCCGTGAGAAATCGAGTACCTTGAAGGATTATCGGCAAATGCTCCAGGCGACGGCCTCACCGTGGTCTTCCGCTTTTGATCGAGTGGCCTTTTATTCGGACTCTGTAGTTACCTCGGTTATTCCTTTTTATTGGATAACGCCGTGTTATTGGACAAATTCTGAGGTATAACAGTTCCCAAGATAACTTGCGGAGAAAATGGAGAAATTAACCCAGGAGGGCTGGATGGAATTCCTGCGGAATGTGTGGATGGAATGCGTCGATAGGAGAAATCCCGGTGGTTTGAGGTGGTTATCTGAAAGCAGAATAGGGTGAAGGTCTTACCTGGTCTTCTTGTAAGCGAATTAATTGCGAACTTATGACGGCTGTTGATGATGCAATTAATCCATTTCTGGGGTAAATGTTTATTTCTATTTTTTTTCTTTTTTAAAGGATCTGTAAATCTTTATAGTAAAGAGTAAAATATGTAGAATGCCATCAAGGTATAGTCTTGCGATTGCTTATCATATCATGGTTTTCTAAAATTCGAGTGCTCTTCGATTCTAACCTAGCGTAGAAAGAATACGGCGAACACGTAAAATGGCCGTCGATGGTGGGGTTATATTTGGTGATTTTTCGTGGCTGATTATTAGTAAGGCGTGGTAAATTTTCATAATCAGAAATTTCATGAGGAAGGCTATGGGATTTCGGTGAAACAGGAAATCGATCCTCATAATGAATATTGATAAGCGGAATTCATGCATTGAAGAATTAGTATAAATATTTCGGAAAAGTTCTCATTGAAAGACCTTGCTGTCGTTGTGTACCTGTATTTTTTACGTATATTTTCCGGTAGGGTAGGATGTGGGTGTGGGCTGAATAAGCCTATTGAGGATGATTGTTTTGGGTACTCGTATCAAAAATAGCACATTTTATGGAAATATTCCGGGTTCGTACTAATAATAGGGAATCTCTTGTCAGTCTTTTTCGATAAAGAGTATCAACACTAATTGAATTAGTAGGATTGAGTTACCTGTGTGAATTTAAACATTTATGTAGACTATTTGACGCAAATGATACTAATTTTCTCACAGTTGAGGATACAAAAGAAAAAGTAGTGTCAATCGGGAGGAAAACTTTGTATTAAATTGTGTGGGTTGCATGATTTCTAGGCAAAATTCCAAACGAATTTCGAAGTTCCTCAGCTTTGTCAGTACTTGCCAAGTTTAAATGTGACAATTATGTGCTTTCATTTTCTTACTGTTTGCTCCAAGTTCGTGGTCCTTCATTGTACTCCCTATCGAGAAAAGCATCTGATTAGTAGATAGAATGACGGATAGATCTTATAATTGGCTCGGTTTTCCCTCACAAGGTAATGAAAGAATGAAAATTGGCCATTTATCGACAGGCCGGGAGAGACTTATATTGGGGGAAAATGGCTTCGTCTCCGCTGGAAGGCGTGTGTGCGTGGAAGGCGCGGTCCTTTCTTCGTGGCTAATTGTGAGCGTTGGCTTTGATCGCCGGTTAATTGAAAGGGCCGTCCGTCCCTCTGGCAGTGTTCCCGAGGCGACGGCAGTGTCGCCGGCCAGCATTCAGGGACACCCTCCTTCACCCGTCCGACACTCGGCTGTCCACGATCGCTCCATTTGCGCGAACGGTCGGGCCGACGGAAATAGATATCGAATCTGACCGCTGTCGCATTATCTGCTTTTTGAACTTGAAGGGAGGCGCGGTTCGGGTTCACGCTGCCATTGTGGAGTAGAGAAATATTGAGCTAGGATAGGAATTTTTATTGATGAAAGCAGTGATATTTTTTCTTCACATTATTTGAAGTAAATGAAGACGTTTCGGGGTTATTTGTTATACTTAGTAATAAGTATTACCGACCACAATAATATCATTTGACTTTTGAATATTTTTATGGCAGTTGGTTTTGTAGTGATGTGGGGTAGGACAGTGTAAACCTGTCTAATACTCATTGTCAGTGAGCAGGAAGGGGAATTTAAAAAATATTATCCTCAGGAGCATTGATACAGGTAAAAGATTGGTTCAGCGTCGTCAAGGACCTTATGAATATAAAATATTACCCCATCTACTTTAAATGCTTCTTACATGCCTGTTTTAGTGAAAACAAAGAAAGGCATGGTATTTGGATTGTATTCAACCAAGAGGCAATTAACTCTAAAGAAAGAACCCAAAACATTAAACCCTCGAAATCCGGGTACCAGTAAGGGATGACAAATCCTCCCGAAATATTTAGGAGGTACTTTCTTAAGCTTATCCCCTCCACATCAGCTTCCCCGTAACATACCCCCTCTCCCAATATTCCCACGAAGTTTTATGTTTAACTACTTTTAAGAAAAGAGAATTAACAATATTTTATTTTTAATAAGATGGTACACCTACAGAAAACTGCCAATTAAAAAGTGAACTTATAACAAGGAAAATATATATTAATAAAGAATGACAGCGAGAGCAAAAATAAACATGCGAAGCCAAAGGTCCATGTTTTGATAAATTTTCCTAGATTATTTGTCCAAGGAACAACTCACCTGAATTTTGATTCGTATTAATTCGTTTTTATTCTTATTTAGTACTCTGTTTCTAGAAAGGACTGGAGGCTTAATAGGGGTATGGAGGAGAATCGAGATGGCGAAATGGACGGGGAAAAAAATATATATATATATTTATATTACTACGATGTTTAATTATATAGTTTAATGAAAAAGAAAATGACGGAATATCGAAAATAAGCGTTGGCGATTTACCGTTGATACCTGTGTATGCAGTTGTGCGGTCACCAATTTTCGGCATTCTTTTGTTCACTCGAGCGCGGGAAAGTTTCCCCGGGCGGCACACGCATTGCATGCCGGTTGGTCGCAGTCTCCTTGCCGGCCCCGGTGGATGTATGCCGTGTGCGATCGAAGTCAATAGGAGGAAGCCTCTCTGCCGCCTCCTCACCAGTCTTGCCGCATCCATCTTCCGCCTCCTCCCACCCCCCACCCACTCAGACCTTGTTCACCCACGGTCCTCCCGCACCCCCTGTGTATTTTTCTCCAACCCCTCCCGCCCCCACGGGCCGAATCCCGGACTTCCGCTCCCGAAATGCCCGAGCGGTCTTGCCGGATCAATTCCGCAACGGTGAGTTGAGGAACGTTACAAGCCTTTCAGCTAGTGTGCTGTACTGGCTCTGAAGTCTTTTCCAGGGTGCAAGCTTTGGGTTCGATTTGATTGTCCTTCTGCACAGTGGCTGCTCCTGCACATCACTATGTTTCCGTATCATTCGTCACTTGTTTAAAGTTGCAAATTTCCACCGTCTACAATTGATGAAAATAGTTTATCGGAGAGTTTTAATTTACTTTATTTTTGTTTACACATGGTGGTGGGGTGTAAGTTGGTGAATCTGATGTACCTTTTGCTATAGCATTCACCTCAGGATACCTTCCCTATGTATTTTGTCGCCAAAAGTCTATACATATATACCGCTGTTCAATAGGATTTCGAATGGTTTCTTTCCTCTCCTTCAGTATATCAAATTAAAAGTAATATTATCGGTCCCCCGAACGCGTATATCTTTATCTCCTTTCCTGAGAATTTCGTGAATATTTCTTCCTACGATTTTGTCCCGGGCCTGTGCGATTGTACGCACTGCGGTTTTGGGAACGATGTCGATGGAATGGCAGCGAGAACAAAAATAAACATGCGAAGCCAAAGTTCCATGTTTTGATAAATTTTCCCAGATTATTTGTCCAAGGAACAACTCACCTGAATTTTGATTCGTATTAATTTCTTTTTATTCTTATTTAGTACTCTGTTTCTAGAAAAGACTGGAGGTTTAATAGGGATTTGGAGGAGAATCGAGATGGTTAAGTGGACGAAAAGTAAAAGGATAGGTGTGGCGTAAAATATGGTTAGCGAGGTGAGGAAACTTATTGATAAGATGCACTAAGCGGAGAAAAAATGTAATAACTCTTATTAGAGGTAAGAATGCTAGGGGAGCGTGGGAGAGATAGTATGGAAATGAGATTATCGATGGATTGGCAGGCTTGAAGCCTTATTATTAATTGAAGAAGAAAGTCCAATTTGAGGGAGGAGACATGCCTAAATAATGCATAAATTGCTTCTTCGACGACACCCTAAGCGGTTGAATATTTAAATCATAGAAAGCTTTCTAAATTGATTTTACTTACTGTAAACAAAAACTTTATCACTCACACGTAATTATGACTCTAATATCTTGCTCACTTGGCTATCATGAGATCGACATCACTCGATTTAAGATCACATTAACACATTTATGGTGGGGTGAAACCCCTCTTTGAAGACGTGTGGCGTGGAGATGATCAGTGTATTGTTGCGCGACCGTCTCCGGTGCGGTAAAGGGCCGCGTGTGTCTCTTCGAGGGGATGCTGTGAGAAACCCCTTTCTTCCTTCCGCGCTCGCTTTTCCAGCTGCCTCCCCTATCCGCCCCCGGGGGCAGCAGCCGCCCCTTCGACCACTCTCTCGCGCCCTCTGCGGATTCTTAACTCAACCGCCCCTCTCGGCACCAAATCCCTCCGCCCCCGCACCGAGGCCTGCCTCTCTGTGTGCCTGCTTGCTTGCCTCTCTCGCTCTCTCTCTTCGCAAGCCGTCTGTCTGCATGTGTCTATGGCCCGTATTGATCTCTGGCGACTCCAGGGGGGGTGGGGTGGGAGTTTTGAAGGCACCAGGGGCAAAGGGGGGGAGGTGGGTGGTCTCGTTGGGTGTGTCTACTCTCAGGGTGCGGGTAGGTATGTGTTTTTTTTTTCATTCCCGTGTGTGGTTTTGCGAGTTTGCTTGTGTCCGTTCTCGGATTGTGTGGGTTTGCGTGTGTTTTAATGTGCGTTTGCGTGTGGGTTTTATGTGTGTGTGTGGTTTTTGTTGTAGCGGAGTGTGTTTTTGTGTGCTTGAGTATGTGCTGCGCGGATCTGGGGTGAGGAGAATGTGTTTGTGGAGAATTTGCTATATTGTGATGTAGAGAGAAAAGGTATTCTCATCTTGTAGGCCTACCCTTCCGTGCGAGAAGAGACGAACGCACCTGGAAATATATCCCTATACTATCAGAATAGGATCCTTCTTATTAAAATCAGTCTATCTTATGACAGAGGTTTTTTGTGTTAAATACAATGGGAATGTCAGCCAGTAATCAAACAGGAAATAATAGTAGTGTTAAAGAATTATTTTATTTGGTGCCTAACTAATTAAATGATTTGCATTTTTTAAATCATTGCTATATTTTTATAAATAATCCGAATTATGGTTCGAAGAACTCAGAGAAAAAAATACGTAAAATAAGAAATTGACAAGGGTTAGGTATAAATACAAGGCTACAAAAAATGTGACGATGTGTAATAATTTTCTGCTCTAATAAATTTGAAATTATTCTCATCTCCTTATAGCATGGTAATACGGAGCCCTTTAATATGGTTTAATAAAAAATTAAGCAATATTTAGAAATGTGCTAATGCGACTTTCGTTGTACGGGTGCAATATTTCCGCCAAGGTACCCTTGAAACAAATAATAGAAAATCCTTTTCCACGACAATGGTTGCCTTTGAAGCTGAGAGCCTGGCAGCAGCCCATGCCTTACTCCCTTTGCACGGCATGCAGAGCAAAGCTTGCGTGTGTTTGGCGTGTGGGGGGTATGTGTTTGGGCGGTGGAGGGAGGGTGGCGAGTAGTTTGCGGCATCCGAGGGGGGCGGGGGGGGGGGGGGTTTGTGCGATGGACGAGGGATGCTGGGAAGGGTCGCGGGGGAGGGGGCGGTGTTGGAAGCTTGCGGGGTCAAGGAGGGGGGGTGCGAGGACCCTCTATACCCTCTCCTCTTCTCTTGTCGCGTCATCCTCGCTCTCTGCCGCTCCGGACTCCTTCACGAGTGGAAAAATTCCCGAGGTGAGATGGAAAGAGTGGAGAATAAACGAGTTTAGCTCTGCGCCACCGTGTTGGGACTCCTCAACGCCCCCTTGTCACTAACGAGGTGGACGTTTGTCAGGACGTGCGAGGAGGGAGATATTATAGATGTCATCTTTGGTTTCTGGTGTTGCAGCCACTGTATGGTTCAACCCTTTTTTTACTTAGTCTTGGGGTGTGGTTCGTTGGTTGGACGCAGTGGTGGATCTGGAGAGGGGCTAGGAGGGGCAATGGCACCCCCCTCACCCTTGAGTATACATTTACACCAGAGAAAATGGTATTTTTGTTCAGTTGTCTAATGTAAAAGCGTAATTCAGTATAGAAAATTAAGGTGAGGTATAATTGCTAAAAATGTACATGGATGTTTGTTTAAAAAAATTAATTCTTCGGAAAATTTGTTGTGAGATAGCCTTAAAGTGCTGTGATAAGCTTGGAATTCTAAAAAAATTCGTTAACTCCCGGACCCGCACTGCTGCTGGGATGTTACCCCCTAGGCCGCCTACCTCTTAGCTTCCCCTATCCTGAATCCGCCATTGGTTTCAGGTGTTGTAGTAGCTTTCCATAATCGCAACCTTATATTTAAAAATTATTATACATTTTTAGGATATAAATTAAATTAGGATACTCATTGTCATTCTTTTCTTGCCTTAGGAACTATTTGTTTTGCAAGAAAATTAGATCCAATTTCTCTGCATCTTATCCCATTAATTTTGTTGGCGTAACAGTAAGAATATTTTTTTAGATGAAATCATTCTCAGCTAAGTAAAAATTTTAAATATTTTCAAATATATTATCGTTTATTTTTGTCTAATATGCGCGGATAAAGGCCAAGCATTGACGGAATACAAATTCCGTAATAGCAATACCGCGTCTGTTACTATCATGGGTCCGTGTATGAAATATTCTCGTTTCCTGGCAGTTTGGCTATTTGCCTTGTGGCAATCGACCTGCTGGCCTTCTTATCCGAATGAGATCATGGGGCATTCTGGTGCATAAAATTTCTCGTAGTCTTTTTAATTTTTCCTCGAGTGAAAATATTCGCGGCGCGTGTTGGTATATTTATCTCCAAAATATTCATTGTGTATTTTGTGTATCTTGTTGCTCGTACGTATTTTCAGGGGTAAAAATAAAAAGCCCTATCTATGTTCAATCAGCAACGCTGAGAATTCATTGCTTCCGGTTGTGAATATAATTATGAACGTCTCTAGATTTGGTCTATGGGAAATTATCGGTCAACTATTATTGAAAATCGAATATTTTGAAACATTTATACATTAAAGAACTGTAATAATCTTTATATTTATGTTTCGTTTTTTGTACTGGATATTGCTGCCGATTATGGCATCAAAATCCAAAGAGTTTTTATTTCAGTATTTTTTGAACTCGATATTCGTATCCATCGAGCTAAAATCCACTGATGTTCTCCTTTAACCGCCATTGTTCTTATGAAATCAGATCTCAATGCACCGACGGTGATAATAATGGGCGGGCGAAATTTCAAGCCATAATCTTTTCTTCGTAAATATCATTCCTTGAAAGAATTATTATAATTAGATGAAAACTGACTCCCAGTCGTTAAAGGATACCTTATCTTATCTTTGTTATTCATATTCACTATAATATGTTACAAATTGGCATTTAAGATTAAATTCACAACCCTTAATGTTTGGAATGAAGCGCTGTCCGAGAAATATTTCACTGTGGTAGTTTAAAATGTGATTGCCCAAATTTTTTTCATTTCGGTCTCCTTGAAAATATCTATTTATTTAAGGGAAACTACTCGATTTGTATGAACTTAATTTTCAACGTAGATAAGCAGAGGCTACTCTGTTGTTTAGAGTATGTAAGCTTGTCGAGAAGATGAGTTGGCTTCGACTGATTAGTCTTTTATAGTCTAATGACAGAATTTACGGAAATGCTCATGAGTGGAGGAATATATAATCTCCGATTGTGTGGTACGATTTTGAGGTGTGTAACGCTACAGTTAAACTCAACTTAGAATGAAAAAAAATTCAAACATGTTGCCGTATCGCGCATTGTAACTTCGTATTAATTTGGTAATGACTGTGGATTTTTAGTGAGACGGTGACGAGTAGTTGTCTACCTTTGTCCTTGGTTACCGAGCCAAACCTTGGTTAGATGTTTCAATAAGACGAGTGGCGATGACGGAACGTTTCAGATGCACCTGCAGCTGTTAGGAAAAAGCTGTAGGCATTTCGAAAATATCTAAGGGTTGACTCGCGTTTTTTTGTTGGTCTGCATGTGCATCCGTACGGCCTATCATTTTATTGGTGGAAATTGAGCTATAAATTAGCCTTTTGAAGAATCGACCATTCTTTTCTAACATAGATCTGCCAATTCAGTGAGATCTAATTTTTAATTGTACATCTATTTTTTCAGATTATTTCAAACCTCGAGTGAGTTAGATTGAAAAATAAACACCACTTTCCGAATTCTACTTCCAAAATCTGCTTTATAAATTTATGACGTATAAATTTTAATAATATTTTTAATATAATTTATTCTGATATTATTATTTAAAATAGTAACATGTGATCGTTTCATTATTATTAAAATATGCAATCAAACAGTATCTCTATAACATCAGTCCTCTAATGGTGGGTCTTATTACGTAGGATGTACTTACTGTACTGAGTAGGAACTCGGTTACACTATTTCATGTGGAACTGAGTGAAATTTTATCGATATTTACGATTATTAATTGGACTCTGACCATGGTGGCAGACCTGGCGTAGCTAGCAAAACCTCCCTAAATTATGCGATCATTTTTTGGCTACTTAACTCCAGAAGGGCCTAACGTGTGTGAATGAGAAGGAAAATTATCAAGTGGTGCTTTCGGCGTAATGCCATGACATGTGTGTGGTCACGGCGCGAAAATCACGGCCGTGAAATCTGTTCCGTCGGTGGTTTTAAACGCGCACCCGTACGTTCCTGGTGGATCGTGTTACTGCTCGGAAAACGGCCCAAGTTAGATCATTCTTGCGGAATTTTTGGGCTCCGTATTGCGCGGTTAGCCGCTTGATCGTTGCGCCGGGGAGTATTTAATAGCCCTGTCAATAATAAAGTGGCTAATGCCCGGTGATTCCTGGCCGGGGAGGATCGTAGAACGGTTCGCGCTCTTCCCACAGCCCAGGGAATGGCGCCCATCGCTTTGCTGTTGACGACCGAATCAAGAACTAACCCCAGCAGCGCCTTTTTTTCGTGTGGCTCAATGACTTTCGAGCACTCTTAAAAGAGATGTGAACCTTTAACGGAGTTGTGACGAGCCATTAATTTCTTTCTTTCACGTACTGTGCTTTGAAGTTGAGTTGTGAAGCGATTATTTCAATGTGTCGCACACCAGAACGGGATCATCGGTAACTTTAGTCTTGTCCTTCGTATGTTTAACTTTAATATACGACTGTATTAGGTGAGTAAAAATTGTGATAATTTGCTTACACAACCAAGGTTTATCGTACTCACTTCAGTCTGTGGTAGTGACGCATTAATTACAGTGCTAGTTACAGTTATTATCGAGAATTATCAATCCGAGGATCAGCGCAGATCTCCGCTCAATACCCCTTTCAGTAAGTTAGTTAAAAAATAATTCTTAAAACCTCAATGAAACGATGACATCTTATGGTGGATAAATTTCCACCCCATGAGTCTCCCTTCGAGTCCGTCAATTACGGAGATTCCCGTGAAATCACTTCGTGAAGACAATGATAATTAAACCTCAAAGTCTGTGTTTCCGACCTCATGTTTATTTAGGAGTGTATCATTCTCTAACGATAATAAGGGTATTTCTATTATTTAACCCTTAATTCTCGTTAAAATGCGTCGTCCACCGCTTACCTCTATTAATAATGTTTGCCAAAACAATGCATAAATTTAGCATGTATAGTGACTTTGCATGCTGAAAAGCGCATGTGTGCAATTGTGCAATTTTGTTGTGAAAAAATCATTTGGCTGTAGCCAAATCACTTTGAGAGCTTGTGTCCGTACAATTTTGTTGGGTTTTTGCGATTAAGTAGGTAATCACCAACCTTTCACTAAGATGTGGTGAAGTTGTTGGTAGTTATGATCGGGTCATCAATACTATCTCTTGCTTCACGTTATACTAATTTTGGCTGCGGATAAGATTGCGGTTGACTTAGGATGATGAAGAAGAATCTTCATGGATCTTCGCCTCGCTTGTAGAAGTTCAAGTACTTCATAATCTATTTATTTATTCTGTCAGGGTTGATAATGGTAATTGTGGTCGCGGGTCGTTCAATGGTCATGATTTGTTTGGAAAATAATGATGTTATGAATACCCTGTGGCGGAAAAAATAGAATGCCATTTTGCGGCTAAAGCTGTCGTTTGCAAAGGACTCGGTGAAAAATCGCCTTTGTTGGACGTTAATCTTGATGGGCACTGGCTAGCTCAAATGCTTTAAGTCTTAAAGTTCTTAAGCTATTGTAACATCATTTCCGACGAAAAGGTTCCAAAAAGTCATTTATCTTTGACAGGCAAACGACCTGTGGTATATCTTGAAATTTTGGATGTGAGATCATGCTCATTTTAGGGGCAGAGGAATGTATGTGCAATTGCTTTAGCCAGTCTTTGGCGTATGTGATGAAGCATCGGTGTATGCATTCGATTCGCCATCCTTAGGACTCGAGGATGCTTTTCCGTGGCATTTTGATTCGAAGGTCGCTGGTGTTCGCAACCCAAATCCATCCCCATATTGCCTTCCAAACGATAATGGCTTAAGATGTTGACGCGCCCTTTTAAACATTCAACAGGGTTGAATAAATTACGCCTGACGTGATGAAGCGCTTCATGTAAACAGTGCCAGAAACCGTCTTCTGATGGGATGCAGGGCAGTTGGACCTGTTCCACCCTCGCCTTGTCTTCCGCCTGACATTCGTATCTTCTGGCCTATCCGTCGGAGCCACTGCCATCTTCCCACGACTAAATTCTCCTTGATGCTCTTCGCCCTCCGTTTAAACTACATTTAGGAGGACCTTTACCTGTCGCTATGATACATAGCCTTTTGAGAGATTTCGATTAATTTGCCATGTGGTGTCTTGGATACATATTTCCGGGGTAGTTTTAAGGTTGCCTTAGGGGAATTATAATGTTGAAAGTTAAAAATATTACCTCTTTAGCAAGTCAACCTTCAATAAACAGTGGTGATTTTTTAAGGCTTCATACTCTTATAGTGCTCCTTCAGAATTATTTATGTGTTGTGATTGAGGTAATTACTCTTCCAATGTTTTGATCATAACGAATGCATTCATCATGAACCGAACCGTATAACATAGGCTCTTTTAACAAGAGGAATCGACTATCAGTCAATATCATTTTCTCTAATTGAAGCAGATTCCTGAAGCTTCTGGTAGACCTTACGTAAATAAATTTCCTTTTCGGTGTATAGGTTTTAATTTTGGCTGTGCAATCGTAATAAAATATTATATGGAATGCATTTGTTACCTGAGTTTAATACGATCGGTAATGCTGAAGCTAGTCAAGTTGCCGCTAGTGTTACGGAAGCGTTCGTTGAAACGAGCAAATGAATAAACTAATGCTTGCCTTGGCCGCATTTTCATAAGCAGATCACGTGTAGAGACTCAGCCGTGCGGATGACGAACGAGTCGAAAATTAGCCGCTTTCCTCGGGAATCTGGACGGTTTTGGATGAATAACCGTTCAAGTATTCTTATTTATAGCGATTAATTTTCGTCGCGCTGGCTCTACGAAAATAGCACTTCGTGTATTTCCGTGTGCGCTCGTGTCAAAATCCGATGGAGCCGCGGGAGGAGGGGGCGGCGAGTTCTTTGTCGCCTTCCCCTCCCCTTCCCGTGTGCATTTTTTGGCTCTCTTCATCTCGCCCTAATATCCCCCGCGAGGATTCTCTCTAACGATTGGTTACTTCAGAATTTCTCCCTGAAATTTCACCGTCTATTTTCACCTCGTCCGAACTCCCCCGCCCGGATCAGCCCCTGCCAGACTACGCGATGTTCGAGCTAGGACTTCAGTTTGTCTATCGTTCTTAACGGCTTGTATATAAATGATCTACGTTCTGCGCATGGTGAATTTTCGTGGTTGTGGATCGTGTAAGAAAGATATCAATGTTAAATTGGCATTTCAGTAAACTGGCGGTATACGGGAAGTTAAAAGAATACTCGAGGAACACGAAAATAATTCGAATCGAATATTCGAATAATTTAAGATTTCTATCTAGCAAGACTGATTTATTTGAAATACTTACGTCGTGTTTTATGTTATATCTGATTTACTCGTATTATTTAAGGAATTGGTTTAATCTGCGGAATAGGTGTTGAAAGTTATAACTTCCGAAATTGAGCCAGCGTAGCAAAGCGACAAGAAATGTGAAAAAATGAGTTATAAGTGGCAATAAAGAACGGCCTGGGACAAAACTTTCCTAATTCACCCAGATTGTTTGTCAAGAGTTTTCAAGCTTAGTTTTGCGATTTAACCTATGAATGGTAACATTTTCCGCCAGTTTATTGAACAGTATTGTCGGATTCTTTTCTTATGCTGTCGAGTTTCCATTTAGTGTTTAGGCATGTGATATATGCGTTTAGTTGGACCGCAGGTGCAGCTTGGGTTGGTAACGTATTACCCAGTGAAGGTGTGGGCCCCGTTCCAGTAACCGTTGTAATCCACTTCACCTGTCGCCCCCGTTCAGGATTCACTTGGAAATCCACCAATTAATGGATGTCAAACAAACTTTTCTAGCTCTAGTTAACCATTGCCGTAAGGAATCGGTTTTACAATTACATATGACAATCTTGAGGAGTTGAATCCGTGAGTAGTACTGGGCCTCACCGCATTGTTTTGGTAAGTTTTATTTGGTCATGAGTGTACAGAATGACCTCTGGAATTTTCTTAAATATTGAAAGTAGTCCTTGTGTAATCGTCGACTAATAGAAATATGGAAACAAACAAGTTCACGATTTCGTGTTTTCGAGTAATAATAATTATAAGAAATATTAAATAGGAGTATCATTTTTCATACTGAAATAGCGATAAGATTTGAATAACTTTAATTTAAACAGAATGACATGTGTTTTATGAAATTCACTAATCTGATTAAGCTTGACCTTTAATTAAAAGATAGTGAAAAATACGTACTTATGTAAAGTTTGGCATACCCTAACTTAATTGTGCTAATTTTTTAGCCATTCTTTTTGTAGAAATGTGTTGTAGGAATTCTTAAAAAGGATAACTCCAATTCATCGATAATGCGTCTCATTGGGTGCTCAATGAGCGATTATAAACAGAGTTGTTCATTGTGATGGTCGATGAATATCGAAAAACAAATTTGGCCCATGAATTGATCCCACTTCCTATAGCGTGCATATATAAGACCACCTTCCTTCCTGCCTCGGCTGGCCTCGTTTCGGTGTGCTCATATGGCTATGCTGCCCGCCGATGGTGACCCCTCTGGTTGACCCCACCGAGTGGGCGCAGTAGTTTGAAATCAATGCCGAGTTGCGGTGGCAGGAGAGGAGGGGGTGGGCCGATGCGCTGCTAAGGACCAGGATAAGATCCCGGACATCTCTCAGTGATGGGCATGTGATCGTGAGAAGATGAAATTAGGCCTCCAATTTTCAGCCGTATTAATATTGCTGTGTCTTACTTTAATATGCTGTTATTGAATGAATTCATCATCATCTTAAGTCATCAATCCGGAGACTGGGTTGACGCAGCTCTTCACTGCGCTCATCCATCTGCAAACCATTGCTTTATAATATATCTACGTATTTCTTATTTTTCACATCCTTAATAATCTGCCTCATGAAAGTCATTTGGGACTGCCCTTTGATCTTCTTCCCGTCCACTTCTTGTCTTTCGGAAATTGTCTTTATCAGGCTCAAGTCTCGTGATGTGGCCGAAAAGTTGTCCTTCCTTCTCTTAAGGTACTCAGAAGACTTCTCTTTTTCCGCTTCATTCTTAAAAAGTCCTCATTTCTTACTCGGTTGACCTAATAGTACTTGATGCAGTATTTTTGCAGAACTACATTTTAATTTCTCGCAAACAGGTTCATTTACTTATTTCGACATTTTTTTGTTGAGCAAGATATAGTATAAATATGTAAATTTGCTTAGCTTATTTGCGATTTTCCAGGCTCTGAACTAGGCTCGGGAGATGTTTTGTTCGGCTATGAATTCGTACCATGTTAGATTCTGTTATTTTGCGGATTTGTTGGTCCTTTCGGACGCTCCGGCGGTTGTGCCCGCGTTCATTTAAAGCGTCGATACGAAGACAAAATTGAAGATACAAATGTGCAGTTACAGATTTATATAGATAAGTTTCTGTATGATGATTGATTAAGAAATGTCTTCTGATTTTATGATGAAATATTATTAAACCTCTGTTTACGATTCCCCCTTCAGGCAATAATTCTAAATTTCGCCTGTTTAGAAGCTGAGTTTTGCCTTCCTAATAGAATAAAATGTATGGTTGTAAACTTTACTAGTTTTAAATTTTACGATCGGTCTTTATGATCGGAATGGGTCGTGTACCCTTGCAGATTTAAAAGCGTGCCCATGTTAGCGTTTATAAAGTCGCCATCCATAAATAGCAATGCTGTGGTTGCAAAGTTATTGAGACATTTTCGAAATAACAATGTTTTATTTTCATTTCAAATGTATTCCATATATTTTACTGTGAAAATTTCGGCTAAATTTCTCATAAGAAGGCGATTTAAAAGGGGGAAAAATCGCTGCATAATTCCTTGACCCTGAAATGGTTACATGGCGCCACACCTATATGAAACGCACGCACGGCATGCATGTTGAGTTGGTAAAAGTTATTCAGTCAGCATTAAACGGTGTAGGTGCCTAGCAAGTTTGAAGTTCAATGTATTTTAGTTTTGTTAATTAACTATTTGAAGGAGTAATAGCTGGTTTTATTTTCCCCTGCCTCCGTTTGCATGTCTGGTCAAACATTTCTGGTTTCGTAATAATGTGTTTGTGGTTGTGTCGTTTCTCGTGTGTATCTCGTTTCCTTTGCGTTGTTCATCCGTGTCCCGTTTCCATTCCCCCCTCCCCGCGTTGTAGCTCTCGCTGTGATTAGCTCAATAAGGTAGATGAAGAGGGCGCTTCGGTTGCTGCCTCTCGCCTGCGACTGTGACGTGGGCGTGGCCTATCCGCCATATTGAAATCCTCGCATTAGCATTGCTGCATGTTGCATTCCTATTGCTGTTTTTATCCATGTAAACAAAATATTACCCAACACATTTCATGTTCATATTCTTGTTATGATGTTTGAAAAGAGTGGTGGATATTGCACCCGAATCTTAGATGTACGCCTCTCATGTAAACTGTATAGGTAGAAGAGGCACGAATTGATGTAGTTTACCGAATTCTCGTTATCTGGACGATTGGCAATTGTGTTATATATGTTAAGTCGCCAGGGTATTATTAACTGAGTAGTTTAATATTTAGAAAGTTGATATATTGCCTTTAAATAGCATTTTATCTTCGCCAAGGATTGTGCCTTGGCATCTACTATGGTGACCTTTTTTTAAGCCTCGTTTTGTGTGTTTCTGTTCATGGGCGTGGTTGGTGAGAAATATCTGGATGAATAAATAATATTCTTCTATATCCTTGTATGGTAATGTCGGTGGAGATACATTATCTACAATTTCCCCTTGTGTAGCCTACTTAGCGAATTACAGAATGGAAGAAATGAGGGTATATATACTTTTCCTCCGGGAATTTGCTTAGATTCAGGTATTAATACGCCCTCTGTACCTTTCCCCGTCCTTGTCTTGGAAGCTTCAAAAGACGCCGCTGACCAGATTAACCTGCTCGGCAGCACCGTATCTGGCGCGGTGGCGCCAGGGGTCGACAGGTTCATTTAAACGCTGTGGTTGATGACGGCAATAGAGTCGTAATCAAATAACTGCGATGCTGTAACTTACAGACACTATACCGGGCATGAGTAAAGGCGGATGTGCTGCCAAATTTCGCACCTCTTCGCAAACGGTGGTGAGTCCAGGGGGAAATGTCGTGTAGATATCGAGTTGGCTTGGATCTATCACGCTCGATGCAAATCGGAAGAAAAGTTATCGAATTGAGGCCAAGGATCTATGATATCGCGATTGGCGTTTCATTTGTGTCGTCTAAAAATACCCATTCTGCTGCGTTAGGAACGAATATTATCTATTGCCCGTCAAACTGTAAAACGGGTACCGTTTATTCTGCTAAATAAGCGAATATTGAAAGTGAGGCGTTCTTATCACTCATTGATTTGCCGATTAAGGTAAGACATTTTATCTGCGTAGATTTCCATTATTGTTTCTTAAACCCCATCTCTTTTTAAATGACGTGTTTTGGCATCGACGTAATCTGCTGTACGGATGAAATCGTTGGAATCTTAAAATTCAGTTGATGTTGGAATGATGAATTCTTAGAGTTACTCTTTTGGGTATAAGATATCGTTGGATGTGGATTTTCTCGTCCCGAGGGCATTTTTTTTCTCTGAATAATAAAACAAACTTCTGATAGCGTTGATTTATTACATTCATGCAAATAGTGCTGTGAACTTTCATTCGTATTGCCAACGCTAATCTTTTTTTTTTTTCTTTGAATCAAAGTTTTTTATGTGCTGTAGTAGAACTGCCAAAGATAAAATTACATGTAGGGTTGAATGATATTGAATATTACGTTGTACAGTAAGTTTTTCCGCTACCTTGTATTTAATTCTCTTCTAATTAAGCTTTTTTTAACTATTTACATAATTATAAATTCTTGAAAGTGTTTGTGTGTTATTGCTCCTCAAAACTCTGTGTGTCGTAAAAGAATTCCGAAGGTGAAATAGTACTCATGCATAACTTAAGTTATAATTTTTTTCTCTCGAAATTTCTCGTTGAATAGCAATGAGTGGGTGTTGTTTAATATATTATCTCATGCTCATGGTTAAATTAAAAAAAAAAAACACAGTACTATTCCACAACCTTATATTTGCAGTCTACTAGTTTCAACGTTACAACGTCATTATCAAGACTAACTATCAGTTAGTCTTGATAATGACGTTGTAACGTTGAAACTAGTAGACTGCAAATATAAGGTTGTGGAATAGTACTGTGTTTTTTTATTTAACCATGAATATCTCATCGTTCCACCAAGTAACGCCTAAATCTGTTGATTTTATTATCTCATGCATTAACTATTTGTAACTATCAATTTACTATGTGCTGAGCTATTTGTTAAAATTTTTGTTGAATTTTTCAAGATCCATATCAGTATCGTAGGTCCACTCTAGGTAGAGGTTTACGCTACTGCCTGCCCAGCCCATTCGTTCAATGCTAACTCACTGGCGCTAAGTTGCGCCCAACCTCGGTGCGGTGAATACTTAGTTTCTGCGAAATTCTTTTGTTTTCCCTTTCATCTCTTCTCCCCAGTAACGCATGTATGCCCATTGCCCGTGTTAGCACTTCGCCTCCGGCCATCCGCGCCTTTGGGCCGCTCACTCGAGCCGCCCACGCCGGCGCGGGGCGGTTTTTCATCGTCCCACTTTCATAATGCTGGAAATAAATAATTGTTGGTTGCTCAATCGCCTTCGTTTGTTTTCCGTCCGCGGTCTCTCGCCTGCCTGCCATCCATCCATTTCGGCGCGAGCATTACCAAACTCGGCATTCTCCTTTCAATTACCTCTCCTCCATTCAGTCTGTCCGCTGGAGTTAATGTCTGATTCCAAGTAATCATCATATTGTCCCTGAATTATGGCTTTAATGCATATGTAGTTGTACGGTTTGATATGAATGGTAGTTGCACTTTTCCACTGTAATTTAATGCTAACCATGGTGGTATGCATTATACCAGTTGTACACATTAGACAAGTCACGATCAATTGAGATAATCTGAAGAAGAAGAGAGATATTTTTCTGCGTACGGTGTGAGAATATTGATTGTTTCATCATCATCGTCGTCACTGGTCCAATATCCCAAGATTGGTTTGTCACAGCTCTCCACTCAACTCTCCCATCAGCTTATCTTATCACACCTCCGTATTTCTTCTCTTTCGGATCCATCTTTACCTGTACCATATATTTTGTTCGAGGCCTTTCTTTTCCGTTCTTGCCATCTACGTTTCCCTCGACGATTGTCTTCACCAGGCTATCATGGCTCAAAATATGATGTATACGGTTGTTCTGCGTCTTCTCTCCTACTCTTCCGAAGACTTCCTCATTAGATATCTTGGTCGATCCACTTCATCCTCATCTGAAAACTGTATATTTTCCGTTATTGTGAGGGTTTTTTGGAATAATATCTTATAAGGTATGTAAGAGTAATAAGAAGGGGACCCGGACGATGTCCCTTCCGAAGGATTCCATGCATGCGGGAAAAATTGAGATTCGGTCGGGTATATGCAAGGCTATGCGCACCTTTTTGCCATCTGCGTATTAGGAGTGTAACAGTGTAACACTCAGCATCCTGAATCGCTCAATAGGTTTTTCCCACCAGTCGAATTCCTCTTTATTCTCTCTCTTTTGTTACCTGTCCAGTGGACACCCACGCACCGTGCTGCAATTTACTCATACCCACGCGATGTTCCGTGGGGCTGAAGGTTTCTCCATTTATCTCGATAACCCGGCGATAAGGTCAGGTGAGACGGTGGATAGGTGATAGGTTTGTGATGAACTAGTTGTATTTCTCCCTGTTTACTGTGTTGAAATTTTGGTGCTTTTGTAATTATTGTTGTATTTTCGCAAGATAGATTACATTATTGGGCCACAGAAAATCTTTAAACTTTTCTTCGTAAATATTTTTATATGTGTTTTTCCAACCCTCCCGAAAGTAGCATATTTTTATAGAGTGCGTTTAGATCAGGATAGATACCACCGAGTCTTAATATACGAGCACCGTTAGTCCCCATGATTATTTTCTTGTTACAATTCCCCGGGTCTAAAATTGGAATTTTGAGTATGCATTCAAAATGCTAGCTTTGTGTAAGTGTGGAGTAGGCGCCGATGTGTGGTCGGTTCGCACGGCTTCCCTTCGTTACTTGACTTGCAAGGGGGGCCACATTCTCCGCTGTGTCGCCTCTTCGCTCTTCCCCGCACACTCCCCCTTCCCCCGATCATGCGACCCCGCCCCCCGGCCAACATCCCGTGACGGCTCGAACCGCGAGCGCCACGTCGACCGACCGCCATGTTCGCCTCTATGCCTCCAAACCCGATCTGCATCGATCCCACCTTTCGTTCCCGATTCAATAAGAGGAGAGGTGACCCGCAGGCCTCCTTCGGGTTTTTTCCCCATTTTAATAAATAACTATAGACCCATAAGAAATACCGCGTGAGCGTAAGAGCTTTCGCTCAAATTTAAGGTTCAAAAATTCTTGATAAAATTCTCAATGCAAGTTCCAATAGTAGTCCGAGGAATCTCAACATGCAAATCAATTCATTACTAATGCTTTCTCAACTGTGTTCACCTGTGGTGAATCGCTGGTTTATTCTAAATTCGGTCGAAGATCAAGCCTCTCTTCTAGGATTTGCTAGGTTTAAGCTTCTTCAAGTCAATGATTTTTTCTCTACTCCCCTGTGACTGTTTTTAAAAATACATTTCGCCTGAACTGATTGAGCTCCTTTTTTGCGAATGCATTGGATTATCTTCTTCAATCCCGTGTTTTGTTCGCTGCTCGCCTAAAGGTATCGAGTGTGGGGATGTTCCCCCAATCTGATTTCAGTTAACTGAAGTTATTTTAATCTCGATTCAAGAACCATCAGGGATACCATATGTTTTGCAATAAACTGGTTGATTCGCAAAGACCTAGTGTCTCTCATCACCGTATATTATGCTTGTACTAAATTCTCTAAATTCTAAGTCTGGCTCATTCATTCATTGTTCTACAGAATTTTACTCAAGACCTATAGACTTACAAACATCGCGCAAAAATTCTAAAACTTTCTCGCCACTTACTCGCTTCTTGAACACTAATGGAATTACTATAACAACACGTATTTTATGCCAGTATCAGAGGGGAATTAGCTATGTACACTAGTATGTAGTCGACTTAAAACTGCTGAAAGCATGAAGTTACTCTTTATCGCAGCCTGTTATCGGGTTTCTCTTCACAGTTTATTCCGATGTATTTATCCCCCCGCCCAACTGCTAAAATGCCCGTTACTGTCGGTTACTCTTTATGCTGATTGCCACTTCGGCAGCGTTTATAGAAAGCACTTCTCAGCGATTTAAGTGTCACCTAGAAAAGTTGTCGACGATACCCGCACATTTAGTGCTTATTATGTGCTCCATAGGGTATCGCGTGTCATCGGTGAAAGCTGTATTTTTTCCGAGCTGCGTTTAAAACTATTTTTTCTCGATGATTTTGACCCGGGCTCTCGCGAGCCAACCAACTTGAAAAAATGGAAAGATGTGTAAGCGATTCCGTGCGGCCGAAGTGAGTGCCCTCCATCGATTTGTAGTAAGAAACGCAGTCGAGCGATAAGCGTGTTTTCCGCTCGCCGTCGAGATTGTCGCTGCCATAATAGTTTTGAGGAAGCGAGCGCTTCGGTCCGCTTCTCGATTCGTGCTGGGGGATTGCTACAAAAAATGGCGGACGAGTTTAAGTTGATTAATTCCCTGTAAGGCGAGAACGGACAGATACGTTTGTTTGTGTGCGCTGCTAGGGTTACCTACCGGTCGTTCCTCTCCTTCCTTGGACATAGTTCATTATCACCACTTGTTAACTTGACTACTCTATTCTCTTATCAGCCAATCTCTTCACACCTACGTATTTCTTCCCTTTCACATCTATCGTTACCTGTTCCACAACTTTTTTCCTAAGTGTTCTTTCTCCGTTCTTGCCACCCGCTTGTCCCTCTCATATTGTCTTCATCAGCCTCAAAATCTGGCTGGTTGAATAGTTCTATAGTCTCCGTTCTTTTTTTGTAAGTCTCCCATCTTATTCTTCTCAGGATTTCCTCGTTTCTCGCGTAGGTAGAGGCGGACATGGTGAATAGTTTGCGATTTATAAATGGGTGGTACGGGTGTCGTGTGACTTTTCCTGCAAAATGAATCGAGTGCCCTCGAAATTTACAAAATATTACATGAATACTATTATGCAGTCCCTTTGCGTGTGCCCATAGGTAGCCATGCTTCTTTTTGCCCGTATTGTGGGAATTTACCGGTGGAGTCCTTCAAGAAATTTTAGCTCATGATTACTATCTCATTTTTAGCGATCGTGAATTTGTGGATTGCTTCGCCATATCTCTTTTGTCATCTAGTCACTTTATTTCCCCTGTTTCATTCATTTTCTTTCGCAAATACTTCAGGTATTGCAACCTTGGTCGTTCAATATATATGGATTTTTATTCAGTTATCTATTAGTATTTGTTTCCGAGACTTTTTGTGTCTATTTTGCTTCACGGCAGTCATTATTGAATGCACCGAATTCACTATACATGTACTCGGAACACTTCAAGGCCCTATTTAAGTTTGAATTTTATTTTAGCATTATTTGGTAGTGATCCTCTTCGACGGATTCCTAAAGCTTCCTTGGAATTCATAGTCCATAAAGCATTCCTTCTGGACAGATAAGTTCTCTTTACTTGTCTACAATCGTAACTTACGGAAACAAGATCTTCCTGTACTCGATTTTTTTCAGTACCATGCAGGGGTCTGAATTCTTATTGACTAGGATGGGTTACCCTCAGTGATTTCAATATTTGTAAAAAGAAGGTGATAGATGCAAGATGTAGTAATTTTAAGTGTGAGTTTTTTTCGGCACGTGAAATTATGTATTATGTATGTATACTTGGTGCGTTTTATTTATCTTGTTATTCTGTATTGGGGTCTCAATAATTATACGAGGCATTTAAATTGAACTCAATTTCTGAAAAAGCTATCAGTACTATCTTAATGACGGTTCTTCTAATGATTTATCATTTGCGGGAAAGGCGATATTTCAAATGTGCGAGTTCTGCATCCAGTGTCTTATCTTATCTGCAAGATCACATGTTGCAGGTCACGTCGGAGCCGGCGAAATGTTTCAAAAGCGCTAGAAAATACCGTGGCGTCTCATTTCCCATGAGGATTGGTTTAATTTATCTCCTAGCTCAGTGCGTAATTTTCACCTAAAAGTTCTATCAATGATTCAATTTACTGCATTAATTTTAAGGCAGGTAAAAGAAATGGATGCTGGATTTTCGTGAATGAATGTTGTCAGGTACCCTTAAGTACTTTCAATCGAAAAAAAGAATATTACATATGTTTATTTAAAATTACGGAGTTGGTGGTGTATATATCCACGCTTCTGTCAAATAGATCGCACTTTCATAGGTTCTCTTGAGAAATCTTCTGGTGATGAATTTTATCCGGGTGAGTGACTCGTGACGATTGTTGTTATTAATCCATTTTTTATACGGTGTCAGTAGTTGCTCTAAAATCGAAGAATTAAGTTATTCGATGAAATAGATATGAATGGGATGCTTTTGTGCGAATATCGGATGAATGAGTACTGCCGATAATGACGCTTGTTGCGCTCACTGGCGGCATGTGCTCATCTTACTTTCCCGTTACGCTTCCGTTGGTTAGATTCGACGATTGAGATAGCTTCCGGTTCAATGTCCACGCGCAATTTTTTATGAGGAATGTCGTCTGCTCGCGCTGAAGAGTTGGGACTTTTTCTCGAGCGCCGTTTCACGTGGAATGTGGTCTATCCGATTGCCGTGAGCGAAACTTGCATCGGTGGCAGTGTCGGCGGCGGCGGTCAGCCTTCCTGGGAGAGTCTCCACGAGGTTTTTTTCCCCTCTGTTGCCGCCTCTTTAGAGGTTCCATATCGAACAGTTGGCTCCCCTTGGCTCCGCGAAGCGATTCAAGATGCCAACTTCCTTTCTAGAATCTCTCCCGTTATATCTCCTTCACCTTCCACCGTGTATCGAGTATGGCCGCGTCTCGTTCTCATAGTCCACTCTCATTTGCTCAAATGGTCGGGGATGTCCGGCGGAACGTGTCGGGAAACCTGCATTCTGCCGGTATCGCATCTCGTGGACATCGTGTTCAACACTGTCGGGTTATCCGCTGGGGACCTGAACAGCGTTGGAGTACATTCAACTCGTTCATGCCCGTGCGAAATCATTTTGACTCATTTCTTAAACCATTATACCCCAATGTTATTCTAATTAACATAAAAAAATGTGTAATTTTCAGCTCTATTCAGGAAATATTTAAACTTCTTGTTCTATTGTGCTTCATTGTTTTATTGGTGAAATATGTAGCTTCCACAATAATTATGATTGAGTAAAATATTTTTACTTTGTTAAAATGAGAAGTCTTAAAACTCCCAGAAGCAGCTCTGGGTTAGAAAGGTTTAATGGGTTAAAGGAGTCTAGGAAAAATGTAGTTTAAAATGTAATTGGGTGTCTTAGTTGTGAAAGTATCCTTTCATGGATTGATAAAATTTTTCCCTTAATTCCCTGTAATTATAAACTTTTCTCAGGTGGTTTATTTCTCTTGTAATTAGCTCATAATATTTTTCTGTGCTCATTCTTTTGGAATGATCCGTTCTCCATTTCACTTGGCTTTATTTTCCATTAATAGTCAGTTTCATATACTATCCGGTGTCGATGGCTTTTGGTTTTTCTTTTGCTAAAAATGTGAGTAGAGCCGAGGTTATCCCTTGTTTTGACAAATAGTTAAGCGAGTGAAGCTCCCCAAAGCTACCAGATATGCAGTGATGTGCTACTCATAATTCATTGGAAAGTTCGCTATACACGAATTTCGCAGCCTCATCGATATAATCCCTTTGTCGTAACGCCATGTTTACGAAGGATTTGACTGTGCACTAGTTTATTTTGTCTTCTATTGTCCATTCCCCTCTTGTGTGATCGTTCGAGTGAAGCTATTTGATGCGAAGTATGTGTGTTGGCAATTTATGATTAAAATTATTTTCACTTGTGTCGAATGCGGAGGAATAAAATAATATTCGAAAGGATTAAGCTGCAAATATTCTATTTTTCCGAAGAAAACGTGAAAATAAATACAAAACAACGGAGAGTTTTCAACGTTTCAGTGGCTATGTAAGCTTTACTAGCTGAAATAAATTTAGAAATCCGGAATTATATTTTCATTAAATTGATGATTTCCCCTTCTCCTTTGGGAAATTGTAAGCTAATTGAATGGAACGTCTTTTAATATTACCTCCTTATGAAGATAACTTGCCGAAAATTATTACCTTTTATGGTGGGTGCTTTGTGATTTTTCAGGTATCTCATTTCGTCGCCATTCAAGCTCATTGCTATTAAACCGAAGCTAATTCTTCTGTTAGCGTTTGGATGACTCAGCATCCCCATTCGCACCGTCCGAAGCGAACGGACGTTGGTGAGTTTGGAAAGCGTGAATTTCCTCTGGAATCCGTCTTTCATTTCCTAGAGTAAACAATGCTAAGGTTTGATTTCACTTTCAGTTTTCATTGTATAGTCGGTAGGTGGGAGTGATTTACGGAAGCCAGTTGCCTTACGATCCCCTGGTCGTCCGTGCGTTAGCGCTCAGGTTAATTGATTCAAATAATTAGGTTCTGGGATTCGTGCACGTTTGTGGATGTAACTTGAGTGAGTTTGCTCTAAGTTTCTCACTTACTCGGTGCTCCTATTTATATCTCCTTTGGTACAGGTCGTTGAAGAAATTTTTCAACAATTTCACAGTCTGGAGGTTGTATGATAATACATCAACATGTTAGAATATTAAATTTTCTCTGATATTTCTCTATGTAATTACTTTCTGTAGTCATTTTTGCGCTCTGTAAGTTATTTACGGCAGTCTGCGGGGGTAGTTGGCTAGAACACGTGTTATAACATCGTTGTGTGGTTAATGATAATGCCATTCTGCTTATTGCTTTTTGGTAGACGGTGAAGAGTATTTAACTCTTCATTTCGTTGGGCATTACTTGTGATTTTTTGTTGAAAGAGGTATATGGTAAATATGTCATATTTTGGGGTGTAATTAAATTTATCATTCCCTTAATCATTTCGTCGATTTAAAAATGAAAATGTAATGGTCGTTCTTTTAAATAAGTGTATTTTTCTGATGATCCGTGATTGTCGATATTGCCCGTTTTCTTTCGTCCACATGCCACGTACCTAATAGCCTGCTGCACGATTTGATGGCTGCTTCATCATCGTGCGCTCCATAATTTTACGTGCGGTGCCAGCTCTTTTTTGTCGTCTCGCGATTTTCATTCTTCACCCTATCCATCCGCAAATCATTTCGTGTCTGAATTATGACCCTTAGTCCCTCCCGTTTCTTTTTATAAGTTCCACGTCTCATTTTACGAGTATGGGGTTTATGTAATTACTTAATGCGGCCATAAAACCCCAGCTAACAATTATGGGCACTCCTTTTACTGTGTCATGTCGTGTGCCATCGCGAAGTCTCACTATTTTTGGTAATTTCACTCGATTAGGGAGCCCCAAACCTGCGGTCGTGTTACTCCTAAACTGCCGATGATTAGCAAACGCAAAGTGAGCCTAAGATGTGATTTTTCAATGGGTGAGTAAAAAGTGATCCCTTTTTCGTTCGTGATGTATTTAGAATACTGTTATTCAATCTATCTCTTTCATACAATGACTCTCTTTGCTTCCTATCAACTTGGACCTTTTTCTGTATATCTACGCACGTATTACCCTAAAAGACATTGCCGGCCTTCAAATGTTTTTCTTTTAATAGTTCACTAGACTCGCATTGCCCAAGTAATTGCTTGTCCAGCCCCAAGAAACAAGTGATTGAGTACCGAACGCGAGAAAATTTCTTTGTCTAAATCGTTGCAATCTATTCGTTTGATCTTTTTTTCCTCCAAAATTCTGCCTCTAATGCTTTGTTTATCCCACCGTTGCCTTTTTATTAGCTATTACGTCAAGAGAAAATCTGGTATATTTTTTTCTTCGAAGAGTGAAAAGAATAATTATAGTTTTTGTTGATATTTTCCCTATTCCTTTCTATCCCTCCAAGTACTTTCTACGAAGTTTATAACGTTTGTAAAAGTCGGTAAAATGAAAAGTCTTTTCTTTGTATGTATATTTTTCAATGTAAGGTATGGTTGAAATAGTATTGCAATTGAAAACAACTAGACCTGGACTCAATAAATCTGATTATGAAAAGGTGTAAAAACTTATATCGTCTTTTTCTGGGAAAAGTAAAACTAAAATTCCTGAACGTCGGCTGATTAAGTATTGTTTTTATTAAGTTCAAATGATTCAGGACTGATATAGTTTGCACTTTAGTAGAATAATTCAATGCATACGACGCGTTTCGGCTTACAGAGCCATCATCTGTTGTAAGACTTAATGAATGTAGTACCAGCTGATGGCTTGTACCAGAATGTGGCTCCGTAAGCCGAAACGCGACTTACGCATTAAATTATTGTGGGAAATATCAACTACCTTTCATTTCTATTGCCATACCTAGATTCCATGACATTACTGGAAGCATAGTTTGAGGCTAAGGAATCTTATAACGGGTTGAGGAGGTGTACTGATGTGAGTCGAGTATGGTGGAGCAGCTCTTTTTGCCACTCAGCTGGTGGCGGCATCCCCTTGCCCCGTTATCAGTGTCGCCACCCCTTAGCAGGGGGAAGCGGAAATATTTCGGGCTCCCCCGAATCGCCCGCACCCGATCGCTCCCGTCCATTTTGCCGGAGGAAAGGTGCGGCAGTGTGGTGCAGGGGGGCGGGGGTAGTTTTCACGGAGGCCTTGCTTTGATGGAGGCATATTGATCACACACATCCCCCCGGCAAGGCCCCCGCCCTCCCTCGCCCCCTCATCCTCCGCCGCCCCCGCGGTCGGTCGGAAGACGGGGGCGGCGGGCGTATCAAACAAGCCCTCTCGCGGGCCGGAGGAGGAAAGGCGTATGGCAGGGGGGGTCGGTAAAGGTTTTCTGCGCGGAAGCTGGGGAATTTGCAGGGTCCCTGGGTGGGAGATTGCAATGGTTTCTCGTCGTGCCCTCAAGAGGAAGAGTAAACAGGGCTCTCTAACCATGGCTGCGCTGTTGGAGAAAAATGAGGACGACGTGGATATCTCCTTCTCCCCATGTGTTCTTTGTAATTGTGATCTGTAAAATGATCGAGGGTATCAGTTAAATTCGTAATATTTGGTGCAATTAACATTTGGTAACGATTTGCTTTACGGATAGGTAAAGTAATTGTTTTTACCCAGAACAATAAGGGACATAAAAATGCTTTGTGTTTCTTAGTCGCATATCTCAAACGAAAATCTCCTTTTATTGAAGTTAATTTTTATTCTGCTTGAAAATTGTGGTACTCAATTATCAAGTAGACTTAATTATATTACTACTCAATAATTGAGGTGCAAACTATCCTTGAGTCGCACCAGACCGCGACCACTGAGTGATGCATAGAAGTGGAAGGTCTTCAACGAAGTGTGTACCATTACTGTTCGGTTTTTCTTTTCGCCGAATGTTGTCGTCATTGTCGTTTGGTGCGAACTTGCCATTCGTTGCAATGCAAATTTCTACTTTCAAGACATTAAGAAGTGATATTGCGATCTTAAGAATTCGGTAACTAATGCAGAATATACTTAAACATCATTTCTGAATTTTCAGTTTCGATTCAGATTCGATATAAAGATATAATGTATTTTACGCATTAAAAGTCAAACGGCAGCAGTCAAAATGACGGGCGCGTAAACAGATTCGGTAATACTTTTATTGCTTAAATTTTTTTTTAGTTTACGAAAGTGGTGAAAATATTACCAAGCTCATTCATTCAACAAATATCGAGCTGCCACCTCAAAAACTCGCAGCTATTTATGCACCAACTTGTCTGCAAACAATGTTGCCGGAAGGCATCCTAGCACCAAATACCGTTTGGCGACAACTGGTGGAGAAATATGGTAACCGAGCACAATCGGTATGGTTCCGCTAGTAGGCGAGAGAGAGGAGCTTCAGAGGGCTGGCCGCGACTTCTCAGGTAACTCCGTTCTCCCATGGAATCCTCGGAGACTCCTCCACAGTGAGACCTGTCTCCCGATTCCACGTTTATAAGTAACGGGGTCATAGATAGGGGCCCCCCAGCAGTCAGTCGTATCGTCTCCACCGTTTGGACCCCGGGGGGTGTGCATTAGTGTCGCCATGGGGGGTGGGAAGCGACTCTGGGACTGGGATTTGTCGCCATGCATGCCAACTACGAGGAATCTTTTCGGGGGACAGTGCGGCTGAGAGCAGTTTATGCATCGCAATTTCAATTGTTGGATTTAAACGTAGCTAAATGAAACAGCTAAATACTTTTGTCAAATAGATTCCTAGATATTTCGAAGTTTCCCTCGTCTGGCTGGGTGACATATATCTTCGTTCATAAACCATAATTTTTACGCCAAAGCTATCGATAATTATACATATTCTTCATAATTTGTTTTCATTGGTGCACCTAAATATTCTTATTTTATCCCTTTTTAAATTGAAAATAATGAATGTGACGGTCTTTCTCCGCTCTGATAATACCTCTTCATGCTCTACTTCTTAGATTCGCCCAGGTTTCACCCTTATTTGAATTCTATTATCATTGCTTACACTAACTAAAATAATTGATTTTTTTTACATTGGAGGGAAATTTATTTGGGAGAGACTGGAAATTATTTAGTTATGTTCAGTTAGTTATGTTACAAAGGAAGAATTTTATTTACCGACTTAGGTTTCAGCGTCTTACAAGTCAAGTTATAAAGGTAGCTATCAAGCAATAAAACTACCTTGATAATGGAAAGAGTTGATATCTGGGTCGGTTAATAAAAGACTTCATATGGAACAATTTGTGTATATTCATGTTACATATTGTTCCACGAAGTCTAGGAATTTGTCTGTAGCCTAAGAATACGTGAAACAGGAGCGAAGACTGTTGATACTTAAAAATTCAAGTTCCCGTCGCGTTCCTACGGATCCGAATTTGTTCTACATAAAAGCCTGTGTGGAAGTTCTTAGCCGTCCGAGGGACCGTGGCTCACAATTCTCATCCAGGTGGATTTTTTCCACGAAAATCGTCGTGAGTTTCTCGGCACACCTGTAAAAGTCAGTGGATGCGAAAATCCAGACTCCGCTGCGAGGCTGTGGAGATGAGGAGAGAGTTGGAAATGAGAGGGTGGGCGGGGGAGGAAGAAGAGGTGGCCGCGTGGATCAATGAGGCTCCCTCCGAACTCCGCCTCAGACTGCCTCTTACCGCCGCCTCCCTCCCCCCCGCACCTTCACACTCTGGTCCTATATCTCATGGTGGCCTCTCTCTCTCTCTCCCGCCCCCGCTCATTTGGCGGGGCGGAGGGGCAGGATGGCCCCCCTCGGAGCCGGGGGCGGGCGTGTGGCGCGGGTGGGTTTTCGTCGAGGCAGACTGGAATAGTATGGGCGTGCTCTCCTAACCTCCCCCTTGTCTCTCTCCCAGCCTGAACCCTTTACGCCTCTCCAAGTTCCCGCGCGGATATCCTGGCATCCTCTCCGTGATCGCCCGGTTTTCCTTCATCTGTAGAATACGGTTGGAGCGTGGTCAATGTTTGCAGCTAAGAGAATTCCATAGTTTATTAAGTGGGACTTTAATTTTAAGGATTCGGGAAAGGTTTTGGTGAACGGTGTTGGAGTTCTCCGCCGAGTCATTATTAGTCTTTTACACTTTTGCATCCTACTCAATGTCACACAACCGTTTTTAGAGCTGATTTCGATGATAGATATAAGTGGTCGATTTCCTGTTGACTTTTCAATGTGCCCGTGTTTTTTTACGATTTTCCTCATATTTCATATACAGGAACAAATACCACATATTCACATTTCCATAACACCTCAATGCACCCACATTTTCTAACAGCAATCAGCGCCGATATCACTAGTATTTGGAAGTGGAATTTCGTCGCGGTGGACTGGAATAGTATGGGCGTGCCCTAGCCTCCCCATTGCCCTGTCTCTCCCATCCTCTCTCCACCGATCCCTTCACTTCTCTTGTAGTTTCCCGTTCCCACACGGATATCTTCCGTAACTTAAAATATGTGTGGAGTGTGCTTTAAATGAGTAGTTGACGAAAAACCAATCAGAGTGAAGTGGGATTTTTTTCAACGATGAAATTTCTTGATTAAATAGGAATAGGTGTTGTTAGAAAAAGCGGCTATTCTTGATCTCAACTGAGGTTTTGTTTGCGTTACGCCGGATTTCAGTAATTTTCCATCGTTTTGCACGGGCAGGGTTGCTACTATTCATTGCATCGTATATTGATCTTTTTAAATCCTGGTTTGCCTATTTAATGGTAGTGTAAGGTATTTCTTTTGTGCTTTTCCTCCAGCATCCGCATTCCTTCTTGCAATTATCGCGTAAATATGTAGCCAGGAATGTGGACAATGCGAAAAGTATTCTCATTCTATTTCAATCGGATGTTGCGCATTGTGCCAGGAAACCGCGGGAGTTCTTGTATCCCTGATTCCATGGTATCGTGTGTTTAATTCTGGAATGAGTTTTACGGCGTGGCAACTAATATATTTCAGCATTTAGCGTTCAACAGTTAGTGGAAAATTTTCCTTAATTTTGCGGTAAAAGTTATTTATCAATCGTAAAGTTTTCTCTATATGCCTTAATAGTAAAATGCCCCTAACGTAGCCCCTTTTACGTAACCCTGTGTGTTTTAACTTACCACATTCCTTCTCACAGCGATTAATCTCTTTTCCCTCTTTCTCGGCCTCTGCTTCCTATGAGTGGCGCGCGCTGCGAATTGAATTTCGCCGAAGTCTGTTTTACCGACGCAGTCCGTATGGCGCATTAGGTCTGCGTCGTTACTCTGGGTTTTAGCTCGAATAATTTTGCCGTGCGTGATATTGCGGCCTTAGATGGTGAATGCTCTGTAGCGTCTTTTTTCCGAGTATTTGGGTAAAATCTTTCGAATTTCTGCTGTTGTCTCTTCTTCATCCGCTTGTCGCTGTTGAATGTCAAAGGTCAAACTTTTGCGTGGGACATACTCAGCCAGGGAATTGGGGTGTTGTGTCGTCGATGAAAATAGTCTTATGTTTGTTAAGGACATATCTCCCTTAAAATATTCCTCTTTCTTGGTTTTAAAAGAAGGGTGATCATCTCTTAACGACTTGTGCTGTTGTAATTAGTTTTTTAAATCGTGGATGCGAAGCAAACTTTTATTTTCCGTCTTATTGTATCCAAATTTTAATGTGTTGATTTAAGCTGTTATTCTTTCCGAGATTTTACGGAAGTTTGATTCGGTCGAAATTAAATTTCCCTGAAGTAAGTAATTTTCGACCACTTACGTAATTGGGCAACGCATTTTGGGAATTCGTGAGAAGGAAGTCAGGTAATTTTTAAAATTGATTACCAGTAACTAGTCCCTATTTGGCTGCTCTTCCTAGGAAATTTAGGAAGACCAGTGCAGTGTAAAATTTATTTCCGGAAACTTCTTTCTACTAATGAGCTGATGAAAGAAGTGCCTATTTTTGGATATTTGGAAGGAGGAAGTTAATTATTTTTTTGTGTGTTTGAAGTACTGTGGGCGTGGGGGCGCATTTGCGACGCATTTTCCCTGGGTCCTTTCCCCTTTCCCCCCTTCACAGCCAGCCTCCAGATTCTCCATAGCAACCGCGCACTATGTCCTTTCTGCCTATTCCGATCCATCCGTGTCGTTCGTTCCCATGATGCCGTGCCGCACTCATTCTCTTGCCCCCCTTGCCGTGCTCTCCTCCCCCCGCGTTCCTTTCCAACCCCCTCATAACGCCCCCCTCTGTCCTCTCACTCCACTCCCTCCCCCGCAGCTCTTCTCGCCATGCGTGTAGCGGAATGGAGACGAAAGATGCGGCATCTGCATCCGAATCGGCATCCAGCGTTCGTCTCTCTCACTAACCCGTTAAAAAAACTCGCCCCTCGTACACGAAAATTATCGTGAGGTGATAAGTACATAATTTTTCTTATTTTTTCTTCTTTCCATGATCACTCGACAATTTTTCTCGGGATATATCGAATTCAACTTTTCCCGGTTTTTAATTTCCCGGTATTTAAATAATATATTTTATATTTCCATTGCAATAAAGAATTCCATCCCTAAAGGGCTATGGACTGGAATTAAAATGAGCAATTTTATAACTTCCTATTGAAATAATGTGTATTTTTCAGAAAACTTTATAGAAAAATTTAAGCAATTGGGAAGTTTAATCGGTCTATCAGGCAGTCCTACGTGTCGGTTACCATTAATTTGAATGGTTGACTATACATTGAAACAGTTGAGGAATGACAATTTTAGAAGAAAAAATATGAAGCATATCGAAATAACTCCTTTTTACAAAGTATCTTCGTATAAGTAATTCTGTCGTTATAAATTCTTTCTCAAACGGAAATTAACGCTCACGTAAAAAAAATAAGTGGAAAATGGCGGAAAGAGAAACTGATTGAGATGAGTGTAGAGCACCGTAAAACTTATCTCAGGATTGTTGACCGATTGTAAACGAAATTTCTCCTGGAAATACATCTTCGAATCTTTCCTATTTTTTCGGTTAAACCTATTGGAGTATAGTTTTTAATGTGGTCGTAAGTTAAACTTAAGTATACGGTCTAAATTATGCATAACTGTGCAAGTTCACTTTTTCATTCAAATTTGTAGCCCAGCAGATTGTAGTAATATATCTGAAACCTTGTATGTGTGCCTTTTCTGCATACCGTGCATATCGATGGAATGTTGGATAGCTTCTTCCTTGGCATTCTTTGGTATTATTATCCCAAAAAATGGTCACGATGTTTTTCTATGCAGTGTTTTCTAAGTCTATGGCAAGGGAAATGTTTCTCACATGTTCATTCATTAATGTTTTATTAATATTTACTGCGGTATTTTTCTCGTCCGAATCTTCTAAGGTGTATGTCGAAACGCGGATTTAGTAACGTGAATAGACGGTTATTGGGAAGGGCGCTACTGCGGCTCGAATCTGCTGTTCGTTTTCTGTGAGCCAACCTGCTCCATTGTCCCTCTGCGCATCCAACGCCCCCGGGTGGACTGAAAATTTTATCCAGGAGCTGTTTCTTTATTTTTAAACCTTTAATTGGAAATTCGAATGTGCTGGAATTGAAGTCCTCGGCTCGATTTTTTTAAAATTCTCTTCCTCTCTCTGGTCCGACGGGCGTACCAACTTGCAATTTCTATCTCCTTTCCTAGCCGGCGTTTTTGTTGCCCGTAGTTCAGAGTGACGGCGTAGTGCATGCAGCGAGAATGGTGTTGCTCGAATGGCAATTTTTTATGCGTGTTGTTTTGCTGCTGTTCAAGGATCACCTTGTCTTGGGAACTCTTCAGGGTTCAAAGCGGGTTTGGAGGATATATCGTAACGGTTGAATCAGTGTCGATGAAGCCGCAAGAAACCATCTTTTGAGGTTAGCACTCACGATAAGTCGATTAAGAAGCCACTCTTTCTCTCTCCTGAAGTCAGTTTAGGGTGGAGATCGGTTAATTATTTTTGAAATTAAATTTTGTTTACCCCTTATTTATTTCGGTAGAGATAAATATAAGTTTTCCAACGTTATCCGCTAGTATCATCATTGGCTGAGAATTGAAGTCACTGAAATACTACATAATATAAATGTAGTGTACGTCCTGGAGTTGCGAGACATTTTATTTTTTTCGCGAATTTAATTTGAGCTGTTTTGTCTTTTAGAGCATAATGAAAAGGAGTGAACGATTCGTATTTCCAATATTTCTTACCACTCTTGAAAATAATTCTCATTTACGTAAACCCGGATTCTGTACTCTCTGTATTTAGTTTTTTTATGAAATATATATCTAAATGAATGAATTGTTTTAATGAAATTGTATTCATGACTAGCAACAGTTGATGGATGTGTGAAAAAATAGGCGTATCAATAGTCTTTAAAAAATAGTCTGCTAGAGTTAAATCATCTTGCATTATAATTGATGCATTACGTAGCATCCCAATCTTTCCATTCAATTTTAATATCTCACCTCACTTTTTACCATCGCATCGTATTTTTTTCCCGTCGATCCAGCATTCCGTTGCACTCGTGGTTGACCGTATGTCGGAGCTTAGGAAGTGCACGGTGCGGATTTTGGCGATGCGTTTAGGTCGTCGCATTGGAGATCATTGGGGAAGAGGGGGATAAGCCGGCTGGCGGCTGCTGCGGGCGTCTTTCAGTCGGTGTGTGACGTTCGAGGGGGGCGTGGTGGTGTGGCCGGCGACGCGACTGCATACTAGGGGGAAAGCGCCCGGCCCGCCTGCTGAGAGCGGATCGATGCACAAGTGGAACTCGCAAGCGGAATAAAGATCATTCTGTTTGCACCCTCCATACTATCCCGGGAACGTCTCCCATGTGTATGTGCCGGGAGAGGCCTAACAAGTTTGGTATTATGTCGAAATGGTCTCTGGGGTCGAGAAGTTTTAATGTTTTCCGATTTTCATGCTGCGTAAACAGCCAACTAGTCTGAGATATACGTTGAAATGACGTTCTGCTTGTACAAAGTACGTAATTTTAATTTATATAATGTGACAAAACTTGGTTCGCAGTGTCGTAGCTGGAGGTTTTCTTTTTCAGATTGTTTTTCTTTTAATAATACCGTCATTTGCTATCTGTTAACGTTTGCCAATAATTATTTGGCTGTAAATTTCATAAATTCGTTTGATAGAAATTGTTTCGTCTAAAGATTGAGGTAACTAAAGGTATGGCGTCAAAGCTTTGCTATTCTGAGCTAGGGCTAGTTACGCGTTATGTCGATGGCAATAAAGTATATCTCTGTTACATCCATGTGAATTCAATGTTATCCGTGGTATTTGATGGTTTATGAATGGTATGTAATTGCTTTTATAAATCCCTGTTGTATTAGAAGCGGTGCTTATATGTCATGTTCCCCTTTAAAATTTGATTTAAGGTGGCCTATTTTGGCGATCGCTACCGAAAATATGTCAATCACGCTATAAAATTGTTTTTATCCATCCACAATTGATTATGACCAACTTTCCTCGTATTATTTATTTAATTTCAGTTTGAATCTTATTCAAATTAAGGTAAACTAGATGAAGTTCTTGTAAATCCCTGGGGCTAATGGACTGGGTCAAACTCTTTTGATATTTATGGGGGAGGTGTGTAATGACTATTTTTATTCGTCATATCAATGAAAAATGCCTTTACATTACAGCTGAAAATTAGGCCATATTATTCGCCGATAATAATAGTTTTATATTTGTATTTCTGGCAGCATCGTCGGTATTTTTCAATTACTTATTCAACCAGGTTAAGTGAACTGAAGAGTGAGTTATAGCAACCCTTGTTACGTACATCGGAAAAATGTGAACATAATTTTGCCAACATGCTATAAGTCAACTGATTAATTCTCATTCTTCATTTATGAAACATTTTATAAAAATGTACATTTTTAAGTTTTTATGCAGAAATTGCAATACGAGAATATGGTAGTATCCTTTATTTAGCGCCCTTCGTCTTTGTAATCACCGAATAACCGTCACAGACATCTTTTTTACCATTTGGCATCATGAATTCATCTTCAAGGTTTACGTACTTTTTTTCTTGTTTCATTAAATTGTTCTCAATTCCGTGAATGCTGAAGGGGAAAGCGAAGCGTTCAATGTAATGGCTTTATTTCATCGTCCTGGTGATCGTCAAAGAAATGAGAGCTATCGGCGTTGTCCCATTGATGAACAAATGTTTTGAGAAATCCTCCTTTCAAGCTTTTAGTTAGTTCCCAGTTTTGTCCTCAAGAAAACCTTATCAATAGGGCTTATTTATCGTGTGACCTATATTCAAACTTAATTGTCGCTTGCTTCTCTCTCTTTAAGATCCATTTATACTAACTAAACATGTGTCGGGCTACTAAATAATCGTTATTCATGTGTCTATTTGGCTGCACGGAAGATGAACTTCTTGTGCGGTGTAAAAAATTCTTATGATATCGCCGCTTTTTTTGATAAACCTGGGAGCCAACTGCATGGAAAGCATTGATAAAAAATATACATGCATCTCGCGAGACGAACACTTGTGGATTTATGAATGGGAATGAGCGGGAACCCTCATTTTGTATTCTCATTGTTAAGGAAATGTTTGTGGTTTTTGCCTTCGGCTCTATCCACTGGTCTTCCGACGCTTGGAGTGTTTATTCCGGAGTTACCTTTTCTAGCGACTGAACGTTTTTGTGCGCCCGTTCTGCGATTAAACTCTTTCGAGCGGGCGGAATACGGCCAATTTACGTGGAAGAATATCTTTTTGCGTGATATCAAAGTGGCTGTGAATAATCAAGGCATTTGTTTGCGTTTTGCCAGATTTTTTGTCCTTGTGCGGTAGTGTTGATAGATAGCTATCTTAAAGGTATGGTGAATGAATGACTTTGTGTCCGTCCACACATTATTTATTTAAACAGCGCGACGCTCGGTGACCGTATTGTATCTCCAGGTCCGTCAGAAACGACAAAATGCGAGGGGTACTTAAAAGTGACCCCAACGGTTAGGTCTAGGAATACGTTTTTCCCTCGAACAATGTAGGACTTCAATAAATACCAGGCCGGAGTCAAATCACCTAATTGTATTTTTCCCTTAATTTTTTTGTGCTCATACAACTTGTCTGGGGTTCCAGCACCTCCCACCACACGCCCATTGAGACGGCTTGCGGGGTAGTAAGTACATTCTGACAGATTTTACTGTATTCCTATGAATTTGTGGTTGGATTCGGAATCTTTCGTTCACAGTGAATACTGTCTGCATATAGAAGGGCCATCCTGAGGTAATACGTACGGGTGCAGTATAAGGTTTTATTGGCAGAAGTTTATAAGTATTCGTCGATACAGAATTCTCTTGTAAATTATGAATTTACATTTTCCGATAGTTAGCGAAGGTCTCCCTTGACATTAAATCTTTTTACTGTTTATTCTTTTTAAAATAAATTCTTTCCATTTTAAGGTGTTTTCGAAATTTTAATAAGAATAAGTTGGAATCGTTAAACAATTTAAGGTCCGATAAATCAATGATCGATAAGCAATTGTATGACAAAAATTATTGCTCAATTTTTTCCGAAAGAAATACGCAGTATTTCATTAATATAGTAATTGTTTGTTTCTAGTTTCCATGCACAGTTTTAGATTCTTGCCTTAAAACATTTATGCCTACTTAAGCTTGTTGCTAACGGTGCCCTCCTATCTTTTACCCGATGTTATTCAGTGTAATAGTTTTTAACATGCTACGTACTTGTATTTTTCTCAATAAATTGTAGTAATACTTGCTTTCTTAATTGAAATGTTTATTCTTTTTTCTAGGTAAGTGCCCTTTGGAAGCTGAAATTGTCTGGATGGTTGCCTGTGGAGCGGAGGTGTGGTGCCCCGTTGCTGGTATGTTTACACATTTTACCCATAAAATAACCAATATGTGTTTATTGGTGGTTTGATAATAAGTTTCCGACAGTTAAGTGGACTTAAGGATGGTGCCAGGAATTTTTTGTGGTGCTTGGAACCAGTTTTAAAAATAGAAATGAGGACTCTTAGCATGAAATTAGTTGAAAATTTTTATATATTGTGCTTCTCCGTGGAAATCGATAACGATAGCATTCAGGTCAAATGCGTTTAACCGGTGCAATCTGTCCATAAACGTTGCAGTTGGCTGCTTCCGTGAGCAACAGCCGTTTGAAGTTCTCCCACGCCTTTGTTTTTATGTCATTGAATCTTGAAAGGAGAGCGAGAGGCAGGCATTTGATCGTGGGTATTATCTCGTGTGTAATGCGATTAGTGTATTACCCAGGCCTGAATTTAGCGCGGCCATTCTCTTTTCCTTTGTGCCATAACCCCATGTAATGATGTTAATTAACCGAATGTGAGATTTCCCTCCCATATACATTGCATGTGAGGCCCGTTGTGTTTTTTTTTTTTTTTTTTTTTTTTTTTTTTTTTTTTTTTTTTGGAATTCATAGATGTATGAACGGTGTCGTTTCCTTTACCCTTCGGACGAGTTGGAAATGAATGCATTTAGTTTCCTCTTGATCACTAATTGCAGTTACTATTTGAGTATAGTTACAGGTCTTTGCATTCAGAGAAAAATCAGGAGGGTTTGGAATGGGTGGTGGGAAAAGTCTGGGGATTTTATCTACGGCGTCGGAGAAAATTTTTCATTTCGCGTGAATCATAGGCGCCGCGCTATCGGGGGGCATAAGGATTGCATCTTTGACTAGTCCGGTAAATTTTCATGTGGAAATTTGGAGTTATCTTGTTCCTTTTTTGACTGTAATTCAGTTAGAAGAGTTGATTAAATTAATGTGTCATGTGCGTTCACTGTAAAGACTTGTTTGATGTTTCAGTTTAAGTATGGTTATATTGTCATACTCCTTTTTTACGAAATGAAGCCTATAAGATCTTGTTTTGATATTTATTAATTGCAAAGAAATTACATTTAATAATTGAAATATATATGAGTAATTTAATATTTTACTGATGTTAACTCTTGAAAACTTTTTGTGATATTCGTTTGGAGAGAGTGACGTAGCTCTAAGTTTTTATGAACAAGTAGACTCTTTTCTCTAGTTTTCAACTCTTAATTGGCGCAATTTAAGTGAAATGAATTTGTTGTGACCGAGACCAAATTTGTGTACCGAGTTTCTCTCCACCCTTTCTTTCCTCCGTTTACCACTTGGGTCAAATGTCCAACGTACAAGCACCAAATAGATTTTTCGCGATATATTTATTTCGGTAATTACTTAAAAACAAATTTATTTGGCTAGTATTTGACTTCACTTAATATTCCGTTTAGTGTGCTGCTGGCACGCCTGGTAGCAAAGATGAGGAGTGCTGCGAAGCGGTGAAAAGGGAAGGAGGGTGACGTCACTAACTTTCAACCCCTTGTTCTGTAGTAACGCTTGTTTCATATTATTTTCGCCACTAGCATAGATAGTTGGAATTATCGGAATTCTAGCGCGTCTGCAGTTACAAACCGCTATGAAATAGACGTACGTATACTAATCCCGTTATAGGGTATAATCCAAATGGAAACTGTTTCGCCTTTACGTACAATTAATGTCTCATGCTGCCCAATTTCCTTTTTGATGTGGTGGGGGCGATAAAATTGAATGAATTAAGCTGTTGGGAAAGGGACTTTGTCGTCGGCCAGTGTTTCCGGAGAGAAATGAATTTTAGCATTCTTCAACGGAGTTCCCTTGTTTGGCACTCCAGCGGGTTGCCGTTCTGATCTTTGTGTCTTTGTCAGCGTTCGCGGTCACTCAGTAGCTCGCCATGTAGTTGGCTTTTGACGACGTGAAACAGGGATAAGGATGTCCTAATGTGAGGCCCCCTCTCCCTTTTCAGTGCCACTTAAATGTCGTAGCCAGGCGTATGACCGCCTCGTTACGGACACGGCCGGCTGTTCTTTTTTTTTCGAGTACGTACTAAGTGCGCGAGCGGGTTTGAAGATCGTAAACGCTAAAAGTCGACCGAAGTGAACTGTTAAGTTTTTAATCTATGGTTCTTTTTCGGAGTGTATGGCGCGCTCAAACGTTGTTACACACTCAATTTATGTACTGCGTTACTTTTTCGTGATTTAATCAGTTTTCTCCCTTCCTGAGCTGACAAATTGTGTTGCTTTTTCAGCCTTTCTCATGAAATACGACTCCTTTGTTTTTCCCCTTTTATTCGTTAAATTGAGTATCTTCTATGACCTAAATGAAAGACTAATTGCTTTTTCTGTCACTTTTGATTAGAATCGCTTCTACCCTGACAGAGTATGTAATAGACTCCTCTCCATCATATAGAAGCGTTCTTAGATAAAAAATTATTTTGGCAAATTAAAAGTTCCTTGATAATGCCCTCAAATGTTTCAAGTTTACTTTACGACCGGTTTCAATACATATCGTTTTATCTTTACATCTTCCTTCATCTTCTCCATCAAATGTATTGAGACTGGTCGCGAATTAAAATCGAATTGTTTGTGGAAATTTTCCAGTACCTTTTTTTACTAATATGTTAGAATTCCACCTGATTAGGTCTGGAACAACTCCAAATTTAACGAAATATATTGTTAGAAATACCGGAGGGCTTACTCAAGTAGAAGTATAAGGATTGTAATACTATCTACTTCATAGTATTTAGTTTGCCGGCTAATTATTCCATTTTCAAAACCATATTGTATTGGGGGGGTTTCAAAGTTTGCCTTTGGTCACTGCACTGCTAGCTTGAGCTCTCCTGTATCCACTTACTCAAATAGGTCCCATCAAGTGGTTTCTCGTTGTACATCAAAAATGTGCTTAAGTGGACGTGTTTGAGGAGAACCTTAGCCCTTTTTCCGCTGTCTCCTCCCCCATAACCAGTTGCGACTGAACTGTGGAGACTGTATGCCTCCTGGAGGGATCTTTCCCTGCGGGAGGTCGCTCTTGTGTGTGTGTGTGTACGTTGGAGTCCGGACGATGCCGTCGCCTCAATCTCGTCTTGATGGATTTCACCAGGGGCTCCGCCTCTGTCAAAGTCCTCTCTCCCGGGAGAAAAAAAACTTGACTCGGCGTATCCAAACTTTTGCATTCGCGGGGACCCTTAGTGACGTCCAATTTGCCATCCAATTCCTTCTGCCCCAGTCTGCGGCATCCTGACCCCAGCATCCCTTACCGTAGTGTTTCCCTGTCCAGAACCGCTGTTCTCCCTACCATTTCCGTCACTGGTTGAGCTGAACGATAATAGTTTTGCAATTCTTGGAGTGAGCAACGCGCCGTCTCATATTGCCGTGGAACTGATGAATGGTCACTTTTTAATTATTTTTATTATAAGGGTTCACATTGAAGTGATATTGCTTAAATTTCGCATACTAGGAGAAATTGTACCCAGCCCACAAGCATGCTACTTAAGCACACTCGCCGGGTTCAAGTGTTAATTTTTTTATTATTGGTAAACCTTTGTTAGTAACTTGATGTCGCCCTGAAATTGAATTGTGAAATATAGTTGTAAATTAACACTTATCGTCGTTAATGTACCGCATGTTGTGTAACTGATTCTGCGATTGAAACCAGAAACTTTTGTTAAATGAAAATTGCTGTAAGTATATTCCATTCGGAATTCTGGGAAGAGTCTTCAATTCAGTTCCAAGCTGTCATGTAGCTAATTTGCGTACTCTCTACTTTCATTTTGCTTTTTACTTAATGCTTTTTTTTTAATTTTCGTTGATGTATGCGTTCATTAAAAAGGGTAGAATTTAGGCCTTAAGCGACAATTTGGTGCTAAGCATTTGTTTTGAATCACGTAGTCGGGGTGTAACTTCCTTAAGCATCCGTGAAATCCAAGTGTCGGGACGCAACGCGGTGGATGGACCACTAAGCTGCTCCTCTTCCTCCTGAATATTCGAAATGGCATCATTACATTCGGGCATTTCCCCAAAGGGCCGGGTTCGCCGGTACCGAGAAATTATCGGCTTGGTCCGATATGTATCGGGGCCAGCCCTACCCCCAACCCTTCACAATACCCCAACCCCCCTCGCGGCCACCCACCCACCAAGGCGGCCCCTCACCCACCACCCCCTTTTAGGCCCCCCTTCCTCCCCCCTGTATTCTCCGCCTGTATTGATTTTCATGTTGCCTGGTCTAGCTTCACCCTCTCTCTTTCTCACTCCTTGTCCCTCTTCGTGTCTCTTCTCTCTTCCTTTCTCTCTTTCCACCTTGGGACACGCAGCCTCGCCCCCTTTTCCATCCCTTCGCCTCCATTTGTCCAAACTTCTCCCGCCTCCGACCGATTGGGGGCCTTGGTCGGCACGACCTTTCATTCCTTGCATGAGATCTTTGCGGTTTTTAGCGCATTATGGGTAAAAGGAGCTATTATATTCAGTTCGTCTGTGTATATATATCTGCCCTCACTTTCACGTCAATTTACAGAACACCATGCAAAGTAACATGTTTTCTATGGTACTTCTAGTTTCGCTATGGAATGCCATTTCCAACAAGACATGATGATGCCCAGGTCTCGAATCCACGACCTTAGTCTGAGGAATTGTTGCGAAAGAGCTACAATAATTGTGATTTTGGTTTTAGGTATAAGTTTGCAGAAGAGTTTTTCGGTTAATTTTAGAATTAAACCTATCACAGCGTAGTAAACTAATCGCAGTAAAAAAAATGATCTATGCAAGAGAAAACGTCAGGTATGTCACTCACTGCCTCAGTGAGTGACATGCCTGTGTACTCGGTGAGTACTGTTCTGCTTTTTAATGTTTTTCTCTTTCATCAGTTGAGGAGGAGGATTGAGAAATATTTGTTAATGCATTGGATGCACGTTATTCCATAAATGCCAGTGGGGACGCACTCAAGGTGCATATTATTCTGCGAGTTCAAATTCTATTCATGTAAAAATTTCTTTTGTTTGAGTCTGCTGTTTGTGCCATTTTAATTGTAAAAACGAATGGGAGTTGATTCAATGCTAGATACCCTTATCCAGCTTTTGGCTTAATTGCAAAATTAAGTGGTAACAGGTACCCATTTATTTAACTATATCATAAATTAAAGTTTCTCTTAGTTGATCGTGTAACATGGCTTTACATATGGTGGTGATTAGAAAAATATTGTTTTCGTTGATGACTATTTCGAGCGCCTCGCCTGCCCTCGGCCAAATTCCTTTTTTCCCCGCCTTGGGGTACCCTCGCTAAACTATCTATTTCTTTCACCCCTCACACGAGTTAGTCTGCGGTCATTTAGCTTTTTCTTATTCCCTCCGTCCTTGATTGGGGGAGTCTGTCTTAAAAGCTCAATTCAAAACAGTTACTTTGTTCTAATTATTCTAATGATGCATGAAATCAGACTTGAAATTGGCATAAGAGGGAGGAATCGAAACGAGACTTAACTACCATCCTAGTTCAAAATTTCCCATTCTATTATTCATCAAACAATCATATCTCTATCATATTGACCTTAATAATTTTTATAGAGCACACCGTCGAGTAGTATACTCATTTTACGTATCAAGATTAAAAAGAAAAAACTGTAATAACAAATAAGTTCCAGACATGTCAATGTATTCAGTAAGTTTTTACTCAGGTTTCTACGACTGTTGTTATTCAACTAATATTTTTATTAAACATCATTTTCCTTGTAGTTGAAATGACATTACGGTCATTAGGTCTCCGTTTCTACTAATAACATACTTCTTAAATTATTGCGCGACTTATAATAGTATTTTTTGTCAGAATTACATTTTTATTCTTTAGTTGCTCCCCTGATTTAATTGCTGATATTTCATTTATACTTTGTTTGCGCAACCCATTCGAATTTTAGTGCTCTATAAATGGTATTCCTCACTTGGGAAACCCGAACGACCTACTTGAAATATCTCTTTTGCTAATTTAAAAAGAATGAACCATCAATACATTGTGTGCATTTTAAAATAACAATCTAGTTTACGAATTACCTTTATTCCATTACTCGTTAAATTAATATTTATGACTGCAATTTGTTCAAGATACTATGGTCTTTCCCATTAAAAGATATCCATTATATGCATAGAATTCTAGAATGGCCTATTTTGATACTCCGAAGGAGTGTATTATTGAGTTAATAAATTCTTTTGGAAAATATTTCTCCAAGGTTGGAGCGTTAGTCTTGAAAGAGAAGCAACTTTTAGATAATGCTATTTTCTCTTAGTTTTTCCGTATCTTTTCAACGAATATATAGGGGGGAAATTTCATTCTTGGCTGAGAAGCTATAATCTCAGTAGGACTGCTTGCACCCGAGTAAGGAGGCAAGAAGTAGACGTTTTATCGATCGTGAAAAAGGAAAGGTAATAATGGCCGGAGGACGGTCCTTGGTTGTGTTGAGGAGTGAAGGTTTTTTTTTATTGTTCCGTCGTTCGTGGAAGTCTCTGTAAATATGCGATTTGGTGTGGACTGGCTGCGGCCATGCTTATTAAGCAATCTCCCGGTCTTCCCTTTAATTTTAAATCGGCGCGCGGGTGGGGCGTCAGGATTGACTTTTTGTGCCTTGCGCGATTTCGGGGATGCTCCATGGGAGAGAGGGCCCCTATGGTGAGACTTTTACATTGCGTCCTGGCTTCCCGTCCCAACCGACTGAGTTCAAACTCCTGTAATGGTGTTGATTTTTCGTCGCAAAAACCGGAGGTCCTAAGAAGTCCTATGTGTCAAGGAGGGGTCGTTAACCTTTTCTTCCCTGCATAGACAAATCTGCGTGTTTTAGGAAAGGGGATGCTATATTACGACGTGATGTTTAAAACATTTACTGATAAGGGACTCCAGATTTTAGGTATAAACTCTGTCATCGTCGTTAAAATTTTGAGTTTTTAAATGGTTATTAGGTTGTGGTTGTGGGGGATATAACCTTTGCGTCTATGAAATACTGTTTTACCTTTGGTTAATTAGGGTTTTAAGGGGGCCTCTAGTTGTAATATTAAATATTTCAAGGAGAATACATTGAACAAGATGAAGATATGGCGTGGTGGCTTTGGTGGCTAGCATTTGTGATGGTTATGCTTAACTTATTAATTCAAACGTAGTATTCATATTTGAAGTACCAGGAAGTGGGTCAATTTAATACAATACCGCAAATTTATTTTAAAGGTTTATCGAAGGAAGTTGTTACGTGCTACTCATCGATAATCACCTACTAAGTACTACTAATCACCTACTGCTCTCACCTTTTGTGGTGTACTAAGGACTACTAATCACTTACTGCTCTCACCTTTTGTGGTGTGGTATATTTTCGGTCTCATTTATATATTATTTTTTTTCATTTCATTTTTGTCGGATTTGGTAGGGCTACTTTAAGTGAGAGATGTAGCATATTGAATTTGGGAAGCCTATCGTAATTAGATGGGTCATGTAAGGAGTCATCTCAACTTTTGTGGACTTTCATCTGATTTATTCGAGCCTTTAGTGATAAATCATCTACCTTTTTTGGTAATTAAATCCCTGGGGTGGTTTTTGGATGCTTAATTTCCTTTTGGAATCTCCCTATAAAAATATTTTCATGGAGCATTACTATGAAGTCTTTACGAATTCTTCCTTAATGGCCCATCATTCATATTACCTATTCAGTTTGTAGATCTCATCGTCAATTCCTGTTTCACATTTATCTCGGGTTGCCTGGCATCTCTCTTCCTCAGTATATTTCAAGTTAAACTTCACACACATAAAAACGCACTTTGTTATATTCTCACTAATTTCGCTCGCGTTTTAATGTTTTCTCATTTAAATCATCACGATTAGTCGAATTTTCCATAGATTTTCTCTTCCATCATTCTTCAGCCGATTTCTTTCATGTGGCGAGTACCTACCCCTTAATAACGGAGGAATGACCACCAACATTTACTTCTCTACTTCTTATTCGTGGTTTTATCTGAGAATCATGACTAAATCGTTACTTCTCCGTTGAATCGTGGGTTATTACCATCGTTTCTGTGGATACTTACATCAGAATTCGTCGAGGCATGGAAATTCGTTCGTTGTCCGCACCCTTGCCCCGCTGCCGCCTGACTCCTCTTCTCTGGGGGCGTCGGGGGCGGGTTGCTTCTCCAAAGGGGCCGAGTGGGATTGATCGGGGGCGGGAAATCCCATCTTTCCAGCCCCGTCCCCTTCACTGTCTATGTCGTGACCTTTGGTCTACCCGTTGCCACCTCCGGGATTTGGTCGATCATCTTGTCTTCCCGTTGCGGAGACTTGCTCTGTTTCTTCTGGAGATGTTTCTCCGCTTCTGTTTGGAAATTTATAGAACTTTTGTCATTGTGGATTTTTTAATGTAATATTGTTTCTGATTTTCATCTTTTTTTAATCAAAATTTGAACCCGCTCTTTACATTAAATTTTTTGTTAATCGTAATTCTTGAGCTCACTAATGCAACTCTAAATTTAAGAGGGCATCATTAATACCTTAGTTATATGAGCCATCGGGAATCGGAGGAAAATAAATATCAAGATTCTATTATTCCACAGAGGACTGAATTATATGCATGAGTACTCATTTCCCGAATGGCTCTCATCAGCGTAAATTTGTATTCGTCGTCACATTTTTCTGAGTTTTTTTTTCAAGCTTTATGTCTAATTAAGGATTGAACCATGGAACATGAAATGGTTATAGCGGGGTTAGACGACCAGAGGCCCATATAATTGGCAGGTATTATTAATTTAAACTCTTAAACTTATGAGATAGGTAATTGCTTACATTTAATTATTTTTTTAATTATAACAATTTTACGCAAAAATAGTAGTATTCACGTACTAAGTGGCCATGCCCTATGTTCATGCGGCCCGAAAGTGTAGATTTGTTGCCGAAGTTTGGGTTAAAGGACTTCGGGTGAGTTCGTTGTGATTCTGTGCGGGATTAGTTGGTTTTTACGGTATTTCTTCCTTACCGTATGTTAATTCTCGCACCGGAGATCTTATTTTGCATGCATGAGGAACATACTTGCGTGAAATCCCCGTCCGTCCGCCATTAGCGTTGGCGCTCTCGGTTAAATAGGGCCGCTCGCATTCGATCGCTGCCGTGAGACACAGCGACGCCTCACGGACTTCCTCGTCGGCCTGAAATAACAGCCGCACGGCTGGCGCCACCCCCCTTGCCCGGTCACACCCCGGAGACGGGCAGGATCACTGGGCGGGGCTTTTCGCCTAGGTTAGGGATGCGAGGTATGTGCTGAGAGTAGCTATCGATCGATAACCGGTTGGTTTAAAACAATCCTAACAATCGAGCGTAAAATTTTTATCGACTAGGACAGATTCGTTACCCAAAAACCGCAAATAGATTTAAGGAGGAGCAAAAAAGACTAGATGCTGTCGCAAATTAAAAGTAATGATACCATCTCATGACAGTAATTGACTTCTTTTGTTGCAAGATTTGGGTTTTTCTTTTTAATTTCTGTCGTGATTTTCTTCTTATTTTTTATTATTATGCTTTTTCGTGGATTTGCGCTTATCGCTGGGTGTATTTTTTCATATTTTTTTTCTTTCTGTTTGCCTGATAATGTAATCATAGTACAGGCTTTACATTTTAGCTTCTAATTACTTGCCATCTGGGCATTGGTCTATTTTTAAGGTGCTTTTAAATAAATGAATAAATTCGGAAAGTCTGGGTACTGATCTATTCAAATGTTTTTTTCGCAGCGAAGTTTTTCCCTTTGCGTTTGAATTGCGTGATTTGTTGAATTTACTAATAAGCGACTTCTTTAGCCTCGAAATTTTAGGAAGTATTGTCTTCTCTAGTTATTTACGCGGGCCGTCACAAAGATGCTTTTTCTGCATGGTGAAAACCTAATCTAGGCGGGATTTGAACGCACGATCTCCAGGTGGAAGGTAAGGACTATACCTCGCCGCTCTGGGGGCTTGTCTTCATTATTATAAACTTAACACGCTTAATGAGTAAATTTTTCGTAGGTAGTGGGACTATTTTTCTGTGATGAAAGAGGCTGGTTTTTAATGTTTCACTCATAGAATTCGACTAGTGTGAGGCTGCGTCCATCATTGTAGTACCCAATAATAAAGTTATCAATTATTATTACCAAAGAAAACATGAAGCCATACCATTGGGTGGAACCATCAACTTACAGCCGAGAACTGGCGCATGTTCTATGAGAAATACCAACGTCGAGCTAGCTTAAAAATACCACCCTCTAATATTATTTAGAGTGAATATTCGTATTTATTCGGGGTCAAAACCATTCTAGGGAGGGAGAACCGTTTTCTTACTTTATTATTTGTGGCTGGGTCGATTGTGTGTTACGAATTTTTTTCTGTTTACTGAACCTGTTGGGCCCGACATTTTATCGCCTCCCGAAGCTTTTTTTCCTAGCTGTTAACGGGTGTGAATAAATTTTCTCGTGTATTGCTATCGCGTCCATAAATATATTTTTAGTCTGGTCGTACTCGGGGCACCGAACTTCCAGCCTCCCTCAAGTTACTGTCAAATCTAAATTATCCTATCGTAAGCGCTACCCGGTTATAATAATGCCATTTAAATTAAAAACCAGGCTCTCGGATGCAAAATCAGGTCTCGTGGACGTACGCTCTCCACCTCTATTCCAAAAAATGTAATCCAATGCCAAATTAAGGGAAGGTTTCTTACCGAGTGGTGTAATCTTTGCGTAGGCATCTTGGAAATAGGTTTCTCTCAGTGAGGTTGTGGGAAGGGAAGCTGCAATGATAGCAGGCTCCAAATGATGGCGTCAAAATTGGAGAGAAAAAAACGATAGAAGAGAAGTGCTAGATTTACGCGTCATTTCTCAGTCGAAGATTACAAATTTATTTGCCTTTTATAAACAAATCCTCTTCCCCTCTTTAAAACCCTATTCACAGTTGGTGGTCACTAACCGTATTAGTTCACATTCAGTGAAGTCATTTCTTTCCTAATTCATTCATTCTGGACATGCAGATATTTTTTGTGTGTTCGATTTTATTACGTTTAGCTAAAATTTGTATCATGAATATAAATCATAATGTTTTTTCCTATTTATAGTTATTATACACTTGATTGGTTTTATATAAACTGATAATCATTGTGTTTTTAAATCGCTAATTGTTTTCTAATTTTAAAATTTTTAATTAATTTTTTCTAATTTTTAAATTGCTAATTGTTTAAATCGCTATTTTTTGTTTGAATGAACCCCTTCGTTCGATTTTATTATTACTTTAAGCTAAAATATCTCTTAGCATAAATATTTTTGGTTTTTCCTATTTATAGTTATTATGCATATGATTGATTATATGCAATGTGATCGACTTTATGTTTGTAAATCGATAGCCTTATTTAAAGCTTAGTTTATCTGATATTCCGGCGCTTTCAAGCTTATGTAAAAGCCAAATCGTCTTATTGTAAGTGGGAGTAAGAATGCCGGCTCTCAAGAAAGGAAACACACCTGCAGAGCAGTCGAAGGAACACTCCATATACTAATAAATATCATCCGATGCCACATGGTGGACAGGTTTCATACCGAGAAGGAGCATCTTTGCTCGGGCGTTTTAGAAGCTGTATGAAGGTGTGTGAAGCGAAGCCGCATTAATAGCATGCTCCGGCTTGCGGCCGCGAACGGGAGGTAGAAAAACGAAAGAATGAAAAGTGCATCCAGAGAGAAGGAAGCACTGTCGGCAGCCATCGACGGCATATCTCTCGTATTTGCACGTCCCTCGAGAGAGAGCTCGAAGTCGGCAGGCTCCAGACCTTTTGGCACTATCTGTCCGCCGATAATATTGATCCGGGTGAAAAATGGGCCGAAAGGCTGAGTGCAGCGCGAAGAGCAAAAAGGAGAAGTGTACCATCTCCGTCTATCTGTGCGAGCTTAACGCCCCCGAGTGAGAAATGAAAATCCAGATTGACGAGGCAGGGCCCTGAGGGGAGTCGGTAGACGGGGAAGGAAAGAAGACTCTAGCGGTGTGACGAGGTTTTCGCAGTATAATTCCATCCCTGTCGTATTGTGCTGCACAGTGCGGAGGAAAAAATCGCGAGATTTATTCCGACGGAGCGAAAGACTATCTCTTTTGGTTGGAGGAAGGTGGAAGTGATGCCCCATCTCAGGAGAATGGGTTGTCTTCTCCTCTTCGCAATGGGTGTAATACCCGCAACCTGCCATCTCCCTTGTCGGGCAGTATGTTCATGGAATTTATTAAGATACTTGTCCCGGCTTATAATGTATTTTTTTCGTCGTTTATTGCCTTCATTGGTGGAAATCCTTAGGAATAGGATATGATTCGAAAACCATACGAAGTCAAATTTATTGACGGCGTTTTTGAATCGGACGTTCTCTCTTGCTCTCTAAGTCGTAAATTGTAGATCGCTCCAATTGGATTAATTTTAGAAACAGGTTTCTTTTACCATTGGTGACAGATAAATCGCGTGCGAGGCGTCTCTATTTTTAAAGAGGCCAGTTTTTATTCCTCGTTGAAAAAGGGCGGTAGAGGGTCATTTTAAAATGGTCGAGCGATCGGTTATGAAATCTCAAAATCGGGGTATTATCTGAAAAATCTGACCATCACCTTTACTCAGATGAAATCTGTAAGAAATGGTTCTCACTTGGGCAAAGAGCGTAATATACGATGCCCATAAACGACCTCGTATTCGTTTTCGGTGGAGGCTGCGACACCTTCATCTTGCTATGTTTAATGCTAAAATATTCTGTCGGTGAAAGTAGATTTACTTGGAGCATTTTGCGGACTCCCCTTGCTAGTCCCACTCCAAAACTTCCCTCTTCATTGCGCAAGCATGCCTATTCCCTGTCATTTTGTCTATAATCCTGTTCTATTCCTCCCCATTCAGTGTCTACCTGAAATTCTTCCCTCTAACGCAGTTTTAAGTTTCGCCTCTCCTCTCGGCCTGCGCCCCTTACAAAATCTCATGTCTTTTCCAGATTGCCTGTACTAATCCGCCATGCCTATCACTTCTGTGTTCTAGTTCCTCTTTGTCCATCTCATCTTCTCCATTTATCTCCGTACCAAAAAATCGAACGCCTTCAGTTATATATCCTAAGCAGCCACGTTTCCCTCCACTGTAGTGCTACACTTGCGATCACACTCTACTCTAGCATTGCATTAGCTCTCTCACATAATGATCCTTTAATTACTTTCCTCATATATTTCTCTTCCTAATATCATTACTGATGTACCATTTTTCTTGCATGGGGCCGCCCTAATAGTTGAATTACTTTATCTGCTCCACTTTATGAACACACAATTTTATCTTGAGCCTCACATTTTTTCCTCGCGATGCTTAACAAAAGTGCCTACCTTTGTCCTTCTTGTGATCGATCTTCATGTTATATCGTTCCCGCTGTTTACCCAGCAAATCAACCAGTTGCTGCAAGCTTGGATAATCTACGTCTGATCATCCACGTCATTAAGAAGGTAAGACGAGGGAGGGGAAGGTAGAAAACAAGAGCTCATGGATGGAATGAAAAATGATGTATTTTATTCATTAACTATTTATTTATTGCCACAACACCGAAAAAATCGCCATTTGGCCTTTTCGTTTAACAATTATACGTACACTTAAATCCCTACCCTGGAAAGAGGTAACATACCCAGGTGGGACTCGAACCCACGACCTACGGCATGACAGGCGAGGGCTATACTCAGCCGCCACCGAGGCCGACGAAATAGACCATATGCCGGACTGAAGAAAAAATTAAATTACCTCAGCACTTGAGAGACTGATCTAGCCATTATAACCATTTTGTAAAACTTCGTTTCGTGGATGACCACGTAATTTAATTTCTTTATATAATGAAAGTTAAATACTCTTTCATATGTATTGATTAGCGGAATCGATAATGTATCTCAGATTAATCCGCTTGGAATGATTTGATATGGATGAAAACATTTCATGGAAATTATTTATTTATTTTACCTTCATTATCGCATAGATCATATTTCTGAATCTACATTGAATAAGCTATTAAATACAGCGCACCTTTTGCTGGGCAGTGAAAGGAAAGTCGTATGGGGACACTGAGGCGTCCACCGGCGACGGCGGCGGCGCCTGACGGGATTAGTGGGAAGCAGTCGGTGGTGACCCCTAGGGGAGGGTAAAGGGCGTCCGGCCCAATCTGTGATGCCCGCCCGCTGCACCGCCATTGATCCGCTCGAATCCACGGCGGAAAATCCGACCGAATATTCTCTGTGTGTGTCCGCATTGTAAGAATCAAGGGCCTCCCCCGACTGAAGTGGGGATTCCCGGGTTTCGATTTTTAAGGGCACGAAAGACGACCTCAACCCGCGACACCCTCGTGGCGTACAGCCGGTCGAATAGTCAGATTTCTCCAGGTTTCATTTTTAGGAAAGATCTCTACTCGTGACCAGATCTTTGTTCCGAATTCAAATCATTGCTTCCTGGAATTATAATATTTATGAGTGACTTCGAATTCTTATGCCTTTCTTTATGTTTAATGGACATATGATTGCATTTTCATCTAATCATCGAAAATCGCTATCTTCTTGTTTTTTTTCTATATTTATAGCTTTTTAATACATCATAACGAACTTAGGTCATATTATTTTTCTTCCAAAAAGGTCTTCAATCATTAACTGGTGGAAGGAAATATAGTGTATCAATGGAGTTGCGAATACCATTATGACAGTCAATGCTATTATGAACGTACAAAGGAAATTACCTAGTAGTAATTTTCTGAGTTTATATCCAACGACCCTATATAAATTTAAGTTGTAAAACAAATCGTTTTCTTAAACGTCGGCGAATACGACTGCAACAACCTGGTGTAGAGCCCGAGAGGTATAGTAGAATATTATTCATCAGGAAGATCTAAAATCGTTCATTAAATTTGAGTTACCTATTTATTTGTTATTTACAAAATACACTCCATGTGGTTTTCATATAGAATATACCTATTTATCGAAAATATGATGCCTGATTAGGATCGTCATTGGTTGTTCTGAATTCAAACGATTGACTCCTGGGACGTTGTTTGTATTTGAGTACCTTCAAATTCTCATAGCATTCTTTCTATTGAATGGAAAACTGAATGCATTTTTATTTAATAATTGAAAATCACTTTCCTTTTGTATTTTATAGTTTTCGCATTTTATTTACTTCATAATTGCCGGCCGGCCGGCCTCGGTGGCGGCGGGGTAACGTTCTCGCCTGCCAAACAAGAGGTCGCGGGTTCGAGTCCCGCCTGGGTAGGTTTCCCCGGTCCAGGGCATGGTCGTCTGTGTACGTTTACTTGTTACATTTGTTGAACACCCCGGTGTAAAATGGCCAATAAGAGCTGTATCCGGTGGTTTGAGAATAAAATAAAATAAATAAAAATAAATAAATAATTCCCTCTGATAGTATAATTTTTCAACTTTATTCTTAGGCGTTTCAAATGTTTTAGATACCTGATTTTTCTTAATGAATACATATTCATCTCTGTGTCCATGAAATTATCAATTTTTTTATACATATGTATAGTTGTCATTGGGTTGAGATTCTTAGTATGCTATTTGCGTAAAGTATTATTCCGCAAGTGTGGAATCGATTGCGCTCTTAATGTTAGTCGCGAGCAATTAAAACGTTCCGCGGTTATAATCCTTGTGGAGCATCGTGTAGGATTGGCGTAGAAAGTAGAGCATTTCATATCTATATATATTTATGACTTAACTGCGTCAATTTAGAGCAGAAAGTGTCCCTGAGAAATTCCATCGATGTGGTCAGAGAGCCTTTCGGCTTATTCATTTAGCGTGTGCTGTCGAAGCTAATGAAGTGCATAGCCAAGCATGCATTTCTACAATACAACTTTTTCTGTTGTTGCTCACGAGATACGTCTAATTGCGGAAGCTCTGTTCAGAAACTTCGTGGACATTCATATTTTGTGCAGTTAATGTATGCTCCTACTTCCGATATGAATTAAGTAAAAAATATAGTTGGAGTTTTTACTGTCTGACCCTCGTGGTGGTGGTGCTAACCTTAATTGTATTGTGCTCAATAACTTTCATTTTCGTATTCTGATTCAATTGATACAAATTCTAGTGATTTCAGAAGCCCAAAGGAGTGACCTTATTGCAAGTGCTTGCTTGCAAATGCTAGTTGATACATGTCAATGCGACTCTCACGGGATGCCTGGAATGTGTCCATAAAATGCCTGTTCAAATTCGTCCAACTCCTTTGCAAACGTTACCATTCTCACTGCTTCCAACGCTGCTTGTATTCCGGGTGTTTTGATCAGTGTGGTTGTAATGAAAGCACCGCCTAAATTTCACGTATTTCCTTATTTTTATAGCGCATTTCTCCATCCGTTTCTGTGTCTCTTCTAGTCCTCAGATTTTTCCTTTTTAAGCATGGGTTCCTGCTTTTATTCTTCTACGTTTCCCACACATCGTGCTTATTTTTTGTTCCCGCATGCAGTGACGTATGCAATCCCCACACCGTCTGCACGATCCTCCTCTGGCCAGCTTCCCTCCATTTTCCTCCATCACAAAGCGTGTAATACAAAAAAATTAAGGTTATATTTAAAAAAAGGTCATTCTTTCGTGGACCTCCTTGGCTTATGCCTTCATGGATTGTCGTGCATTGGGGAAGGATATGCCGCATTAATGTATTCGCACTTGACACGTGCTTATAATTCATGTCACGAAATTGGGTCATTTTTTTCGCAAACCGGTGTTGAAAATTTTAATTAATATCCTGTAGTGACGCCATAGAAAGCGTTGATGCTGAGTAGCTGGGCGTTGGATTTTGATCGGAGGTTCCCGGGTTCAAACCCTTCAAAGAAACCTACCCGAAGGGCGAGATGGCCAGAGGAAAGGACTTTTTCCTATACCCTTAATTTGTGGCATTACGCGTTTGCAGCTTACATGATTCGTTGTTTCGGGAGTGACTTCATGGAATCGACTGAACATAATGAAATGTAAAAACTTAGTAATTCCGTATGAATGTAATGCTGTACCACCTAGCTTACCAAATAAATTCCAAAAACCCGCCGGTCTGAAAGGTCTTAACCCATTCTTCAGACCGTTGGGTTTTTGGTATTATTGAAATAATTTGTGTTTGACAATTTATTCTCTGTCTTCGATGCAAATTTCGCAGATAGTGACGTGCCTAAGTCGTACATTATTAAATTTCTGTGGAAATACCAGGTTTTTACGATTCGTATTCTTGTAGCTTAGTCTTAGTTGTGCCTTACCTTAACCTATCGCAACCAACCTTCGGATTGAATTACTGAGTAACGCTGAAGGTGACAGATTTATGGATATAGGAATAACGATTATCTGTCTATTTCTTCTTCCCATTATATAACAAGCCATTCCAGAGATTTTATTCATTTTGCAGGTATTTTGTTGATTTGGGGGTAAATATATGTTACGCCTTTACCTTATGCATTTAGGATATGTATTGTGCATGGTAGGACTGTATTCTGGCATTAACGAATCAATTTCCCGGTGCATTTTTTCGCTCCCGACGCTTTTCAATACGAGCTGGTCTCCGGGGCTGGATTTTGAACTTGCCCCAAAATAACTGTTCCGTTCGTGACCACGCCAGGCTTCGCGATGATCCCTTTACATCTCCCCGGACGATGTAATGGCCGGTGATGATACAGCCGTCCGTCCCACGCCCCAGGCCGCGAGATCAAAATCTCCGCTCCCAGCCAGTCTCTTGTTTCGCCGTTCTGCTAAGAGGTCGCGCCACGCAATCATTCGCCCTGTTGACTCTTTCCCGAGGTGGGATCCGCGGATGAAATTTCAGCGGTTGGCCAAACTGGCGCGTGGAATTTGTCGGGCGAATGCACTCGCTGCCAACCTAATCGCCGTGGAGATATTTTTTTTTCGAATCGCCCTCGACGTCTCCTGTTGCCGTGTCAGTGCTGTTTCAGTACAAACGGACGTTGGGAAAAGTCGAGGGTGGGGGCAAGTTCGGGTTGTTTCGCCTTTCTTCGTATTCTGTCCATGTTTAGCAATCGGGCAAGTGGAATTGAGTAACGCCTTGGTTGCCGTTCGAATCCGAACCAGATCAAATCGGGAAGTGAAAACCTTTTGAAATGGTTGATGATGCGGTGAGACTGGGTCGTATGCACATCGTATCTAAAAATATCGTGGTGAATCCTGTGTAGTACGTTTCGTTCTTATTGAGGTGCATAAAGGTGCAATCAAGGCTGTCACTACCACCGCAGAAGCTCAAGGTGCTTCATCGTAATTTTCGAGATGAGAGTCACTTTAGGAAGAGGAAACTAATTTGCTTATAAGGGCAGCTAAATTCATCTTTGACGACAGTGTGTGGAAACTAGCATCTGCAAATTTTAATAGAATAATTTTCTTGTCATTTGTTCTATTAAGATGTTTGGTAGGGGGTTTTATTTGTTGGTATTTGAAAGGTTGCAAGAAAATGAAAATGGGCAGATAGGCCGTTCAGGATAAAGGTACCTAATTTCTAGCCGAATAAGTGTGCGTGTCTGCTCCTGTTTTGATCGTGCGTTTACGCGTTTATTCTTCACGTATTCATTCAACCACAGATTTCATTTGTTATTTCGATTTTCTCCTCCTAAATATGGTATGACTGGAGCAGTTTTTGGTCGAATACTGTGTGAACCGTTGCTTCCTTTTCGCTGGTTAAGTCTTATTTTTTTCGTCGTTGAATTACTCGATTAGTAGAATCCAATCATGGCGGTAAGCTATCAATTTTGTTTCGTAGAGGCATAATTAGACCCGGATTTTGGCCAAACCTCCCTATCTCCGCGACGGTGCTTGGAAAATGATATGATAATCTCTTGACCCAAGGCCAGGCAGTTTGTTGAGCGTTAGAATTGATGTGAAACGTAGTCGAGTATCTTGCGGATGTCTTTGTCGACATAATAGTTGACCCATCGTCTGTCGTTGCTTGTCAGGAAGAGTGACAGCCATTGAAATCGAATTGAAGAATCATTCATCGCTGAACTTGTCGAGTGGGAAGGTGACGAACTGTTTGTATGTCGCAAAATTTTGAGTTCCTGATCTTTATTTTACCGATAAGTACTAATTTTATCTTCAGGTTTAACTTTTATACAGTTCTAAATGTATTTTCGGAAACCTTGTATTGATTTAAATATTGAGTGAAGTTCGCTAAATTTTTCCGTATCCTTATCGGAGAATTGTGGTGGCGCATTCGTTGTAACATTCCCTAAAAAACTGTGAATACAGGTGTACATATATAGATACATTGAAATGCAGGAAATATGAACGTTTCGTCTTAGCATTATAAGTCGAAGTGGGAGTAAAGTATTCTTGAATTAGGTTAAAGGAAAGCACCAGTGACAGAGCTTAGTTTTTTTTAATTTCTCTTAATACTCGATGCCAAACACTTTTTATCTGGCCAAAATAATAATTTTGCCTTGCCAAAACTTATCTACATCGGTGGGGAGTTGTTGCGGAGGCCACGAGATGGCAACAAAATCGAAGCACGCATTAAAGTAATGAGTTATTAAAGGGGTTATGATGACGTTGGATGTGATTTATGCACGCGCTTGCATTTGCAGCCGGATAACAAAATGGATTATTCAGCGTTTGAGCGGGCAGCGGCAAGTCGTGACTCCCATGAGTCCTGTCGATACGTATCCGAGCACGATGTGGCATGCCAAATGAACATTGGCTTCATCTTCTCAGTCGAGACTCAAACTGAGTATCGCGCTATAGCCATCGTTATAAAATATTTGATTGTGTTGAAAATGAAATATTACTGTTCCATCCTTGCATCAGGTGATTTACCTATATCTTCAATTACTAGTGCTAATAAAATTTATCACTTAAAACTACCCGTTGCTATGTTATAGATTTTAGCGAAATAAATACCTGATTTTGTAGAATTAACCTCCTTTCCTATTGCATGGTAGAATTTTTTAACAGCATATTTTTGAATGCATTCATAAATGTTGTCGTTTGGTCAAATTTTTTTCTTGTTCTGCGATGGTCGACGGTAGGCTGAATTCCTCCGTTGCAAATGTTGAAGGTTCGAGACTCACCTGAGGCACCCCTGCTTTTGTCATTAGTACTTGATTTTCCGTTGCTGGAAGTTGGAAAACTTTTGGAGTTCTAGGCCTAGTGAGCCCCTGCTGCTGGAAACTTATCAGTGGTTTGAAGTAAAAACTACGATATTTATTCCGGGATCAATAATCGGTGTAGTGTGGCTACTGTTTGCAATTCACGCATTGAGAACTCGATAAATGAACAGAACAAAACAACACCTCCCCTGCGGAATTAAAACTTATTTTACCATTGTATTTTATCAAGTCATTCTCAAGTTTTTGGACTCCTGCTCTATCTATATCTCTGACTCGGTCGATTCCTTTACCCGTGGCATTGTGCTATTCGAGATAGATATATTTCAGAGTCGCCGCATGTAATCGGTGTGATGTGGCTATTGTTCTCAACGGAAACTCACGGCCAGAACCGCTGAAGACTGATAGAACCAACCAACATCTCCGCAAAGGAAATGGCCAAATGGATTTCGCTAAGTCTCTTATCAAGCCATGCTCAAGTTTTCGGGCTGATACCCTAAATCTCGAAGTGGTATTGATTCCTTTACCCGTTGTCTTTTTACTTCGGAATTGATGTTTTTCAGCGTCGTCGCATCTCCACGACCTACATATATCACATGTCCTCTTTTCACTTTCCTGGATGCCTCATGAAGGGTGCAGGGGTGTATTTTCTAAGATGAACGGAATCAATAATAAATCGCTACAGTTTGGCTATTGTAGACGAAGCACACAGCAAGAATATGGCAAATTGAGAGAACACAAAAAAATCAACGAAAAAAAACAGCTTAATTTTACATAGCATTTTATTAAACTGTGCTCGAATATTCCGACTGCTACTGCTTGCCTCGAACTTACATCGATTCTATACCCGTGGCCTTTAATATTTGAGATCGATATCTTTAAACGTCGCCGCATTTAATCATTGCATTGTGGACAAGACTCACGTGGAGAACCCGGGTAATGGAAAGAAATATCCAACATCTGCTCTGCGGAAATAACTTATTATACCATGTCTTTTATCAGACTAAACTAAAGTTTTGGGACTGATACCCTAAAACTCCAATCGTATCGATTCCTTTAACCGTTGCCTTTTTACTTCGGAATCGATGTGTATGAGCGTCGTCGCATCCCCGCGGCCTATATATCTCACGAGGGCCCTCTCTCTTCACTTTCGTGGACGTCCGCGGTTGTGTGTGTGGGGGCGGCTGCCTTGGTCGGCGCCACGTGAGAGAGTAGGGTTGGATGCAAGGGGGTGGGGGTGCGGGGGCGTATTTTCTAAGACGAACGGAATCAATAATCGGTGTAGTGTGGGTGGGTTTGGGGGAGGGGGGCGGGGGAGAGTTGTCGACTTTGGCGCCCGTGTGATGGGGCCGAGAGAGTGAAGAGGGAGGGTGGAGGGGGTGGTGTGCAGCGGGCGGACCCCCTGACACTCCCCCTGCCACCCCACACACCCCTTTACCACCCCGGACCACCTACCCTTTTGCCAGCCATGGCTACGGTGGCTTTAGCCTCGATATCCCTTATGTTAAGTCGTCCTCTCAGGCCAAACGACACTGCGATATTCAAATGAGCCGTGCGAAATTCCTGGTGCGGTGTTATTTTTAGCGTCGTTGAATTTCCTAGCGAGAGTTATGCACGGAAGGACTTATTAAGTATTATTGTTTTTCTACCTGGTAGGTATTTAAATATCAGGTGAAAAATTCGTATTTCTCAAAACAATTTATTCAAATGGAAAGGTCAATTTCATGTATTCAAAAATATCTCTGCCTTTTACTGCCAGAACACAAGTTATAGTGTTGGAAGGCTTCCGTCTAATATTTCGAGTAATTTTCGGCGCAAATGTTTTAATGCAATTGCTTGCAGGTTAATATTTTAGTGCTCTACATCCATTTGACATACAATTAAGGGAAAATGCTAGTAACATTATGCATATAGTTTATTTCCTTAAATCCTTCGATTTCATGCATTTTAGTGCATTCATGCACGTTTAGGAGTATGTGATATTAAATGTGTATCTAGATTTCTACGACGTAACATTCGTCTAGTACGATCGCTCACTTTTCGAGGATCTTGGAGATGATGTAGCTTAGATTCTCGGATATCGAATACCGCCACCTCTGCCCTACTTATCATCTCCGAGTACATGAATGCAGCGCTTGATAGTGGCAGTAGGAATCAGAAGCTGAGGTCAATGCAACGCAACTTCAAAATTGTTATAAGAAATAGAAAAGTTAACAAATGATTTGCTTATGCATAGATTTGACACTTGATATATCTTGAAACTCTTCGGTTGTGAGAATGCAATCCAAATTAAATTTCCAGTCGAAATAAATGGCATAAAATCAAATGCAATTGTCGTAGTTAATCAATCGCCCATCACTTGATCTCGGAATTAGGTATTCCAATCTTGGTCGCGTGCGTAGAAGCCGAAGATCGATTTTGTTTATATAAAATCTGAGATTGCATAATATCCCAATCAGTCTCTTGATATTGTACGAACTCCGTGTCTTAGTTTTGATGGCTGCGATGCAATTTCTCCACCCTTCGATATATCGCGAAGTGCGACGCTTCCTTTCGACCTCGCACTGCCTATGTCCCATTGTGCGGCAGGTATCGCAATCGATGGATCGCAATATCTCGCGGACCAGCGCCTCCGACCACAGCCCCTCCGCGCCCCTCGCAGCACGCCGTCACCACTTCGCCGTTCCGCGCCCTCCCCGCATGCCCTTCGCCCCGAATGGGGACGGGGGCAGGTACCGAGGCAAGGATCTATCCGGAAGCTAGCCGCGTGCTCTCAGCATTCATATTACTCCCGTGCACTATATCGACCGTATTCGGCTGGGCCCACGCCTTGGTCCTCCACGGTCCTATCATCTGCCGGGAGAGTTCATTTCACTCGGAGTGGTTTTGCGAATGATAAATCCCGAGGAAGAAGCCAGATAGCCGGGGTATGAGAGTTGTGAGACTATGGCGCATATTAAATCGATTCCTTTGGAAACTTAACGAAAAATACTGGAAAAATTAATCGGTCACATTAGGAGACATTGATCTCCGATGCAAAAAATCATTGAACAACAATTGGAAGAGAAGAACGGCGAAGGAAGGCTAGGATGGGATGATGGATGTAAAACGGAAGAATTTTGTGAGTGGTAAAATATTAGCCGATTGGTGAACTAGGTGGAGAGCGTCAGAATAATCTTTTTACTGTCGACTATTGATGATGATGAAAACCTGAGAAGATGATTAAGTCATCCTAACCGACCACCTCATGGGACATGGTGGTTTGATGATGACCGTCCGATGCGGGCCAGTCGACGAATGGAAGAGAATTTCTCGAGTTCGAAGGCCATGTATGAGAATATGTAGATCAGCTGATTAAGGAGGTGAAGTTAAATAAATCAACTTTAATAGATTAGCCCATCCAATCGTGTCTAGGCAATTCAAGATTAATTGACTTATGGTAATGATTTTTATCGCCGTCATTCTTATTTTTGAATGTTTATTGTTTTACTCCTTTGTTATAAATCTTTATTTTTCAGATGTAAATTCATTCTTTAGAATGACCTTTACAATTATAGTGTCTCTTTTCCGTAAAGAGTTAAGGGAATAGTGGTCGTCAGTCGGAAGTAAATAGTATTTTTCTTCCTGCATTTTCGTACAATTTTTCGTCCGTCAACGGGCAATACATCAATTCTAATATCCCTTAACCTGTAGGATATATGTAATGCTAAATAAATTGAATCGAAACTTATTTCAGTTGGGCCTGTGATAGTTCTTCGTCTTCCGCGGAAACTGAGGATCTATCGTCAACTGGAAAGTTCATAATGGCTGGGCTATTCGCGGTTCTCAAACTCGAAATTTATGAATATATTATTTTCCCCTGCGATCCTTTAACTCCTTTGCAGTTTTTTCCTCCCTTGTTCCAATTTTCGTTTTCTACTTGACCTTGTCCTTCGTTCTCCACTGTGGTATTTCCCATCATCATCCGGAGTTATTAAGGGTTTCACATATTTTAGGGTTGGGAAATTAGGCGCTGTTTCCTGCCTGTGAAATTTTTTTTTGTTATATTTTGAAATCTCGTAACCTATGCTGACGGCTTTCAGTGGCGCTTGAGATATTTCTTTTAATAACTCTTTCGCCATCATCATTCGGGCGAGTTCATTGCAGCCGCAGTGACATTCGTGAGTCGGATGGTTTCAGAATGAGATTTTCTCGCTCTTCTTTTCCTTTTCGGTTGCATTATTTTCTCTCCCACGTCTTATATCGACCGCTTTCGGTTGGGCCTATCCTGCAGTAGTCCTCCACGAGGCCTTTAGCCGCCATCATCCGGGAGAGTTCATTTCGTCCTGTGTGGTATCCGTGGAATTCGTTGTAAGTCGGAAGTTTTAAGAATGATATTTTTTCCTCTCCGCGCTATTTTCTCTTTTTTTGTTGGCTCCCTCTCCTGCGATGCACTTAGGGGTGTGCGTCAAGAGATCAATAGCGGAACTGCGTTGCCAGTGCTCTCGACTTGAAAAGATGAAAACGCTCCCCGGGGGGGGACGGGGGTTGGCCGTCGAGTGCATGTGCGCCTCTTACTTAACGTCGGCGCGCAACCAGCGTCTATGTTCATCGGGGCCACCTCAGAATATGGCGACCGTGCGCTTCTTTCCTCCCTCCATCGAAATGCACTGGAACTGCTGTTTGCTCCACTGTGCATTCCGTAGCACTGTTCTCATCCCTCTGTTCTTGAGCTAGGATTCACATCTTTATACCCAGGGTAGGCAACCTTATCTTTGCAGGCCGATGGTTCCTATCGAAATGTCCTGTGGGATGAAAATATTTGTAATTTTACCGTATATTTTTGATGGATGGAAAAGTGCATCCACCTTTTATTTCAGTATGTCGAACTTCCACTACATCACGCTTGAATCGGTTGAATTTATGTATACGATTCTCCCTCTAAATTTAACATTTTATGAATGTGGGTGTGAAAATAGATAGTCTTTTGCTGTAAATGAGGGTATTTATATATTTCAACCCTTGTGCACGTATATTGCGGTATCGCTACTTTGCCGTGAAAAACTGTAAATTAATAGGCAATGAAATTTTCAGCCGTTTAAGCTGTTTAACTTTGTCTTCAAGAGAATTCATAATAAATTTATTGAGGAATGTAAGATATTTTGAAGCTGTCACGCAACGCCAACTAATATTTCGAAGCTCAGAAGGAATGATTAATTTTCATCAAGCGTCTCTGCCAATAGAGATCAGCATTTAATCATACTTTCCTAACTTGGCGTTCCCCTTCGAGGTAGTTTTTATGCTATTTGTTTGAAAAGGAGGATAATTGCCACGGTTTAAAAATATATTTTATTTGTTGCGTAGCTTTTATCTCTTTTCGGTGATATGTATTATAAGATGAAGTGAATTAGGAACTGCTTAACTGTCTCCGATTACGTGCTTTATTATGCTCGTTGATAAGATTAGTGTGATGATATTTGCTCTGTATTCCTCGTGAAATATTCCTGTTAGTAAAAGTAACGTGAAAAAGTTATTCGGTGGGATGATTTGACTCGTGGTCTTGGGCCCAAGTGTCTTTCTGAACTACATACCTAACTTACTAGGAATTAATTGAGTAATCGATGATATTAAATGTTGCCTAGGATTATTGATTCAATTTCCTGTGTATTTTATCGTTGAATATTCTGTAATCCTGTGCTGTGACGAGTATGGTATCACATAATGTATTCCTTTTGGTTCCATATCGCTTGTGCTGCTAACTGATAATGGCATATTTGCTACACCTCACCGGGTACTACGTTGACTAAATCCATTATCTACGTTCGAAGAGAGAGATTATTGGCAGTTACCGTCAGATTCGTAGCCTTAGGTCCGCTAGAAAGAACAGGGAAAGTGAGAGATAAGGGATCAATTGATTGGAACGAGTAACTTCTTCTAAGCTTCCAACTTAATCAGTACCTAGCTGCGAAATGACGACTGTGTGAAAGAGACCAAGTAAATGGTAATCTTGAAAGCCTTGTTTCATCCAATTCCAATGAATTTTCTGCGATTTATTTCTCTCCGTTCTGGATAAAACATCCCAGGCGTGTGGTCGTCAGTACTTCTTTCGGAAAATAAAATGTTATCACTTTCTTTGACATCACGGTTAAGTTTTATGGCGTATAGCTTTGGTGTCCCTGGTTTTTTAGACTCCGGTATGTGTTGGAAGTTCTGCAAACTCTTCGAAGTATTTAATGATATATTTTTTACTGGTCAAAGACTATTTCTACGGTAGGAGAGTTTTCTCTACACCTGTGAACAGTTGGTGAGAAAATGAACTTCACGAAGTTGTTTCTCGACCCCCTTGTTTCGCCAAGTAATCGCGTAAAGATATTACTTGATGAAAGTCTTTGTTCGTGTGAATCTTGAAGCCATTCCTGTTTGGAATCAAATTTAGCCTTTTTTGTCTCGCGAACAATGTCTCCGAACCGGAAATGAGCCTAAAATTCTTGCCGTTTATATTTGTATCAAAATTATCTTTAGGGAATAAAATAGAGATGCACTGCGTGACCGAAGAATTTAGACTGAAGGAAACTTTAAGAATGATCGTCTCTTTCTCGGAAGTGTCGTCATCGGGTGATAAGAGGTGCTAGAGTGATATGGAGCGGAGAATTTCAAACAAGGAAAACAGTGTCCTGGTAGAAAACTCCATTGGCACCCATCAACCTGGGCTTCATAATGTCTTCTGAATTACCACTTTTCAAAAACGTGTTATAAGTAGCCATTTTAAATTTTTCTTGATTTTATTGTTATTGAGTGATAGAATTTTGTTTGAACTTTGTGCCTTAATTGGATCTTATGATATAGGAATCCCAATAAAAGTTTGGGTATTTAAGGAGCTGAAAATAATATGAATGGAAATAAACCATTATTAACTTATCATTGCTGGTTTTGTCGCGACTTGAATCTTCTACGAGTGCCTTAATGTTTCGTCATTGACCCATATAGTGTATGCGATAACGAAACTTCTAGTTGGCAGGGAATTTGTGTTTCAGATTTTCTTACTATGCAGTTGTATGAGACATTACTATGGAATATTCCGTCAATAACACCGCTGTCGTTAAAGTTAAAAGCCCCTTTCATTGAGTCGTACTTCCTTTGGTGTTCTTGCACATAGCGGGTAGCTGGAAAATAAACCGATTACCATCTTGCGTTTCCTTGAATTATTGGTTTCAAGTCTCGACAAGTTATCCATCGTTTTCGCAGTTTGAATTCTGTTTTATACCTTCCCTGTTTATTATTTCTGATGGACCACTGTCTTCCCTATAGTGAGCCCCTATCATTCTTCTTCAGTCATTTGTTTGCGCGTACCTCCTTTGAATTCTCGCGTTTTAAATTTTTACCTGCCTTCATTGAGGGTTCAAAATAATCGTCGATGGTTCCATGCGCCAGTTATATCTTACTTTTCATTTACTGTACGTCGGTATTCTTACATTTAATTTCAAAAGAAAAAATAATATTTCTCTATTCTTCGTACTAACCTTGCAATTATTTGTCTTTACAGGAGCAGTCGCTGGAATCAAAATGGAGAACTTCCAAACTCTCGACCCTCGCAAACAGGAATTGCTGGAGGCGAGATTCCTGGGCGGTAGGGTGAGTGTCTTTTGCAGTTAACGATTTTAAATATATTTATATTCAATACATATTCCCATGCTAAAAAAAATTCCACCCAATAATTGAGTTAACTATCTGCCTTCAATTTGCCAGACTACATGGTTTAGGGATGTCGTCATGATAATCTCAAATGATATCTTGAATGAACTCTTTGCTTCTAAATATCAAGTAATAGTTTGATATTTAGTCTTATTAGTCTTGAACCTTTACTTTCAATGTCCAATTGACTTTTTCTTAACGACTTATCATTTGTTTCACAATTTTAGGTATAGTAAAGTTGAAATTTTTAATACTGGTATCCTCGAGTTTATAGGTCGAACGTCCTTTTTTTCGTTTTTTTTTTATATTGTGCCCCTGATAAAGCTATTAAAATTGCTATCGGAAATTAATTCGCATATTCAACCTTCGCTAATATTGGTAATGATTCATGCATCGTGGAGTTTATACGAAAAATGTTTATTTTGTTGCACTCGGGGTTAAATTGGTATGATAACGTTCCCTATGTTGTTCTCAAGTAATTTGTTGGTTTAGGATTGATTTTTATTGTGAAGTCATTTGAGGGTGTTGACGATTATTTCCTATCACTCAAGTCTACTTTGTTTAATGTTAATTCCATTTTAATTTCTCGATATTATTATTTTCTTCTGCATCAATGTCGTCGTCTTTCATTTTCGATCTGATTTGAATGAAAGGGTATTATGTGGGACTCTTTGAAATGAAAAATAAACATGGTCTAGTTATCATAATGATGTTGATTGAATGCAATAAGAAGTTCCTTCAGAATTCCATTTGATCGCTGGAGAGCCCATCAAAACAGTTTCCCTCTTAGGCCACCATTGACTCATGTGTGTATGTTTTTTATATTAGAGTCTACCATCTATGATTTTCAACATCAATGTGGTCGCACTTGTAATCGCAATTTGGTTTGTAGGTGATCTGTTTTGAACGGAATAGCTAGTATCGGTCGAGCACACTCACCTTTTCGTGTTCCAATGAAATTAAGCAATCGGAGTTGTTCGTGAATTTAATGTTTGGAGTTAGTAAGCTGAAGCGTTGCTTCCAGCTCTTGGGTTTTTACTTCTTCTCCATACATTGTTTCTTGTGGAATCAAATTCCGCTTCCAAGACTAAATAAAATTTCCATCAATTTCCCAATCAATAAACAGTCATTTCTGTGTGAAACATGATTTGATATTCTCCCCAATGTGGCGTTCTGATTCTGTTACGACGATGATTAGCATGAATATTCATGATATCCATTCTATATTCGCGATTTCAAAGCTTGACATAAAGGGTTAATGGGTTTTCTCTTAAATAGTGAAGGAAAAATATTCCTTCAGCTTGACTCGATTCGTAATTTCGTTCACTCTTTTTTTTTGCCCCCTTTCCATTGTTCACTGGATATGGATCCTCAAACCAATTTCATTATCTATTTCGCCATTTTATTCGCATCTATTATTCAATTTGTTCATTCCCCTTTGTTTCTCCCGCTTTCCTCGCTAAGGCAAGTGGTTACCTTGACTCTCTCAGATTGTTCCCCACAAATCGCCTCAATCGCCTGGGTTGATCGGATGAAAAATAGCCCTGCCGTTCTTTGGTTTCCATTTATGTCTTACGTCTTTCCCGAAACCGTCAATTTGACGTGGTGAATAATTTTGTCAATGACCATTTGATTGACCATCAAATAATAATTTCAAATGATGCTCTGTGTATAGTAATTCGTTTTTACTCATGCTTACTTTGTTATTTGCTGAGAGTTGTATTATAATAGGGTGAAAGAGTCAATGAAATGGCATACTGTTGCACTAAAATGCTATTAGCCATGAGTATTAGCGATCTGTGATACCGCTAGCCATGGCCGTAGTTTGTTTATTATAGCTATCAATGTCTATTGGTTGATGTAGTTCTTTTTAGAAGCAGGATTATCTACCACATCTTTGAAGTCGTCATATTCTCAATTCTATTTTTTCAAGGTTGCTAATTATTGTCTATTTATACGGTATTGTTCATCATCTTGAAATTCATCCTGTGAAGTTATCTTGGAATCTTGTCCAAAGAACCAACTTACTTCCTACTCCTCATCAGCTTATCTAATATGCCTCCATCTACTTTGTATTTAAACGCCCTCAATTTCCTAAATACTTCCTTCAACCTCTTTCTTGTCATCTTATTTTTCTCTTTGAATAATATCCTCTCCATACTTGTAATTCTTAATCTGAAGTTTACCCGGCCTCAAATTCGTAGAGTCCCCTGCATAGGCCTTCGTGTATGTTTTTTTTTCAATTTGTGGTTACTTCTCTTATCGTTTATGTAAGATAATTTATTCTGGGCCCAGTTCCGTTTTACTACCGTTTTACCCACCTGTAGAAGTTTGAAATTCTCAAAATGAGGAGATCGTCTTTGATCACCTGTGTCTTGCGATTCATATCTTTTATGCGCCTACATTTTGCATGGAGGAGTTCAAAGTTTCAAATTTTTGCAAGGTTAGAACGGCACGCGAGTGGTCGCTCAAATGGTCATTTGCGAGATTAATTGCCTTGAAAACATCCTATTTCTTTGGCGTCTGCCCTTCGTGGTATTTATCATGGCGGGTTCCATTCACCGTTCCGCCTGCGTCTCCTCATATCCGTTTTCCTTGGCATCCTGCTCCGCTGCCGCATCCTCGTGGATCCTCAACCGGTATCTCTTTCCCTCCGTTTCCCCGTCTCGCCATCCTAGCCCATCCTCTCTCCCGCGTCCCCGTTTTTCTCTTTCCTATTCACTCATTCTCTCTTACGAATCGCCCATAGCGGTTGTGCGATATGTCTAGGCATCGATGCCGCAGTGATGTATTTGAACTTTGTAATAGGTAGTGATGTTAAATTGGATGATAGTTGTCAAAATTATCTGAAGTTGTGTTAGATCGGTCCTTATATTTTTTTAATCATAATATAAGCTACAATAATTAGTTAATTTAATACGATTCGTCACATATATTGCTATAATAATTTAAAGATTCGCCTAAGCTGTGCGATGTAAGATTATTCGATAAAATTTTAATAGGCCTTTGTTATTGCAATCTACCGTGACGGTGATGCTAGATTATATTATCCGTTCTCCATGTAGCCAGTTGCCATTATAATAAATTAACTTGTGCATTTTTGTCGGGAGATCATATAAAGTTCCCTTATACTTACCAAATTGTCCTTTATCCTCATTTCATGTTTTTCACTTTTAAATTATGTTCTCTGAACCTGTATATATGTATTTTTGTACAATTACTGCGATAGAAAAAGATTTTAAATATGGGCAGCATTTTCATAAATGAAGTGATAAATTGTAATTTATCCAGTTCATACCTCCCTAATGGATTACTATTTACGATCAAAATGTGTATTTTTGTTTTGCGAATAGCCATTTTTCAGGATTTATGCAATATTCTCGTGAATCGCTATGTTTTTCATGGTCTCGTACTCTTTTATGATTGTTTTGAAGCATTATAAATTAATTCAACGTGGTCTCTGCATTGATCGATTGATAAATCAATTCATCGATTTTGTAAATGAAATATCGCACAACCGTCATGGGTCACCTCCCTCGCTCAGCGTTTCTCATCTAGCGGATCTGGCCTCGGGAACTTTTTCCTTCCATTTCTAACAGAACCAGACGAGAGGCCATTCTGTAGAGACTCTTGAACGCGCCATACTTAACAGTTCGCAAATATTATTTTCCATTGAAACGTCCAAGTAAAAATCGTTCTTCTCCATTTTCGTGCCATTCCATTCCTGAAATAATTTGACTATTGAAAACTTTTTCCAGCCACAAGTATGCCCTATTAACTCGACTGTTTTGTGAAAGTTTTCATTGGCAAATAAAGTTTGATAAAATAAATCAGATCCCCCAAATCCCCTGCCTTACCCAACGATCGTTGCTGCCCTCTCCTCCGCAGTTTCGATTGGCTACGGGTTTTACGGCGCGATCGAGGAGGATAGTATTGGGGCATTGGAAAACCTCAGCCCTATGATCGGTGCCGAAATGGATGGTCTTGGGTACTCGAATCTGTTGGGTGTTTGGTTCCTCGACCTTTTATTCAGGGTATAAATCGTATCTAGGGTTTTCCTCTCTACTGAAGAAGACGAAAGGACTTATTTGCTGTGTGGATATGGGTTAAGCGTCTCTTCATTTCTTCGAGTGACGTCTTGTTTGATAAGAAATCGAAACCAGTTATGATTTTCGGTGGAGACCAAGTCCCTATGTCTCCCTAACTCGTAGCGCGAGTTGGATCAAGACTGCTTGCGAGCGTGGTCATTTTGATGTTGGTGGTGAAAAAAATTGAGCTCATTGAGCCTCAAAATCTCAGTGAAAATCCTCAACGAGTTGTTGCAGGGCTACGAAATGCAAGTAATCCGATGTAACTCACATTTTTATTGGGAAAGACACGCGGCCTCTTTTTACCCTAAGCCCCCCTTTTTTTCACTCTTCTCAACACCCCCTCCTCCTGTTTTGCTATGGTCTTCCGCACGTGTCGTCATTTTACAGTTATGACCAGAACCCTCCCTCCAACGTGGGTTCTCCACATCCCGTAGTTGTATCTTTCCCCATTGTCTATACTCTGTACACCCGCTCCCACCCCCCCCCCCCCCATCCTCAAAGATGTCAAATCCTCTCCTTCTCCAATACTCTCCTCTCTCAAGGGTATAAAAGGGATCTTCACATGTGTTCAAGCGTCTTGTACCAGATGATGGCTCAGTGAGCTGAAACGCGTTGTACGAATTAAAAATTCTTGTGGAAAAGTGCTACGACCTTTCATTTACTTAAATAAAGGGATGAATTACATATATTTAACTAAGAAAAGTTAGCTTACATCTCCCGGGAACCATTGGCATTTTCGTAAAACATGGGAAACCTCGGTTGATGTTCGACAGTTTATTGGAATGTGTCCTTTTCCGTCGTTGGCAATCGTCAAGAGAAATTTTGATGGAGGTACTCATTTCATATCAATTCAAAATTGATGTAGGCGCCAAGATCTATTACCACTTGTGTTTTATTCATAATGTAATGTTTATGTCTAATGAATGGTTAAGTAAAAGTTGTGTGAATAAAATACTAATGACTCTTGGTAATTGAAAAATGTATTTGTAAATAATTTTTAAGTTTTCCCCTTGTAATTATGTATGCAATTTTTGTGCGAAATCTTGGCTTATGGATTCAATAATCTTGTGTAAAAATTCGCAGTTTATAAAATCACATTTTTCATGAGGTAACTAGACAATTTTATTACCGCTATCTAACCTCACGGTTGTTGAGAAATGCTGTGTTGCCGTAATTTCAATGGTCTATTTACTCTTAAATATTGAATATGTCTGTCTCCCGTATTCCATAATTGAGAATATTGAAAGAAACTTAATGCCTCCGAAGTTGGGAAAATGTTTGAAAATAATCTTGCATTCTCCCCCTCGAAAAAAATCATTTTTGTCTGGTCTGTGGATTCAGTAATTCCTCCCGATTAATGTTAATCGCGATTCCAGCCATTCCAAAAAAATGTACCCATTTACAAAATTTTACAATCAAAATTCTCTCCCGTGGTCCATTTGTGTAGCATCATTGCTACGGTAATCAGCCCACCCGTCGGCAACATCTGTCGCCCATATCACAAATACCCCCTCCTCCGAGACGGTCACTCACTCCTTGTGTGTAAATGTGTGTTGTGTGTGTGTGGTGGGTGGTCCTCGCAGGGACCCCCGGACTCCTACTGCTCGTCGAGTAGCTGCCCCCAGTGTCCGGTGAGCAGGTGCGGGGGCGGAAGTGGAGGCAGTAGGGGCGGTGGGAGCGGGGGCGCCGTGGTGGTGGTGGCGCCGGCGTCTTCGGCCGCCATCGATTGGACGGCGATCGCGGGGAGTAATCGGGAGGCGCATAAGGTACCCACGACACCAAAACACACATACATACACGGAACCAGGGTCCTCCACACGTGCATACTGCAGAAACCCCGGCTAAGATGGCCGTGTTCCAATCCTAGTGGTGGGACGTAAGGAGCAGGGAGGGGCCGAAGCTTTTCGCGGTTTTTTTTTTAATTTAAAGGACTGTACAAGGAATAATTTCTTTGATTTCGATGTCGACATATTTATTAAAACGGGCAATAATTTTCTCTCATCGTCATCAAATCCGGAAAGGTTACCTGACCGAGACTTGATGACGCCGACCTATATGCCGGAGAAATTTTCTTTCGCTAAAATGTGAGCGTTTGCGGGGGAGTAAACTTAAAATAAATTCTTTTAATGTCGTTATTTGTTAGTACCACCGCTTAATAAACGCTCACAATTACTTATATAATTCCACAATTAAGGGCGAACCTCATTATGTCGTGACGGCAGTATCCGGTCTTATAAACGAATATTTTGTGTGGAGTTAAGTGTATGAATAATAAGTATTTTATGAGCGTCATGTGGTACCCTAAACCTTGAATTGTCAGGGAAGTTTATCTGTAATTCTATCAACTTTGTAAAACAATCTCTCGTTCCAACACTTCAAAGTTTGAGGAATTCTGAATCGTTTTTGCGCTACTGTATAACCTTTGGCTGCATTTTCTTTCGCGTTTTCGCTGCAGCTGACGAGGTCTCAGTCTCACTGGCGTCTATGTTCTCCGTCTCTTTGTAAGCGCTCGTAAGATGTTTGGACTTCTAATTAAGCTTTACACTCTTGTATGAGTAAGTATTTGGTTATTTCTGAAATATCTTGGTGATATATTTGAATTGGAACACGGCCTAAATCTCTCCCGGTCATGTCTCCATCTAGTCTATCTGTCCCGCTGGCTGGCATTGCTGTATCGCATCTAGATTGCATACCTCCCCATCCTCCTCCCGTGTTTCTTCGGTGACCTCTCGCTCCAGCTCTCGTCCGCTCTCCTCAGCCTCCCAAACAGGGCCTGATACACGGCCGCGGTGTCCGAGAGTCCCTCCATCGCGCTGGTCAACGACCTCCACTCCCCCCGCGCAATTGAACAACCACTGTCGGCATCTCTCTCCGCCCCCACCGCGGTGGCCTCGCGGAACTCGCGAAGGCGGATGGATGGTTGCGCCCGTGTATCCCGCTCGCATTCCGTCCCAAGTCCTTACGTACTTTAGGGATCGCAGAACTTGGTGGCATGGTGAGCTTTCGTAGTGGCTGAGGCCTCACTGGTCTCCTCGATCTCGAATGCTGGTGTATCATTGTACATTGTAGTAGGTTTGTGTCAATGCGTAGCTTACGGTTAGCCGTGTGTAAACTTCGATGGCAGTGGCGTCCGTGCGAATTTTTAGCGGCTCGCGGCGGTCTTTACGACGCGGATCGGTCATTAGTGGTTATAAAAATTTACAATAATTAAGAGGTGCCTAACTTAGACTATACATTGAGTATTAATCGTAGTAATTCGTATTTTATGGGAGATTCACGATCTTATTTACAGCAGGCTCGTCGTGGACTAGTTTTTGGTTTAAGGGAGCCCCCACCTCTACTTACAGCAAACGTGATTCACCCTATTGTGTCCAAGGAGTCATTCCAGATGTAAAATATTACAGTATACTGAATATGGGATCAGTTTACATACTGGAACCATGTACCTAGTTCTTGGTCGATTGGCTGTAAATAAATGTGAATAGCTAAATATGCGACCAAATTGTTGCTAAAGGAATGACTGGAGTCCCCACTTTTGTTGAAAGGCTTTTTTTATGCAACATCTTGAGGGCATAGTCGAGGATAAACTAAAACCTGCTATTGTGTATGTATCAGTAGGAATAAGTAAATGAGTACTCTGCGATGTCTCCGTAAATGTGTGGTACTGGAGATGTGGCTGTCTATATTTTGTATTTCTCCGCCATATTCCAGCTCCTTTAGGATCCATTCATTCCGAATCATCGTACTTATATTCTCCCACGGTATGAAAATGCCACCAAGTTCTGCGTTCCCTACACCCACGCACTCCGCCCTTTGCAGAACTCTATGGCTGTCGTCAGCGTAATCTTCGGATAGGGCACGGCATGCTATGATGTTTGGATAAAGGGGCTGATTAAGAAGGGACTTCTGATTTCTGCCTCCCATCCTAGTTTACCTCAGCCCACCTATCTCTAGCTCTCTGTTGTCGGTTGTCACGAAGTACTGCGGTGCTCATTCCCAATTTGCCGAGCCTGTCATAGATTTCCTTGGCGCTTTTCGGCTCGTTGGTGAGACGTATGCTCTTTGTTGGGATCTCGTCTTGTTTTTTTACTTGCTACTAGCATTTTTTCTATCTACCATATTTTTTCGTGGCATTGGTAAGAGCCGTTCATGTGTGCATGCTTTTAAATTTTCCGTTTGCTTCTTTGAGTCGATACCAGCGAAGAAAACGCATCGCTTCCGCTTGGACGGCCTTTTAATTCGCCTCGGTTAAAACTTGCTGTAATCTTAATTGTTCAGGTTGTTATTGGGAGACCAATATTTTCAATTATCAGCATTTATTTCAAATTGCTTCAGAAACTATACCTCAGTATTTTCACAGATGTAACACATTTGTAGGGATGTGCGAGTAGTACTTCATGATCTCGAGTCGAGTTGAAAACTACTCACGAGTATGGAGTCGAGTTAGGCAATTCATGTAGTAGGCAGTACAGCAATTCATGCTCCAACATATACTCATTCTTCCTATCCCCAATTTTCTATTCTGAATGCTTAGCTTGATGTAGAAAGGAAAAGATAATGAGGATCGTTGTTGTAAATCGTGTCAGAATTAGGAGATGAATAAAAATTAATGTGCCTTAAACAGTAGCATAAGCACAATTGAAATGATTTAACCTGTAGTAATATGTCGTTAATTTAATTAATATATGGATCAAAACTACTCAGAAGAGCTAAAGGAATTCGCACAATTGTAATACAGATTATATACATAAATGGATCATGTTATATTTGATCCTTTCAAATTATCATGCCGTAAAACCAATAGTTCTTAATGCTCAGGCAGCAGGTTTTGATGTATCCATATTACAGTATTACTGCATGCCGAAAAGTGTCTTTCGCAACACACTTGTGTGGTTGGACAAGTACTTTCTTCCAAAATTTTCAATATTTAGGGACCTTGGGAATTTTATATCAATGGCTTTTGTGCATCTTGAATCTTCATGGAATTTTAATGGACGAAGCAAGCGAATTACAGAACCCAATTAGAGTTTGCAGACCAAATTATTTTTTCATTATTTGTACTTCGTTGAATCAACCAAAGCAACACTTTTTTTATTAAAGAAGGAAACCAAACGCAACAAAGGGATGAATGGAAATTAACATTGGATGTACGTAGTAGTAACCGAAATTACTCGACATTCGTAATATTACTCGAAGCACTCGAGTCGAGTATCAACTATTCGACTCGACTCGAATTTTTTGAGTACCCGCACATCCCTACATATTTGTATTGGAAATGCTGGTAAATGTCGACTAAAGTCTTCAGAGTATAAACTGTAAAGCCAGTAATGCGACACAAAAAATGAAAAGCACGACCTGTTGAGGGCATGTGATGCGTCATGTAATAAGTTGCCCTGTGTTCGACTAGCTTCCTGGGTTAGGCGTGACAGTCGCACGGAAGTATTTGATGCCTTTAGGAAAAAAATTCCATCACCAGTTGAGATCTTAAACTTATTCAATAGTAAATAGCTAATGATTCTGCCATTTATCGGCTACAGGTCATCATCCCTTTTCTTTGAGATCACGCAATCTATTGTGCCTGTGAACCTCGTTTTTTTAAGGGAAACTAATGGCATAATGAACCTTAGAATTTAATAATTAACCCGTGTAATTGGAAGATTGATATTGGAAAATTGCATCATTTTGAATATCGGATCTCTATTAATGTACCAACAGTCTTCGCAGATGAAGAAATTCTGTGTTTGATCGTCATTTGTATTTCCTCAAATATTCCAAGTACTGTATAAATGTTGTCGCTTGCCTGTGATTTTTAACATAGTCGTCGTGCTGCGTAAATACCGAAATTCTGATTTTTCAAGTTCAGCGATGGCTTCCATTATCGATGGCTTTGTTTCATTGCGAGAGTATTGGAGACTCCTTCCGTCATATGTCATTTAGAACCATGAACTTCCCCACCGCAACGTGCACACCGGGTGCAGTTAGTATAAAGAATATGCTAAAAAGACGATTTTGTACGTAAATGTTGATAGGCAATTGTTTTAAGGTTCTGGGAAACACATCACGAATTCTTACGTCAATAATGGGTGATTATATTTCATTGTTTGCTTATACTCGCTTATGGTATTCCGTCATCCGATCCGTGGACTCTCACCTAAGTGTTTATGTCACCACAACTTACCGGATGAGCTAAAGCCATCCTTTTTGTGATAGGAAAGCGGACGTAAGCTGACCTTAGAGGGCTTTTTAAGTGATTGACTTGAGGGTGAGGTCGCCTGATGTTGACATTTTGATCATGGGGTTTGGCTCCTTGCGCAAACTGAAGGAGGAGGGCGGCCTACGGCCAGGAATCTGTCCACTGCCCCGCCGCGCGGTGGCGCAATAGGAGAGCGATCTCCGGCATTAGTGAGCCCGGAAGCCTCAAGTCGTCGTGTTTGATCGATATAATTTCTCCGTTCGCTTTTTTGTAGCTCCGGAAGAATTCTTGAGACTCTAGTATTACTGCTGAATGCGCCTATGCTGTTTTGTAATTCACGGCTTCAGTTTTTACTTCGTTTTTCTTCTAATGCTTGCATCTTGGTGTCTATTGGGTGAGGATGTGTAATAAAGGGTGAATCAGGATCGTTGGAACAGCGGGATAGAAGTGTAATATTTAGGGGAATGGATTGGGAAATGATGGGAGGATAAACCAACGAACGGTTAATCGAGCGAATGGTCGATGATTTACTGCGTGTTGCTGCTTTGACAAAATTGTTTAGACGTTGCTTGTGGAATTCTATTTTTTTATAGATAGGCTAAAAGAAGATACCGCATCTGACATAAATTTCCGCATAAGTGCCCCCTGAAGAGTTGTTCAGCTGTTGTGTGCCAAGTGAATTGTGTAATAACTGGTTTTGTTACGTCTAACAGAATATGTCATCATTGTTTTATTAGGTTTTCGAAACTCTTTTCCGTATATTTTGTTGGTGTTTCTAATTTTGGTTTCTAAGTTCCTAAAATTGCGGCAGTGTTATAATTGTCGGATATCTTTTTTCTTTCTTTCTTCGCGAAAGTTTTAACGAAGAATTATCTTTTTTCTTTCTTCGCTAAAGTTAGGTTATTTGTGTACTTGATTTCCTGTTTTGGAACTGTAGAGATATTAGTTAAACACTCGGTTCAAATTTAGGTTCCCGTGTAAGGAGGCAACTTAATAAAGCCAGCTTTCTGCGTTTGTGACTCCCAGTTTCTTCTAAAAAATGGTGGACTGAGATTGTTAACTGGATATTTGACGTCGCACAGGTATCTCGAATCATTTTGATTGATAGCATCGACAATTGCCATTGGAATTGAGCCGTCATCGCGATGTCGCAATCTACTACGGAGGAAGTATGACAGAGGCCTTTCTTTAATGGTTGATAATGCGAATTATTCATAGACTGATCCAAAATGTGTGACTAGGAAAGGAATAAATGGAGGTAATGACGTGAAAGAACTTAAACGAAGAATTATTGAGGTTGGTTGACGACAAATCGGTTGGTAAGAAAGGAATGCAAGGCCATAGCGATGAGTCGCTTCCAGTGACGTAATAGCGCTTCATTCTTTACCGTGCATGAATACGAACGTATTAAGACCTGCCTTCAATGACCCTGAAGCTGACGGTGAAAAAGGAGAGTTATTGAAGCATTATATGCAATATTATTAGTTCACAAGCCTTTTTCATGAATTAAATTCCACAAATTCTCCTGAACAGTATCTTGAGATTTATCATAGGTATCACCAGTGAATTTGCATTGCATCATTGATATTTTTTTCAAATATTTTATTTTGAAATCGATTCAGCGTGGAAACTGTGGCATTGAAATTGAGGAAAATGTATTGAATCCGCTTGTAATGTCCGTGAGTAACTCCCTTCCGAGAGTGGTTGAAAAAACTCCCTCTTCCGGAAGCTTGATAGATCTTTTTCTCCTAGTTGTCAAGAATGAAAGGAGTGTTTCTAATAATACAAATATTTGATATCTTCCGGTTATTATGTTGCATCGTTCGCAAAGTATATAGTCTTAAAAAGTTGTAGATATGAAAATAAAATGGCACAGCGTTCAACTTGACATTTTTACGTCGTACACCGATGTTGTTGGAGGCATTGCCGTCAAGGCATGTTAGGGGTTCGTTTTCAAAGATAAGCTCTATACAGGAAGACGTGCGTATGAAATAGGAGTCGTGAATCGTTTCCAATACTATTCCTGTTCCATCGTATAAATATTTTTACTTCCGTAAATTGTGACAGTGATGTTTTAAGACTCGCTCGAAAAAATATGAAAGTGCAGTTGACATTTACCTACATTTACATACAATTACCAATTCAGCAAAGGTTGGTAAAAGTCCTCATTGTGGAAGAAATCGTGTGTATATCTGCATGCTTTTGACGTTATTATCTAAGGTATAACTCAGGTGGAACATGTTATGGAAAGATAATATGGAAAAATTAGTGTAAAAACTCAGAAAAAAATAGACTCACAACATGCCTGACATGTGAGTGGATAACTGCGTCAAACATCTTTATTTTGTCGATCATTAATGATGATTGTGACAAAAAAGTGAATGAATTCCATATTTCTGGCCAACGCCCATTATGTAGAGAGTGAGAAACTGTGTTAAGAAAGAAGTCAACTTTTTCCGAAGAGATGTCGTAGAACAGCATATTAAATTCCACGCAGAGATATCGAATTTTTTACTTAATTTTAATTTCATAAACTCTGAGGTGAGACAGTTTTAGATAACGTCGTATATCGAACACAGGACCCCGTCGTTGAAATCTATCTAGCTCCCAGCAAACAGCGCAGACCCGATCCCCTTGACGCTCTCTTTGTTTGACCAGTTTGTCAACGTTTGTAAAGAACAGTCAGCGGGCGTGAATGCCGGCTTATATTTCCCTGGTGTCGACTCGAGTGTGACGTATCACCTGTGGCTCTCGCGGGCCCCAATGCGGCGATTTTCCCCCTGCTCGGCCGTACTCCTGCGACTTGGAAGGCGGTTTTTATTCCGTCGTCGGAGTTGCGAGAACTTGGGAGGCGCACGAATCTAGTGAAGTGTGTGTCGAATCGTCCTCAGTGGTCCGTTTGTCCACGAGGAAGGAAAACACCGCCACCGAGTGAAGAAACTTCGGACCAAATCAGATTCGGAAGGTCCTTCTCTGTTCTTTCCGTCTGGGCCGCTTTTGATGTTGTTCAGGGTTGCCTCGGATTGTGTTGCCATCGCATGGCATGAGTGAATTCACCTGTTTTATTACAATGCTCCTAAATCAAATATCCAGTACAATTTATAAAGGGGACGCACTAAATCGGCGGAAAGCATATCGCTAGAAAAGCAATGGCTGCGATGTTTTCTCTGTCTGTGAAAAAACTATGCTACATCGCGTATATAATAGAAACGTACGATTTAGAATGTACCTACTACTTTGAGTTTTATCTATATGCCCGTGCGAACATTAGCAAAAAACTCTGGTAATATCCTTAAGTATTTGGAATTATATAGCTATTTCATAATAAATGGATTAATTTATACTGTTTATGAGGGACGATTAAGGATAAAGCTTTTCTGCAAATGCGTGATAACTGCATTTTTGGGGTCGAATATGTATTAATGTATTTTAGTAAAATAATATATTTAGTAAAATTGGCGAAAGACTTGAGTTTTAAAGCGTCAGTCGTCCAGGTCCCTTTATTTATTTCCCTCGAAATGCTTTCATCTTTCGAATTACATGTTCCTTATTGTCCTCTGCCCGTACCTCTCAGTATTTTTTCATATACTAATTCTTAAAAAAATGAAAACGAAAACTTGAACTTTTTTGCGGCTGCTTTATTATTGATACATTTTAGTTGGCAATACCTCGAACACCTCCTATATGCTTGAAGCCTGTTGCGGTTGGTGGTAAAGTCAGCACTGATTTCCATATTCTATCAAACTATACTCTGTAGTATTTCATCAAGGAGAAATAGATCGCGTTTGTATGTTTCACCGAATATTATTTTCAAACTCTTGGAATTTCGTCGTTGCCCTCGTCAGAAATATAGAGCTTTCATTCCCTAGCGATTCTCGATCTTATTTTTATGGACCCAAATCGTGCGCTTTGAACAAGGGGTTGTTAATTGAGAAACCTCTTTAATATTGCCGCTGAATTACCACCATTTTCAATGCCTACATTTTTTTTCTGGAATTCAGATCTCATTCAAGCGATGTGGAAGTGCTCATTAATTATGTCTGTAAAGCCTAAATGTTTTCAACGCTCATTTTGCGAAATAAATCCGAATTCCGTGCCCTGCCTGCCGTTTTTAAGATTTTTTGGAGAAATTCTCGGTGGTGCTCTCTCATTAGTTCTGAAAGGTCGCATTTCCATAGTTTGGTGTGAAGTAGGGTAGCAATTAGGTCACCGTGTGTAAACCATACAGCGGACGCAATACGTAAATTGCTGCCACCGGTACTGGTAGCCTGAGCAAACACGTCATGAAACCCGAATTGGACGAAGGTGGTTAGTGTTAACATTTTGCCTTATTTGAATAATTCGTTTCGTTTAACGCCAATAAATGGCATTGATTGTTGTCCGAATTCCATCTACAAAAGATGTTTGCCTTTAATGTGCCCCAAATGGCTGTTCGTAGTAACATTTCTTCGTTCGTAGTTCCTTCAATCCTACTAAGCTAGCAGATTTACTTAATTAGTCTTATGGCCAAAATGCTTTCTTCGACGCCCACTTCCATAAATTAAATTTCATCTTTATTCACCGGAATAGTCATGCTTCGAGGTACTATTTGCAAGTGTTTGACATTTTACCTCCTATTGCAAATACTTTGTCTCGATGCCTAACATCCATAATTGGTCGCCACTGCAGAAAGTTGAGTGTGCAGTATTTTTTTTTCTAGAGAATCTCGTTCTGCAACTTCCATGGATGTGTGTAGAAGATGAATCCGAACTTTTTAAAATCCATAATATACGATCTTCATCATTTTTTTTTGTTTTTGCTCCTAGTTAATTATATTTTGATTTGATTTACAGTTCACATGGAAAGAGTTTCGTCTATAAATAGGTATTCGTTCTTCAAAGGGATTGGGAATCTTATTGAGATAGCCCTTTGACTGTGGGTTTGGTTTATTTCTTATTTCGCTTGCATCGGACGTCGTCTTGAGGAAAAATCCTCAAGCTACGACTTGGTCTTGAAGAGCACGTGACGGATTTGCTATGTAGGGCACTCCGTGTTGGCACTGGTGTTACGTATTTTTATTGCTTCAAATTAGACCTCTGTCCTCGTCAAAGGAGTCTTGTGTCCCCCACTCCTCTGTGGAGGTGAAGAGTTTGAAAACTTTAATGCACGACGGAATTCACTTAGCCGCGATAAAAATTTATATCTAAAGCTTACGGGTGAGTGGGTCTTCAAGTTTTTGATGGCTTCAAAAATTTTTATCTCTTCAAAAATAACGAGTCCTGCTTCGCCAAGAAAATTTTGGATGAACTATTTTCCTACGGCTCATACTATCCTTATTTGATGAGCGACTGAAAATGTATTTAAATAAACTAGTAGGTAAAATGATTTTACGGGGAATTCAGTTTTTAATTTTTAGCACGAATAAAGTAACATATCATACGATGCGATTAGCTTTGCTTCTTTGAAAGCCATCCTTAATGTGTCGGTTACTCATCTGCGAAATATATGTCTACACGAGGGTAAGTACTGAAGGGTAATAATAAGCGACTTAATTCATTCAAGGGAAATGCATCAGGGCCAAATAATTAGTGATATATTTTCCGATATATATTTTTAATCTCCGTTTATTTAATTCTGTATTATTAATTAAACCCATGAATTATCCGGGAGAGAGGGACTTCATGATTTTACTTTGTTTTTACCCTAATTAGATTAGATCTGATGGATCCTATGCCTAATTTAAATTTTCTAGAAAACAGTATTTTTGTTGCGGAATGCAATAACGGTTCATTACCTTTTTAAAGGGAGATTTTTTTACTCATCTCGCATTCAATATAATTTCAATTTGATACGAGCTACCATTTCGTCATTGAAATGTGATCCCATAAATTGATGTTTTTGCTATCCTATTTTTATTGTCCATAAGCATAAGAAAGAACAGTCAGTACTTAATAACATTTTTGCTCACACATTATTGTAGACATCATTGCTCGTTAAACATTTGTAATTTGCCGTAGGAGTACGTCGCTCTGACTTTTCTACCACGTGCTTATCGGTATCGGTACACTCTTAGATCTCATGGTTTCTGCTTAGCCCAGTCACCATTAGAAAGCGTGTAGTTTTAGGGTCGAGTGTTATCGGTTAAAAAATAATTGGTTGGTTTTTAAATTGGAAGGTTAAAAAAAATCTCTTAGTCGTTTTGTTAATTTACAATCGTGCTCCCCATAGTCAATCTGTAACAGTATTTTTCGTCTAAGCGAAAGCTGTAAAAAAAAAAGAATTATTTCAATTGTTGAAAGTAAAAAATTTCAGTAAAATTGTTGATCGTTGCCGTATTTTTTTTCGAAAATAAATGTGTGTTTTCCATAATGTATGCGACTCCATCTGCTTTTTTCATCAGAACTAGTGCTTAGGGTGAGATTGACGAAAATGCTGGAGGGGAACCCCTTTCGTTAAAAAGGAGGAAAACATCTCCGTAAAAAATGTTTGCGGAAAAAAATTTGAGAGCACCACTTGAAGGGAGTGGCTGAGCTCGGTGGTACCATCCTTCCACCCCCGCATCTCCCCAGGTGCTCACACTCTTGGTGCCTGGTGCACTCTTCTCACCCCCACCCCCTTCGAGCATTGTCGTCCTCTCCGCTCCAACCCCCTCAACCTTTCCCCTCCGCCCTTTTGGGTAGGCTCGGCTCGTCACGGCACGGCGCCCCTCCCCTCCCGCGGCCGTGACTGGCGCTCGTGCCCGACCGTGGAGAGAGAGGGGCGTGTATGAGGGAAACTAAACCAACTTCGCGAATGGCCGGGCCGTGCCGTGTGCGAAGGATCAGCTGCGGCGGTGGCGGCTCTACAGGAGTGAGAAGGGTGAGGATGGGGTAAAGAGATTCCTGTCCGTGCCGTGGGGTGCCCAGGAGGAGTGTGGGAGCCCGGGACGCCGGTAGGGGAAGGATCGGTAAGGGTTTCGTTTGTTACGGGAGGGGACTGAGGTCGGTCGTTGGCTGAAGGGAGTGGGGGGCCATAGGACGGTTCTCGCTCGACAACGGCGACTTTCAGTGTTGGTTGCCCTGCTGCCGAGTTTCCCCCCCACCTCCTGATGGGGCGATGTTGCCAAGTTTTCCGATGTGTTTCTCTTTTTATTTTTCTTCCCCCCTCTCCTTCCCCACACCGACGTCATTCGTGAGATAACACCCCGTAAGTGACTGGGAAAAAGGCAACCGCAGCCATGTCTTCCTTTTACCGATAGGTCGTGATTTTTACAGGCCGTGAAGTCACATCGAGTTTAAAGTCCCATGCTGTAGGTGAGGTTATCAGGTTTGTATTTCGGTTCCCTACACCCTGATCTCAAAGTTGTATGTTAAGGTATTCTTTCAGCCCCGCTTGTACGCCTAAGAATGGTCCATGTCGGATCATCGGGAAGTTGTCCACCTTGTTTCCCTATAGTCATCTCGTAGCCCCTGCGTCATTGGGCCGTCACTATGATTCATTACTTAGAAATCAATCTTGTGGATTGCATGATTCCATACCGAGAGAAAATGGTTATTCATTTACGAAACCTAATTGTGGCTGAGTTTAACTGTTTAAGAAGTCAACGCATCCTAAGTGATCAGTTGATAACTCCGTGGTCAATTTATATAAAAAAAAAACTTGGATCGTGATGTCATGCTGCGTATTTACGTCCAATAAACAGCTGACCACTGAGGATGGCTTGATAAATTCCAGGTGGAATTGCAAATAATGGGAGTCACCATCTAAAAATAGGAACTTGCTTGAAGTGAGGAGCACGTCAAGAAGAAAAATCGCAACTGCAGCATCACTGAGAATATAGGTCTTTTCTTAATTCGTTCGGTAAACTTCAAGTCTTTTTCTATTTCCCTCCTCAGTATATATTGCCCTTTTTGTGGTTCATGTCTTTGGTGACGTAAATTGATCATTCGGTCATTCATTATTTGAGGAATTTAATGGGACTTGCTAAGAACTATTCTTTATTACTTTAATTTTCAAGGTGGCGTCTCACTCTGCATTTAGGGACCCCAGCATTCTCGAATTCTTTTCGCATATGCGGGCATATCCAGGAAGCATTTCCAAATTGCATTGGCACGAAAATATGCACCACTGTTTAACCAGATATTTAAATAAGTAAACAATTGTTTTGCTGTTTCAACAGTCCGGTGATATCTTCAATGTCCTGTATGTACCTGATAAAGAATCAAAATGTACAATCATAGATAGACTTATATGCTGGTGAATGTCACCCCCTGCCTAACATTCATGAGGTGGCTCGCAGATTTGATGTGGGCCGCTTGAAATTATTTCGAGTCCGCAGTTTGGCGACCCATGATCTAAGACGATAATTTTTTTCGTCGTGAACACCACTGTTCCAGATGTGGTATGCTAATGAGTTTTTTTTGTCTTACCTTCGGGTTTTTTTATGTATGATTGCGGACGTTACTTCGGCTCGTTCGCACTCTTGGGTCGGTCATAAGGGGAAGGTTGAATCGTCCGGGGGGTGGGGAGGCAGGCTGCGTTTTGCCCTTGTTCGTCTCGGCGAAAGCCAGCCACGTTTTGTGATCCGAAGTCCGCCGAATGCCCGTGACTCGGAAACTAAAATGGTCGGCGGTGTTGAGAGGTGGGGGAGGGGCATTTTCTGGTTCCATTTCGGAGGTGTTGTGAACCGCAGCAATTTTTTTTTTTCGGCCCTACCCGCGAGTACGAGTGGTATTTTCGTTTCGAAAGGAAACGGCCAGAGAGATAAAACTAAACCTATCCAGAAGGAGCCTTTTTACGCAATCGCGAGGAATTTGTTTCCCTCGCTGCGAACCTGTAATTTCGTTTCGTATTACTCTCTCTGCGATCGGCACGCCCTCCCGTGAGGTGAGTCCTTAAGCACGATTATTACATTATTCTTTATGGCCGAGTCACGCGCTCATTTTTTCGCGTACAAGTTCAGGGATAGCGGCAGTGATAAGGGTCACTATCCTTTTCCCATCGTTAGTGAACTGTCGCCTTTTTATGTCCATGACTGCTTGTTTAAAATCACTGCGGCCAGTAGGTATATTTTTTCGGACTGTAAATGAGATATGGATACGTATCACTCCTGCTCGACCTATCTCATTTCGCAGCATACATAGTACTATGACGCTAAAATTGGTATACTGCAACCCTCCATTTCTCCCTCTCCCACACATAGTTCCTTCAGTTACCTGATGTTCTTTGTTCGTGTGTCATTCTTTGTTTCCCTAAGTACTTAACCTCTGGAGAATTTTCCGTTAAACTTTCCTACCACTAAATTGCTCCAAAAATTCAATCGTGTCAGGCGAAACATGATGGAACGAACTCCTTCATGGTGTATCAGAAAGGAAAGACAATGGCAGGTTCCACAATTTATTAATTACTGCGACCGGTTTCGATTACATATGCCTGATTATGATACTATGCTATCGAAACCGGTCGCAGTAATTAATAAATTGTGGAAATTGCCATTGTCTTTCCTTTCTGATGCTCTAAAATGCCATGTCTTATGACATGAGAATCTTCTTGTTTCTCACCCTGTCCGTCAATTTGGTCTTCAAAAGCCACCGCCAGCACCAGGCCTCGGAGACCTTTTCTGGTCAGCTTTTCCCATTGTCCATGTTTCTGATCTGTAGTGTGCCCCTGCTCACTCTAATTTTTCAATTAACTGTTTCCGTGTCTCCATTATAATGATCTTGGAGTGGAGATACGACCTTTTTGCCACGAGTACCCTCCTCTTAGCATGGGCTATAATACGCTTTGTCTTATTTTCGCGGCATGTTACTTTATTGAAACTTATGCTGTTCCCTTGAAAATTTTACAGTATATAATTTATACCCAGGCCAACATTCGCCTGTATCTCAAATAAAAAAAATTGCATCACTATTTTAGAAAACGTAATGCTACTAATATTTGAAGTTGGTTCTAGTCAAGTATTGAAGATACCAACTATATGAAGTCCTGAAAATATGAAGTCCTATATGAAGTTGGTATCTTCAAATTTTCAGGATACATACTCTGTAGATGTCAGGATGCTAACTTCGGGTTTAAATGAGTCACCAAAGCAAAAGACGGCATACGACCGGTCGAGAGTGAGTGTTTCGTCCTCTCAACTCTTTTATAACATGTCCGAGACTGATTTACTCCATTAGAAAAAATGTCATACGGTAAATGATGGCTAAAGCTAGTTGTCTTAATCGTTGATGAGCTCAACTCAAATCACTTCGGAATTGTGAGTGACAAATGATCGTTTCATTCGGCTGTAAACATAAAAACTTGACCAGTGTCGTGGTGTGTAATGTAAATCGTGAATTGTCGGAATGGACTTGTGATCATTTCACCTCGTATCCGTGGAAGTAGATGGTTGTAGGCCACTAGAACAGGATGTAGTCACGGTGACGTGACAACCCGACTGACAAGTCTACTTGTCGAGCGAGGTTTCAGTGAAGCCAGCATCACTTTCGTGGTTTACAGTGCCATATCGTTTTCAGCGACGTTTTCTTACGCAATCATTCGGACTTCGTGAATTTGTAGTTAATCGCGAATGTCTTTAGAGGTGGAACCGAGCACTATAGTGAAAATAATTCAACTTAGTGAAATTTATTTTAATTTATTCATCCGGAACACTCGCAGCGTATTCCAAATGGGGTCCAATGAGGGAGAAGTATCTAATTTCTCTCACTTCGTCGTCGTTCTTTCCTAGTATTCTTTTAACATAGCCCAATTTACGATGAGGTTGACCTGTTATTTCCCAATTATGTTTATTTCACGATATATCATTATTGAGTCTTAACTCCTAGATATTTTGCAGATTCTGCAGTAATGGGGTACCCTGAATGAAATAGCTCTGTTGTGGAGAGTTATTTTTTTCCAGAAATTCATGACTACACATTTTTTTAATTTAACTGCTACGGATTTCCCTATAGACCACAGCCTAATCTGCTAATATTCAAAGTTTATTGTCTACTGTTTTACCAACATCGTTGATATAGAGAAGGAAGAGGAATGGGCATATGACGCAGGATAGGGACAAGGGGGGATCTAGGTGGGGGTAACATCCTAGCCGTAGTAGGGTTCCAGTAAGATACGAAAATTTCGATAATTTCTAGGCTCGCAACAACACTATAAGGTTGTCTCGTTACTTATTTTCCAAAGAATTAAGATTTTAAAACAAACTTTTATGTACATTTTAGTGATTTTACCTCTTGGTAATTTTCTGTTATGCATTGGATTTTATTCCTTATTATAAATGGTCCATTATCATTTTATCTATTGTAAATTAGATATCCCAAGGGGAAAGGGGCTACAGCCTCTCTCCCCCTTGGTTCCGCCTCTGTTCCCCAGTGAAAAAAAAGTTTACTCTTGAAAGTTGATTAACCAAAAATCGAATGACGTCACCGACTAATGATGGCAAATGCTCGTGAAAATTGGGCGGCAACTTTCGAGTTTCTAAATTTTAAACCTGCGATGGAACGTCTGGATGATATTTTTAGTCCTCACATACCTCTCCTTTCCATCTTCCGAGTACTTCTAATTCATTGCGATTTTGGGGCTTAGTGAGCGACCCCTTTCCTTGGTTTGCACCTCTTTGACGTCTCGCGATCGTCGTGTGCTTGGAGTGGCGCCTGTCATCTCGGAATTGGACTCGACCTTCGAGCGTTGCACGCGCTGAATCTGTTAAAAGGAAGCGTCGGTTGCGAAACTGAAGGCGGGGAAAATTGCTAGTTAGCAACTTAACTCGGGCGCGCTTGCATTCCGTGGCCATTTTTCCCGAAGCTCTCTGAATTGATGCGCGAGTCTCTTTAGAGATTAGATCTAATGACGCATTATGGTGATGTATTAATTAATTCGTCCTTATCGCCCAATGCAGTGATTGGCTATTGGTACTTATTATCCGACCAAGTGTCTAAATGTATAATTTGCCCCCGCTCGTTTGTCGTGCTCTACTGATAATGGAATGGAATACAAGACTATTGTTCGAGGAGAGTATATCCTGTGAAACAAATGACACAAAAATAATAATATTACGTCATCATATATAAACAATCCGAATATTGGTTTGACGTAGTTCTCCACTCCTCTTTCCGTATATCTGCTAACCTTTTCATTTTGATAGAGGATACCACAGGTACGTATTGCTTTCTGAGATACGTGTGATTAATTTGACATTTGTAAATGAGGGAGCTAATTATCTAGCGAGGAAATGGAAAGGAGGATACAAAGATGAGCGCAATGAATACCGTTTTCTTAAGTTTGATTTTTTCAAAATTAAATGTGGAGAATTTTTCTGTAAGGAATTTCAACAATTTTAAAAATAGACCTGGGCATCATGATGATAAAATTAAACGGTAGGATAAATTAAGAACAACATTATTTGTTTTATGGTACAGATATACCGTTAAATTGAAATCGCGAAAATATTTTCAATCCTAACAAATACATGCATAGCAACATACAAGCAAATGCATGAATAACAACAATATACAAATGGATGGTAGGCTGTGAGGGTCTTTCAGGAATGGACGTGGAAAGCTGGACGAGATGTTTTCAAATGATGCCAAAAAAATATCGGATTGCGTCGGAAGATTTTTTTTGCATCATGCTGTTGTAAACATTTTAAGAGATCTGAAATTTTGAGGTTGCGGTGACAGGCACGTTGCCAGAAATTTGTTTTGTGGGCTTAGTTCGCCGAAGAAAACATTTTATAATGTTTGAATATTTCCAATGTTTATGAAAAATATTCTTATAAAGGAAACGTTTATTCGCCTTCAAGTTATACGCAATAATTTGGAAAACCTAACTCCATGCTACGTCCCTATGTGAAGAAGTGCTGTTTGGTACTTTTTTAAATAACCAATTTCTGGACTCTATCCACGCGTAGGATTGATTTAGGAGCATTGATATGAGGTCAATGTAGGACGGCCATAAGTAGATTCCGACTGAGAACGCCAAGAGTTAACCAAAAAATGCCCAATTCAACGTATACTGTGTTGACCATGAAGAAATCTGTACAGTGAACTTAATCCAGAAATTTGAATTCCATTGAAAAACTTCTCATCGTGATCTGTCCATGAACCTATGTTGACACAAGAGGTGAATTTACTGAGCAGCCTTGAAACTTCGGCAGGCTCTCCTGTAATGCTTTTATTTTTTTGTAGAATTTATAACGTGAGGGTTATGAATTCCAAGTAATAATCATAATGTCAATTAAGCAAAAATGCTGGAATCTTTTCAGGCTGACTCAGATTTTACTGAAATTGTTTTTTTTAATTGGATATTTGGAACCTCATAATTGAAGATTGAATTATAGAACGTGCTCTCTCATATGGAGATGTTTGTGGCTTCTTACGAATGTCATTACATTTTCTTGACGCCCAAATTGAATTCCATTGCTCGTTATCGAAATCACCCCCTGTCTCGTCTCCCCCGCAAAGCAGGCGCGTAGCCAGGTAAGGGTCGTAAGCTCCCCTCGGAATTATTTAACTTCCCAAAAATATTGTTCATGTCCCGCTAAACGCAGCGTTATTTATCGTATGATACATCTTTTTTTATAAGACTTATTTTTCCTCCACATGAATATTTTAATTTTGGTAAACCTCCCCATGGACAGATCTTTGGGCCAATGAAATTTTTTAACTTATGGCATTTAAAGAGAACAGTTTACTTTGATACTCCCTCTCATCCTCCTCCACCCAAAATTAATTAATGGCTACGTGCCTGAAAGTTTCCGAATATTATTTGTTTCTATTCTAAGTGAAGATTCTTAATTCTTGCATCTCTAGACTTGGACTTTATCGAATGACAGCAATCGCATGGCTCGACAAGGATGCGAGTCGTGTTGAATGCTCGGCAGCCATTGAGCCCGCATCTCCGTTTTCTTATTTGGTAAGCCGTGGAGAGGTCTTACGATAGCTTCCGGATGTCCTCCTTCCCCTCCTCCCTTCTCGGGTCGTCCCGATTTGCCCACCGGAAAACATGGCGGGTGTAGTGTCATGGAGCCCATCGCCTCGACACCTCTGCCAACTTCACGGTGATACGAGGATGTTTCTCCGTTTGTCAGGAGCACCATCCATTCGTGGGAAGGTATGACGCCATTTCAGCTGTCACGCGAAGTCGCTCAACGTGTTTTAATGCGATGTTTTGTTTATGATAGTCATATGTCACATTTATAATCTTCTTCCGCTTTTCATCAGTACTAAGAAAGTATATTTGAGTATACAGATCGATTGAAAGTTGTTGGAGCTTTAATGGAAGTAAAATTCTGGGTTTGAGAGTTCGTTTGGAAAATTTCATTGCAAGAAATCGGCGTGGCTGAAAATTATTTTATCTTCCAGTACTCCAATGCCTTCTTTAATCGTATAAAAAACATCGCTATCGATAGCTACGGTGATCCTCTAATAAAACACATCGAAGTGCTGTAAGGATTTAACTAGGCTATGCGTTCCGCTGTATATTTTTAGTAAGTCCTATTATCTAATCATATGCCGCCTAATGTGCGAGATCATCCGGCCTACCAATGAGTTTTGTGCCTTACCTTAGGTATATAATCTTTGCCCCTCTTCCTGAGTAATAAGGATTGAAGTATAATTTGAAACGCCTCATGCTGAGCTTCATGCTTTGAGAAGTTGGGCATAACTTCGAATCGGACCCTTGTGACCTTGAATGGAATACTCAACTCTTCTTGTAGTTACCGGGTGAAAAGTGAGCTTTGATTTTAAGAAGACTTACATTTCTCTGTATGTTAAAGTGGAGGGATCATTATTGTTTTCTAAAACTTCATTTTCCTGGACTAAATGAAATTTAAACCTATGTATAACTCAAGGTCACCTCTGGTAGGTAATCAATGGTTCACTTTTGTATGAATTGCAGTCCTATAATGTCGTGGAGGATTACATGGGAGGGGTTTTTGAGTTATCCAATTGGTAATAAGGAGGGGCTGTTTTCCATTCTTTGTCGATTCCCGTGTGCTGGTCGTAAAGAATGGAAGTGAAAAACGATGGGTTGGAGCGACTGCGTGTGACCTAGATAGACGTGCGAAATGCTATTTTAAGTCAGGCGCGTTTGTTTTTAAGGTTCTTTGTTGACAGGTTTGGTTGTTATGAAGGAGAATCATGCCCCGCCTAATGGAATCGTATTTGTGAGGAAACTTTTCATAACTCCAAGGAAAGAAGGAATTAAGTAATAGAGCCATGAAGTTCTTTAAAATTTTTACGCCATTCTTAGTTTGTAATCGTATTTTTTATTAGTTAGTTAGCCTGCAAAATCGATCGTGAAAGTTGTTAACGGTGAAAGTGAAGCTTCAAAATAAATTAATGTTTATGACTCTTTAGATTTCCGGAGAGTGTGTTGCCTTTTTCACACTGCAATGAGTTTATGACTTAATTACGTATGCAGTATTTGGGTATATTCCTACCGTTAGTTGTGATGAAATGTGAGTTTGATGTCAATCTTTGTAGTTTTTTTTGCTACATGTTCTCTTTAGCGCGCCACGAAGAAAAATCCGTTAAGGGTGGAAAGAAACCCGGCGTCGACGTCGGCATTCTTTGAATGGTAGACGCCAATGTATGCACGGCTTAAATATCCCATCCCCAGGACGCAGTGCTGTACTTGAAGTGCCCTCCATTGAGCTCACAATTAGGGATTGGTCTGCTTCTGAAAAATCTGTTGCCGCCAAGAATTGAACCCGGGCCCTTTGAATGTAAAGCCATCACTCCAGACTCGGCTTCAAACCGTTCTCTCCTTCAGTCTGTTTCGTAATTGTTCTTTTTATTGGGTGAGACGGATGTCTTCAATGAGGGCATGCGTAAGTAAGCCGTCTGGCCGAGCAGTGATCAAGTTTCATCTTCCCTATATCGGAGGCAATTTTCAGAGTCCTGATGTTGAATGGAAGCTGGCTGCCTGCCTCTGTTCGAGATTTGTGAGTTGGTAATCCCGTGGAATACCTACTCACTGTCTCTTACCGAAGTAATAAAACCTTGATTTGATGCCTAAGCTTCGTCATGCAACAAAGGTTCTTTGTTAATGAGCTAATGTGTGTCATCGTGGAATGGGCTCTGACTAAGAGTTCATGCATGCTGACGATGCCCATATCTGAGTGAGTTTTATCGGTAGATTTCAACCGCCTCTATATTCAGGACAATGTCTTGCATGGAATTCTAATATGAAAAAATAGAACGAAAAAAACTGGAAGATATGTAATTATTGCCTACGTATTAATACCGATGAATCTCTATTGCAAAAATATCCAAAACTTAGTGGAGTCTATATAGATTATTTTCACGTATTAGAACAATCATCTGATACTATCGAGTGCTTCGTGAAATAGGTCATTCGTTAGGATGCGGTGAGTGAATGTTTGCAAAGGCGTTAGCGATTTTTTCTTATGCTCTTGTTTTCTATTGTTTGGATTATATTTTGGAGCGCTTTCTTTCTGGACGGAGTCAGGCCGGTGAACCATGAGATAACGGATCATTGACTTGCTCCGTTGGAGTTTTGATCGCAGGGACTGTTGAGATCCATTCCTGCGTTCATTCTTGAACTATTATGAGATCATCTCGGGCGAGACGTTTTTGCCACTCTTTTCATCTCGCTGCGATGTATGCCCTTCGGGTCGGACTTGATCGTTTCCGAGGCCATGTACGGCGTTGAGAGATCTTCGCCGATTACGCATGCATATCCAGGGGCGAGGGGGGAAGGAAGATTTCTGTTCGCTTTCAGAAGTCCCTAAGCCCGTGGCGGCGTCGGAAAGGTCGACGCTGACGCCGCCACCGGTCGCCGTCGCAACTACCACCCCGCGGGAGGACCTCGACCGGCAGTGCGTGAAGGGACGTCGGAGCGGGGGGTCGCCGGATCGCGTCTCCGACAGCCTCTGAGCATCGCGGAAAAGATCACGTCAACCCCTCTCAGACTCGGCCCGCCGCCATTAGGCTAAATTGGCTCATAGATTTAAACTCTCGCCATGATTTCGGGGGGTATGTTGAGGTATCGCGGATCCTTGTGGCTACTATCGACGTAGTGTGCCGCATACCCACCTGTTTTTCTCGCGTCTACCTCATCACTTGAACCCTAAGTAGTGCGTCGGCGAGTGCCATTAAGTTCTGCGCGCCATCTGATATCGTGAGGCATCGCGGAATCTGGTGGCAGCCGCCAACGCAGTGCACCGCATACCCACCTCTACCATTCTCCTCACCCTAAATCCCTAGTGCCACCAAGTATTGCGTTGGCGTGTGCCACCAAGTTCTGCGGCGATAATGCCAGCATGGGTCGAGTGGGTGAGGGTTTTCGTGGGCTTGGTCACCGGCGAAAGTGAGGGAAGGCTAGAGGAGCGGTGTCGGGCGATGTTGGTTTCTTCGCCCGCGGAATGAAGGTGTTGTCGCCGAGGCGGCGGGGTCGGGGACCGGCGGCACCTTAGGCGCGGGGCAGGGGGAGGGGCGGAGTGTGCATTGCGCAAGGATATGTTGCGGAATTCGGAAGATAGTGGACGCTACTGCCGAGAAGCACAATGGATGGAACGCTGCGCGTCCTTTTGCTATCCTACTGGAAATTCTCAAAGGTAGTGACGACCGGCGTTAAAAGATGAACCGCCCCAATTCAATGGTTGGGTTTTCCCAGGCTTGTCCCCCCTTGTTGAGTGAGTTTTTTTTTCTCACAGGCTTGCGCATGTTTGAAGGATTTGTTTTGTGGATGAATTTATCTAGGAGTTTCAACTGGGCCACCCATTGTAAGTTGGTCTATGATGACTAGGGTTTGGAAGTTCAAATCATTACTTGTGTTTTATGACACGAATATTGGCAGAAGGAAATATTCGGGCCTCGATATGTCGGGAGTCGTAGTATACCTCACCGAGATGAAAACTCAATAATTTTCAGCCAGTTACTGAGTCGCGAAAGTATTGCATAATGTTTTGACATGTCACTGGATCATGTTCGTTAATCGAAAGTAGCTTCCTTGCGTAGTCCAGATTGAATGAATCCTTCCTTTGAGTTGGCTAATCTCTCGACTATGCGAAATGACTGCATTACTTGGCGTTTTAATTAAAATATTCAATGCCGATGCAATTGAAAATGGATCAGCTGTTTGCATGAATGCTTTTGCATTAACCCTAAAAGTAGTAAGTTTCTTTCGAGTCGGCTTTTCAAACTCCTTAAGCTGGATTAAGACAGGGCGAAATTATAAAATTGTAGTGACTGCCATATAATTTAACGAATGCTCACAATATTTTCTCAACCGTGTTGGAGGTCATGTCTCAATAAGTTTCTTCATCGTTGCGGACTGCAGATAATTTGTTGGTTTCTTATTTTAGTTCCTTATCATTTTCAAGGAAAAAGGTACGGTAATTCCATTGGAATGTTTGTTGAATCACTTCTTTTCCTTGGAATTGGTGGTTTATTTATTCCTTCGATTTACGTCAGACGTAAGTGTAAGCTGTGTGATTGAAGGTTTTTATTCATCTGAATTGTGCCGAGTAGACCTGTGGTTTGGTTGTCCGAATTTAGTACCGAGTTTGTGAAGAGAAAAATATAGGCGAAATCCAAGGTGCGTATAATAATATACGCACCTTGGGCGAAATCCTTAATTGCCAGGCTGGAATCTGGAGAGTTGTAGATGGCAGCAACAGTGAGTCACTAGGGAAGGATTTGATTAGTCATTGGTAAGGTCAAGTTTGGCTTTCGAACTTCCCATCCCTTCGAGATTCAATCCGAGATATCATTTGTCGTCTGAATTCTCTTCCGATTCTGGGTTGAGCTGCCTAAAAATCGCTTGGCAGCAAGCTTTTTCTTTCCCGAAGTTGAAAGCGTTGGTGAATTTACTTTTTAGAAGTCACAAAAGGTAAAAATCAATTAACTTCTCCACTCTTTGTTAATAAAAAACACATGTCACGTGATGCTTTTGCATATAAAATGTTAATTGATTCTACCATGTGATCTTCTCCCCCTTCCGCATTTTATTGTGGTGATAATCGTCTTCTAGCAGGCGATGTAACATTAACTGCAAAGCCATCGAGGTTTTGATTGCCTATGTACTGTAGTTTTCGGGATATGGGATATTTGAAGGTCCCTGACGCTGTTCTAATAATGGGCTTTACTTGTAATAAATGTCGAACTTGGTCTTTCACAAGGAGCACATGAGTGAGAGCGCTAAGATAGTTTAATGGGGCAATTCTAAAATAATTTCGCTGCGTTTCTTTCCAATCTTTCTCAATTTCTTTGTTGATATTCGATCTCTCTTGTTCTTAATGGCGTCCCTATCTTCACCTTTATGTTGCTTCTCGTCAGGATGTCCTTCATTTTCGCTTGGGCGTTAGATTGATATGAACCGGATGACTGTCCATTTTCTGCAATTGAATGATTCGTGGTATGAGAATACTTACTAATTTGGAGTAAATAGTTTAATGAAAAAAATTGTCCATGTTTCACAATCTAAGTGCCGCTGTTTCTTCACGCTTCTCCTGTCTTCAGTATTGCGGAGACTTAGACCGAATCAATCTCAAATCTTGCTCTCACTCGATCTGCCTTACTCTATCCGCCACCTTAATTTTAACGCTCTCACGTGCCCGATTGCGGGCGCTTTATCGTAATTGCAACTGGAGAGGCTGCACTCAGTTCTGGGGATGAGTCTCGTTTCTGTTAAAAGATGATGTGGGATAGACAGCCCACGGGCATAAAATCCGATTAATGTGTTATCCCTCGATTGTTCATTCTATTTTCATTTTATTTGCTCAATATTCTTGCAGTGTTGTACCAAAGACGTTTACTTGCAGCGACAGTCATCTCCTCGTGATTTATTGTAAACTGTATTGGTATCAAGCCTTGAAATATCCTTTTATCATATTTCAGCCATAATCTATGTCAGTGTCCGTAGTGGGCCAAATTTCGTTTATGCTCCTATTCGGATTTCTGTCGCTTGAAATAGCTTCAAAACCAAAGTGGATACTGAACATGCGTAACCTAGAGTAGTTGAGTGGACTTGATGCCACGGTCAAATGTCGATTTCCTATCCGTTTATTTTGCAGCCATCTTCATTTAAAGTTGACTCATTGCGCTCTTCACGCGAATTGGCTCGTATGTGCAACCGTGCAGTGTAATCGCGTCCTGCGAAAGATCTAAACTGACGCATAATTTTGTTTGATTTCTTCTCAGTTTCTGGAAAACAATTCGCCCTCTCGCTTGCATTTTCACGCAGAGGAATTATTTTTATATATTTATCTATTAGCCTAGTTATTTCACAACTCGTCAAAGCCGCAAGCAGCCAGTAAAATTAATTAACGTCAATTTGAATTGATTCACGAGGATCCTAGAGTCGCAGCGTGATTCTGATTATTTTTGTCAATATTCCCACTAGACGTCTGGGAACGAAATGCAAGAAGGTTTTAGTTGTGGTGAAAATAAGGTAATGGGGCACGAGCAGCTGTCTACGTTCGTCTGAAAATTTCTCTACTTCGTGATTGATTTGTTGTTTAATAAAGAAAATTTAGATAAGTTTCGAAGCTTTGTTTGATTTTTAAGCTTTGCCTTTAAATAAGAAAATGCCTTTGGTTTAGTGATTTTGTGCAGTTTTTGATGCTCGTATTATTTGGCGCATTTGGTCGAAATTAATTGAACCATTTCATAGTTCGCCAAGTTCTATGAGTTAGCTTAATTGGTTGGTGCATGAATGGTTTGAAAGCTTGAATAATTATTGCCATTGTAGTGCTGGTGGGCTGACTCAATTTATGCATGTACACTATCTCTTCCCCAATCAAAATATTAAACGTTGATTTAATATTGGTAAGAATGTTACCATGCTTGTATTAATTTCAACTTTCTGTAATTTTCCAGATGTCAGCCACATCTCAAATTCAGATGGCACCCCAGGGAACTATGAACTCGGGACAAGCGGTTCATAGCCAGGATTCCAATATGAGCACAGGTATGCATGGAGGTGCAGATTCACTGTGGGAAACAATTCGTTCCTCAATATATTGGTACACCATTATATTGAGGAAGGAATAATTCTCTTGGGGGTACGCTCTTTTCTTTTGAAGTTGATCCCGGTACATAACTAGGAACTTGCTCAAGTTTTAGGCCAGGAATATTCTGAATCATTGCATGCCAAAATTAATCTCGAAAGATTCATACAACACCCCCCACCACTACGCTTAGCTGTATCGCTGAGATTAAGACTTGCATTTGGATATCTTCATGATTCTCTCTCGTGAATGCTTGTTATAAAGCTTATTATAAATATAATGCTTATTAGTTCAACTTAAAACCTTCTGATTCTCATTCAAACATTTCCAAGTTAGTTAAACTCCATAGTCTATCAACCAATTCAAGTTTTATTTTACTATGCCTAGAATCCGATTAACTCATTTCTCAGATAAGAGTTTTTGTTATTGCTGGATATTTGCTGTTCCATTTCAAAATGAGTGAATAGTACTTTCTCTTGGCCAACCAAAGAACTGGTATTTTACGAATGAAAAATTTTTCCTTGGATTTTTTATCCACTGGTGTATTGCATTAGTGACCATGAATCATTTTAAACTGGAGGATCATCTCTGTAAAATCAGCAGGGATGCCGACTTACAAAAAATATTGGGGGGGCCCAAACCGGGGATCTTGCCCCGGGAAATTTTATAAGTAGTGAGTTTTAATTTTTTTAAGCATTTTATAAGAGTCATATGATCAACATTAGCTCTCTGATAACTCGAATCTCGACATCTGGACACTCAGAATCATCGACAAGCCTTACACACTTTTTCCTCACCCCATAGCGAATTTTTGACGGGGCTCGGGCCCCCTCAGGCCCAATGGAGTCGGCACCACTGAAAATCGGAGGCTAATTTGGAATTGGTATAACGTAACATTATCTTCCTCCTGTATTCATCAGTGTATAGTCACCATCCTAATAGCCACTTCAATAAATATTGCTTTCGGAAGTCATTCTCATTTTTGTTCAATTCTTTCTAAATTATGATCTGCTTCGAAGTTTCTGAGAGTAGCATGCAAATTCCTGAAAGCATTCTAAAGTTGATTTTAATTTTTTGACCCTTATTAGTTTATTTTTCCTTGGGATGCATGAGGTTTTTCTCATGACTATAGCTTGTGAATTTTTAATCCAAGTGTCTTTTATGAGTATTCTTTAATATAATATGCCAATGCTTACCTCGGCTGAAATGTAATTATCATGTTTGGATAATTTATCACTCTGTTGGTTGGTTGGCTTCAAGTATTATCTGCATTCTGAAATATACTGCGCTCTTAAAAGTCCTTTTGAAAGCATAAATGTTGCGAGTCATATGCAACATATTTTGTCTGCAATATCTGAGATGTTTCCATCTATGTTGCCGGGTAACATACATATTTCTGGAGCTCATTGAACCTAGTGGTACTCACTGGTAGAACCCATAGAACCTTTCCTTAAGTATGAATGTTTATTTTGGCATGGCCAAAGATGATGTCTTTCAAATTTCTTTCAATCTTATTCCCAGTTGAGCCAATTCTTCCTCCTCCTCCATTATGCTTGATATATCCCCGCTCAATTTTATGTTCCATCTTATTGTTTCTACTAACACTTCTTTGGTACACTTCTTCCATCAGCATCAGTCCTTTCCTATCGCTCATACACATCCACTCTTATTTTTCTTCTATGTAATGCAGCTTAGCCAATGAGTTCTTGTGCTTGCACCCATTTACAAAGGTTGTAGCTTCATGTATTTACTTCCCCAGTGATCTCTCTGTGATGAAATGTTGTATAACGTCTCTTCATCAAATCCTATCTGCTCTCATTGAGTGTTAAAGTTGTACTGTTGGTCATGCACCTTGCTCATAAGTATTACCTCCACTATTACCTCTTACTCTCAGTTCCAAAAAGGCCTGTAGCCGAGCTTCCATGACTCTACGACTCACCCTTGAAATAAACAAAGACAATTTATTTCCCAAGCATGAGTGAATTTCATGTTCAATGTTTTCCTTCACTCAAAATTTCTTTTACCAGTAGCCTTTTTTGTAAATTCATTTCAACCCCTTGTATGTTGTAGAATGTTATATACTCAGTCATCCCTTATTTTCCCTTTAACCTTAATGAATTCAGTTCGGAAGATGGCTTTGTAATGTCATTTGTAACATTTGAGCCTTGAGGGCAGACAGCTGCTTCTGATATATATTTGGTCTGTATACTTACCTTTGATTCTGGCCACTTACCATATATTTTGGTCCATATTTGGAACAGCTCCAGGCTTACCTTAAATCCTGTTTCATTGTAACTTAACTGGACTCCAGTGGTTTCAGTACCACACAGTTTTTTATCTGATTGTTATATTTTCACCCAGAAATTTATTTAAAATGAATTACATGAAGATTTGCATAAATAAAATACATTGCAAGATTTTAGTTTTACCTAAAGGGTTGATTTGAATTCATATGCTAACTATTGGCTCAAGTGCCAGTTTTCAGCATCACCAGAAGGGTTTGAAAAAGGTGCTGTTGTAGGAAAAGATTAAATATACTTTGCTTGAGTAATAGAGAATGAAAAAATGAGTTGAATAAACATGACTAATGATAAAAAAACATTAAGTTTGTCAATTTCTAAAAGAAACGTACAGAGGCATTGAAAATAAGCAAGTCTTATTGCTAGAATAAACTTGTCAAGGCTGCTAATAGTTGCAAAACTCACTGTCCTCTTAGTACATGGAGTATGATTTGCCAGGAGCATGGGCTATTTGTCGTACTCCAAAGCATTAAGAGCTCTTAAACGTATATCATCAGGGAGATTTTCCTTATCACATTCACTCCAGCTAAAAATCATAGGACCACCTAAATGGTATTTTTTTTTAAAGTTAGTTGGCGTTTCCTGCTGTATTTTTTTCTATTAGTTGCCATTACTACCTTTGCACAAGGCATAACTCCTTAAAAGTTATAATAGCCATCGATCTTCCATTTTTGTGTGAATAGTCTGTGCAGCTCTGAATTGGTAATATAAATGAACTATATTGAGTTTAGTAATCCATATTTTTAATTGGGTTGATAATATTGTTCAAAAATCAGTGCAAAATCGTGGAATGTCACCAGGCATTTTAAATAATGTAGCTAGTCTTTCATAAATGAAGCAATGCAGGCTGTTTTCAAGATGAAGGGCCATTATTTGCTGTCAATAAGAGATGTCTTCATTTTTAGGGACAATACTGCATGACTATATTTTGCAAGACTTGGGGAAATCATTAGTTTTGGTCTATTTTTCTTCAACTTCAATGCTTAAATGAATAATGTCTTATTATGGCTGCACAAGTTCTTCCTTATCTTAGAATATGCTGACAAATTCAGCATATTGTACACCAGGATGTTTTAGTGTATGTTTCTTGTGTAGCCTTGAGTTGTTATCAGCTGCTTGTTATTAGTCCATGACACATAGAAATATAATTTGCAAATGAATCCAAAATTAATTTTTCCCTGTTTTGAAGTACTGCTCTCATTATCCATGCGTATAAAATTGGTCCAGATCACCCATGGTGGCAAAAATCCACTGAGATTGTCATAATGACAAGCAAGGAGTATCATAGGAACTTTAATTGATATTCACTACGACTGGTGTGGCACTTATCATGTTAAGTGGACCATGGCCAAGATTAACCAATGAAATTGGAAATCATCATGGTATTTAGCAATTCTTTTCACTGAGATAGTGAGCCCTGTTAATTGTATTGAAATTCTTGTTATCTTTGTTCTTGGTGTATGTATATGCAGTTCATTCAAAATGTGAAGTGGTTGACTGATGGTGCGAAAATGGTGGGAACAATATTAACTGATGACATTCTTCTCTTTCCTTTGCAGGGTCTTCACACAGTGACAAAGATGACAACAACACTCCAGAGAAACTTCCTCGGACACCGACGGAAAGGAAGAGAAAACGGAAGGTAGAAGATGTGGGGGGTGGTGTGGTTGGGGTTGGGGTTGCGGGAGGGGGCAGTGGGACGGTCGGGGGCTTGGGTGGGGTGGGAGGTGGGAAGGGATCCCGGAACGACGGGAAAAAAATAAATGACTATTTTTCCAAACACTCTGGGAACAGTCCGATTCGGCATGGGAGTGGTGGTGCGAAAAGCCCATCCCCTCAGAGTCAGAGTTTCACTGCAATGGTGAGTGCCTTAAAGGTTTGGAGGAGGGTGGGAGGGGAATAGCTTCCTCTTCTTTGCTCTTTTTTTAATGCTCTTTATTTGATTTGCACGAGTTCCCCCCTCCCCGCCCACGACCCATGTCTCACAATGCAGTGTTCGCTCTTTGGGATTCCCAATTTTGCTGTGGTTTTTTTGGGTCGCAAGTTCGTTGAAAAGGTTTATTTTGAAACATTGTTTGACTTCTCTTTTTAAATAATTTCCCAACGTCAATTGATACTTGCCAAATGCTTCCAGGTATAGTTGTTGTCACGTTCAGGGTCAATGCTGCAGTAATAATTTGATTCATGCCTTTTGAAGGTTTACCAGTCCTCTTTTAAACCTTTCAAAATTAAATATAATGTGCAGTTCTGTTACAAAGTCTTTCACATCAGTGCACTTATTCAGATATCCAATAGTTGGATTTTCAAGCAACTAAGTTAGTTTTTAAAATGAACGGATAATGGCCGGGTATCAAATGGAAATACCAGTTTCTTGAATTTGTTGATGCTATTTAGGGAGCTTTTTCTCCTCATTGTGTTGTCTCTCGCAAGGTTTGCTTTCAATTATCTAATGGTCTTACTGACATATTTTTTACCTCCGCTATGAATACACATTAGTCAACTCACCGTTAAAAAAAGACTATAGAACTGAGTTATTAGGCACTATTACTTTCACTCCACTCTGCAAGGTATTGGCAACCCTTTCACCTTGGAGCCTTGTGAAGGCAAATGCTTCCGTTATTCCAAGTAGCATGAAATTTTTGTTACTCTTCTGTATAAGCTAATTTGTGGCAGCAAATCACTCAGATGTATGCACTTCATCCATTATGGAACCTAAGCCCACTGTTGGCAGCCCCCTCTTGCAGTATGAGTTTGCTGTGAGAATTGGAATGGCATAGCTTTTTTAGCCATCTTTTTTTTTTACTTTCTTTTTCATAACTTTCCAAAATAGTCTCACTTCAGATATTTCCTTTTACAACCTATGGTATTTTAGAGCTAAGCTACATTTGTTTTAGCCACTGAGAGTACTCTCTTTTAGAACCACACATTTTCTCCTCCTGTGTCAAGGATTGTGGATATCTTTTGAATGCTTGGATTCATTTGGTTTGCTAAATCATCATGAGTTTCTTGAGGTCATTGAGGTGAAATTAATTTTCTCACGGGAGGCCCAATTTTGTAAAAATCCCATTTTGCCAAGAATCATTTTCTGTAATGCTCTGTGTATTTACTTATCACATCTTTATTATGTCATAATTTACACACTCAAAATTTCATCCATCGAAATGGTCTTATTCATCATTTTCTCATTGTACATTGTCAGATGAACCATGCTCATCTAATAACCCTCTAGCACACTAACTGGATTCTTGGTGCTTAATTGTTCACCATACTTTGTGGCAGCAGTGTGAGCTTCAGCATCATTAATGCTACAATGCATTAGCATTTTCATTGCCTTCCTCATATAATGCAGTGGTTGTTTGTGCCCACATTAAGCTTCTTATGTAAACTTAACTGGAAAGCACTCTGCGCATGAATCTCCCCCTACACCTCCTCCTGCTGCCTAAGAGGTACTGGAAGCATTCCTGAGGGCTTGGGTTAGCCCGTGAAAAAGTCATTTATTTAGCCCTTTGTGGATCTAGTGGCATTTAATGGTGTGAATTAATTTTTGTAAGCTCATTCTGGGACTAAATTTGTGTTCCCTTAAAATTTGCTCGAGTATTCTGCATTGTCAGCACTGTCATCAAGACAGGGCTGGTTTTCATGTAATTGGGGGAAAGTCATCTATTGACGTGCAATATTTTGGAAAGAATTTTATGTGTATAACATTGTATTCATTCTGGTTGTTGTCTGGCTTTTAACTACATTTAAAATTTCCTTCATTCTGCGCCTATAAACCTTTGCACTCAATTAACTCCCTGACCACATCCTTTAATGTGAATTGAAGCTTTTATCTGAAATTTGCTGAGTGTGGATTAGTTTTTTCTTATGCATTTCTCTGATGAATTTGAGAATTTTCTCATTGTTCTCTTCTATTCACTCGGCTTTTGAATTTAGTTTTTTTATGAATTCTGTGGTCATTTCACCCCTATTCCTTGTTTTGGCCCACTTGCTTAGTGGGCAGTCATAAAGGCCCATGGTTGGCTTGAGGCGCTAACGTCCAATGTTTGCCCTCCTCACCTTTATGTACCTTCCTTCTGGGGGTCCAGTATCCCCCGAGTCCACAGGCCATCATGGGTACTCCGCAACCGGGTGGCCCTCCTGTCATTGGTGGCATGCCCACTGGAGTGCAGTCTGTGGTACCTCCCGAGTTTTCTTCCTTAATGCATCCTCCGCGGCCTCATCCCACCATGGTCAGCAAACTAGTGCAGGTAAGGGGTGACTAAAGGAAGTTATCTTGATTGTCGAGTCCTGTGTAAAGAGGGTGTCATTAGCATTAGGAAGTATTTAGTGTTAAAAAAATCATTTTTTGTGCGAGCTTTTGTATTTTCACCAAAATTAGTTCAAGCCCAGGTTACACCATATATTAACATATGCAAACCCTTAGACTTAAGGAACATTTTTTTTTAATGTTTGACCATTGCTTTACTACCCACAACAATTACCCAAAATTTTTATTGCTGCCTGGGTAAAGCCCAAGTGCACTTTTCCTCACTGTATGGAACGCTAATGTGGCTTAACTCTTCCCGGCCATTCCTCACAGAAGGGGGTGCAAATGTAGGCCCATCCCTAGGGAAGAAAGAAAGAAGGGTTGCCCCAGATCATATTGATTCACTCCTTGTGAGGCTGGAGGGCAAAATATTTATTTCTCTACCGCTCAGGCAGGTAGCTAAAATCATGATCTACTGCAGCCAAAGGGTTGCTATTTTAAATTCATGAAGGTGATTATGTACACCTAAAGGAACCATGTAACCTTCGTATTTGTGCGAATGAATGAACAGAAAGTAGAGGCTGTTTTAATTTGGTTCATTCACCAGTACATTTTCTGTTCTGGTCCACCAAAATCATTCACACATTCCCACACAATCTTTTACATGTTGATGTGTCGTGTAACCAGAACTGTATATAGTTACTTTGCTAACAATGTGGCCATGAGTGTTTGTGATATCTTGGATAATGTTGTGACATCGGAGTCTCTCTTTACTTGTAGTCCATTAGTTTACATTTTTATCCTCCATAGTTAGCATCATAATATCTCGGTATGCATATCTAATTATTATTTTAATATCATTAACAGATTTGGTGGTATATAAAACAAAAGTGACTTAGGAGCATTGGTTTTTGAATGTCCTGAACAGGGTCATTTTTTTCCCACTCAGGGAAGAAGGAAGAGCTGAAATATTGAGGAGCATGTTGTTTGCTTTGTTGTAAATCATGGGTGACCAAATTTTGATCACCTTATCATTTTTAAGAGTTTTCATTAATTGAATGTAGGAATCATAAGATCTGCTTATTTTTATATCATGTGCATTTACCACAAGATTGAAAATCTTGCATAGTTGTTTTATATGAATTTGACTGAAATCATGGCAAACTATGATCTTTAGAATGAGCTAAATGAAACTCATTGTAGCACTGGATAAATTATCTTCATCGGTTATTGTGTCAGCTGGAGTGATTTTTATTTTCTTATTCAGTGTTGAAATAATTAACCTCTGGTATGGTAATTAGTGTTTGATATTTATTTCCTCCTGGTTCAATAAACTTGATGACTAATATCCCTCTGGTTATATCTAAAGTGCTCTCATCTCTTCCTCAATACTCTGACCTGATCATGTTTCATTTTCCTTATTAGTATATTTTCATTTTTTCATATTCCTTATTTTGTTTATTTTCATCACTTTATCTGGCCAGTTGCTCCCTGACTTTGTTGACTACCTTCTACCACAGAATTTTATCAATATTTTTATCTTGGCAGTAATGCTCTGTGTTGCTATCAATTTGACTCATATTAGGTCTATAAGGGTATATGTATTCTATTTCTATTCTGCTGATCTCCTGGAGCTCCCAGCTTTATCGGTAGAAATATTTAGTGGTATTAGAAGATCTTACCGTACTCCCTTACCAATTCTGCTATTCCTATTATCTACTCTCATAGTTTGAAAATTCCCAATTCATATATTGTAATGGAAAATAATTACATAGTTCATTGCATAAATTGAAATTGATGCGCCATGGTTTCTCCCTAATCAGTGATACAAGCCTTGTTGTTTCATTGTCTATTGGAACTTAATCTTATCTTAGATAAAAACTTACCATTATATGAGATGCTTATATGGTATAAAGTTTATTATTATGTGGATGTAAATAAACTCAGTGAAGCCTTACACTCAGAGGCACCACCGTGGTGACCAACAGTTGTCTTTGAATTGCAAAATTTATGATTCATTATTTATTCATGGTGACCAAAATAATGGTTCAGAAATACCTCATTTTAGTTATATAGAACAATGTGACTAAAACCATGTTAATTGAAGTGCTACCTAAATTTTCAATTTCTATTTGAAGTCCAATATGAGTGTAATATTGTAGTCTTCTTGAAGATGATTTTAAATTATTAATAAAAATATACAATTCCAAATGCTGTACCCACATTCACCTGTTCGAAATAAGTCAAACACTTTGGAATTGGGAATGAACAAGCTATTGGGAATCTCATAATAACCTTTAGGCATTGTGGTCATTTGTGTACCAAGGGGGATATACTGTTGTCAGCATTTATAATATAATTTGTATTTGTACCAGTGAATCCAATAGGCTTTTCATTTTGTCTCCCTCTCATCTTGTGGGGGATGATGTTGGGCTTTGATGAATATATTTAGCAGTTGTTATGTTTCAAGAATCTATCAGAGACGTTTTCCAATTCAGTGATATTGAGGGACTTACCCTTACTTTTTCTGTCTTTCGTACAACTTTTAGGAACTGAATTTAATTTTAACTCTTTAATTCTGCCAGTTTATTTACCCCATTGTTAGTTGGGTATAAATGTTTTAAGAACAAATGTTTTTTGTATTCAAAAACATGATTATGCCATTAATAAAAAGGCTTCATGATCCTAGTAAAATGTACCTTTGACTAATTGAAAGACTTCTGAGTTATGGTAGATGAAAATATGCATTCCCTCTTTTCAAGTACCTTTTTCCTCTTCTTTATGATGTGGTAGCATGTCTCTGAATCATAAATAACAAATTTTATTCAGGTATGTTAAATTAGGGAAAATAAGAGAAAGATAAGTTATTTGTTGCGAGTGTTCAATCCACTTGGATAAGTTGTTCTTGTGGAAATATTAGCTGTTTAGATTATTACAATATTGCTGAATGAGTCTACATTGATGTATCCATCACTTAATAACCAAATCCAAGTACCAAAACTGAAGTTAGTCATACCAAATGAACACATCCACTTACCATAATGTTAGGTTAAATGATTTTCTGTTGTCAATGTAAAGTGAACAGGTTTATATTTCATTTAAGATGTGCCTAAGTGACTGTGAACTTATCCTTTGGTGGTTTTATTACATGAATTCTCATTAAAAATAATTCTCTTAACCTTTTTCAGACTGAATTAACCTGTCAGAGGATACAAGAATTTGAGACCCAGGCCTCATCAGATTTAGAAATGCGGAATAATAAGATTGATGAACTCCAAAGGGTAAGCTTTTACTTCTATCTCTGCATTTATATTTCAAGGTATCCAACTGCTTCTGTATCACAGTTGAATTGAAGGAGACGAAGTAAAAATTCAAGAGACATTTCTATGACTTGAAATTAAAATTATCTACCATGAGCAAAAAATAAAGGGAACATGGTAGCCTAGTGGGCAGATTATTTGGCTACTGATCAAAAGGGCCCTGGGCTCATTACCCAGGTGTAACCTTCAGGCACCCCTAAAGAAATTCTCTAAGTGCCATTTGCCCCAGGGAAAGGAACTGGCCCATACCTGGAATTTGTGATTATTGCACATCTGTGGCTAAGTCTGAGGTGAGCTCTACCGTCACCCATCCAAACAAACCCTCTGTTTGAATCACTGGGAGTGAGTGAAGTATCACCAGCTTAAGACGCAAGATAAAGGCTTTGTCGGGTGCTGCTGCAAATTATCTTTATGACATATTTATAAACATGTGGCTGATTGATTTCTTTTTAATCTTACCCTTACAGCAAGCTGATGAGTTACGGCATCAGCTCCAGGCACAACAGAAGGCCATGGATCAACACAAGAGCCACATAAACAAGTGTATAGATGTAGTGAAGAAACTTCTCAAGGAGAAGTCGAACATAGAAAAGAAGGAAGCGAGGCAAAGATGCATGCAGAATCGTTTACGGTTAGGACAGTTTGTGACACAGCGAGTTGGGGCCACTTTTCAGGAGAACTGGACGGATGGGCATGCCTTTCAGGAATTAACGAGGTTAGTGAAGAGTATTGATGGACAAATCTCATTGATATCAGTTTAAGTTTATTCTAATCATTCTTTAGTCCTCTCAAGGAAGAAAAAATCAGTGATATTCAAAGGGCTCCTTCATATATGAACATATTAATTTCATTCTTAACTAAATAACCATTTGGTCTTTGATTCCTTGCATGAATAGTTTTACAGTGCTTGAATCTTGTGACGTTGTTTTATGCAATCCTGCATCTGCCTAATTCTTGAATGAATCACTGTGTTGCCATGGCCCATTATCACATGCATTGTCGCATGTTTTGCGAGATGAAGTTCTTCCATTGGATTGCACGTGGTACTTTCTACCCCAGTGTCATTCTCCCACTCTTTCTTTTCTTTCCATGTTTGTCCTTGCATCACAGGCAATACTTCTAAATATTTAAAATTCTGGGCAAGGGCATACCCAGGATCTAAACAAAAGGGGGCAAGCCATTATCGCTCAAGTTGTAACACAGAAAAGGTTATGAAACCAAAATTTCAAGAAAATTATAAAGCGCCACATTAGTTTTTAAAATTATTTGCTTGGAAAAAATAATTTTATTTAATTTACATTTTATTCACACATCAATTTTCTTGGATTTAAAGAAAATTTGTTCAAAAATTCCGTTTTGAACTAAATTTACTCTTGATTCTTTGGGCATTAATATCTCTGCTATCTATTCCACACTGTCTCCCTAAAAATTATTCTGTGTTAACGCTTTCAACGTTACATACTTCAATGCCCTGTTCCAAGTTTTATCTTGCTGTTGGCGATGGATAAAAATTCCAATTCCTGGCAATTAAAGCTAGATACATATTTGTTTCTTTTGGTTTAAAGGTTTAAAAAAAATGCCAAATTATGACCCTTCTTTTACTTCAATAATCACTGATTTCTTGCTTATATATTTTCTTATCTTTATAGTTTTGTTAACATTTTGTTAACTGTTTCTGTGTCATGCAAAATTGTGTAATTTCATTTGAAAATTTGCAGGTTAATTTTCCCGAAACTGCTAACTTAACGAAAAATATTTATAAAACCAATATTACATGTTCAAAATAATTTGCTGACAATTTGGCTGGCTAAGGAAAATATTCTATTTCTTTATTAAACAGGTTTTAACCAGAAATTAAGAATTAAATTAAATTAAACATTATTGTTGTAAAGTCATTTAATTATAACAAAGATGTTAAGAGTCTTTGGGGGAAACAAAAATTTTCCAATGTCCCTTTGAAATTAGTGAAGATCTGTGTCCATCTTGTTTTCAACCATGTGTTTTAAATCATCTCAATGTCTGTCAGTCTTTGCTATTTTAAATATGTATGCTGCTTTAGTGGTGTTTATGAAATGTTCTACTATTAGAGATACTGTGTATTTTTCAGAGTGAATGAGATTTATGGTCTATGACTTACTTTTCCCCAAAATTGGTGGGTGTTTATTGCACACTCATTATCTTGTGATGCTGTGAGGAATATTTGCATATACTGGGTTAAATTAATAAAAAAATAATTAGATTTCTTCAACTCATTTTTTTTAATAAATACTTTGTATTTGAAGGTCCTCTAATAGAGCAAGGTGTATTCAAAGTTAACTCTTAATTTCTGTTTGATTGTGATACAGGCGGCAAGAAGAGATAACAGCAGAAAGGGAGGAGATAGACAGGCAGAAGAAGTTGCTCCTGAAGAAGAGGCCTTCAAACAGTGAAACAGGACGGAAGCGCAATTCTAGTAACCAGGGCAGTGCAGCTGCAGCGGCGGCAGCTGCAGCCGCTGCGGCACTCCACAATGGCACGGATTCATCGGCCACTTTCCTAAAACCAGATGCCATTCGGGAATTCTCTTGGCAGGAATACTATGAGGCTGATGAAATTTTAAAGGTTAGTGTCTGGACCCTTCTTATCTTAAGATTTTTAGTCTCAATGTCTGTCAGTCGATGCTGTATTCATTATATATACTGCTTGAGTGGTATTCATGGGATATTCTATATATTGTGAGATATTATTCTAGCTAGTGGTTTGAGACTTTAGAGCTAGTGAGAGTAATGGTCAAAGATATTTTTCTGTGACTTGGTTGGCCCCCTTGTACTCTGCTCACTGTGTTTTGATGGGTTTATCATTTTCAGGCCGGGCCAAACTCAGGAATTAATTTCAGGAGACACATTCAATAAATCATGATAATATTACAATTACATTTTATTGTAATTCCGATTTGTCATTTTGTTAACATGATTTTGATCCTGTTTGTCTATTCATAATGTTGATGATCTTTTCCAAGTCTACATTTAGGTTTACATACCACTAACTTGTGTATTTTAAAAATGTTTATTTTTAAATTGATATTTTGCTGTTCATGATGATGCAATTAACACCAGATAAACCATGGTGGATGTTTTCAAGACGGGACTGAAACAGCCTTTCAATACACATGTTATTTGATAACCATTAGTTCAATATCAGCAGTGTACATACCATCCTCACTAATCTCACCAACCCTAAAGATTATTTCATTCAATTTTTTCCTTATGTACTAGTATTTTGTTGGAGATTGAAACACTGAGACTCATTAAGTTACTGAAGTAGCTATTTATTATAAGAAATAACCAGAGTTTGAGAGGAAATGCTCATGTTTTTTTATTGTCTTTCCAGCTCAGGCAAAATGCATTGAAGAAAGAGGATGCCGACCTCCAATTGGAAATGGAGAAGTTGGAAAGGGAAAGAAATTTACACATCAGGGAATTAAAACGGATACACAATGAGGATCAGTCTAGGTTTGTTCACTTCTTTACCATTTTTAATCAGTTGTCTTCTTTAAGTTTGTTTGTCATGCTAATGATTCTTCTCTTTTTTTTTTAGGTTTAATAATCATCCTGTATTGAATGAAAGGTATTTGTTGCTGATGTTGCTGGGGAAAGGTGGTTTTAGTGAAGTTCATAAAGTAAGTCTATTTTAAGGATGGAAATGTTTCACCTTTACCAAGATTCCATTTTTCATCATTTTTATCTGAAAGTTATTAATTTTGTAAAATATCTTTCAATAGAAGAGAAAGGAGACCATGCAAAACTCAATTCAAATCCTGATTTACGCAAACAATAGTTGAATGGTGATTTATAGATATTATTTATGCCAGTGTTGGGTATCATAGATGCTGAAATAATATCCCTATGATTCATCTATTTCAGGCATTTGATTTGAAGGAGCAGCGTTACGTAGCATGTAAAGTACATCAGTTAAACAAGGATTGGAAAGAAGACAAGAAAGCAAATTACATAAAGTGAGTACTGTTATTTACATAGTCTTAGGGGCCTATTACGAACGAGCGGGCGGTACGCTACCGCCGGGCGGAGTTTTCGTTCGGTATACGGTATCATACCGTCCCTTGCGATTACGAATGGGACGGTCGGCAAGTCACCGCCGGGCGGAGAGTACGTGTCAGGGGGTCGGTAAGGAGCGATGCGGCGGAAGTGACGTTTGTATGAAAAATTCTGAGCTCCTTCAGCCCGAAAATGCTGTAGCCAATGGCAAGGGCGTGCGGTGTTCCAATTCCGCGGCAACTGTTCCTAGCAGACGAATATTTCGGCAAGAGTTGTTGGCAGTCGATAAAGACAATTAGTGGTATTTATGGATTAATAAGGATGTGTCCTTCGTCAATTCACCTTATAAGTTTAACAAATGAACGAATTTTGCTCCTTAATTCTTATTTACAGGATAAAAAGTTGAATAAAACAATAATTAGCAGTGACTTGCGGAAGATATGATCAAAAAATCACGTATGAGCAGACGCAGGTAGTGACAAATTGCATGGCAGACCATCGGAAAATTAAGATAGAAGTACTTTTAGGGCCAACGGGCAAGGTGAACCACCAATTCCATTAGAGCTTTGACCGAAATGCCTATTCTTAAAAAATATATGATAATCCACCACGAATACTTAGCTGGAGAGCCTTAGTCACAGACAATATGACACTCAACATCTGTGAAATGACAAAACATCCTTTGCTCTGCATTCCTTTCGTGTAAGTAACGGGGTTTGGAAACCTAATGCAAATTCAGAGAACAAGAAAGGCACTTTTAAAAATAATGAAAAATAACTTTTTGGCTGTTATCTATGAAAAGCAATGGAGAATTAAAAAACACAAGATATTCACTTCTGGTTACAATAAAATTTTATTTCAATATAATGTGACAGAGTTTCACCATTTCTTTGGTTTAATCACGGGTACACAACCACAGCAAAACAGTCTGCCCACAATAAACATGTGAGATCGCGAATCGGTTCCGCGGCAATCACACACACAGGCTACAACTTATTTCAATGTTTCAGGTAAAATCCACAATCGATACAAGCTCACACCATCATAAATAATGGTAAATAGGCAAATACGATCAACAAAAACTGGAAGTCACTACCATTCTTATATTCATCACGTAAACATTACAATCAAGAGCTCGCTATGATGAAAACAACTATTTAATCACTGATTTTAAGCCTCACATTATCCTACGCAAGTGGCACAGGTGACTTTTCTCACTACAACTCCTTGGTACGAAATTGATATACTAGTATAAACAAATTTCACACATGGCTTTGAACTTGATAGCTTGATCGTGAAATGTTATCTCTGCGGTGAATGACGAAGGTATAAACGCCACTGACAATCTTTACATTACTATCAGACACTTCTCGATAGCGTAAACCACTGTTTAAAAACCAACCACAATGGAACAGTGATAACTACAGCTCTTGGCAGATGTTTGTCAACCTCGTCAAACTTTGCGCATTACAACCACTGGTACTGTGATTAACGGTAGTGGTCACATTGAAAATAACACTATTTTGAAACAAAAGATGTTCGTAGAAATCTCCAAGCAGCGAGCAAAAGTTACATTCACCTCACAATTCAAGCAGTTATAACGTTGAAAATAACACTACTTTGGCACAGAAGATGTTCGTAGAAATCTCCAAGCAGCGAGCAAAAGTAGTATTCACCTTGCAATACAAGAAGTTGTCACATTGAAAAAATAATATTTTGCCACAAAAGATGTTCGTAGAAATCTCCAAGCGGCGAGCAACAGCTGTATTCACCATACAATACAAGCACAGGCAGTCCTTAACGACGAATTTTCCGGCACCTATGAAGAAATGGAAGATTGTTTTGCATACATAAACATAGCGGACATTAAAAAACATCCAAATTGTTCTAATTAAATAAATGAATGAGGGTCAACTTACAATCAACGTATCCATCTCCTACGGCCGTGGCTCAAGACGGCTACAACGTTGTTATATGGGTATTATAAATTTTTTGTTCAACTGCTCCAGTCGGCTCCAGTTTTATATTTTATACGCTTACTCAAACATTAATATTATAAATAACACAAAATATGATAGCTTCCGAGTTTCTATCGTCGGATATTTTGTTTTAAAAACGCCAGCTCGACCCGAAAAATGTAAACAGACGTCCGCCATTAGGGGGTCGGTATCTCACCACCGGGGTAGCTGGCCGTGGTATCATACCGACCCCTAAGCCGTGGTATGATACCGACCGGTGGCCACTCGTAATCGCTCGGGGGCGGTAAACGCGCTTGGGGGCGGTATGATACCGCAGGCGGTATCTCACCGCATGCGGTGAGCCGTTCGTAATAGGCCTCTTAGTGTTTTATATTTTATCTCTCGAACTAAGATTTTAAAGTTAATCAATTCTGTCAGACATCAACCCTTTTCCTTATGTGCATTGCTCGTTGGATGAACTAAAGCATTCATATTTATTGTTGTTGAGTTATAATGTAATTTCTTAAAGTATCAATTTTTCCTGCAATTAATTAATCATTCAAAGTTAAAGAGTATATTCCAAAGTTAACCACTTAATTATGTTAGGTCAGACTATATGCTTTGAATTAATCCATGTTTTTCTTTTCACTAGAAAGATGAAAATTTAGTCTGTAATTGGGAGAGGGTTAAAAACAAACTTCTTGCATTAATGGCATCAATAACAAGTTGCCTTGTGCTGCATGCTTATAATATTAAATGAGAGTATATTTTCAGATTTTTTATGAAGTGCATATTTGTTCCTTTTCTTGCAAAAAAGATTTCTCCTTGAATTTTCATTTCAGTTACCCCCCCTTAAAATTTTCTTATGTAAACTGCAGTCAACAGTAGGACACCAAAATAGTATATATTTCTGTTCTAAAGTAAAATTAGTGTATATTGAATCAGTGTATGAATTTTTAATTTATAATAGCCTGCTTTTTGGCTCTTTGATGTGCTTTTCAGTTTGTTAGTATTTTGACTTCAGTTAGCATATGCAATTGCAAGTATCAAATGGGCATCAAGTGAGTTAGTTTTTTGTGAAGTCCACAGATGCATTTAGCATTTCTACAAAGTAAGGATTAAAAAGAAAACTGTTCAAATGACCCGTACTCATTTCATGTTCATAATGGCTAGTTCTGTTATGTATTCTGTTTGCTGGTTAAAGTGCTGGTCACTGTAAGGCTTTAATATCTCTCTTTCCCTATTTTTATATGTCCATGTAATGAAATCTTGTTTGTTGAATTCAGGGGCGCCGACTTATAAAAAATATTGGGGGGGCCCATATCCGAGGTCTTGCCCCGGGAAGAGGTTAAATTCAAAGTGTGTCGTAGCACCGAAACACTATCATGATTCACACCACCTGATTCAGTTAACCTGCTTAACCTTATAATTATTTGTTTTAACACATTGTTGAATTTATTTTAAAAGGTAACTATCGTCAAACATGGGAAATAAAAATTACCAATATATTTTTGTGATTTCACAAAGCATAATATAACATAATTATTTTCTTGAATTATTTAGGGGGCTCCGCCCCCCCAAACGAATCTTTGAGGGGGCTCAGGCCCCCTCAGGCCCCATGGAGTCGGCGCCACTGGTTGAATTTGTAATCCTTTCCAAACAGAGCAAAGAATCCGTTGCATTGATTTTCCTTGATCGAGATTTTCAAATAGTTTTAATCAAAGCATTGATATGATTCAAAGACTTTTGCAAGGGTCATTACGGTCTGGGACATGTCAGGGAAATAAACAATGGTACTGGAAGACTGGGATATTGGTTATGGTTAGGGTATCATAAAGGGGTCTTACAAAAAGATGGTCGCAATGCACCTTTCCAATATTTTCCATTAATCCCTATGTGCAATGGCTTTGCCATTGATGTTAACACGTTGCGTACGGATGGCGAGAATTCTCGTCATTTTTTTCCCGAACGTCCTGGACGGATGACGAAGATTCTCGTCATTTAGGCACGTCAACCTAAACAATTTTAAAGCGTATCGCAAGCGAATACGCATCGTATGCTTTAAAATTGTTTAGGTTGACGTGCCTAAATGACGAGAATCTTAGTCATCCATCCGGAATGTTCGGGGAAAAAATGACGAGAATTCTCGCCATCCGTACGCAACGTGTTAAGTCAAGGAAATTTAAAACATTCGTACCGGAAGCCATGGAAAAGTCAGAAATAATGAAAATGCAAAGTTGGCATGAATCCTGATTTGGTTGTCCAAAGTAGCTGCATATATTGTTCATTACATTATCAAGATATTTATTACACTCTATTTTTTTATTTTTCAGGCATGCCCTTAGGGAATACAACATTCATAAATCTTTGGATCATCCTCGGGTTGTGAAGCTTTACGATGTGTTTGAGATCGATCAGAACTCATTCTGTACAGTATTGGAGTATTGTGATGGCCATGACTTGGATTTCTATCTCAAACAGGTATGCAGTGGATCATCATTGATTCTAAAATTATCATGCCTCTTATTGGCTTGAATTTTTAAAATGTTTGTTTTTAAATCGATATTCTGCTGTTCATGATGATTCAATTAACACCAGATAAACCATGGTGGATGTTTTCAAGACGGGACTGAAACAACCTTTTATTGCACATATTATTTGATAAAGATTAAAATTCACCAATTCTAATGTTTGTGATGTGACCCTTATTTATTTTCAGCACAAGACAATTCCTGAACGGGAAGCAAGGTCAATTGTTATGCAGGTGGTGTCTGCTTTAAAATACCTCAATGAAATCAAACCTCCAGTTATACACTATGACCTAAAGCCTGGTAAGTTCTTACGGCTAAATGCAGATAATCAGCATGAAATTTCATTGTTATATAGAATGCAGTGATTTTTACCCTATGTGTTCCATGCAGAATTGTGTAATATCATGTGAAAATTGCTAGGGTATTTTACAGAGATATTCTGACATGAAAAATGTTTACAAAATCTATAATAATCATAATAATTTGCTGAAAATTTAACTGGGAATTGAAAGCATACTTTACTTTGCAGCTTTTATTTAAGAAAATAAAATTATTTTGGTAAAAAAAATTAAGCAACAAAGATTTAAAAAAAACATAGCTGCTGAGAGCAATGCTGGCAATTAAATGTAAATATTTCACCATCTATTTGAGCAACCTTGTCACTGAAAGTGAAGTCTTACACGGTTTTATACTTATCAGTTAATGCAGTGCTTTTAGGATGACATTGGAGTGTGTATTATAGTGATATCATTGTAAATTACTTCTTTCACTAAAATTTACTTTCAATCATCGTCAGAAGCTTCTTCAATAGCAATAAATTACCCTGGAATTGAAGATGGTGGTCTTCAATTTCTCTTTTCAATATTCTGCTGTTCATGATGATTCAAATAACACCAGAGTAACCATGATGGGTGTTTTCAAGACGGGACTGAAACAGCATTTAATTGTGTAGTGACCCATAAGAATTAAGGAAGCTACTGATCGTGAAGTTATTCTTTTTATTAATTAATGAAATTTTCTGTCCTCGTTGGGTGGAATTGCCAGACTTGGTTCACTTTAGCAAATATCAGAGGTTATTGGCTCAAGTCATGCCTGGGATAATTTTAATTTAGTGATGAAAATGGCTAGATTTTGTCATCATGTATTGTTAATTTTGATCTCGCCAATCTAATGGATTGAAGTCCTGTACAATATTGTGGAGAACTGGAAAAATGTGTGAATTTGCTAAACTTATTCTATTTTTTTCATTGTGAATTTCAGGGAATATCCTATTAACAGAAGGGAATGTGTGTGGTGAGATCAAAATCACTGACTTCGGCCTAAGCAAAGTGATGGATGAAGAGAACTATAATCCTGATCATGGAATGGACCTAACATCTCAAGGGGCAGGAACGTATTGGTTAGTATAGTTTTAAATTAAAGCTCTGAATTATTCGGCTTTTTAAAGAATGTTTACATTGTCAATTGAGTTTTTACGGTGGGGTAGACTTTGGGAAATCATTTGGGGAACTTTGACCCTCTTAAAGAAATTGTGAACACACTCTTTTTCCTGCAAGTGACTCGCAACTGATATTAAATTCTACTTACACAAGTTAAATTGAATATGGGACTTAATTAATTAATCCTCTCTAGGAAATATGTGTAAATTCCAAATTGGGCAGCATATCCACACTGTCAATAATTTTCATGCCTAAGAATCTAAGTTTGTTGATCCTATATATGCCTCTGTCGTAACGGGACGACAACTGCTACCAAAATGTCGTGACGGGAGGACTTCTACCTACTTGGTACTTAGGGGATAAGGTTGCCGAAGGGAGAGCGAATCAAATACTCTCTGGGAGTTCCAATACTCAGCTTTTATTGGTGTTTGCACTTGTCTTTACACTTGTCCGGGGGGGGGGTATTTGAGACTGGTGGGCACGGAGGTGGGAGTCTGGGGTATCAAACTTACGTGGTGGCGAGTAGGGAGAGGCATTGCTGATGGTGAGGTTCTTGCTCATACCTGGTTCGAGTTACACACGATGAGGTCTTCTGCAGCTCCTGCGTCAAGGTCCCGAAGAGTCCCCAGAGGAGAATCGCAGAAGTCCTCGAACGATGAACTCTTTCTGGCCAAGCACTAACACACCACACTCGCTGTACTCCTAAAACTCTCCGCGCGGGACAGAATTTCTGCCCTGTATATCTAGTTCAGGAAGGGGGTAGCAGTGGGAGGGGGGAAGAATAATCTAGTGCATGGCCCGAATTCTCGGAAATGCTCCTTGGACCCACGCACCCCTGGGCAGGCAAAGTAGCGTCACGCCTCCTTTCCCACCACGCAGAGTATCTTCCGGTCACCACACCTCTTTTATATAGCTTTACATATGTTTGAATTGAATCCTTTACAACTAATTTGCTCAAAAGGTACAATTGGTTTGCATAGGTTGAATAAATGATATTCTGTTCATGAAAATGAATAAATTGGAATGGTTTACTTATTACATTATGATCTATTTTTTAGGTACCTGCCTCCTGAGTGTTTTGTTGTTGGGAAAAATCCTCCAAAAATTTCTTCTAAGGTGGACGTGTGGAGTGTAGGCGTTATATTTTATCAATGTCTGTATGGTAAAAAGGTGAGTGATTAGTTTTTATTAACTAAAGAATTAAATTCATTATATATATCTATGTTTTTTGAGCTTTAAATTTAAAATTAAATACTTATGAGACCAGCCCATTACATTACAGTACAAATAATATTTTTCCAAAAATATCGATTCATAATTGTATATGGAGAATGTAGGATAATATCATGTCTTAATGTCTACAAGCCATTGTCAAACTATTTTGCTGAATAATTAAAGTTAATATTATTGTAGGAAATTGCCCATTGGTAGTTGTGGGATGCTTATTTATTTCATTTTTTTATAGATCCATGTTCATTTTTTCATAATTTTTCCTCGTTTAATGGAAATAAATCATTTGAATGCTTCAAAACTCAAGTCGAATGGCATTTCTTTTCTAATGGTCTGCTATTGCAGTGCCTCATTTTCCATTAAGACACATATTTTAGTTAAGGGTTGTATATACAGTTTCTTTAAACATTTGATTGAATATGTCATTGGCAAAATATAACTGGATGTTTTATTTTTTTCCAATGGTGTGTGCCAATTCTTATCATTCTTGACAAGATTTTCAAGGTTTACAGCCTAATTTTAAATTATAGTTTTGTTTTGAATTGTGAATGAGTAGCTGTTGATGTGAGGTGTCTGCTTTTCATTTGATTGCCTAATCTTGACTCATGCCTTTATTATCCCTTTCTTTAGCCTTTTGGGCATAACCAGTCTCAGGCAACCATTTTAGAAGAGAATACTATTCTAAAGGCAACGGAAGTGCAGTTCGCCAACAAGCCAACAGTCAGCAATGAAGCCAAGGTAATGTTTGCTTGCACCATCTAATATATTGTCACTGGTGGATATCAGTTATCACAGATATTTTGTGTGATTGGATTTTACTGATGTCCAATGAAGCTGGGTGTTACCTGCATAATGGATTGTGAACTACTAGAAGGAGCTTAGCTAGCAGGTTAAAGTTTGATTTATAAACAAGTAAAAACTGTTAGGGGTGGAGTAATTCATTTTCTTGGATTTGAAGATGCATTCGTTTTTTCCCCTTTCATATATTATTATATTTCTATAAATTTTGAATGTCTGTTACTATAATTTTGTCTGTGTGCATTAAGCTTTCCCATCTAGTTGTTTCATTATAAATGTTGACACACATAGTTTCTGGAAGGCAATTTCTCCTTGCGATTTTTCGACTAGTCAATGACTGACCGGCAACTGGCAACCTGTTAGAATTGGCAAAATTTCTTATTTTTTTTCCTTTTTCACTCTATTTTCATTTCCCTGTCGTTTTTTCATTGTGGATTATCTGAAGAGGGTTACATTGTTTTGTAAGTAATAAACCTTGATTATATGACCTGGGAATTTATAACACTAATCTTAAAAAATCTGGATTTATGATTGAATTTTTGGAATATTTCTACTTTACCACATGAATTGCTGTGAAATTCATGTAAATTGCCATGGGAATAATTTCCCTGGACTGGGAATTGTATCATAGACCTTTGATTTACAAGGCCACTGAGCAGACCATTAGTACTGAGTACCAAGAACCTCAGTAAGCATTCCCATGGGAACCATAATATGTACCTGTATTGCTCTTTAGTCTATGCATTGGCCCAGAAAGTCACAGATCCGTAGTTCGATTCTTGGTCTTGGGTAATATTCCTTAATGGCAATTATAGCGAACTTAAATTTTATGTTTTGACTTCGGTAGACTTTGTTAACTTATGTTTTGTTGTCATTTCAGGGCTTCATTCGTGGTTGCCTTGCCTATCGTAAAGAGGACAGGATAGACGTGTTCTCGTTGGCTAGGCACGACTACCTCCAGCCCCCCATACCAAAGCACGGTCGGCAGGCGAGCAGCCAGCAGGCGGCGCAGCAGCAAGTGGTGGTGGGTGGGGGTGGAGGGGGCGGGGGAGGTGGAGGAGGAGGGGGAGGTGGGGGCAGTGGTGGGGGACAGGTTCAGACATCGATAGTGGGGGGAGGTGGAGGAGGACAGACCCCTCAGCAGGGGAACCAGCAGCCTGGACAGACTTCGTTCACCACCGGCATGTTCGGTGGCATGAATGCTTCGAGTTCGTCATAGTGACGGCAGGCGCCCCCTCCCCCCAAGACTTCGTCTCCCCCCGCGGGGTCAAGACGCCCTAGGGCGTTGCGGCCGGCCCTTTGCCCCATAGCCGTTGGGTCACGGGGATCCCGGAGTGCCAGAGGAAGGGGGCGGACTTGAAAGGAGCCTAGGGATATGGACTCCTTTTGCCAGCGGAACGTGGCGGTTGCGTGTGTTTCCGTGAGATGTCGCATCTGGTCATAGCGAGCGCGCGTGGTGTGGATGTTGTTTTTTTTTTTGTGTGTGGCCAAGTGAGCGTGTGTCTGTGTGTGTCTCGTCATCTCTACTGCTGCTGAATGAAAAAAAAGGCGTAAAACGTGCCCTACGGGTGGAGTATGAACTTAGCTCCCCTCCCCTTGCCTAGGGTCGCTTTGAAAAGGTGTTCCTTCTCTCGATTTACAGGGCAGTATCCTCTGCCCGGGAGATATATATATAAGAAAAAGCAGTATTGGTGTAGAAAATGTAAATGTGTGTGCAAGGAAGCCCTGTGGTCGTGGGCGATTCAAAAGGTTCACATCAAGTCAGTTGCTGCCTGAATGACTGGACTGTTTCAATAGTGTACAGTGAATATTATTATTATGATCATTATTATTGAAGAATGACATTATCATCATCGCTGCTGTTTTATTGTGTTGAAACAATAAGAACAATAAGAACGATTTTCCAGTTAATTCTATAAATACGTAGAAGTTTTGTTATATATATATATGCAAAAATATATATAATATATAAACTGTAATGAATGGTGACAGGACACAGAACGGCTATGTGAATGTCCACCCTGCATTTTTTGCCAGGGTCTAGGCGTGGTGTGATTTGCTCCTCTTTCTGTGAAATGTTGGAGAGCTCCCTTAACTAAATTAAACTTTTTTTTTCTTTGTTTCTATCCAATCCCAAATTGTGACCACCATTGCAGCAGCACCGTTACTGGCAAGCTTTGTGAATATTTTGCGTAATGATGGTATCATATCAGTTTAGCTATGGAGAACAAAAGAGGGATTGTTGTGTATGGTGTGCCACAGTAAGCTAAGCATTACTTAACCTAATGGAGGATGGAAGCTGTTGAAATTTCAACATTGATTCTAGGGTAGGATAGGGGTATTCTGTGAATATTTTACATCCTGCTTAAAAGCATTGCTTTTTCCTCCTCTGAAGCATGCCTAAAGTGTCTTTTTATTTAATCCTCTGAAACTCACTCCCCTTTTTAGTTTCCTTCCTCTGTAAAATCACCCATTTTGAAGCATTTCCAGAACCAGAGGTATATTTAAATCCTGCATTGTTTCACGAGGTAGCGAAATTATCTTTTTGTTGCTTCCTGATGTCAATGTGACATGATTTTCTTATTGTTAACTTATTGGAAGTTACTTTTTCCCAATGAAAATCTGAATTGTTATTTGCTGTGTAACAGTGGGACTGTGATTGTCTACTTATTAAAAAAAAAATATGGTCATGTGCGGACTAAAGAGATGTGGCCTACGATAAATGATAATGTTACAGTTGTTTTTAGCACTGATGGAGAAAAATATTGCCATGATTACCTGCTACCTTTTTTTTTTAGTGAGAATTAGTTTCTGTGGTCTCTGGAAATGGATGCACAAATTTTGCTTTTCCCTACTCAAATACCGTATTACTTTTCACCACAGTACCAAAAAACAGGTGTACTTCTCTATTAACAGCCCCCATATTCCGTGAGGTAGTGGTGATGGAGGGGTATGTAACACTCATGAGAGAGCATACAGGAGTGCCGGAAACGTTAGTGGTGGTTTATGGAGAGCCAGTACAATTTGTTTACAAGCCTTTCGTCATTGCTGTGCCCAAATCAATTGGACTTCCTTGCCTTTGGACCACTCCGTTGAGCATATTACAAGATGCTCAAAAAAAAAGTGAACTTAATCATTACCCCCGAAGATTTGTTCCTTTTTTCTACTGAATGGTGAAGAAAATGAAAAAATGAAATGAAGAGGTTTTATGTGCAGGGCAGGAGATTGAAATGGCTGAATACAAAATGAAGTATGTGGCTGCCTCATGTTTGTGTCCTGTGTGTAGAGTGGAAGCCCTATTTTGTCCTCGGCAGGTGTGCTATTATTTTTTTTTTTTTTTAAATGGTGAACTGGAATAAGCTGCATCCAAACATAATGTAACTGTATCCCCTGACATGGCATATCTGTGGGAACTGTAATATAAAAGTAATACTGTTTCTTTTGGGGGGCCATTTGGTTGCGTGAAAAGTGGCCATCCGTGTACACAGTCATCACTCACTAGGAAGTGAACATTCGCATTTGGTTTCTTTACCAAAGAACAGTGTTCTGGAAGAGTACCCAAATAATTCATATCTTCAGATTGCCAGTGCTGGATTAGCTTTGTAAATCATTATCCCTCTTTTTGTCTTGTACTTTGGTAAAGCCGTTCTCGTGTTGTCATAGTTCCTGATACAAGAATGGCAACATTAGAAGAATTTGTCACTGTTGAGAGCTTCCAAGATCTTTTAGTCGTATGAAGAAAGAGTTCTAAATTCCTCTTAAATATATCCACCAGCAACAAATCCTGTGATGGCCCTCTGATCCAGTATCACCCAGTACCCATTCCATTTCCAAAAAAAACCATGGCAAATGGTCCAGTGGCAATTTTACTTCTTGTTATCATTATCAGTATGACTGGGAAGGCACTATGCCTTTAACTCCCATGAATCTCTAGCTTGGCCATAAGACAGTGTTTATAGCTTTGACTGTACATACCATTCAATTGAAGCATTGGTGATGTCGTGTGGTGGCTGTCACTTATTTGATTTCTAACCTGAGTCCCCTAATTTGGGTTACTTGTGTGATAGTGAAGTTGAGTTGAACTTGATTCTATGGAATTATTTATATTGTGATTAGTACTCATGGTTAGCATAGTTGAATATTGATAGATTGTGGTATTGTTTGTTGTTGAATACAAAGACTTCCTTATTGCTCCATGTAAAAGAATTAAGCTTCTTTAAATTTGTAATTTGTGTATGTTAAAAAAATCCATTTACTGCATTGAACATTGGAGGAAATTTTTTTGATCGCTGTAATTTCTGTATAGGACAAAGTGTATTTTAGCTTTCCATAAATTGATAACTCACACGGGTGTTTTTGATGTGTGTCAATACAGGAATTCTTTTTTAATTTTTTTTGTTCAGTTTTTCTTTTGTACAAGTGTCGGCCACCACTAAATTGACCCATATACGATTGGACATGTGGAGCCTTCCCAACCAACTGGTACCATATTTCCTCTCCTCTCCCACTCACTACATCGTGTTTGTCCTTGCCTGTATTACCCTTTCATCCCTGACCTCATCCCCCATCCAAACTGCTAAGAATTGAGCATACCTCGCTCTCTTCCCTCTTGTGTAATAGTTATTGTGAGTAGAAAGTCTTGGATTCCCAGCTGTCATCATGGTGGAGCATCATTCTGCATGCTCCGTGTGCTCAGTAAGTCCTGCTAGGCACGTGATTCAACCTTACTGTTGGTAAATTGTTCAGTATTTATACTAAAGATTTAAAAAGTGGGATGAACAATATTAAATTGAATATTGATGCACCCACAATGTAATAAAGGGTCACTCAAATACAGCACTGAGTAAGTTTTACTGTCTTGTTTTCACATTATTGTACATAATACACATAAAAATCTCCTAAACTGGGAGGGTTTTTATATGTACCTATGTATATGTGTATATATGCATGCATGAACATGTGTGTATGTATAAATATATATGTACCAGTGCATATTACACGCAGACATACCTAATGTCCTTGTATATTGTGATCATGAACATTTGGAACACCATGTGTGGTGCTTTTCTCTGATAGTTTGCCTGTGATCTTAAATGTGTGCCGCTAAATAGAGGAATACCTTCAGTTTTTACCATTAAAAATGATCTTAAATGGTTTATAGAAATGAACTTAACATTGGCTAAATGTTTAGAATATTTGCTTGATTTTTTTCTTTCCATCTGATTGACTTGGGTCACCTGATCAAGTGCATATATGTTTACAGCTCTTGCGCAGAAGGATGTGTATGCGTAGAACAAAATAGTTCCTAAATATTTGTCATTCAATGTAAAAATGGCCTGTATTGTTGGGTCATGGAGTATTGTGGTATCGTAAGAGGTTAGCATTTCAATAGTGAAATCTACTAGCTTAATTAGCTTTTGGTAGGATTTCAGATTTTTTTATAACAGATCAGGGAATGGACCATGAAATAATTTAAGATATTTTTATGGTTTTGAATGGATTAAATCCTTCTGCATGCATTTGAAGTACATGAGCATCTTACTGCAGTATAAATTGATTGAATGCAATTGATAGAATTGTTTCTAAGTCATTGTTACAATGAGAGAAATTCCCAAATGGAGCTCCCAAAATAGTGGAGGGTAAAAAACCCTTATTTTTGAGTGCAACAATTGTTTAAGCAGCACTAAGTTGTGGGGTACATGTTGATATTTGTCATGTGGTATTATGAAGTATGTATCCTCATTTAAACAAAATGGGAAAAAAGTTCTGTGGGTACGGTTTATGGTCTAATGTTAGGCGAGAGATTTTTGGAAAGTCATGGTAAGAAAGACAGCAAACTAAGTCAGTGACGAAATTATGTTATTTTACACTTTGAAAATTATGAAACTTTGCTATTTTCATGAACCTGGGGGTGACACAAGCAGGGTTAAATCAATTGGGTCACTTTGAAATGTCTGAGGAATTAACTGAGCTTCTGTTGTTTGTAATAATGGTGTCTGTCAAAACAGCACCTTTTACTCATGTAATAAATGGAGCTTCCGTGGTTTCCTAAGTTTAGCATAAATATTACAGATAGGCAGTATCATCATAGAAAAAAACTTAAGAGCAAGAAATATCTTCATAAAAATTAGTACATGTAAACACATGTGTATTTAATGAGAAGAAATACGTCGCTATGAAAAGGCTAGCGGATAGGAGAGAGAAATGGAGAGCTGCATCAAACCAATCTTAGGAATTTTGACTAATGATGATTATGATAGTAATTCACACTCATTTTTGGCCAAATTTAAAAATTAATTCTGGGAAACCTCTTGCATGGGTGTATTCCAAGGAGCAGAGGCCATAATTTCCCTAAGCCAAGTAAAATGCCCTTTCTTCATCCTAAATTACAAGCTGTAATTAATTCAGATGTGAATATCACCTCAGATTTAGCTGTTGATTTTGTAAATAATGAAAGTTCGCTTTTAGACACAGTAATAGTACAGCTTCTCATCAGAGAGACATGATTAGCTGGCATGAAAATGTAATGAATTCAAATTTTGATTGCTGTTCAGATTTAAGCTTGCGAACATCTTGAAGGGGCAAACTTCCTCGACAGAAAGTATCAGCAATTGGTCCTATAGTTTTGTCCTGAAAGTTCATGTCATCCAACCTTAATAAACCATGGGATACAGGTTTCAGAATAACTAACATCAAGGTCAAATTAAGATTTAGGAATTTTGAAATTTTTTTGCAGCTTCCCATTAGTGGATATAGATTTCAGTCACAATGAAGAGCAAAATAAATGAAATATATCTTTCAAAAAGGAGTAGCCAGTCTATGGCGGAAACATAGAAGCTCTAAGGATAAAAGGAAAGCAGAAATTATGGAGGGAGGGTGGAAAGGGAAAGAGATTCTTCCAGGGAAAAAGTGATAGAATATTGTAGGATTAACCTTTCGTCAGGCATAAAATTGGAATTGCTGAGATCAGGCGCAATGAGCCTGACAGGTGCAGATGTGAAAAAACATTATTGACTCTTAGCATGGCTCAGTGGTACACCTTTAAAGTTTAAAGCCCCATTATTAGAGTAAACTAAGGCTTAAACGATGTCTTATTTTCAATGTATATACCCCTTCACACACTGTCACATCGCCCCGGACCAATCCAGCAAGGTGCGATTTAACATGCTCTTAAGACTATTAAATGTTATTATACGTAATGTATTTTAGCATCTGAACTCTTTAAGGCCAGTGTTTTTTATCTATCTCATTTATCTAACAATACTTTTATTTTGCTTAATTATGCTGAATAATCCACACTGATTAGTCTGCATAAATGCAAAAAATGAAATGCTGAATGCAGCGTATCAAAACAAAAAGCTACAATAAATGTCAATGGTCTATGCTGCCTAGTGTAGCGGAGAAACGAAAAAGAGCTCGCGCTGTGCCTGTCTGATCCATTGCACCTGATGGAGGGTTAAATATATGATAAGCACATGGTTTAGACATCTTTGTGAGGACAAGAACATCCTGAAAGTATCATGGAACTACAAGGAGAGGTCAGATAAGTATTCTGCATTTATAGATTTTATCTTTGGGCGTGAGATCAATTAATAATTAGGTTAAGTAACAGTGGCGTAATGAGGAATTTGCTTTGGGGGGGGGGGGGGGGGAGGTTGTGGGGGCAACCCCCTCAGGAAACTGTTGTGTTGGGGAATTGAAACACTCCACTTATTTCATCTGAGGGAATTTTGCATCAAAATGCTGTGATAATACAATTATGTTGATTTACATAGAAATTTATCGCATCTATACATCTGATATAGATTTTGTGTCCTTTTTAAGTCTAAAAGGACTTAGTTACCAACCTAACCTAAGTTCTCAAAATGAAAGATGGTGAACTCATTACATTATATTACCCACTAATGAAGAGAATTTATTCCTCTGATTCACTTAAAGACCTTTTCCCCCCCACATTTCATGAAAAGTTTAGAAAAATAACATACCTGAAAATGCATTTTACATCATTTTGGCAATTTAAATTTAACTTTTAGCAGATGCAGTTATTATATATCAAATTCAGACAAGATTTTCATATATTTTTTTGATTTCTCAGAGGCTTTGGGGGGGGGGGGGGGGTACATCCCCCCATAGTTACGCCACTGTTAAGTAATGTGAAATAAGGATAACCGGTGATATTAAATATTTAAAATGAAAGTGATTTAAAAACATGTGAGAGATATTTGATGTACCGGTCAGGGATGCTGACTTACAAAAAATATTGGGGGTACCCAAACTGGGAATCTTGCCCCGGGAAATTTTATGAGTAGTGAGTTTTAAGATTTTTAAGCAATTTAGAAGAGTCATATGATCAACATTAGAACCCTGATAACTCGAGTCTCGATATCTGGACACTCCGGTGAAAATCGACAAGCCTGACACATTTTTTCCTCACACTCATAACGAATTTTTGAGCTTCCATGGAGTCGGCGCCACTGGTACCGGTAGATGGAAAGGAAGTACTGCGATAGCTCAAAGCGGCAGATGGTAGATTGCTTTAACAGTAAAATTTTCAGTCATTTGGGGGGCATTTCCTCTGCATCAGCAAAGACTGCATCCTAAGCAGATGGGGTCATTCATGATCTGCATATCACCGAGGATATACTCCTCTCTGTAATCACTCATACTGCTGTGTGGTGAGGATAGCCAACAAAGAATCGGGGTGGTCAAGCATTTGCTAAGCTCGCTACTGTCACAATATAACTGTATTCTCCTTTCTCATATCTGAATTGTTTCCTACAAAGGATTTTAAATTTTCTATTCAACTCATTAACTTTTATTTTCTTTCTACGTAGTCTGCTCCACCAGTCCATTTTCTATGCAAATTTCAGCTAAGTATGAATCACATTAGTAAAGGCCTCAAAAGAAAGTGAAGGAAAAATATTCTTCTCTACATGTGGCAATTTAAAAAAAATAATTCGACAGCTTCCTGGAAACATTGCAAAGAAAATGGCAGGATTGGACCAGACAATATTCACAGGCTAGTCAAGAAACTCTATTGTATATCTTCTTTAGATGGGGAGCAGTTGAAATTCAGCTAGGAAATAGAGAAATTGTTGCAATTTAAGGTCTTTAAGTGAATCAGAGGAATAAATTCTCTTCATTAGTGGGTAATGTAATGAGTTCATCATCTTTCATTTTGAGAACTTAGGTTGGTAACTAAGTCCTTTTAGACCTAAAAAGGACACAAAATCTATATCAGATGTATAGATGCGATAAATTCCTATGTAAATCAACATAATTGTATTATCACAGCATTTTGATGCAAAATTTCCTCAGATGAAATAAGTGGAGTGTTTCCATTCATTTCAATCACAAAGATTGGAGTAAATAAGGATGTGGGGCGTAAATGAGGAAACCAATGGAAGAATGACGTCATTGGACATTAGGCCGGCCCTTATTTTTCAGAATTACGAAAAGTTATGTTTTCCTGGTCTCAAAATGATCCAAATGAGGTTTATGTTCACGTGTTAAAATTTTGTTACCTTAAAATAACGGCAACCCGTGCCCCAAGGGCCCTAAGTACTAAGGACCCTCAATTGAGTGTTTTTGGGTCAAAAAAGTTATAATCCTATGTAAAACGTAAAAGTAAAGCCCTTTAGGGCCGATTTTCTGTTTGTTTTTGACCTATCTCTAAGCGTTTAGGAGATATCGTCCGTCGTAATGCAATCCCCCCCCCCCAGGGCGCCACCCCGCACCGCGGCACCGCTGAGGTATGGCCCGCACCACTTACTACAGACTTCCCCTCAACCCCCTCCCCTCCCTCGGCAAAGACTATGCTCCTGGTGACAAGATTTACATGCTAGTGGTACTGTATTGAATAGGTTGTTCCTCTTGTGTCATGATTAATGTTGTTAAAGCCTATAATGTCAATTTTAACCCTTCAACGCCGTCCTATGTACTTGGTACCGACCCCTTAAACCTTGAATTTTTGCCGCCATATGGCAGCGAATCAATCCAGCAGGCTTATTTCCAAAGTGCTCTTTATGTACAATATGTTATAAGCATGTGATACAATTGTGACTGTGACTTATAAAGGAATGAAGGGAATGAGCAGCGCTTCCAGGAATCCAACAGTAGATCAAAATATATCAAGAAAGAAGAAACGAGGTAGTCAGTTCACGGATGTAGATCACTGTGGAGAGATAGTTCTTGTGCATAGTATGCAAAGGATAGATGGTGCTAATTTTTGTAGGATGTAAGGAGAAAAGTGGTGAAATAAATACTTTATCATGCACTTGAAGTTCATTTAAAGACTAGACCAACAAGGAAAGGCATGTAATCAAGACTAAATCCAGGCATTGAACTGGTTGGAAAAGAAAGTGAAAATATACTCGGCTCAAATTTACCTACAGTGAGAGAAGTACTGTGTGTTTTCTCTATGACCTAATAGGTTCGAAATTTGTAAGACTTAGTGCGAAAAAAACCGTGAGAAATGCGTCTAATCCATGGTACAAAACTAGAATTCCTCTTATTACGGAAAATAAGGCGATTGAAAAGCTAGAAAAATGACGCAAAGAATAGATGAACGTGCAGCGACATAAAGAGAGCGCGAACTACAGTGGAGATGAAGAGAATCTTTTGTAACAAAACTTGATGATTTGTTTGACATTGCGAGGAGCGGTTCCATTGAATTTTTGACGCACGAGGAGGAAAGTGTAGGTAATCTCTGGGATAAATGTGCTTGGGCTGAAGAAATAAAGTTCTTCCATAAATAAAGAGGAGAACGAAATTCAGTTATTGGTGGAATAGGATTCAATATATTCAAGAAGAAAGGAAAAGATGTGGTTCTCCACTCCTTGTGCTGCATTAGCTTCCAACAGTGAACCGCAGTTCCTAAAAAGACTTGTTAATTACGAAAGTGTTAGCCTGGACATAGCGAAAACAGCACAAAAGAGGTTTTCAAACCACTTGTGGTACATGAGTGAGGAGTTGGTAGGCTGTCATTCTTTGAAGGATTCATTTCTAGGTGTGAAAATAAAAACGTGATACGCCGTATGTGGTCATTTGAAGGAAAATATGATCCATCGAAGAAGGCATTCTATATACATAAAGACATGACTAAGGTATCTATGCCAAATTTTGTCACTACTAATTCGAAAAAGCTATTTAATGCATTGTAAAAATTCATTGCATTCTTTGATGTCCACATTCCTGAATGGGATGAACATACAAGAACGATTTGCATTTTATTCGGGGTCATCAAGTGGGAAATGATAGTGCAGAGGGAGGGGTGAAACAAATTCAAGATTTTTAGGCAGTCGCGTTGAAGGAAGAGGGCTTTCAAAATTTATTAGTAAGTGTGGCTTTTCATCGCAATACAACCCTTACGTGCGGAAAGCACTTTAATTGCCAAATATGAGATGTCAGTGAAAAATTAGAAATACAATGAAAATGTATTTTATTTTGGTTAATGTACCGAAATTCATGGACAGAGTGAAAATAAATTGAACTCTTGGATTGGAAGTATTGTTATGGCAATTAAATTCTTTATAACGTAAGCACATTTCTTCAGAGACTAGATCTTGCCAGTGGGAGCAAAGACTTTGTAGAGGGAGGAGAGGGGGTGGAGGGGAAGTCTCTTGTAAGTGGTGCGGGCCGTACCTCAGCGGCGCCGCGGTGCGGGGTGGCGCCCTGGGGGGGATTGCATTACGTCGGACGATATCTCCTAAACGCTTAGAGATATGTCAAAAACAAACAGAAAATTGGCCCTAAAGGGCTTTACTTTTACGTTTTACATAGGAGTATAACTTTTTTGACCCCAAAACACTCAATTCAGGGTCCTTAGTACTTAGGGCCCTTGGGGCACGGGTTGCCGTTATTTTAAAGTAACCAAATTTTAACACGTGAAAATAAACCTCATTTGGATCATTTTGAGACCAGGAAAACATAACTTTTCGCAATTCTGAAAAATAAGGGCCGGCCTATTGGACATGGAAATTTCGTAATGAAATCCATCTATATTCCATGTTGAGTCCATTCCTTTTATCCATCATGGAAACATACATCTCTTTTCCACCATGGATTCCATGAACGTGTGCTGTCTGGGATATGTGCAGCCCCCACCAGTTCTACGCCTCTTTTTTTCTGCCACGCCATGGGAAAACTCCAGTGGGCTGGAAAACACATGCATAAATTATCCAAGAAGGTGAGACCTTTTCAGCAGGTAGGGGAATGAAGAGGACCACAATATTCACCCAGGGGCGGTCTCGCCAGGTTGACTGGTCGGCAATCACCAAGGGCCCCAAGATAAGGGAGCAGTGGCGTGGCCAAAGGGGGGTCGGGAGGTCCGGACCCCTCCCCAAAATATAAAAACACAATCATTTTCGTTATAAAAGAAAACGAAATATTGAAAACTCATGAATTTACAAAATATTTCTTTAACAAATTAAGTTTTTTCGATGATGGAAAGTGTTAAAATCAGTTTAAAATCCATTACTCTGAACCCTATTTTTCAAAAATTTTCCCTCCTGGTTACAGACCCCCTGAATGAAATTCCTGGCTACACCACTGTATGGGAGCCACCACAATACTCGCATATATCATGTATATGAAAGGTGTAATGAAAAACACTCAAGATTTCTTCCACCAAATTTTTTTGCACAATTAAAATTCATTCTACGTTTTCATTAGTTGCTTTATTTACAAGATACTCGGTGTCAAAAGATTAAATAAATAAAATAAAGGTTTCAGAAGGTAATAAAGATTTTTGAAAGGGTTATTAAAAAAGGTATTTTAAGAATTTTTTTGTTTCAGTGCAGTTTCAAGGAAGAAATTCACCAAATAGGTAAAAGAAACATTATACATTATTAAATGTTATTAGCTGTGAGTTTCTCACTTTTCACCCTATTTATTCTTTCGAAAATGCTATTTTTTATAAATTTTTATGTACTTTTTAAGAGCCAGAATAGCGTAAAATCCATTTCCGGGCATGTAATATACTTAAATTTTCCGGGGGAGGGTCCGCCCCACTGTCCCTGTATTCACCTCCCACCTTTTTCCCAGGGTTCTGCGGATAGGGTTCTAGCCCTAAGGAGATATATTAGTTTATTGTCATATCACTGAATCAAATTGTTATTAGCATATATTTATATCAGTGGCAAAGCGAGGGAGGATTACCGGGGGAGACTGCCCCCGAAATATAAAAACACAATTACATTTCTTTGACGAATGAAGTTTTTCAATTATGTAAAGATTTAAAATTATTTAAAAGCACTCAACTGCATGCTGTTTTTAAAAATCCCCCCCTGCAGTGGCGCAGCAAGGGGGTTTTGGGGGATAAACCAGAGCTCAGAGAAATTTTTAAGTTTAATCCATTTTACTTAATTGGATTGATATTACTAATAGAATAGTGTAAGGATTAATTAAATATCCCTCAGAAAGCCGTAAAACTCACCGTTTTGAACCATTTATCTTTAAAATTCCGCAATTCCGATCTGGTAACTATCGCTTATCCTGGTGGGTATACCATACACCCCGGCATTAGTTGCACCTAAACCACCCCAACCTTAATTCCTGCGCCCCTGCCCCCCTGGTTTTGGAACTCCGTCGAACGAAATTCCTGGCTACCCCACTGATTTATATCATGAAATTTTATGTATAAATAGGCTTTATCAATAAGAAGGGTAACCGAATCTGTGGCGTAGCCAGGGGGAGGAGTCCGAGGGGTCCCGAACCCCCGAAATATAAAAACAGAATTCTTTTCCTTCTTAGGGAATTTCATCCTCCCTGGTTACGCCACTGGGGATGAAATTCTCCATCGCGGAAAATGCTCGTGTGAAGCGATCATTTATGATAGGTCATCATTGGAGCGCAATCAGTGGAGAAATCGCTTGAAAGGGAAGGAAAAAATGAGCGTGTGATTAAGGCTTTACTTTGTCAAGCGAACTTGTCCTGTAATAGCTGAGAAATTTACTGCTTCAATCGCCACGAAATACTTAACACGAAATAAAATAATATTTTGTGGCTACAATGATTAATTTTTCCTCACGTCATACAGTTCTACCTCTCAAAGACATCGCGGAAAATGATCGCGTGAAACGGTCATTTTTCCGCCATCGTTGAAGCGTACCATCGAGCTATGGCTCGGAAGGGAAAGTAAAAATGATCGCTAGATTCAGGCTTTTGTAAGAAATAACTATAAATGTGGTTAGAAGTGGAGTAGTGTGAAATTAACTAATGTTTCTTTCTGTTCCTTTTTATGCAGGAGTTCATGAAGTATAGTATACTGCACAGACTTCTTTGTAAATTTATGTTGTTCTTATAACCGACTGTACTAGTTACCAATAAATATTATTGCTATCCTTTTACATTTGCTTTAATTTATATGCATCCACTAAGGTAAGCCTACTGTCTACTGTCACCCTACTTCTAACCTCAACAGCTAGCGAGCCGTTATACAACCCCTCCGCTTATTTTCCTTCCGCTAAGAACCACGCCATTCAATGGAAAACAGAGCATAAATGGCGTCATTATAATTCATTTACTTTTTCCCTCGCCTTCCGCAACTTCCGTGGTTGACTGCCCATTGAACGTCTGGCTTATCGCTCCTCCCCTCAACGGTTGCTAGTCGTCATCCACCCCCTTCACTCATCCTCTTTTCGCTGGGTACCACGCCAGACAATGGCAAACAAAGCATTGTGAAGGAGGGTGAGTAGTAGTAAGCCAAAAGAAACAGCTCAAGTCAAGTTGGGCGATTTACAGAGATACCCCCTTATATGTCATTCTCGCCGTGGGGGTGCAAGCCCTAAATCTCGCAGATTTTTGCCTCTGAGACGTTAGATTTTCACTACAATGAACGTTTTCGAAGCCGGCTATTAGTGTCGCATGTTATATCAGAAGGTATGCTCGTAAATGGTACCATTAGATTTTGTTTACGTTTTTCCTCGCATACTGCAGCTTAAGTGGTAGTTGACAGTTCATTGAACGGCTGCTTATCGGTCTTCCCCTCATCGGCTGGCTAGTCGTATCGCACCAACTCCTCTTATCCTTTTACCACCCCAGCCAAAGGCAGAGGGAGCATTGTGAAGTAGGATGAGTAGTCAAACAGCAACAGCTCAAGTCAAGTAGGGCGACTTACAGGGATACCTCCTTATGTATTATTCTCGCCGTGGGGATGCAAGCCTAAAATCTCGCAGATTCTTTCCTCTGGGCCGTACGATTTTCTCTAAAATGCACGCGTTTTATTAGTGTTGCATGTTATGTCAGGAGGTACACTCTTAAATGGTATCATTAGAATTTGTTTACGTTCTTCCTCGCTTTCTGCAGTTTTCGAGGTTGTTGACTGCACATAGAAAGGATGGGTTATCGTTCCTCCCCTCAACGGCGAGCTAGTCGTAATGCACCCACTGGGTTCCTCCTATTGTAACTGGGTACCTCGAGGAACACTGGCAAACACTGTATTGTGATGGGGGCAGAGTAGTCGTAAGCCAAAATAATCAACTCAAGTTAAGTAGGGCAACTTATAGGGATAACTTCTTACATGTCATTCTCGCCGTGGAAATAAAAGCCTCAAATCTCGAAGATTTTTGACTCTGGGACGTCATTTTTGCTCTGAAAACGGCATTTTGGAAGCCGGCTATTAATGTCGTATGCTATGACAGAAGGTATCTTCGTAAATGGTATCATTAGAATTTACTTTTTTCTTTACCTCTGCAGTTTTCGTGGTTATTGACTGTCCATTGAACGGCTGGGTAATCGTTCCTCCCCTCAACGGCTGGCCTGATATATGCACCCCGGCCGCCTATCTTCTATTAACTGATCACCACACCAGCCAATGGCAAACATAGCGTTGTGAAGGAGGGTGAGTAGTCGTGCACTAACAGCAACAGCTCAAGTCAAGTTGGGCGATTTACAGGGATACCTCCTTATATGTTATTCTCGCCGTGTGGATGAAAGCCCTAAATCTCGCAGATCTTTGCCTCTATGACGTCAGATTTTCACTAAAATGAACGTTTTCGAAGCCGGCTATTAGTGTCGCATGTTATGTCAGAAGGTATGCTCGTAAATGGTACCATTAGAATTTGTTTACGTTTTTCTTCACCTTCTGCAGCTTTCGTGATTGTTGACAGTTTATTGAACGGCTGCCTTATCGGCCCTCCCCTCGTCGGCTGGGTAGTCGTAACGCACCCCCTCCGCTTATCCTATTTTCGTGAAGCACCTCGCCAGACAAAGGCAGGGAGAGCATTGTGAAGGAGGATAAGTAGTCCAACAGCAACAGCTCAAGTCAAGTTGGGTGACTTACAGGGATACCTCCTTGTATATTATTCTCGCCGTGGTAATGCAAGCCTCAAATCTCGCATATTTTTGCCTCTTAGACGTCAGTTTTGCTCTAAAAAAGGGCATTTTGGAAGCCGGCTATTAGTGTCGTATGCTATGACAGAAGGTATCTTTGTATATGATATTATTAGAATTTGTTTACTTTTTTCTTCACCTTCTGCATCTTTCGCGGTTGTTGACTGTCCATTGAACGGCTAGGTTATCGTTCCTCCCCTCAACAGCTGACAGCCTGACATAGTGCACCCCGGCCGCTTATCTTCTATTACCCGATCACCGCGCCAGCCAATCGCAAGCATAGCTTGGCGAAGGAGGGTGAGTAGTCGTGCACTTACAGCAACAGCTCAAGTCAAGTTGGGCGATTTACAGGGATACCTCCTAATATGTTATTCTCGCCGTGTGAATGGAAGCCCTAAATCTCGCAGATTTTTGCCTCTGAGACGTTAGATTTTCACTAAAATGAACGTTTTCGAAGCCGGCTATTAGTGTCGCATGTTATGTCAGAAGGTATGCTCGTAACTGGTATCATTAGAATTTGTTTACGTTTTTCTTCACCCTCTGCATCTTTCACGGCTTTTGACTGTCCATTGAACGGCTGGGTTAGCGTTCCTCCCCTCAACGGCTGGCCTGACTGAGTATTAACTGATCACCACGCCAACCAATGGCAAACATAGCATTGTGAAGGAGGGTGAGTAGTCGTGCACTAACAGCAAAAGCTCAAGTCAAGTTGGGCAAGTTACAGGGGTACCTCCTTATATGTTATTTTCGCCGTGGAGATACAAGTCTTCAATCTCGTAGATATTTGCCTCTGGGACGTCAGATTTTCTCTAAAATGGACATTTTCGATGCCGGCTATTAGTGCCGTATGTTATGTCAGGAGGTTTGCTTGTAAATGGTATCATTAGAATTTGTTTATGTTTTTGTGTCTCCTTATGCAGCTTTCGGGCTTGTCGACTGTTGGCAGGCTTCTCGTAAGGCACCGCCTGCGCTCCGCGTCCATCCGCTGCATACCGCGACATCCAATGGTGAACACAGCATAGTGGAGTAGGGTGAGTTGTCGCCCGGCAACAGCAACAACTGAAGTCAAGCGGGGCAACATACAGAGATACGTCCTTCCACGTTTTTTCGTCATGGGGTTACAATCCTCAAATCTCACCTATTGTTTTCCCATGTACCCCAAATACGCAGTAAAGACGAAGCCGGCTCTGAGAGTCGTAAAATATACATGGAAGTATTCCTGTATATGGTAATATTGCCACTGTTGCATGGATTTATTACAGCAGTCTTTGATCCTCTTGTTTCAACATTGAGTAAATTGGTGTTAATTTCAGGAACGGAATTATGCTACCTCATATTTATTTGCATTTAATGTCAAACTTAAGGTTGGATATGAAGCTTTTTTTCAAAGCCGTAAGTTAACGAAGTAACTACATTTTAATGTGTTTGTGAATGGTGAAATATGTTTGCATTGCTGCCATTTCGATGCAACTCACTTACCTACTAGCTGATTCTACCAGTAAGTTGCCTAGACGTCCATTTACTGGTCTCCTCTCCTTTCTGCGTTGATATGTACTTACCTTTAAAATTGAGAAAATACAAATCTAACTGATATCGTCAGGCTTTAATTTGCAAGAATAAAACAATAAACTTTGTAAGGTTCACTACTACATTTAAAATAGCACAAATAACGATGTAAACACTTCTCAACTCTTTTTTGGGAAATAGTACGCACCAAATAACTGATTCTGGGGATTAATAGATGCCTTTATTCGGGCGAAGTTGAGACTTAAAGTCGCTTCTTCCGCCTAACCCCAAACACGGTAGTTTCATTGGTTTGATATTTGTAGGGAAGTCTTATCAAAGCCTTAGGACAGTGGGGTTACCTTGGTAGATGCATATAAATTAAAGCAAATGTAAAAGGACAACAATTATATTTATTAGGAACTAGTACCGTCTTTTATAAGAATAACACAAATTATCAAACAAATCAGTGCAGTATAAAATATTTCTTGAATTGAGTTCTTCATAAGCTCCTGCATTAAAAAAATAGAGAGAAACATAAAATTAAATAACTTCATTTAAATTATTTCAGGCATTAAAGGAGAAACACACCTTATACAAATACAAGAAAGTTATGCGAAATGCTAAAATGGCTATAAAGGAGTGTAACGCTATCAAACATAATTGTTTTTGGGAATATCAACAAAAATAATTTAGATAAGACAGAAAAATGATAGAATAGATAATGTCTTAATCCAAAACTATCATAAGAGTTATGGCATGGAAATACTGCTCGGTATATTCTTACTAGATAGATTCCCCGAATCAGTTGCAAAGAGTATTTTAATACCAGGACAAACTTAAAGAATGATTCACATGCCATCATCAGAAAAAAATGTGTAAGTTAATTTCACTATCACAACGGAATGTGGGGTAGAGAAATGAAAAAAATAAATAATTTAAAATGTTGTAACTCTCTCAGATTTTCCTCCAATTACAGTATATTTGCATTGAATAAGATATCAATTTAAATGTCACCCAAACCAGTCCCAGACCCTATACCTCCGCATTTGTTCCGAAAGATGACCTACCACTCCTCACCGGTGATGAAACCATGCTTCTCTATCCCCTTACCCTCTTATCAATCCCCGAATTCCGAAATTCCCCCCGAATAATCAGACGTGTCCGCATATGGGTCTCCCCGCTTGTAGTGTACTGGAGAAGCCATAGTGGGGTTTGATATAATCAAACTCTAGGGAAGGGGGTTAATAAAGTTAAAGGGAACAAATAAATTGATAAATACATCACTTGAATCAGACTAATACTGGCACCCGCTGTTCATCTATTCATTGAGAAGAATGCACAAATAACAATACATGTGTACTATTGGAAGATAATTCTGTTATCTTGTCAAATCCGCGAGCGTCCCCGGACACCACCCCAAATCCAACCACAGTAATCTCTAGATCTGATGTCTCCCAGTCCTATCTCTATTTTCTGCAAATGTATGAAAATGCACGGGTGACATACTTAATGAACTCGACTGGATGCGATGCAAACGCATAGTGCATTTTGTTACGAGCAGCCTAGAACCATTACTAAGTTTCTATCCTCTTATCCCCTTCCCTCATAGAAGTGAATAACTTCACGAGGGCTGACCGCGACTGAATATTTCAATGCATCTAATTTTTGCTGCATAAGCTGAGAGGAACTATTTTGCACTTTCCACGCGGCTTCTTATTTACCCCGATCGAATTGAACAACAGTGTGTCACTTTCATGGAGGTAGAGCCAACTATTTTGCATATATCGGCGTTTTGCTGCCATTGATAACAAAAATAGCAATAGTTTATATTCATTCATAGTATTGATAAAGTTAAACTATTTAGGCAGTACGTAATAGGAAAACGGATACAGTAGTAAGGACATAAGGAAGAGGTGGCATTAGCAAAGGAGGCGTTCATGGACAGGAAGGAGCTTCTGAGAGGTTCGCTATGTAAGAATTTAAAGAAAATGTTAGTGAAGAGTCTGATCTGGAGTGTAGCGCTTTACAGTGCAGAAACGTGGACACTTACGAAGGAGGACGAGAGAAGACTCGAGGCATGTGTGGGTGTGGCGAAGAGTGGAGAAGGTGAAGTGGACGGAGAGGAGGAGGAACGACGAAGTGCTGGATATGATGGGTGAGGAGAGGCAGCTTTTAGATGAGATACGGAGGAGACAGAAGGTATGGATGGAGCGAGTACTTAGAGGGGAGAGGATGTTGAAAATGGTGTTAAAGGGTAGAATGTTAGGTAAACGAGGGAGAGGAAGTGGAAGAATAGGATTTTTAGATAGAATGATAGGGAGTAGGTCTTATTGTGAATTGAAGAGGGAAGTGCATGATGGAAGGGGAGGCTCCCGGAGATCTTCTTCAGCACTCCATAGAAACCTACCTCAATCGGTAGAATACTTTAATAATAATAAGTATTGATAACTTACCACTTTATACCAGAACCACATTAAAAAGGAAATATTTGAAAACCTAGCAATTCAAAACCCAAATGTTCATCCGCTATGGAATAATACACCTTCACCACCAAAGCTGTAAAATATTACGATACACTTGAATAATATTTTCACAGTGATTCATATGTTGTATATGAGAGGAATTACTAAGCAAGTGACATTAGTTTGTTGATTAATTTTGAGGAGAATAGCGTCGGATGTATTAATAGTAGGCCACTTTAACAAATGCTTATTTAGAATAATAGGTTTATCGAGTCACTAGGAAACTTTTTCTCGTTGGGTTTAATAATGTTGCTAACGTTTCTTTGAGAATGACGAAATTTGAGAAAGTATGGGACCAAAGCAGACGAAGCTTTGGCATTATTTATGGTTTATTCAGCATGTTGATAATTATTCAAAGGTCATGGTATAGGCTTAAATTACGTCAAAAATTTTTAGAATTTTGGCTGTTTTTTACTTTACGGACGGTCAACGGATCCGATTTGTTAATAATTGCTAATTTTCTGCCTGTGAAACGTATCTCTAAAAGAAAACTTAAAATAATGGAATCAGTTGGCATTTTCACTTCAAATCTTTCATTCAGTTCAACTATTAACAAAGAGGAACACGGTTATCATCGTACTCACAGACCCAGTATTGAATGTCTACGTTAAAGAGAACGACAACGTAGGAATTCAAATTCCCATTCCGTAATGACTCTACACGGTTACCATGGGAATCAGGAAAAAAACAATAAGCGCAATTTTTACTAATTCCACTACCTAGCTAACCTAATATTGCACAGTCGATATATTAACTCCCTTTACATACGAGAATTCGGTAGGCAAAAAGTGAACGAAAAATGAGATAATCTATTGAAAACTGTAATTTCGGTGGCATTCAAAGGTTGATTTATTTTTATCTCGGAAACAAATGTGAGAAAAAGTTGTAGGCATAAATAAAATATTATATTCCCGTCGTCGATATCTCAAAGGTATCTCAAGGACATCACAAAGCATAGAAAAAATACATTTTCCCGACAAATTTCGGATCGGATGACATTTTCGTACCAATTTACGTTAGAAACCACTAAAAAATTATAAGAAAACATGGATAAATTTATTAGTTTCCTTAATAAAAGACAACCATCCGTACCGCACCCTTAGCAAGGGAGTATAAAAGTAAAAACCAAACGTCTGCGCGGAAAAGTACGAAATTTCCGCCATTTTTATTTTTTCCCAGGAGTATCGATGCAACTATACTTTTATAGTTGGAAAAATTTTACGTTTTCTGACGTAAAATATTTCATGTACTAACAAAGTTCAAAGGAATTTGTTCAGCTGTAAGTGGACGAAATAGTGCGTTAATCTTTAGAAAATTGTAATTTTCAGTAACATACAAACAGTGTTTAATTTTTATCTCAGGAACCAAGGGTGACGAAAACAAACTGCTAACTACATAGAGTAGAGAACATTGTAGGCATATATAATAATTGTTTCCGTCGTCGATATCACAAAGTTTCGCGATGGCAGCGCAAAGTATCGAAAAACACTATATTTGCAGTAAAATTTAGAATCGAACGGCTTTTTCTCAACGAAAAACTTTAAAAATACGTACCTAGCGTTATAAGTGCTCACTTACACCACAGAGTGTACTCTATGCTTACACAATGCGTTATTAGTTTCTTTGACGTCCCTTCTGAAGCCACAGTTTTAACACAAAGAAAAACCTCAGTTATGAGCTCCGTTATCCCAGAGGAATGCACAACACTCGGAAAACGTGAGCACTGATAGCAGATTAAACTGTGTCGTTCAATAATGAATCGTTCCTCGCGAACGAATGATATGGAGGAATCTACTGAATCTGTCCCTGAATTTCTTGAAATCTGCTGATTAGCTTCTATCAAATTAAATATTCACTCTTAGCTCAAACCTCTGTTTTATGCAGATTTGTTTCATAAATTAGTATATCAATGATATAAAGATCCAACAGTCTCAAAACCATTGGGATTCATCGTCTGCATGAAATTTTCTGCCATTTCTATCATACGTAAACTCATTCCAATATTTCAGGATTTTTGTATTGACGCCAGTTGAAACTGCACTAGAATTATCAGGTAATTCACCACGGATGACGTCATCTGTAATAGAGTAATGTATGATAAGAACACTAATGAGACAGGGCGTGAAATGAATTTTAGTTGAAAGAAGGCATATGTGTTCAGAAAAAGGACAAAATTTGCATCTTATTTACATCTATCGAGTGAACACGAATACGGAAAGATGACTTTACTCTTTTGATAAAGTACTTGACCAATTATACGACATGTATAAAAATTCTTGACACAATGATCTTGGTCTAAAAGGAGAAACTCGCATTCAATATTTAATAGCAATGAAGATTGGAAAATTAAAATTAATTAATTGTGAAAGAAATCCAAAGAGTGAAATCGATTCTTTCAATTTGCACGAAATGAATGAGAATCAAAAATGAGTACCATATAAGCATATCGCAAATTTTATTGTCCTGGTGCGAATTGGGTCACATTTTGAAATGTTTTGCGTGCGTTCTAATTATACACTTGTTGTTAGAGTGGATGCAATGAATTTCTAATTTCCTTACCGAAGTCAAAAATAACAGGTTTAAATCAAAGAATTTGCACCCGGCGAATCTAACGTCGGAATGGTGCAGTTGAAGTGAGAAGAGGTGAAGCTGTTCAAAGAGAAAACAGAAGATATATTAAAAGGAGGAAAAATGTTATGAAGAAAATGACATTAAAGGTATAGTTCAATTAGAAACCACGTCCATAATGCTAACCCTTAATTGCCTCTGCGTTATGGCGACATAATATGAATGAAAAGCTGTAGTAAGTACGACAAGTACGACACCTCCTCGGAAATGCCTAGGATAGGACGCCACTTCAAATTGAAGGAGTATACGAAATCCCCTGCCAATCGTGTGAGAAGAAATACATCGGGGAAACCGGACGAACAGTCAAAACTCGGATAGAAGAACACAAGTGGGCCATTCGACTGGGTTACCCTTCAAAGTCAGCCGTAGCGGAGCACGAAGCCACCGGACATGCGATCGACTTCGAAAAATCAAGAGTCATCGCGAGGATAAAACATTTTAAAACCAGACTCATCCGCGAGGCCATAGAAATAAAGAAAAACAAGAACAACTACAATAGAGATACCGGATTAAGAATCAGCAATACCTGGAACCCAGTCATCCGCAACATTTCGTTATCTTTCCCCTCCAGTCCTAACTCCCCACACCCTCCGCCCACCCATCCCACCTGAAATATAAAAAGGCAGCAAAAACCCAATCCTAACACTATTCCCTTGAAAAAGTGACCAGCAGTCGGTCGCGAAACGTCGGGGCTATCTCCATCACGACACGCGGCATACACCCGTATGTGACTTATTTTTAATGAATGAAAGGCTTTGCATTATCCTTAAGAATTCCTAGTTCCCATGCTATCCGAGGCTGCACCAAGCGTATCGGCAGGGATTTCTTGAAGAGGAGATCAAATCTACTGGTTTCCATGCAACGCGGACGGCACGAGGATTTTGTCCGCTTTTTTCGGATTCAGACAATGACAGGCGAAAACCTTTTTCCTACTTCCTATATTATACTATCTTTGGACATTTAGGCTGAGTAGTATAATGTCTGCCGAATTCTACTTCACGCGTGGGCGACATAAAATACAAAGGAATGCGGCCCAAACAACTCGGGAAAGTAAACAGGGAGCGTTGCACACATTTTACACGAATTAGCCAGGGTACATATCATTCTGAACGACACGTGGATCATCATCTTAGAATCGCTCTACATTTTCAAGTGTCCGACAGAAACTAAAATATTAGAGATATATTTGGCCAAACGCATAGTCATAGGAATTCGAATTTCCCCCGAACAATAAAGGCCTTCAATAAATGCAAGGTCAAACACGGCCAATCAATCACTCTCTCACAATGAGCATTTTTTTTTCCTGACCTAAGCTGGTGGAAATTATGTTTGGGGGGCAGACTCCCCTGTCCATGCATGTATCGTTGAATAAATTGCAGTTTTTGAATGAATAACACTTATATATATATATAAAACACACTCACACGATATATATATATATATATATATATGTTACTTATGAAAGACACCACAGGTGATATGAATATAAATAAATGCCATGATAGGCCACAAAAACACAGACACAAATAAAAGAGGACTCACACGTTAGTTTCTTTCAAATTTTCGACCTCTTAGGGTCTTCGTCGGGAGGGAGGCAAGAAGAGACTGAGGACGAGGACAGAGGATGCCTAAAGGCTGAGGAGATTAGGATAAGATAGGGGAAGGGAGAGGATGGGGAATGGGGGATAGGAGAAGGCTATGGAGATCAGTGGGCCCTGTTAAGGCCAGGCGGGTTGAATGCTTGGTGTAGCCAAATGGAAGACAATTCAAGCGTTTTTAATTCTAGCGGTGAGGCGGAGGGTGGGAGAGAGGCAAGTATTCCTATGTGAAAGCAGTCATCAAATTCTAAATTATGGGAAAAGGCGTGGGTAGGGACAGGAAGCGAAGCAGATTGGGAAGTGGGTTTGCAAGAAGCTCGATGGTTGTTAATCCGTAGGTTGAGTGAGGTGGTGGTTAAACCAATGTAGAAGGCGGGGCAGGAATTACATAAAAGGATATAAATTACGTTACTGGTTGTACAGGTGGGGGATGGAGTGGAAGGAAGCGGAAAAGTGAGAAATTTGTTAGGAAGTGGCTGGGTAATGAGGATAGCACACGTTTTGCACCGGGGTCGTTGGCAAGGGATAGGTAAAGAGCTAGTACGGGTGGTGAACCTTGAGAGTGGTTTAGTCGTTTTGAGAATGGAAGATAGATTTGGCGGCCGACGGAAGGATAAGGACGGAAGGATCCCGTATATAATCCCGTATATATGTATAAACCCCCGCCGAAAACACTGGAGATTAGATTAGCCTGGATAGCTCGGTGGTCTGAGCATCTGCCCGGATAGCAGAAGGTCCGTGGTTCGATTCCCGGTTCAGGTGAACTTTTTTCCATGTGTTTTCGGCCTTCATTCCATCACCACGCCACAGTGTGTCATCGTCTTGCATTTATGTTTCTATCTCTTTCTTTCAATTTCTATTATGTGTTATTATGATTGTATATTCGCCTGTGGCGACCTGTGTGAATGTGAATTTGAAATGTATATGACCTATATGGTTCGTTTCCTCTTCTTGGGATCAGCGTTCCCCGAAACGCATGTTCTATATCTATCCTGCTGTGTGTGTGATTGTGACCATCTTTAATTCCATTTCTTCTTCTGTCCGCGTTGAATTCTTCGTTCGTGGCGGGACCTACGCCCAGAGCCATCTCTTGGCCAAATGATAGGGCTAGACCTCGGGGGATTTGGTGTATAAACCCCCGCCGAAAACACTGGAGATTAGATTAGCCTGGATAGCTCGGTGGTCTGAGCATCTGCCCGGATAGCAGAAGGTCCGTGGTTCGATTCCCGGTTCAGGTGAACTTTTTTCCATGTGTTTTCGGCCTTCATTCCATCACCACGCCACAGTGTGTCATCGTCTTGCATTTATGTTTCTATCTCTTTCTTTCAATTTCTATTATGTGTTATTATGATTGTATATTCGCCTGTGGCGACCTGTGTGAATGTGAATTTGAAATGTATATGACCTATATGGTTCGTTTCCTCTTCTTGGGATCAGCGTTCCCCGAAACGCATGTTCTATATCTATCCTGCTGTGTGTGTGATTGTGACCATCTTTAATTCCATTTCTTCTTCTGTCCGCGTTGAATTCTTCGTTCGTGGCGGGACCTACGCCCAGAGCCATCTCTTGGCCAAATGATAGGGCTAGACCTCGGGGGATTTGGTGTATAAACCCCCGCCGAAAACACTGGAGATTAGATTAGCCTGGATAGCTCGGTGGTCTGAGCATCTGCCCGGATAGCAGAAGGTCCGTGGTTCGATTCCCGGTTCAGGTGAACTTTTTTCCATGTGTTTTCGGCCTTCATTCCATCACCACGCCACAGTGTGTCATCGTCTTGCATTTATGTTTCTATCTCTTTCTTTCAATTTCTATTATGTGTTATTATGATTGTATATTCGCCTGTGGCGACCTGTGTGAATGTGAATTTGAAATGTATATGACCTATATGGTTCGTTTCCTCTTCTTGGGATCAGCGTTCCCCGAAACGCATGTTCTATATCTATCCTGCTGTGTGTGTGATTGTGACCATCTTTAATTCCATTTCTTCTTCTGTCCGCGTTGAATTCTTCGTTCGTGGCGGGACCTACGCCCAGAGCCATCTCTTGGCCAAATGATAGGGCTAGACCTCGGGGGATTTGGTGTATAAACCCCCGCCGAAAACACTGGAGATTAGATTAGCCTGGATAGCTCGGTGGTCTGAGCATCTGCCCGGATAGCAGAAGGTCCGTGGTTCGATTCCCGGTTCAGGTGAACTTTTTTCCATGTGTTTTCGGCCTTCATTCCATCACCACGCCACAGTGTGTCATCGTCTTGCATTTATGTTTCTATCTCTTTCTTTCAATTTCTATTATGTGTTATTATGATTGTATATTCGCCTGTGGCGACCTGTGTGAATGTGAATTTGAAATGTATATGACCTATATGGTTCGTTTCCTCTTCTTGGGATCAGCGTTCCCCGAAACGCATGTTCTATATCTATCCTGCTGTGTGTGTGATTGTGACCATCTTTAATTCCATTTCTTCTTCTGTCCGCGTTGAATTCTTCGTTCGTGGCGGGACCTACGCCCAGAGCCATCTCTTGGCCAAATGATAGGGCTAGACCTCGGGGGATTTGGTGTATAAACCCCCGCCGAAAACACTGGAGATTAGATTAGCCTGGATAGCTCGGTGGTCTGAGCATCTGCCCGGATAGCAGAAGGTCCGTGGTTCGATTCCCGGTTCAGGTGAACTTTTTTCCATGTGTTTTCGGCCTTCATTCCATCACCACGCCACAGTGTGTCATCGTCTTGCATTTATGTTTCTATCTCTTTCTTTCAATTTCTATTATGTGTTATTATGATTGTATATATATATATATATATATATATATTGATTGATATAGATTATATCAATCAATATATATATTGATATAGATTGTTCTTATATATATATGTATATATATATATATATAAGAACAGAATTAAAATTTAAAAGGATGTCCTGAGAAAATTTATGAAACACATATAATATAAATAAATTTTCATTTTGAGCATTTGAATGATAATCACCACCAAAATTTGAAAATTTGGCACCAGTACCTTACGTAAAAATTGCATAGTATAATAATCATAAGCTCACACAAAGGGGAACATATTAAGGTACAGATCATCTTTCAACCACGACACTCCTAAAAATTTGCCCATAGCCGATTTTCGACCACTAAAAGAACAACTTTGGGTTATTCTTCTGATTTTTGTGCCATTGCATTACAGGTTAAGTACCCTAATGAAGACAGCGTGGTATGATAAGATACAGGTATGAGGTACAGGGTGGAACGAGAGGTAGAGTATTAAACATCAGGGGAGTAAGTATGGACAAATTAGAAGGTGAATCGATTCCACTGAATCAAAAACATACCTTTCTCCGGATTCGATTATTTTTCACAATTATGAGAGCTTCGCAGACAAGCATCCGCGCCAAGTTGGCCTGCAAAATTGAGCGAAAAAATGGATATTATTATAATGAACGTAAAAGAACGAAATCACAGTTTCACGAAGAAAACAGAAACCAGATTATACAAAAATGATGTCACAGCTAAGCTGAATCATCCATGTTGAACCCCACATTAACGGGCATACGCTACGATATACAAAAAGTTTCGTGCAATATTTTAGAACCGTCAATTGACAAAATTACACATTTAAATTGCATTGGTGATGGTTTTCCGGGTTTACAACGCCATTGGTGATGGTTTTCCGGGTTTACACCGCGTTGTAAACCCGGAAAACCATCACCAATCAACTAACCGCGGAAGCCTCCGTAATAATTTAAAATGCATATTTGATGGTGCAAGTTTTGTCCAACCATTACCAAACTTCACGAATACAAGCAAAGATTTGTGAAGTAGATTTTTCATTCATTTTACGGGAAAAATAAAAAATACTCGCAACAAATTCTTGGTATATAATCTAATTGAAAACGGATGATATGAAGCAGTGGGTGATTTCATAAAACTCCCTGATGATAAATTTACTTTCCATGGTTACCAAAAGTATCGCAGCATTAATAAGCTGAATCTTTAAGTTTTTTGGAGCACTAAGGAATACAAAATAAAATAAAATGGCATACATAAAATATTCAATCGGCTTTCCCTACTCAATAATTGTTGGAACCTTACTTATACTCAAATGAAAGATAAACTGGGTGCCCAGGCAGTCACTGATAAACTACAAGACTACAAACACAGATGGAAGGAACATATGCTTTGAATGCCAAATGAAAGAATTCCAAAACAAGCTATGGAATATGAACCATTTGGAAAGAGAAGTATAGGAAGACCAAGAACAATATGGTAATGTGGAGCCGGAACAGGCTTAGTAGCCTAATCCTGGAAGGAAGAAGAAGAGCCTTATTTATACTTTGCAAAAACTTAATCAATATGTATGGTAGGATATTTATAAGTTTTGATTCGTCTTGATATTTTGAGTTTTATCTTTCGAAGAAGTAATCGTTCGTCTCTAAAATTCCACATTGATTATTGCGTGAATTCTAAAGTTGTTTCGTACGTGAGTAGAGATAATTAAAAGTTATCATTCACTGATTTCGCAGCAACGAAAGCGAAAAGAGAATCAAAATGAAATTTCTGCCCTCCTTGATTCATGATTTGACTTATTACTTGTCCACGCAAAAATGATTTATTTAAACGTTTTCTCGATAATTGTAAACGGTGAGGTTCGTTGATGTTACACGGTAAACTTTAACTTTAATTTCAAATATTATATCTCACTTCAAAAGAATCTTTTTGCTTGTAGGATGGATTTATACGACAAAACATTTAAATTTGATTGAATGCGAATGAAACAATTTGGTGAATTTGAATATTGCCATTTTTATACAGCGAGATCAAAAATGTAACAAGTGTGCGAAGATTTACTCAAGCCTTCACACAATGAAAGATTTCCGCTACCTTTACAAGAGGAGAATCGCCAAAGTGAAAACTCACTTGTCCACTCACGGCCTCGGACATCAGGACGATGGCCAAAATGCTGATCTCGTACAAGGCGATCCATATCGCGGTCTGCAAGATCACCAACCAAAACGTCTCCACCTTCTCGTGACCGATGAACAATACTAGGGTGTAATACAAGCCGATTGTCAAGTTGAACAGTCTGAAAGCGGAAGACACCAAGATCTGCACACCATAGGCCTTGTTCACGTGATCAGCCACTTGTGAAAGGTGGGAGTGGGCTTCGGCTAGTTCAATGACAGATGTGCTGTCATCCTGCTGCTGCCTATGTTTTCTTCCAATGCCGGATGCATGGTTCTCGCAGTAGATCGGGGGAAGTTGGGGTGCGAACACACCCAGACGTTCAGCTCTGGATTTCTCGAGCACAGTGGAGTTGATCCTCAACGCCAATGCCAAGTTCTTGTTGAGAGTAGCAAACCTTGTGGGGGCAAAAGAAAAAGTCATTGTGATCTTACGTTTTAAGCAGTAAACCCTAAACGAATGGCCAACACAACACGGCTCCGTTCGTTTGATTGCAGTGGAAAGCAATACAAGGAGGTAAGACTAGAAAAACATTACGGTCGGCCGGTTCGGCTCTGAAAGGCAAGGGAACAGCCTTAATGCTCGTCCGGCAGTTAAATCCGTTCAGGCCGAACGGCATTTTGATACCTGCCACGCGGGTATTTAGAAAAATCAATTGTATTAATTATTTTTTTTGCGCGTGAGAGAGAGGAAAAATTGGAGAGAAGCTCTCCCTCTAAATAACCAAAAGATTATGCTTATCTCCTTGACATTTCTGATCGAAATTCGACCTGCAACAGAAGATCTCGAAAGAGGTACATCATTTTTCCATATTGCCGCCTAATTTTATGCTAAAAATACAACACAAACCTGTAATGGGCGATGTACAACACAAGAATCAACTGAGATTCGGTCACGAGAGCCGCAACGATGAAGAAATCCACGGCGATGAAGTGGACGCTCTCCAACTCGTTGAACGGGTTGTCATCGCAGAAGAGCTCGTTGTAGATGAGCAGGGCATATGTGGCGATCGCTAAGATTGCAAAGAACCGCGACCAGCGACACGCGCTTCGCAGGTGCCTCTCCTCGTCCAGGGAGTCCTCCGATTCTCCAGGAGGGCGTCTGGACAACGTGAGGGAAAGAGAGGTTTTTTTTCAGTCAGGGACAGTGAAGACGTCAATAGGGTCGTGCAAACCGACCCGATATCACGGTTCATTTAAATGATTACTAGATTACCTCCAGGAAGCGACCACCATAGGTCGGGAAACGTCGGGACCACTGGGACTAATTCCGACGCGGAGAATTATTCTACAATTTTTTTATTTGTAACATTATCAGGGTATCAGATTATTTATTTTCGAATCGAATGGTCCAATTAAGTAAAAAAATTCGGGAATTCAGGCGTAATTTGGAGACAAACCCATATGAAGGCGAAGTCACTGCAAACTGAGGCCATTTTGGATGGTGTACGTTATTAAGTATTATATGTAAGATATTTTAAAGTGAAATAAAAGATTTCAAGGATTTGCGATGCGTGAAAACGGCCAACAAATTTTGGAGTTGACAATTCGCACAGTACTTAAAATTCCTACTGCCTATGGTATCACTCCACGTGTTGGATTTTGGAAGCCGCGTTTGCGGCATGACATTCAGGCCTTATTCTTACCGTGACAGGCAGGCGACGATGTTAGCCAGGTGCTGCTTCCTGGTGGCCGGGACGAGCATGTTGACGAGACCCATGACGTGGATGGACGACCACCAGGCACAGTTCACGAGGGACATTATCGAGTAATCCCTCACCTTCAAGTGCTGGCGGATGAAGGTAGGCAAGTAAACGAATGAGATGGCTAGCGTGACCGCCAGGACGATGACGTTGGCCCACCCGAAGATCCTGTCCGCAGGGTTGGAGGGAAGCCTCACCAGCCCCAGGGCCTTGGTGGTCCAGTTCAGGGGATTCAGGGAATCGTTTAGGTCTTTGATCCTATCTCGCCGCGATCCCAGTGATCCATTAAGTATCCGGGACGGGGTAATCATTTGGTTATCTCAGAAGTGAATCAGGGATGTTAGTCAGCGCCGAAGACACCACAAGTGAGGCCGCGCCGAGGTGCCGCAGTCGGCTTAGCTGAAAATAAGATATGTATTTTCCTTGATTTTCTTGGTGCCACAAGAAATACTCAATATTCAATCTCATTTCTGCTTTTATTTGGAACTGAATTTTTAATCGTTAGTGACAAAGTCGTGCCGCAGTCTAATATTTTACTGTTTAGATATAGAGAGAGGTTGATACCCATAGATACCATCATTGACGCCGGGGCGCACGCCGCTGAAAATGTGACGCTGCCAACGACCACGTCTAACCATGGGCGGATTCAGCATCAAATTTGGGGGGGGGGGAGCATGACTTGTGTCCAGGGAGTATGCAATACCCCCCAGGGAAGAGGGGCATTCTCCCGTTTAAAACTTTATAAAATACCCATTTTTTACGCATTTTGGAGCCTAAGATTTCATTGTTATTCTTAGCAACAGATGGAATTGAACAATTTTAGATATTTAAGGACAAAAAAACTGTTAAATGAATAATAAATTTAAAATGATAAATAAAATTTATGGGGTAATGATCCCTGTGACCCCCTCCCCGCAAATGCGACACAGTGTCTAACCTGGAAACGTATAGAGAAAAACCTCGATAACCTGGGAACGTAATAAACACTTTTGGGACAAGAATGACGGAAGAGCTTTATTCACGACTGTTTAGAGGTTGAGGGAGATTATACCCGTCGATATCAGCACCTAAGCCGTGGGACTGATTATAATCTCACCCTGAAGATGCAGATCAACACTCATATTCCCCATCCGAGGGAATATTGCTGCACTAGCCCCCAAGAGATAATTAAGCTCAAGGCAAAGGGTTATATCAAGTCACAAATGTTCAACACTCAAGCTTACATGCATATATGATTCTAATAATCCAAAGAGTTAACCAGCTTTAAGTATTTCCTTCGTGCAACACCTTACATGATATGTACACCTTACGAAGGTATCGATGACAGGAAAAAAGCCGCGAGAGAAGAAGGCGGCACAAAATCACTGGGAAGAAATTTTATGACAAATAAGATTATTTTTAAGTATTCTAGCTAGAATACAACCGCTACATTTTAAGAGACTCCCCTGAATTAGTGAACCACCATTACATATTTTTTTCGTGCTAAGGGCACAAGTATTTCATAATGAGCGTTAATACTGAGACTGAAGACGGGAATAAAATTTATAAATACGGTATAGAGAAATATTTTAGCATAAAATCAGAACAAGTATCAATAACTTAAAGACCTTCCTAAAAACTATAGACTAAGTTGGCCCCTGGATGATTTCAGAAAAATACGTCTTGGGTTTTTATGCTTCCATAGTACCATGGTATATATTCAACGAGTAGAGTACCCGAGAATTCCTTCTACCCTAATGCATCCCTACAAAGTAGCCATAAAGTCATTAGAAATTAACTTAGGAGCCACCAAATAGCGATGATGAAAAAAATATTCATTACGTCACGAAACGTCCTTACCGATTGGTGAGTGTCAAATTCTGTCTGCAAGAGGTTCGCCGCATTTTAAGGGTGCTATAAAAAAGTCATAATCCATGTATTACAGATGCATTTTTTATGAGGTCCCGTCCGTCATTGCAGGGCTGGAAACAATTTAAAGGAAGGAATCTGCGGATAATGTTTTTGGCAAATATAATGCATAGAACCTGTCTCTCTCCAGGCAACATTAAAGTAAATAACATTACGTATGAAATTATTGATTTTTATCTTGTAACAGGTGGCCTTATTCTGCTGCAAATGCATTTTTTTAAACGCGGAATCTGTAACACTTCGTGAAGGCGTTAGTAGTATTTCTTAAGTCTTTGAATGCCTAGCTCTTCAATCGGTACTTTACCTCATAGTCGGTGTAAAAGGTAATTGCGTTGTGGGTTTGGTTTTTTGGCATAGATGATTAGCAATTAATTTAGCGATCAGCTGTCATATGATGATTAGTGGTTGAATCAAATGTGAATAACCGTAATCTACAATTATGCAAATAGAATTAAGGAATCTTGATCGACCATCATTTCTTTTTGAAAACTGAATCAGTTTCTTTGTGGCTGTATACATATGAGCTCTCTGCGGCTCACTAAATATGATTGACAGGTGAGAGACTGCAGTGAATTTTGCAATGGTGAGTATAAAGATACATGCTTTTTCTCAGCTTAGAGGATTATAATAATGTGTCGTAAAATAAAAAGCAAAAAAATTGGTTCAAAATCGATGATGGCAAAAGTTTTCTTTCCGCTCTTAATTATAGTAAAAATAACTCAGGTTTTTGAATTCAATGCCATTTCCTTGTTCCACCTTGAAAAATATTCAAAACATGAGTTTAATTGAAAATGAAAGGACAGTGAAATAAAATAAATTAAAATGAGCACGATAAAACACGGAAATGAACTGAAAATCAAAATTATATCAATTTCAGAAATCTGAAAATTATATTATTTTGTCATCTCTCTAAATTACTCTCGTAAAGCAATTCCATTTATCATTTTCGTACCACGTCTATACTTAATTTCAAATACCTCTGCGACTGAAAAGAAGTTTTTTTGGGGGGTGAGAATAAAGGGCAAGTGACTTCCTGAAAACCAACCAAAATGCGGAGCTCAGCCTCCGGAAAATTTAGACGCTTTCAGACCTCCGTGGTGCACGCTTCGTGAGTAAGTAATCTGTGTGGCTGAGTGGGAAGAGGATTTATGACACAGTCTTTCGTTTCCATACAATGACAAGATCTTTTAAGAAAACATGGCAACGCCCGCCTCTCTCTCTCTCCCCCCCTTCCACATGCGACGACGCTCGAAATATTCCGAGCTCGCACGACTGGATAAGTCTAAAATATATTTGAAAAGAATTATAGTGACTACTTATCGACGCATTTAATCAGTGCAATAATTATTGTAATCGGTAAGATTATAAACGGAAGTCTACTATTTTGTATCGCAATAATATTAGAAAGGCACTACGGATAGAAATGCGCCACATATATGAATATATTCGTCTGAAACCTCTGTGTAACTATTATTTAAGCGTGTGTCCATGAAAACCTTTACGAAACCCTCTATAAATATTTTCTGCATTCTGAGTCCGATAATGAGGGTGAAGTCGGGTGTAACACGCAAGAGTTAATTAATAAAATCATTAAAGTCAATCCCATTGGTAAAAAGTAAACAGGACAGCAGACTATTACTGCATGTTATGCATGCTTTGCGGCCTATGAAAAAAGCAAAAATATAATTCTTTGTAAATAGAAGAGATCACACTGAGACCTCCCGTCTATAAACAGGGCTGGGCAAAATACAGGCCGAGGAGTGTTTGAAATACAATATATCGCTCCAAATGTATTTGAAATACAAAATACCTGTGGCTTGGGTATTTGAAAAATAAACTACAAAATAGAATTTCAAATACCTTTCAAAATACAAAATACATTTTCATGGAAACTAAGAGATCTTAAAAATAAAACCTAGAGTTCGGATCACAGGTTTATTCGCTTCCTCGTACGCCGTGCATCCTCTTCCTTCTTCCTGGAGATCTTATATAGTGATGGAAGGAAACATACTTGTGAGGAAAATGTTACGGAAGTAAAAGTGAGTCAATTCGGAGACCACATCCTTGGAATATTCAGCGGGGAAAACAGGAATGTCGTATGGGCAAGTCTTACCCCTGCCAGTTAATTGCTATTAATAAGCTTTCATTAGTAACTTCAGCATGATAATGATTTTTTTCCCTGATTTCCTGGGATTTCCCTGTCTGTGCATTGTACTTTATCTGTATACGACCCCGGAAATTATACTAGCTAGCCATCGTTCTGCGAATCATTGGGGAAAATATCCTTGGTTTCCGAATCGTTTAATTGATAATTACGGCGAAAAATGATAATCCGAATCTGCATATACGGAATAATGCAGCCTATTCGTGGCTACGTGATGCGCGGTGGTGTGATAAAATACTTTAAAAAGTGGTTTTATGGATGCATCACCCAAGAATATGCGAGGAAGCATAATGGGTCCTTTGCTCGGGGTCAAGATCGAAAGTACATAATCCTACGTCACGTGATGGATCTGATGATCCGATTGGATGACTACGACATTGGTATTTGTTTTCATAGTAATTTTTATCATTTGATTGCCGAAAACGGCCAGTGTCTCCTCAAACTTTGTCATGACCAGGAATGTGATCCAATATATATACGAAATATAAATATAATATAATTTATGCGGAATTAATATGGCATTTATTCTCGAAATAACATCCAGCCCCCTCCACCTATGTATTCTAGCGGTGTCCACCGTTCACCATCACTCAACATTTTGCTGATGTAACGATCTGATCCTCAACTGTGGTGAAAAGGAAATATTGGATTCCGAATCCGGTCTACACTTCCCGTCCAAGTTACCGCAATGTCGCTCGAGCATGAACATTTTCTTTCGGAGTTGAACGTAAGGAGATAGTGTTAGTACGTACTCGTGTTTGTGAGTGAGTGGTATCTCGGAGCTGGAATACATAGATTTCGCGTTGTTTAGACATGTTGTTTGTTATCATAGATGCGCGTTGTTTTGAAAAGAATGGTAATTTTAATTCAGCAATAATTATATAGCATTATTAATTAACGAACAAGGAAAGCGGTATTAACAATAATGAAACACCTTTATTTGGGCATGATTGAGACTAAGAAGTCTCTTCTTCCATCTACCTCCCGATCATTGAACGACTGGTAATTATTTACAAATATTTACGTGGTCAATTATCAGGTGGTGAAGATATCTTTTTTCGCCGTGATGACCCTTCTTCGGTAAAAACCAAAGCTATCTTTGGTTTTTACCGAAGGAACAATCTGCGTGGCAGTCAGTCTAATCTTGCACCAGCTTCTTTTATTTGTCACGAAAACAACGCATATAGTACTTCCTATGATTTTCGTACCTCAGTTTCATGCTCTGAACATTTCCGTGTATTTACGTTCGAAAAAGAGAATGAATTATCTTTTTTTCCCTTTAACGTGATTCGGCGCCAGACACTATAAAAAAGAGTATAAATTGAAAAACAGCATCACTTCCTACACATTTCGGTCCATTGATCCCATTCTCTGCCAATTTATGTACTATTTTCTGTATTTTTATGTATTTTATTCTAGTGGTAACTTATGTATTTGATTCTCTTTATATATATTTTTTGCATTTGATTCTCGTTATATTTTACGCATTTGCTAGTTGTTGGGCCGCTTTAAATTGGTAATATTACTGCTATGTGGACATTTTCAATAGTTTAAAAGTAAAATTAAAAAAAAAAAAATGCAGAGTCGGAGGATCGATTCCTGGGCTAGTGGTCTCTTCAGCGGATGCATCGCTAGTAGTCGCCACAAGGGAAAACTTGGCAGAGTTCTTCATCCACTGAGAATTAAGATTAGGGACGTCACTACCATAGTTTTCTTGCTAGTACTTCAATTTTCTACCTCTGAGATTAAACTTTAGTTAAAATCAACTTCGTGCTACTTCTGGGGTGTTGGGCAGGAGGTGACTGTTTAGCCTCAAAATTCCACGCTCCAATAACTAGTATCTGCTGCGCTGTGATCGGAGGCTTCAACTTCTTTTAATGTCAATTAATACCATCCGGCAAGTGCAATGGTAATCAGGCTTTAGTATGACGATGTGCGCACTCCATTAATAACTCAAACGTGGATTTTGTGAAGGACTTGACAAAGTGATTCACAACAGTGGCGCAGCGAGGGGGGAGGCTTTGGAGGATAAACCCTCCCCCCAGAGCCCAGAGAATTTTTTAAAATTTAACCCATTTTACTTAATTGGATAAAATATGAATAGTGTAAGGATTAATAAAAATATCCATCAGAAAGCCGTAAAACTCACCATTTTGAGCCATTTATCTTAAAAATTTTCTTGGGGAGGGCCCCTGCACCTCCCGCTTACGCTGGCGGATATTCCATACTCCACAGCATTATTTGCGTCTTAATTCCTAGCTGTGCCCCTGATTCACTAGGCGGACAAAAAGGTCATTGGAAACATCTAATCTAAAGCTTAAGTGCATCCCGGACGCGGAAATTACGTATCAGGACAGGAAATGACTAACAAATGGAAGCGAATGAGTAGGTACCGGAAGAACGGGGCCGAAAACCAAACAGGGAAACGTTAAAACCGAAATTCGTCTCCAATGGCCATGACATCGGAATAAAGTCGCGGGTACGAGACAATTACTGAGTTGGCTCGCAGGAACGGGAGGATTCTAAGCCGTGACCAACCCCAGGCTCTCCACGGGAAACCCTCCACGGGCACTCACTTAACTCCAAGGAAACTTGACGCGGGTTGAAAGGTCCTCGCGAAGACTGCATCGGTTGAGATCAGGGTTGGGCACGAATCACCTAATATTGATTCGAGTCACGAATCACGAATCATGGAAGAAATTAGATTTGAAGCACGAATCACGATTTACGTCTGGAAATTTGATTCAAATCTCGAATGATGAATGATGTGATTTTTTTCCTTAAAATATGATTCTTGCGGTTCACGAATCATATTTTAAGGAAAATCATTGTGCCATTTCAGAATGACAATAAAACTAAGTAATGGTCACATTACGAACATTGCTCCCATAATTGGGAACCTATACCAATTTTTTCGCCTGTTAATTAAAACTTGTGTAGATGCAGTGTGAATCAACGGGATATCATAAATTACCAGAATTTCTGTACATCAACATCCTGCAAGCCAAAATAAAGGTGTGTGGTAGGGGGTGAATTCTCACCAAGCATGCACTACATATCATGCATGAAAAAAAGTTGGCAATAATGTACTAGTCTAAACCGTACTATTAAAAAAATAAATATAGCAAAATAAGAATGTAAAAATATGCCCTTAGTTGGGTTACCTTCACGTCCTTAAACCAATATGGAGCTACCTATGATATAAATTGATTCACTCGTATTGGACATATTAACCTTTATTCATATCCCTAATTGTAAGAGGAAAAAAGGAATTTAGAATCATAGGTTGGCAATCAATTCATCTATTTTTTTATTATGGTCAGTCTTCGATAGAAATTCGAGGACTGTAAAATATTTTTAACATCATCACTGAAAATATGATCTTGGAATTTATTTCGGAGATGAAGTCTACATTTCAATTTGCAATCTGACAATTTTTCCCACTTTCATTCATTTAATAGGCTGGTTACGCTAAAATAGTTAGAGTACTGTCCCTTCAAAAACCTTGCCGATCTTCACTGCGCAAGTTCGAGTTCATTATTTAGACGTATTTTGTAGGGATTCCATACACTGGCAGCATATTCCAAATGACATCTAACCAGGGAAAAATAGCTGATTTCTCGTATATGGTCGTCACATTTACCCAGTACTCTTTTTGATGAATCCCCGTTTACGATTAGCTCGACCCATTATTTCACATATGTGTTTACCCCAGGAAAGATATTGTGTCAGTCTTATTCCAAAATATTTAATGATTCCATGTTTGCTTATTCATTATTACTTATTTGGTAAGTGCTAAGAAGGGAAAAGTGTTGTTCTGTATAAACGGTAGGGTCATATTAGTGCGATAATGCCCATATGAGTACACCAAATGAAATTATATGCCATTGATTAAGAAATTTTCAAAGTTTTTTTTACGTTTATTTGCATTTTAGTACCGATGATTGTATAAAAACGTGAGTATTCGATCTATTTTGCTTACCTCGACAATTTCAGACCTGACTGGTGCAGAATCGTCTGAAAAAACTATTTAAATCACGAAATTTATCGCCGATATAGCGCAAAAAGAGTTTATACGTTGCGGGTTGCCTATTCTCAACATAAATGGCCCTGGTGCCACCGTAGGATATCAACCTACAGGAACAAAATTTTTTCTCTGTTCATTTGGCACCTCGGGCTACATTTCGAGATATGCCGAACTTTGAATTTCGAAAAAAGTTGTTTTATGACAGCCCCTAGTATGCAGTAACTTTCGGTGAAAGAATGACGTGTTTCCAGCAGTGAAATTAATTCGTGAATCGTCAGTGAATCGTGAGCTGCATCACAAATATTCGGCTCACGAATCACCTCAACAATTAAAAAAAAGTCGACTCACGGTTCACGAATCATGAAACAAAAATGATCCGAATCACGAATCACAAATAACAGTTTGTGATTCGCGAATCATGATTCGTGATTCATGAAGACGAATCATGCCCATCCCTGGTTGAGATATCCTTAAGCAGAGGCGAAGCTAGAAATTAAGGCTTAGGGGGGTTTAGGTGCAACTAATACCGGGAGTGTCTGGGGTTATGGAATACTCTAAGGGGTAAGCGGGAGCTGCGAGATTAATAAATTGCGGAATTTTAAGATAAATGGTGAGTTTTAGGGCTTTCTGAGCGATATTTTATTAACCCTTACACTATTTTATAAGTAATATAAATCCAAGTAAGTAAAATGGATTAAACGGAAAAATTTCTCTGAGCTCTAAGGGTGTTTTATCCCCCAAAATCGCCCCCTCACTGCGCCACTGTCCTCAAGAACTCATCCATTCTCAAGGACAGGCAGTTAACGCTGCCTACTGCATGGATGTGCTGAAAATACTCCGAAGAAGGATCGTCAAGACGAGAAAAGACATCTCCACTACCTGATAATTGACCGCGTAAATATTTGTAAATAATTACCAGTCGTTCAATGATCGGGAGGTAGATGGAAGAAGAACTTCTTAGTCTCAATAATGCCCAAATAAAGGTGTTTCTTTATTATTAATATCGCTTTCCTTGTTCGTTTATTGATAACGCTATATAATTATTGCTGAATTAAAATGACCATTCTTTTCAAAACAACGCGCATCTATGATAACAAAAAACATGTCTAAACAGCGCGAAATCTATGTATTCCAGCTCCGAGATACCACTCACTCACAAACACGAGTACGTACAACACTATCTCCTTACGTTCAATTCCGGAAAAAAATGTTCATGTTCGAGCGACAGTGCGGTAACTTGGACGGGAGATGTGGGCCGGATTCGAAATCCAATATTTCCTTTTCACCACAGTTGAGGATCAGATCGTCACATCAGCAAAATATTGAGTGATGGTGAACGGTGGGCACCGCTGGAATACATAGGTGGAGGGGGCTGGATGTTATTTCAAGAATACATGCCATATTAATTCCGCATAAATTATATTATATTTATATTTCGTATATATATTGGATCACATTCCTGGTCATGACAAAGTTTGAGGAGACACTGTGGCCGTTTTCGGCAATCGAATGATAAAAAGTATGTACTATGAAAACAAATACCATCGTCGTAGTCAAACAATCGGGTCATCAAATCCATCACGTGATGTAGGATTTTGTAATTTCAATCTTGACCCCGAGCAAAGGACTCATTGTGCTTCCTCGCATATTCGTGGTTTGAAGCATCCATAAAACCACTTTCTAAGGTACTTGATCACGCCACCGCGCATCACGTAGCCACGAATTCGAGTTTCTTAGAAACCAGAGCCTAAAATTTTAATAGCATATCTATGTATGTAAAAGAGAATGTATGTTTGTCTGTCCGCTATGCGTTTCCATACGACTGCACGGATTGCGACCAAAGTTAGTACTTAGGTGCAACTCACGCTCCACAAACCCGTCGTGCTACTTTTGGTTGCGTCCGACGCGCCCTTTGCGTTGTTTTCTCATTACCGTTGTTACGTCACGTCACGTCAAACAACTTCTACGGTTGGACATCCCTAAGGGTAGGCACACTTATTGATATTGTAAAAGAGAAAACCTGAAAGTCCTGCTTCGTGAACATGAGTTCCAAGTTTCTCACTTCTCTGAGTACTCTCTTCCCGAGCAACGCCGGATGGCCTGCTAGAAATCAATAAACGAACGAAGAAAACGTTAGTAATAATAATGAAACGCCTTAATGCGGCGAGGTTGAGACCAAGAAGTCTTTTCTTCCATCTAACTCCCGATCATTGAGCCAATAGTATTACTTACAATTATTTACACAGTCAATTGAAGTTTTGCATTAAAAAGTATTTAAGGCTGCCCATTTAAAGTCAAAGAAAAACAGTCATTTCTGGACATTGTTTTCCATCTTGTCTTATAATGCATTAAAAGAGCCCCAAATATAACTATTAAAAAAATTTTACAGCGATAAGTGACCCAAAAAATTCTGGAGAACTAGATCATTGTAAATGAATATATGTAGTTGGAGGCTAAAGAGACCCTATCTTATTAACGGCACCTAAAAATTATTGGGAATAGCAAGGAATGTTCACGTATCATTCCTAAATCCATCTTAGGATTCCTACCATCCATCCACCTTTGGATATAAGAATTTTTATAGCCAATTTATTTATGATCTCATATTTTTCTGAACGCATGTAGTTTTACGTAAGGCCCGATAATGCAAAAATCATACACACTGGATTTCAAATAGGTATCTCCTTCATGAATTACGGGTGAATTATTAACCATGATGACTTTATCCTCTCTCTTCTATGAAAAACTGCGAATGCATCAGAGGAATTCTTCACACTTCACGGTGATTAAGCTCCACTGACATGACACCACTATTTTTACCTCAAAAATCAGGTCATGTATCGAAGGAACCTCACATCCGACATGACAGGCATGAATTGGCAGAAACATCATACTGAAATATATTATCGGCGGAATGCATCTCCATTAATGATCAAAGGCATACGAATACGAAGCGACACTTATGATGCAACAAACTTCTTGTGACACATCAGAATACCTGAAATTTCTTTCACCTCTGACCCCATCAACAACCGGAAAGTAATCCGAAGTTTGCAAAGTGAGTTAGTGCCTCTATTTCGGAGCTATGAACGCTCGGAGAAACATTTTTTTTACCCAGGCATTAAGCCTACTGATGAAGATCTTTAAGTCTACTTCCATGGAGTTAATATGTCTATATATTACCGGAAGAACAAAGAGAAAGCTACAGGTAAACTTTGGTGACTTACAAAAAATTAAAAAACTAAGACGGGAAATTTGTGTTTGTAATATAAGTGCCGTAAAATCTTCGGCGATCAGATGTAAAATCATTTGAAAAAATACTGGAAGTCTAGCAAGAACATCAACTGACTCAGAAAACACATCTAGTATTCATGCGACTTCATTTGGTTCTAAACAATGTCATAATTATAATTAAAGAATACCGAATATTCTAATATCGCTGCGTAAAATTTAAAGAAATTATTTTCCTTCACAACGTGTCGGTGAAAAACTTGTTTTGCGATTTGGTTAAAAGAAAAGAGAAGGCCAAGGATATTATCATAGAACTTAAAATTACTTGTGCAATACAATGAACAGCATGAAGGTGCGGGTTATATGAGAGAAAATAAAGAATATTACTTGGCGGTACAAGGCATTTTTTCAAAGAAAGGGATCGTATGATGAGGGGACGATTATGGGCGTTATAGATGCAATTTTTTCGAAAAGTCGACGAGCCGAATCGATGGAACATCGGCATCCATAATGCAAGAACAAAGTAGTGTGTTCATCCATATTGCTATAAGATATCGACTGCGATGGGAAGGGGTCGCTACAAAGTGTACATTAAAGCGGAAAAACAAAGGAACCTCGTTAAAGTGATTGAGGTGGAAAAAATTGCATGTGTTATACTAAATATGCATCCCTAGTACATATCAGGCGAGAATGAATAAAAAAACTGCTTCACTAATGCACCGGCCATTATAGTGAGGCACATTTTTCACAAACAACGCACAAATATGAAGCACTCAAAAAAATTACACGGCAAATGACATTGGTAAGTATGGAAAGCAATTCCGTGTTTATTATTGAAGGATTACTAAAATATAATAAAATGGAAAGGAAAAAAGTGTTTTTTCAGTTATTCAGATTGACGTCTCATAGGTTGCCGTCAAATTTCCAGAGAATAACTCATATGTATTTTCAAGGCTTTAATAATAATAGATTCCCACCAGTGTATACATAACGTTTGATGGAGATGGAGAGGTTACCAGGTACATCAGTGTTAAGCTCATCGCTAAAATTGTGGTAACCGGAAATGAACCCTTTCTTTCAGAGTCCATTTGATGATTGATACACAATTTCATTTCATTACAATGATTTGGTTCATAGAGTTTGAAATGTGGCTGCTTCAAAATTGGAATGCTGTCCGTCGGAGATTCAAGTTATCTCTTGAAATTTTACAAAGTTTTACTTTGGATGAAAAACTTCATGATTTCCGAACTGATTTTACGTACATAATGCGTTTTGTTCACATTAATCTCTCTTCTTCAATCAGCTTCTTATGAGTGTATTTCCTTTTAATTAACTAAGTAGAGATAGAGGAAAGAAAAGTAGATAAAGTGAAGACAAATTCCAGTGACAACCTCATAGAAATTTATACGTGATTTCTCAAAATGACTACTAATATGGCGACTTTAAAATTAAACTCAGAATAATATCGTGAAAATTGATATAGTTAGCAAAAATGCCATGCATTTATCCCTGCTCACAACCGAGAACATAATATGGTGGTAATAAGCACACTAAAATATAATAATAGTCTTTGTATTTTTATTTTCTAACATTATCAACAAAAAGAAACAATAAGTCCATTCTAAAAACGAGGCGACTTCATCACTCGCACGCCGTTGAATCACAGGCCATTACTTGAAGAGGACCAATCAGGTGAAACTTCACAAACAGTGTGAGGGCATGTAAGCAGGTCAATATTTTTCCCTTGATACAATCATCAGCACTGAAGACGACAGTCGAGACAGTCGCCGAAAAGTCGGCAGTATTTTAGTTGCTGTGACGGAGCTATCCACGCAGTCTATTTGCTGGGAAATCTCCAAAATCCTGATACACTCTATATATAAAACAGTTTTGCTTCACCTCAATGTAAAATTAGGGGCGGTCTGGCCAGGTCGGCGATCGCCGAGGGCCCCGAGCCCCCCGCAACGCTCGCGTCTATCGGGAAGCGTACATGAAAAGTGTAGTAAAAAGACTCAAGAGTACTTGAACCAATTTTTTTTGCCGTTATAAAATTCTACGTTTTCATTGGTTGCTTTATTTATGACATACTCTGTGTAGTAAGATTATTTTGAAAAATAAAATAAAGGTGGTAGAAGATAAAAGAGAACTTGATTGTTTTTTGAAAGGGTTATTTGAAAAGGCTACTTTAAAGTCTTGTGTTTAAGATTTCAGCGCAGCTTTAAGGAAAGAATACACTAAATAATAGATAATAGAACCATAATGCAGTATTAAATTTTATAAACTGTGAAATGCTCACTTTCCATAATATATTTTTCTTAAGAAATTGCTATTTTATATTAACTTTTACGGGGATTTTAAGTCCAATAACGTCAAAATCCATTTCCGGGCGTGCAATGTCGTAAAAACATTTCCCGGAGGAGGGCCCCGGATTCCCCTAGATAAGGGGGTCCCCGTAATGAGCCCCAGACGAGGGCCCCTAATCACCCAGATCGACCTTGAATGTAATCCTTCTATCACCTCACCGAATTTTCTCACTAGTAAATATTCACACCACACAAACTACTGAGTAATACTGACGATTACTACATGTGGCTGAAATTGATAAAATCAAAATTACAAAAGTCTGTGGAGGAAACCGTTTTGCGTTACCTACATTTAATCCTCTCCTCACCCCAACTCATTTTCTCCACAGTAAATATTCATGCCACACAAGTTGTTGAGTTCCCCTGATGATAACCACATGTGGTTGAAACTGATCGAACCAAAATTACGAAAGACTGCGGACACCACAAAGTTATTTATAGCAGTGAAATTGTTGAAATCCCTCCATTTCCTCGCCAGTCATCGCGTTTATTTGGTCGAAGAGTCAACATCATCTGGGTTAAAGTTACGTTTAAAATCACAAGCTACCGATAAAAAGTCACATTTCCAGGACATCTCACTTTCTAGTGTTCACATCACATGGAATCACTCTTTTGATGGCATGCAGGGACAAAACTTTCTCTTCAAGTGCGATAAGATGTCATCCTTCCACACGAATATGACGAAGGAAAGGAAGCCGTTGAGCCCTTCCGAATAATCTGCCAGCCTCATTAACTTATTCGTGTGAAGCAAGAGTCTGAAACACACTTCTACCGTCCTCAAAAACCCCATCATCAGCAGCAGCCTCACGTACATGTGGAATCTGAAAGAGGAGGACGGAATCAATCATAAAGGCATGGGCGGTCTGGGGTGATTGGGAACCCTCGTCTGGGGCTCAATCCCCCAATTACCTAGTATCCCCGGAGAGATGTTTGAGACATAACTTCACGAAGCCTACCAATGAAGTAAGAAAAAAAGGTTTACAGTGCGCGTTAAATAATAAATAGTTTAGTTTAATATATTAAGGAGTTATGAACAAACATTGACCCTAATGGGATTGTCAATGTTTTGGTCAAATTAGGCGTGGCTAATCATACCCAATGGAAGGAGTACTTAGCGGGGAGGGGGTGTTGAAAATGGTGTTAGAGGGTAGAAAGGGTAGAAAGACGAGAGAAGGTTGGAGGCATTCGAGATGTGGGTATGGAGAAGAATGGAGAGATTGAAATGGACGGAGAGGAAAAGGAACGACGAAGTGCTGGATATGGTTGGCGAAGAGAGGCAGCTTTTAGATGAGGTACGGAGGAGACAGAATATATGGACGGAGCGAATACTTAGCGGGGAGGGGATGTTGAAAATGGTGTTAGAGGGTAGAAAGTTAGGGAAACGAGGGAGGGGAAGGAAAAGAATAGGATTTTTAGATAGATTGAAAGAGAGTAGGCCTTACGGTGGATTTAAGAAGGCAGCGCTGGAAGGAAAGGGAGTCTCCCAGATCACTTCTTTAGTACTCCATGGAAACCTACCTTAATCGGTAGAATTCTATAATAATAATAATAATCATACCCAAGCACCCCCACTCCTGCCAAACTTCGCTCCACGCTTCTAATCAGTGATGCCCCCTCCAGTATGTTCCAATCTCCTTGGATAATAAGCTCTTATAAAAAATTTTTTTTTTTAAACCAGCCTTTATATTTAGATTACAGGGGATGAGCAACGTTTATATATGACAAAAAGCAAAAAAACTCAGTGACCCCGAAAAACCAAAAGTGACGTATTAAAAAAGTCACTATATTTATTAAATTTTCAGTGTATGGTAAGCCCCCTATGTTTCAAAATGCCACCCCTATGCTTTTAAATTGTCAAAAGATGGGAAATTTTATGGTGGATAACTTTTACTGTGGTCGCAAAACACGAAAATCGACCATTTGGAAATTCTTAGTTCAAAAACATGTTTTGGGGGGCTATAGGTTGACTGGGGGGTGGTTAAAGGGGGGTTGGAGAGAAAAAGTTATATTTTCATGTATTGTCATCGGAAATGAAGAAGTGTGCAAAATTTCAGCGTTTTTGCTTCACAGGAAGTGAGTCAAATTTGAGTTACAAGATTTGTTCCAGACAAACAGACAAACAAACAGACAAACAGACAGGTTGGTGAGTTGATATAAAGGCTGGAAAAAAACCACAATCTCGAGAAATGGCAGAGGAGATATTTGCACTCATCAATCACAGCCAAATCCCGCTACATGACAAGGATATCGAGATGCTATTAGCCCTGATCCCGTGTTATAATTCAATATAATGTGGTTGACCGACAAATTACGAACAGGTATTCAAAGGAGATATTTTTTTATCGATGTCTCTTAAAAAGTTATAACTATCAGTAATTCTACCGCACTAAATAATTTGAAATTTTCAAAAAAATATTAAAATGAAGTCAAAAATTACTACTGCAGCTAGAGTAGGAACCTCAAATCAAAACGTTAAAAATAATACCATGCAGTTGTATTCGAAGGTGAATTTTTCGCACATGATTTTACTTAAAGGCTATATTATTAACAGCAAAGAAACTTCGGCTGCAAATTTATTGCCGATTAATTAACCACTCTCGTCGAATAACAAGTATCAAGAAACGAAATATATTTAGAAGTATTCCATTTACTTACTCTTTTCACTTTCAATATTTATACTGTCAATGTTACCACGGTTTTTGGTTACTGCACCTTGAGTGCTCTCGTTGTTTTATGCTTAACTCAGATTTTGAATTCATGGCGGCTGAATTCTGACGGTTGCCAGGTCATTTAATAGTGCTAGTGCACACATTTCACTTGACAATCGTAACTTCTATCCACATTACGGATGTATGTATTGCATTATTTATCTCACGGTACTATTCGACCGCAAAAGTTTATCTCAGGGTTTTTCTCCCTGCTTCATGTCGTCCAGTCTCCATTAGCTGAGAAACGGAGTACAAGTGTAGCTTCACGATATCATCAATAAGATTATCAGCATACCAGTCCATTGCTGTAGTATGAGCGTTCATTCTATTAAAATGCATACCTTAGCCAGCCACAAACAAACCCTGCCAATGGTAGTACAACCAAAGTACGCTCGGTTCAAAAGATTATCGTGTGATGCTATGATAATTAATGATACATATCCTCACCTTTTCTTGTTCCTTTTCACAGCCTCCATTTCTAGAACACTCGTACGGTCTTCTAGGAAAGCTGTAGCTTTCCGTATTTTGAATAACTTGACGGCAGTCATGATGAACAGAACTATGTTTGATCCTAGGAGCAGTGACGAGAACCCCAGGAAGTACAGCAAACCAGCGATATCAGCTGTCAAGTTAAAAGATAATATCAACTCTACACTTTCAATTTAATTTAACGTGATATAACAATCACCAGATCAACACTTAACTCAGCATTTTTTTTAGATGGAATATTCCTGAAGTACACAACTACTACTCTTATTTTACACTACTTTTATTTTATTTTTGCCTATAAATTACGCAGATACACTATTTTTGATTTCATATGCATACATTTTATTCGTGGATGATATCTAAAAAAATAACTCTCAGGAATACTTGCTCATTAAGTTAACTAATTTCATATCTATGATATTAAACATAGTCTAGGCCATACTAGAATATATAATTTAAAATATTACACGGCGAATGGGTTTGTATTGGATACACTAGCTATTACGCAGGTTAAACACCAGTAAACGGACAGTTCTAGCGACCAGTACATATTATAAACCTCCAATAAAAGTCTTAAAGGGCGTAGAACCAGTAAATGAAATATTTCTGTCAACAGAAAGCAGCGGCTACATTTCTCTCCGCAGAAGAATTTTGAATACAACTATGACATAAAACAAACAATGGAAACCCAGTCCAGATATAATAGGCTCCTTTTTCAATATTATTCCTGTAATTACAATGACCCTTGGAATATTGCAGTCAATATAAGCCAGTCAAATATTGACAGGCACTAAATCGTATTCGGAAATACTAAAGGTGCATGCATCACTTATCCACGGTGCAACCAGGAGGAGAGGTTTGAGTTTTTTGACCGACGTAAGCCAAAACTGGTTTTCGATCAAGGCATTACGTATATATTTATAGATTTCGACCGTTAAAAAAGCAAATGTATGTTAAAAATTATAAATATTAATATCATGATTGTTTTTTATTTTGATCGGATTATATTTTTATCTTTCTTGAATTTCCTTTGTATTCGACTTGTTACGGTCATTTGTAATGATGATCAAGGGCATACCCAGGATCACAACATGATGGGGGCAAGCCGTGGTCGTTCACGTTGTGTCACAGAAAAGGTTAACGAAACCAAAATTTCAAGAAAATAACTTCTTAAAAATTTTAAGAAAAAATTAGCGCATTACTAGTTTTTAAAATGTTTTGCTCGAAAAAAAAAATATTTTGATCACATGTTTTATACTATTATCACTTTTCTTGAACATAAAAATAATTTCGTTTTGCACTAAATTTAGTTTTTCTTGTAAGGGGGGAGGGGGAACCAGGGGGGAACCTCGCCAGGAACGCCCATGATGATGACAGTAGAACTCTTTCAACTCGTCCTTCTCCAATTGAGACGTATCCTGGTTACACTACGGGCTCGTGCATGGATTTTTACAACAGTGCAATTTGAAACAAACGCGTATTTTTCCGTTTTTCCATCCGTCGTATACTTTTCAAATAATTCGCTGTAAAATAAATCGACGGCCTCATCCCATTTACAGACAAGTCGATGACGTTATGAGCTCATGTCGAGCGGGTAACCGTGTCTCGGTTACCCGCTCGTTAATAAAAATCTTGGGCAACTTGGGCAACCATCTTATTAGTACATGACCAATGAAAAGCGCCTTCCACACATTTCAGAACCACTAAAAACTGTACGCTACGAGTTCACTTTACTCACTGTAAAACCAGCAAATGTTGAGCCTAAAGTCGGGCTTGATAGTGCTGGGAGGCAGTCCAGGCACTAATTCCAGGGTCACAGACACGGCGAGGATGATTACTGGCGCACCCCACGCATACAGCGAGTACATGATCATCTTCCTCTTTTCTTCGGCGGGTCGCATCAGCTTCAGTGGACCAAATTGCCTTAAATACAAGCACATATTCTATTAATATCACTCACAAGCGCTTCAATGCGAAGGGTAGTTACGAAGGGGTGTCATTATAAAATATTAATGGTAGGGGCACAGTTGCTGAGTCCTCAAGTTTGCCTTATAATAGCTGCTAAGTAGAGTCGTTGCAGCCCACCAATGCCACACAGGGAGGGGGGGATCCACAGGAGTCATGACCCCCCCAAATTTTATCAAAGTTTTTAAATTTTTTATTATTTTTATAATTTTTGCATCCTTTTAAAGGAGTGAAGTGAGTGCTTAAGCAAACGCATGGCTAAAAGACCGAAACATGAGAACATTTTGAATTGTATTAATCTTAGAGCGTAGTAGATCTTAAATGAATTTTGCACGGAAGGATGCCCGTCTCTCCCGTGGGATATTCCATAATCCCCGGACACAAGTCATGATCCTCCACCCCCAAATTTGATGCTGAATCCACCCACCTTGGTATTATCATTTATTCCAATTTTTAGATGATAAGGGGTTGTCGGTAGGAAAGAGACTGCCAGTATTTTAATGATGAATCTCTCCGATCTCATTCCTTGGCGCTAAATATTTGCTCACTCATGAAGTCATGACGATGTCATAGTATTGATCTAACGGAAGAATGTGTTGAAACATAGGTATCGTGACGTGTGGAAATTGTTTGTTTCAATGGAAGTTTTAAAATTTTTTAAAACAAAGTTTGATCGGAAACATTTCTAATAAATCAATAAATGAGTTTCAAGATTTTCCTTTATTTCCGACGTTACCACAGTCGTCACGAATCAGCTTTTTGTAGCTTGGTCATTGCAGGCTACGGAACATATCCCAACTCTCCTTCAATGCCCAACCATCTCCATGCGTCCAATAAACTTTTTTTTGATCATGTTATCTACCCTGATTTTCAGTTTAAATCTTCCCATTTATCGACTACTGTATATTAGTTTATAGTGACTTGACAAGTGTACTTTAAAAGTGTTTGCAATGGCTAATGAACTCCTGCGTAAGATTCATTTTCGACAGCTCAATTAATTGTTGATTTATGATGATGATTGGGGAGAAAAATTGGGATGAAGTTGGCATCATGCATTCATAAGTACTTTTGTCTCCTAGGGAATTTTCACTACTGGAGGAAAGATCGCAAAATGGTACAATTTATGACGATTGATTCCAAATAGAAACATTTTTTTTAATTTATTGAGCTCCGTTTGCATTCTTCGCAAAGGGATGTGGATTCAAATCACGGCCTTCGGATACCCCGAATAAAAAATACTCCAAGTGAGAGGAGGCCCCTGCAAAAGCACAAGCCTCCCACAAACAAGGCTAGGATATAAAAATTCACTCAAATGCTGCATAGTCCGGGCTAATCTTTCCCCTCTCACCAATATCAACAAACCTTGGCGTTCATTAATGAAGAGAGAAAATGAGGCTTCGCTATATCATGTAGGGACACAAATACGTTATTTTACCGGTTGACTTCTACTTCAAAATAAAACAATTATCTCATTGTTCGATGCCAAGACGACTAGAATAAAAGTTTTTCTAATTAAAAGAACTTTTCTAATAAATTATCTCTTTAGTAAGAATTCACATTCCGTGACCCAGTCCTGAAAACGCATAGATTACAGGTAGACATCTCTGGATGTATTCGTAAAAAAATGAAGCTTATAATTATTCCAAAAAGATAGATATAATTAATTTATAAAACATAACACGCTTCTTAAAATAAAGTTTACCTCAAAAATGAATTTCCCAAAACGAGTTATGTTCCGAGGGGATTGATAAATTGCTTCCATACGGATAATAATTTTTTTCACTTAGAAATAAAATATTTTTAAAGCGAAAAGAATTAGGAGAGTCTCCGTGAACGAAATTCTTTGTAGTTATTTAAGAAAGATTTTCCCCTTTTTTCACGAAAAAAATTAAATTCTAGTTCTGGAAAAAAAGAGTTAGAAGGCAGACCGAAACATAATCAGGATTTAATAAAAATGTAAAACTCATTACGATACCAGTTTTTCAGGATAAAATTTCATCTGGAAATATACAATATTCGCATAATTTTCATTGGATGAAACATGAAAATTATAAAAGGAAATATCAACTTACCTAAAGGTGATAAATATGTCATAGCAGATGATGTTCAGCCAAAAGAAGGAAGAGAGGAAGAAGAATTGAATCCCGAATCCTGAGAGAAGGAAGCGAAAATTGAAATCAGCACTTTGCCACCGGAATGAAGACGATACTTAATAAGAGTATGGATTTTTAAATTATCAGCTACATTAAGATAAAAATTTATGTTGAACTGTAATATTAATATAATGTGTGCGTGTTGCAAAATAATCTACTTAAAATCCATTTTTGGATATCTGAAATGCCCTTTGGAGTTGGAATAATATAAAAACTGCTGGTAGAAGAGCATTTCTCCTTGTGGAAAGTAATTAAAGTAGTCTTCAAGGTAAGTTAATAACACAAAATTCTTGCGAGCTCATGAAGGGCAAATTATGGGAACTTTTATACAAAAATTATGTTTGCCAATGAGCACAAGAACAAAACTTAATTATGATTATACGGATATCCAAAATTCCTTATCCCTACAAGTATCCCTCCAACGTTTTTTCGAGTCGTCGAAGGGAGGAGAATATTATTTTCCGGATATGGTAGAATTCAAAGGGCAAACGCAGAACTACCTAAAATCTTTACACCCGAAATGATAGTGAAAATACCATTACCCTAGAATTAATATATTGTGATTCCTCAGCAAATTTATTTAAAAAAAAATTACCTTTTCAATACCGAAATGGTTCTCATTTTCATGATTATTGATTATCACTCTGTCATAAACTTTTTCAGCACATAAAGACAGCTGAATATCGAAAAGATTTCCTGAAGTTCGTAACATAGCGATTATTTATCATTCCATTTCAAAATATCTCATTTTAAACTTTTCCGTGGAAATCGCCACCAAGAATGAGGGTTACAAAGTGAGGGGAGACCTTTTCCTTTAGTTTGGTAGCCACAACAAGGGTATGGCGATTCTCATACTGGGAATGGAAATGATGAAACAGCCCTAATAAAAAAACATACTCCTTACCAAAGAACAAACACCAATCCAGCCCAACCTCGAGCGAGTAGATGATGGCAAAGATGCAGACTATGTCGGCAGCAAGAAGGCTGGTAAGATGGGACATTAACATCTTCCCGTGCAAATTCCTCAACTCCGGGATGCATGCGTAGACTGCGATAGTAGCTGCGAAACAAAGAGCTGCCAAAGTCCTTCCCACCGGGTAGTTAAGGATTAAACGACGAATACCGAACCACAACGAGTAAGAGGACTGACACGCCCAGGGGTGGTCCTCGTATTCAGGAACCGCCACAACGCAGTACTTTTCCCCACCATGTAATAGTTGCCTCAGTGACACATTTTGACACTCTTTTGCTGACCACGACTGTCGGCAACTCTCCTCCGCGTAAAGCCCAGAATCGGAGAGGGCCGAGTACACTCCCTTGCGGTACACCTCCCCGAACAATGCCATGCTGCGCTTTTCCCCGATGAGCTGCAACAGTGACGTCCCATCGTCCAGGTTCTTGGGGCAGAACACGTCATCCTGCACGCACTGGGAACCCCACTGCTTCGCCTCTTCGGTAGGACAACACTTGCGGAGACACGGGATCCCCGCTTCGCACGGGCAGCCCCAGTACTCGGTCCCAGGCGACTTGCCGCCTCCCCGTGCTCGATCCCACACTATCTCCCAGTGCGTCCCGTTCGGATAGGATACGTTGGCTACTGGATCCCACACGCTACCATTCTCAGCTAGGTGGACTGAGACTGGTAGACGAATGCTGTACTCTAACGGACATAGAATCGGGAGGTCAAGGTGAGGTTCGATGGAGCCGTTGGCTTGAATCACTCGTTGCATAAAACACGCGAGGACGGTAAGGGTAGCAGTCTTCAAACTCATGGTTCGTCAGATGTCACAACGAAATAGGAAGTACAACCGTATCTCAGAGCCGGTATATACTCCAGAAGCATGTGAGCAACGGAAGGTCTTTCCTTAAGGAAGTGGGTAGCCGGATTACGTGGTTCCGTAGGGTTATTCACTTCCGCTGCCTCTGTTTTGGCTGAGACTCCTCTAATAAAAAAAAATCATTTATTTTTTTCAGTCTCAATGACCAAATATGGACTGTATAGGTACTTACCTGACATTTTACGTTTTCAAGAAAAACAACAAGCCACAATGTTTTCAAATACATTGGAAAAATGAGATTAGAAATAAGCAGCACAAATGTAAGCGTACGCAGAAATGAATTCATGTGCTCTGAATACGCTTTTGTAGCCAATGCAACGGCAACTATAATTCATACAGATCTTAATTACATAATAACTGAGTAAATAATTATTAACGTTAACCGTCGGTCTTCACTTGGTATATAAGATTTATTTGGCCTTTGGCCACTACAGAAGTTATTTGAAGAGCGCATTCCATATAAGACAATTTCTTTTAATAGAAATGGCTTTTGGGGTAACCCGCGTCAAGATTTTAAAATGTCCAACGTTACCTCTCTCACATAGGAGATTTCATCAGTGACAACGATCGTGTCGCCTTTATTGAGCATCAATTTATAGATGGTGGGTGCTGGTAGGGAATTTTCTGGACTTCTTTGGGGACATCCATTAATTGCGTGAGGCGTTTATGGGGGGGGGGGGGTCCAAGCCGATTAACACCCACTCTCACGTGGAAAAGAAAGGGGGTCCTGGCATGTTATTTTCAAAACATGTAATGTTATTCCTGCAAAAAAACATGGTAAAATTGCAATAAAACTGGGTTCAATTGAAGAAAACGTAATATTAAATAATAGTCTTAACTAATCTTAAATAAAAATAATTAAATAAATCGTTTTTTACGAATCCAGCACAATAGATTATCTTATTTTCACTGAAAATACTCATTTTGAACAATCAATTTGAAACGTGAGATTAGAGGGACGGGGTCGAGCCAAGGGCCGTATTCTGTAACTCCAAACCGATCGGTGCGCCACCGATTCGTCGGGTGCGACGTCACACCGACTCCCGGTAAGAAGTCGTGCGATTCTGTACGAACCCGATCGGTGCGGCACCGACGAGAGGACGGGAGATCGTCGGTAGCCGTACCGAGAGCAAAAAGGTGTCGATACGGCCACCGACTGGTGGGTTCCATGAACTCCCCGGTGCGCATTGTACGTTTTATTTTGTTTTTACCTCATCACCGAGTAAATAATGAGGTTTTATGCAATGTTATCTTTTTCTGCCCCTTCAAATACGCCTCTATAATTCACTGTGTCATCATCTATATTGATTACCTTGACAGAAATATAAGATATTGGTTAATAAACATGAGGTTTGCTAACATATAATGACTTTCTCTCATTTATGTTGCCACTTTCACTCGCTTGCAATAGGCTTTATTTCTCTCTATCATCATTTGTTTGCTCCTTTGACATAAAAAAGATATTTTTGATTAAATATGAGTTTTGCCGCAATGTTATCACTTCATATCACTCTGAATAGGCGACTGTTATTTCACTCAATCATCAATTTGGCGTTTCTCTCGGCATAGAAATAAGATCTTTTTATTTAAATATGAAGTTTGCCACAACGGTATCAGTTTCTTTCATTCGTAACAGGCAACTATATTTCATTTCATCGTCAGCCATTGATTCCCTTGACGATAAAAGAAGATATTTGTTAATAAGTATGAGGTTTACCGCAATATTATCATTTTCTCTCACTTGGAATGCGCAACTTATACATATGTATTTCACCCAATCACAATTTATTTACTTCCTCGTCATTACACTTCTTTTAATTACACCCAGCTCCATATTTTATAACAATTTCCTAACTTGTTCCTCTAATATGACATTTGCATTTGAATCCTACGTTCACGTTCCATGGTATGTTATTTTCGTCTGCTACAGTGCCAATGGCATAACCTTCCGTTGATAACATTTAGACGGAACTTACTTAATGACAACTATATTACCAAATCATGAATAAATAGCAATATACGGAACCAATATTTTAAAGAAACTGCGATCTCAAGGATAGTTTCAATAATTCATTCCAGCAACAACAATCTCCATCACATACAAACTATATTGTGATGTTGTAATATTGTTTCCTTCGATTCTGTAGGTTTTACAGCATTACTACCACATATTATATAAGCATTGTTAACAACTTATCCAATATCGATCAACTTAATCTAGCAATAAATCGTAATTTCCGCAAATAAAAAGATTGAGAATGACGACAACAAACTGTGCCAATGAGTCTTCACTTGTTTTTACCCTTCTTTCATTGGTGGTCACACGTTAGATGACTTCTAACTTCGGATATATTCGGATTTTCCCTGTTTGGGAAGGAGGGGGAACCGTACCGACTGATTTGATACCGACGACCTTACTGAATCGCTGAATTTGCCGTCGTCGGTATGGAAACCGTCGTCGGTACGGAATGATGTGCTGTCGGTGAGCTGGGAAGGGAAACCGACCGGTGCGGTACCGACGAAATACGGAATACGGCCCCAAATCAGACGTTATCTCACTAAGGGTAGTCGAAAAATCGCCAAAATCACCTCATGTAAATAATGGACACCCTCTTTCTTTCTAGAAATGACTAGAAGCCATGTTTCGCTAATCTTCTGCATGCTGACGCCGTTGAAGTTGTTCCAATGCTTTTTCATTTCCATGACCTCCCGGGACATTCTCATTTTGAAATGTTTTCTTTGGCGAGAATTTTCGGGTTGTTTACATCGATGGCGTGACCTCGTGCGGCTTGTTCCGCTTATTTATCGCCGAGGCTCAGTCGAATCGTCGCGCTGTGCTCCCTGACTCTGACTAGTACTTATTGTGCGTCCAGTTTCACTAAATGTACCGGGTCTCATGCACTGCACTTTAATAGGTATACTCCATCCATTTCCAATTGTTCGATCCCTTTGACGTTTCGGTTAATGTCTCTTATTTGCGTGAGAGGCTTGAACACGGATTTTATTTGGTGCTTTTCTAATATTCCGGGCATTTTCTCCGTGACTCCTTTTATGTATGGTAGGAAACCTTCCTTTTAGCCTTTTCCGAATGTTAGCCATTTAAAAATCTCAATGCGGGTTACCCCAGAAGCCATTTATATTGACGAACATGGACCTCGAAAGTCTAATCAATTTGATTGCTTCTTTATTTTACATAAATTGAGAATTACAATTATGATGAATTTAACCTGAAATCGCAATACATCAATCTTAATTAATGTCACCAATAATAATAAAGGTATTTACAATTCATGCTATTCTGTCAATATGCAACTGTACAGCCAATTAATATGATGACGTCATTTCTTGATGAATCACTTCACCTGGTATTGAAAAACGCCATCTTTCCCGTGACGTCATTCATGCATCGTCACTCAGGCTCCAGATCGTCTACCCCGGCTAATGTCGCTTAAAGCGATGCGGGAAATGACGTCACCACAAACAGGATAGGGGTATTATCAGGCTCCCCTTCCACAATTCATAAGAATTGTATACTTTCGAGAGTTTTCTGATAGCAAAAGAGTTGTTTTGAAATGGTTCATTTTTAGATGTCGCTGAACCAGGGTGCAGCAGCCCGCGAAGCGAATGTGGTGCAAGCAGTGATGGATTTAGGGGGAGGGTCACATGGGTCATGACCCCCCAAATTTTATCAACATTTTTAAAACCTACATATTATGCTAATAGTTTTTATATCATTGTAAAGGAATACAGGGAGTTCGTATGCAAATGCATGGCAACAAGTCCCAAACGTGACGAAACTTTGGGTTATTTTCCAAAAAATGTATGGGGGGAACACCTCTCTCTCCTGGGGTATATTTCATACTCCCCAGGCAGTTCATGACCCCTCCCCCAAAATTTGATGCTGAATCCGCCCCTGAGATTAAGAAGCTATTTCAAGCGGCCAGAGACGTGAATATTTATCATTACATTTGCACCCAAAACTATGATAGGGAAGTATTACCCTATTACTTGATGAGAGTGAATATTATTTAATTTAATTGCACAAAATATAATTTTACTGAGATTTATTATGAACACAAGACAGGGTAACCCCTGATTACGAACCATTAAGTAGCCATCAAGTATTTTCGGGCCACATAGCATGGGAATTGTGAAATTGCAGCCAGCAACTGCATGCAATTCGAGAAAGCGTCCCATAAACGTGAAAATGTGTCGATCTCCTTTTACAAACGATGGCTAAATTTAAAAAAAATCCCTTGGGGCACGCAACTAAGTCCAGACAAGCAATAATGCAGCCGTCATAAAAGTCATTGGCTTCATTTCCTGTAACGAAGATATTGTTTAAAAACAATTCTAGGGCACAAATACTTTGTACTGTTCGATACTCATGTATCTCATGTAACTATCTTAAAATCCTGTTCGTTTCCAAAAGATAATTTTTCAGAGATAAACACATTTTTAAGAAATGACAATTATAAGGGACCCGAAAGGTGGTGAACTGTACCTGTTCAGGGAAAACCCTTATGAAGCGAACCATCTAGGGGCAGCTTCACTTCGAGCTTTCCCTCAGTAAGTATAGCTTGCGCCCGATGTCGAGTCTCATTCCGGTAAAGGGAATTATTAGAGGTCTTGGGGCTAGTTTCAAGCATAAAATGGGTGCGAGCACAGGCATTCTCCATTAGCGAAGCCGAAGAGTGGATCGGAGTGCCTAGTGGTACACCTTTGGTAAGCAGAACCAAACACGGGTTAATGCGCTCGAATAGATGCTGATTGGAAACCATGGAAGGTGGATACTTAGTTAAACCAGCATGTAAGCAGTTTCAGCTGACTAAATAGGATGTCGTGACTCAAGATATGCGGTACATATTTGAAAGACGCGGAAGTGACTGAGGAAGATTGTGGTGGAAGGCCTTTTAACTGTGGTAGCCAGCGGAAAAACTTGCCGCTTATTTTTCATGATGCACAAGGAAATAGTTCCATCCATCTCTCCCTACATGGATATGATTCACGGAAGGATATTTTTACGGATAAAAATGAATTTATAGACAAACAGGATGCCAAAAGTAGCTCAAAGGTCGAATTAGTTCTGGGAACCAGGAGCTCCGCTGTTCCTCTACCATCATTAATATTTTAAGAAGAAGGAGACAACGCGAGAGTGATGTTTGGGGTCTGAATGCCGATGTTATTTTCAGAAACTATACAGGTAATGTAGAAAAAGTGTCACGGCTTCCTTCCACATAGGCCCGGGTTTGAGAGATATTCGCATGTATAGATTTCGCGCAGCATGACTCACCTTGAGTAATCACTCCCTCTTAACTAAAGCGATGGCCGCGTTATCACATTAATTTTACTTAATTTTTTTTATTGTTTGCAGTACTATTTATTAAAATTAAAACTCATTGCATTCATTCCATTCACTGCAAAAAAGGGGGAATTACTGAAAATTGGTAAGAAAAAAATATGTATTTGAGAATTACTTTTAAAACAACAGTAATGAAATTATTCTAGTCTGGGGCACTGGTCTAGGAACTCTCATAGCGTGTGTCCCGGGTTCGATTTCTGGTGTAGACTATTTTTTTTCTCTCTTATAATTTTATAAATCAATTTTACAACTCGTCCCCGTTCGTTTAAGTTAGTTACTTGGCGATCTTTTTATTTTCATATTAGTTTATTGATTTTTAATGGAACTCCGAATAGGGTAGTTTCCTTCATCAAAGAAAACGAAAGGCATTTATTGCGATTCGTTACCCACCATTACTGTATTTATAATATACAAATTATTTCGTTTTAGAAATACCGGTTTAGACGAATGGCTATGGTCCATTTTTATCCTCATTTGAAAAGGGCCAGATTGGCGCCCATGCGATGCCACTCCACGTGACGTCACAGGGACCTAGTTTCTATACGAGAGGATAGGAGTAATACATCGTCTGAGGTTACCAATGCGTGCATGAGGCGCAGAGCTCAGGGAAACATGTCTTAATAATCACTTATTAAAATTGGCCAAGGTCGGAAAGTTTTCTTCATTTGATAAGGTATTAATAATCCTTATTTAAACCAAGCGCTACCAGCCATCAGGGTACTCAGCTACCCGCTAGCAGCCTGCGTCGTATCAGCGCTCAACTCGCCTCAAGGTCACCTCACAGGGCGGCAGCGGGAACCAGAAATACGCCACACGGAAAGATTTCCCGGCATTCATACTTACGCGTCGCGTTTTCGCGCGCTTGAAAATTTACACTTTTCATTTAATCGCGAAAAATAGATATCGTCATTTAAAAGTCTAAAAGCGTGAAATACGTACTCCAGGAGTAATAATCTTTCGATTTAGGCAATAAAAAAAATAATAGGAAACCACCCTATTGTGGCTAACCACCCGAATTTGAGGACGTACATAATTACACGTGAATTTCAGGGCAATGAATTCATCCTCGCCCCAGCCGTTTTCCCACAGTTGGGCTTCGGCCATATTCTGTAGTAAGGAGCGAGATGTTTTGGGAAGGCAGTGGGTGGGTGGCCTATGGAGAAAATCTAATTGAGGGAAAAAAAAGAAGTGGAAATTATTTTATGAATAAGAAAATTTTGCGCGCAGCCATCGCTGCAGTTGAGAGGGAGCGATTACTCCCTGCGCCCTCTCAACTACAGGCCGAGACAAGTCATGGTGGGCGAAATCTTTACATGTATCCTTCGTTCCGTCCGCAATAGGGAAGTTTCCTTCATCAAAGAAAACGAAAGGCATTGATTGCGATTCGTTACCCACCATTAGTGTATTCATAATATACAAATTATTAGGTTTAAGAAGTCCCAGTTTAAACGAATGTTAATGGTCAATTTTAACCTCATTTGAAAAAGGCCAGATTGGCGCCCATGTGATGCCACTCCACGTGACGTAACAAGGACCTATATAGATACTATACGAGTGGTCAGGAGTTTTACATCGTCTGAGATTACCAATGCATGCATGAGGCACAGAGCTCAGGGAAACATCTCTTAATAATCACTTATTAAAACTGCCTATAATTGGAAAGTTTCCTTCGTTTGATAGGGTATTAATAATCCTTATTTAAGCCAAGCGCTACCTGCTAGCAGGGTACTATACGCTACCGCCATGCTCGGCAGCAAGCAGCCTGCATCGTAGCGGCGTTCATAGCCTCGCACCCAGGTGGCCTCAAACAGCAGTAGCCAGACGTCAAACGGGCTTTTCCCAGCATTCATACTTAGCCGTCGCGTTTTTGCGCGCTTAATAATTTTCAATTTCCATTTAATCGCGAAAAATAGATATCTTCATTTAAAAATCTAAAAGCGTGAAATACGTACTCCTGGAGTAATAATCTTTCGATTTAGGCATTTTAAAAAATAGGAAACGACCCTAATGGCCGGAATCCGAGAGAGCTACAACATTGCCACATATTTCATAATTCAAACAAAAAAAGAGTGGACTGTGTGGATAAGATAATTGGCCTCCACTAGAGCACTGAGTAACTTACCCCCGGCCGCCAGGCTATAGACTCCACCGACAGGCGTCTTGACGATAACTAAGATATCCGTTGGTCGGTGCGAGAGTAAGTGAGGCCGGGTTCGTAGCCTCATGGGCCCAAGAAAGCATTCGAATGACGAAAAACTATTCCGACAGGTGTCGGGATAAGGGGCAAATCCCTCACTGCTCTCTTAAGACCATAAATGAAAATCCACTTAGGGCGCGAACATCAAACAAAATGCGAATATCTCTCGAACCCGGACCTTTGAGGAAGAAAGCCGTGGCTATTTTTATACATTAGCTGTATGGTTTCTAAAAATAATATCGGCATTCAGAGCCCGAACATCGCTCTCGCGATGTCTCCTTGTCAGTTATCAAAATTGGTCAGTTACAACATTCTAAGACGATAATTTCCATATGTCTGTCGTATTTCACGGCTTGACCAATTGTCCCATCGCCTACCCAAGGTTTTCAAAAACTTCTCTCCGATTCTTCCTGGAACTTCTGTGTTACTCACACGATCTATTTGACCTCGATCACTCTTTCACAACACCACATTTCGGAAGCTTCCAACCTTAATTTTTCCACTGCTGTCATCGTTAATGCCTCACCTGATGTACATATAAAGAAGCATTCTCCAAATGTATGTCGTAAACAATTGCTTTCTAACAAGTTATGAGATTCTAAGTTACCAGTGGCGGATACATACACAGGTAAAGAGGGGCACAGGGGGCGCGCGCCCCCCTTGCGGGGCCGCCCGCATTGCTGAACATGGCAGATCCACATCAGTAACTTTTTCATGTCATAAGATGACATTGTCTTGTATATGTGTATAATGAGTTAAAATTAAACTTTCTTAAACGTTGCATGCGACTTGTTTATTTTTTTACTGCGATAACAGTAAAGGTATCTCAAGGTATCATTTGCGCCCCCTTGAGTTTTTTCTGTATCCGCCACTGTAAGTTACTTACAGCAAAACCTATTATGGTCAAATCCCATCAGTGTCTTTGCTATCGTCAATGTAAGGAAGAAGATTTTTAATAATATCTAGCCGAATGAAAACCTGCATTTTTGATTTTTTTATCGTCTTCTAAAATTCAGGCATTTAATGCTCTATCTACGATAGTTACATGAAGTGGGAGCTACTAAGTTTGCAAAAAAGTCGTTGCGCCACATAATAAATTAAAATTCCAAATTAATGCATATCGAAGCGGAGTTTTTATGAACGGCGATGGTGAACTAAGAGGGATATTCGGAAAATTATGCGGAGGAAGGCAGGAAATTGATAGGCCGAAGAGATGCAGAATTTCTAACCAGCTGAAGATTGAAATATTATTTAATAGGCATCAGTGATGGCGGCACTCAAATACATGTGTCAGTATATTTTATTCCATTCAAGCAACATAACCATTGAATATAGCATGAGTAAATAACAACATTCGAGTACATCGGTCATTTCCGAAAGCACACATCAAGTTCACTTACTTTTGAGTTCACTTGAAACTCAAAGACAACCGATATCCCATCTGATACTTTCGAATTGGGTAATTCCATAGGAAGAGGCATGATACGGTCATCGCCGCGTTAAAAAAATGAGCATCGAAATGTCAATAGTACAGACAAGGAGACAACAGTGTGGCCACTTTGGGTGCATTTCAATCGGTTTTATTAATGTCCGCAGCACGACGATAAGTGCTGAGTGATCCATTTTCTCATAATTATTTACTTGCACATTATTTACCATCGGGAAGACTAACACAGGAAAGTAAAGAATTTGATAGAATACATCATCATGAATATAAATTTCGGTTACGAGCCATAATTATGAAGAATGATCGCAGGCTTTCCCGGCGAATCGAATCGTGGAAGGTTATTCGGGAATTCCACCAGGTCAAGCTCTCCAACTCCATCTCGTGAGGAACGGAAAAAAAGGCCGGAAATCCTCGACGTCCTCGACCAATCACGTAACTCCTGTCCCCGTTGAACCCCCGTCATCCTTATACAAGGAGGACGATTTCCAAGATTCGACATGCCCTGATGATGATGGACAAGTCGTACATTGAAACGTCGGCCGAGATAGAGTTGGAGAACCTGACCCGGTGGAATTCCCAAATAAACTTCTACGAGCCATAATTATAGCCTAATCTGATCTTCAGGGATCTACCCAATACAGTTTTATCTTTCACAGTTCATGTAGGCGAAATACGTTGGTCTCTCGAACAATTTCTGTTACACAAACAACGTGCTTTTCGTAACAAGGTTAGATGTTGTTAGAACGTAGGTTTCCGCGGCGATGGTTTGATCTCTGCATTTCTTCAGGGTTATCTTCCGCGTCAGCTTGTTTGTAGACAACAGGCAGGATAGCCAGCGAAACTGTTGTCTGAAAGTACACATCCGAACCCTGATGAAATGCAGAGATCAGGTTAGATGTTGTCCTATCCAACATGGAAATCGAGTGGCAAATTTTGCAAACGCATTTTAATGCGCCACCAATGACAAAAAATAGAGCCCGGCTGGAAAATCCTCTGGAGTAATACTCGCGAGTTCTGCAGTCGATTAATCCACGGATATTTCCTAACATCCGTGCATTTAATCGAAGTTGACGAACACCAGACGACAATATTTTGATGTTCTTTGACTGTAACTGACAGTAGCTAAGTAATATGCATTTCGAAGCCCATTCTTTAACCATTTAAGGTCGATAAAGATTGCAACCTATATATTGCATTATAAAATACGTTTATAGGTTAGTATTATTGCGTAGATTCCAAAAACATTTATAAGAAAGCGGTATCTTCAATAGTTTCTGAGATACAGCCTGGGAAGTGAAATTAATACCAATAGGGTAGTTTCCTTCATTAAAGAAAACGAAAGGAATTGATTGCGATTCGTTACCCACCATTAGTGTATTCATAATATACAAATTATTTGGTTTTAGAAATACCGGTTTAGACGAATGGCAATGGTCAATTTTATCCTCATTTGAAAAAGGCCAGATTGGCGTCCATGCGAGGCCACTCCACGTGACGTCACAGGGACCTAGTTTCTATACGAGTAGATAGGAGTTTTACATCGTCTGAGATTACCAATGCATGCATGAGACACAGAGCTCAGGCAAACCTGTCTTAATAATCACCTATTAAAACTGGCTAAGGTCGGGAAGTTTCCTTCGTTTGATAAGGTATTAATAATCATTATTTAAGCCAAGCGATACCAGCTAGCGTAGTACTCTGCTACCTGCTAGCATCCTGCGTCGTATCAGCGCTCAGAGCCTCGTCCCAAGGTCACCTCACTTGCGGCAGCGGGAACCAGAACGACGTCACATGGAGTTTTCCCGGCATTCATACTTACGCGTCGCGTTTTCGCGCGCTTCAAAATTTTCACATTTCATTTAATCGCGAAAAATAGAAATCGTCATTTAAAAATCTAAATGCGTGAAAAACGTACTACAGGAGTCTTTCGTACGAAGTCTTACGTCTTACGTACAGGAGTCTTTCGTACGTTCGAAAAACGTACTACAGGAGAGGAGACAGGAATCTTTCGATTTAGGCAATAAAAAAATAAAAGGAAACCACCCTATTCTCGCTCCCTTATGGACCATAGGGACATGTGTGTCCCATGATATAAAAAAACTAATTTTGTGAATATTAAAGCACAAACGCGGAGTTTTTAGTACTAACTCCACAGGCTATATACACATAAAGGATAAACCGAAATGCCTGTTGTAATTGACCTTCTCATTGATTTGTTATAAACTATCAAATTACCACTTCGCAAACGGTATTTCAAGTGAAAGTTCTTAACAATGTGGGAACTAAAATATCATAAGGATTTCACAAAAATAATTAAAAACTAGAAGCCAATAGCCTATTCTTCAATGGAGCCAGTTATTACAATCATATATCTACTCTTTTAATTTTGAGAGAATAAAAAAAAATTGGATATATATGTCCCTTGGTCCTTAAAGGGCTAACGCAGCAATGACCGCGTGATATCTCTTCTGCTGGAAGTACCTAGTTCGAATTTGTCGTACCAGATAGCTGTCCTCCAGTTAAACAAAGTGTTCCCGAAACTAAAGTAGCATGGCAAGGTAACTTGGCGTTCGTCGGTCACGAAACTGCAAGTGTTCTCTTAATCAAATAAAACAGTTCTAATTCAGAATATTCAGGAGTCACTGTGAGGAAACGTAACATCACCCGCAATAGTATATAAAGCACTTTTAAAAGCCACTTCTACGAAAAAAAATACAAAAAGGTTTAACGGATGGCTTCAGTCTTAACTGTGTGAAACCTTTCCACTGTGGAAAATGAAATAATACGCTTTGTTTGGTTCAATAATATATTTTTAAAAAGTACGACCCGGGTTTCATAACATGCAACCTGACGATGTACACCTACATCTACATAATACCCTGCGACCCACCTCTAGGATGTTTGGCAAAGGGATACTGCAACCATGATATGAAACCCGGGTCGTGCCTTTTCAAATATATTAGTATACAGAGTTTAATCTTTCATTTTCAATACAAAACGTTTCTTTTTGGAATCGGCAAAAGTTTTTTATTCATTGTGCACATGAACGAAATAAGTTCCCCATGATCAGATCGAATGTTTGGCTCATCAATGATCATTTCAATCATATCATCGGTCCACCGACTCCGTCCCTAATATTCAAATCGCGGATATCGAAACACTTTTCTCTTTATATGGGATATAATGTCGTCTTTCCAAACGAAGATGATGAATGTGAGGAAACCGTTAACTCCTTCTGTGTAATCCGTCAACCGCAACAGCTGATTCGAGTGTAGTAGAAGTCGGAAACCAGTTTCGACAGCTCGGAGAAATCCCATCATCAAAAGTAGTTTCACGTACATGTCGAATCTGTAAAGCACGCAAAAATAACCATAAAGAATCGGAATCAGCAACCTGAGATAAAATAGCTAAAGCCTGCATTACGTTTCGAGATAAGCAGAGAGCAATACAACCATAAATCTAATGGTCAGAGAACTAAAAGTATTTTTAAAAATATTACTTGAATTTTATGTTTAGATCATGTAGGACGGCCAATTACGTTGGTATCTCAAGCTATTTCTGTCATGCAAGCAACGTCCCTTTAGTAATAAGTTTTCCTTTGAAACACGGAAATTGTCGCAGTAATGACAGATGTTTGTGCCGCAAAAAATCAGGCCTCGTTGACGAACTCTAGTTTCAATTCGTCACATAACATTGAGTTTTCCGTCACAGCTTCGTGTTCTTGTTACAAGTCCAAACTTACAATGCTGATTTAGAGCACCGAAAATTTCGAAGTGCAACGATACAGGATTTTGGGCAGACAGAAGAGCCATTGCGCGCAACAGAAATATCAGTAGCCCTCGTTAAGAGGAGAATTATGATTCAAGAAATTTTTAATCAATGAATTGTTGACAAGTTAACGCTTGTCTGAAGAATGACAATGAGTGGAAGAAATGCAGTCTTTTAACGATAAAGGTTTCATTTTATAACTTCTTCCTTAAAGACCCTCATGAGATAAGGGCAGTGTCCTTCAGTCTATGGCCGTTTCCGGAAGAGCCAAAGATTGGACATAACAAAAAGGTTGTTCTGTCGCATACAGTAAAATTTCAATTCATATGCTAAAAATCATCTCCATGAGGTACAGTAATTAAGAAAAAATAATAATTTCCTCGCAACGGTTGACACGTAGGTATCTTTTCTTTAAAATATTTTACCAAAATCAAACTAATGATTAAAATTTAAGTACTAAAGTAGCTATCGATGACGTGATTCCAACGTAATGACGGGTCTGCGTAAGAGCTGAAGATAACATCGTTGGCACTTTCTGAAAAATTAATAGGATCCTTTTAACCTATCGTTCCACAGGCTACCTATCTCATCTCATATATTTACACCATTGTTCGTAAAAATAATACGTTGTATTTATAGAATTCACTTTCAATACTCCTCAAGTCACTCGCTTGTAACCTGGTAAAAGGCATCCGTTAATTTAAGCCTAAAACAGTTTTTTGAGAATTATTAACAAAAAATACTCTGAAAATTGGCTATTCAAGAATAATCTTGGGTATAAATGTTATAAAATTAATACGAGTATAACCAAGTATTAATAAAACTTGGCCGAAAGTAATTAGTTGATAAGCATTGATGTGATGTACTATTGCTACCAAACTACTAATAAAATATACCATCAATCACACTAATTTGAGGATAAATGGTTGATAGACGATTACCTTTGCTTATTCTGCTTCACGACTTCCATTTCCATGACACTCTCACGGTTCTTCAAAATGGCTGTCTCTTTCTTGAGCTTGTATATCTTGATGGCTGTCAGAATGAAGAATACCACATTGATCCCCAGGAGTAAAGATGTGACTCCCAAGAAGAACAACACCGCGGCAACATCAGCTGCAAAAGGGACAATGGATAATAGTTAGTGAGATTTGTGTAAAACACACATTTTCATTTAAACGGTAAAAACTTACTTTCAAAAACAACGTAGAAAATAAGACTTGCACTGCCATTTCAGGAAATTAAATACAATGAGGCTTATGTCACGTAGTATTGACCAATTTGTACCACACCCTCGTACGAATAAAAGAATCACAAAAATGCCATCACTTGGACGCTAAAAGACATATACATTCCAAACTATTGAGCCCTGGAGGTGACTCAAAACCCTGAGGGTAGGTAATCCCACATGAAATTAAAAAAACTAATTACAGCTGTCCATTACAACACGATAAGCTGAGATCATACTCACGAAGAATTTTTTGCAGTAGGAATATTCATTGCATAATAAAAATGAAAATTTCAAAATGCAGCTCATTTATAATCCTTAAGCTATTTCATTATTTATGAGTCATGATAATATATATATTTCCTACAATTTTCACAACATATTTCGTTCTAACTCATTTACGACCAATACGTAATAATATTGGAGGGTTAGACGATTGGTAAACGGTTTTATATTTTCCTCGGTTCCTATCTCAACGAAAACTCGAGTGTGTGGCAGAATGTTTATTTCACTACACCGTTTTACAACCTTTATTACAACTATTTTAGAAATCGGCAGGTAGGTACGTTGACGATGACAGCCACGATAACCGAGGCAAACAAAACTCTTCCTTGCACATTCCCTTAGTAGAATCTTCCACGCCTCGGATCAAATATAAACAAATGATATTCGATGAGCAGGAAGCATACTCACTGTAGAACCAGCAAATGTTGACCCTGAAGTCGGGCTTGATGGTGCCTAGAGGTAGTCCAGGTACCAATTCAAGTGCCACGGATATGATGAGGATGCATAGGGGAACACCCCATGCATAGAGAGAATAGAGAAGCATCCTCTTCATCTCCTTGGCCGGTCGCATCATCTTGAGGGGCCCAACCCGCCTGAAAGGAATGAAGAATCCACTTAATTCGCGTAATCAGTGCGATATGATAAAAATTGCATCCATTAATTCCACGCATCCCCGCCGAAACTTCCTCGTACTCATTATTTCTCACTCCAATCCCATAAAATTCGCTTTGCATCACCAGTGTTGCGCCATACAAGTGGATTTATAATTGAATCTGACACTGTAAATCGAGCGAAAAATCCACAGAGGAAAAATCATTCGCCTTGACCGGGATTCGAACCCGGATCCCTCGATTTCCGGAAATCCGGGTTCGAATCCCGGTCAAGGCGAATGATTTTTCCTCTGTGGATTTTTCGGAATATTTGTGCATTGCGGGTGACTCCGTAAAAAGTTATCACCGTGGCTAGTCCCGGTATACTTTAATACTGTAAATCGATGCAAAATTAAACTTTGCACATACTTGTAGCGCCGTCATTTTCAGTATTCACTCTGCGTACCTTTCTTTATTGTCCAGGACAGCGGTTACCAACCGGTGGTAACATCTCTTAACCGGGAAATATGCATGCATATTTTATGGGGTGTATAAAACAGTTTCTATTTATACAATTAATTATAATTAAAAGTGTCACCTACCCATAGTAAAATTATTTAATAAAATGTGCACGTTACATTTTTGGGGGTACAATATAAATAAAGGTTGGGAACCGCTGGTCTGGGATAACAGCATGGCAGTTTCGCCGGTGTTGCAGTTGGCATCTTTAACCTCCGGTGAATCTGTCGTTCGAGACATTGAGGACACGCGGGGTAGATCCCGAAAGCTACAGCACTTAATTTTTATCATCCCACGGAAGCATAAACGATTGTACAATTCTTTGATTAAAATTATAGATAAATTAATACTAATTTTAATGCCATATATTTATAAAAACATCATTGTAATTTGAAGAGTAACCCTTTTCCAATCAGTCTGACATGGTTGATAGAGATGCTCTAAAAGTTTAATTAAGAGATGACCGTAGATTAAGATGTTATATATTTCTAAAAAAATTAATTAGAGGTACGCGAAGTACCTATCAAACAGTATTATAACGATTCATTCCATTTTTGAAGTTAGGTACTTTATTCACTCCGCAATTGTTGATTTCTGTAATAATCAATTAATAAATTTTAAAGCTGGTCTTATTTCCTTTTTCTCATTGCACATAGTAAGTGGGTAGTTTCCTTTATACGCCTTCAGTGTGAAGTATAATAAGAAAAAATATTTATGCTACACAGGAATAATAAATTTAACATAATTTAGCGTATAAATAAAACGAAGAAATGAGAGGTAGAGGTATGGATCAATAACCAAATGAAAGCGCACACTGAGATGAGTTTTTTTTCACTTTTACACTCCTAAAATCTGTTTTATTTCCTCGTGTTCAAAAATTCCATTTTTATCATGAAAATTTAACTATGGATAAATAGCATAAAAATGAAATTTAATAATTAATTTTCACCTCTTTCATTCATTGATATCAAATTAAGAAATATTTTCACATCAGAATTATTTTAAATATCAAACTAAATTTTAATTTCATTCCAATAATAATCGTGAGCTAAGTCGCTTTCTGCCGTCATTATCCAACCTTTCACACGCTAAAACATTATGTAAATGCTGAAACAATAGACTTAAGACATTACCTGAATGTGGAATAAATGTCATAGCAGATAATATTGAGCCAGAAAAAAGTCGTGAGGAAGAAAAATTGAATGCTGAATCCTGAAATAAAAGGATGACATACTTAAAATCATGCAATAATACATTGAGATAAATTTTTAACGATAGCAACGTGATATCAATCGCAATCCAATGACTTCAATGTGAAACGATTGAGAACTTATGGTATTAGTTACGAGAAATAAATATCCATTTTTATCCAACAGATTGATATAAGAATTAGCTCAGTACAGTAAAATAATAGTGCATATGATCTAATTACTTTACAATCATCTGATTTAACAAAGTGACAAAAGGCCACAATTTTTCAATTAAGAAAAACAATATGCATAAAACAAGGCGATTTTATTTCACCATGACCGAGTAAAACGAGTGAATAATGATTATAGCACCCCAAAAATGATAAAGTGTAGACTCCTGCAGAGTGGAGGTACATTGTGCAAATATTAAAATTAAGCCCACCCAAGCAAAAAAAATGGATTTTAATGTTTGAGCACTGAAAAAAGTGGCCAATGGAGTTTTTTTTTGTAGTAACTGCTCAGTGAAAAAACATGGAGCTTATGCGGCATCTACAGGACGTAATATCACTCTTAGTTTATGGCTGATTTGCGCACTAATGTAAGATGAGACAACCACAACTTCCCAGCCAAGACCCCCTGAAAGCCTCCAAAGACCAGCTCGAGGAATATTCAAGTCCTCTACGTTGTAGTCATGGTTCAAAAGATTGAGTTCCAGCGCGCAGTTGTAATTGAATTTGAGCATTTTACAATTAGAAAGGCTAAAAAAATATGCTCTGGGATACAAATGAAGAACGATGTCTTTCTATTATAATTGAATGACCGTTGTAATTTTGTGATGACCATTATTTTATCATTACACTGGTACATCTCAAGGCATTGAAAAGGGATGCCCTAATAAAATTTGAAACGCCATTTACAGCTTATAAAATAAAAAAAGCATATAATAATGATGAAATACAAAATAAAGTAGTCTTACCGAAGAATAAGCACCAATTTAGTCCAACCTTAAGGGAATAGACGATAGCTACGAGGGATATTAAGTCTGCTGTGAAAAGACAAAACAGATGGGAGAGTAACATTTTTCCGTGCAAATTCCTCAGCTCTGGTATGCATGCATAGACTGCGAAAGCGGCCGCGAAACACACCGCAGCCACTGTTCTTCCCACAGGATAGTCGAGAATGTAACGACGAACACCGAACCACAGCGAGTAAGAAGACTGACACGCCCAGGGGTGGTCCTCGTATTCAGGAACCGCCACAACGCAGTACTTTTCCCCACCATGTAATAGTTGCCTCAGTGACACATTTTGACACTCTTTTGCTGACCACGACTGTCGACAACTCTCCTCCGCGTAAAGCCCAGAATCGGAGAGGGCCGAGTACAATCCCTTGCGGTACACCTCCCCGAACAATGCCATGCTGCGCTTTTCCCCGATGAGCTGCAACAGTGACGTCCCATCGTCCAGGTTCTTGGGGCAGAACACGTCATCTTGCACGCACTGGGTACCCCACTTCTTCGCCTCTTCAGCAGGACAACACTTGCGGAGACACGGGATCCCAGCTTCGCACGGGCAGCCCCAGTACTCGGTCCCAGGCGACTTGCCGCCTCCCCGTGCTCGATCCCACACTACTTCCCAGTGCGTGCCGTTCGGATAGGATACGTTGGCCACCGGATCCCACACGCTACCATTCTCGGCTGGATGGGCCGATTGCGGGAGGAGAATGCTGTGCTCAAGAGGACAAGGCATCGCATAATCCGGGTGAATATCGACGGCACTTGATTCTTCGATCGCCAGAACGAGTGCGTAGACGGCGAGGATAGAAGCCTTGAAAGACATCCCGTAAAATCTATCACCAGGGCACAGGACGAGAGTCGCACTTAAAATACGATAACTGATACCAAAGGATGAGGAGAAAGTAACCTGATGTGCTCTTCACCACTTGAATAATCAAGAATGCATTACGAAGTCATCGATGTACCGAGACAAATTTAGAAATATCGCGCACGTGTTCTCACCAGGGAAGAGGTCTAATGAGATAGTACCACTTTTATACCAATACTGATACCAAACGATGGAGTTAGTCCAGGAAAGTAGTGCCGTTCACAGTATGAATAATCGATAATTTAAACGGACTCTGTACCTAAGAAGGATATTCTGTAAGTGTATTCACCAGAGGATCAGTTGAAATTGAGCGTCGCACTTCAATACAACCAAAGAATGCGGCTTGTCCGAGATAGTAGCCCGTAAGGCGTACTCAACTTGATGAATCAAGAAAGCACTACGAAGACAGCAGCTATAAAGGATATCATGTAAGAGCTCTGTCAAACTACAGCTTCGCACTTGAAATGCAGAGGGTTAATGCCAAAGGATGTGGTGAACTCGAGCATACGGCCAGCCGTGCTCTAGACCGCATGATGAAATCATTTGTGCGTAACTTCCACTTCCGTCAACTCTGCTTCGTATGAAATGAATCATAATCCTTTATCATCTGATCATATTGACTTTTTAAGTGTAATAATGTCACCGAATCTGAATACTGCAATGCAATAATTGCAAGAATAGTAGGATAATTTTTATGAGGTCTCAGGGGCGTTGAAAACTCCACGCAATAACCTTGAAAACGCCTGATAGCAGAGCCATTAGGTAATTGAGATTAGGAAAACCAAACCATTCCGCGTCAAAAATAAAATTTTGCACCTTTTCTCAACCGAAATTGGTGATGATTAGTAGCTGATTTTAAGATTGTAAGTGACTTTGGGAAAATATTTTTTCATTAGTATTTTTATTCTAGGGGATACAAACATATTCTCAGATTAAAATATTTCAAAATGTCATGTTCTATAAATTATACGCTTATAACTGATGACTAGGCAGTTTTTCAAAAGTACTTTTTAGAAGGAATAAATATTTTCGGATTGAAAATTTTGCAAATTCGACTATATACAGAATATATGAGTAAAACTGAGGTAAGGAAAACATTTTAATAACTTCATTATTTCAAGAGATGTCCTAAATATTCTTGGATTAAAATTTTATAAAATGTAGTCACCTATCAAATTATTATCACCAGACAACAATCCTAAGAATGATTCGATGCTGTTGTCCACAAAATGTTCCTATTCACTGATCTTTTCACCCAAACAGTTTCCCATTGCATTATTCACCCTCTGTTTCTGCTTAATGCTTTCTTTGCTGTAGTTCCCATCCAATTGGCCAACGCGAATTATTTTCCTTCAACCTTCATGTCTCATGAAAAGACCAATTAAATTGCATCATCTTCTTCCTCTTAATACTTTATTACGGACCTCTTTAAGGACCTTCTCATTCAATCACAGTCAATGCATTTAATTTTCATTGAGAAATTACATCTCACTATATTTACATAATCAATAATTACATCTCAATAGTTGGTAAAGTGGTATTTAGTGTACACATGATAAGAATTTTGTTCATACAGACATTAATAGCTCCTATCAAAAATTGTAACACGAACATGCTTAATGAATAAGTAGGTAATCTAATTTTCTAACATATTTTCACTACCTTTTATCGAGTCCGTATAACCTCAAAATATATCTGAGAAAATTTATTCAGGGAAACTAAGGAGCTTCGACCCCTGTTCGTGCCAAAAAATACTTAAAATCACTTCGCTTATCACCTTCTGGAGTACGGGGCATTACTCGAGAATGATCCAACATATCATTAATCTGCGATAATGAATGCTAACAGGGAAAATAAAAGTAGCAAATCACACAGAGGAACTAAAATAATACGTAGAACAGAAAATATGTATGAGTCCTCTTTCGAATCTGAATTTATAAGTTTACCCGAGTGGGTTTTCCTGAACTCATAACCCAGGAGACACCAATACCTCAATTTTAGAATAAAGTAAACCTCATATTTTTAAAGGACAACCTATAAATTATCTTCCACTGAGACCCCTCACATAAAGATGAAATACATACAGATTAGAAATGGTATAGCGAAAAATGAAGTATGGGTGCGCATAGTCTTGTGAGAACATCCATATTAGTCTGCACGAATGTCTTACATAATATTTTTTCGGCATCACAAGATTACATTGGTACATCAAGTAAGTATGTACATTTTAGACAGAGAATGAAAGAATCGAACTTGAAGATTTATCTTAAACAATTCTCATTTATTACATCAATGTCAGTGCTGTTTGTGAATACGTACTTTTTATAACTTTAGGGGAAACTGAGATCACCATCACCTATGGGATAAGGGGAAAGGAAGTTAATATAATCCATGGGTAATACAGCCCGAGTGCAGATTTTCTCACCACAGGCACTTCAGTCGGATGCACCAGTGATTGGATGAGGTAAATTTAAATTAAACAGTGGCTCATTATGGAGCGTACTTGAACTGGATAAGCACAACCACCAGCGACACGATAGTGGCGGTCACCTAAAGGAGACAAGGAGAAATATTTTAACTTCTATGATGAAGAATATGTCCATTTGAGAAATCATACACAGTAATCTAAATTTTTAAGGTTAATTTTTAATATTTTTTTAAGAGCCGCTTGATTGTATCTTTAATCCTTCTCTTCAACGCAAGAAAAAATGTTAACAAAGCCAATATTTTTCAGACGAAGTAATTATAATTCCATAAGCTACGTTGAATCCGTGAACTACGATTGAGCGGTACATTTTTTTCTGAAAACGACTTTGAATTTCCTTCATTTTGTACAATACTAAGCATTGAAAGGCCCATTATTCGACGTTATGGCAATATATGTTTACGATTTTTAGGAAATAGGGTTTAAAAACAGTTTACTCCACGGATGGAATTAACGGTTTTGCTGCAAATGGTTGTCTTACAATTTATTCTTCATATATACTTAATAGGAGATATGAAGAATAAATTAAATGAGATAATAATATGGGAAAACCTCAAAACGAATTAAAAATAAAATACAGCCCCCTGAGAAGACAATTTTTTTCGACATACCGTAACCTTTTCTAGCCTAAGTTTACAAAGTATGTACATGAAAACTACTTAATTAATTGATCTAAAATTTTTAAACCCCTATTTCCGAAACTCTAACGTAGGAGACACCAACATCTCAGAATATAGAATAGTCAGAATATAGTAAACCTTATCATTTTTTATAGCACAACCTGTAATAATCATCAACTGAGACCCCTCACGTAAATATAAAATACATACAAATTAGAAATGGTGGACCATAAAGTAGCAAAAATTGAAGTTTTTATCTGCATAGTCCGGTGAGAACATCAATCTTAGCCTTTTCCGAGTATTTTCTTAACGTTTTTATGACAATTTGAGCTTTTTTTCTCTCTACTTCAATTTTTAACGTTGATAAGTGTCTTGGAGTGTAGGTATTTAAAAATTAAAAGGAAAATAGTTTGGCCAACGTTTCTTCACCAACATCTTTGCACCTTCTTCAGGGCTTTTTTTTAAATTAATATTATTTGCATTATAACGTGTATTTATTTATTTTTATAACTTATCCAGTCAACTCTAACTTCTTATTTATGAAAAAATATAAACAGAAACGTAGGCCAAATATTTAGTATTTAATTCTTAAAGACCTACACTCGAAGACACTATTTAACGTTAAAACATTTTCTGAAAAGGGCGGTCATTATCGAGAAAATATCTGCTACATCGATAATCTATCCCTAAAATCTTTCAGGTCAGCTCTATGAATACCGAATGGAAACAAACTATAAACTCCCAGCTGATATTTCTTAAAATAAAAAATACCATTTGAATTATGAGGACAAAATGCATGCGTTGATGAGGATGAAAACATATGGCCACACATAAGAATATAGTAAATCTATAATTGATAAGGAAAATGTGAGGATATCCTCATATTAACACGGATATCCTCCATTTAACAACAGGTATATAGATAGACTTTCGCAGTTAGCTTTAATGATCGGAAAGTGCCCCACCACTAAAAAACCGTAGCATGAATACCGTAACTTTTTTCTCTCCTGAAATCAATGAATTTTCAAAGGTAAATTCACTTAAATTACTCGACTTAACTTCACTCAAAGTCTTCCACATTATCTGATTATCATTGTCGATTGCAAGGTAAAAATGTTTAGGAAAGTGAGATAACAGCGAGTCAAATGCTGCCGCAGACATGGATGTTTTATCCGTTTTAGGTTTTTTAACATATCTAGACCGCAGGATGGATAATAAATAGGCATGAAAAAGTGCTCTCGTGCCTTTGGAATTTTCACAGAATTTATCGTCATTGAATTTAAAATTTTTTGTCCCTCGGAGGTTTTCCTAATGATGGAAAAACTGATTTCGATAAAAATAGTAAATCTACTTACAAAAGTCGAAGATGGAGGAAATCGAGATCGAGCCATGATCATCGAGTTTCGATCCAAACTCGATTTTTTGATGTCGTTCCTGACCGTTTCGTTTGATCTCGGCAGTACATAGTACATAGTCTGTTAAGCTACTGCCGCGCAGGCCAAGGGCAGGGGAGGGAGTATGATTACGTCATCCGTCCCTCGTGATAGCCTTAAAGGCCGTTAAAACTGGAAATGCACGCCCTCGATCATAAAGAAAGAATCTCAATCAGTTAATATTTCTTACGTATTTTAGTGAAGCCGAATGGTTCCAAGCGGATATCCTCTAACTTTATTGTGCTTATTAAATTAGTAGATTGTTTGGGATTTTTTTTTTCTCCATTCAAATGCGTATTTTTAGTGTTTTTGAAATGAATAATAAACATTTTCGTACAACCTGTAGGGAAATGAGGGGCAAGAGTACGCATCTAACAAACAATTACAAAAATTATGCATTCAGGTTCAAGCTATAATCTTTATTTTTTCACACTTTGTTGCCTGTTTCATGTATATCTTCTTATCTTCCTACTTACTTCCTTATAATACTTATCTTCCAATCCTGCAGAGGAAATTAAGAACTGTAGTTATTCAGCAAAATGTAAGAGAAAAACAAATGGGAAACTTGCCCCTGACGTGGGCAAGAGTCCTACCATTATGGGGCAAGAGTCCTAAGCACAGTTTTCATATGGGAACTTTCTCTATGCATAAAATGAGGTGCAAGGTTCTTTCCTCCCTATTTTACATTCATAACACATTATGCAATACAAAATTGGCGGATCTGTGTACAGTTTTCCACAATCTACATAGTCATAATCAGTTTTTCCTGTGAAGTGAATGCCCTGTTTGCCGTTCAGACCCCGCCGCTTAGTACTTCAACCCTTTACTTTCATTTTAATTATCTTCACGTTTAGTTTCTGGGTGTTGGGGGAACTCGTAAGAATTTCAGACCACTTTGAATTTTTTACGCCGATTTTACGCTCGCAATGCTTACACACATACCGTCTTAAGACGTGTACGCAGAGACAATCTCCAAAATTTGTTATCCAAATGCTCTCCAATTGGTTTTCCTCTTACAGTGTCCGCATTTTCTTTCAATTTAATTATTATAAAGGTAAACATAATATTTATGGCAGAAACTAAGAAATCATAGAAAAAGCAATCCTATAAAGTGGGGCAGGAGTCAGCGCCCGTGGGGTAACAGTCCGCATGCGGTTAGTTGCCCCAGGGCTCTTGCCCCAACAGCACTTGCTACACTTCGCCTTCCATGACAAAACTAGATCATCAGTAGCGAGTTTTGGATCTCCCTTAAAATGTTTCAACCGGTCATAATAAATGTCTAAATTAATGAATACCGAATCTGTCGTTCGCAAAAGAGTTCCTGGAGGTGATCCAACTGCAGGCTTATTTTCAAACGCTTTTTCGGAAAAATAAGGACTGGGGAATTTACACTCATGCCTGTTCAAGGGTAGGTCGGACAACAACAGGCAGTATGATGCATACCTACGAATAAAACGCATCTAATATTCTTGGAAATAGGTAATATTTTTCGGAATCCCAATCATTGCATGCTATATGTTCTATTGCACACAAAGTCTTAAGACGTGTACGCAGAGACAATCTCCAAAATTTATCCTAATGCTTCCCAATATGTTTTTCTCTTACATTTTCCGCATTTTCTTTCAATACAGTTATTAAAAAAGTATATATATAATATTTATGGCAGAAACTGTGAAGTCACAGCAAAAGCAATCCTATAAAGTGGGGCAGGAGTCAGCGCCCGTGGGGCGAGAATCCGCATGCGGACAGTTGCCCTAGGACTCTTGCCCCAACAGCACTTGCTACACTTAATACGCCATAACACAACCACATAGTGAGTTGCGAGCCTGCTAACTGCATGAATTTTTTAGACAAAGAATGCATTTAAAGGAATGCTACACAAAATTAGAAATTAAATAAACGCCCAAAGCATATACAGAAATTACGCGGCCCTACAAATTAGAAAAACGTTGCGTAAAACTGAAAAATAAAAACTCGCATTCTGTCGTTCGTTGTCTTCCACTGAACGCACCCCTGTGTTACATTTGGTCACAAAAATGAAACTGATTGACTACAAGTGGTATCATCAAGGTATTTCGAGAAATATTTCGGAAAAGGAATCTTGCCCCGTGCGGACTGTTGCCCCTCACTACCCTATCTTTTTTCATAGAACCGTCGATTTTTTCGATGTATCGATATTTTGGTTCGTATTTAGATTTTTGTTGAAAAGTCGAGATTTCCATTTCGATTAAAAATAGATTGATCGAAAAATCGATTTAGACCGACATTTTTCCATCACAATGTCAGCCTTGCCGGTAGAATTGCTTCTAGCGATTAGCGATAGCGGTAGAGCGATTGACTTCTGACCTACGTGTTTCTCCTGATTCAAAAGTTCGACTGCGTAATATTTCAAGCGATCTCAATACCCAAATATTTCGTCAAACTCACCGTGGTGAGTAAGCTCAGCTCCAGAGGAAAGAATCCGTTCGCGGTGAATTGAATTTTTTCATTCAGGAGATGGTTGGAAAATACGGCGAGCTGTAAGGAAGAAAATCAATTACAGCGTCCCATATACATAAAATTGCTGTGTCATATTGGTCGATGGTCTCTTGAGCAACATACTTCCTTTCTGAGGTGCGGTTCCCGAACGCTCAGCAGAACTTCAGAAATAACGTAACCCGTCAGCTCCACCTGCACATTTATGAAAAATAAACTCCGTTAATTTTACACTTGAAATTAAGAAAAAATTCAGAAAAATTCATATTAAGGAAACTAATAATAAATATGGCAAAATACAATTCTCGAGTTGGACGGACAATTTCTCTGCCACTGATTAAAAAAAATCGTAAAACCATGATTAAAATCTAGTTGTTACACTATAGGTTCGAAGATTTTCGCGGCGTTGATCAGATGATCTCTGCATTCTCTTCGGGTTTTCACCGCGTCCGTTGGGTTTAACTTATCTTTCCCTATCTTCTCCCCTTCTCATTTTTCTTATCTTATAAACCCAACGGACGCGGTGAAAACCCGAAGAGAGTAGTTGGTACACTGAGAGTACGATTTACCCATAAATGTCTACAATTCTCGAGTGCCCAGTGGCGTCACTATAAACTTGGGGGGGGGGAGGGGGGTATAGGATGGCGTGATGGTCTGGGGTGGCGACCCCTCCCCTCCCAGGCAAAATGGGGGGTAACCCCCCCCCCCAGAGCTCAGAGAAATATTTAAGTTTAATCCATTTTACTTAATTGGATTGATATTACAAATAGAACAGTGTAAGGATTAATAAAATATCCCTCAGAAAGCCGTAAAACTCACTATTTTGAACAATTTATCTTAAAATTCCGCAATTTATTAATCTCGCACCCACCGCTTATCCTGGTGCATACCCCCACACACCCCGGTATTAAGGCCTGGTTACACGGTGCATTAACCCGTACGGGTTAATGTATGAATGCGTGTCTGTTTGCATGTCTGAATTCATGGACGTTTGCGTGAACGAGAAGCATGAATGAGTGGTTACACGATACATGCGTTCGCACACGTTTTCACACATTTTCTCGTAACGCGAAGCGTTTAGTTTTTGTTGCCACCAGGTGGCTCTGTTAGGAGTTCCACTTGTGCGAATGCATGGACGAAATTAGAACAGGTTCTATTTCCCGTTCACGCGTTCATGCATTTGTACATTTTGGGGTGGTTAAACGGTGAATTTTTCCGTTCATTCTCGCGTTCATACATTTAGACATTATGGTAAACCATTTAGACATTATGGTATAACCCGTACGGGTTAATGCACCGAGTAACCAGGCCTTTAGTTGCACCTAAAACCCCCCCAGCCTTAATTCCTGGCTGCGCCCCTGCCCCGAAGCATAGTGAAACCTCGTATATTTACCTCACGGACCAATGACGTTGACCCCGACAAAATGAACGAGAGGCCCATGAAGAACGGTACGGACCACACTACAACGTCCGTCAGACTGAACCAAAACAAAGCGTCCCTGTAAGACTCCGGAGAGATGGTGGCAAGGAAGAAAAATAGGTGAGTGGAGAGCTGGAAAAGGCTGAAAGCGGTCTGCACCAGGATGAAAGATCCAAAGACACCATTGAGCTCCGCACAGAGACGGTGGAGATCCTGGTGCAGACGGCATGCGGACCTAGCACGATCCAGTGGACTACCCTGGGCTTCCTGAACCACTCCCGGGGCAGCCATCCACTTCTCTCCCATAGCGCCCAGCCTAGTCCCCCGGAACCCACTCGATGACAGGCAGATACTCCATAGGGACTCGTTAGCGAGCCTCACTCGGTCCCGAATGGCCAGGATGAGCCAGCCGAACATGGCATCCTTGGAAAGACTAGACCAGAGGCCAGCGCACAGGGATAACAAAAACTGGATGGGGATTGGAGAAACCAAGGGACGAAATACCTGCAAGGCGATGACCAAAGGAGACACCACAAGGAAGGATGCCACGAAAAGACAAGAAATGGCCCTACCCCTAGCGTAGCTTGAATCAGCCCTTTTACCGAACGTTTTCGAGTCCATGGCGTGAATGGTGGACATTACCGATCGGAGAGCTCGGCGGTGTTTGAAGGAACAAATGCAAGCGATTATTGCGAGGAACAGGATGAGGAAAACCCAAGATATTCCGACGATGATCTCCATGTTTGACGAAGCAACGTATAAGCGATGTTTGATTATGAAGTTCGGAAAAAAGTAGAGAAGGATGTAACACTGCCAGGCGACGTAAATGAAGGTGCTACCCGTGTATAAATACGAACTGGATAAGGGGAGATCATTTCTGAATGGAAAAACGCCGAGTATACGGCTCAACATAGCGAGGGGTTGGAAAGCCCAAAAGATTCCCCTAGCCAACGCCATCAGCACAGGTAGTTCAGCTAACTGAAATGTTTCGGCGTGGAAACGCTCCTTCCCAAAAGTAAAATCGATGACGAACCAATTAGACAGGAGAGATAAGCAGAAAATTACAATGTCTTGCCAGCATCAAAAAAACATAATTAATAATCAATAACAAAAACAATTAAGTGATGTAACATCATGAGTCAAAACCATTGTTTGGAATGAAGTGGCCTTGACTGATTCTGCTTTATCTGTAATCGAAAAAAATAATTGCTACGAAAATCTTTAGCAAAGTTTTATCTTGGGCAAGAGAACGATTATCGCGAATTCATTACTATCAACGAAAACGATTACATTATTTTTTTATCTTAATTGCGACGGAAAGGGGTGAATTAGAACAGTCTGTCATGGTATCCAATCAAGAAACATCACTTAATACCACAATTCACAAAGATAATGATTAAAGCCAACTTAAAGAAGAAAGAATCTAAGGCATACTTCATTCCATGGAAAATTATTAGATGTACACAAATTAATTCATTACATATTTTTACAAAACGTTTAGATTTAAATCAAAGAAAAGACTTTGCTGTCGATATGTACTCCCACTTCTCATGAAATCGCATTCCCTGAGCTTAAATCTTATCAAAGAGCCATTAATAAAACATTTATCGCAGAAAAAGAACGGCTGTGTCAAACACAGAATTTATACTCGTCAGCAGTCTATGTATCACAAGAGTTTTTTTGTAATATTCCCAGGTGGAGCGTAATAATGTCGACCTTCAGGCTAAATTGCATTTAAATATGCTTTTCGATTATTAAACGCAGAAAGAGACCTGGATACGGATTAGTTAAGATTACAATTCTACAATACAGAATTTCACACCTTATGCAGAGATATCTATAACGGTAAACGTATTATTTCGAAGTGTAATTTATGTGCCATGTAGCTTAGGACAGAAATTTAAGTTACTGACCGAAAAAAAAACTGGTCTTCAACTAATGGGATTGATATCAGCCATAAAAACACACTCGAAAGAGTCAAGAAAACTTGCAGATGGGAATTAATTTCGAAATTGAATTTTATTTTTCCTTTTTCACGCTTTTGCTGGTTATATCCCCTCATCATCAGTCTCCTCTTCGTGAATGTTCTTATACTAAAGGAATTCACCTTTTGAAAGAAAAAAAAACAGAAAAGATAACAAAAATTACAAACGAAATGATAAAAAAAATTCAACATGCAACTCGAAATCGATAAAAAAGAAAAAAAAGAAAAATAATAAAACATTTGAAGAAAAACATTTATTTATCAGTCAATGTTTTTCAAATCAATGTTCTCAAATTACCACATAAGTTTCTGCAATCAGGAACGAAAAATTACCCACTCAACACAAATAAATGCGCTCCATAATTATTATATTGTAAACTGGTTGGTTTTCGTGAATATGGTTCACCGGCACCATTGCAAGGCGGCTGAGGCGTGGCAAAGAATGAGATTCCGTTATGTTTCTTTGGAAGTAAAGAAAGGAAATAATAGCTCCGAATAGTATAATTCACACAACCATGCCCTCTTGATTTATTACAGTATTTGTTCGTGGTTATCCTCCCCGTAATGATATGCTCAGCACATAGGATAAAAGCATTGCATTAGCTTTGGTTACTTTTTTATGTTCACTTGATGCCATTACAGTGTTCAGATGCCAATCCTCTCGCCTGGGCTAGGTTCTAACCACTGACCTGAAACCTTTTCTCAACGTTATGTCGTCAATTCTCTTCGATAATATAAAACTTACCCCTCCTCCCACCTTACTAATGCTTGGACCCATGTTTGGACTCTCCCAAAACGGAAATATTTCATGCATAATTCAAAGAGAAATCTCTTTAGAGTTCCCCTTTTCAGTCTCTTAGTGTAAGACAGCTACCATTGAATACCTCAGGATTACATTCAATAGCAAAAAGCAGCCAAAAATGGAAAAAAAGCACATAAATGGCACTTTATGGCGTACAAACAACCTCAATCTCTTTGAAAGGTGACACTCTGAATAGAAATCATTACCTGGCCCCTAAATTCATCACGACCTGGCCTTTAAACATATACTAAACACTTATGTTTTCTCCAGAGTTATTTCTGAGGACTAACTTCAAGTATGTTCCATACGGACGATAAACAAGTCATTAAGATGGACGCCAATAAAAGGGTTTTCCGATCGGGCCAAGTTCAAGTTAAATTAAAAACATACGAGGATATAGTTCGAGGATACTTGCAGTTACTTTAAACAACAGTTCCAAGGGCAACCGAAATTTTCGTACTCTTGATTGGACGTAGGGAGTATTATGCAGTTGGACAATTGCTAGCCTGGCAAGGGATTTGTGATACCATCAACATTACAAAGGCAACATCATAAAATACAAAACGAAGCAATCCTCGGTTGCTTGAGCCGTTCAACATGCAGCTCAACCAGTCGTGATCACGATATTCGAAAGAAAAGTTTAAGGAGACCTACCTTAATTCACTTGACCGCAAAATGATTTTCAAAGCATGAATATGACTAAGCTAGTCATTAAATTTTCAAAGGATCGCCCAATAGTTACGCTAACTTTAGAAAACATAATTGCAAGTTAGTGCGACAATAGAATTAAATTACCCAGCGAAAATTTTCAAGCTCAATAACTCTGCATATTAAAGTGCTTTCGGTACCAAGATCTTCGCCGAGACCAATGGTAAAGAACAGTGAATTTGTGAGCAAAATGAAGAAAGACGTTTTTTGGGCATTGAGACCAATACTTTTATTAGGTGCAATACTAGCTCTCAATTCCATTCCTCAAAGGTTAAAGGCAACAACAGGGAGGGATATATTACTGAATAAGCTGATTATACTTCAACGTATCATCTACGTCGTTGTGTACACAGTGATGACCTTTGCACTGATCCACATACGGCAGACAGAGTTCGAGTCGACGATCCCAAATGTCATAGCCAATATATGGTTCGTTCTCACCACTTTGTCCACGTCCATCGCATTTACCACGACAGCCTTCCGCCGGAGAAAATTTCAAAATCTACTATCGCGGCTTTGTACCGCATCTGACGGCCTAAACAGCCTCCCCGTCAGCTATCTGGACTCAACGCGACGCGTGACCATACTACAAGTGGTGCTCGTCGTGATTTCCTTCAATACTTCCAGTCTGATATACCTGTATTATTACTCCGATTGGGTTGGAGGGTTTACGAACAGTGCTAATACCTCTATTACTTTGGGTGTGAATGCCCTGCACATCACAACACTTCACGTCCTCTGGAAGATGCACGTTTGGTCAAATGAAGCTATATCCAGTATGGTTCGAGATTTGCAAAACGTGGACAGTGATATCTTGAGTTCCAGAAGGTTCTCATTCGTCCAGGGAAGTGACAAATTACAAATGGAAAATTTCCGTGAGTTGGTGGTTCGACTTTCCCACACGAACATCAAGCTATACAACATTTCCAGGGACGTTAACAAGTTCTTCGGGCTGACAACGCTGTTCTACGCTTTGTCGATGATTTACGCTTTGGCCGTGAGGATCTTTGTCCTTATTGGTTACTTAATTTACAGGGAAAATATCTTCCAGGACCCGAACAGGATCTTGATTCCAATCTTTACGCACACCTTGCCTTACTCCGTGGGTTTCTTTCACATCGTGAACCTCTGTCAAAAGATTAAAGACGAGGTAAGTTTGGCGACATAGCTATTTAATAATATTTATTTCAATGAACATGCATTCACTTTTCAGGTTTTTTTTGTAATTAGACTAACCAAAGAAAGTATTATATATGAGTACAAAGGGGAAAGAAACTTCGACAAAGAAAACCACACCACATGAAACAGACCCTGCAGCTAATGGCATTGTCTGCCAGAGAAGGTGACAAACAATACCGAGTTAGTCTCCTAATTGAAACACATTTTAATCCAAACAGGAACTCTACCGTATTTATTCGCATAATTGCAGCATTGGAACGATATATAGGTTTAATATAGAGAATTCATAATTTTAGCAGAATATACTGTCTCTACGGCAAATAAAGTTTTCAAAAACCTAACGGTAGGGTCCAGGGGCGGCTCCAGGATTTCCTTGAGGGGGGGGCGCGACGGGCTGCTTACCCCTCCCCACTGCCCCCACTCCCTCCCTTTCTCCCCCCCTCTCTCTCTCTCCCTCCCTCTCTCTCTCATGATGTGACATACAAGCGTCAAAATAAGATAAGAGTTTCGGCATTATAGTTGAGAAAGAATGAAGGAATTGGTACAAATTGTATGGTTTTAATGAGCGAATTACACCGAATACACCGAGAAACTTGCAAAAGCCCGTGTTATTTTCTGGAAAAAGTTGTAAAAGCCATTTCCGATTTTAGTGTGGAATTTCAAACGATCTGTATATTTTTCGTTCCAAACGGGAGACACAAGCTTTGAATAGACGTTCGAATCGTAGTTTTTGATGGAGAGTTGAGGGAAATAGGGCGAGAAAATAAAAAAAAACGCTGTGCAATCTTATGGGAAAATTGTGAGTATAATTTACGACTCATGTATTATTTATGCACTTTCAATTATGATCAAATCATGAAAACAGAGAATCCACACCAAATACAGCAAACCCCATCCCTGTAGACCAAAAATTGAGAGAGAAAAAGCAGACATAAGCGTAACATTTATAAATAAAGGGTAGTCTACGGTAAGTGATGCGAGTTCGCATTTCATACCCCTTGGCAAAAGTGATTAGCGGGCGAAATGAAGTTTTCTCTTCAATGTATTAAATTCCAATTTTACCCATAAGTATTTAACTTTTGGATTTCAGGAACTACTGTATGATTGATCGAGAAAATACAACTGAAGTCGACAGTAAAATCATTTGCCGCATTTCATTTGAATATCTTGGAAAATATTTTTGAGAAGTCATTATAGAGGTTATTATCAAGTATTTATAAATACAATAATGTGCACACTCAAAGTTCTATGGCCGTTTTCATTGGTTTCATGTCATTAAATTCCGGAATTTTCTTCAAAAAAGTTATAATCTAATTCCGTTAACATTGTACTTTTATTTTTTCAATAACGGTGCGCATTTATCACATATTTTTTTAAGCATGCTTTCTAACGAGTCCGAATTTTTTATTTCCATGAAAACAGCTGGGATTAGTGTATTCAACTTGAAGCACTCTACTGACTCTCCAACAAATCTGTCCTTGATATCCTAATTTACGTCATCTAAGATGGGAATAATGATTATTTTTTCCCAATACGCGATTATATCGTCTTCATCATTGTAGCCGGGTAATTTGCTCGAATCTTTTGCCGATTGGCTGCACGTGGGATGCGGATTTGAATGTCCATTTCCTCCATAATTTTCTTAGCCTTTGCAAAAATTCCATAAGTTTTAAGAAAATTTTATAAGAGTTCATCCGCTTATACTTTAGTACTTACTTCAAAAGTTAGGTCAACTTTTTTTTAGCTTGAAAAACATCTACAGTCTCATATTGAAAATATCTGCTTAAAATATAAATTGCACTCAAAACATCACTCAGACTATATACAGTTCAAATTAATTCACAATTACAAATTGATAACAATAAACATCTTCCTTTAGTTGCCGTTTTATAATCATCCCACTTTGACACTTTTTCGAGAGCTTTGGCAATATCATTTGTGAGTCGTCTCTAAAAGTTACAATAGCTTTATGCCTTTCTACCCATCTAGTTTCACAGTTACCTGTCATTTGATGAACTAAGATATCAACAATGGTTTTATTACGTTTACTTGATGCTTTAAAAAGTCGCGGGAAGAGATGTCGAATCTTGTTCCTTTGAATAATTTTCTAGCCGAGGCTTCTTCCTTATTAGCCACCTAACCATTTTGCATATCTATGCAAATCAATTTAGATCTACACGTACACAAAGAAAGAGAAATCAATTTGATAACATAAAAAAAGAATACAACCCCAAAACGAATGCAACTGTCCAAGCTCACGTGTGATTGATGAATTACTCCAACCGTTTCAGAGAGAAAGTCTTCAACTTTAGAATGTGTCATCAGAAGAAATCTTCGACAATTTTTGCTCGTAATTGTACAGACTTCCAACTTCAAACAGCAGGCCAGCAAAACAGATACCTGCGCTCCACCTTTGTGCTGCTTGACCGTGCGCACGAGTGGAAACGACCGATGAATCTGTTGTCGGAGTTGCAGACTTTCAAATTCGAATCATAGATCTGGCAAGCTCATCTAAGGAATATATAGTTGCAGAAATTTTCTGCAAAGAAAATAAACTCGCCTGCCGACAGTGAAACAAATTATTCGGAACATCTCAACTTCGAGAAAAACTCTTTCTGGCTGTAGGAATGTATGTACCGTAGAATCGGGTGACTTCGGCCACACGCGCTTCGCTTCACAAATTGATACTTGATAGCACAATGGGTGACGAGCCATCATTTCATTCTCGCCTTTCCTGGCATAGGTAAGAGGAGATTGCAAGCAGCAAAAAATTTCCGTCAGTCACCGCCCAGGGGGGGGCGCGCGCCCCCCGCGCCCCCTGGCTGGAGCCGCCCCTGGTAGGGTCTTTCTGGAATGGCTATTATGGTTTAGAGGAATACAATAGTTTCCTTGCACACTATAATTTTACCATAGTATTTCCATGAACAAGAAAATGAGTGCACCATCATGTCCTATCCAGGGATCTTCATCAGCAAAGAAAGCTCGTGTGTCCCACTGACAATTGTAGCACAGTAACCCGTCAGCTCGAGAGGAGGATGTTCTATCGAATTCACTATATTCCAATAAAACATTCAAAAATAACTCAAGAGGTAGAAAAATATTGAATCATTTCCGGCAAATAATACGGTATGAAAGTGGATACAACACTAAATGATCCATTCTCTTCAAATATCCATTAAATTCCAAAGAAGAAAATCAAGCAGTCGAAAAAAGTCTGCACAACACGAAAAAAATAATGAAGTTGCCTATCGACCTAAAAAAATTCAAATTGAACCGGAAAATATGAACAAAAAGCTTTTTTGGACGAACATTTTCATGAAAATCGCGTCACTTACGTATATTATTTCATAAACCTAAGAAATAGCGACTTCGCGCACAAGGGATAGGCTTTCCTTGTAGAAGACCTCACAGCCCCTATGTGACCTTTAGGGTCACTGAAGCAATGACTGCGGTGACACCTACAGAAGTACTCGTGTCCTTTATTTCTTCTAGATTTCTCTGGAGGTTGCTACGATACCAACAACCCTTTATTCATAAATGCACGACTATCCTGGGGGGTTATTCCACTAATCGTATGGCCGGGCCATAAGTCGAAATCGACCATAACTACGGCCTCGAGACATACGTATGGCTTCGAGCGATTCTACTCTGGGCGAAAGGCCACAAGTCGGACGGTAGCTACGGCCTAAAGGCCGTAACACTATGGCCTGCCTAGGAGGCGGTCATAACTCGGGCCATACGAAATAACATTGCTCGCCTACGGAGTTATAGAAGAAATTTACGGAGTGTCGTCGATTATATAGCGATTGTTTCAAGAAATATATTAATATTGCGGGGGAGCACATATACGGATCCAACGGGCATTGGCTAGATATATAAAATAAAGAAGCCGATTTCATCTGGAAAGGAGTATACGGGATACGTGTAATCCGTTCGCATACGATGATGGATATTTTCATTAAATCTTTCCGCGCGTCAAAAGAAGTTGTTACTTAATTCGTAAATAGATATAGTGGATGAACTAAAAGTTCGCTTGTAGCTAGAAAGTTAGAAATACTTTTTTAATGGATGCTATGTTAAAGTGAACGGAGGAACGGGCTTTTATTTGCTTTCTGTGCTACATTTGCTAGCAGATTTCTTACTTGTTTCGAAAAGCTGTAGGTAGCTTGAAATATCCGCTATTAAATGTTTTATATTTAAAATTCTCGTAGCATTACGGTTCATGAGGGAGAAACATAGGGCAACACATTTTTTGGCAGTAAGGCTTCAGTAAGTCGATGCGTAAAGGACAAATGTCGTCCATAAATCATGGAAAGAATAATAGCCTCATATTGATGTTTTAATTTTATACAGCTACCTAAGCATAAGCCTCTGATAATAAAATTAATGAAACTTAATGTTTCAATTTCATCTTTAGATTTCGTGCATTGGCTGGATTTCTACGGCTTTTGAAGGCAAATTATTGCAGCCATGAGACAATAGTTACACCATTGGAAGGAGAGAAAGGGGGTTAGAACTACAATAGGATGTCATGTTCTAACTCTATCTATTACATGTACAATTCACGAATATTATAATCATTATAATACTGTAGGGTACAAATCGTGTACAAATTTCTTCTGCTTCTTCTCGTCCGTGATTTGCGTTCTTCACTTTTTTTAAAGATCTCCAGGATCTCCAGCGTCTGCCGCCAGATCAGAGTTTAAAGAAAATCCAAATTTATCCTTTAATAAGAGTCCATTTCAGTTAAGGAACATAGAATTAATTTTGTATCCACGTTGGAATAAACTTCCTTCTCAAAAAATGATTAGTGTTAAAAAAAGTGAACCCAACTTATAGTACCAATTATAATTCTCATACTCGCCTGCGTTAAGACTTTTGGCCGGGCCATACGATATGGCCCCTCGAGAGTGGAATCGGTATAGGCCGTAATTTCGGGTCAGGCCATAAGAAACTTACGGCCGGTCATACGTATGGCCCCGTTTAGTAGAATAGCCCTGCTGATTTTCCCAATTTTTTGAGAGCTTATCAACACCCCTTCGATGGATTTAATATTTACCAACCAAACTCCATACGAAATGAACCCTTCGAAGGTTTTAAAAGGCTGAACTATGTGACAACATCATCCATTCTCATGATACATGAATTAAATAAAAAAGTACTTCCAAAAACCAAATGCATTAGCTACGCCCAAACTCCGGCATATACTACTTAACTCACTACTACTTACTTTATTAGTAGTAGTTCTGTTACGAAAATAAGGCTCTACATAAGGCTATGGGCAAGAATTTCGGCTAGCAAAAGGCGTTTATTCAAGATAGCCACCATATATACGTAAGTCGCATTTTCCGGATTTGTATTAATTTGGGTGAAAATTGGAAAAAAAATAATTTATCTCTTACATATGATTAACTAAAGAAAATCAAACCAATGTAAAACTCAGACTTGCATAGACTTAAAACAATGGTTTCTACTTTCATCCATGATTAAAGCTACAAATGGCTTTAATATAAAACTCCACAACCTTGAAAATTACATAGAATGTCGAAAATAGGCTCGGAAAAGGAGTTTTATATCAAAGTGTGGAATTAAGAATTTGTGTTTTTATCATGCATATATCGCATTTCCACTAACAATAAGTCAGGCCATAAATATTATACATTCAACTTTCATGATTGCATAAGAACATTAAGTTGCTGAAAGAAAATCTGAACATGATAAAATATAATTGCAAATATGAATTTAAAGCGGCCTGAAGTTAATAATTCTGAGGTTCATTCTGGGATGAAATCCCCCCGCGCCCATCCAAAACAGCATTCAGGTTGAATCACCTAGTAAGCGGTCTTGCCTGACAGACTGCGTGAGAAGTTCGGAAACGGCCCAAGAGTCAAACCCCCATCACATAGCCAAAATGAAGATTGGATTACTATTTATTTTGATATGTATGTCAGTTCATACGTCAGTTCATCCTATTTCCTCATACATCAATTCCACAACATAACTTCCTTTTTTTAAAATGGGCGCCATTAAGTCGGTTGACGTCGTTGAGGAGCGCCAGTGGTCTCGTTCGAGACGCGTGACTATGAAGTTTTGTATCTACAAAATTCAATAGCCATCATACGTCGTAAAGTCAGCTCACAATTCAAGAGCATAGATGGCTGGTTTGAAGGAACACTACCCTGAGCGCTTCATCTCAACTAGGGGCGATTTGGAGTGGCCGGCCCTCTCTCCCGATTTGGCCTCTTGTGATTTTTTCAATAGAATTTTTTGATATCTCGTGTTCAAGTGCACAGTCCAAGGTCCCTGCAAGCTTTGAACACCAACATTCGGGATGAATTTGCCAGGATACCCCCTGATATGCTGGTAACAGCCATGACAAACGCCAGAAAATGGTGCACTCATTGTCTGAAGAATGAGGGACGTCACCTACTTGGCTTGGTCTTCAAAATTGTGTGAAAACGAACTTTAGATATGTGCCTACTTTATAAAAAAAGTAAAAAGTTTCTGATCGATACAACGGGATTCAATAAGTTTTTTAAAAAGGAAATTCTGTTGCCCCAGCCTGTACCTATGCAAATCTGGGAGACCAATTACAATAAATAGACAATTATTCAAAAACCTCTAATTTTCATAGTTTCATCGAACAAGGAAATCGTACACCTTACTTCATTTTCCATTACATTCCAGAGTTTTCTCTCACGATATTTTCATAAATTATTCTGCGTAATTCATGAAGACGTCCGGGGCGAGTAACATAATATCAATTTATTTCTCATTGTAATAAAATGTGAACCATATTCCACATTTTACTGCAAAGATCATCATCATCATTAGTCAACAATCGTAGGATTGGTTTGACGCAGCTCTCCATTCCTCTCTCCCATCCGCTAGACTTTTCATAGCGACGTATTTCTTCTCTTTTACATCCTTTATAATCTGTCCTATGCAACTCATTCGGGGTCGTCCCTTGCACTTCTTCACTTCCACCTGTCCCTCAACGTTTGTTTTCATCAGGTCATCATGCCTCAAAATGTGGCCAGCTAAGTTTTCCAGTCTTCTGCTTAAGGTTTTTAGGAGGCTTCTCTTTTCTACCACTCTTCTCAGCACTTCTTCTTTACCTCCTCGGTCGATCCATTTCATCTTCATACACATCTTTTTTAAGCTTTTTTCAAAATAGAAATTTAATAATAGATATCATACTTCTCCAAAACATAAGGACGCCACTGGCAAGTAAGCACCCGCAAATTTGGGTATGTTAAATAACTTGTATCTCAATTAAAATACTACCTCTTCGTAACGCAACGGAATCCATTGAGCTCTTATTAACACCCAAATTCATTTATACCCAAATTCATTCCCCAATTCCATGTAACACTAAATAAAATCACTCTGTTAATTTAAGATCCTCTTTGCTTTCTCCAGAGGACGCATTACTCCTACTTGACCGGCAGCATTATGACTTCTTTCGTGACTTATTATTCGTAAATATCATAAGCTATCATCTTGACATTTTCAAGATAAATAAAAAAGAGCCATACCTATGATTACCTGCATCTTGAACACTAGAGAAAAATTACACTTAATAAAATAATGCGGCGATATTTCCACATTTGAGCAGATACGAGCCAATTTTGAAAAAGGTCAACTCAATATTTCCCGAAATTTTCCAGAAAATACCACGTGACACGGAACCGAAAATACCAGTGAAACGGGAATGACGCGTCCTCTTACGTGCGATTAAATCATTTCCCGAAATTGTTTCCCATATCCCCCAACCTTTCCAGTTGATAAGATCAGACAATTGACCGGCGACCCCTACCAAGATAATTCCTTTCTCACTAATGACAAAGACCATGCCGCGTCCTCCAAATCACTACAGAATTACCCCAGCTCGTTCCCTTCCAAAATGCAAGTAACTCATATATTATTCAAGGTTAAGCATCTGGGACAATTCTTTTTTGTTGCTCTTCAAGCAAATGACAGCTCTCGATCTATACCGCTTGATTATGTCCAACCACGTCCGGTGCGGCGTAAAATAATGCACGATAGAAAATTCAAAATACAAACTTAATCTGAATGAAAACTGACAGTCCGAAGAGAAATGATTGCCCAATCTCGAAATTCAACAAGAAATAATGAACCCAATAACAACATCTCCAGAGTAAACATTGAAAACTCACTGAAAGGTTCCTTCAACCGGCAATGAAGGTTACAAAGAACATGTCCAGTCGCCGAAGAAAAACAACGAAATCAGGTTTTCACAAGATAAAGGAGAATCTCAATTTCAAACACCAGTGATCATTTATCGAATTCGCGCATATTTCAAATCATACCAGCATTTTATATATTCCTCCTGCAATTTGAAATATTATATGTGCGTAGGATGAAGTTCAGTTCGCATCGCACAATATTCCTGATTCTGATAATGGCATCAGTTTTAAACTCTCCGATAGTCTTCACATCCCCATAAAGACGACTGCTATATGAAGATGACTGCAACTCCAGTCATTTAAATTAAAAACAGTGTCTCTGAGGGTGGTCAAAGAGACAACTCAAACTCAAAAACCAATTATAATTATTATTGCAACTGAACAAAAAACCAATGCAGCAAAGGACTATGGGGTAAGAGGAGCAGGTTCCAAAGATTCATCGATATTATTTTCCTAAGAGTGACCACTTATCAAGTGGAATAAAATTCTGTTCGAAATGGCGAAAGACGTGATTTGGGCAATCAAGCCTATACTATTAATCGGAAGAATTTTTGGTCTCACCTCCATTCCACAAAATGTGCCGACAAATAGGGACAGGTTAATGGAAAGGTTGAGGATAATACAACGCAGCGTCTACGTCACTGCTTACATTATCATGACCTCTTCATTAATATACCTAAGACGAGAAGATTACAGGAAGACGGTCCCAGCTGTAATTGGCAATATTTGGATTTGCCTCACCACCCTATCAACGTCTGTCGCCTATAGCACGACTGTCTTCCGACAGAGAAGATTCCAAAATGTTCTCCTGCGGCTTTGCACCACATCTGACGGCCTCCCTGTCACCTACCTGAACTCGACCCGACGCGTCGCAATACTCCACGTGATAATTGTCCTTTTTTCCGTCAATACTTCCGGCCTCATATATGTGTATAATAATTCCGACTGGGTCGGAGGGTTTGCGACCAGTGTCAACAACGCTATAGTCCTGAGCGTGAATTCCTTGCACATCACAGCCCTTCATGTTCTGTGGAAGAAGTACATTTGGTCAAACTACACTTTGGCTATGATGGATCTAGGAACGCAGAAGGTGAACGGCAATCCTTTGAGTATCCGTCGATCCTCGCTCGTCCAGGGAAGTGATAACAATCTCATCAAAACCCATCGCGACTTGATCTCGCGCCTTTCTCACCTGAATATCAGGCTTTACGCGATTTCCAAGGATGTGAACAGAATCTTCGGGTTGGCAACGCTTTTCTATGCGGTAGCGATGATTTACTCTTTGGCAGTGAGGATCTTTAGCCTCATCGGCTACTTCTTTTTCGGGGGATCTCTCTTCAGGGACCCATTCCTTATCGTGATACCAATAATGACGCAGACTTTACCTTACACCTTGGGGTTCTTTCACATCGTGTTCCTTAGCCAAGAGATCAAAGATGAGGTAAGTTTTGCGAGAAATGTTTTCTTTTAACTCACCCCTAGTATATCTCGCTAAGATTGAATCATGTTTTGAATACAATACCAAATTGTTTACCCAGATTTGGAGACAGTTATAAGCAGATGTAGGTAATTACATTACTACAGTACAACTTACGATGCAACGCCAATATATGGGTCAAATGATATCACTGATAAACTAGGGAATGTGACAGCTAGTGTAGAAATATCGCACAAGAAACGCCATGAATATTAATGGACCACCATAAAACCGAAACAATGCATAGATTTGACAATGAAAAAGGAAAATGAAGTTCCGATGTGTGAAGCAAGTTCGCCAGAAAATGATAACTCCATGACGATCGGGTCCATAGCATGGTGAAAGGGTGACTTTAGTTCGTTTCAAAGTTTATCTTGAATGCTGCACCAATTTGCCATGCTGCAACATTACATTCATTATCGACTTGTAAGGAACAAAAAAAATTTGCGCGCCATAAATGAGTCGAAATTACACAGGCACGAAAAAACCATTTTCTCCTAATCCATTAATAGCAGGATAGTATTACCTATAGGCCCACAATGACGAAATACATACATTGCATCGATACATAGTGCTTCTAATACGCCTTTCTCTGAATATATGGTAGGTTTGCAAACCGCGTGATACAAAGTATTTACTTTCGAGCTTGTTAGCGGAAAATCTCTTTCAAACATACAGCACATCCATGGAGGATAAACAACCAAGTTAGAAAACATATAATATGGATAATAAGCCCTTATATTTTTAAATCAATAATTATTTTACCAGCTATTTTAGCCTACCACCATTTTAATGCAACGATCGCTAAAGACTAATAAATCACCTGGTCCAGACGAAATCCCTTCTCGCGTATATAAAGAACTAGCCTCAGAAATTGCCCCTTACTTGCAGTTAATATTCAGTAAATCCATCAAGCAACACGAAGTACCTAATGATTGGAAAATCGCGAATGTAACGCCTATATTTAAAAGTGGAGACAAGGAACAGCCATCTAATTACAGGCCGATATCTTTAACGTCCATCTCTTGCAAAGTCCTTGAACACATCGTAGTCAGCTCGGTAATGAAACACCTAGACGCGCAAAACTTATTAATGGGAAATCAACATGGATTCAGGAAAAGCAGATCGTGCGAAACTCAGTTAGCGCTTTTCGCCCACGATATTTTAGTCTCTGGGGAAGACAACATTCCAGTAGACGCGATTTTTCTTGATTTCAAAAAGGCATTTGATAAAGTATCCCACGGAAAGTTAATGATAAAACTGAAATCTTATGGTCTAGACGAAGATGTCATTTCCTGGATTAGAGAATTTTTGAGCGACCGCGTCCAAAGAGTAGTATTAGACGGTGCAGTCTCCAATGAGGTTAGAGTCACTTCTGGCGTTCCTCAGGGTAGTGTCATTGGCCCACTCCTATTCCTTCTTTATATAAACGACATTGGCGAAGTAGATCAGAGTAAGTTACGATTATTTGCAGACGACGCTGTAGTTTACAGAGAAATCCGTTCCAGCAAAGATATAGATGAACTAACGAATGACCTTGCTGCTATCCAAGCTTGGTGCGATGCTTGGCAGTTAGAATTAAATTTGGAAAAATGCGTCGTAATGAATTTCTGGAAGAAGAATAACTCCCTACAGCGTAACTATATCATTCGGGGCACCCAGTTAAAGGCAGTTGAATCCGTGAAATATCTAGGGGTTAGAATCAATAATGATCTATCGTGGAATAAACATATTCGAGAAATAACCGGTCAAGCTAATCGTAAAATGGGTTTTGTTAAAAGAATATTAGGAAAGTGCGACGACAAAGTGAGAGAAATTAGCTACTTTTCCCTCGTTAGACCACATTTGGAATACGCTGCCAGTGTTTGGAACCCTCATGAAAAAGGCTTAATAACAGAGTTAGAACGCGTGCAAAGAAGAGCTGCCAGGTATGTGAAAGGTCGTTACGATAGTCTTGTTAGTGTAACTGACCTCTTAGATAAACTCGGATGGGAATCTCTGTCTGACCGTAGATTGAAAAATAGACTAAACCTTTTAGATAAATTCAAGAGCAGTGTCTTTTCTGACGAAGTTAACCATATCTTGCGGACGCCAACGTACTACGGAAGATCAGATCATATAAATAAAATAAGAGAGATAGATTGCAGAACAGACAGATTCCGAATGTCATTTTTTCCTCGATCAATAAGAGATTATAACGGCAGAAATAGACCTCGTAAATAGATTGCATGACTTGTAGAGTAGCCTACTAACCTATGTAAAACTTAAAGCATGTTTCTGAATTTCTATTCTATATTCTATTACTAACAGCATATAGTAGTATAGTTTGTTATTATACGGGACGTTTTTTGGACGGTGTGGTGTGCATGTGGGAGTCGAAATGCATGCTGCATGCTGGTGATTGATCACCCCCTGCCAAACACCCTAGAGGTGGCTCGCAGGGTATTATGTAGATGTAGATGTTGACTTCCATTGCATTATTCCATTCCAAATAACTCAAAAAGTAGTAAGGTGACGCGACTACATAGTATTTTCATCGCGATTCTTATGACATTCCGAAGACAACACCAGTTTTCTGCAAAATAGTTCAACGGCATATCTTTCAATAACAACCAATGTATAACAATCTGATGCACCTATTTGAATCACATAACAATTTTATTTTCTTAACTAGTGGAAAATAGGAATAGATGGAGAAAATTATGGGATTTCGATAGTCAATAACTAAATCATTTAAAGTATGTGGTTTTTCAGTCGCGTTATAGATTTCAGGCTTGAAAAACAAACCCTATATTCCCATTAGACTGAATCAGCTAATATGCAATATTTTCTTCTCTCTTTCATGTTGCAAATCCTTCTTTAAGGCGTCAAAAACCTCAACACACCTCAATCGACTCATGCTGACCTGTGAAGAAGAGGGACTGCGGAGGGAGGTAATTTATCATTGATTTTTGCATATTTTAATTCCTGCTTTAATATTGTCCACATGACTCTAAAGCGACGTACAAATCTCTCCACAGCTGAGAATTTTCGGAGTGCAGCTGCGACACACCAAAATACACTTTACTGCCGGCGGATTTTTCTCTCTAGAGAATGGGATACTAGTCTCGGTAAGATATATTTCGCAATAATGGCAATATTAAAACTTCTATCATTGCGATGATTTTAATTATGTCAAAATTTCCTTTCAGGCTTTGACTGTTTTAGTAACAAACCTGGTCATATTGTTGCAGTTCAAGCAATCTGAATGGAAATAGTCAAGTGTGTTCCTCGAAATATGAGATGAATTTTCCATCCCTAACGCAGAAAAAATGTATCTTGCTCCAAGACGAAAGACGCTTGAACAAGTATTGGTGATTGTTGGACTTAAAAAGAAAACACAGTTCGATAAGGTTCCAATTAATCGGGTGGGTATGTATTTGAAAGCGTAGCTCCGATCATCGTTTACTGTAAATTAAAATTAAGGATTGGGTATAAAGTAGTGTAATAATTAAAATTATAATAAAAACTTTGCCTACACGTAACATTTTAGAAAATATGAAATAGTGTTAATTCAAAGTATATCCGAGCTGCAAAGTAATTCCTCTCTCCTTTGCGTGAGACATCTTTAGGAAAAGAAGTAGGAAATCATACTTGACCAACAAGTAATTAGGACAGATATAGAGATACAGAACTTCAGGCATATCATGACACATCTACATCACCTGGGAACACATTTTCCACGAAGTCATCATCATCGTGCAAACAATAAGATAAGAGTAAAATAATGCAAATAAGGGCCCCCGCGCACTGGCAACTTTTACAAAGCAACTATTTAGTTGCTTTGTGGAAGTCCCAATGAAAAACACGGCATTGATTGTGGCCTCGCGCACGGGCGACTTTTTAGTTACCGCGATATAGTTGCTTTGTAAAATTTGACAGTGCGCGGGGGCCCGAACGCCACAAATTTTTCGAGTGTTTTGACGAAGTTCTCTTTAAAGTATAACGACAGAAAAAACTCCCCCACTTGTTAATTGAATGATCTTGGGCACTCAAACAAACCGAAGTATTTAAAGTTACGTATTCCAACACGCTTGTGGAACCTTAACGGATATGCACATGAAGTATGGACTGAAAGTTTATACTCTAAAATGCCACCTGAGCATCCTAACCCACAGTTTAAACCACCTCCATAGTGTAAAAAAAGAGCTATGACTTTGTGATTCCACAAAATTTATTAAACCGTATAATGGTACGCCTAAAGCTGTGGAATAAGGAAAGGAAGATTTGATATCTATATCTTTTTTGTGGCTAAAAAGCCGTAAATGCGAAGTTTTCATCCGTCAACCAGAAAAATACGTTGGCATTACGGTTCTTAGCGCATGAAAAAAATCAATAAATTAAATTAATGGAAATAAAATGTTTGCATATCACTGCAGTAATAGCTAACATTAATTCGAAATGCTTTATCTCAATTCGAATGACTGGTCTTTCAGATGTTTCGGGCCAATTACTTTCAGATCAGCCTTCAATCTTGGGAGTCAGAAATATTTTTGCAACAGATAATAAACCTTAATCATAAAGATCCAAAATAATGGTAGGCATTAGATTTATGCGGATAAATCCAGTGTGTATACCACAATCGCCCATAGCCTCCGTGGCGCAATCGGCTAGCGCGTTCGGCTGTTAACCGAAAGGTTGGTGGTTCGAGCCCACCCGGGGGCGTAACCTTTTTATCCCTCACCCACAACCTGGAAATTCAAACTGTTTCCTGGCGCAGGAAGCTGCTGAAATGTTATATTGCGTAAATTTGCATAACAAGTTAGGACTTGTCGAGTGCTTAACACTATCAAAATTTCGATGAATGCGATGGTGGGTGGCGTAACACAGTGGAACTCCTTCATGTGAAATTGCCACATGATGATACGCCATATCGAAACCGGTCGCAAATATATATATATATTTTATTTTGTGGAACAGCAAAGTCTTTTTTTATAACCCTATGCGCATAAAAAATTCGATGGTTTCCCGAGAAATTGTGGCGGATGTTGAACTACCAGTCAACATGTAGGAAAATGGTTCCACATGCTTTCATTTTAACAATCGCTACAACACGCTCTCAAACCATGTAGATCACATAAATTTGTTCACAAACCCTGAAGAGGAAAAAATTTCCTGCAGCGGATCCCTTGTTGTATCTAACAAGTAAGTTGTTTGTATACAAGTATTTGTTTAATAATTGTAAGTATACAAATTAAACGATTACCAAGCATATATCCATGCAAAACAGTAGCATAGGAAATATAACATTTTTTACTGGAGGTACGAAGAGTATACTAACCGCTATTAATACGCTTAAATTAACGAGAGAAATATTCAGCAGGGAATGATTAGTCTCTAAAATACGCCATGGCCATGCTGCACGTTGTGTGACGCTACTACCACAATAACACGTTCTTAATCCCTGCAGGTGCTAGTAAGAATTCACCATTCAATTGGTTATCTATATACCTACCATAAAACCTATTTCCGACCACTGACTGACTGACTGATTCCATAGAGTAAGTATATTCATAGTATAGAATAAACATAGTATAGTATATACTTACTCTATGCTGATTCATACAAATTTTTGGGGTAAACGAGACGAGACACGACAAAAATCATCGGAAACTATAGGAAAATGGTGCGAAAAATCCACAGAGAAAAAAATCATTCGCCTTGACCGGGATTCGAACCCAGATCCTGAGCTAGGGAATGTGTTTAGATCACAAATTGAAATAATTTCTTACATTTCATCTAGGAAAAATTGCCGAAACACTAGATTTTCTTTCTATAACAGTGTTGCCAACTGCCCTGCGCCTCTATTTTTTGAAGGCATTTGGAGGTCAAAATATCGGTGGTAATGAGGAATTTTAATATCGAGGAAAAGCTTGTCAATGGTACCTAAGTGTGGTAGCCATTAATCTACACCTAGTAAGAGTCGGAAAACCTGGAAGCCAACAGCATTTCGGTATTTCTAGGATACAATTTAAGTTCGTCACATATAATTGAACAAAATGATCCTCAAGGAAAAATGCCATAGAAAAAAATTAGAACTTGCAAAGTAAAAGCGAGTTAAAGTACATATTTAGATCACAAAGTGATGTATTTTTTTACATTTCAACTAGTGTGGAAACAGACGCTGTTCACTGAACTGAAAACGGACCCAAGATCTCCAAAGTCACCAGGAGGCATGACAAATAATGACGCATTTCCGTTGGGCACTTAAGGAGAGTTGTCATCAGACTGACTACACTCGAGTCACCAAGGTACCAGCCGTGTAATCCCCCTTTCCCAAATTGTGCCCACCAGTTCCGTTTGACCGACGGGCGTAAATTCTGGGTCTCTGACGCATGCATCATGACGTCACGAAAAAATGGGAGGCTGCGACGTGCGTCACAAACCCTAAACTCTCGGCACAGACGAGGGAAAAAGTAGATAGAATAAGATGGCTACATATTCCTGAAGACTTAGGTTATGGTTCCACTCAGTATTCATTTTACAAGTCCACAGGAAAGATTACACGGGATTTCAAAGACTTCATTTTCTTACATATTTTAGTTCAACGTGACAACTTGATATCCATCACTGACTTAAATTATCATTTCAGAACTATTCCGAGTTCCCAAGGAAATTTAAAGGCAAAGGTTAATCAACTTATAATAAAATGCACAGAAAAATATCTATTGTTAAGTAAATTTACAATTTTTATGCATCTTAAGATGCATAAAAATTGTAAAATCTTCGATAGGTTTCTTTCGAGAGCGCACTTCGGCAACGCTTTTAATCAAAATTTGACACAGCAAAGAGTAACGATCAATATCTATTTTTCGCCCTTTATGATTCCACAACTGACTCGCACGGTATGAAATAAATTGGGAGCCAGTTAATTCACAATTTAAGGAAAAACGAAGTTATTATACGGCAACGGACGTACATTTTTGTGAAAACAACTTCACCATCGTGTAAAAGGAATTTATAAAGGTGAAGCTATAAAGTAGTATTTCAATCTGCTGATTGAAATTATACTAAGGGCTTTACTTGCTATATGGAACTGGTCAACCATTTCAAAATGAGGAGAGTTGCCTAAAATAACGTGGTAAAAACCAAAACAACCTGTTAGATATCCATCTGAATATTACAAAATTGTGTTTATCGAACAATTGTCTTTCATTCATTTCGCCTCCAGAATAATAGGAGAACTATAGGAGCTTCAGTTGCCGTGACCTCCAACTCCAAGTCGCCATGAATTAACGGTAAGACGGAAACGTGAAAGACTTCAAGGCAACCAGTGATTTTGCACAAAATTCAAAATTACTTGAAACTGGCGTCGCAGAAGAACTGGGAGTTTTCCATGCGAAAAACTTTCACCATCAAGTGTTCCAAAATTTTCCAACCCCCTTACTCCTAACCTTCCACCACCTTTTTCCCAAAATTCTCCCCACCTTTCATGTCCTCACATAGGTCTGTCTCCCTCGCAAGGCTTGGAATTCCCTAAGCACCTCGTTAAATGCAGGAACCAACCCTTACCGCTAATGGCTATTAAAATTTCAACATACGCAGATTATGGCCAAAGGTGTTCAAGCTTAGCTGGAATGACGATGAGTTTTCAAAGTCTCAGCACGCGCATCTTTTAGCAAAAGTATCTCTTGATCAGTGGCGCCGACTCCATGGGGCCTGAGGGGGCCCGAGCCCCCTCAAAGATTCGTTTGGGGGGGCAGAGCCCCCTCAATGATTCAAGAAAATAATTTAGTTATATTATGCTTTGTGGAATCACAAAACATATATTGCTAATTTTTATTTCCCATGTTTGACGATAGCTACCTTTTAAAATAAATTTAACCATGTGTTAAAACAAATAATTATAAGGTTAAACAGGTTAACTGAGTCAAGTGGTGTGAATAATGATATTGTTTCGGTGCTGCGACACACTTTGAATTTAACCTCTTCCCGGGGCAAGACCTCCGATATGGGCCCCCCCAATATTTTTTATAAGTCGGCGCCCCTGCTCTTGATTTATGCCTGTATAAAATCTACAGATATCTAAATCTGTTTAGTGGACGCAAGACGTATGTCGTGTGTCGCAACAAAGATGGCCAAGTCCAAATTCCAAGGTTAGATGCATTCAAATGAAAAATTTAACACTTCAAACAATCAACTAATAGTCCTTAACATTTTTTTAACTTTCCCACTGCAATCAACGAGTAATTTCAGTAAAAATAGACTAAGATTTTTTTCCGACAGAAAAATAATGTATTTATGTTTTCCAGTTATCCACCGCGTTGTTTAATGACTCATGACGACAGTTTCGCCGGCTATCCCATCAGCATATTCAGGTGACTTCTGACCTTAAGTTTCTGATAGGATTGCTGGTATACCTCAAAAGCGATTCTTTAAAGGTGAATTTTAGCGACAAAAAAAACTAGCTTTTGCGTTGATAATTCCTCCAGACAAATTAATTCCTAAAAGTCAATTTTACCGTGATTCATGGGGTCAGATATAGCCCACCCCAAAATACTCAAATTTGCATTGAAAATATAATAATGAAATTAGGCCTCCGCAGATAAAATTAAAACTATTACACTGGGGCTCCAACAACTTGTGTATTTTTACTAAAATGTGGACAAAAATAAGGATAAAATAAGCTTATTACTCACAGTATCGTCTATAATTAATTCATCACATTCTCCTACTGGCAATGTGGAAATCACTTGTGAATGCCGGGGTATGCCGGGGAATGCCGGAGTATCGTAGGGTATTTTTATTCTTACTTTCTGATGAGTTGATACCTATTTTTTTCGGTGGTATTTTAATAACATGATGATATAAATCAAACAAGAAATTTCGGATTGTGGTACCATTAAATTCATATAAACTTTAGATTTGAACTTAATTTGAAAATCGAACACTATTTCATACATCGCATTACTCTTCGATGCCTATTTGGCCTTCCAAAGAACTTAATATATTTTCGCTTTAGATTGCAAAATTAAACTAGAAATTTTTCTTGCGCTTAGTTGTAAACTCTTAGAGTACTTTGTAACATTCCCACAATAAAATCTAAGTTTTACAAAAAATATTTATTTTGCAAAATAAAAGAATCTAATGACAGGGTTAATAAAGCATTAAATCCAAGAAATTATTCGACCGAATGAATGTCTTACACCGCTTGATGAAATAGGAGATGGTGCGCATTATATGATGGAATATGTGGTTAACCCTAGTGTTAAACTTGCCAACAACCAGTGGCGGATACATATAGGCGCTGGGTGCCCTCCTCCCCCTTTGCGGGGCTGACCGCATTGTCGAACATTTCAGAACCACAATTGTAATTTTTTTATATTATAAGATAGCATTGTCTTGTATATGCGTCTAATCAGTTTTTTTAATATCTTAAACTTTGCAAGTAACTTGATTATTTTTCATTTCGATACAAGTATAGGTACCGCAAAATATCTTTCGCGCCCTCCCTTGAGTTTCTTCTGTATCGGTTACTGCCGACAACCGGGCAAAAACTACAACAAAATGTGCTTTATCGGATAAAATTATCTACGGTTACTTGTTTTTTAAATTTACTTCTTAATTTAAGTGCATTACACACGAATTTGAACAGCATTTTAGGCATCGTTAAGTCTTTGTGGCTGTAGAGGCTGCATATAAGAGTAGAATCCGACCCCTCATGTTTAGTGAAAGGGTTAGTCAAATTCATAAATACGCAAATCCTCTTTATGGGAACCTATCTAATTTTGTTGTTCCACATTCCAATGACGGCGAAAGTGAAAAGGCCGCTATACACGGCGAATGATTTCATTCACATGTTCATTCAGCATGATCATTCACCGTGTATGACGGAACAATTCGCGAATAAACCTTCATGCGCATGATCATTCAGTGAAAATTTGAACATATTCTATTTTGCTCGCATTATCCTGTGAATGATTACGTGATCATTCAGCATGCTCATTCGCATGATCATTCACCGCGTATAGCGGCCTAAAGGCCGTATTACACGGTACACGGAATTGCGCTATCTGACTTACGAGCGAAGGCGCAATCAAAATTGCGTCGAGTAAAGCGGTGAATTGCTTGAACACATGCGAGAATGCGTGGATGCGAGACGGCAAAATAGCCCGTGTTCTAATTTCGTTCATGCATTCGCGCAATTCTACGCCATTATAGAAATAAATGCAGCTCTAACCTGCGCAATTCCGTGCCCCGAGTAAAACGGCCTTAAGAATCTACTGATAGCATATTCATACGTTCCCATGTAAATATCACCGCGATGAAAGGTCACCGCCATCAGTATCTTCCAAAATAATTTCACGCAATTCCCTGTTTTCTTACAATAAATACCAAAAGATATAGTGAGATAATGGGAAATAGAAGTCATGAAGCCACTATTGAGCTCGATGTGGTTTAGAAATGTATCAATACGTGCGAAATATCAATTTTACGCAAGATCCTTCGCGATATAATTGAAATATTTCTAGACAATAGCAAACCTCAAATAATCATCAAATCAATATTTTTGCGAGAAAATCTGAGATCTCATTAGTGAGCATTGTTCCTTAAAAAAAAGGTGTGCTTCTTTGCACCGAGACTAATACATGAAGGTCGTAAATTTACGAAACGTTCATGGAAAAAATCCTTGGCGTCCGACCGAAAATTTACGATGTTGAAATTTACTTCGCTAGGGATCTCGATACATCCGCTGGTCGAAAGTCTGGAAACGCTGAGGTATTTACGATTCAGAGCGTGCTGTAGAGTCATCGGTTAAGAATGACGGCGATTCGGCGGATATCCAAATCGCAAAACAAGAAGGCAAAGTTGGCTAAAGTAATCAACAGCCAAAATCGATGATGACAAGGCCTATTTATTTCAAATAAATGGAATTATAACATTTTACAATTTAATTAGCAAGAAGCATTGCGTGCCCACTCACAATTAGTTTGCAAGACTTGTTGTCAGGCTTGTTAAATCCTTACAACCGTTAATTGTACGTCAAATATTGTAGTTCGATCGATGGAGGGTAGACAAGGGCATGTTTACGCTGATTTTTTTCAATGAATTTTGTAATTATTATCATCTAATTTTGTAATTTAAATTAAACTCAAGGATAATTGCACTTACACAATCTGAAATAATTTTCACAGACACCTATCTTTTATACAAAGCAAATATGTAACTGTGTTTCGGGAGGGAATGAATTTTAACCCTAATACAGGCGTCATATTTTTCTGACGTAATCGGGCAAGGTGAGTCCAATGGACTCTTTTAACTTATGCTTTTAATGTAAACTATTAAACAGTGAAAAATATTACTTTTCACATCAATTTGTACATATTGTGCACTATAGAATCATTTAACATAAATTTGATTATTTTTTGTTCGACAAAAGTTTTACATTACTACTTATTAATTTCATACATAGTCAAACTGCGAGTACAGTGAACTTTTGACTTAATTCTTTCTGTTTTCCCTACATAAAACACCAAATATTTATCGTTACATGTACATAGTGATAATTTTACATTATTTTGACAATTCAAACCAAATATTTGTAAAATGCACATTAATTTTTACATTTCGTGCAAACAGACTCACCTTGCCCGGATTTGTGGGAATTCAGGGAAAAAAAATATTTCTAAGTTACTTTAATTCCGAAAGAAGTTTGAATTACTCTAATTTATAGGAAATATACAATTAGAAGAAGTAAAAAAATTACAACATGCTGACATTTCAATAACATAATAAAATTCTCAAAAATGTGATGCGATGAGTCCAAGAGACTCACCTTGCCCGTATTAGGGTTAAGAAAGAATCTTAACCGTGGAGAGAGGTAATAGCTGGGTAGAGCGCCAATAGAATGGTTCATCTTTGCTTTCATAGAGTAATAATACACATTAGTATTATCCAGTGGCGTAACTATGGGGGTAGGGGAATGAGGGGATAGATCCCTCCCCCAGAGCTTCAGAAAATTTTATGGTACACTCATGTTTTCCCTGCTGTGATGATTTCCTGCAGAATTATGAGTGAAACCCAAATTTTAAGTGACCAAATAATGTAAAACGTATTTCCAGGCATGTAATTGTTAAAATATTTTTCCGTTGCCTGGGGTGGGTTGCGGCTTCAGACTCATCCATTCCCCCAAAGCATATTCCTAGTTATGCCACTGGTATAACTTATTAGAGACAAAGTAGGTAGGTAATGTTATTTTAAAATAATACGACAGAAAATTGTTCCATCGAATGAATAAACTGCATGAAATCTGTTACCATGGATGATAAGTACACAGAGACCGCAAAAGGGCAATTTCTTTTTCAAAATTATATATATATTTCTTTATCATTAGCATCAATTTCCCTGATATTGATACCCATTTTTATTCTTTGATTAACATGAAATTAACCTGCCAATGCTCATTCACTTCGCAAGTTCAATAGGGTTCAACTAGTAATGAGTTTAATCCCAATACCAAGCGGTGTTCATGCATCACCCTGATGTAAACAAAAAGTATGAAGAGTAACTGGATAGAAATAACCATCAGAAATACTCAATAATAATAATATACACTAAGTAGGAAAAGACAATATGAAATCAGCAAATAATACATACAAGCTCTTTGGATTAAAAGGCAAAAACAGCACTTATACACAGTTCTGTACAAGTAAAATATAGAGAATGATTAAAAAAAACTAAAAGAAGGGAGTCTGATTAAAAGATGATGTCCTGAATATTAAAATCCTTTCATATTTCCTTTCCTTTACCTAAATTTTTGACAGGGTTAATCTTCAGTTCTAAATTATGTACATTTCTTATCATAAGGGTAATCATAATGACAAGAGTTAAGGATGACATTTTTTTCACCTCTCAATTTAAATAATTGCCTAAGATATAAATGATAAAACATTTCAGTATGTTAAATAAATATTTTTAATTCTATAAATGGATCACAAAATCACAAATATGAGGGACTCACACAATTAAAATGTCTCTGAGATAAATCAGTTAGTCAATCAACACAAGGATATTCACATATTAAGTCCACACTCCACGTCACTTTGATTAAAATAACTTAATCACTTAATTCGTACATAACATGTATAAATACCAATGTAATATTACGCATAGCCTAAATAGAAGCACTTTCTAACAATCTCACTTGTTTAAAATGATCCGTCTTATCCGCTGCATAGCCACTCTCATAGTGCTCAATCACTTCATATCCATGGTAAGTGTCCTAAGCTCTTCAGGTTCCCTTGAAGCAGTTGACTGGACCGGAGTTGACAAAGTATGCTCCCTTGAAGTGTTATCACTTTGACTAGGATCAGCGGAGTCAGCCTTGTGCTGCCATGGATTCAAAGACCTCATTATTTGGCTGCCGCTCGAGAATTTCTCCGGCAGCATCTGGCAAATCCTTCGAGTCGCAACCCCACGAACCTTCTTCTTCCAAACAAAGATGAAGAAAATAAAGACACCCTGCAATGCATTGAGCAGATCACAAACCACCCATAAGTAATCAGGTCCTTTGACAACTGTTTGTATTAACTCCATCATCCAGTTTACGCCCATAATGATAAACAGCTTCAAATATAAGTTGAACCTGTCAAAATAAAATAAATGCATTACTACATGACAGGGCCAGAAAGAAGTCCTTCAAATAAAAAACAACAACAGAAAATTGGACACTAAGAGGAAGATTATTTCTTACAAGCAACCATTACATCCATATGCAACACCATTCATAACAATTTTCATGAGAATGGAGCATGAGAAAATTTTAACCTCCTTTCAGCATTAAAAAATAGGATGTGTTCACCATACAAAGGGATATAAAACTTTCATGGAGCCATCAATCATTAGCTTTTAATCAGAAGTCATAGTGCTACATTGTAATTTCCTTATTAGATTGTATATAAATGACTTCTTAAAAAATAACAGTGGGTTGCCAAGCAGCAAACTTTTATGGAGTCACCCGCTCATGCACTAGAAGTATGAAAACTCCATGCGGCATATATCATTGCCTTGAACAAGATTTGAACCTGGATCATGAACAGCAAAACTCATTCCAGGTTCTCTAGCAGGGGGGCAGGGGGGGGCAACTGCCCCCCCTAGACGCAAAAATTGCAAAATCAGTGCTGAATTGAAACGAAAGTATTCAACAAATTTTCTTTAAACCCATGACAAATGATATGTATTAGTAATATACAATATGCAACTAAAATAAAACTATTTTTAAGGAAATAATCTTATAAACCAATAAAGCGCTGTTATAATTTTCTTAAAATGTTGGTTTCATTTGCCTTTTCCATGCTAAAATGTCACAACTTGGCTTGCTCCCCCCCCTCCTAGTTATGATCTAGGGCACACCCTTGAGAGATGGAAAAAAGTCCTCCTTGCTGTCACATGCAAATTTATTAACATTAAAGGATAATCTGAAACTTACTTAGAGTTCATAAATTAAGTTAAAACAAGATAACTGAGAAAACATATCGCATATTAAGGTATAAAAGCCTCAAATTCTGAATCACAAGTAATATAGGGGGTAAACATTTGAAATTCCATGGTACAAATGAATTGCTAAATACCCAAGAGAAAAACGCCCATATTCATCTTTGATGTGTAAGAAATATAATGGAAATAGCATGAAATATGTGGGCAGGATAGAGGGCATATCATCATCATCATTGGTCAACAATCCTAGGATTGGTTTGACGCAGCTCTCCACTCTATTCTCCTATCAGCTAATCTTTTCACACCTACGTATTTCTTCTCTTTCACATCTATATGCAGGCAGCAAAGACTAGCCAGGCTCCACAAAAAGTTAAAGAAAAACAAAACTCCCTATACCTTTCATTGTACATTCAATGCAGTACATGCCTAAACCAAACTATATAACAGCAAAACTATATACATAAACAACAAAAGAACAGTAAAAAGTAGTTTCTATCAATCTTCAATTTTAAAAATATACGTGCATTCCTATACGTGTATATCATGAATGAAGTTCTACACATAAGCCTAATGATGGCATAGGCAAGAAAAAGCGTAGATGGATACATACCTTTGCCTTCCATCATCATCAGCTCTCAGCGAAGCAGATTGTTTTTTCATTTTGAACAAACTCACGGCTGTCCAGATATACATAACTAAGTTGGAAATCAAAACCAATGCAATTGGTCCATAAAAATAAGCTGCCAATGCTTTACCAGCTGAAAAACAGAAAGCAACGATATTAGTCAGAGAACGTGATAAACAACATGACAAAAGAAAGAGTGGAAATCATAATAAGAAGGAGAGGAAAGAAAAACCATCTATATTACAGAGAAGAAGATGAGGTTTAATCAGCTACACCGTATGATAGATATGATAGCCATGAACATGACCTCAACGGACAAATAACTACTGCAATAAGTACTGTGCAAAGGCCAGTTCATTTCCCTTTCGCAAACTTTGCATGTATTAATTATCATAGCTTCATTGCCACCACAATGCAGAATGGATTGATTAACAACTGGGCATCAAGAATTTTCTTCAATTCTATGGCAATTTATGGATCAAGCAAATGACTGTCTCCATATTCAATGCAGTGAAGAGGGTACTGATCTTAAGTCTCCATTTGCCTCTGCTGTGAGACTTAAAGAAACAGCAGTAAATGAAATTTTTGTACACACAAATTATTAGAGCACATAAAATCAAATACATATACATAAATGAGTCAACATTTCAGTAAGAATGTACTATTAAATTCATGAGTATTAAGCTTCATGATTAAAGTTTTACCAGAAAGATTTGCACTTTACTATAGTCCACATGAATCTATTAATTTAAATATCTCGCAACTGAATAATTCAATACCTAACATAAAAGGATGGCAACTCACATTTAAACCAACATCTTGTTACTCCAAACTCAGGTTTGATGATTGAATCTGGAATCCCAGGGGCAAACTCAAAGATCAAGGAGAGAGAAAATATGACAAATGGAACACCCCAAGCATATATTGAGTAGTAGAGGAATATTTTTCCTGATCTTCCAAGGGTATCTCTCATAGGACAAACCCCACTGAAAAAAATAAAAATACAAATTCATGTAAAGTGTAAATGAGTACATATCAGGCTATTTTCTATGAAATTCAACAAAAGTAAAACATTATAAAATATTTCTTTGATTATAAAAAACCTTGCCAGCAACGTAACAAGAGTAAATAATAGATGGGAAATAAACTTTGCTTTCTAGAGGGAAGTTCCATCTTTAGGTATCTTTGTAATTCTCCACAGATTAATTGGATATAACCTATGAATATATAATGCAGGTACAAAAAGCTCTAAGCACCCAGAATAGACTATAACGAAGATTAGAAGATATGGGGGGGGGGGGGGGGGAAGGCAATGCAGGGTGAGAATATGATGACAAACCATCTTTAAAGAATGTAAGGGAATTTAAAACGTGACAAAATTTGACAAAAATTCAGTTTAAAAACTTTCACATCGGATTATGTACAGTATCCACAGTCACCACATAATGAGGTTGGAGTTCACAAATGGCCACACCTTTATCTCTATCATTAGCGGCAACCACACTTGACTTAAGCTTGACACATTAAAAATAAAATCTGATATTTTTTATTTTCATGCACCAGAAGAGGGGTAGTATTATTCAGGGAGTGTAGCCCAAAATCTACATTAAGCCCTTAGACTGCAGGAACATTTCTATATGTTATGCACGCTGACTTCGGGAAAAGCATTTTTAAACATTTGAACATTGCTCGACTACCTGTAGCAGTTTCCCAAAATTTTTATTGCTACCTGGATATCTTGCACTTGGACACTTTCCCTAACCGTAAGGATCGCCAAGGGGCTTAAACTCTCCTGGGCCATCCCTCACCTCAGGGGGTACCTCCCAGAATTTCCTATCATACTGCTCATTTCATATTGTTTCCTACCTGCTACACACTGTAAATGTGGCTACGACAAGTGGCCAAATCTAGATCCATCCCTCAGTGAGAAAGATGGAAGGGTCACCCTGGATCATAAGGGTTCACTTTCCACAAGACACTTGTCCAGGCTAGAAGATAAATATATTTCGTGCTTCTCTCCCGCACAGGTTGGTAGCTAAAATCATGAACTCCCGCAGCCCAGGCGTTAAACTGGAAAAATTGGGGGATGTCTTAACCCATTGGCATCCATCCCCTGGGATTTTAATCAACCCCAAACACCACTGACTTTTAAAGAATTTGAACACATTTGTAGAGTTGGTTTAAATAAGACATTTAATATAGTCCTTGTTGACTAATTTTGACCAAATGTTGGTATGTCACTAAGAGTTAGCTGCTCTTCCATTTGGTATGGTATGGTATTTGGAGGAGGCGACCGACAGCTGAGGTCATTTGCGCCATGAGGAAAGGGTGTGGAAGGAAGGGTGGAGAGAAACCCGGTGTCGGCGTTAGCCTGCTCTTAACGAAAGGCGCCAAGGGGACCACGGCTAAACGTCCCATCCGATGGACGGAGTGTTGCGCTTGAAATGTCCTCCACACAACATTCAAGCAGGGATCGGGCAGTCTCTGAAAATTCTCTGCCACTGCCGGGATTTGAACCCGATCCCGCCAGGTAGGAAGCCAACACTCTAGCCACCACACCAACCCAATCCCCTCTTCCATTTGGTTAAAGTATAAATATTTCAAAGGCGATTTTCAATGGAAAAAAATTTCTAAATAGCCACCAGATGGTAGCTGCTATCAGATACACTATCTCACAAAAAAAAACTTACTAAAAACACATAAGATAGCAGCCGGATCAACTGATAGATATCACTATGCATTCTGCGTACCGGTGCGCTTGTGGTGTTCGTGGCCAGCTTCAGGCCGTGTACCAGTACGCTTGTGGATGTGAATGGGCTAAATCCCCAGTCATCATATTTCCCAGAATATATGGTATATAATATAATAGATGTTTTGTGATGATTGATCATATGATGGTTTGCCACCACTTTTTACAGATAAATCAGATAAACATTTGAAGGAATAAGTATGCAAAACTGGATCATTATAATGAAAAGCAGTCTTTCTTATACAATACACCCCATATCCTTAAGCACCATCCCATCGAAAGATTACCGTATCTCACTCGACCACGGATTTTCTCTGTCCATGAAAGTTTCTATCAGTCTGATGCATGATTTCTCCATATTTTTCCCAATCAGGATTTCATGCATCACTTTACTTCAAATATCAAATTCATCCTCACTGAAAATCAGGTAGTATAATTACAGCTAAATCGAGATTAATATTTATTTGGCTCAATGAGGATTACTAACCTACCTCACCCAGTTCCTCACTATCTAACATTAATATGTACTTCAATGCCCAAGAAACAGTTTCATACAGTTCACCACGGAGGAAATTGAAGATTCAACCAACAATATTTTTGAGAATGGATTTTTTTGACTGGACAAGGGGAGATATGAGGTAATCAACCCTTTTACTACTGAGGCTTTTTTTCAAAATTGACATCCCAAAATACCAATCTATCCCCGTTGCCGATATATTGGATTATTGAGAAATTCAGCCATGGTAGCCATGACTGATATATTGATCACTTGGGATTCCTAAGTTAAATGTGCCTTAGTTTGGTGACCACTCTCCTCACCCAAATCCGACATCTATAATTGCAACATAGTTAAACTCATTTATTTATAAAGAGCAACTCCAAACAAATGTAAGAGAATTACACTATACATTTTGAACTGAAATATTCAGCAGCAAACAAATAATTGTAACGTTGATACAGTGACTGTGCTTCAGTAACTTTGTAGTATTCCACTTCAATTTAATGAACAATGGAACTTTGCCGGAATATATGGTTGGATGATTACCTGATGATAGTACTAGTGCATTGCAACCTGGGTTGCGTAAATGTTTACTTTATTCCAATGCCTAAAAATAGTTGCTCTTTTGATTAAATAGATAATCTTACACATATGCCTAAAAGTGCCTCAATACTATTAAATTATATTTGGCTGGAATTAAGAATGAAGCGCATAATGCAAATTGAATTCAATGGACAGGTTAGTAAATTAATAAACAGAGTACAATGATTTCCCAATATAATTGTGAATATGTGAGAAAGCCTAAGATTTGCATTACTGAAATTTTCCTAATTTCAATGTTTTGTGATAATGCCCTCAAAAATGAAATAATTAAACCTAGATTTTACCTGAACGTCAGGAAGATGTCCAAGCAGATCACATTCAGCCAAAAAAATGCTGCCAGGAAGGAATACTCCGTGATGAAAGCTGAAAAAAATGAATATCAACATTAAGTTAATTTATATACATAACATGCTTATATTAGAATCTAGCATAAAATCTTACAAAAACACTAATATCTGCATACTTACAACTTCAAAAATAGCCACCATTCCTACAAATTTATGATGTATTAACCCTTAGAAGCTCATGGTGCCAATATACTGGCATTTGGTTTTTGCCTTCAATAACTAAGGGAGCCAATATGTCGGCCCTACATTTAATTCCATCTAAAAATGTTTGCTAATAATTTTTTGTGTAAGTTTCAGTTTTATACAATAGATTATATAAATTTTATCACTCCTGATGAAATGGTATTTCTTTTACAGTATTTATTATGCTATGCTAACAAAAGAATTTGTTTATATATAGCCTGATGCATTCATTAATCCAGCTTAAACTTTCTGGGAGTGAAAAGAGATATTGCTATGAGAGCATAAGGTTTAAAAGTGAATGCATTTCAAATGAGAAATCTAGAAAGAATTAAATCAGAGAGCACCATTCCCTCCCTAACTTGAGGTAAGAAATTGTAACAGGCAGTTGAATTTATGTTTTATTTGGTACCCCTTACTTCAGATGTGGTGGAGAATATGGAAGATAGAATATTACAGTTGTTTGCAAACGTTCAAAGGATAGAGGAAGAAAGAAATCTAAAAGAATACTAGACAGCATAAGAAAAAAAGGGAGACCCACGAGTCATGGCAGGAGGAAGTAATGAAGAAAATGGATAGGAGGGGGCAGGATGTGGGAGAAGTATTTGACGGAGATGGATGGATGAAGATTGGGTGATGGATTTATTGGGAACAAGAAGGGCCATTTTAACAATGGGATATGGATTGTTTAATTAGAGAAAACTATGTACTGTAAAATGGAATGTCACAACAAAAAAATTCATGATGAAATTTGATTAAAACTCTTCCCTAATATTCTATATTGTTCAGACACAACATTTAGTTTTTACTTGTAATCTTTTTTGATGCAAATTTGAATGCGTTACATCTAGCAATTTTAAAAATTCACAACTTGCAAATGCTTCTGGACTATTAAATATGCAGGTTTGGGCATGCTGAAAAGATATCTCTCCCCCTGAAAATGGTAGAACTCCCATCTTAGCAAATATCTCACAAGCTAATTTTGCCGAGCATTAAAAGAGATTCATTCAACATTTTGACATTAAAATTAGGAATATAAAAACAGAGTTGCAACTTGGAAGATGGATATAATCATTTTCACTTGATTTGATAACGGTAGATTTCTTAAGTGAACCTTCATAAAATCATTTGCTTATTTAACATCTACTCCTAGATAGTATTCAAATATTTATTATGGCCATTCTGCATGCTGATTCCAGAAAAACAATTTGAAGCTACCTCACTTTAGATAGGGCCACCCACTAAGGAGGGGGAAGGCAAAGAGAAAAGGTTGGCCCAGGACCCCCAACAACTTCCAGAGCTATCAAAGAGAAAGGAGTAGCAATGGAAGAAAGACGAATTTGCCCCAGTTCCTCATACATAACCAATAGCCTAGACTCAGTGGCGGATACAGATGGGGGGCGCATGGGGCGTGCGCCCCCCCACCATTTGCGGGTCCGGCTGTATTGCCGAATATTGCAAAACCACAATTGCACTTTTTTATATCATAAGATGGCATTGTCTTTTACATGTTTATAATCACTTTAAATAAAATTTTCATATACTTTGCCAGTGACTTGATCATCTCTTATTAACGTAAAAGTTAAGACAACTCAAGATATGTTGCCTATTAGAGAAAACTATGAGTGGAGTTTTTTCGGTATCCGCCACTGCCTAGACTCTATGCTAGGTCAATTAATTTCAAGGGTGCCTACAAAGGGGAGGATGGAGCATTTACCACCCCTGAATCTTGGACAAGGGGCTCTTAAAACTAAATGGGCAGTACATATAAATAAAATTAATTTAAAATCCAATAATAAAATGAATTTAAAGTCCTAAAGTTTAGTGAGGATGAGCTGTCGAACCTAATAGGGTTTACACATACATCAACATGATACTCTTTGAGGCACCTATAGGGTGTGTGGCAGGGGCTAGGCACATCCGTTTAGTATCACAACACTAAATCTCAGACTAAAAAAGGGCTTGGGGCCTGTAAAAGTATCTGAGGGGTAACCGAAAATAAAATTAATTTAATATACTTCCAAAACAAATCCACATCAACCCTCACCATGGAAGAAGGAAAAAACCACATCCCTCACATCGAAAATCTAGGTGAAAAAAATTGGTAAAAATGGTAGATGAGCGGTATCCACCAAATGAAGCTACTTTGATAAATAAATAAGTAAGTTTTTGGAGGGTGTCGGATGAGCCATCTGCATTTGGAGAGCTTTAGTCATTAAGTTTCGCGAAAATGAACCGTCGAACCCGAAGGGGTCTAAATATATATCCAAATGATACTCTTTAAGCCATCTCTGAAGTGTATGGCAGGGGGTATGCACATCTGCTTAATATCACAATACTAATAAATGATTTTCATCTCACCTGATGCCACGCAAAAGTCCATAGAGACTCCATCGAGTCCAAGGAGACCGAGGGCCAGGAACAGGAAGCTGATGAAATAACTCCCGACGAGGCACATCAGGTTCTTCCCGTGGATGTTCCTCAGCTCGCGAATGCAGGCGTGCACAAGGAACGTCGCGAATAAGAACGGGGCAGATATGAGCAGGGCTATGGGATAAAGCGACTCAGCGACCGAAGCCGGGCGGGCATCGCTCCTCGACGCACTCGGGGAGCACAGAAACACCGCGTAAGTCGATCTATCCACGACGTAGTCCACGCAAAAATCCCCAGCGTCGACGATGGAACCATTCCAGCGAGGCAGGCCCAGGCGCCCGTCGCTGCCCCTCAGGGTGAAATCTTGCGCGGGGTTCTTGACGGGGTCCAGCATTTGATGGCACGGCCTCCAGAACACGAGGATGAAGTGCTTCAGAGCATCGACCTCCCAACGAGAACCGTTGTTGTACGCGACTCCCGGACTGAACGGCTGTCGCGGTGCGGGGTCCAGGGCGCAGCTTCCGCTCTCGTCCGCCACGGCCTGCTTCATCGGACAGCATTTCCTCAAGAGTGGACGGTCCAAGGGATCGTTTTCGGGACAGCCGTCGATTGCGAGCAGGGCGGACTCGTCCTCAGGGTCATCCTCGATCGCGAGGTAACTGTACGTGATGTTCTTCGACCCAGGGGACAAGGAGGTGACCCCCTCGCGGATCTTGGGGCACGGTTTGAAGATATCGGGCGGTTTTATCAGAATCCTCGTGTCAAGTTCAAAGGGGCCTTTGGTTGTGGTCTGTGCAAGGGATGTCCCAAAAAAGAGAGCTAGGGACAGCAGGGAGAGGCAGGAGGAACACACCGGAGAGGTCACCATTGCGAAAACCACGACGCAAAACAAGGCGTCCTTCCCGAGTTGCAGGAGCGAAAGCTTGTTGGCACTAGAGGAGGAAGAGTAAGATGAAAAACTCAAGGGCGTATTCCTTCACATGTCTCACCGGAATAGGTCCTTCACGAGGACCTTGGAGGGCACTGGGGTCTCACAAAAATCTAGGCACAACCAGACTACCACAAGAGAAACAATAATAACATTCGCCACGCACAGAAAGAAGCCTTCCTTGTACTGTTCCCCTCAAGCCAGCTCGCCCTAAAGTTTGGGACGCCTCAACCGCGGAAGGAATGCCGTTCGAAGAAAAGGGTGTACCACGTGACCGCCGGGTGAAGGGAGGCGGGGAAAACCGAGGAGAGGGGGAGACTGGAAGGATGAGGTAGAGGCTCCCACACACAAGGCGGCCAGTCGGGGTGACGTCACTCAGACGAGCTCCTCCGAGAGAAGATTTTAATCCAGAGGCGGGTACGTGAGGCACATCGGCGATCCTCTCCCCTTAACCGCCCCTCCTGCGTCGTCCGCTCGCTTCCTCAATGCAAACACTGGGCGCGCTCCGCCGTCCACGAGTGCGCAGACGCGATCGCCTTCCCCACGCAACCGGAGACTTCAACGCCGGTGTCCGTGTCGGGATTTCCCCTCGGGGGAAACAAGAAGTACTCCCAAGTCACCTGCCGTCAAGGATTTCTCTTAGAGAGAATTGCACAAACGTACGCTCTTTGTTTTTGCTCCGTTATGGGTGGAGTTCACCGTTAGAGACTACTTCCTATTAACAAGCGTGTGTAGCTAACTATGACCGAATTTTGGTTACATTAAAATATTTTTGTCCAAGTTGCAGGTCACCATAGTTGGTGCGTCTCTCGAAAAGCCTTAAAACGCGTTTTTTTTTCGTCACAAACGTAATGAATACTACTGCATTGCGTCTAGAAATGCATCCTTTTACCTTAAACAACGTAGACTTGGGCGAGAAACAAATGATGTAATTAGATTTTCTGTATTAAAATTCGTAATTTAGTAATTGTTTTCCAAACTCGAGTGCACGTAATTAATACGCCGACAGGTTTAAATGGGTATATCAATTAAGAACAGATATCTTGAAAAACGACGCAAAGATCACCATATTATAACAGCAATATATTTCTAGGCACTACAGAACGATAGAGTAAGAAATATTTTGCCGGACGTATGGACACAGGATTTTTTTACCCGCACAATAAAGAATTTTAATAAATACTAGATCGAACTTGTGAAGTCTGTAATGGTTGTTTTGGTCAGTATAGAGTCTGGTATAAACCAACGCCCTCAGGTGCCGGAGTGATATGCGACCTTTTAATATGGCATTGGTTATGATTTGCAGATTTAAATTAGACTAATCGTTCATATATACCCACTAAGCGAAATGTGTCAAAATATTTTGAGAAATAATGGATCGGTAAATTAATAAAAAAAGGGAAAAAGAATAGGGATAAAAAGGAGGAAGCATGTGATACAAATTAGGGGAAGAAATAATTAAGAAATTTAGAGGAGTATACGATAGAATGCTGAGGTGGAAACAATACCTTAGAGACAAGTCTAAGAAAAAACATAAATTATTATGATGATGATGCAAAACTACATAAAATTAATGAATAGCGGTTATGTAGGAAATCGGAAGAGAACGGAAATCTGATTATCTAAAGAGAAAATAGAGGCGAAGTCTTCGTGAAGACTTGATTCCAGATGATTAAGATGACCGTTATGCCAAAGACGTTCGATGAAGTCCACAGTAAGACAAATGAAAGCACAAGCATTCGTGAAAAGTGAGAACTGTTATAGGTAGGGCGCGGTGGAAGGTATAGAATTTTGAAACAATAAAACGCTTACATTAGTCATAAATTTAGCAAACCAATCCCTGACTTAATTATTTCCGAAACGCATCCACTCCACTCAGACATTACAATATAGCACAAAAAATTCTGAAACGGCGTATCCAATAAAACATTTCACATGAAACTACATCGCCTACTACATGGAAAATATCATCGAATCGAGGAAGAAGTGTCAAGCTACTGCTTTCCTTACCATTCTTAATGCCATTCATAATGTCCTGAGATCGGCTTCCATACTAAGATACCATACCGCACTTTCAACATTGCTACGGTGCCACATTCCATTTCATAGACTATTTGAACCACGAAGATTTTAAAGGCCTTGAGGACTTCGCATAACCAAATCTGCATTTTCCTATTTTATGTGAGTGATAAGACCTGCTTGCAGAACTATGATCCCGTGCAGCGACAAAAACTCGATCACTTCAGAAAAAATCCTTTCTCCAGCAAACTACTTCCGCGCTAACATTAGTCGAGATGTCATTTTATTCTTGCACTAATATTCCAGGAAACACACCCATCTTCATAAAAACATTCAAAACAACTTTCAATTCACGAAGGAAACAATAAGGATCGAATACACGCGCAGAGAGGCCAGTAAAAATGTCCATAAAACTAAAATAAATAGGTAACGGTTATCGCATTGGAGTGCGATCCACCCGTCTCAGTGACTCAACCCAAACTGATCGTAAACGAGATAAAAATCCACCCAGCAAAATTGCGCGGATTATCCTCGCGTCGCTGCCTTAGCAAACTCGAGCGATTGACATAGCTAATAGCGATAGGATTAATCTCGCAACGCGTCATTCGGCCACAAGAGACCCTTTCCATCACGCTGTTTGATAACCAAGAGAAGAGCATATTTTTAGCGAGCCAATATACTTGCAAACGACGAGACATCAAGGATATTTTGAAAGACTAGTACGTAGTTGACCATTTCATTAATTCATTCTTCTCGAGAGCGATCAGAGACCACAATAGAATTCATCGCGCAATAAAAATGGTCTTCCGTTTGACGTTATGCACTCAGCTACTTTATTTACTCAAATCCACCGAGTATTATTCCCAAAATTACTTAAAGAATACATACGGACCTATACTAGTATGCCCTAAGTTTATAATACGAGTCGATCAGGGCCTAAATACTGTCGTAGGTAGCGGAATGAATGGTGCATGCATGGTGAGAGCTAAAATCTGCCACATAATTGTAATTGTCATAGCGGTAGTTACAGTGCTGTAGTTGGGCCAGCACGGGCTGGTACGACGTACCCCCTAAAATCCAAACTCGTTATAAGCGTATCGGTTAAAATACCTTCGCGGCCGGATGTATAATACATGTTCAGCTGTTAGAAATTTTGGTGAGTACCGCCTAAATTTGTTTTCCAATTACAGCACTGAGTAGCACCCACACGCATCTTAGAGCATAATGGAGAGAAATACTAACCCCTAGCATACTCCCTTGAGGTGATTCGCAGGGAATCATGAGGATGTATTGGCGCGAGAGTTGTCCGTTGATTTTTTTATGATAAAACGTTCAGAGGTGGTTTCGATGAGAGCCGCGCGTTTCCAATTACCACACATACACAAAAATAAACATTTTCAGGAAATTACAACATAAAAGTTACTGAGGCAGGCAAAATACAGTGTAATGACATCCTGATTAATGAATAAGAGCGAAGGCAATTTTCCACAAATTTATTTATCAAACCACAATGTGTTTCGATTGTGGCGTAGCCAGGAATTTCGTTCGGGGGGGGGGGTCCATAACCCGGGGGGAAAAAGTTTTGAAAAACGAGTACTAAGTAATGGGTTTTTAACTAATTTTAACACTCTTCATAATCTAAAAAAAACTTCTTTGTTAAATACATATTTTGAAAATTCATGAATTTTCAATATTTTGTTTTCTTTTATGAAGGAAAATAATTGTATTTTTATATTTCGGGGGGGTCCGGACCCCTCCCCCCCTCTGGCTACGCCACTGCGTTTCGACCGTCCATTCATTCTCAAGTACAATATTTTTATAGATATTGTAAATTCATTGTACTTAAGAATGACCTGAAGTTCGAAACGCGTATGCTTTGTAAAACAAATCTGTGGAAAATTGCCATTTCTATTATGGATTAATCAAATGACAACTTATTACTTGTACTATTAAGGATAGCAACGTTGTCTCAATTGATAGGATTAATGGCGTCACTCGCTAGGATGACTCATTGCATTTTTTTCCATAGTTCTAACCTTGCATGTATTTGCTATAGGAATTACTAACCATTAGAAATTTTTTTATGAATATGCATGTATATTCTGATAGTATGCGTGATATGACCGTGCGGTGTGCATGAGGCGGTCCTCTTGCATGCAGCATGTTGGTGATTGGTACCCTGCCAAACACCCTAGAGGTGGCTCGCAGGATATTATGTAGATATAGATACATATTAAGAAATTATCATATCAACGGATTAGCCAAATGTCTCATGCGCATTCAAAGCAGATATGTAGCGTGGACGCGGGCTGCATACCTGGGTAACATAAATGAATGATATGATGGAGTATGCCACGCCAGGCGTATTTCCCATCAGTCAGGGATTTCTGCCGACGCACTTTCAGGAGATTTGGCGCCCGCAAGAGGACTTGGCGCTGGTCCATTTACGCAGCTTGCCATCGCGCTCATTATTCCCTCACAAGGAAAATACAGTCTATAACAACTCAATAGATTAGGTGATTTTTGGCGCGAGCTATTTCATATGCTACTATTTCTATTACCGGAATGGATTGTCCATATATTTCTCGAGAAAACCTAGTTGAAATTAAAAATTTTTCCTTCGTTAAAAGAGAGGCAATACAATAAAATATAGCCATCACAAATATAACACAAGAGCCGAGAAAATGTCAAGGTAACCTAGTTCGCCGTTAACCATTCGTTTGCATGAATAGAGATGTTCCTCTTCTGCTGACGACAGCAATAACGCATGCCTAAATTAACCGTATTTTAATTCAAAGCTATGGGTAACTGCCTCATTTTTGTGTTCGCACGTCGCATGGCCTGGATTAAGCTGCAGCGTAGAAAAAGAAAATGGAAAAAATCTGGCCAAAACCCAAATTTTGGCCATTTTTGGGAAACAAAAATGGTACATACTGTCCAATCCATACGCAGACAAGCGGCGTACCATATACGCAGACAACATGAACATATATATTAATATATGTGCAGACAACATGAAAATATATATTAATTTATGTTCGTGTTGTCTGCACATATGTCAAAATTCATATATGTTAATGTGTTCATGACAGACAAGCTCGCTTGAAGATCGCAGAGGACCTTGGCGAAATATTTTTAACTTCTACCGTTCGCTCGCTGAGTCCTTGATTTTTTTCGAGTCCAACTTTCTCTTTTCGGGTCATCTGGGACAACCGCAACGACCGCAACCAACTGAACTTGGTTGCCCGTTCTAAGAAAGATAACCGACCGATACTGCCACAAATCGGAGATGGAGAACCTTATCTGGTTGATTAACTGAGAAATTTTTATTCCGTTGGGCATGGAGAGAGCTTGAACCACCCGCACATATATGAAGATCTTGAAAAAATACATGAGGGTGGTTTAAACTTGCCATAAATGAATGTTGGGAGTTAGAATTAAAACTTGAAAAGTGTACGGAGATGAATTTTTGGGAAAAGGATATCTTTCAAGGAGCTACAACGCTAACTAAATTCAACTACCGAATTCCAGTTTAGTGTAATACTCGGGGATAACCATTACTCGCGATCTTTTGTGTGGTAAACACACGCGAATTATGCGAGAAATCCAACCGTAAATACCGCAATAATTCTCGGTAAGTGCCATAGAACTGTAAAAGAGATACGCTACCTGACTCCAGTAAGGCCTCACTTGGAATATGCTGCTGCCGTTTGGGACCCTTACGAAGTAGGACTGATACCTGAAATCAATAGAGTGCAGTTCAAGGCGGCCAGATTATGTGAGTTGTTATGATAAAAGGTGCAGCGTTTCCAATATGTTAGGCGAGTGAGGATGAGACTCTTTACAGGAGCGCAAATCAAAATTTACGTAGTAAATTCGGAGGAGACTTTTTTTCAGACGACATGAAATAAATCCTTTATTTTCCGTCATACCATGATAGGCGTGATCGCGAGATGAAAATAAAGGAAATTGACTCCAAAACGCAGAGATTTAAAATGCCATTCTTTCCTCTTACTTTTACGCAAAGCAACGGTGTCTCGATATATGAAATGAATGGTCTCACTCGGAAGGACGACTCATAGCATGTTTTCATTTTTTCATCGTTTTAACTTTGCATGGATTTGTTACAAGAATTACTAACCGGGCCTCATCGGATTTGAGTCGCCTGGGGCCTCTTTTTAACTAAATCCGGCCCCCCACTCATTACAAGTTTATCATATGTAATGTTTGTAAAAAAAATTAAGATAGTCAAATAAAAGTTAATGAACATTTGATCCCAAAATAATTCATTTTATTAAATTCGGAAAGCTCCAAAATAAGAGCTATAAATTCACTTCGTCCATGAAAAATACATATATAGTTTCCAGGCATATCCCCGAAGTATTTAGTATTTTCTGTTACAACACTTCTTTAGGGGTGCCCAAGTCTCTCTTTATCCTCAGAATTCCCATTCAATTTCTGCATTTTTTTCTCTAAGAAACTGCACATAATCTTCATTATTGGAATATTTTATTGCTCGTATTAAAAAAACTGTTTTTACAGATTCTTAAAAATATAATTTTCCCTACGTTTTCAATGTACTATCGTGATCTCCCATCACATTATTTGTTTCACGTCAACAAATGGCCTAGTCCATTCATTATATCTTAACACAAAATTTCATCGCGCTATAACGATCGTTAAATAGACTTTTGTTGCTTCAACACTGTTCTCCTTTTCTTCCTAATAATGCAACTTCGCAACTCCTATGTTTTCCAGTACTCCAGAACCCGTCACCCTAGTCTTATCATTTACCTTTAATCCAGTAGGCGCTCAATCGCTATCCTAGAAAGACTGATATCAGAAATCAATCGACTGGAGCGAAGTTGCAATGGTGTGAGCTACCTACGATAACAACAGCAGCGTTCTGAAGCTTTCAGACGAGATTGAAGTAGCCACCAGTTTTTATGGCTAAGTACTCGCTTTCACTGCGCCAGTTCTTACAATTTTTGTCTGTCGTTTGTTCCTTAATTAAAAATAGATAAAAAATTTAAGTGTTTACACAATTTTTCCGAGGGCTTTCGACGATTTTAAAGGCGGCCGATTCTGACTTTTTGTCGTATATATTCTCCTTCACCCCAATCATTTCTATGAGTCAGTCAGCCAGTGTCGGAAATTGGTATTACATTTGAAAGTAGTAGGTAACATAGAAATTTACCTTTAATTTACTTGACAGTACAAATTTACTTCCAACAATGAAAATAGCTCAGTTTATCGAAACCTGGTTCAGCAAATATAAATATGTGGACATAAAAAAGTTTTGCTGTTATTAAACTATGTGACACGGTTCGACTAAATATCGCCAACTAGGAGAATTGAGTGGAGAGCTGCAAAAAATACATCTTTGGGTTAATGTCTGTTGGTGATGACTTTTAAGTTCGTTGACCATAGTGCCTCAATTTACAGAAGAGTTCAGTTAAACGAATACGATTAGAAATGATGAAATTTAAATACAACGAAAATCATTAAGTATAACGATTACGGAAATATATGGATATTTAAAAAGATAAAGGATAACTCGGGATCTTTCGAGGGGTAAACACATGTACGCAAAGTATGCGGGAAAGCTAACCGTTAACTGGGATTTGAGAAAAGATTTCTCGGTAAATGCTATAGAAAGGTGAAAAAGATAAGCTACCCAACTCTAGCAAGGCCTCACCTGGGATATGGTGCAGGCTTTTGCGACTTTCATGAAGTTGCGGTGATATCAATAGAGTACAGCGCAGGGCGGGCAGATTTGCGATGAGTTGTTACGATAAAAAGTTTCCAATATGATAGGGGAGTAAGCAGTAAGCATATGGTAGTATAATTTGTTAGTATGCGTAACGTTTTTTGGACTGCATGGTGTGCGTGTGGGAATCCAATTGCATGCTGCATGCTGGTGGTTGATCACCCCCTGCCAAACACCCTAGAGGTGTCTCGCAGGGTATTATGTAGATGTAAGGAAGGGAATCTCTCCAGGAGCACAAATCCAAGTGTAGGCTGAATTTACTTAGCAAATTCGCAGAAGATATTTTCTCAGACGATGTGAAACAAAAAAAACATCGAACGAGAGGAAAATAGACTGCAAAACAAAGATATTTAGTATTTCATTCTTTCCTCGTATTATCAGGGAAAACAACGTTGTCTCGATCAATAAAATTAATGGCGTCACTCGAGCTTCTTAGTAAGTTCATTTTTTCCATTGTTCTACCCTTGCAAGGATTTAAAGAATTCACTATAGGAGTTACTAACGGTTGGCAAGTTTTCCCTTTGCATGAATGTGCACGAATTATTTTTTATAATGTGTAATATTTTGATGACCGTGTGGTGTGCAATAGTAGGTCCTCTTTCACTCTGCATGCTGGTGATTTATCACCTCCTGCCAAAAACAACCTGGAGGTGGCTCGCAGTGTATGTAGATGTAGATAAGGAAAAACGGAGAGCCTTCCAAATTCAATTTTTCCTCGAACGATAAGTCACAGTTACGACTGCGCTCAAATGACAATTACACAGGTCTACAAAAAAATTTTGTTTGAAAACTTTTTTTTTATTTTAATAACTAATCTTCATAGATTTTTATGTGCCGAATCCAAAACTGGCCTTAGTTTTTTTGTATCACCCATAGTTTCCAAGCAATATGTATGTTGAAATTTAGTCTAATACCCCTATACGGTATATTGGGAGATAAATGAAACACTGTGTTATATCATGAAAGTGTTTGTATTTACTGTTCACTACATCGTGATAAAATTGTTTGCATTTACTACAGCGCGATAATACTAGGTTAACTTGTCAACTGGAATTGGTCTACATTTTCTTTCCCTTTTTTCCTTGAAGCTTCTTGCGTAGCTTTATCTGCGATGAATCGCTTGCTGAACTTCTCGGTGAAGTACCAACAGTAATCCCCCATTATCTTCGTTCATTAGACCTACTTTTTCATTGTAACTATAAAAAAGCTGCTAAATTCTAAAAATATTGCATGATTTCATAAATTTAACTGTAAAATGTGATTAAATGGTGGGTGATACAACTTTAAAACCATCATATTTGGATTCAGTAACTTAAAAAACATAAGAATAAGGTATTTTCAGTAAAAAAGTTTTTTCATTGTTGGCCTGTGTTATCAGCATTAAATGAATGAACAAAAAAAAAACGACCGGTAACATACTTATTTGGAAAGCATCGTTTGAGAAATAAAGAGGAAAATATCGCAGACGGAAATATCAGAGATACCTTTACTTCTTCGAACTATTCGACAGCCGTAAGACGCGTTAAAATAATCGCCACTCTCTGAAAGCAATAGAAACTAAGCTCTTGAAGTCGAAATTTATTCGGTTTCAAATTTAAGTGAAAATAGTCTAAAATGTTAGACTAATTTACACATTTGACTAAGAATTTATCTTCGTCTTCGAGTGAGCATTTCATCTTATATATTTTGACAGTTCACATGGATCGATGCGTATATAACGGAATCCGTTTCTTACACTGCATGAGTTATGTTTTATATAAGACGAAAGCGTAGTGTATAGTGTACGTCGATGAAAACCGAGAAGAATGTAGTACGTTACCTCCATGATGAAAATATTTACTCTCTCGAAGAGTACTCACGGGGTGGCCCATAGGATATTATATAGGCGTGGGGATGGCTGCTGGGAGGAGTACATCAATATTACTTCATTAAGATATATTTTTACCGATGTACATCATTTTGTGCTACTCCTTTCAGGGGATACTCACTCTTAAATGGTATGGATTGATTCGACTAATAAAACCTGCGAATCTATCAGGAAACATTTTCTATAAATAAATAAAATTCCGCAAATAAAAGCTACGCATTAGACATCCAGCTAAAAGATATGATTAATTTAATTACGGGCTTTTATGACGTTAATAATTTTTACAGCACATGTTAGAGCAATACATGCTTAGTGAGAGCTCGCAAGAGTACTGTAAGTACTTAAACAAGAATCCCATGGTGCATTGAATGTGTACGAAAAGTCAACCCATGGCATAACCCTTTATGTAGCTTTGACACAAAAAATAAGAGACACTTGCCGGGCTCATGCCAAGCATACAGGATAACTACATGCGGTCAGGCCAGAAACTGTTTTGGAGATTCCCAGAGCCTCCACCCGCAGATGAGACATCTTATTCTAAAAATGATTAGCTACCATAACGGCCGCAACTTCGCCATCAACTATAACGCATTACAGCAAAAACGGAAAAAGAGTGACTCTTCCAGAATGCGATGATTAACTTAATCTCGCATGGCATCCGCTATTTTCATGATCATATCAACGGAGATGATTAAGGCATACGCTAAAGCTTCACTGTGACCATCTATGCATAAATGTTTGCCCATTCGCTTATATAATCTAAATTTATTCACAAGCTTCATCAAGAGAGTCAACATGAAGTGAATATGGATGACGTATACTCCCGCTAAGCATACCTACATGACTCCATAGAAACACCGCACACAGGCCCACAACAGGAGAAAAGGCAAATGCTAGCTAGAATACACGAATATACTAACAATACTCCTACGTTCAATATGCGAACGAGTCGAAACAATTTACGAGAGTATCCAGAAAAATCTTAAATCGAATATAGTAAAAGTCAATCACAAAGCGACAAATTTTGCTTCCTAAAAATTAACTTTAACTGTCGACTAGTTCCGATCTTCAGGACAAGTCTCGCTAGTTTTGATAATGATACAGTGAATCGAAACTAGTCATCGATTAAAGTTAATTTGTAGGAAGCAATTTTTTTCATTTTCCTAACTTAAAATGGAATTCTACGGGGTTAAGGCCTCAACTATTCAGTAAATAATTACAAAGCATGCCTGCATTACTCAATCTATGACGATGATTCATTGTTGACGATGATTGACTTTATGTAAAGCCTGAATCACACGATCATTTTTTTTCGTCGCGAAAGTGATCACTATCGCGAGCTCTGCGCAAAATGATCGTCGGCGGCAATTGTTTTTCGCGATCGCGATGTGGATTCCCATCGCTATTTTTCATCACTCGTCCGGTCGCTTTTTCCGTCGCTAAAACCGTCACTAAAACCCCATATCAGCCTATCGGAACGCATGACCGTATGGTGTGATTGCAGCGCCACGTTTGACAAATGTGGGAACGGCATAAATAAACAAACACGCTATATAACTTCGTGATGAGGGTCCTATGGCAACGAGCTGTGATATTGGAAATGATGCGAAAAGCGACGGCGGGAGTGACCGTGTGATTCAGAAAAATGATCACAAGAGCGATTGCTTTTCGCGACGGGAAAAGTGATCGCGATAGTGATTACTTTCGCGACGAAAAAAAATGATCGTGTGATTTAGGCTTTACATATGTGATTTTGAAATTTTAAGGGCTAAAATTAAACTGCAAGAATGATTTTCACACATTCCGTAATATAATTCTCTTTTTCCAATTCCTTGATGATTTATACTTTAATTGAGTGATGTCCAAAATATTTACTGGAAACAATGGGCGCGTTCCGTAATTCATTGGCAGTACTGCTACTGCTGCTGCAAAACGGAACGGAAAACAGTACTGCCACTGTAAGCAAATCAGTGATTTCGGAACGGTCAACAGTAGCTGCTGTTGATAATTTCGCGGGAAATAGTGGACATAGCAACCCCTTTGAAAGAAATTAATTCTAAATATAATTGGGATTTTATGGATTTCAAAATACGGGTTTAATACTGATTTAATATTTTCTGTGTTTGTAGGGAATGAATCGTGCAAATACCATTTTCAAAGTAAATTGAATATATACGTTGTAAGCATGAAAGTTCGAAATTGATGGATTGCAGCCTAAATTAACATTTTTTTAAATATCCATCGCAATTGAGGATAGACATGTAAAACTTTTAAAATTAGAAGTACTTCAATCTCAGGTTGACAAATGCCTTCAAACAGTGTGTAAACATAATCAAGAACAATTTACAAGGCACCAATACAGGAATTAATTAGGTGTACCTCAATATTCATGCTTGAAGAAAATTTAAACGCAATACACGCTATACACTTCAAATATTCGTACTTCATGCAATGGCACAAAACAATTAGGTCAGTATCCTGAAGCTTAAGCAGACGACAACATACGTACAGTTAATATGGTAGAATAATGTAGTATAGAATTTCCAACGTGTAATAAAAATTGCTTTTGCCATTACTTATGTTATTATTATGCTCACAAATTAAACGGTACGGTGGAACAAGAAAGTATCAATCATTATGTATCAATGTATCATATTTATCAATGCATTGCATTGATGAAAGAAATCAACAAAGTTTATGCATGCATTTATGTAACACACGATACCCATACATACATTGAGAACGTAATTTTAATAATAATAGTTTCTTGCGTTGAAGTTTTCAGTAATTTCTTCTTATGTACCACTGGAATTTACGAGACATTATTCAAGACACCATCGGTAAATCACACGAAGTTAGCAAAACAAATATTTCATATAGGTAATCAAACACTCATTCGCGCACAACTTGCCATTTTCACATCCAATACATATTTATAATTGAAAATTGGAGTTCTTTTTCTCAGTTTACGTGAATATATTATGAATTATGTCCGTTATACTTCATTTAATTGCGTACCATATGTTATTAAACAAACCGGTTGCTGTGTTCCAAATACAGGTGAACATCGCCTTCCGTCTTCTTACTGCCGCTACTGCTACTCTAGGCTTGCAGTAGCCACAGTAGAGTTCACATTAGGGAACGTCATCAAATGACTGACGTCATCGGTTACTGTACCGTACTGCCAGTTGATTTTGGAACGGTTTGGCAGCACTGTCAGTACTGCCAGTGAATTTCGGAACGCGCCCAATATCGTCAAAGACGTGGGAGTACATTTCCTTAGCAACTTCGGAAAGGGTATATATGGCCAATATATGACGTCATTTTAGATTTCAATATGACCTTAGCATTACTGAGGGCCATCGCCTACACTGTTCTCTTCCTTCACCAAGCAGCGCCTCTGACTTGAATGTCCTTGAGCAGGTCACATGGACCAAATTCCATGTGTTATAATGAGGTCTGACGCCGCGGAGTAATACACATTAACGCATATATGTATATTAGGCAGGAAGCGGGCTGAATAGCATAAAAATGTTAGTCATCACCTCTTCAGTCAAAGGAATCATGCTGTAAATATAAATTTATACCAAAAATTCCCAAATAAAAATGAGTTTTACAGTTCCCGGAAAACCATATTGCACTTGGATCCGCTTCCTTATTTGAAACGGGTAATAAGTTTTACATCTATATGATATTGTTCCAGCGATCACATGACTTCTAGTAGAGGAGGAGTTCTCTTACCATGCCATGCCCTATTTGGAACATTCATGCAAACACTAAATACTCTCTCACAGCTAATCTCTCAAACACGCTGCATGATTCTTGTTAACCCTGGTTTTAAAAAAATCCTCCAACATCGTAACATTGTCCGATAAATCTCGCAAATTTTTCCCTGCATCCGCAATCCGCGCCTGGTCCCAATCAAAAGCAGCGGTTTTTGGGCGGAGAGGTCGAAGACATCTACTTGGCATACGAGTAACAATGAGTAAGCACAATGCGCGAGTCCCGTTACAACGATACTCATCCGCCAAACGTTGGTCCATTCCATCCATGGAAAGCGGGAAAAAGGATTGTGATCCAAGGATATTGAGCCCAATTACAGTGCCTGATGCTACCACCGCAGTCATGAGTAAAATCCGCCTCTTCTCAGGTGATAGTTCCGTACCGAGAAATTTATGGCAATTACGATAATTGGTATTAGAAAAGGACCTCGCTGCCTCGCGCTTTACGAGATTTATCGGAATGGTGCAGTAATTGCGAGTTAGAATTAAATCTAGACTAGAGTATGGTGGCGAATTTTTGGGAAGAGGACATACCTTCAAGAAGGAGTTATACCGCTAACGGTATTCAACTTTAAAATTTCGCTTTTCGTAAAATACTTAGGGGTCACATTTACTCGGGATCTTTCGCGGGGTAAACACATACGCGAATAATGCGAGAAAGTTAACCGTAAACTGGGATTCATAAAAAGAATTCTTGGTAAATGCCCCACAAATGTGAAAAAGATATCTACCTAACTCCAGTAAGGCCTCACTTAGAATATCCTGCTAGCGTGTGGGACCCTTGTAAAGTAGAACTGATAGCTGAAATCAATAGAGTACAGCGCCGGGCGGCCAGAACCGTGATGAGATGTTACGATAAAAAGTGCAGCGTGACCAATGTGTTACGTAATTTAGGATGGGAATCTTTACAGGAGCGTACATCGAAGAATAGGCTAAATTTAATACGGAGAAGATGCTTTCTCAGATGACGTGAAACATATCATTCGTTTACTGTCCTACTATGACAGACTTGATCACGAGAAGAAAATAAAATAAATAGACTGCAAAACCGAGAGATTAAGAACGTCATTCTTTCATCGTACTATTAATGATAGCAACGGTGTCTGAATTAATGGCGTCACCCGCGAATCATTGCATGTGTATATTTTTCCATTGCTCTAACCTTGCATGGATTTGCTGTAGGAATTACAAACCGTTGGTAAGTATTGTCTTTGCATGAATATGCACGTATATTTTGCTATTATGCGTAATATTTCGATGATCGTGCGGTGTGCATGTGGCAGTCCTCTTGCATGCTGCATGTTGGTTATTGATCAACCCCTACCGAACACCCTAGAGTTGGCTCGCAGGGTATTATGTACCTATATGTTATGTGGAAGCCGCCGTGCCGCGAACCGTTACGTCCCTTATAATCCCTCGCTTTTCTCGACCCTTTGCCGGAGATGAGGGCATCAGGTTCCCTTGCGCCAGCGGAGATGGGACCCCGGAAATCTGACAGCGCCCAGTGCAATTTCTAGTTTCTCCGTAGGATACGCCACGTAGCGGAAACTCGTTTTTTTTTATCATGATCCTCGTGCAATGGCGATAAAAATGGCTTTTCATCGTCGTTCTTTGACGGATTTTATGTTTTCATCTAATTCACTGAGAAAGGAGAGGAGCAGCCACGTGGTTTTAGAGGGAACGTATGCGGAGTTTACTTACCTGGAAATCGTTTTTGAGCCTCATTTAGTGGCCTTCCCAGAACTGACCACCTCCAGTGCCAGTCCTAATTCCTGCATTGTTTTGAAGAGCAAAATATTATCGAGGGAATTGTTTTTTCATCAAATGACGATGAAACTCGTTCTTTGTTCGACGTTCTACGATGATTTTAAACATCCGAGGAAGGATCGGGAAACCGGTGGGAGTACGACGGACGGATTGGTTGAGAGGGAAGCGCGGAGGCCCCCTAGATAGCAGGCACATACCCTTCTTCCCTATTACAAAATCGGACATTCAATGACGTTATGACAAGCGGTCGAGAGTGATGTACCCAAACCGTCACGTGACGTCATGGCATCACGCTGTGCAGTACTCGGGACATTTCCACAATGGCGTCAACATCTTCTTAGCTTTATAAATGACTAGTCAGGCTATGTCTCTCAATAACTGGTACCATGCTCTAATGAGGTAATCATCTATAACCATAGATTGATGAATCATTCGAAAACCACATAGTTACTACAAGAAAAAGGAGCAGATGGGAATGAAAATGAAGACCTTTATCCTCGATGCAAAGGGGTCTAAAGTTTGGAAAGTGATAGCTGGAAATATATGACAGGAAAAAATGAGAATTTGTTCATCCACGAAGCCTAATCATTTTTAAATAGCTGCGCGCGCACTATTATTCGAGTGATACGTTGATTACGCGTTAGTCAGGAGGATTGCAAGTGTAAAGAGACTTTTTGGGTATATTAAGTTATCGCGGTTCTCTTAAATTCAAAATGATTACGGTTTGTAACCATTGAAGATGAACGTAAGGATAACAGAATGCGCGTATTTTCAAGGAATACACCACCAATGACTCATGGTTGAATGAAATACTTCAACCTGAGGAAGAAGGAGAATTAACATTGATTAAAATTTAAAATGGATCTCATATTCTTAAGTAGTATACCATTTCCAAGCAAGTTATTACTCATTGAACGTGGCTTCTGAGGATATTTACAGGGCCTCGTTTCCAGGAGCAACTGTAACGCTGAGGATTAAATGTCTTCCCCGAAGAAAATTCGCTCCTAAAAGAAGTCACGGAAGAAAATTCATAACAAAAATAATTCATTTATCTCTGCTTTTCCCACTACATAGCTATATTCCATCATATGCTTCTGTGCAGAAAAGTTGTGTTGAATTGTTTTGTTGTGTAATTAATTGATTCCTTTAGAGGATGGGTCTCCAAAATACGGCCCGCGGAGGGCTTTTATCCGGCCCGCGCACTCGTTTCAAGTATCGAATATCGTATTGAATATCGTATACTTCAGTAATCGGCAAATTTGCTATCCGGCCCGCGGGGCGATTTGGAACTTGGAATGTGACCCTCGTGGTCTAGTAAATTGGAGACCCCTGCTTTAGAATAAATTATGACAGTTTTCGAAAAATGGAGCACTGATTTTATAGTGAGCAAAACGCGAATAATATCTAGTCAGAAAAAACTTCTTCCGTAGCAAATATAACAATTCTTCTACAGAAAATATTTCGTGAATATTTTCTAAAAAAAAAGAGCATAACGTCATGACAGACTCGGAAAACGGGAGTTCCTCTCGTTCACACGAAGATGGTCCCTTTGAGGCTATTATATTCAACGTGTCTCTAAACTGTAATTACAGCTATTATACGTTATTAATAGTATTAGGGAATTTTATCCTTATCCATCGGCAATAGTACAGGACGAAGTTTGAAAGTTAACAGAGAAATGCCACCGAAAAGCGTTTCAATTATCTAAAAAAATCTCTGAGGAGTAATATCTGGAAAGTCATGTAAAGGAGATAGGTTCGCGACTGTATGACTCAAAACAGATGACTTTTGCAAAACGTATGTAAGTTTTTTGCCAACATAAACGACACCTATCGTGGTTAAGAGTCAATATAAGAGAATGCTGATAATTCAATATTTACATTTTTAAGGCAACACTTATTCCAGCTATTTGAACCAATTGCAACGTCATTTTCACGTAACTTACAAAATTTAACTTCAGTTATAATCGAATGCAAACAATTCAAAAGGTGTTCGTGAGAAGCGCAAGTTTTACTGTCACAACTTATGATTCTTACGGTATAAAATTCCATCAGTTTCCTTTAAATGAGAGTAACTACTAGACTAATCAACACTTTAGTCTGATAAGACGAATTTCGCCAAACCTGCATAGTGCATACTAATGCGGAATTTGAAAAGGAAATTTCCTGAAAATATAGTAATGGAAAACCTATCATTTGTGGTCGACAGTCAATGAGGCACAATTAGAAGAGAATATTTTGAAAATTTCATGAAAATGGTGTTTACTTCGCTACTCAAGCCAACCTATTTAAGACGACAGAAATAAATAAATAAACAAATATCGCTTTCCATAAAAATATCTGAGGAATCCTCTTAGCGCATGATTAATTAGACACCCCAAGGATGAGCATTCTCCAGGGATTACGAGACTCTTCTTGATCGGAGGACTTTCTCTAACAGCCGAAGGGCGAAAACTGCTGCAATGCAATCATGACAGACAGTGCTTGAGGAGAAGAGCATACCTGAGGAGATCTTGAACAAATATTCCAACAGGACAGGACATCTGATCATTATTAGCAGAAGAATAATGTGTGGAAAGGTAAACTTATCAATTAAGCAAGAGTGCTCAGCTGACCCAGCACCGAAATACAGCCCCTGATGGACGTCCTTGCCCGTTGACCTCGGAATATTTTGAAAGCCAGGCAGGCAGAAAATCAACACTTCCAACAATGAGCGGAGCCAACGCGCAGGAGACATGGCAATGTCAGCCGAGGCCGATTTCTCTCTTTCTTCCGCAAATTGATAGCGACCTTATTAACTGCAACCAAAAAATTAACATTTGAGATTTAAAAAAAGTCTTAATGGAAATGTTCCTTCCTGATTACATGTTTAGGATAGTTATCAATAAACTACCAGATTACGACAAAAATAATACGTAAGTGAATTTCGAGATTTTCTTGGCCACTTCTTGTTCGTGTTTTCGATCACGGCCATGGCGTTAGCCAGCCAAAGACGGAAACGTAAGAAAATGCACTAGAGTTGAAAAGTGAACGATAATTTTCCGCTAAATTGGTTCCCAGCAACCTACCGAAAACCAACCATAATTGGTACTTCCGACGCTTGAGCCAAAGATAGAACTAAAACATTTCTAAAATAAAAATATTACTATTATGACTAAGTGAAATCTAGAGGGAATTATATTTCGGCGCAGGAACATCCGAACCTGATTCTCCACTTCGCAACGAATACCTCTTTTCTTGCAATGCGACCCATAATATAGGAGCCAAGGAAAAACCATCAACTTTGATGGTATCTAAATGACATTCAAGTATAATTTCTTCAAGTGAAAATATCCTCTACCTTCCATACCCGATTCTCCACTTCAAACGCGAAACTTCTTGCCTAAAAATTCCGCCGAAACCTGGACCCACATTTAGGGTTAAATAAACAGCTCCGAAAGAAAAATATTATTTGTTTTCTTAAAGGCGGATGAGAAAATTTGTTGAGGGTAAAAAGAGCCCTCCGCCATTTAAATCTGAATCTCCGTTTCCAAACTAGACATCTTCCTTGTAACGCGACCGAGAATTATTATTATTATAGTATTCTACCGATTAAGGTAGGTTTCCATGGAGTACTAAAGAGGTGATCTGGGAGCCTCCCTTTCCTTCCAGCACTGCCTTCTTTAATTCACTGTAAGGCCTACTCTCTTTCAATCTATCTAAAAATCCTATTCTTTTCCTTCCCCTCCCTCGTTTCCCCAACATTCTACCCTCCAACACCATTTTCAACATCCCTTCACCGCTAAGCGCTAACTCCATCCAAACCTTCTGTCTCCTGCGTATCTCATCTAAAAGCTGCCTCTCCTCGCCAACCATATCCAGCACTTCGTCATTCCTTTTCCTCTCCGTCCATTTCACCCTCTCCATTCTTCTCCATACCCACATCTCGAACGCCTCCAATCTTCTCTCGTCTTCTTTCCTCAGAGTCCACGTTTCCGCACCGTAGAGAGCTACACTCCAAATCAAACTCTTCACTAACCTTTTCTTTAAACTCTTACACAACGATCCTCTCAGAAGCTCCTTCCTGCTCATGAACGCCTCCTTCGCTAATGCTATTCTCTTCCTGATGTCCTTACTACTGTATCCGTTTTCCTCTAACGTACTTCCTAAATAGTTGAATTGCTCAACCTGTTCAAGTTTTTCACCACCCACCTTTATCTTGAGTCTCACATTCCTCGCTCGTGATGCTTTACAAAACCGCATAACCTTAGTTTTCTTGTGATTAATCCTCATCCCAAACTCCTCGCAACGTTCGTATAACGCATCCACTAGGGCCTGAAGACCCCTTGCTGACTGAATGATCAACGCCTGGTCATCCGCGAATCTCACTGATTTGAACATCATTCCTCCCACTTTTATACCAGCTTCTAACTCATCCCACGCTTCCCTTACCATCTCTTCAGCCGACCAAGAATAGGAGCCAAAATTAGGTACAAATAAACAGGCGAGCTCCAGAAAACGAGATTTCCCCGTAAAACGCTTCGAGAATCCAAACCAGGGCAATTTTATTCACGCCCGAGAAACAAAGCACTCGCGTGGTCTACAAACGCCAGCTTCCGCTGGGTGGTCTTAAGCTAATTTCACCACTGGTGGAGACGTGTTTACGACGCAAAGACGTATGGATGAGAAACATACCACGGGCAACGCACGGTGCAAGAGCAGTTCGCGAGGCCCAACGAGGAATCTGCCTCATCTCCTTACTCCTGCCGAGAATATAATCCCACGGCCTATTCAAGAACCTTTTGGACGACCGAAAAATCTCCTCAGCCAAGGAAAACATGTCTGACACATGTGTTTCAGACGAAGAGTGCTAGTCTTCAGAAAAGCGATACTTTTCTGCCAAAAAAAAAAGAAACGGTACCGGCAGTTGTAATATTCGAGCTGGGTAGTACACTTTCACGTTACTCTAATTGAATAACGCTAATTAAATATCAATAGGTACTTATTAAATATTAGGACATTAGGATACTTTATGGTAAAAGTCGTAGGAAAACATGCACGATTCAGACCATGGGTTCGATTAAAAATCTTTAAAAAATGCCGCGGTTTATTACATTTGATAATGATACTAACATTCTAAAATCGATGCTGGGAAAATTCGTAGAGGAGGAGAAAAAACTACAACTTCACATGGAACCATCTGAAACCTATAACGTCTATATGTCGTGGACACAGTTCCTCATGCATTAAATAGGTATGCATCCATCAATCGTAGTAAACTAGTAAGGAAATGCTTCCACTAGCTAGAATTTTGGAAAATAAGGCGATCCTGTATTGCGAGATGACTTAAATTTGCTTTGACGACGCATCATTTGAAAACACGCGAGCTTCAGCCGAAAGCCTCAATGCTGCAATAAAATCTTACCTTGCACCTGAAATGTCTTGTGGAAGACATGTAGCCAAAAGACTTTTCTGGCCATTCCATTTCTATGGGCTTCTTCATTTCCGGTTACTACTGGGTCGGTTGCTGTGGCGATGACAACAGTTTCACCGGCACTACTGCCAGCATCTTCAGGTCCAAGAACCACACAACCGACAAGGTAGTAACCGGAAATGAAGAAGTTCATCGCACACCGCAGAAATCTCCGATCAAACATATTTCTACAGCAGTTACGAATTTAATCAAAACGATAAATATATACCGTAAGAGCAGAAAGACAGTATTAAACCAGAAAAAAGGTGGCGTCCAAAACACTGGGATTGATATATTAAGGATCGGAATACAGGTCTCATTTTTAATCTTCGCTCAAGAACATTACGACGAGAAAAAATATTTGACCTCAACAGTATTACATAAAATCAAGCTCGCTGACGGTGAACGTGTTCCTTCCGAGAAATGGTTTTTAACCAAGATTTAAAATTTTCCAAATCGATTCGCTTTAATTTTGAAACGGGCTTTAATCCCCAATTTGCACTGTTTACTTAGGAGATTAGGATGATATTTTCTGCTTTAATACATCTACGAAGTGAGAGACGATGCGACGCAATCCACAAGAGCAATTAGCGAATGAAAGTTACGTCAGCGCAACGCGTGAGTCAACTTGGCCGATCCCGACGATCATCCATTGCAACGCGTCTCTGTATATTCTGATGCAAGGATGACTTTTCCTGGTACACAGCGACCACCATTTCCCGTATATGGCCTACAGACTTCAGTAATAATCGCGCCAATGTAACTGACCACGAATAGAAAGGCTGACGACGGCAAATAAATGCGAAGTGAGGAAATCCAGAAGTAAGAACGACAAAACATGCCATTATTGATAAAGAAAATTCAAAATGCGACCGCGCAAAGGCGTGCTCGTTCGTAATTTTGTCCCTCACTGATATAATTGCGTTACTTTGTAAATATAACGATTATTGCCAGTAGAAAACCCTTTTCGCTGACTAGACTCCAATTCCGTCCCCAATCGAATTCAAAGTTAGACAGATCGTTTACAAGTGAGATAATGCGTTTAATATCGCGTAGGCACAGGTAATTCAATAGATATTTTTATCCCATTAATCTCATATTACCATAATCAGCGCTTTCGCCATCACATGTACAATAATTAGATTCTGATGCATGAACGGTTTTTCCTAATACACTCTGACCACATATCTCCCCTCTAATGACCTTTTCAAAGTATAAAAAACTATAGAAAAAATGTACAGCTATGGAAAAAGTTGGTTACGAAGAGAATGGCGATCGGTTAGAGGGATTTGCGAGATGGGAAACCCGGACGAAAGCTCAACAAAAAAATGACATGATTGATTTCATAAACTTTCCGACGACTATGACTAATTATAAAAGATCTCGTGGTCCCTGTGAATTCGATGACGGGATACTTTTGGAATATATCAAGGACTGGCAAGGCATATGACAATTGACATAGTGGCCCGAGCGCAAAATTTTCATTATCGCAGGGTAAACGACGAACGAAATTCCCAGGCATTGCCCAGAAAACAAACCACTTGAAGAGTGTGAGAAACAAAATCACCACCAATATGAAATCTCAATTCATTAAAAGAATAGGGTGGTTTCCTATTATTTTTTTATTGTCTTAATCGAAGGATTATTACTCCTGGAATACGAATTTCACGCTTTTAGATTTTTAAATGACAACATCTATTTTTCGCGATTAAATGAAAAGAGAAAATTTTCAAGCGCGCGAAAACGCGACGGGTAAGTATGAATGCCGGGAAAACTCCCGTGTGACGTAGTTCTGGTTCCCGTTGCCGCAAGTGAGGTGGCCTTGGGGCGAGGCTCTGAGCGCTGATACGACGCAGGATGCTAGCAGGTAGCAGAGTACTATGCTAGCTGATATCGCTTGGCTTAAATAATGATTATTAATACCTTATCAAACGAAGAAAACTTTCCGACCTTAGCCAGTTTTAATAAGTGATTGTTAAAACATGTTTCCCTGAGTTCTGTGCCTCATGTATACATTGGTAACCTCAGACGATGTAAAACTCCTATCTACTCGTATAGAAACTAGGTCCCTGTGGCGTCACGTGGAGTGGCATCGCATGGGCGCCAATCTGGCCTTTTTCAAATGAGGATAAAATTGACCCTTGCCATTCGTCTAAACCGGTATTTCTAAAACCAAATAATTTGTATATTATGAATACACTAATGGTGGGTGACGAATCGCAATCAATGCCTTTCGTTTTCTTTGATGAAGGAAAATACCCTATTCTGTACACGGAAGGTAAGGAATAATTATGAAGAAAATATGTTCATAATTCAGCGATTCCCTCTGCGGTTAAAAATTTTAAAAACGTGTAAGTTAACGCTCACTTTGGCTGTGGATGTCCATCGGGCTTCCAACCGGGTCAGGCACTCCATTTCTGCCGACGTTTCGATGAAGTACTTTATCATGTCCTCAGATCTGGTTTATTAGATCGAGTTCACATCAACCAGCCTTGAGGACGATGAAAAAGTACTTCATCGAAATGTCGGAAGAAATGGAGTGCCTTACCCGGAGGAAGCCCGAAAGACATTCAGAACCGCCATTCGTCCGGAAATAATCAAGTCCTTACTGCTCACTTTTCCTGAGTTGGTGACATCATTACAATTTGGGATCACTAGCTCTTTCATGGAGAATCTTTTCTTTGAGGGAAGGAATCGCTCACGATATCGTAAACAATAGCCAACCACGCAAGGTCGAGGGGAGAGCGAACGAAAGGGTAGGAGTATATGACGTCATCAAATTATCTGCGAAAGGGTTACTGTCGCTTTTCGGCGGAAATAACTCGGGAAGTGGGCGACATTTAAAAAAAAGGAAAAATATACGAATATTTAAATTTTTTAAACCATATCACCATCAGGATCAGGGGCGGATCCAGGATTTCTTTTGGGGGGGGGGGGGGGCACAAGCAAGGCCGTATCCAGGATTTTGTTATTGGGGGGCACGAGGATAGCTCGTAATACAAAACGAACACAATGATAATGGGACCGTATTAAAAATCTTACATATCTTTTAGGGTCTGGGAGGGGCACGTGCCCCTCCCCTAGATCCGCCTTTGATCAGGAGTAAAAGAAAATTGACGAACGAGTCCATTAATTCCTACAATCGGTTTTCAATACAAGCAGTTGATAATAATGGTTAGCAACGCGATCGGAATTCGGTGTTTTTAAAACTTTTCGCAACGACAATGATGGCGAGTCCTCGCGACGGAATGAATAATTAATTGCTTACAAACATATTCTGATATCCTTGCAACCGCTTGGAATCAACCGCCCGTACTGACAAAATGGGAATAATTCCGATCAAGTTTGACGAACACCCTTCCAAGTTCAGCGAATAAAATTCGTGCTTATCTCATTCACTGTTCACACAACGGTGTCGAAATTATCACCTTGTTTGCGTTCGTCGATGAATGTCGAGCATCCAGCATCGCGAATCGCCGTAAAAGCACTGTTTGAGCTGGGGAGCGTAGATGTCCAACCACTGGGCAGAAAAGAACCGCGCCGCGGTTCGATTTCCAGTTCGGGCGAATATTTCCTCCGTACAATTCGAGAACAGTATTTGCAAGTTAAACGTTACTTATGATGGACAGAGTGAAATACTTGAAGCGCCAACCACTCAATACCATACGGAATCGGATTCGACTGAATAAAATGCGTTGGTTGGCATCGAACACGGTTCCTTAGGAAAGGAAGATATAACAATTTTTTTCTATTTTCTAACGAAAAAATATTTATATACCCTAGGAATTACCGTTTGGACTTGTATTTATGCATAGATTCTGCATTTACTTTATTTTTACCACTTCCATTTTGAATTTCAACACCCAAGAGGCACGTAATGACCAGTGGCGGCTCGTGAGTCAAATGCTAGGGGGGGCGCACTCCACCGGGGGGGTCATAATTTTTTAATATTTCGTGTATTTTATTAAGTTTTTACGGCAATCTAGGAATTAAATTCCTTGATGCCATACGTTCCGTTTTTTTCAACAAAAATACCTAGTTTTCCTAATAAAGCTTGATTAATAAATACTAAATGCAGTAGACTCTCGGTCATACGGATCGGCTTAGTCCGGACTCTCGATGATACTGATCAATGATCTTGAAGAATAAAAACATATTTGCTGCGATATTTTGCAAATACAAACGAAAACACGTAACTTTAGGTTTTAGCGTCTACATTCTTCGTGCGGATATGCCCGCAATACACTTCTGTTATTCGTTTTGCAATCATAATGCGTTATTTGTCAAATCTATACAAAATTTGCAATGATTTAGGTAGCAATGACACTTGTAACACCTGAGGAGGGGAGGAGAGTGTCACTGACTTCCACTAGGCAACAAACACTACTAGAATGCGCGCGCTTTGCTATTGCAGATGTAAACTTCGATGTCGGTGTTCGCGTTGCTTCTTGAATACAGTATGATTTAAAATCAACAATTAAACATTTCTTACACATTTTTAACAAAATATGAAATACTCACAGGCCTTTAGTTATATTGCAAAAGTCCATCCTTCTTTTCATTTTGTCCAGCGAAGTGATCAATTACACGTTCGTTGAAATCAGCGCTGGACAACAATTTCTTTCTGATTGAACACATGGCATGGGCACTAGTCTATAAATAAACAAGGGACGACACAAAATAGGCCGACGAAAAATACGACCAAAAAGAACAAGGTGCCTGGACACAGAATTGGGACAATTTTTCCCTATATTTCCCTTAAAAAAACGAGCACTGTTGATTAATTCAAAATTGTCTTCTTGAATGTACACACAGCACTAAGAAACTTCGTAATCGGCAATTGCGCACAATTAACTCCTCGAAAATGATGTCTGAACTCATTTCACTCCGTTCTTTCCGAGAGTCTTGCCGTTACTATCAGGACGACTCAAGGGAGATAGAAGTCGTGGTCCACTAATGCTGATTCAGCTGAGGGACGAATTTAAGGTCAGCAAAGGCATTCAAGCAAACAAAGGACGTCACGGACCATCTCCTTGAGTCTAAGATTCATATGTGGTAAACACACGAGACGCCAACGGGTCGCATTTGGATTAACTGTGTCTTCGAAATCATTGCCATGATATAATAGAAAATAAGTTCTAGATCGTAAAAGAAGACGACTCGACTGAGCCACAGATGGGAGCTGTAAGGATTTCCGCACTGATATGAACTCTTCGAGGCCACTTAAATCAGACAGAAGTGAGCATTTTCCATCAGACAGCTACCGCTCTGCCGCTGGGGAATTAGGTGAACATGAACTAATACAACAAGGACGGCTAGAAAAATGATGAACCTACACACAAAAGGTGCATTGTACGCGGCACTTCATGACATTAATTGAATGACTCTATTTAAAGTCGCGCTTAACGATTTAAATCATATTTAATCCTTCACCCTATCACGCACGCAACTATTTCTTAAATTATAAATCAGTGGGGAATGTTAACTGATTTTTCCTAATACTGCAGGTCTTTTGATAAATTTATCTGAAAAATAGGTACCGCATTTCTAATCATCGGGAAGATATGAATACATTGTTAAGGCCTAAATATTATAATATTAATTTCCCCAAGGTTCTTGAAATTCGTAATCATAACAGAACTGTGTCAAATACTCGAGAATAGTTTTCCTTCGTCAGTACGGCCTTTAACTGGTTGGATTTTATGTGTTCCGGAATTCAAATACCAAAAAACGCAAGCATAATGGAATAATTTATTTACTGTAGCAATACCTACAAGTAATTAAAAATTAAAATCGTATAACTACACCCAGTACAGTGACCATTCTGATTCTGTAGGTCTCTTTTCTGTGGCAGCACCAAGTAGACGCCAGATTATACGCCCGCCGGCCTGCGCAGCGATGTCAACTCACTCGTCGCTCTGCACATTTTCGGACGACGTCCCAAGACTTCCATAAGACACAACGTTAGACGCGTCATAGCACCAGCGGCCCCCACCACTACCTCTCTCCATATAACTGCATGGGGATGGATTGGGACGTTCTGGCCAGCGCCCCACGGCTACAAATACGAACTTCTCGCGCTATTTCTTTTTGTGTTTTTCCAACACTTTCGATGTATGGGACTGAAAAAACGCATTGATTAATCAGATGTATAATTATAAATTAATGGATATTTATTTTTTTACTTTTTCAAATATTTGGGAGGGGCGGCGTCCGAGAGTCCTTATGGGCAAACCGCCACTGGTAATGACGGGAACAAAACTCCATTGAAAAGATATACTTAACTAAAATTTGAACACCTAGTTGGGTTTTTTGAGCATAAAATAAACTGTGACTATAAAAGTATTGTCTCTTAAAAAGAATTATGTCATTCTTATACTCATTATATTAAATCAATTTTTTTTAATCCATGTAAAGCAGTTGTCTATGCATAGACAACTCATGAGTACTCACTATCCTGGATCGACTGCTCATCTCCAAACCTTATGACTTAATAACCCCCCGAAGCAGATGACTCACGCACTTAAATCATTTTGTATGTCCTTATTTAGCCCTATTTATTTCTCTAGTACTTTAAGTAGCAGGTTCCTCTCTTTACCGATTTTCCCTTCGTTTTCAGTAATTTATTACATTCACTTTCATATTCAACTTTCACAATTGCAGTTTTATGAACCCCCTTCACATCCTAGGCATCAAAAAAGATCATAAGCTTTCAAGACCCGAGAAGATATCCTCCTAGGCATCGTCCATGCCCTCCTTTCCTAATTAAGTGGGCACTTGTGGGTAATTTACCCAAAACCAAAGCTTGAGAATTTCTTGGGAGAGGGGGTGGGGGAGTTTAAACCCCTAGACTCCCCAGCTCGCAACAATCTTGTTCATTTACTTAGGTATTATATGCGTCGGTTCAAGACTTCTCAAGGCAACATTCGATGGTACAAGAATTTCATAGACCACGATTGAATCCGATAATTTCAGATGCACCATAAATACTACAAGTATAATGAAATATAGGCACTATAACAGTCAATATTTATTCATTTTTCCACACAGAATCCTGATGGAATCTAATGAAAACCTATTTTTTTGACTTTCCAGAGAACAATTTAAGTGAGTTCGATGTAAAATAGGTCTGTTATAATGTACCGGTATTTTAAAAAAATTTGCATTGGTGGAAATAAGGGAGCCGTAATGATAGGAAGAAAATCCATCTATAAAAGGGAAAAAGTGATACATATAATTCCCTACTGTAGAAATGTGAAATCTAATTTACAATAAAAATATGTATACCAGTCCAGCCATCCATCCATTATGGTAAGAAAATGGCGATCTCTACTATACTCTGTTCATTTTATCTCTGCGGGTGAGCTGGTGTGGCCAAATCAAGTGGAGATGAGGTAAGGGAAAGTTTCTCGACTTGTGACTTTGCCAATCAGCAAACAGTAGGCGTGGCCTTAGTCAGTCGCTCTCAGACCTCCGCCGAGTGAACATCGTGAATCTGCTAGTGGAGCAGTGTTGGCAAACCTCACACGTTCTCCTTGTATGTGACTAACAAGTTTGCCTTCCACCAACGGTGCCTCATTCAGCGCGGTAGCTGACAATGTCATGGGCTTCTGTGAAAGGATTATCCCCAATGCCTTCCAAATGAGTAGTCATATTGTCTCGGTGCCGGAGCCAAAATACCTGAGGCCACCTATGACTCACACATTTTCAGTGTCAAAGTGGGGCGGCTATGTACATTTGGCAACGTTACGTTCGCTCCTCCTCTCTCTCTCGGTACTACCCCTCCCCTATCAGCGAAGCCATCCGAGAGTGTCCGGGCTCTCACGAAAGTTCACCCGCAGACATAAAGTGAATAGATTAAAGGTGTAAGCCCAGGGGTGTATATGGACCTTCATTTAGGGAAAGGGATTAATGGGGGGTCCTTTTCTATGTCATCGCCTGTAAAGGTACTACCAGTATACAATACACCAATGGTTATAGTTACTACGTAGTAACTATAACCATTGCTGTGGCTCAAATGCAAAGCATTACCTTGGTGATGAGAGGCGATTGTACCTGTCCGAGCACTTCCAGAATAGTCGTCACATTCAGTTGAGCTATTTCAGCCCTTGGGGTTTGCTTCTTCCAACATTTCTTAAGACTCATGCTATTAGAGCTAAGAGAGTATTCAAGAATTATGCTAGCATATTTTTGGTCAATTGTGACCCCTTCTCCATGTAAGAAAAAATCAGCACAATATATGACGCCAACCAAAAATAAGCCAACACTTTACCCCATCTTCAATAAGTGTTTAGGTAATACTTAAACATCCCCATTGTAATATTTGATGGATTGATAAAGGCATGAGGGGGCCAAGATCAGAGCAAATTTAGGTTAACTCATTAAAATAAACAACCTGGGACAGGAAAAATATTCAGGATCCAAGCAAGACAAAAGAGTCGACTATGATTTAAGAGCAGAAGAAGAATCAAAAGTAGACAACAATTCAGGAATAGAAAATAGTCAGGAGCTGATGCAAAATGAGGTGTTGACCAAGAGTTAGGATCTGAATTTGATTGACGATTTAACTAAAAATCAGAAGTATACCATGATTTGAGAGCTGAAAAAGAATCAGGAACTGACCAAGAATCAGTGCTAACAAACTACAAGGTAAAAGGTAAAAACAAGACAGTTGCTGACCATGAAGCACAAGGCAACCAAACAAAAACTGTTCTGAGGTCTTCAAAAATTTTGGTAAATCCTCCTTCACAGAAGCAATACCTGGTTATAGAAGTATGTGACACACAGTAATACCCATACATTGCTGATTTATGAGAAAACTTTTACTTCCTCTGAATTTTCTTTAGTTCATTAAAAAATTCAAAATTTTAGCCTTTCTAAAGTAACCCATAGCACAAAATAATAAAAATTTCTGCATTTAAAACATTTTCAATTTTATGCACAATTAACGTGTTTCCAACAAGGAAATCCCAACCATATTTCTTTGGTTGTTCTTTGCAAGCTATAGAACCATTAATTGTTGCTAGAAAAGACATTTATCTCACAGTCACCACACTTAATATATTTGCCAAAAATTAAGTAGGATGCTAACAATAAAAGGCAAAATTTCTTTTCCAGTGACAATATGATGCAAATTAAATCTGAGACCTAACTTTCCATAGTAGCATTATCACCAAGATTACATGCTAATTTTTTTGTTAACTACGCCAACAAACATTACAGGGGAATGTCCAAAAGAGAATTAAAGAAAAAAATTGGAACCTCAATTAAGGGATGCCACTGTCAAAAGATGTCAGAATATATTTTTTCATGAATTAAGGTGAGCTGAGACAAGTGGTAGATTGTAAGTTTTTAATGCTCTGAATTCTGAAAAAAGATATGAAAGATAAATGAAGCACACCAGATGATAATACTATATTGGAATGGTCCAAAAACCTATGTTAGGTATTGAGAGCGGGGACTCTAAAATGATATGGCTGTCACAATCCACCCATTCATGTTTATTACTAGTATACACCTCATTTAAAATATAACTGAGGAAGGACCGAGGGTGTTTCTTAAACCCCAACTCCTAAAAAAATCTCCCTCAATAATTAAGAAAATATTTTTTAGTAAAAATGTCATTTGTATAGACAATGTTGTACTCAGGATGGGGGACAGGATGAGAAGAAAACAAACTGCTACCATTGAGGGTGCTGGATGGGGATTACGAAAAAAAACATCAAAAACTGTAATATATAGTCAATTACAGACATAGCCCTTTGGGATGATCGTAAAAACTATGGAGTAGGGGAAAAAAAGAGGTTTGATAACCAATCCAATCAAAACAAACATACCAACAGAGGGATTCTCTGATAGGAAAGCCATAAGATGAACAAATCATACAAACTACAGATTCCCAAGGGCAATCCATTATTGCCTCATGGCATTGTCCAGGAGGAGGAATGCAAAAGTGACGTCGAAAAAAAAATATCCTCAAATGTCATCAGAGATTTGTCCATGATGTGAAACAATAAATATAAATCAAATCTGTGCTCACATTCTAGAAGGGAAAGTAAATACCAAATCTCAAAATACTGAATACAGGAATGCCTCCAGAGGTTAAGCATCTGGTATTTTGCTATATTTATCCAATATTTCATGAACTAATTCGGCTACCATTTTCATTGTCACTCTTCAACATTAAGGTGGTAAAAATGATGTCATCCATAAATAGGAGAGGAACAAAATTAGATAGGAACCCAGGAAACCTTCTACCAAAACTCTTTCAAAAAAATCTTGAAATTTCAATAATCTGAAAGTGCCAATTATTTCTCTGCCTAGATTTCTGGAACCCTGCAACAAGCAAATGACAAACAACTAACTTACCTGAGATTTCATTCCAAATTTTGATGATCTGCCATATGGTACACCCAACGAGAAGAGATAACTATCTTCAGGCGATGAGATGGATTGCCTGCAATCTCCATCAGTAGCCGACCATTACATTGCCAGTGGGTATTAACAGTTACCCATGGGGGAAAACTGTGTTCGGATCGATCACTGAAAACAGAGAAGTTTCAAATGAAAGATTTCACATCATATGCCACCAATTTGACAAATTTGTACAGAGAATTTAGAATGAGACAGAACAACTACTGATAGGCAATATCTAAATAATGACAGCCTGCATTTTACATGCACCAAAATATCTTATCTAGTCCTAAATATTGGCAATGAAATCGTAAAAAAAGAGAAGTAGCCTAATTTTTCAGGTTAAAGTGAAAATAAGTACGGAATAATCAATGCCTAAGGATGTTTTCCTAGCCAAGACTACACAAAATAAATAAAATAGAATCAATTCTGCATTATGCAAGGCACATTCTAACAAACCAATCAGTATTTACTTAGCAGCAATTCTAGCCAGCCAGAGTTGCCCAATATCAGATGATAGAGGGTCAAGAATCCTGGAGACTACATAAGTCATTTGGCCGATTGTTGTCCACTATCATCCACACCCTCACCTCCCTAAACAACATTGTCCCTTGGATGTGAACCATCGAGAATACCCTTTCTCTTTTGAGGTCGTATCCAACCCTTTCACAACACAACCCTTATGTTATCCCTGGCCGAAATGTTTTCCTTTCTGACCTGGTAACATTGTCCCCTACCCCTCACTCATTCACACGTCATGGGACAACTCAACTTTAACTGAGGTAATAAAAAAGTCCATAAATCCTTTAAAAAATCAAATTAAACCGGACTACGAATTTTTCACCTTGCAAGTAAAAATGTAGGAGGACAGATGGACTGGAAGGAGGACAAGGGATAGCCTTGAAAGAGCTATATAGGACATGCTATTCAGGAAGTAAAAGAGAAAAAATATATCACTATGGAAAGGCTAGCAGATAGGAGAGTGGATTGGACAGCTGCGTTAAGAATGTTGAATTACGAAGATGATACAAGTTGACCACTATTACAATCAATTGTTCCCAACATATAGAAGTCAGCGGACCACTCAGCCTGGTATTAAATCATGTATGGACCGTTCCTTTATTCCCATGGCAATTTCCTGAGGTTTGAGGTACTAGGAGTTAGGCCCTTGCAACCCATCAAAAATGGCAACGCTAAGGGAAAATGGATTTCAAAAAACCCAAAACCAGTTCAGAAATTTAGATTTCAGTTGATATTCTTAGCGGTAAATGTGATATATTCCAAGCCTGCTACTTGAAAGGCAATCACGTTCAAGGGCGTACCCAGGATTAAAACTAGGGGGGGGATAAGCCATGTTTGTTCAAGTTGTAGGTAAGATTTAAGCATTGAAAAGGTGAGTGAAATCAACATTTTAAGGAAACTTTAACAGCCCTTTACTAGTTTTTAAATTATTTGCTAGAAAAAATATTATTTTCCTTAAAGACATTTGCAATTTTTGTTTCTAGAAGGGGCAGCTGCCCCCTCCTGCCCCTTGCTGGGTATGGCCATGATCACGTTAATGGCCATGGGAAAATTTTTCTCAGGACCGAGAATTGTCCCCACAAACTAGTGCTTAGGAAGCCTCAGGCAAATAAGAGAAAATTTCAGTCCTTTTATTCAACACTATTCTATGGATATTCCTAAAAGCTTATACAATAATCAATTGCAATGTGACATGTAGAAAAGTAAAACAAGGCCTAAGATCGGTTTATGTTTCTAGAAGCAATGGAAAGCAAAGTAAAAGAATATCTTACAGGATACGCAAATGAACAGGTTAACATAAAAAACTATGGGTAGCTTCAAAAGACGTTCTTGAGAAATGTTTCTGAGAAAAAGTCATGAAAATCATAAGACATCAGTAGTCTTCCTAGTGGTAGACCTAATTGAAGAAAGAAGAGGAATTCCTTCTTGTATGATGTGCATTGATGTGATATTTTATTTTTTTGCACCAAGCAATTTTGGACAGCAATTTTCAAAGGTTCATAAGTTACGTTCTGAGCTTCAACAAAGTTATCAAAATATGTACATATTAAATATATTTCCTTCAAAAAAATGACTTGGAGAGAAATTAGTGATGGTTACGTGACATAATTTTACACATTCTGCTTGATTTGAGATAATAAGGCCCAAAGGAGAAAAGTAGAGGAAACATTTTTGCATAAAGAATATGGAACTAAATCATCATTATCACTGAGCAGCAATTCTAAGATTGGTTTGATGCAGCTATTCACTCAGTTCTCCTATCAGCTAATCTTTTCACACTAGCATATTTTTTTCTCTTTCACATCCTTCTTTATCTGTTCCATATATTTTATTAGAGGTTATCCTTTTCAATTTCTACCATCCACTTGCCCCTTGATGATTATCTTCAGCAGGCCATCATACCTCAAGATATGGCTGATTAATTTTTTCTGCCATATCATTTAAGGTTTTCATTCTGCTTCCCTGTTCTACTACTCTTCTTGGGACTAGGAGTTCTCATTTCTCACTCTGTCGATCCATTTGATAATTCATCATTACTCTGTAGCAACACATTTTGAATGCCTGCACCCTTGATTTCTCCAACACTGTCATTGTCCACGCCTCACTTCCACAGAAAATCATACTCAAATTACACATTATGATAAATTATTTCCTTACTTCTATGTTTAAGGTTCCCGCAGTAATCTGATCTTTCTTCATTTGAATTTCTTCTAGCTTCCATAGTAAAGCGGCTTCCCAAAAATAGATTTCATCCACCTCTTCCATATTTTAATGCTGCACTTGACCTATTCTCTTCTGCTGTAAACTAATATCTTAGTTTTCTTCGTGCTTATTTTCAGGTGATTTCTACTAATCACCTAACTCATATTTCCCAAATTTTTTCTTCAAATTCTTCTCTGACTCTATAATGACAGACATATTATGGGCAAATTGCAGTATTCCAATTTTTTCTCCATGGATTATCACTTCTGACATGTGACATGATTTCTTGTATTTCACCGATGGCTTTCTTAATGCAAATTTTGAAAATTTCAGTAGATAAAGCACAGCCTTGTCTCATCCTTTCATCAGGTCATCTTGTCACTTCCATAGAAAAACATACTCCAATTGAATATTCTGATAAATTAATTCCTCACTCCCTAGTCCCAATAAGAGTAAGAGAGTAGACAAAGCCTTTGGAAACTTAAGAGTCACAGGATGTACACTGAAATTGCTCACATACATCTCAATGTATGTATCGAGACAGCCATCAAAGAAACAAAATAAATTGCTTCAGGAGAGAATTATAAGAAAAACTTAGCACACTGCTATGTCTCTGATGACGTAGTCATAGCCATAAGACATAAAGATTTGTAGAAGACAGGAAAACAAGAAAAGGGCTATGCAAAGGTATCACATTGGCACACGCTCCATACTTTTTGTTGCCAGGACTTGGGAGAAAATCTCCTAACTCCCCAAAAACATGGCCTCATCTGCAATTCATAAGTGTGACGAAGATGGCAGCCTTACCTTCAAGACCGAAGGGCAAAATCCCAAATGAACTTCAGGAAGACATACACAGTGTGCCATGCTCATGTGGCACCAATTACATTGGAGAGATGTGCACAGCCTTAAAAACGCACCTATAAGAGCACAAAAGAGCCACAACAAAAAAGCAATTCAACCTCTTCATGAATGTGGAGTATCCTTGGAGTGGACCCAGCTGACACATTATTTTCATGAAGGTAAATAATCATGCATAGATGGAAAGCTATTACCAAATGTTGGTAAAAGAAGTCATTGAGATTGTCAAAAAAATAAAACAACATGAACCGAGAGGCAGGATATCCTTTCCACTAATCATGGAATAGAGCACTCAGGCAACCAATCAGCAGGCAATCAGACAAGAACGCTATGGTGAGGAAGTACTACATAAGAAAGAGAAAAGTGCAGAGCAATGCCTTCGACCAGAAGATGTCAGGAGGATCACTGGCAAAACTGTTATCAACGACGAAGCTGGACGCGATACAACACCAGAAATGGGAAACCATGTAAAACGATAGAAAAAAATTAACAAGCAAAGAATTTATACAGTGGGAAAGAAGTGAGAGAGCAATGTAAAACAACGATGACAAAAAGTTCTGATACTTCCAAAGCTGAGTAGCCAGCGATGGACAGAGCAAGAATGAAGTCATCAGAATAAAAGCCAATGCAAAAAAGATGTTTGGCAAAAAGAATTCCAGCCTTTTCTTCTAAGATAGCAACAAAACTCAAACCAACAAATGAAAATTACATGTGCACCCTCACTTACTAATGTTGCAGATTTTCCACTTCGTGTTCATTCGTGCACGACGAGGTCGAGTGACCTATTTCATTGTTTCACCCCCCGCCTTTCTGTTTCTAAACGTTCTTTTCTATTCAGACTTCCTTCTTCCATTAACTCCTATGCCAAATGTGTTCCAAATTTTGATCCTTTTTTTCATCCCTCACCCAACTTACACCATCACCATCGTAATTTTCCCCCTATTCCTCGCACCACCCGATGACTATTCTTTGTTATTTATTTGTAAATACTGTTGAATATTTTTTGTTATTGTTGGTTACGTTGCTTAATACTATGAAATTGTCTCTCCTGTTATTGTAGTCCTCTGTAATTGGCCTCGTGCTGTTTTTGGATTAAATGAATAAATCATCAGGTGGTCAGTTCAACACAATACAACAGCCTTTGTTTACTTAAATGATCTAAGGCTATGCAGCTGTACCCATCTACATCTCTATACTACCCCGCTACTACTCTATCCATCCAGCAAAATATCTCTCTTGATTTTTTTGCATCTGTCGGACCTGGAAATATAGTGGGGCTCCAGTATGATGTTCTCTCTTAAAGGTATCTATTCTCAATTCAAGCAATCTAAGACTAGTGCTCAGCCTCAAAGTCTCTAGCGGCTCCCAGCCTAATTTGCTTGACATCTGGGAAATGCTGTCCATATGCCTGAAGCAGTTTTTGACATATCGTGCAGCTTTCCTTTGGTTTTTATTCGGTTCACCGGTTAAGCCTTTCTGCACCATATTCTCACTGCATATTCAAGGCTTAGTCGAATGAGTGAGAGTCAATTGACAATACTGAATGTGTTCAGGCTGGCATCACCAATTATTGTAAATTTTGGATGACTTACCAAAGCTTTGAGACCTGTGAGGCCTTCCTTAATGGCCTAAGGGCCACTTTTGAAGGGGCCTTGGGCTCATCTCTCCCCACTTCCAATGCTACTGATACCTAATGAATTATAGCTTTGCGTCCTTACCCCAAAATGCCAATTCGATGGAATGAAATTGAGGTTGAATTCAGAAAACAGCATCAAATTCTTTGCTCTTTCTATCCCCGACAATATTCTAAAGAAATATATACTTCATTAACTTTCACAGGCAATGTTTGACATAATTTCACATCCAGGTTTACCACTTAGTTCTTCCCAGCAATGTTGCAAAGTTGCGAGTTTACCAGAAGAAATGGCTTGCATTTCAATAATTGAAGGAGTCGTGGAAGATTATTTCTAAAAAATACAGTAAACATTCCATTCACAACTATGAACTATCAACGAAAAAAACTAAATACATATCTATGATATCGGCCCAAAGCAGGACCTCCGAAAAACTGACAAAGATTTAAAATGATGTATTTGAATTTTTATAGGGAAAATCGTAAATACCAGGATAAGTACGATTGTATTAGAAAATATTAGCATTATCCCATATCTCCAATGAAATCGTAGTTAAAGCCAAGAAATATAAATATTTGTAGAAGACAGGTAAACATGAAAATGATTATGGTAATGCATGCGGCATATGCCGCGTATTCGCTGTGAGGACTATGCAATGACTATAGTACCATAAATTCTAGTCGTACTCGAAGATTATAGTAATACAAGCTCTTTGGGTGAAACGAAAGTAGACAATACAATAAGAAAAAAAGTACTCACCGCTGCTCTTCTAGTTTTCCTTTTCCAGTTGGATTTGACTTTAAAAGTTTATTATTTCGTATTTCGCACGATCACCTATACCCACAACCAAAATCTATCCACGAAGCCTTATTAAGTTTTCCAGTTTCAACTCCAATTCACTCATTAAGGTCTCAGTCATAAATTGTAAACTCTATGGTCTCAGTAGTAAAAACAGGCATGCACTGTCCTTTTTCACGCCAATTAAGTACAGGCATAAACAATTCTAGAAATAATTAACCATTCTCTCTGCGTAGAGATTTACGCGATTCATGATTAAAATAGCCAAAATAAGGATATATCACCACATGACAACTCATAAACGATGTGAAAAAGGAATTCTGACTCTTATTTGAACCCCTCAGAAACCGCCAAGCCAACATGCCTGCTATAGATAGAAAAACTGCCGGTGGCGTCGCTTTTAATAGAGCGCGCGACACAATTGAATACTGCAATTCTTGCGAAGACGATTTATGAACAATTTATTTACAATCAACGATATATTGGTGGACCCTAGGGGAAAATCTTATATTTATTGTTAACTAAAAATTAAAATAGCATAGGTGAGTCGCGTATTATTCATTCTTCTTGTCCAAAATTTACACATGGGTTTGATTTTGGGCAGGATATTCGTAATCGTGTTCAGGGGCGCCGACTTATAAAAAATATTGGGGGGTCCATATCGGAGGTCTTTCCCCGGGAAGAGGTTAAATTCAAATTGTGTCGCAGCGCCGAAAAGCTGTCATGATTCACACCACCTGATTCAGTTAACCTGCTTAACCTTTTAATTATTTGTTTCAACACACTGTTGAATTTATTTTAAAAGGTAACTATCGTCAAACATGGGAAAAAAATTACCAATATATTTTTGTGATTTCACAAAGCATAATATAACTTAATTATTTTCTTGAATTATTGAGGGGGCTCCGCCCCCCAAACGAATCTTTGAGGGGGCTCGGGCCCCCTCAGGCCCCATGGAGTTGGCGCCACTGATCGTGTTCTACCTTAACCATGGAAGAAGGAGAAGCTGACGCTTATTCATCAAACTTGGCGGGTTTACATTTACAAAATATAGTGACTGGATGCATGGTAATGGAAAGAACACTGATAAGTAACGAGCCGGTGATAGTTGTGGTAAAAATTTCTTTTCCATTACAATTTGACTAAATTATCCATAAATATCCTTGTGGTTTATTTCAGACGTACCGCGTGAACGGTAAATTGAAACGGTGAAATTCACATGAAAAAAGCACATATTCCGAACACCTGACAAAGGTCAAAATGAAGTGTAGGTAATGCTAATTTTTCATGGCGTTATGAAACATAAAAATGAAATCGTTTTTGTAAATTAATAGAGAAAATATCAAAATGCTGAGCAGCTATTATTAGGACAGTTTACCTAACTGCTAAAATTCTAAAGAATCATTAATTTGTACTAAACACTGAAAAAGTTTTAAGTAGAACCCCAAGGATGAGATATTTTAATATGTATATTGAAGGATATTATTGAAAGTCATATAGGTAATGTCTTGCAATATTTAATATAAAGAAATATATATAATTATTATCACTTTTTTATAATGCTCAATATCACTACTTCTAGCCTGAGAATTTTTTACATAACTTTTAGAGATTTTTGATCTTTTTTCAGTTCTTGAATGTCCAACCTCTTTTTAACATTCACTTTTCAGTTATAAGTCCATTGAGATCTAATTATCATTTTTGAAATCACTATAAAATACTCTTGTACAATAGTTCATGCTAATTTACCTCTTTTCACAAAATAAAGGTGCTTCTTATTATATCACCTAAGTTTACCACAGAATTATTTTTGGAGGGTAGTGATGAAGCAACAGTGCAACATCAACAGTAAATACAGAAGATTAAATATTCAATCAAATAATTCTTTGACCATTTGACATTTCACCCTGCAAAAATTTTCACCATGGCCTCCACATATCAAGGCTAGAGCTCTCTTCCGTGGAAGAATTTGCTGAGCTGGTGATTGATGATGAGGAAGCCTGGGCGACTACTTCCACTGCAATCTTTCCATCTGAGACCACAGCCTCAGGAACACCATCACTACCTGCTATGGGGGAGGGCTCAACTTTGACCTCCAACCTTGCAATCTTAGCAGGTTTCATTACATTGTCAGAGTCACTCGCACACTCACTGTCATCTGAGGGCCTTTTCATGCCGAAACCCAGAGAGACACGTGGCACCCTTTCACTCGGAAACTCTTCCTCCGAATAGCGTTCCTTTTTCACAGAGAAATCGAGGGGATCCCTCGTGGAAGGCAAGGAGGTGGGGAAGAATGGTGGAAGGGTTGGGGTGAGTGATGGCATTGAGGGACAGGGGACTTTATCTTCCGAATGAGTGGTAATGGAAGCTGTGGCTGAGGAAGACGAGTCTGGGAACAGTCCACGTGGCATAGGAGATACCGTCGAGGCCAAGGACACTACTGGCTGCACTTCAGCTTGCTGAGAATGTGCAGTGGCACCACTAAGTCCAGTGGAGGTGACAACCTTCTCCAAATTCAATACCCTTGGGGACTGGACAGGTTCCTGTGGGTCACTGCCAGCGTCAATCTTCAGAGGTGGAAGGGTTCGAAGCAGCCCACTTGATTCCATGAAACTAGGTTGTGAGGAAGAGTCAATTGATGGGGTCGGGAGACTCAGAGGAGGGAAGGGAAAAGCCTTGATATCAGCCCCAAAGGACATGTGATGCAGAGGCGGACAGCGGAAATTGAACATGGGCAACTTGCCATCATCCATGGAGGTAGGTGGCGGAGGTGGCAGAGTTGGTTGACTGTGTTGCTGTGCCGCAGCTGTGAACGAAGAGGAGTCGCAGCTGGTGGAGGCACAAGAGGAGGAAGTGGATGATGCTGGGCTGGCTGGACCAACTGCAGTCTGCACAGGAGGAGGGCTGGGAGGGCTCAAGGAACTCCTGGTGACTGCAGTGAAGGCACTGTGATGGGTCGGTCCCCTAGGGCTGGCAGATGCTGAAGGCGATGGACCGCTGGTGTTCAAGGCAGAAGAAGATGAGGTGGACAGAGATGTAGAAATCCCTGGGCTTACCGAGGATGAGAAGGACGTTCCTCCCTCTGTGCTATCTGAGAGCCTTCCACTACCTGTGACAGAAGAGTGGAAAGTAAGTTGATGAACAAAGCAAGTACATAAATATTTACACGATTTGAAGAAGCAATAAAAATAGCATTCTTATCAAATAAAAGAATTTTATTTAGTACCTAGTAAATGCTTCAGGAAATATGATCATCATTCAATAAGCTTTGGAAGTGGTTTAATTTGTTAAATAAAGAGTTGTACTTCAATGGATATGGGAGTTGCATTGTATCCAGATGATGCCTGAGTGAAGCAGGTTATGATTGCATCATCAGTTTTCATGTATTTTACATTAAATTTTTGCCCATTTAATGTCAGGAATCCCATATATATAATTAAAAATTTTTAATGACCTATTATCAGCTCTTTACATGACATGAATTTCAGACATTTGTGGATTAGTTTTTGAAATTACAATAACTATGCAGTTTTTACCATCAATAAATGTCACATAAAGAAGCATGGGCTACAGGATACTGAATTATTTAGGCATAAGATCTGCCACCAGTTGACATATATATTTCTTGTGTAAATAGTTGCAAATAGGCAAGTATATCGGCTAATAATAAACTCCAATCTTTTCTATGGCCTGAGTTCATTTTGTCCACCTTTGACCGTACTCTTTGCAGCCCAAGTTCCCCAAAATGCCAAGTTAAGAGAGAGAACTTGCCATTTTGGGGAAAATCCAGAATAGGTATTATCTAAAGGTAATGCTTAGCTCTTGGAATTTAGTGTCATTTCCCCTTCCAAACTTGACTAATCTATGCACAGCTGGTGAGATGAATTTACTGAAATTGATTCTCTTGGTAGGTCCATAGCCACTGAAGGGAGGAGTAGGTGTTCAAATCCCCCATGAAATGCTTTGGAGATACAGATACAGCATACCCCCTGCTATTGAAACCTCTGAAAAACTGTTCTGGCACTAGTCTCGTCTCTTGGCTAATGGGTATTACCTGGCAATAGAAGCGCCAGTTCCCCTGTGGGCAGCCTGCTCGGTATCAGCTGAAGACCCGCCATGAGCCTGGCGGCCGCGCTCTGCTGTTGACTCTGGTTGTTGTTCACGTCCCCGGAAGCGAACGGAGGGGGCGGCGGCGGGTGCGGCTGCTGCGCCTGGGGGGCGCCGGCCGAGGTGCCGCAGGGCAGCACCCCGCCGCTCCCCTCCTCCCCCGCCATCATCGAGAGGTGCGGGTTACCCGCGGGTGGCGTCGGGGGTGCGGCGAACGGCACCTGTGCTCCAGGCGGGGGCGGAGGTGGATTGGCGGCTGCGGCCATGGCTCCGAACGAGAACGGCGTGAGCTGGTGGAGGCCGGAGACGCAGGAGGAGAGGTGCGAGAGGAGACGGGACCTGACCGCCGGGTCGACCCCCTCGATGCGACCGATGTAGCGGCTCACCTCGCCAGCGCACTCGTTGAACCCGGTTCGGAACTTGTGCAGTACGGTGGGATCGGTGGCGACCGCTACGGCCAGCTGCTGCCGCTGCATGTTCTGCAAGTGCTTCACGGTCATCTCCAGGATGTCTGCCTTCTCCAGTTTGGAGTGGCGGGCGGGCTGTGCAGGAGAAAAAGAAAAGGGTTAGTTCCCATTTTTCATGAATTTGCATAATTATAGAATAAAATAAAATAACTTTGTTTTATTCTATAATGAAGCAATTCCACAAAACAACGCCTGAGACTGTGTCTTATAATAATTTGCACAATGCTGCAACTTGGATCTGGAGAAAAATCTCTGGATAATTTTCTTCTGAGATAGTGAAATTTGAATGGGAACAATTTTAACTCCACAGCAGGAACAGCGATTCCCGCGCTAAGCACGCAGGCATAAATTTGCTCGGTTACCTACGCTTGTATTTTTCCATTTTACCCTCGCATGAGTAATCCATAAAATTCATTTTTCCAATAAAATAAGCGGAAATGAGATAAACATTTCATTTGGATGATGCGGAAATTTGTAATGTTAGTTGTATTTTACCTAAACGACCTTAGTTATCATGGCTTGATATCCGTAAGCATTTCACTCCGAAATTCGCCTGATTTTTCGACCTAATATTTGGCATTGGCGGTAGTAGTTAGTACTATCCGATTTTGGTTAAAAAATCAGGGTCTGAGACCCTGATCTTAGATTACAACTTATGTACGAGATTCTAGACTAGTTGTCTCATAAGGGGATGCCTGGCAGGCAGTCGCCTTTAGGGAAGGTATTTAAGGGCGAATGATGAAGCCCCCTCCCTGGCTGCATGCCTGCCCCGCGGGATACGCAAGGAGCTCGATTTAATCGCTACAACTAAAGGAGAAAAATCTCTTGACCATCACATCTTATGGGGTGTTCTTTCCAGGGATACTCATCCTCGTTAATGCTGATCGCGCATTCCCATCAAAAAGCAACTCTTCCCCTCGTCACCAATCACTTTTAAAAATCCCCCAATTTTTTTATTCGTCCCAATTTTCTTATTCCACCCAAAAATTCCGCCCAAATTTTATTCTTCGATTCAACTTTCGCTCAACATGGACCTTATCAAAATTTAGTAGCATACATCGTCCACCGCAAATAGATCATTTTACAAGGAAAGTACCAAATACTTACATCTTTCTTCATTGCATCCAGGATGAGAGATTTCAGTTCGTTAAGGCAATGGTTGATTCTCGCTCGCCTCCTCTTCTCCATGATAGGCTTGTTGCTCTGCAAAGAAGAAAAAGAGGTTAATATTAGTATTCATCCCCCAAGTGTTCATAATATGCACTACATTTAAACTGCTCCCTCTAAAATCCACCGAAGAAATTTTCCTCTTCCTCGCTCATTAAAAAAAAACACGATCTATCAGTAAAGAGAATTATCTATTGTAAGCGTAATGCTAATTTGGAGGAGAGAATTAGCTGAAATCCCAGCGTTTTCGCCTGCTACTCTCATAATAAAATTCTTCAATCTTACTGTTTTCTAAAGTATTATTCTGGGGATAACAACAAGAGATTGTTGGCTTTTAACTATTTCATATTACCTAAGGTCAAATTCTGCCGTAACGGTTTAATACCTGATTGGAGGCGAAAGGCGTCAGTAAGTCACAAAGGATAAAATAGTGTTGTTTGGTTATCATGACTCAATGCCGAGAGCATTAATATTGGCTAATAGTTGAAATAATCAAACTGTTGATAACATGTCGAATCATTCATGAAAATTCGAACGGCACTCCACAACTTTTTTAACCAGCAGTGTATTCCTAAACATTAATCAAAAGTGGCGTTGAACCGGCCTCGGTTTTCACAGCAGTATTTGGTCCAAAGAGAATTTTGAAGGAAAGTGACCACGAAAATGACTCGAAAGCTATCATTAAATGGCGAAACGATGAAAAACTCTACATGTATTCATGTCGGAACACATGCACCGTTGGAGAATGAAAACGTCAACGGCATGGCTAATGATATAAATGTGTCCTAAAATACGGCAAGTTCCTCCCGTGGAACAGAGTCCCGATCTCTTAGATCGATAAGCGCCATGCAATTAGCCGTAGGTGGCAATTATTTCCCCAGGGAGAGAAATATCCAACAGACTATGAGGGTGTTCACATCGTCTCGCCCGATGGCTCCGGAATATGCTTTCGTTGTCATTACCATACATTTTCGTCATCTCACGCACAGGTTGTGCCCCTTGCCCCATCCACGTTAGGGTGCATTGTTAATGCCGATGACAATCATCCTTGCGGGGGACCATATGCCACGCGGATACCTCCACCTCTTTTAACAGAAATTCTGAGGGTGGTTTCACGGTTGCATATCAAAGTTTACACTCCGATGTACTCTGGGGAGCGGACACAGACATCTAGGCAGGGGCGACTTCAAACAAATTTAGAGAAGGAAGTTTAGGCTATAAGAAATTTAGCTTAAGGCGATAAATGAAAAGATTTAGTAAATTAAATACACTCAGCTTCCACTTTGTGAAAATTTATTATGGTGAATCGATATGCACACAATATTTTTTAACATAATGGTATAAAAAAGATTGGTACCAGCGTGATGGACTTTGAATTCGATTGTAAATAAAATAACTAGTGTTCATTGCGATTTATGTTGCAATAACCAGACCCCATAATCCTATATGAACATTTTACGACATCAACTTCCTAGGTCTACAATTGCACCTTACTATCGAAAACGGATCGTTTCAATTAAAATAAAATAAATACAAACAAGAGGATCAAATACATTAGTTGTGCGTTCGGCAAGAATTTTCTAAGCGACAGCCGGGACTGTAAACTTCATTAAAATGCTTTATTTTCGCCAAATTCTGGAAATTCATGCTGTTTCGACCTAGTTAAGAATTTTGTATTTTATATTTAACTTTTATTTTCATCCAAATCTTCTGGGAGTAAATCCCTATATTATGACAATAGTAAAGCAATTAGCCTCACGAAATTATAAGTATACGAGTTTTCCCTGTCTCCCCTAAACTGGAATCACCCCTTCGTTGTACGGGGGGTCATCTGCAGTTGTGAGGGGGGGAGGGAAGGGAGCTGTCCGGGCGAAGTAGCGAAGGTGGGGGTCACCGTGGGAAATCCTCACACTCCCTGGGAGTCTTCCACCTCCCTCTACTCACCCACCAGGTGGCGCTGCTGGGAATAACGAGAAGTCATCAAATCATTCCGTCAGGCGCAAGATCGATAGATTGTGAAAGTTTCGAGATGAGACGCGACATTTTATTTTCCTATTTGGCTAATTGTAGGTCTCATCAGAGATCCCCACTGACAGGCACGTTTCCAGGGGAAGGGATTTGGGGGCTGCAGCTCCCCTTCCCCCCTGATTTTTTTTCTTTTGGCGAATACCCGCGATACAGCTTAGGGGTATCTACCTGGGGTCACTCCAGTCATCGATATAGTCGCGTATCATAACGCCCGCCTAAAACCAACAATACATTTAACTATCAGGATTATGCAAACGAAATATATAGCTGTTATATGAAATGTGTGGTTTTCCATTGACCACAAAATATCAGTAGAGGCAACCCTCATACCAATCAAGCTTCCCCGAAGCACATTTCTGGTTACGTATCCGTGTAAGACTCATCAGTAATCCCCATCGATGAGGTTTCTGGCACACAGTGCTCCATTGGCACTCTCAGGAGAACTTGTAAAATTGCAATCAGGGGCGTGAGAAATGTGAAATACAAAAATACTTAAAAATCTGTAAAATTGGACTAAGAGTCCTCCCAACACGAAATAGTCGAGGATTGCGCATAAACATTTTCAGAGGGTGTTTAGCCGTCAGGTTTGGGGAGAAGAGAGACGAAGGAAGGGCACCTCTACCAGCAGCCAAAGTTTGCCGCAGTAAGTTACTATATTAGTCCTTGATAGATTAAATCAATTACATCGATGATGAAATTCACCATGAAAAAATCATTTGGCTCGGTCAAGATTCGAAACCGGATATCCCGATTGCCGGTCAGGTTTGCTATCAGTTATGCAAAGCACAAACTTTCTCTTTACAAGTAGTGTTTGTAGATATCACAATCGCGATTGATAAATCATGTCGGCAACAATTAATCTCGATTACACCATCGATCAATTAATATCGAGTTAGCTGTATTTCCCGGATGACCTGTATTTACTTATCGTCGTGAAATATCTCTATCTCGGGTGACTCGCCATATTTTTCATCCTCGCAGTCCACCCTTCAGTTCATATCCCTCGCTTCCGCCCGCACAAAACCCCCAGCGGAGGTCTCACGGCACCCCTCCTCCACTTCTGTGCCGATACACCTGCTAGGGTGGCGTGGGGGAAATATGGGGCAGAGATCGAAGGGAGCGATCGTCTTTTTTGTCAAGTTCTGCCGCCTTTCACGTATGCTCCACTATGTTATACCCATTTAATGGGTTATATGTGCTGAACTAATTCCTACGTCTGTTTTATCTTTAATATTGTGAATGTTTGCCTCTTATTCTCCCTGTCATATTTCCATTGATCATAGTATAGTACGTGGTAAACTTTATTGTTGATTAAACGTTTTAGAAATGGATGCTATTTTTGTCGTTACGAGGAACCAGCCGTAATTTGCGGGTGTCATACATAGGTATCCTTTTGACATGGCTTTCAACGTGTCAAGACAATCTCACACCCGCTCTGTTGTTTGTGTGCACAGGCTTCAAAAAAACTACCATAAAACTTAGCTTTAATAAATAAATATTTAAAAAAAATTAAGCTCCCGGGGCTTCTTCCAAAGGCTATATTGTTGAAAATTCGGCGTGAAAAATTTTGCTAACGACAAATTTAATCTTTTAAGTTCGAATACGGCATTATCAGATGATTTTCTGCACTCTCAGGAATTCAATTCGGCAAATTTAATCACTGACCGGGCGGCAGACACCATTAAACGTTCTGAAGACTAGAAGGAAACACAAGAGTTTTTTTTCGGCCAAAGTGAATTCCATGCCCCAAGGGTTTTTCCAGTTTTTTCCCACCCCACGGACCGTCAACATGAAAGGAAGAGGAAAAAAAACAGAACTTGAGGAGGAACCCCCAGAATTCTTCTGAGTCCCACGTGACGTGCAGGTAAATCGTGGGGGTGGCCCTCCACAACTCCCCATCTCTTAGTCTTTTGACTTTACCGCCATTCTCACGGATCCGTCCCCTACCACAACAACCTCCCCTACCTTCCCTTTCCCCTCGCTAGGAGCTCAGGGATCCCTCCCCTCCCGAGGCTGGCTTCCGGAGCACCTGTTGCGCTGAGCTGGCGACGGCCCCCGATTCCCACACTGTCGAAGACGGAAGTGCTCAGCTGAGGAGCATCACGATGACTTTCGCTCGTCAAAACGACTCGCTGCTACAATTGCTGGTAGCCGGAAGGGGGATGAATAAGAAGGAAAACATTACACCGATCGGAAAAGTCAACCATATAGACGCTCCCGGGTAATATAATCAACCGCACAACTGCGGAAATCGAAAAAAAAAACATAGTGGATAAGTTGTTGTTTTGGTACACTTTCCATTACCCCCGCAGCTGAGAATCTGCCTCGGAGTTTAACCTGAGAAATTCATAGGATCAGGACCGCATTTAGACGAAAAGAAGCCATAGGTTATTCCACTTAATGAGGCCCTTTCACCTCCCATTTTTAAGTATGCATCTTAAACGAGAGATAAAAAAGTACATCATTTTTAAATTTGTTTTATCAGTCATAAGCAAGGCGTACCCAGAACCAAAACTAGGGGGGAGGGGCAAAACTAATGTGGCCGTTCAAGTTGTAACTTTTTGCACAGAAAAGGTTAATGAAACCAAATTTTTAAGGAAATTATGACAGCAATTTATTAGTTTTTATAATTATTTGTTTGAAAAAATAATGATTTGTATTTTAGTTCCATGTATTATACTAATATATATTTTTTCTTCGAAAGGAAAATTTGTTCATAAGTTTTGTTTTGAACTAAATTTATTTTCGCTTACAAGGGAGGAAGTTGACGCCCCCCCCCCCCCCCCCGGCCCCTCCCTGGGTACGCCCATGGTCATAAGCGCAGAATTTCTCTTTGTTTTCTATTCGGTGTTTTAGTTTTCACTGGTTTGGGAATTGTGTAATTTCGATTTTGCTTGCATTTGAATGTCGGCCCCACTTGATCTTGAGGCCCTAGGCTGATGCCTACTTAGCCTACAGGAAAATCCAGATCTGCATAGGATGCATAACCCCCACTCGACCGGTCGCATTTTGTCTTTTTACTTGTTGCGTTAATGTGGACTGCATTATGGCGGTACCAGTCCGTCCCGTTAAAAATTGAATTTTGCTGCTTTCGAGGGTGAAATTTTAATTGTTTTCCATAAATGTCTGCAAACAGAAGATTTGCAGACAGAAAACGGTTGTCATCTTTGTCCATAACCAACAGATACATGTGCAATTTTAAGCTGCCCTCTCCATAGTATCCTTAGGGAAAGCACGGTGCAAGTGCCACAGATATGATGCCAATGGCCCAGCAATTATTCGCCTCTTTATAGCCATGTTCGTAAATAAGACAATTCTATAAACCGTGCAACGATTCTTTACTAGAATTTTTCATGAACTGAGAAGGATGTATAACGAAATTATTATTCAACAGAAACCATCATAATGCATGTTTGCTGCATGCTGGTGATTGATCACCCCCTGCCAAACACCCTAGAGGTCGCTCGCAGGGTATTATGCAGATGTAGATAATATTCGGACCATAAGGATCCATTCGCTGGCCAATTTCCATTTTTTCCACCACTTGCCTGTGAAGTACATGCATATTTCTGCCATTTGGGCTACTTTATATGGTATTTAATCCATTAATATGTAAGCTTAACGAAAACCCGAGGCAATAATGATGTTGATATCACAGCAAGATATTCAGGCAACCTCATATGTTGTTGCACTTCGCGTACGTTGAGACTGACGCTAGCTGGTAGTGTTCCAGAAATATGTTTTTCTTAGGTTATGCCTTTGTGGACTGCATGACGATGGTTACTGAGGGAACACAAAAAGAGTTATACGAGCCGTCCATTATGATCGAAGACCATACGGTAGTGCACTGAACGGAGAACTCCCATGGGGGCAAAGGAGGTTGAAAGAGCCGTGAAGGGCAAAAAACGCGTGGGACCACTGGCGTGCGCGTGGTGGAGGCGTGGGAAAGACTGCTGAGGGTTACGCTGCGAAATGAAAGGGAGAGGAAGTACTTTTTAACGTTTCCGATAACCCTTCGATCACCTCCCACGCCTTATTACATCCTCCACGGTTTGCATTTCCGATTCCGGTGATAGACAGGACGGAGAAATATGATATAGGATACATAGTATTTAAAAAAAAAGAGGACGAGGATACATGATATTAAAAAAGCTCACTTTTACAGCGACAAGGTGAGATGAAAAGGTAATCTAAAATGTGATATTGAGATAAACCTTAATATTATTATTGGTGCTTTTCAATCCTTGAAAGCAGTACCATGGGGGTACGCAGCGGGGGGCAGGAGCCCCCCCCCCCTCCGAGAAGCGAAAAGAAATTTAGTTCAAAACAAAAGTTATGAGCAAATTTTCCTTTAGAAGAAAAATAATACTAGTATAAGACATGGAACTAAAACAAAATTCATCATTTTTTCAAGCAAATAATTATGAAAACTAATAAATTGTTGTCATAATTTCCTTAAAATTTTGGTTTCATTAACTATTTCTGTGCAAAAAAAGTTACAACTTGGACGACCACGGCTAGTTTTGTCCCCCTAGATTTGATTCTGGGTACGCCCATGTGCAGTACCCTTTACTTTCCTCTAACTCTTTCAATTCAAAATACTTGTCTATTTCTCTTACTCTGAAGACTTTTCCTTCAATTATTTTCACCACTACGCTTCCCTCATAAGTTCCCTGCTTTTCCAATTCATCCGTATGCTTCTTCCATTTCTATCCGTCTTTTCGATCCAGACTATCCTCCTCCAACACCAGGTCTCGAAGACATCTTTTCTGATCACCTATTCAATGGATTATACGCAGTGCTGTAGTTCGGCTGGTACGGCGTACCCCCTAAAATCCAAACTCGTTATAAGCGTTATACCTTCGCGGCCGGATGTATAATACATGTTCAGCTGTTGGGATTTTTGGTGAGTACCGCCTAAATTTTTTTTCCAAATACAGCACTGATTATACGTACACATTTACATAGAATAACTTATGATATTTCATTGGGTTACATATTCATAATTGAGGCAACTCAAATCCAAAACCCCCATTGATGGGTCTCAGAGCACAAAATTTCGATGCAGATGAAACGTTGCTGATTATTTATAGATTATAACAGGAATAGATTGTAGAGAAACGTAGGTGTTTGTAGGCAAAAAATAAGATTTTAGGAAAGAAGGAAGAATCAATATGCTAAAATGAAAATGAATCTAATATGCTAACTGTGAAAAAAATATACAAAGCACACATTTCCTTCATATAAAGAGAGGCGAGTAGAAATGTCATATTTTGACTAAGACAGAGAAATTCACCACGAAATAGTTTAGACTACACGTTGAACCAATGAAGTGCTCAATAATTGGGGAGATACCGAAGCCGTGCCAATATGAACTGTGTTATATAGGGGTAGTCAACTGTGGCTACCGCGTCTTCCGTGGGTAGCGCTGTTGGGACAGAGTTGTTGTATTGTGACTTTTGAGCCGCAGGTAGCCTCATAGTCCCGCTATTTGGAATCTCCGTTAAAAATACACCCATTATTTTAAGGGTCCTTCAACCTCAGGTATAGAGGAAGAGGAATATGCCCGTAGAGAAAGAGGTTTGCTTTCGCGTTAGTGCTGAAGGGACAAACTGCTCGTGAACAAATACTGGAGTCATGGACGGCACTGGACGAATATTCCACTGCGTGTGGCTTTAATTCATGAAACTTATTCATCTCCTGTAGTGTGAAGGAAAATTATTTTCACACATAAGTGAGATTTTTTAACATTAAGATTGCGAAAGGCCGCAATTATTTTCATGCCGTTAAAAAGCATTGGAATATCCTTCTAAATAACTTTCTCTGAAACAACCAATTTGATAAATATTCTCTGACATCGTTTACATTTATCCAGAGTGAGCTATAATAACAGGCTTACGCCAATTTTTATTTTCTTTCTCAGACGTCTCCCCAGGATCTGCGCGAAATAGCCATGATATTTCACAGAAGTAGATTTTTTTAAGGCTACCAGGATTCGTTAAAAGGATCTTTTATTGGATAGGCCCAGTTTGTCAAATCATCCACGTAATTTTTACCGCGACAAGGAGTGAGAGACGCAATTGATAAGAGGAGGCTGTGCGAGCATGGGCTACTACTAGCAATTAAAAAGATTTTCCACGATCACGTCTTTGACAGAAGAAAACTGTTTTATTCGTGGGGCCTAATTTTGCTTGTGAACAAATGATTACTAATAAAAAACTTACATACAACGGAAGGGAAGAATAAAAGAGGCACAAACATTTGTAATAACTCGAACACAAGGATTCTTTAAATTGAATGAAAGAAAAACTATGCCTCAGGTGCTGGTAATTTGAGTCAATAAAAAATAATTCATCATAAAAATCACCGAACCGTAAAGTAATATTTAAAATTAATTACACTAGCGTCATTCAATTAATTACCGCTCCATTACATATGACATATTACATATGTCATTTTCCTCTTTCCCTCAGGTTTCCTTGCATTTACCGTGAAATTATAAATGAGAAATTTGACGGAGCAATTACACGCTATAAATGGTAAAAATATCTTTTAAATAAGGCGATTCTATATAACGGCTAATTTAGCTGTCAGCAATGTTCAAACAAAATAGATGGTTGTCTTATGAATTTATTGGACTTAATTGTTTTCCGATACGTGCATATTGACAGAGAAATTTCAGTACCTATGGGCAACCTGCATACCTCCCGCAGAAATTTTTGACCAAGCGCCTTATGCCCACCGATACATGCCATCCATCGACAATACTTAAAAAAAAGTCGCCTGTAGGACATAAGTCCTTCTATGAGATGCGGCGACCCAGAGGAGGAGAAAGGCGAAGCCGCGAAGGAGAAGTTTAGAAAGGGGAGGGGGAGGTTTGTGTCTCGTTTCGCATGCCAGGCAAGAGAGAGAGAGAGAAATTGAATGATGAACGACCCCCGCCATCGAAGGAGAGGGGAAGGAAAGGGTGAGGGGAGAGGTCAAGGGGAACGGGACATGAGGGTTGTGTGGGAAAGTGGGGGCTTCAGCGTGGACAGATGGGGTGAGTTGAGGAATGACGTTTCGGCCAACAGACACGTATTCTCTTCGAACGAATTGGTTCTAAAAGAAACCCCGCGCATGCAGATTTAGATTTATCGCCACCCGAAGGAGGGGGTGGGGTTGGAGAAGGGGCGAACAATGAGAAATAAGTTTCGTGGATCATTACCGTGGAGTTATGCAGCGAGAACAAAGGGTTTTCCGCATCCGCGAGGTGAGCACTTTCACACCAGATGGCAGTGCAAAACAAGGCGAAAGTTTATAATAATAATTTCTGTATACTTACGAAGACAAAAAAATACCAATGGAATGGAATAGAGGTGAAATCTAGGAAGCAACGTGATGGGAAAAGCGATCTTCGAAGCGAAGGTCAATGATTTCTTACAGGTCACTCTAACACCGATATAAAAATCGCTTTCCAATGTTTTCATTTGTGTTAGATTCCAAAGTTAAACTGAAGATAAAATGCTCGATCTTTGATATAAATCTGTAATGTCATCACGAAGGTACCTATCTATCTTGTGCGGAGTTACTTCTGTCATTAACTGTCCACTGTCACGAAATCACTAAATTTATACTCACGTTAGTCGTCGTTAGTCGTAGTTACACATGTTTGCGCGAGTAAGTAAAAGTATTTTTATAGATACAGAGACAAATGCCTAGGCAATTTCATGACCTCGGAAAAGATACATGGCCTTCCTCGCAAAGCCTCCCCTAACAGAAGAAAACCAAAGTGTCTCTGTGTCTTAGGAAATGAAAAAAAAATTATTGCATGTCGCTAAAATATATCACAAACATAAATTTACATTTTTTTAAATGTTTTTCAGCCACGATGCACATATATATTGGTTGACATATTTTTTAGGAAGAATAGAGGAAGTCATTTTGATGAAGTCTGAAACTGTCGACTGAAGAAAAGGTATTTTCACTGGAAGTAAAACCGAAGCGAAGGTGATTGTGATCAGTATAAATCACCACCGGCTTACCACGCACTCTCCAATTAGGCGACCAGAAAGACCCGCGCGGACCATTTTGCTTCAATGGAGACCTTTATCCCGCCGTTATGCATACCCTTTCAGCGCCCATCAATTACAATCGTTTCTGTCAGACGAGGCGAGCGATACCGTGGAGCTTTTTATGATTGAGGAGGGGCCATAAAAATTACATTCATCAGACAGCACACGTACGCGAGAGGCCGAAGTGTTTGTTTAGCCCGAAAATAAAAATAAAAACATGGAGCACTGCGCAAAGGAGAATTATTTAGTGGGGGGCCGCGACCCCAGTGTGAAGGCGCCTTCCCACGCTTGCTTATGGAGGGCCCTCCAACCTCCAATCGAACGTCACCGTTGGGGGGGGGGTCAGAGTTTTCCGCCTTCCTCTAAGCTCGACATCCTGAGTCCATTGTTCAGTCACCGACCACGCCCCCTAGAGAAAACTACTCCATAGAAGAGTAGATGCCCACGCAAAAATGGTAGATAGCGGTACGGAACAATTGACATAGGGCAGGGGTGGGTAATTGTTTGTGCTCGAGGGCCACTTTATATGAGCGGAGGTTATCGGAGGGCCGCACAATTTACAATGATCAGTTGTTAACTGATAATTTACAATTCATCAGTTAACATTATATTTAATTTCAGAAAAAAATATGAATGGTATAATAAAACTTAAACAATAGTGGTAGTTCAATTTTACTAATTTATTTGGTTAATTTAATATCAGTTACATTTCTAGCTGCTAGCACATTTAATTATACATAACAAATTTAATGAGACAAGTTTGCCCTATCACCTTTTTTTAAAACTCTGTGTCGGGCGATCACAAACTCTTGGGCCACAATTTGCCCACCTCTGAATACATGGGGCATCCGAATGAGTGGAACATGCACAATAAGACAAACGGGTATTGGTGAGTTAGTGAAGGGCGATAAATAGGCGTTGAAAGTAATACATGAGTGAGATAAGTTGAGAGAATGCTATCCCCAATTACTGGTTACACTTTGATCGGATGTGACCAGGGAATTCTTATCGGCGAATCCGCACCAATACGAGTGGATGAAAATGGATAAAATTGGGCCAAACTGTGTCTTCCGTGCTACAAAATGAACTGTCGATTACTAACTAATTGTAAGAAATAAATAAGTTGATGAAATTTTGATACTCTAACATTACTTCCATGTTTCACACGTTTAAATGGGGAACGCTTTAAAAGCGCACGTAAATAAATCCTTTCTCATAACTTCTTGGGAGCTATTGTTGCATATAGATCGATCTTATTTTGAATGGTATTATATAATAAAGCACCTATTCAAACCAATAATAGCGAAAAAAACATTAAGGAATAATTCGATATCAGTGGGAATATAGAATAAAAATCCAAAACGCAGCAGAAAAGTTGATTCCCTTTCAGCTGCGAAAGAATTATATCTAAACTTTTATTTTTCCTTTGTATCGCATCATAGCATCATTCTATTTTTTTATACCTCACCCCAATTATATACAATGACACTCTTCCGATTTTTCTATTCTCATCACTATTATTTTTCTTATAGCATATATGCTGTTGGTACCAAACGACAATCCGTCAAACGACATCCTCATGAATGAAATGGTGAGGATTTGAAAATCATTACAATCTGCACCGTGTAATAATAGGGTAGTTTCCTTCATCAAAGAAAACGAAAGGCATTGATTGCGATTCGTTACCCACCATTAGTGTATTCATAATACAATAATTATTTGGTTTTTGAAATACCGGTTTAGACGAATGGCAAGGGTCAAATTTTATCCTCATTTGAAAAAGGCCAGATTGGCGCCCATGCGATTCCACTCCGCATGACGTCACAGGGACCTAGTTTCTACACGAGAGGATAGGAGTTACACATAGTCTGAGGTTACCAATGCATGCATGAGGCACAGAGCTCAGGGAAACATGTCTTAATAATCACCTATTAAAACTGGCTAAGTTCGGAAAGTTTTCTTCGTTTGATAAGGTATTAATAAACCTTTTTTAAGCCAAGCGCTACCGTTCAGCAAGGTACTCAGCTATCCGCTAGCATCCTGCGACGTATCAGCGCTAAGCCTCGCCTCAAGGTCACCTCACCGGGCGGGAGGGGGAACCAGAAATACGACGTACGGAGATATTTCCCGGCATTCATAATTAAGCGTCGCGTTTTCGCGCGCTTGAAATTTTTCACTTTTCATTTAATCGCGAAAAATAGATGTTGTCATTTAAAAATCTAAAAGCGTGAAATACGTACTCCAGGAGTAATAATCTTTCGATTTAGTCAATAAAAAAATAATAGGAAACCACCCTATTGGCCACTGTCCCGGTAGCACGGATCTCGAGGTATGGGTGAGTTTGCGGGTCGAATGGAAAGCGCGACCGAAGTCGGCGGAAGGGAGTCGTGTGATTGGCACGCCGCGGCTGTGGCGCGCGAGGGAGACGGGATGACGTCCGGGGGGATGTGGGGGGAGCGGTGCCCTATGTGTGGTTAGGGGGGAGGGGAGGGAGGTTTGTGATAAGGGGAGGAAGAGGAGAGGGAGTCGATGCGTGGGAATGGAGAGGCGTGGCGGTGGTCGCGTGGAGGTCCCACGCCACACGCTCGCTACTACGAACTGCATGGCCTCCGGCACCTGGGAACTTTCAGTGAGGCGACAGAAGGGCTATAAGTGTACGGTGGATGTAAATGAGGCACCTAAATTTTATGCTGCAGCAGCTTTTAGGAAGAGTAATGCAAAAACTAGCAGTCGAAATGGAAGGGTATCTAAAGAACAATCACTCACTATATCAGCCACTGAACATAACAAACGAATGGCGATGCTCCATCCTTCAACGAGGCCAATGTATTGCGAGGGATTGGTACTACCATGTTTTGCGCCGCCTACCATTGCGCCACATTTAAATGAATGCGACTTTGATCATTGATTTTCCTAAATGACATTATTGGGATTGGATATCAATGCGGATGTTGCATTCCTGGGATATTTTAATTTTAAATAACATTATTCGAATTGTATTGCAATGCTGTATATTAAATCTCTATTATCTATTTCAATATTCTAGGTGATTAAAGCAATATCCATACATTAACCAAAGTTGCCCTAGTTAATACGAGATCCGAGGTCCTCCCAAAAGTGACTGATCCTGTGTGCGCTGTATACGTCGCTCGTAAATCCATTCTACCGAGTTCAGCGATTATCGATGGTCTTAGCTGCGCGTGGGAATTTCTCGGAATAGCGGTGCTACCAGTGTTCGCACGATACCCTTCTCCGCTCTTCCTTCTGCGAACACATTTCTGTAAGGGATTTCGACAGAAGCCTATATAAGGGGCGGGTGGCCGTGTGTTCGGAAGGGGTGTGAGTGAGGCAAGGCTCAGCGCGGGGAGGGAGAGAACATTTGCTGGGGGGCCTCTACCCCTCCCACTGACACCCTCTTCGCCCCCCCCCCCCCCCCCACCGTTCCGATGCACCCTCGGGTGTTCACACGAAGGGAGGGGGAGAAATCGGAAGTGTTTTTCGGAAGAGGGGAGGTTACCACGCGTATTTAAGTCGGGCGGGTTCCCCAAGCGGTGAGGGTAGAGGGAGTGTGAGTTGAGATAGTTGGGGAGGGAGGTAAAGGTGTTCCCGTGGCGTGGGAAAACTTCGGAGTGGACAGGAATCTGTCCCGTTGCGAGCGCTAGGGGATGATGATGGAGGTGAGATCCTTACGGAAAAGGGTAGGGGAGGAGCCGGCTGGGAATAAACGTGAAAGTGCAAGTATGGGGGGATCGTGAGGTACCCTTGTCGATTAGGGGATCTGGATGGCACTAGAGTATTCTCAACCGGAGAGGAATACTTGAATTGTTTTCATTTTGCTTGCTTGGATCATTTGAGGGTACTTACAGCCTTTTTACCAAAGAGGAAAACTCGAAAGTTTTTTTTTCGCAAGCCTACTTCAATTATTTCCCAAGAGGAGTGTTTAGTTGCTTCGATTGTATTAGGCCAAAATTTGAAGAACAGGTTCATTGTGAAATGCAATCGTCTTCTAGTGTTAAAAGTCCTGGCTTCGACGAAATAATGCATCTAATGAGAAGATTAATTCGCATAAAATTAAGTATGTGAGGAATAGTACCTACTGCTAATTTGTACTGCTGAAATTACTGAAACTAAAAAAAATGGTTTACTTTGACTTTAGAAACACGAAAATTTCAAAGAAAGCCATTCAAGAAGTTGTCATTCGCAAATGAAGATACGTTTCGGTCATTACTATGTCTGTTACACGGCACCAAAAAATATCGCCATCTACCCTTAAGTTGGATATTCATCCAGAGAAAAAAATATTAACATTTCCATGCCGTTTATTCCTAAATATTTTGAAATAGAGATGAAGATTTAATAATTCTCGAGGGAATGGAAAAATTGAACCTGATTACCTCTGATTGAAATTATGAGAATAAAATCTCCGAGTTTGCCCCTACCGTTCCTTACATTTCCCTTACTGCAGAACCAAATGCATCCGGCCTCACCCCTATGACCAAACAAACAGATCCCGCGCCAGTTCACACCGGGCGAGCGATTTTCGGTGGGGGTCCCCTTTCTACATGCAATCGCCATGGTTGCCTTATGACTGGAAAGAGGGAAATCCCTCCCCATGAAAGCAGCAGCAGCTTGCGGACACCGCTTCTTCGCGCGAGCAATTCCGTCAGAGCATCCTTCCATCGTGACGCGTGGAGGACAGGAAGTAGACCATACCCTCTCCTCCGCCAATTAAAAAAAAATCCCCCTCCACTGTCATCACAATGGGAGAGAGGCCTTGCTTTGAGCAAACCCTTAGCATCTCACGGAGTCAGTCGGGGAGAAAAAGAAATACGACCCTGGAGTGTTGTACTCGATGAGGACGCAAACAAATCCCCCACCGATCTCTAGGGTGTGGGGACGGACGAAGATGCGGGCTAGGATAAGAATAGAAGAGGATCCCCTTAGGGTGGGAAGCTGGGATTGAATTTGATTGTCTGCCATTGAATTGACTTATTGTTTGACGCACGATGAAAGCTAATAAATAATCATGATAATGAGGACCTACATTGAAACAGATGAAACAAAGCATTTCCATCACAAAGCAATACGAGAGATGATACATTGCCATGTATAACTTAGCAAGTTTAGGAATTAGCGGGGAAGGTGATGTGAGTTTTTATCGGTGGATATGTATTGCAATAACCACCGGCATTTGATCCCCTACGCCAACAGTCAATAGTCATCCACCCACCTGCAAGGATTTATTAAGATATTGTTTTAGAGATGCGGTCGCAAAATTAATTATGTTTCTATTGAATGGTAAATGCATGACACAGTGACCGTTTTAAACGACTTATAATGCGGTATTTTCAAAGGAACTATCCCAAAATAATTCAACATTTTCTATGTATTTTTGCGAGCTATTTACACCAAAATCAGTAAGGGAATTACATCAAGTACAAAGTAAGAATGGAGTCTTTAGGGAAAGGAAGAGATACGGAGAAACTATCATAATTATCCTGTAAACATAAATTATCCTAAGATGATACAGACATTAACGTAGTGTTTTATTTACTGTTCATTGATCAACTGACGGAAGCCTGGAATAACTCTGATCTTATTAATTGTCACTACTAAGGGTAATGTTGACTCAATTAACCTTAATGATAAACCGTATTTAATTAACACATAAATCGATCAAATAAAATGAAAGCAATGAAAACCTGGCCCGCGGATCCCCTTTTGAGAACTATTGGTAGACAGAGACCGTTGATTAAGACATATTATCGATAGAAGCCAGAGTCCGAGGCGCTCTTATCAATATTTAATACACTCATGAATCGATCAATAAAAAAATCAATGAAACCTATTCCGCTTATCACCTTTTGTGGGATACTAACACACAGAACACATCACTTAAGAAACATTAAGAGGTCCTATGGTAAGAGTGTTTGACATGTTATGACTCGACCTCCTTAGCGGTGACGTTTGTGTGCATATGCGTGCTTCACTCATCATCCTGCTTTGGACACACGAGAAGACTCCCACGCCCACCGTCCACTTCAACCCCCTGGTATCCAAAGCCACCAGAATTTGCTCTTTTCTTCTCTTTCTGCCACCTCACCTATCTGCCCTCTTTCCCGAGTGCCATTCATAAATGCGGCGATCCACCGATGGGAGCCGGGAGACGGGACCGACATCTGATACGGCGAAAGACGAGGGTGGCGGTGGAAAAAAAAGACGATAGACAAGGAGTGCCCGCCCTCGCATTCCACAAAATGTCGCCGCACCCACACGATGGGTCGAAAAAAAAATGCTACGAAAGACTTCATGAATGGATTCGGCCATCTCCCCTCCGATAGTAATTTTTTCCCGCCCTCCCAATCTCACGCGCTGTCACGCCAGTGCACATCCTGTCATCACTCTCACGGCTATGGTCAGATATCACGCCTCATCAGTCGCCGTCTTGTCGTGGACGGATACTCGAATAATGGGATGAGAGTACGCCTTCTCCTCCAGATGTGTCGAATCTCGCGCACAGCAGCATAGGTGTAGGTCCTACACAGGGGCGCAGCTAAGAATTAAGGCTATGGGGGTTTTAAGGCACAACTAATACTTAGCGGTGTGGGGGTATTTCATACCCGCCAGGGTAAGTGGAGAGATGCGGGGGCCCTCCACCAGAAAAATGTTAAGATTAATGGTTCAAAATGGCGATTTTTACGGCTGTCTGAGGGATATTTGATTAATCCAAACAATATTTTATAAGTAATACTAATCCATTAAGTAAAATGGATCAAACTTAAAAATGTCTCTGAGCTCTGAGAGGGGATTTTTATCCCCAAAAACCCCTCCCTCGCTGCGCCACTGGTATAACATACAGAAGCAGAATGCTAAATGTTCTGCTCCTTTCCAATAGCGTACAGGATAACATATAAATGGAAAATACTCAAAATACAAAACGTTTCGAGGTAATTCAGAGCGTCCTTGAGCATTGTGATACACATATGACGACGTGAACACCAAAGATTAGTAAAATACGAAATTATTATTCAGTCGAACATTTTTGCGCTAAAAGTTATAATGGTGCTTTTCGATTACTTACTTTGTTAACAATCGCTCCTTCGCTGTTGTAATCGCAGAATCGACTATTTAGTACATGAAACTAATTACAAAAAAAACTATCGCTTACTAAGCAACTGATAAAAATACAAACATTAAAAACGTTAATATATCCTGATCTTTCTTTCCTCTTCTGAAGAAGCTATCCAATTATGTACCAATATATCTACGTGCTGTTTAATTCGTCTGTCTCGTGTATAGAGGGCATGCTCCCAGCGGTATGATGCAATTCGCAGACTGATGAGACCCATCTTTTTGCCTCCCCCGCAACGTCATTCATGGACTTCCCCCAGAACAAACACGATGTGATCAGACCGGACTAGACTTGATACGATCGTGGAGAAGAGGGAAAGGGGATTAACACGTGGTCTCCCTCCGTGGGAACATTCTGTGCTTATGATTCAGATCCGACGACACAGCAGGCAGTGTGAGTGTTCATAAACCTGCTCCGGTCATTTCGAGTCGCCCTTCTTTTAACCCCTTAACAGGTTTCACCCCCGAAATTATAACTCTCCTTTCACGTCCGTTTCACGAGCGAATACAAGCCCGTAAGAGCAATTTAACACGCTTTCCCTTTCCTTCGGATCATTTCTCCCGTTCTTATTCACATTGTGACCGTAAGGACGGGTCTATCCGAAATATTGATAGAAATAAATAACTTGATGATGTAGTGGTGTCTAAAATCTGACGTCAAGCCATAGCGGAAAATTAATCTTCAATTAATTATCATTAAACAAAATTGGGCGGGAGCATTATGTTAAAAAGAAGGCTATAGAGATTGATTTTTAAGGAAATGTCTGAAGGAGACATCACTCTCTTTCTGTATAGGATTTATTTGGCATTGTTATCGCTCTTCTTCTTCATAATAAAATCAACTCTACGTTCCACATGGGAAAAAGTGTTTCAAGACCTTGTTTACATCGAGCCGAACATGCTTTGACGCGACATTCCTCGGTTATCTGCTTTCCCAGCTGCCACTTCAATCAACTATGAAGAAAGAAGCATTTCTTTCTCACTGCCGATTGCTATCTGAAGAAACCCGATTACATTCAACACTATTAATTATTATATGAGCGTCAAAAGAGGGATGATATCTTAAAATTAGGCCGTCAAACTAATAATTCAATTAGCTCCTATAAATGTATAAATATAAATCGTGCATACAACAAATAGCAAAACGAAGTGAGGAAGAATAAGGCAAAGCGCTGTTACTGCGAGTTTACACTATTACGAGAGTAGGAGATGCCGAGGGCAGGTTCAGTGATACAGATACATTGAAAAGGGAATGCATACGTTAGAAGGCGATGGTAATTGAAAGAATAAAGTGAGCTAGGTTCAATAATATACTTGAAAAAGCACGACCGTAGTATCAAAACTGAGCTATACCATCAGTTAACATATATATCCATTTCTAAACCTAGCATAGTTTAGTATTTTATTTTCCATAATGAAAAGGTTTCACACAGCATACCCTGAATTCATAAGTTATATGGTAGAACATGAACCGTCGGGATATTGGCAGCCGGTTATTAAAATAGTTACACAAAGGGGCACTCTCTAAGGTTCTCGATGAATTATCTTCCCCGATTACCTTCGTTCCCAAAGATATCTCTGACAGGGTAGCCCGCAGGTCCGTCTTACTCTTCATAATCACGTCTCGACACCTCCAAACCCTTCCTCCCCCTAATTCCCCCACGCCCTGCCACCGTGATGCGCATCAAAACGACTAGTTTTATGGTTTGATCGGCAGGGAAAAAAATCAATGCTTGGGGCGGTTAGAATTAGAATTTTCGCGTCTAATGCGTAAGGTATAATGCTTTAGGTATAATTTTGATTTTATGTTCTCTTGAATGAGTTCCGCTACTACGAAATTCAGGCTCAATCTGTTGTACAGGCCCCCAAGGAGAGTAGAGGGGGAGGAGAAACTGCAAAAACCAATGCGGGGCCCGGTGAAAAAAATATTGAAGATAAAATGGGAACAAAAGCAACTGCAAAGTCTTAACTATTATCATTAATTTCCGACACATCTTTTACTTTCTTACCTAAAAACCTTTACTTTAAATTGAATGGCAAACACAATTATAATTTATGGTTTCAAGTGTAATTTGATGGAACTGATTCATGATATTAATGGAATACTCAGCCTTGCGATTCTAAACGTTCTAACTTTATTGAAAACACGAATTTTCGAAGTTCAAAATGAAGTTTTATGTTTCAACTCAAAGGTTGGTTTGAATAGGTGAGGGTAGATCTCAATCCAGACTAAACCAGAAAGCGTATTCTAACATGCACTCAGATTATGGGGGCAAATTTCTTTCCATGGGCCACCTCGCTGTCAATATTTTTTCAAGTTGGGCGTTCGAAGGCCTCACTTGGGATCTGAACCCAAGACGATACATTCAGAACTTCAGTGCTGTACTCATAGGCTATCAAAATATCCCTATGACAGTTGAAGACAAAATAATCCATAACTATTTCTAAAGTATTCTTCTTATCAATGTTGGTTTACATGGGGCATTTACGAATTATCCCAGCAACCTCCCGATTGTTGACTTACTTCTTCAATTCACCATAACTACTGCTCCCTTTCAATCTATCTATAGATCTTATACTCCCAAATCACAATATATTAGTTACCAGGAGAGGTGAGACAAATTGGCTTTTGGATAGGTGACGCCCTGTCCGATTTTCAAGAAACTTCTTCTAGTGTTCGTGCTCAAAAGAAAAAAAAGGCGAAAAAAGAGGGTTCCCAGTCAAAAACTTGAATGGAGCAGCAGAAGCAGCACTTGAGGGTGTTCCGCTGTGAATGAAATCCTTCGTGAGAGGGGCGACATTACAGACTGTCTTGAAGGAGTTGGCACATGTGTGGTCCTCGGAAGTTTTACGGCATCATTTGAGGAATGCGACCCGACCGTCATTCTAGTCCAATCAAGCAGAAAACCAGTCAGATCACCTAAATTTCTTCTATCCTTGTGTGGACGCAGAATCTTTTTCTCTCTCCAATTTTCCATAATAATCAAATGACAAGAACAAGTCAATACGATTGGTTCACATAATCACCGGTACTTCACGTCGTACCGTAAATAATAAATCGTTAACTACCACCTCATGATTCCTTAACATGACTGCTTAATCCTTACGTTGAACATATCAGTCGATAAATTTGGTGAACGCAAAGGGTGCCAAATATAACGAACATTCAAGTATAAAATAATATAAGAAGACAAACAGCGATTAAAAAAAAAAACAACAATAACAAAAAACAAAGTAGACGATTTGATCTTTGCCGAATAGTTACGCTAGGCAGTTTTCGACGAAAAAAATATATACAGTACGCTTTAAAATGGATCAATCATTAAGAGTGAAATTCATTCAATTGGGCTAGAGCATGAAACCGAAGGTTGGTTAGAATGGGTGAAGGTAGAGCTCACCCCAAACTAAGATAAATAAGCGTGAATTTCGCACATGCAGGGAGGCTGGCGCGGTTTTTACGTTACCTCGCACTGCGAAACGATCTGCTTGTAGGCAAGCGAACCACCCAATAAACTTACATTTACCACTTTCGTTTGATGATATTGCTCTCGAGATTTAAACTCCGTGTATTTAAAACTCTGGGTATGCTTTGGACAATGGACACATACAGGTAAATCGTATTTTTAATACAGATATCATTTAGTCACATGTAAATACACAAATTAGTGTAAGAATCTATAATTGAAAGTGATGATATACGTGATTTTCCTCGGGCATATTAAGAAACAATGAAATAATTTTGATCATCGAATCAAATTTAAGGTTGTATTGTTAAATTTAAAATTATTAAAATATAGATGAAAAGAGAGGAAAACAATATAATTTACAATATAGACGGAGGAAAATTTAGCGTATAGTAATCATAAAATTTATCTCTCGCTTTCATTTATATACGTATTCAAAAAGGTTTCAAACAACGCGCCATAAACTATTTTCAAATGTATCAACATTCAAATTATTCCAAAGTGAAATATTGTTGCATGTGTTAACTATATATAATTTAAAAAGGAAATGAATAACACTCACCCTTCTCTGCTCAGCCTTGGACATCCCGCTGGATGGTGGGTGGGGGTAATTCTGGAGGTGCGGGTGGTATCCATGGTGACCCTGCGGGGGTCCTTTGTGGTCCAACTCGTCCTCGCTTATCGGCATCTCGAACTTGATCTCTTTGTATGTCCTTTACAAATATTCCACTGTAGTATGCGGCAGAGTGATTTTCTCTGCAGCTCCGTGTTCGGCGTAGTAGTAGAAAAATAACGAAACTTCCAATATTTCATTCACCTGAGCTGCATTACCTTCGTTATTGTCCCAGCGGTAACACATACACTCGGAGAATGATGCTCATTGGTATACAGAGCCTCTCTATTAACAGTTAGTCTACGCCAAAATCACCGAGAGTTCATGCCCAATAATTGAGAATTTTTAAGGCGTACAATATCAGCACTTCCGTGGATAACAAGGGTAAAAAATGATATGCACGATGGAAATGATCAATAAGAGACTAGTCGTTAACTTTATAAACAGTCCACAGTCTTTTTATATTGGGTGACAATGTCTTCACACAGCGACACTGAAAATTCTCCACTCAGAAGACGACGCACGGAGCGTGGGAAAGTTCATTCGATTGAAAAAAAAGACGAAAGTAAACAAGCGTCCACGTGAAACTCACGGTGCCGTAGATAGGAGCGTTTAAACTTGCCTTCTGGCCACTTTTGCTGACGATGGTCGAAGGGAAATCCCGGTGCGACTTGAGCACGCGGCGCGCGTAAACAACGAAGAGCGTCTCTCCCAGGATACGAACACGAAAATTCCGCCGCTCGGGCGATGAGCAGGTCTCCGACTGATGGGGCCATTGGAACGCACCCCGAGACGACCTTCCCAACCCTCCTCTCCCCCTCCTCCTCTTCCCCTCCCTCCCCTCCCTCGCCTAAATGCCCTCACTCACTGGCTACCACCACCCCATACCATTCCTACCGCCCCTCCCCCTTCTGCCCCAACCCTCGCGCTCACTTCAGAAGTTCAACACGTCAGCGTAGGGAGGGAGTTCCCGCCCTCCCATCTCCCCTACTACCCAACCACGCGACCCATCACAGTTTGCATTGCGTCTATTGCATCTAGGCAAAGGAGGGATTCAACAAGAAATTATTTTTTTTTTAATCATTCATACTGGGAGTTGGAAATAACACCTAATGCCGAATTACTGTACCATAATAATGTATGAGTAAAATATCTCATACTTGAAGAAATGGTAAGCAATAAAAATTGCTTGCCACATCTTGGTGTAGTTACGGAAACGGAATTCGAAAAATGACGAACCTTCCAATATTTCATTCATTCGTGCTGCATTATCTTGGCGATTTATTATGTTTGAATGTGTTTTTATTTTTTAAATTTGTTATATTGTGTCACTATAAATTGGCATGTAAGCTAAGTAGGATTTTTACTAAATAAATAAAGATTGTTCAAACGGCTGCGCATACACTCATGAAATGATACTTATTTGTGACAGAGCCTTTCCATTCACGGTCGGTCTACTTCATTCACGCGATAGAAATAGCTTGGCATTGCTTCACAGTAATACACTGGATTGTATCGATGAAGATGTCTCACCTTTCACACCCGGTTAATGGGTGTCTAAATGCCAACATTTCAGCGTCTACGTCCGCCGCCGTCCCCAGAGCACAAAATTTATTTTTAACTTTAATATCTTCAATTTTTTTTAGAAGAAATGGGGTTCAGATACTCTAGAAAGTTTCGTTTCAAAGTCAGTCACATGCATGCCTATGTGTCTCCAAATGAAAATAATATCGCTTTCCTAATTAATGATTTTTCTAGGAACTACCAGGAGCAAACAGAGATGTTACAAACTCGGCATAGAGTTTAGGATGGAAGCTTCTATATACAAGAGCACAGCAACAGATCAATTTATAATTATTTATGGGTCCTACAGAAACGCTAAAGTAAGGGAAACGTATTATCTGACGGATTGGGATTGTAAGTACTTTTCTCCCGAGATAACTGTGACTCTTTACGCTGAAATGAAGATGGACTCTACAGCTTACATTTAACGTTTGCTCCTGCCTTTAGAACTGACATAAGCAGTTTCTATGCACCGAACATCACACAAATTAAAAATGGCTACTGAGGAGTTAGGCGACATTTGAATGGGGTTGAAAGTAACATGAGAGAAATGCTGATCTTGCAGAAACTTGTGAATGAGAGAGTGGAGATTTCGTGATTCAGAGAATTCCGTAATAAATTCGTGGGAAAATAAGGTGAGTGGGATTGGTGCATGTTAAAATATATGTCAGCTAAAAAGCATCGATTAATGAACCAACTATTGACATATGATCGACACGATAATTAAACGGCTATCGAATCTAAGCTTCTTTAAGTCATTGTCCGACTTTTTTCACCCGTCACTGACGAGGATAGATATCAATTACCTGCTCTGTAATGTGAGATAGCTTTCTGCTTGAGAAGTGCCATAGGTTGCAGGTTTGCGCTTGCTCATTGAACCTCACTGAAGGCCTCACTTTTTCACGAGGAACGAGGGAAACACTGGCGATAGCTACCATTCATTCATTCAGTCCATCTTTCTTATTAAACAATATTTTCCCACCTCATTTACATATTTTGACATTTTTTACGAAATGTATCACTCTTTAAGATGCAATTGACACCAGAGTTCTCTAGCTTCATAAGCAAATACGCCGAAATGGGGCCCTCCGGTCACACCTTAGTCATGAACGAAAACTGTAAAAAGTGGACAAATCCTATATGAATAACGAAAAGTGGTTGAGGAAAAAACGAAAACATGATATGAATTTTAAAATTGAGTCATACTTTTATATCAATTTTTATTGCGTCATAAGAAATTTAAATATGACCCACAATATTAATTTTTAAAGATACGTAGCATTATTTTTTACAGAATTATAGAAAAGTAATAATGACGTACAGTCACAGGAGCTGAAAATCAGTACCAGTTTCCTCAATTTCAATCGAAGACGTAAATGGAGCACAATACAAGAGGTGTTCCAAATGAGGAATTGGAAAAGGAAGAAACCTTTTGCTAATTACAATAGAAACGAAAATGGAAAGGTTGAAAAAACGATCATTCGATTGATGGCTGCTCCCGATATGGTCATGGGATTGTTTTCAAATGTTGTATTTAGCCGGTGACGATTGACAGCGTTTGTAAAATGTTGATGAATTGTGATCATCGTTGTATCTCCCTGGAACATCAGTTATTCTTATGTGCCACCATATAGCGTATTGGGAATAGAGTATTTATCAAAATCTTTCTAATTCAGAGCAAAAACACACAATTTAAATCATGCCATATCGGAAAACGGATCCAAATGTTTGTCGGCAGTGTAAACAACAATGATTATCAGATAAAAGATTAATATAAAAGGAAATTCTGTCCACGAATACCCCACAAAACTTTCTTGAGATCAAATTCTAGATCATTCGTTTATTTTCTTTGATTTAATTCATAACATTATTAATTTATAAAAGAATATACTGTATAAATATGCATAATTATATATTATTTATACTTCCGAAAAATACATGGATCTATTGTGCTCTATCGCATGTGCATGTACGAAATTGTATATTGTATCTAAATTTGAAAGATTTTGATAAATTCTCTAATTACTTACATGTGTAAATATTATTCATATCTTATCACATTGTTCCTACTTTAAAGAGCAAGAGTAAGTTGCAGTGGCAGTAAGCACTCATTCAAACTTTCTCCCATAACCCACAGTTGTTTTTTCAGGCTATCTCGCTAATAATGCACACGCACATTACTCACTGAATTGCATATTAAAAATCCGCCTCCTCCCCACCCTGCTGCGTCTCCACATTCCACCCCTCCACAGCCTGCATTCCCATACCCCAGTCGAACCCATCCCCTCCAGCCAAGAGTGGAGAGGGGAGGGTGGGGGTAGTCACTCGCTCCCCTCACACCCCTCCGGCTCCTGCTTGCGGTCCCACGGTGGCCGACCCCTCCACGCGCAAGGCATTCAGCCACACACTGACAACACACACACACGATCTCCGCGCGAAACTCTGGCCTTGTGTGGGGAGGGAGGAGGTCTTCATGGGAGGGGAAGTCGAGGAACCTTGAAGTGACCGTGGAAGGATGAAGGGCCGTCGCGAAGGCAGATCCATAGGGTGACCAGGCTGACCCGGTAGGGCCACTGGCCCTGCCGGGGGTCTCGGAGTGGGTGGTTTGGGAGGAACCCGATTGGGTTCGTCCCGGTGGGTGAAAGGGTTTCCAGAAGGCATTGCAGCCTGCACGGCTCTTCTCGAAACGGTACTACAAGGGCATTCTGCACGTAGAGGTTCCTCTATGATTCTGTCGCTGGAAAATTCGCCCACTCTTTGTGTTTTCAGATTGGTTTTGTATTGGTGCGGACAGAGCTCACTTGGGACTATGCATTTCAGGCATATCGGAGGATTTTTAGAAGTTGAAATGACTTTTCATTTCATCTAATTTAAGAATTTTCATCATCATCACTGGTCAACAATCCTAAGATTAATTTGACGCAGCTCTCCACTCAATTCTCCTATCCGGGAATCTTTTTACAACTTAGAAAATTTAAGAAAAGTGAAGGAGTGCTTCTTCACGGTCACATATCTTTCTCATAAAAATACAATGTTATGAGGTATAAATACTTACCTATTATTTTATAAATTATTGATATTATGAATTAAAGTAAATTAACGGATGGTGTAGAGCTTGATCTAACGAAAAATTCAAAGGATATTCGTAAATAGATTTTTGTTTCATTTCATGCATTGTAGAGCTCCTTTATCTGCCTATGAACGTGACATAAAGTTGCATTACTTTAATGAGCAAACAAAGGATTGAATTCATGGGCGAAATATAAAAGAAACGCATTCAATTCCTCCTCATCACTTTGATAGAGCCCGCTAAAAATGGAAAATTTGCGTTTTTTTTATAAATTTGCAATGATGATAGTTTTTTTCTGGATCATCATCTAAATTGGTCTTAAATCTTAAGGTGTTCATAAACAAAAATACAGCGGCGTGGTCGCAACAGTAAGACGATACTCATATTAAAGAAAATCATTTGCGTAGTTTTTTTATAGCCAGGTATTTAGTGACCTTAAGTGCTACCTGACTTCTTCTACAGTCGTATCCTTGCGGATAAATTCCTTTTTATTCACTTTCCACGATTTTAAACACTTAGAAAAATACTATATATCCCCTGTTTAATCATGTTATATGCATAGAAGACAATTAATTTATAGAATAATAAACACCGGAGGCAACATTGCAATTCTGGCATTTCAATTAAGTATGGAGTGATTTTCAATCAGATTTGCCTTTTTCGAATAAAATGACAAGTGAAACATCTCTGTAAGTTTCCCAAGTATTCCTTCCGGGAATTTTCAAGAAATTGGAGGGTAAGGATTCGGGGTGAATTTCCCATCGCTTGGAGCCGTGATGAAGGAGAGTGGCCCTCCCTTTTTCCCACCACGCCCCCAACAAGAAGCTCCCGAAGAGGATGGTCGAACCACTCGTCCGCCCCACTCGCATCTCTCGTTTCCTTCCGAAGATTCTTCCGAAGCGAGGGAAATAAGTCACTCGGGAGTCGTTCGTCTTCTTTTTTGGGGGCCGCTTCCGCCGCCGACCGGGAGCACGCAAGGTCACCGCCGCCGCTGTGGGAACTTGAACGCGCGGGAGGAGTCGGTGGAGGGCGGATGGCTTTGCCTCGAGGGTCCTCGTAGGCCCTCTGGGCAGGAAACCGAGGTGGTCTTCGCGTGGAATATTTCCCAAGGAAACTTGGTCGAGGAATTCACTCTGATGGATACATTATCGTCGCCGTCGGCTCGGCATTTTTCGGCTTAATTTCGTTGTTGGAGGAGGAGGCGCCTAATTTTTGGGGAGTTTTCTTACGAATGTGAGCGGGTGGACGCCACAAACTATATGGCTCCGTCTGATGTGAAACTGGCTGTGGGAATTCATTCAATATTAATTTATTTTTACCATCGGGGTCATATGTGATTAAAAGGTAACCAGCTAGTATAATACAAGTAGCATCACTCACTTGCACACATATTGTATCGTGTGTGGTAAATATTTACTCCTTCTCATATAATTTTTAATAACGATTATTTCTTTTTAATCTATTCTTTTTATCTTACAATTCCTAATTTTTAACCCTATTTTCCATTAATTATATCGTAATAATGTATTTATTGTTCCTTATTCACTAATATTATCTTTATTTATTATTTTCTCTCGTTTTCGTGTATTATGCACTATTTTTTCTGCAGAGAAACTCTGTTACTGAAAGGACCTTCTTCACTGTCATCCCCCACTTTCATGTCCATTAAAGCCAATATTTACGATTTCCTTGAATTTTCCTTATCTTCCCAATAATATCCATTTATCTTAGTTATTAAGGAAAAAAAATAAGGGTACATTTTGGGTGGTATTCAAGTAGAGGAGAAACACTTAAGACTGTACATCATAAGCAATGTGGGAAGGGGCTTTTAGCCTTGAGACCTCCCTGCTCGCTTGCTTGCTATATTTTTCGGCACCAAAAAATGAGTGCATGAATGTCAAGCGATCAAGGCATAAAATATGTCTTATTTTCTGTTGGTAAATTTTCATTATCCTCCTTAATACTTTAATAAACATGATATAAGTAATTATTTATTACTGATGGATAGTTTTGTCCCAAAGTCAGCCAAAAAACGTTGTATAATAATTTTTTTCCATATTTTAGTATAGTAAATGGGAAAATCGTGATAAATGAAAAGTTAAGTCGTCTTTTGGACCATAAAAAAGGCGATTAAAATGGTCAACAAAATTCATTGCCCTTCTTTTACGCAAACAAAATACAAGAAATGCTCACTCCGACTTCATTAAATAAAATTACCGAGAACGGAACCCAAGAATTGAACGAGATCTTTTGATGTTCTTCTTTCCAAATTTCTTCTAACTTGAGTTTCATATGTGACTTTAATTGAATGATTTGCGGTCATAAAACTTGATTAAAATGCTCTCGTGATACTATATATAAATTTGCGCGTAAATATAGCGTACGGAAATAATGGCGTATAAATAGTTGATTGGAAGAGGCTGCTGGTGCCCGTTCCACTTCCGCTGTCTTGTCGGACTGCCCGAATTCCCATCTTCCAAGATATGTGCGGGCGTCGGAGGCGAAGGACGAAGGGGGGAAGATAAGGGTTGAGGGGAAGATGCTCCCCTTCTGCTCGGGCGCCGCTGTGTCTACGGCCGGCCAGGCCGCTGGGGCTATCCGCGGGAACTGGTTATCACGAGGAAGAGGAGCTACGTCGAAGTGAGGAGGTATTTTATTGCGCAGACGACTGAAGCCTCCGAATTTCCTACGAATTTTAACGCGCTGAAGACGATTGTTTATTTATTTGTTCAATTACAGCAATACTGACATTTAACAGCTACACAGTAAAGATTTAACGAATAAAGAAATTAAACAAAATGCAAACACAACAAGAATACACGGTAGCAACATAAAAGTAAACAAGTAAGACGAGATGAAACAATTTTAGCAGATGCTTATTTGTTTTCTTGGAAATGATGTATTGAAAATTTGATGATAGAGACTGCGGAGACAAGAAAGGGGTAATTTTCCCGCGGAGAGTTAAAAGTATTTAAAGGTTATTGTCCCACAAAGAATTTTACTTTTACTTCATTCGAGTGAAAGTTGGACAATGTATAATCTAGGGATAGGTGTATGGAATAAGTAATGAATACTGGTCGATTATAAGGGGGGCATTTTGTGAATGAAAGGTTCTTTGCCGGTACCTCTTATAAACTGTACAAATGAGGCTACGCGTTTCGACGTTGCTACATGATTTTCAAGGGTCTTAAATACAGTATTTAAGTGGAAACTGCATCTTTCATTCATGATAGAACGATTCCACCATATTTCTCCTGAAACTCCCATTTCTATGGTAATTTTATTTATCATATTTTACTAGCTAATTTTTGCTATTTACTTATGTTTACCATTAAATATTTATTTCAAGTTGTTTGAATGCCACTCGCACTAGCCTTTTTAAGATGGGCATGGACTTTCATAATAATTTCAGTGTGTGCATTGAAGCAGTGGATCCCTGGTAAAGCGATGATAAAATTTTCTTTTACTTCATTGACCTGAGCCTTAATGATCTTTTGTCTCTTCACGTGACTCAAAAAAAGTATGAACATCGCTGTAATCACTCAGTGAGTGAATGAAGTCATGGACGAAACGAGAAACTCGCGAGCTGCATGCAATGCATTATTGTGTCCGGTGGTATCATTTATGATACTAGGATTAGTAGAGTGATTATTGTTATGGATCGATATCAAGAAAATACTATGAGTCTTATCCCATGAAATTCGCATACAGTGAATCCTAGTAGAGAGTTCGAGTAATTTTCGGGATTGGTCAAAATATCTCCATCATAGCCGATTAAAAAATTTCTATAAATAAATATTTTTTTGGAAAGCGCATATTATGTGAAAAGGGGATCGTCTTTTGCATAAGCCCCTCGCACCTCTTATCAAATAAACTCAGAGCGAAAAATCATGGATACTGATGCAAAAATCAAGGGTTATCTTAATTGCAGATAAAAATAATGGGAATGAGAATAGGCAGAAATTTTAAATGGCCACCGAATTAATTGCTACTAAGATTGCTTATTTATTACCGATTTTGGAATGCGATTAGGCACATGCATGTGTGGTGAAGGACTCGGGGGCATACTGCATAAGTTATTTCACTTAAATATGAAATTGTCTTGTGACTAAGGGGAAAGCAATATCGCTTTCCGAATATATGTACTTTAATAAAATACTAATAACCTGAGTACCAAACAGGACCCAAGGATCTGCGAATCAACGAAGTAACGTAGCACTTACAAGCAAATCATAAGAGCCAGTCAAATTTAAACTATCCCTATCCTAACTCTCATAGGAAATCATAATGATGACAGAAGTGCACATATCTTTCTCTACACATTCTCAAAATGCATATTTCCTCGTTTCTCTTGTTTTCCACTATTTTGTGTCCCATCGACAACAGATGCTATTTATGCTGGGGATATTTTTCGCTCCAGTAAGAGTCTAGATATAGATAGAAAGAGACTCGACTTTAGATGGAGTGAGTGTTCTTTCGTACTTTCCAGATGTGGATTCCTGGATTTCGTAGATGGATGTGAGAGTACGTGACTGCGAGATCCCAGCGATAGCTACCAAAGGTGGAGCCACATGACATCCTGCGGCTTCGTCAACCGGCTGATGAGTTTCGAAGGGCTGGGAAAGAATCCGAGATTAATCCACAAATGGACTGAAAACACGACAAATGGTCTCTAAGCCAACCACCCCCCGCAGGCGGGACTCTGCACGCCACATGCGTAATTAGCATGACCAGGTGAAGCTCTGCTGGCTTTCCGCCATCAGGATCGCTTCCTCAACCCATGATCCGTTGTAAAACGCTCAAATATTTTCCTGTAATCCTGGCGTGAACGAACAGCACATTTTATTTAAATATTTAATATCTACACATAAATTTAAATAGACTGAATATACGGCGTACATACGGAATGCTTCATTATGCTAAATTATACAACATATAAACATTTTGAGCGTTACGTGGTATTAAGGGAAAAATTTACAATGCATTCATCGAAAAAAATGCTTATTATTGAATCTAAAGGTGAAATACCTAGTTCAAACAATAATACCAAGATTTGAGATAAGTAACGTATGAAGCGACGGAAATTGCAGACGCGTCATTATTTCACTGTCATTGTCAAATCATCGAGAATTTTGGTTAAAATAAAGAACGTGGGTTATTTTTACGAATGCATACATCAGGAACGTATCGTACCATCAACTTTAAATGATGCAACTTTTAAGAATGTGGCGCGTGGTTCAATTATTTATCGAGAAATTCCTTCGTCGAAAATAAAATGCTTTCCATCGAACGCAGAAATGAACGGAGAAAATGGAATACATATTGTCTCAGGCCTTACTTGAATGGTGTATGTATGTGAAAGAACCCAGGTGGGTGTCATAGGAAGGAGTTTTTATTTTATATTTGCCCTATTGCTTCAGAATATTTCACTTCATGGTGGCGCAGGATAGTTTTGGCGGAATCGTCCCCCCAAAGATGCCGAGCAGTCGGTCTTGTTCTACCTTGCCATCCCCGTCACCGGTATTGTGTCCAGCGGCCTCACATACGTCACTCGCGCGTAACAGAACAGTGCGGCATATTTTTTCCACCTCCCCTTTCCCACAGGGTTCGTTCCCTGTTATAAAAAGGGTCACCTGCTGCCGAAGTAGGGGAATGGGAACGCGCCTGGCGTGCTTATCGCCAATCCTCCGTACCCTTCCCCCAGAACGGATCGTCCCATCCCCGAGCGTTGAAATCTCCTCACCTTGCCACGCTTACCGATCACCCTCCGCGCTTTGCCCTCCGATGAAATTTTCCCAGGCTCCGGGGAGCCTCCTGGTGTATAATTGGGGGAGTGTTCCGAGGACCAGGTTGTGGGGCTAGCATTCAAGTTTCACCCTCTTACTCCTATTTTTTCCATTGTGTGGCAGGGAGTATTAACGTCATCTGCTCCGAGTCCAAGCCAATAGCAGCCCCCCCCCCCCTATTCTGTCCACGGGGGACGTCATAGGTAGAAGTTTTTAATTTATATTCCCGATTGCGTCAGACGTATCTTACGCCTTTAACTTGATGCCTATAAGATTTGACAGAATTACACGCGCGATAAGTGCGCCACCATTTGCGATTGTTTCGTTCCTTAATTTTTAATTCTTTATTTCGAGAATTTTTTAAATTGTTAATTCTTCATATTTCTTGGCAATGACGTCTTAACTCATTAGAAATAGTAACTTTAATCTAAAAATAATAAAATTACTTAATAATTTTGCTTTTTACGTAGGCAACAACTCAAGTTTTCCATGTAAAAAAGTATGCACTAACTTGCTAATAGTAAACGGTAGATTTTGATGCCTTCACCGAAAGTATAAAATCTTAAGTTTTTATCTTTTAACTTGTTGATTACTAGTATCATCTCCACTCATTGAAGCTAGCCATCACATCCTCCCCTATCTTGATGTTATAAATTGGTTTTGGGCACGGAACACTGGTATAATTTGTACTAATGAGAGTATAAGCGTTACAAAATATAGTTATAATAAAATGAATGGCATATTATTGCTACATTACGCATGAAATGAATCTTTCCAGTAAGACGAGAGAAATCTCCTGGAAAATATTTTGACAGATTTTGGGCTTAATTGCTCGTTCAAAAATCGTTCAAGTTGGTAAAGACCTAAGTGTCCCGGGACTTAAATTAGTTCCTCCAGAATGACGAAAAATGCCATGATATATTAAAAATAGGGATGCCCAGAGAGCAACCATGATAGATGTTGATGGAATCGACAATTTTCTCAATGTCATAAAAATTGCAATGGGAGGACACATCACTCTGAATTTCTATTTTTTCAGCCTAAGCGGCTTGTGCCAAAAATCACTTAGCCTAACCCACCCCGGATGCAGCAACCTAGTTGAGAGTGGTTAGGAACGTATTGGTTGTTATAAGCAAAACCTCCCACAGGGCTTCCTCGGCAACCAAAGAGATCCCGAAACGAAAAACATCGCCAAAAATCGTTCCCGACAACACCTCTTTGGCCCATTTCAGCTTTTACCGAGCACGTCCGCTTTGTTTTCGCTCTGCAATAAAAATCTCCCGAACCCTTGTCCCCTTTCGTTTCACTAACGCGCTTATTTCTCGTTCCAAATACTCTCAGACGGTCCTCAAGGAGGAAAGAGCGGGCGAATTTTATTGGATGGGCAGAAAGACAACTGGTACGAAAAGGGAAGATCGTAAAATTCAATTGCGCGCCTGAAAACTTTAAATGGGGTGTGCGCAATGGTAAGCCCGGTGGTAGTGGGAGGGGGAAGTCACTGTCGCGGTCACTTCGCACGGTCGAATGCATTGTTGAGCGGCTCGGAGTCCAATAGGCGCCGATCCAACCCTTGAGTGTGGGGAAGGGATGAATTGCCTTTCTTCCTTTTTTATTTCCGCTGCCTTCTCAAGTGCACTCCGCAAGTGAGGACGGAGTCAAAGGGTGGGCTGACTTCCTTCCCAGGAGCCTAAGTGCATGCAATAAATGCCCTTAAGAAAAAAATGGAACGTCCACTGGAGAAGAGAGAGTGAAATTCGTTCAAGAGTATGTCCATGAATAGGGAATAGGGGTGTCAATGGCTAGCTATTGCTACTGTTGCGTCCACTCCTAGACTAACACTAGCCACTTTCGGAAGAACCACCGCTTTCACTTGTCACCACTCGAACCGCTATCGAATTAATTATTAATTTTAATGGTATTCTACCATTCCATTTCACATAAAGAGAGTAATATTGACTTCCCACTCAATATTCTATTTTACCAAGCAAATATACATCATTACATTAATAATGAAATTCATCATGAAAAATTAATTTGTTTTACGGGGATTCGAGCCCGGATCTCCCGATTATCGGTCAGGCATGCCACCAATTACACCACAAAGCCTCGCAATCCATAGGTCCAGGTTCGGATTCAGACAAAGCCAAACTTTATTATCTTGGCGAATTTACTTCTTGGCATAAATTGCGCGACACTGCGTACAAATTTGCTTGTTTTATTTATTTATCTCAATTGCCCCCGAAAACAGCACAATGAGGTCTTTACATCGGGGGGTTTCAATAATAAACAACAGACGATCACATGCATCCATGTCCTGAAAGGAGCAACCCATCCAGGCGGGACTAGACCCGCGACCTTCGGTATAGTAAGCGAGGATTTATCCTCGTCGCCACCGAGATGGAGTGCTTCGTCAATTTTTACGCATATATGTCACCATTTCTGTTTTATTTTGAATAAGCATGAATTATTTCCACCAATTCAAGCCTGATACGCGTGCATAAGCATTCAAACGGTTTATGTAGGTTTGCATAGCGCGTTTTGTGAATTACGCTGACACCACCCCCTTTCCGGAATTGAATTTCACTCTTAAATTCATGGCAATGCCTATTCGCTTTATCTATAAGTCGTATTATTTTTCTCTCCCGCCCCATATTACGTAACATTCTTCCTTCTGAATCGGTTTTTAACATTCCCTTTTCTGCTCTCTTTAGGAGTTAGATGGAAGATGGGACTTTCTATTCCCAATCTCGCCAATCAATGACTTCATTTTTCCTCCTTCTATCTTATCTCCTCACCTTCTCCACTTCGCAAGGAATGGAGGAAATAAAATTTATTGCATGAGCACATTTTTCGTAATTTTTATGTCACCTGCTATGTTGGTTGTATAATCTCCGACTGTAAAGCAATCTCAAGTTTTCATTTGTGAGTCAAGATTCCAGAAAATTTAGTATAAAAGTGGAAATAACACGCTTTCTTACGGCATTCTCTTCTGAAAGAAGCGATTAAAAATTTGGAAAATGTATTCTCAAATCGAACATAATTAAATTTTTTTCAACGATACGATGGGGTCTCTATGTTTAATACAAATTTTCCTTCCAAAATAGCAATAAAGCACTATTTTGGGACATTTTTCAAAAGTCGCCGTAAAAGAGGCATTGGAGAAAACTAACCTCTCCGAGTAAAAATCAGATATTTTAAAAAGGATTGCATGGTGAAACAAAATACCGGAATAGTTTCCGCATCTTCTGATCTACGAAGCGTACTCTCTAAATATTTATGAGAAGGATATATAGTTGTAAAATCCGGGTCTCAATGGTTTCCAGATATTTTTTTTGCGTTCTCTGAAATTTAATGGTCCATTCCGAGTCAGGGGAAGAAAGCTCATCCAGTTACTCGAGGAGAATAGCAATTCAAAGACAAAAAGATTGGGAAAAACCTCTCCTTTCAATGTGAGTCATTGCATCTGTTTAAGGAAGAAGGTGTGGCCCAAAATGCTAGTCTATTTCATTTAAAAAAAAAGTCATCGTTCATCCTGATATCTTCGCCATTTTCCATTTCAATAAGGTGTATCAGTATTTTTACGAGAACCGAGATACATTTCTCGGTTCTGCTGAAATTTATGAAAACAGTACCGATAAAAAACGTGGAAGTGTTGAAAATACGGCTCTAAAGGAAAGTATAATATCGCATTCAAGCAATAAGATTACTCACTAGCCTTATAAAACACCTTTGTATATCTTTATTATATTAATTTTTGCGAAGAATTTATTTTTTAAGTATTCAGATCCGATTGGGCTTGAGCTGTAAATAATAACGTCTTAGAGCTAATTCTAATCCGGCCGAACATTTTCTGGCGTTAAATAATGCCAGTTTCTGTGACTTACAAAAAGACTGATTTTTTTTTGAGAATGGTGAATATCGCGGTAAACAGATCGGTTATGGCCAGAACGAGTCGACAAAAAAGACAGAAATTATTACTACGATCCACCATTGTTCCTTGAGGACAAAAAATGAGAGAGAGTCTAAGCATACGGCCGGGATGTGGTGTTCACCTTTCTCTCCTAAACCTTAGTCATCATCGTGACTTTTAAATTCTTTTATTTATTGAGTAAAATTTTCATTCACGCTGATGATAAAATTGACGGTAGAATCGTACCTAATTATGCTATATTAGCTGAAACACTCTGAATTATTAAAAATGATTTATTATTATTTTTCAATTGTGTTAGGAAATATATGATTCTCTCCGCTCACATGGGCTTTTAGATGGATGTGCATTTTAAAGGAACTGACTCATAATTTTGAGAAGAACCTTAAGCGTATTTCATCAATTTCAGCGTCCTAAACTCCAAGAAACATCATAAAAAGTTATTAAAAAAGGTCAAGAATAGAAGAGGAAAAGTATTAATAATACTAATTATCAATAATATAAATTGTCGCAACAATGTATAGCTGTGTAACATTGTTCTTTTCCTCAGTATGAAACTCGTTTATTTAAAGGTTAGTTAAACTAAATTCGATTGAGAATAATTTAATTGAAATATTTTATTCTACGAATAAAACGGTAAAAAAGTAATATCATATGTACTAACGCATTGTTTGATGCTATTTTTTACGTACATGAGAAAAAAATTTGATTTGTTCCTAAAGGATCCTTTATTAGAACATGTAAGGTGTAGTGGTCATTGTTTGTTAACATATTACATTAATTAACTAACATTATGCTGGAATATTTTGAATTATAAAGGAAACTTGCAACATTTTCTTAATTGTGCTGAAAGTCCACAATTAGACGTGAAGTGTGTGACGCGTGTATTTCTATGCACTCGAAAATCCAATAAGGGACTAAAACATTTTCTCGTAAGAATATGGTAACAATTTTGATTCAAATACTCGCTCCTTGCCATGCAATTGAAAAGCGAAACTCGTCGCATTTCATTGTATAAAATGTGAGAAAATGCTTTTTATTTTTTATTGAAAAAATTATTCCTAAACCACCGAAAACAGTACATATTTGTCTTTTACATTGAGTTTTTGAACGTGTTACACGTGCGCGACATCCATGCCGTGGCCAGGGTAAATCTATGCAGGCGGGACTGGAACCCGCGACCTCTTGTTTGGCAGGCGAGGACTTTACCCCGCCGACACCTGGGCCGGCAAAATTGCAGTCGATTCCGTGATATGGCGATAGGATCTATCCTCATAATGGGAGAACAATAGTTTATCGGAGATTTCCTTTGCCTGTATCCCCATTCCATTCACCTACGACAATCATAACAAGGTGACGCGTTTCCCGAGAGGTCGACCGCCACGCGAATAATCCGCGAGGAGGTCTCTTGCAGCCTTCCAGACCTTCCCCCCTCCACCCAAAGACCCTTCCCATACTCGCGTACGCAGGAGGAATGGGGTGATGGAATGAGACACAGGGAAGAGATAGGGGCATGGGAGGGAGAGAGAGAGAGAGGCTGTTTGGTGCGATAAATAGCAATGAGCGTGGGGAGGAGAAGTTCCGACGCACGTCTGAAGTGGGGGCAGTCCAAATAAGAGGGGAGGGAGAAAGATAGTCGCGGGTAGGGCGAGTGGCTGGGATGAGGTCTGGGCTGAGGTTGGTCGTGCGAGCGCATTGAGGGACTCTTGCCGCTCGCTCTCTCGCCGGGCCGAAAGCGGGAGGGAGGCGGGCGCGCTTGGGGATGCCTTCGGTGCGGCGGTCGTCGTGTGTGTGCGTGGAGTGAGGCGGAGGAGTGGAATTGGAGGGGAAGGCTGGCTCGAGGAAGGCCCGTGTGAGAACGTACGTAGGCTCGCGTTCCCACACTACGATGGCATCTCTCGGCCGACCACCCCTCCTTCCCCTACCTCTTACCCACCCCTCCCCTTACCCCCCACCTCCCGCGCGACCGCTATGCAGAGGCGCGCTTCGGAAGAAAGCAAAGCGGCCCTCCTCTTCCTCCACGCCCACTACTCAACACATTACACAAACACATATGTGCGCGACTCAAATATATGTGTATTAATCTTCAGCGTTCTATGTGCACATATGTATATATATATTTATCGCTGTCGACCCTTCGCCCATCACCTCTCTCCTTCCTACGGTCACTGCCATCCCATTCTCCGAGACTGCTTTGTTCTTTCAGCCTCATAGAGAGGACCCATCTAAAGACGATCCGCTGATAAATCACTTTACACATTTGCCGGAAGCCGCTGAATTATTAAGCAGTGGAAATTTGCCATAAACTCTTCATTGTGCATAAATTGCACCATATGATGACTAATGTGTTAATAACATTTGACGAGACAGTTATTTATTCGTGCTATGGAAGAAATAATCACTCCCTCTTCCTCCACTCCCACATCTCGGAAAATTACTCATACACCCATGCACACGGCATGCAAGCCTCAACTTTACACATCTTTTTTTATGTAAAGCAATAAGCGCTGACTTAATTACTCATTCGCATATTAAAGCGCAATAAAAACTATGAATGGTAAAACTAATCGTAAGACATTTCCAGGATATACCCGTCGTGTGATGAATAGTGGCACTGAGGAAGGATTTTTGCGAGAAAAAATTTTTGGGGGTTGCTTTTGCCGTACTGAAGTTATATTGAATGTATATTTAAAGGAAACCGTCTGGTTCAGAATACATTTGTAATGTTATTTATAGGCTGCATTGACAAACGATTTTAGCGGGAAGATTTTATATTTTGCTTTTACTCCACTATCATTCACTTCACCGGAAAATCAAATCACTGGAGATATGATCATGAAATTTTCCGTAAATATTCGTGAATTCATTCGTGGTTACTCCCACAACGCCGCCAATGACGTACATGTACCCACTAAAATCTCACGCAAAGCGCTCCGTACGAAGATTTTATTGCTAATTTTTCTAAAAGCGGCCTTAATAATACCAGGCCAACATTGCATATCGCGAATAATTAAATGCCGAAAGAACTGAAAAAATTAAACTGCGGAAAAGCGCTAAATGTTCCTCATAATATTTCAATTACCTACATCATAGGAGTTGTCCCTACATACCTACATCATAGGAGTTATAAGATAGTCTAGGAGTTGAGGGATATCTAGGGGTTCGGTGAGTTAATGGGTTCAACACCTCTTCCCCCGAAATGTACTAAAACTTAATGCATGTTTCTTAATTTTATTATTATTTCTAACAGCATATAGTGGTAAAATTTGTTAGTATACTTGACGTTTTTTGGACGGTGTGGTATGCATGTGGGAGTCCAATTGCATGCTGGTGATTGATCACCTCCTGCCAAACACCCTAGAGGTGGCTCGCAAGGTATTATGTAAATGTAGATTTATGGGAGATATGGTCTTGATTATGCAGGTACGATTGCCCTCTACATGAATGTCCCACGAAATATGCCTCCTCTCCAAATTAATACCCGCAAGATTTTTTTTCTCTGGCGACGTCCCGCGACTCAGTTCAACAACGCTTACAGCAACAACGCTATTCGATTGAAATGATATATTTCCACCAAAATGAGCCTAAAGGCTCCAATATTATATTATATGGATAATCATTACTTATCCTGTATTTCCCTTCCGGAAAAACGATTTTCCAAGACAGCCTCACCAGTCTTCACTCGGGTGACCTCTGTTTCGTTGATACTTGTGTATATTGGCGCGGTGGCTTCAGTGACTAATTTACTTCGAGGAAGCTCAGGCCTACCCGTACATGTGTGATTATCTTCCAAGGAGGATTGCCTTACACGTGCAGTACGTACTCCCCACCCCCAATCGGTGGTGAGTTAAACTTTTTCCTCTCGGCGGATCCCATAAAGATTAAGGAGACGCCACGAAGCGAGTTTCTCTCCACCCTGCTGAAACGTTGCAGTTACCCATCATCCCTCGGAACCGTGTAAACCGCGATACATCTCATCGTCTCTTCTCCAAGGGCAGTGGTTCGCAACTCATGGGAGTAGCGGACCACTCCGACTGAAATCAAATCACGCACATGCCCACGGACCGCCCCCACTCCCTTAAGCCTGACTCACACGATCAATTTGTTCCATACATTCAGAGGGACAGCTCCAGCGATCGCTCCAATGATGGCGGAAAAATTACCGTTTCACGCGATCATTTTCCGCGATGGCTCCAGGGATGCTTAATTCCATCCCTTTATCCTTCACTCGATATTTCCGTTTCTCCGTCGGTGAAATCATCGCTGCTTCATGATTAAATTATGCAGTGGCTTAACTAGGAATGTGCTTTGGGGGGATATTATGGACACCCCTACCCCAACGAACATTTTAGAAAAAATACATGCCTGGAAATATATTTTACATCATTTTGGCTCTTTAAATTTTACTTTGATCAGATGCAGTTATTATGTGTCAAAACTAGACAATAATTTAAAATATTTTTTCCCTGAGGCTTTGGGGGGGGATTTATCCCCTTCATCCCTCCCATGGTTACGCCACTGAAATTATGTTTGAATTTTTTTATTCGTTTATTTATTTTCATACCACCGAAAACAGCTGTATACGGCCTTTTACATCGGGGTTATTAACATATTAACAGTTTTAACTTACACAAACAACCATGCCCTGGATAGAGGCTCGAACCCGCGACCTCCTTTTTGGTAGGCGAGGACTTTACCACGCCGCCACCGAGGCCGGCGGTTGAAGAAAATCGGAATTTAAAAAAATTTCTATGAACTAGGCTATTAAAAAATAGCTATGGAAAAAATCGAAATTAAAAAATTAGCTATGAACCCAACAATTAAGTAAATTAGTGGGGAAAACCACAAAAATAAAATCTCAAATCATAGCCTGATACTTTTCCTCCAATTTTAGTCCTAGATAGGAATATGGTTATCACTCGAAAGAAAGAAGCTAAATATCACAATTGCGACAGTTCTGTCGACAGAAGACCAATCACCGATATTTGGGGGCATCCATTGACTACGTAAGGCGTATAGGGGGGCGAGGGGTGGCAAGGCGAGGGGGTCAAGCATCTATCACCTAATCTCACGTGGCGGAGAGGGGTCCTGGCAAAACTCACGTAATTTATTTTCCGCAAGAAAAAGTGTGAAACGTGATTGTAGATTATGATCTTAGCAATCTCAAATACTAGTCTTCACTAATCGTAAATAAAAATAATTAAACAAATTGTTTTCTGTAATAAATCCAACACAATAAAGCGTAGATTAAAGTATTTCCACTGAAAATACGATTTTGAACAATCTCACGTGAGATTAGAGAAAGGAGGGGATGGGGTTGAGCCAAATCTTACTAAGGGGGAGGGGGTCCAAGAATCGCATAAATTACCTCACGTAATTATTGGATGTCCCAAATTCCCTGAATAGGAAAGGGGGAGGGGTGGAGTTGGTGACGTAGTTTCGGCTTTGCTATCTTTGCCACATGCGTAAGCAGAGGAAACTTCCAGATGAGATACCAACGGAGAAGAGAGAAGGTTCGGATAGAGCGAGCCCCGCGCGGAGAGGGAATGTTAAAAACCGTGCTAAGAGGTAAGGGGGGAGGTAAGAATATGATACAAGCGGGGCAGGGGGAGGACTAGAACAGGGTTTATATATGGAGTACAGGGGAATAGGCCTTGGTCTAAATTGAAAAGGAAAGTCAAATTTGGGAGGGGTGACATGCCGAATTTCCAAAATGCTCCAAGTGAACCTATCCCAACCGATAGAATATTTTATAATAATAATGACATTTGCAACTGTGGCGGATACAGATGGGGGGGGCGCGTCCCCCTTCCTTGCGGGTCCGCCCGTATTGCCGAACATTGCAAAACCACAATTGAAACGTTTTTATATCATAAGATGGCATTGTCTTTTACATGTGTATAATCACTTTCAATAAAATTTTCTTATGCTCTGCCTGTGACTTGATTATTTTTCATTACGATAAAAGTAAAGAAAACTCAAGATATATTTTGCGCCCCCCACCTGAGTTTTTTCTGAATCCGCTACTGATTTGCATGGGACAAAATCCCTCTTTCCCAGCCATACTCGGGGAACGAACGAATAAAAAAATCGCGACCACCACTTTCCCAGATCCTTTTTTTAGAATAGAATGTTTTTTTGTAATATAATAAAATTTAATGGTATATTGTCGAGTATTTAGACTAGAAAATTTTAATAAATTTTATTTTTTTAATTTTAATATTTTTGTCGATCTCGGTGGCGGCGGGGATAAGTTCTTGCATTCCATACCGAAGGTCGCGGGTTTGAGGCCCACCTTGATAGGTTGCCCCTTCCAGGGCATGGGTGTGTGTGACCGTCTGTACTTGATTGTTTAAAACTCCCGATTTAAAGGCCTCATTGTGCTGTTTTCGGGGGTAATCGAAATGAATAAAATAAATGAATAAATAAAAAAAAAATTATAAAGACATCTGCAGGGGCCAAAATCGCTCTTTCCCAACCATACTCTGAGACCGAACGAAGAAAAAATTCGCGACCACCTCTTTTCCTGACGCGTACTTCTCTGTCAACCCGCGACCTGTCCTTTCCTCACCCTACGCGCCGCCGCCACCGATATTTGCTGTTGATATGGAAGTGCGTTTGCTCGAGGGAGGAGAACTTAAAGGGGTTGGCCTGCGATAAGGCGAGCGTTTTCTCGGGGCACGGAGTGGGGTGGGGGTAGTTGTTCGTGAGGGATTATTGTTGGAGATAAGCTAGGCGAGTCCGCTCGTATCAAGGGTTGGGAAGGCAGAACACAAGGTGCCGTACTCACTTGGTGGACTTCAGAGAACAAATGCGCCTCTACCAACTACGTAGTCCCTGCAAATGTTTACGGCGCGTTGCGCAGAACACGATTTTGGAATTATTAACTCCTGTCCTTACAATAAGTAGAGATAGATATTCGCAGTGGCGTAGCCAGGAATTTCGTTCGGGGGGGGGGGGGGGGTCCAAAACCAGAGGGGAAAATTTTTGAAAAACAGGGTACTAAGTAATGGGTTTTTAACTAATTTTAGCACTTTTCACAACCGAAAAAACTTCATTTGTTAAAAAAATACTTTGTAAATTTATGATTTTTCAAAAACTTGTTTTCTTTTATTAAGGAAAATAATTGTGCTTTTATATTTCGGCGGGGGGGGGGGGGGGGGGGTAAGGGGTCTGGACCTCCCCTGTCTACGCCACTGGATATTCGTGTTTATAGCTTTGTTACCACTCCGTCGGATGCAATGATATATGCAATGAAAATAGTGAAATAAACACTTGCAATTTTCCACGATAATAAAATTTTATTCCGACGTAGGCTTCAATGTTATTACATCATCTTCAAGGCACCATGCAAAGTAATTAACCCCTACAAAACAACAACCTTTATCCATTCCTCACAGAAGACCCCATGACCATTCCAGCTCCTTGTTCATAAAAGCATAGTTATAATATGTGAAGTAGTCATGGTAGTAGAAGTGGTCATCAGAAAATGGTGACAGAAATTCATGTATCATTATCAAATATGTTCTCTGAGTCCCTTTGTCTACATACATAATTGGCATCAGTTGAAAAGTGAAGCAGAACTAAACTGATTTGTTGGAAAAGGCTGAACACCAAACAAGTCCTGACAAGGACAAGGGCAAAATAAGGAACAGTTCTCTCAACTCAACATCTTAGAGGAAAGGCCAAAGAGCTAAGATGGACAATCCTTTGATGAAGCATCACAATTATTCCAAACATCTTCTTTTTCGGTCTTTGTGCAGGGTCTGGGAAAATATTTGCCGTCCATTTCCTCAAAGTCAATGAGCTATATTATTATACCACTAATATTCCTTACACAATGCGTTAATGAGTTTCTTGCTGCAACTGTCTGTTAATCAATCCAAGACTACTGCAGAAAATAAACTCCTGGACAAGGTTTGTTATGAACGGACTATGTAGATCAGAATTCTCAATGTGATTTAATCATCTTAATAATGGATGGAAGAAAAGATTTTTGGCGAGGAAAATATTCTGTGAGAATGTAAGTAATTTATTGGGGCTATTCACTTGGCTCCGGCTCCATCGCTGATGTTCCAAGGCATTACCAACATGTTGTCCTTTAATTGCCAATGGCTGGTTTATTTCATTTGTTGCAGTTTCAGTAATAAGTTATAATAAATGCCTACACAGAATTTTCAACGTATAATGGCCACAAAGAATAACAAATGAAGAGCTTATGAGATGAGAAACTGAAATTCCTATAGGTGAGGTCATCAAGAAAGGTAAGTTTGCTTGAATAAGCCACACTCTGAGAAGACTAAACAACAGTATCTGCAGCAGAGTGGAATCCCCAAAGAAACAGAGGAAGAGGGAGACGAAAGATAACTTGGAGGAGGTCCACCAAACACTAAATGAAGGTAAAAGGCAATTGCTGGAGAGAAATAAAGCAGATGGCCCAGAGCAGTGTATGGTTGACATCCTTAAATGCAGCCCTACATCCTCCAAGAGAATTAAGGAACTAAGCGAGGTCAATGTCAATAGTCTTAAAGAGGATGGATGTCCATACCACTGAAACATAAGCAACTACAGAAGATGAGAAAGTGAAATAATTTATAACACCCATGGTGATTGGAAAAAATCAGCAAATGACAAGTTTAACCTTCCATCCCCTTTCCAAGAAAGAGCTGAGGAGTTTATCCTGTGAAGACTCATACACCCTGAAGCCTGTAAGGTATTTTTTGTCATATTATCCAGTATGAGTAGGCTACAAAAAATCAAAAGTAACTATGGCAATGGTTACACAAAATTTTTATGAATTACTCCCGTGTGTACCAATTCCTTCGTGGGATCCATGGGAGGACAGACCTACCAAAAAAAAAAGTAAGAAAATGTAAACTGTAAGAGTGGAGATGTATGCAGTAATTAATGGAAATGCACTCAAAAGGTCTCCCATTTCAAGAATTTATTACCAGTGCTACAAATCGAAGGACCTCAAAATTAAAAATTGAGAATATTATAAACTAGAGCAGGAAGGCTATTGAAATGTTGAAAGGAGGAAAACTTTGGGAGCAATTATATCCTCACAAGAAGGAAAAAATATTTATTTGCCTAATGTATAAAACATAATTCTTGATGATGAACCATAAATTAAAGAGAGAAAAATAAATTACTATCAACAGAAATCTACTTTTGGCAAAGATCCATGAAAAAGTCAAGAAAAGAAAGAGTAAGGGATGACAATACAAGAAAAATCAACGATGTTTAGAAGTATGTGGTGGACAATCTGCAAGTTAGCAGATTACAATGTTTCATCAGACATGTCCAAAGGATGGGGAAGAAAGGATACCAATAGCCGACCTTGAATAGATACAGGGAGACACAAGAAAAAAGGAAGACCCAAGAAGTCATTATGTGAGTAAAGAAGAAAATAGATAAGAGTAGAGATAGAAATAGGATGGGTAATTTTTTGGGAGAAGGCAGCACCAGTACTAGGAGGTGAACAACAGCTGAGGTAATTTGCCATAGGGGTATAGGAGGAAAGGTGGAGAGAAACCTGGTTTGGCATTAGCCTGCTCCTCATGAAAGGTGCCAAGGGGATCACAGCCCCAAATGATAGACAGCATTGCAATTGAAATGTCCTCCATACAGCATTCAAGCAGGCATCGGGAAATCTATGAAAACTCTCTCCCACCACGGGGATTTGAACCCGACAGTGGTGCAGAGAGGGGATGAAACCCCACCAGAGCTCAGAGAAATTTTTAAATTTAATCCATTTTGGTTAATTGGATTAATATTACTTACAGAAGAGTAAATATTAATAAAATATCTCTCTGAAAGCCGTGAAACTCACCATTTTTTCTTAAAATTTTTCCGGGGGAGGGCCCCCCCCCACCTTCTGCTTACCCTCGTGGGTATTCAATACCCTTCACAGTCTCCCAGTTTTAGTTGTGCCTAAAACCCCCTATCCTTAATTCTTAGCTGCGTCCCTGGAGCCCGAGTCCACTGGGTGGGAAGCCAAAACTCCAGCCACCACAGCAACCTGAGCCATGTTTATTTTTTTTGGGGATGAGTGAAGAATGGGGATTGGGTGATGAACTTTTGGGTAATATAAAGGACTTCTAGTTATGTAAGATGGATTAGTAATTTGGTTATTGCTTACTAACGTAAAGTGGAATGTCCCCATAAAAAATGTCCTAATTTAAAACTTCAATAACTTCTTAAGCTCAGAATTAAAAACACATACCTCTCGAGTACAAACCCCGTTCTCCTTCTCCCTTTCCCTACTTAACACCTTGCGTACGGATGCCGAGAATTCTCGTCATTTTTTTCCTGAACGTTCTGGACAGATGACGAAGATTCTCGTCATTTAGGCGCGTCAACCTAAACAATTTTAAAGCGTACAATACGTATTTGTTAGTACGTTTTCAGTTGTTGTTCGTTATTCATAATGAATTGATACATCATAATGTTTGATTAAGTAAAGTTATATAAACATAAGCTTTTTAACCATGTTTAAACCAAAGGCATTACGCCCTAATAGGCACATATTTCCAGAATCAGCGTTCCTAGGAATTTAAATAACCCGGTACGCAACGTGTTTACGCGTTCACTGCCGCAGATTTTTAGATGAATTCACCCATTGCACCAAAGTGTTTTTCTTTTTCCTTTCCCTTTAATACTTGGATACTTTCCATCTGATTTTTTAGTGCATTCCGCCAAGTGCGCTATGTTGGTCACATCATACACACTGCACCAAAGCATGTGACCAACGGTGTGCTAGGGGAAGCCAAAAAAAAGGGACTCATTCTTCGGTCATTATGACCGAAATGGCATGAAGATGAACAATGTGTTTCAGTCAAAATGACCTAAGTGGCAGTGAATTTGTTTATAGAGTGAATATATATAAATAAATATATATATTAACTCTATATATATATAAAATCAATACACGGAATCACCAACATTCAGCAACCAGGGAGACGAATACATTTAATTAACATCACATTTTTAAAATTAAGGATATTTTATTAAAAATTGTAAATTAAACAAGTCTGTTAAATTTGCCAACCATGAAAAAACTGCAACCTTACAGGGATGGTAAAGTTCAAGTTTCCTTCTGTATGTAACAAAACATTAAACTAGGTGAATATGCTCTTCTCAACTTGTATATTAGTAGTTAAAAGAGAGTATTTGTACAACCAGCACTACTGCTGAACAAATGGTGAAGAATTAACTGAGAACAATCATTAACATTTAAAAAATAAAAATGAAAAATCATGAAACACATCTAATGGAACAATTACAAAAGCCCCACTTGGTGGTCCACATAAAATGTTATAAATTTTTGTTGCTCATTTAATGTAATACAATCTCTTCGTGTTCAGAAAATATTCTTTCCACTCCAATTAATCCTCCACAAATGCATTAAATGCATCCAACAACCATTTTTTTATGAGAGCATAAAAATATATTTTAATCACATATTGAAGGCATATAGCAATTTTTTTATGAATCACTCATAAAGACCATACCAAAACGGAGCTTTGTGTGCACACAAGTATAATACTTCCTTTTTTTCTACCTGAAAATTGTGTTCCCTGACTAGAGTACTGATTAACCTATGACAGCAAAACTTATTTTTTTTAACAATATAATACTGGCCAGAATTAAATGAACTACAAATCCTGAGAGCATAGCAACAGGACGAGGATAACTGAAACGTTACTGCCCACACTAAGTGGATTTGCTTATAGCATTTGAAAGAGAGTGAGAGATAAAGAGAGAGAAGGGAACCGTTTCCCAGGAAATAACTTCCTACCAATGGGAGAGGGGACGAGGGATGGCAGTGAGACGCCGTGGGCCATCACTGCACACTTACCAAGTGCGGGACAATGCAGACACCATTACGAGGCCAGCTTTGATGAAATGACACACTAAACATACAAATCAATACATACATAAAGGTACAAACTACACTATTTTCAATAGAATTATAGAAAATGCCGCTTAATCCCATAAAATTCCAGTATTAACAATAAATTTTTCCTAAGTGAATTATTTGGAATTAACATAAGCCCCTAAGGTGCATGATTAAATAAATTTTCATTCTGCAGGCATGTCTTAACCATTTGCTAGTTAACAAATCTGAGAATATCATTTCACAGGCAATCCTTCCCATTACATTTCAGAGCATCCTCTCAACTATATCACAGTTGCAAATTGCAAGAACAGATGTATCCCTCATTCAGCTCCTACTAAACTTTTAATTTCAAACAATCTACAAACAAACTAGTATTCACTGGTTAACGGTGTTGAATGATCAATTGGCACATTGTTTTCAGCTAGCTTTCATCATTCCTTTCATTAGGCTAAAAAAGGCATTTCTCTTAAAGCAATCATTAACGCTTAAAAAAAATATTAATTGCCTGAGTATTTCAGATCTCATTCCATGATTTCAACCATTCACACAACTAACAGTAGCTATTGCACATGTTGATTGCTCTTCAAAAAAATAAACACAACAAATTAAACACAAATATGTACAACAATCATACATCACATACTTTTTTGAGAACATTTAAGGTTCCAAGTACACCTTTACAATTAGAGAAACATAAATATGTACCACCAAAATTATGATAGAGAAACATTGTCACTTAAAGACAACGTCTTAAATCAGGTATTTGAAACACAACCAAATCATCTACAGTCAACTAATCAATAAAACTTTTAGTTGATACAGGGATACCTCAGTAATAAAGTTATGGCTACGTGTTAACTGTAAAGCTGAGATTTACAACAGATACTCATAAAAAAAATTAACATAAAAGGTAATGTGCTGAGATATTATACTCATGAATTAAAACTAAATTCATACATCGAGGAAAAAAATATATGCATTTACAAGCTTGTAATGTCTTACCAACATGCCATTGTTGGCATTAAAGAAATTGAGCAACTGATAGCATTAAAAAATCAATTAAAAATGATTTTCACTTATCATCAGATGGAAATTAACACTCCACCAAAAGAATGAGAAGGATGCTTCGTTCCAGAGCATTTGCATTAAAAAAAAAAACAAAATATCAAACAACTATGTACACAGCGGAATGGCTGAGTAATAATGTGTAATTATGAAGCTTCAAAAATAAAAAGGCAAGAATCAATAAGTTGCAAATCAATTGCACAAGATCAGTCTTTCCTCACTCTACACAACCAATAAAAATAACTGCCTAAAAGGAAGTGAGCGGTGAAAACAGGCAAGCAATTAAACCACAGGCATTCATCAGCCTGTTTGTTTTACCATAAATACGAGCTTTTCGAAAGTGACTAGCAATTGACCTTATAAGTAATGCTCGGCATATTCACCATCAAATGATGTCCGGAATATAGTGAACAACAGCCTATAATCTGTGCAAGTAAAGCAATAATCATTGCTTTAAAAGCCACAAAAAAATCCAGAGTAATTACACCAAATTGCATTGAAAAATATTGCCCAGTCAAAAAAACTAAATTCAAATTCAACTACAACATAAATGCCAAACTAATCTCAAACTTCATTTGAGAATCTTAATGGTATTTAATACTGAACAAAATGAAAAAGATAACGCTAAAAATGAGTATGCTGCAAGCGTAATATTGCAGCAGAATCCAAATACATGGGCAGCATCCCATGTACGCAACTGGAATGATTAAATTCAAATGACATTTTAAGTGTCATGGACAAAATGGCATACATATGGACCATTAAAGATACTTCCATCCACTCCTTTTCACTACTGATCAATTCCTTTCGGAAAAGTTCCCCTCATAACAAAACACAACAAGGATAACAAATATGACTCACTATCAGCAAATATAAATATGAGTGAATATAAAAAAGGTAATTCTACAAAATGAGAATACTACTTCATAGCAACAAAAGTAACTTAAACATAGGAAATGGAATTTCGTACGACCATAATGAGATGAGAACATTGGAGCCATGGCGAAAATGTGGCAAAAAAAAACCTCAATGAACCATTTTTTTGGGAAAGACAGGTTACGGAACATGGATATCATAGCATTGGCTGTAGCCCCATTTCACTAGATTAGGAAGAAAAAAAAGATAACTCTACAGGTTAAAAAATCTAATGGTTATAAAATGAATAAATTATCTTCATTACCTCTCCATGTCACATTTCATCCTAAAATATTAGGCATTAACATACATCCGGAATGAGTAAAGTATGGGAGGATTCTCATAAAGGTGACATACGCAACCATTTGTCCATAATACTTAAATTTATGTCGAAGAACATACTTAAATTATAATGGCAATTTAAAATCACCCAGTATCTATCATCCATAACGTTGATAATTTAACATTCTTAAACATTTTTTAACTAAACACTTATCTCATTAATAATTTTCAGCTTATAATGTTCATGTTAAGTAACTGGTATATATTATCTTATAGATAGAAATGTATTCCTTTTAACAAAAAATTAACATTTGTAAAATAACTACCTGTACATTCACAACCTATTTTCAATATCACTCTGCATTAGGTAATCAAGCACTTTCTGCCTCATGGAACAAGACAATAGCTAAATGTCAAATGCCAGAGTAATGGTGACGGGTTTCTTTAAATTCATTTTAGACAAAAAATCTGGAAATGCCTAATTTCATTTGGCTTCAACAGAGGGAACATCCAATAGACCTCTATGAGAAAAAAACTTCATTCAGTCAAAACTGTAACAATTAATATTTTTCATCTGACAAATATAGAAAAATTTACCCTCAAAAATTCAATATGGCTGACAATTGTTACCCTAACTGAAAAGTGAACTAAAACATTCATAAAAGTCATTGCCAGTGATAATCATTTATCATATCCCCAAAAGAATTATTCATATTTGTTTTACTTTCATCGAAACTATACCCTTGGTACGGGTGACACTGCAAATCATTACTAGTGTGAACAGAGGGCTCCATCCCATTGTACGGCTGGTGCTGTGGGTGTACCATACCTTCATCAACACCTTGATCCCCCACGCAAGAGCCATCCCCACTGCCCGAGGGAAGGGAAGAGCAAGAACTCATGCCGGCCGCCTCACTGTAACTCCCCATCCCCAACATTGACTCAAGCGTCTCGTCCCTGTTGACAATGTTCTCCTTGTAGCCAGGGTACACCTGATCCCTGCCAGGGAGTCGGCCGATTGGGGGAGAGTGACCCGGCACGGGGAAGCATTGGGGATGGTAAGCAGCACTGCCGCTTGCATACACCCCTTGCTGGCTTGCATGTCCAGACTGGAGTCCATCCTGGATATTGTTGCAGTAGTCGTGGCTTTGGTGAAGCTGGGGGCTTTGGTGGCTGTGATGGTGCTGGTGGTGATGCTGGTGCTGTATTTGATGGTGTGGGTGCTGGTGCTGGGGGTGCAGGGCGGGCAGTGGACTAGAAGGCCCGAGGGATGCAGGGTGTTGGTGATGGTTTTGCTGCTGTTGTTGATGGGGGTTGTTGGGGTTATGACCCATTCCGGCTTGGGAGGGGGACGAGAGGGGCGTGGGATAATTCGGTCTTTGAGAAGGCGTGGGGAGGAGGGATGATGCATTTGGTGATGCAGACGACCCTCCCTGTGCCCCGGAATCCGGGCAGCCACCCAAATCCATCTCAAACTGCGAGAGGAGACTGGTCAATATCTCCGACAGTTCTGACGGATCTATCGCTTCTGGGTCAAGGTTGACGCCCTCGTCCCGCGATCCACTGCAGACTGCCTGTGGACTCCCATGCTCTTCCTTCCCAACTGGGTTGTACATGTGCATTTTGCACGTGGAGCCACTGAATTGGTCAAAGCTAGTGTCATTGGTAGAGTTGGCAGCCTGAAAGCTTGGATATTGGTCCCCTGTTGAGGTAAAGAATGAATGTCTTATCACAATGATCTAGAAAAAATGCTGAGACTATATTATTGTGAAAATTAATAATAAAAAATTTCAGCACTCAAAGAGAGGAAAACATTAATTCCAGTGTACGTTCCATTTGCATGATAAAATCACAAGGCTTCACAAAATATTACAGTAAAAATAAATAACTGAGAGCATTTCAGAATTCAATTACATGAATTTGCTTAACACAACAAATAGTAGCACGATAAACCTGGTTTTTGACAAACTGTGAGGTTCTGGACTCTAAAACATTAATCTAGATAAAAATTACAGCTCTAATCTAAAATGACATAAAACGCATCAGCTGAGATCTTAAAAAAATAATTAATAGGGTAAAAATTTCATTGAAATCCCCAACAGCTAATTACCAAAGATGCGAACAAAGCTGCAGCCTTTCGTGAGAATCAATCCTGAGATAGGTTTGACTAAGCTCCCCATCAACCATTCTCACACCAAACTTCTATGAAGGGCAAAAATTTTGTGATGGGAGAGTAATTACTTAAAAATATATTTTTGAAGATTTCATTGACCCACAATAACGCAAACTTTAAATAATATCAAATTCTTGTATCTCATATGACGTAAAGTAAGAATTCGATTAGTTATGCAATAGTCCATGCTTCAGACATGAGTACTCCACTGCACATAAATGCAGAATTATTGCTCCAATTTTAGGAAGTGTCAAGTATATCCTGGCAATGCAACAGAAAAATCATGGCAATCCCAACAAAAAGAAATAGATCAGTAACGAGTCTTCAAATCAAAGTAACAAAATGACCACAATAAAACTGTAGGGTTTCTACTTCTAAACAGGTATTAGATTACAATCTTCTAGCTTAGCATTAGAACTGAAAGCAAGAATAATCTTTATTTTTTAAAAATGGCTATTGAAATACCCATTTCCATTTTCATAGCTCTTGGGAAAATCGATAATTACACTTGGTTCACTACTACATATAAGTGGTGTAACTATGGATTAGATTCCCCCCAAAAGCCTCAGAGAAAAAAAAATATATTTAAAACTGTGGTCTAATTTTCCCACATAGTAACTGCATCTGCTTGGCATTAAATTTTTAGTGCCAAAATGATGTAAAACATATTTCCAAATTTTTTCTAATATTTTCCTGAACCGTGTTGCCTGTAGGGGCTTTCTCTAACTCGATAGCAAGTCTTATCGACGTTGCTACGTCGTTAGCTTAACATCGAAAATCTTAACTAACGACCATTGGTTTTCTATACGCTTGCTTAACGATATTTTCTCGGTAGCACTAACGAAAAATGTCTATAGCTTATCCGAGCGCTTGAGAGCACGTCTTAAGCTTATCGACGCCCGCCATAACGTTTCTCGGTATCGGTTTTAAAGTTTTAATTCTGTTACAACAAAGCGATAAAGGTATATTTACTTGAAAAATTGTAGGAACACTTTTGCGAAGGAGGTGGAAAGCATTAAAACGTTTTGCAGTAATCAATGAGTATAAAAAGTGGCAACAAAGACATTAGTTTTTCGGGGGAGTAAACATGCTGCTTTATGTAGATTTAAGAAAGTTATTTACCTTGTGAAAATTGGTGTGAAAATAATATTTACACATTCCAATTATGGTGCTTCGATTATTTTTAGTCAGTAGTTTCTTTCGGCTCGATTGATGGAACTTCACTTTTTAGGTAGGGAGCTAATCACTCTTTAGGAAAGAGCAAATGTAATCAAGCATCTAGTGCAGAGAAGACGACTTAAAAATACTCAGAATCCTAATTTTCGAAGTATTTTTGATTCGGAACAACCTTTTGAATAACCCCCAATATGGCCCTAACACCGACGGATCTTTGACGCCTTTTTTTGGCTGGCTAAAGCCACCGTTCACGAAAAAAATAACGGTTTCCCTCTTTTACTCAGAACTCATAGTCGTCACTTTTACCTTTTGCAATGCTGTTAAACTAAGTCCCAACGAAAAATATGCCTGTGTTTTGATGGGTACATGCATACACTTATTTTAGTATCATTTGCAGTTGCTGATTGCAGTGATTTTCTATGCCTAATTGTGGCTACCAACGATTAACCTATGCTACGTTTTGCTTTTGTGTGAGTTTAATCAGTAATTCGATGCCTCAACATGGTGGGTGACTATGAAAATATTTATATTATTTCCTTAAATGCACATTTTTTTCTGTTTACTTTATTGTACTTATCTTCGCTTTGCGTAGAATATAATTATAAGTAAAAACAACACCAACAACATTATCACTTCCGTAATCTTTACTCAAGAAATTGACACTAAAAAGCGTTTAGTATGTGACACGAGTTCACAATCACAACACTCGCGATGATTCCTTCCATGACATCCGTGTAATCTCGGTATTTTTTATCAACGAATTGATTTCAAACATCCCAAAATATTATGAAAGCGTCAATAAGTTTTTCTAATTGAATAACTACCACTGTGGAAGTTGTGGACTTATAACGGAAATAAGGCAAACGATGTAAACAAGCCGTGGCTGAAGAATCACTCTGAAATTTACATTGTTACAATACTATTAAAAATAATTTTGTCACTACTATAATCACAAGAGTAAAATTATTATAGGCGTAGGTGAACGAGTAAGTAGCTGACAAAGTCCTCTTCAAGATAATTATACTTGAAAATTACGATACATGATGCACCAAAAGTTGCCGATATTCTTCCATCGACGACTGTTGAATCTTTGAATATACACACTTATTTCCCCCTTATTTTATTTTGTTCTTCATGGAAATATATTACGACACATCATAAAAACAGTATATAAATCCACTACTAAAATAAATCTCATCCGTTTCCTCCATCATTTATTATTCTTTTCTAAATCGACCGGTGCGTTCTTCAGCAGCTTCTTGTTTATTTATGTTGACTATTTATCGTTTATTAGTTACCGTAGTTAGACACTGCTTCTTGATGCTACCGAACGAATAAATCTAGGCATAGTGATTGGTTGAAAATTCTAGCCTCACTCGAAGGGGCCGATGATTTATTGTTTGCTATCGACGAGCCGTGGTCTTGTTTTGCAAAGACGAGCTGTCATTAAGGTGAGTTACAGAAACTCACTTTCGATAAGAGGGTGTCGTTGCAAGAGAGGACTTTCGTTAACAACCCGTTAGCAACAATTCGTTAACGAGTTAGAGAAATCCCCTACTGGGAGGGGGGTGTCGCCACCCCAGGCCATCTCATCCCCCCCCATATATTCCGAGTAATGCCATTGCTTGATACGTATAGAAATAATTGGAGAAAGAGGAGAAGCTGCTGCAATTTCTGAATAGGAACTTCCATAGCCTTGAAGAATGGTCACATTCTACATGCTTTTTCAACATTTTACACCCGTTTGGTAAATCCATACACTTTTAACTAGGACAGTTCTTTTGAGTTAAGAGCGTAGACATCCCTGACTAAGTCATAAACAAATACATACATAAGTAAGGGCTATTTCCTTTCCCTAGGCTATCTCAATACCATGATGACACCAGTAAATTTTTATACTTCAACACACCAAATTATTGTTGTTACAATGGTTTAATATACAGCAAAAACTTACAACACAAAGCAGAGGAACTTACCATTAATTTGATCAACGTTGCGCTTCTTAGCAGAATGCTCAGGAATAGAATTCAGAGTCATTCCCCACTCTGGTTTTATACTCATAGCTTGCTGATCTGCAATTCGTGCTTGACTGACAGGAAGGCTAGCCCCATGCTGAGAAAATGGGTTACAGTCACTGCTGTTACTGCTGCAATCTGGACTGTATGGAGAGGCCTGCAATAGATTATGGAAATGGTCATTATGAATCAAAAAATAAAGGGTATCATTGCAACCTGATTGAGAATCAAGCTGAGGAGGATGCAGGAGTATGAGCAGGGGCCTTGACTACCATTAAATACACTTGATTTCATCACATAATATTAGGTATAGGCTGGTTTGGCTCTTCTGTTTCAACAGTTCTTAAGCTTAAAACTGGAATCAAGATGAGATGAAGACGTTTGCAAAGATACCATGGAAGTAATGGAACAGATAAGAGGTGAAGGAAACCTAGATATTCTGGGAGATTGAAACCTGTTGAGGGTAAGGCCAGGATGGAAGAATAACAGGAGAGTATGAATTATGAAACCACAATGAAAGAGGAGAAAGGCTTAGAATTCTACAGAGAACACAAGTTGTACCAGCACACTGTTTAAGAATCACATGTGAAAAAGAAGAGGAAACAGGGGATAAGAACAAGAAAAAAACATGTATCAAGAATAAAGTGTTAAACCATTTGGAGAAAGAATGAAGTACAAGAATGCAAACACTGAAGAAGGACAGACGTGCCGCAAGAAAATAAGGAACAAGATTTGTCACAAAGCAAGGAAAGCTGAAGAAATTTGAATGAAGACCTATGAAAAGAGGAAAAAAATAATAACATAACTGAAACATTGAAAGTGGCACATAGAATTGTGAGGAAGCAAGATCAATAACTATCCAGAACAAGAATGGATATCATCTGATTGCCACTAAGACAAAGTGAAGGGATGGAAAGCATACCTGAAAGAGTTAAACAATAGGAATATTTTCAACACTAAAATAATAGAAGTAGAAAGGAGATGAAAGCATGCATCTTAAGAACAGAATTTGATGCAGCAATGATGAATAAAGCTTCGGGAATAGATGATATTCCTTCAGAGCTAAAGAAAATGCTGGAGAGAAGACTGTAATCAAGCTCTAAAAGAGCCATCTATGAAATTTACTTGACAGGAGATAAACTGCGTGACTGAGAGAAAAATACAGTAATCACTAGCATGAAGTAAAAGAGAGCGGACAAGTGTGACGACTTTTGAACCATAGCGTGACAACAAATTCTCCGAAGGTATTGACAAGAAGAGAATAAAACTTGAAAAAGACTAAAATAATACACAGCTGAAAATCAATAAATTGAATGAAAACTAAGAAAATGGTATGCAGCAGAAAAAAAGAGCAACATTCAACTAGGAAATTAAAGCTTTACAAGGTGAAAGATTTTTTCCACCTAGGAAGACTAATAACAAAGACAAATGAAGCAAGGAAAAAATTGTCAGCAGTCACAGGCAAAGAGGACATTCTACACACAATAGAATCTATGTACTTAGCACTGAAAATACAAAAATAGAAGAAAGGAAACTATTTATCACATCGTACACCTGGAAAATATTTTTTTAAATGGAGAGGCATGGATGATGACAGCAGCAGGGTAGTCAAGAGTGGAAATATTCAAAATGTGATGATACAGAGGGGTGATGAAGATTAAGTGGGCTGTCTGAGTGAGTGATGATTTAATCCTCAAAAGAATGGGAGGTAAGTCTATTCAAAATACTAATAGGAAGATGGGACAACATAATTGGCCACATCATGAGGCATGATGACCTGATACAGACAATCATCAAAAGACATGGGGATCAAAAGAGTTGCAAAGGAAGGCTGGGAATGAGCTACAGTAGACAAATTATTATGATGTATGTACATGGGAAGAAATTTTGAATAGGTTAGCTGAGATGAGAGTGGAATGGACAGCTGCTTCTAACCAATCATTGAATTGTCGAATTACAATCATGACTATGATTAAAAAAAAATCATGATTTGTGTTAACCTCTGATCGCCGTGATTCAGTTTAGTCAATAAATCCATTATTGATGAAATAATAATAAACATCACATTCAAGATAATTTGAAAGTACAAAAGACGTAAAGGTATCCAATCAAATAAGTGAAAGGTCACATTGATGAAAGCAATTAATAAAGCCAACACTAAAATAAATGAAAAATATCCCTGCTAAATAATGGCTATGATATACATTAAGAGTGCAAGAGATGTTTACACTATGCATGATCTCATGAAATGAGCGCTTATCGTGAAAAATTATTACTATAAACATAATCATACAAATTTGATGACATTAGCTAACTAAAAATAAAGTTATATAGTTAATTTGCAGTAAAAGAACGAACTTCAGTTAAAAACTGCATTTATAAAAACAAAAATCTGCCTACTTACAAATATAACAGCTACCCAAGGAAACCATATCATGAATTTTTGCCTTAATATAGACGATTGCAATTAAATTATCAGTTTGCCTTGAAATCACAATTTGAACTTTCACTGATCTCTAACAGAAATTTAAGAATAATTTCGGGATTTTCAGATGTTAAGGAGCAAATGGACACTCAATTTATGTAAATGATTGAATTTGAACAGCTAAAATTCATAATCAGGAGTTCTCCATTACGGTGGTTTGAAAAATGACGTTCATGGACAAATTTATGATACGTGAAAATCAATGACAATTTTGAATAGAATCATGTAAAAAGGTAATTCAAAATGGGATGAAAGGAAAACACATTGAAAAGCCCCATTTAACATTGGAGGAAGAAATTAAGGGCAAACGACAAGTTGCTCTGATAGACATATGACCACATCTTTGTACTGAGTTCTGATAAGTTTCACCACAAAACGAGGGAAGAGATAGTTACACGCACTAGTGAGGTTAAAACTATGCTCATATGCTACCTCAAGCTTAATATTTTCCTAAAATCAAAATACAATGTCATGTTTACAATTATGCACCAAAATTAACAATTATGTATCAAGGTTCCATTTTTGGGATAATTTTCTTCCACTGGATCAATGAGACATTTAGAATAGAATGGCTTCATCAAAAATATTTAATTTCCCATTAACTTGGCTGCCAAAATGAAAAATTTTAAGTTATGCCATGTGTTAACAGAAAAATTGGGTGCTGTGCGGATTGTCTTCAGTAAATAAATACTTGCATAAATTTGCATGCATCGTAAAACCTTAGATTTCATAACACAATCTTTCAATTTTGTAGGCATAACAATGAAAATTATAATCATCATTCATAGTATTCACATTTCTTAACCTATGACCGACTCTCTGCATCTTATGAACTCATTCCATAGAAAGATTAGCTTTGGATGGGGCTGGGCAGGAAATAAAGAAATGGGGAGAGTTGATAAGGGGGACAAGAGGATACTAGGAAATGGAAATAAGAGGAGTGTTTCAGAGAACAAGTCAGGGGTCTAACAAACAGACAACCCTAGACATTATTTGAGGCTCAACTTCCTACTCCTATTTTGGCCATACATGCTAGACAGGTTGAAGAATAGGACCAGGACATATAGATATCTCCACTGCACAAACGCTCAATAATCGCCCACCGAATCAAACTCGCTCATCTAGTACTACTAAGGCTACTAGATGACCGGATTTGAATGGTGGGCAATTGCTGAGTGCTTGTGCAGTGGAGGTATTGATATGGCACTTAATATGATATGTCATGATTAAGTCAGTGATGGAATGGAAGTGGGAAAACCAACCAAATATCAATTCCCTGAAGTCATGGAACAAAAAAAAACAGAAGAAACTCATACAATGGGGCAAAATGCTATGCACTCATATGAATTTGTCTTGTCCATTTAAATATAAATGCAGTGTAGTATAAGGAAAATGGCAGCAGCCAAAATCAACACAGCCCTCAAAAGCAGATAAATGAAGGCAGGGTCCGTGAGGTCTCTCACTCATGAACTCCAAGTAGAATCTCAGCAGTGGCATCCAGGAATGAAGAAAAGACCAATAAGGTGGAGAAAGAGGAATTCCTATGAATGCACAAGCATAGAATGTTGGAAAAGTGAGGCCAAAGAAGCTGGAAAATACTACACAGGAAATGGAGACATTGAGAGAATTAGGTAAGTTTGACCCAACTAGGGCAAGGTAATGGGAAAGCAGAGTTCACTTGATTGATAGTTACAGGGTGATAGTGGTGGGAACAAAATTCAATGAGGGTTAGCATTGGTTTTAAATATGAAACAGTTGTGGTAAGATAGTAGAACACATAGATGAGGTTAGGGAGAGAATTGTGGTGGTGGCAGCTTTAGCACATTCCAATAACTTTGAAGTATTGATAGTCAATGTGCAGAAGGTATACCAAACACAGAGGTGGGAAGAATCAAGTACTAATGGGGGACTGGAATTTTGTATTAGGGGGAGAAAGAATGAGAATCGGATTGAGGAATATGGATTAAGGATGAGAACCAACTACATGAGTATGATTTGCAGGAGGAAAACGCCATTTACCAGAAACACATGGTTCAACCATTATGGCCCCAACCATAAGGTATTTATGAAAAGCTCACAGGGTTTGAAGACATCACATTGCTTATATCATTTAGAATCTGAAGTTTGAAACTTCCAAAGCTTGAACAATTTGACACACTAGTGTAGCTTCCCAGCAGCATGCACTGATTCAAAGCACAGCCTAGGTATTATGAAATTAAACAAATGGTTTCGTGGGCTTTGAAGAGCAGAAAGGTCAGGTAGTGGAAGGTAGATACACTGAAATTGACTAATAGAAAACCAGGAACTAGGAAATATGAGCAATAAAGACAAATTTACACGATTGAATCGAGTAAAAAACAATGCCAAGAAGAAACTTAGATCCTAACTGGTCTTAGGATTGTGCAAACTAACAACTCAACAGACAAGCCACCCCTTCAAGATACAGTAATATGAACGGCTAGTACTCACCCGAATCATCTGGATATTTTTCTTTTTCTTTGAAAAACCATCATCTTGACTGTAGCTGTAATCTATTTCCCAATAACTCCCTTTACCAGGATCATCTTTAGACCTCGGAATTTTCGTGAAACATTTATTGAGGGACAGATTATGCCGAATTGAATTCTGTAATGAGAAATGAAAAGTGATTGCCAGAAAAATATCGGTTTAGTAATACCAACGTTTCTAGCTCTAACTCACAAAAACAATATTTACCTTCCATCCAGTTCCGGCCTCACGATAATAAGGAAAATGGTCAATAATGAACTGATAAATTTCGGATAAAGTCATTTTTTGCTTTGGAGCATTACTAATTGCCAAACGAATTAAACTGGCATAGCTGAAATAAATTTTATGCATAATTTATTTGGTTGTTCCATCAAAACGGGAAAGTTATCGATTACATCAAAATTACTCTCAACAAAATCTTAGGGACAAATCGTCACACATCCATTCTATAACCTTTAATTCAATTTACTAAAATAATTGCATAGCAAATTTATTTATTTAAATTGTTCCATTTAGGCTACCATGAAACCAAAAAAGAAATAACAAAACTCAAGATGCCCATTATAAATATCTTTACCTGTAAGGCGGCTTTCCATCCTTGGACCTTGCAGTTAAAGCGGTATCCTTAATCATTGTTCTTCCATTATCCTTAACACTATCAGAGTCGTGGGAACTCGGCGTTCCAAAGCAAGGAATCCAGTCTATTGCTATGAGACTACAGTCTAAATCTGCCATAATATGTCACATTTCCTGACTTGTTCGCCGACAGCAAACTTTTCAAATCAGCATAAAATCTGAGGAGGAAGTTTGCAATACTTTATTCATTGAGTCCAAATAAAAATTAGGTATAACAGAAGAAAACACCTCAACAAATAGTATTTCCAAAGGAGTAAATTCGCGGATGTAATACAACATTGACATTCGAAAGAGTAACATCAACATCTTAAATCAAAGTTACTAACAACTACTAGATAGCATACATGGCTGTTAGTCATTTCTCCCCTTCAACTATCACAATAGCATAAAATTACAAACGCCAAAGTAATGTTTAAACTGGAAAAATGGCATAATTCAAGCGAGAAACAATACAAACCTGAAATAAAGCTGTCATGTTTACTACTTTGCAGACCACCATGGTGAATACTTAAGTGATATATTCCAATCGTAAATCACTTTACACGCTATACGAATTATAACTGAATGAGGAAATCATTTACCTAATTTCTTTCACTTCTCGACTCATAAAATGCATGTTTAAGGTCACTAAAATGTTTACATTGATGAAATTAACAACAGCTGATAATTCAGGCACAAGTAATGCAGCCACGTAAGGTAGTTGGAGACATCTGGTAGCAGAGAACACAACATTGAAGAAATGCCGGCGCCTTCGCGTCGGCGGAATTGTTTGAATCATGAACCGTGTAAACTGGTAGGGTTCATGTTTCGAATATTCATTAATATCCTGTCGCATTTAGTATTATCTATTCGGATAAACCGCCAGAAAAACTCTTAAGTTACTTGGAAACGTGTTAATCTCAATTGAATAATGATAAAATTATCATAATCATCCTATTTATGGTGTTTAAGTGGGTGATGTAAACTCGATAGAAAAACGAAGTGCGCGAATTAACTAAACGAATTAGTGCCTACATCAAATGAAATCGAAAGAAGTCATCAAAATACATTTTAAACTTCGATAAATAATTTCTCGTTATGACCCCAGAAATTTTACGGGAAAAGGAATTTGTAGGAACGCCTCTTTTGGAGTAAAATACCAAAAAAGGCTACAATGTGTATCCATATTCAATCGCAGGCAATGGTGTTAGTATGAAAATATTTTGCTCGATATGACGCAACATATGAGTCACGACAAGTAAAAAAAGTGATATGAATATGCACTTTTTTCAAACGCTAATCATAAACACCAGGATTACAATGCGTAATAGTTTGCCAACTGGTGATTTGCTTCATGCTCGCCTCATACGTAAAGACAAATGAATCAATTTTTAAGACGCTGACCACCAAAGTGAAGAAAAATCCATTGCTTAAGATTTTTACCGTTACATCAAATTACATTGTAACCAATTACAATGTACAATTTCGCATTCTTACGATTCGCAACTGTTTGGAGAAACTTTAGAAATACACTAAATACGGAGGGTACAATGACTTTATGACATGCAAAAAGAGATTTAATAGCCATGGAATATCAATAATGTGTTTTCGTAAATTTAATAAGTGTGAAAAGTATAATAATCTCTAAAAACTCATTAAATGAAGGACATAAAATGTTATGCTATTTCAGTTCCCTCTATTGTGTTCTTGGCGCTCTTTTTACAAGAGTCGGCCATTTTGGATTTTCATCCCCGGATGTGAATTAGTGGTAGATTTCTGGCGCGTTCAAGGAGAAGCGGATAGCAGGTCCGAAATTTTCACAGCCAGTTTTTTTATGGTAGATGGTTAAGATGTCGGAAAATCAGGTAATTCATTGTACCGAGGCTTTGATTTTACTTGTCAGCATTTTATGGTTGAAAATAAGTAAACCGACGTGGTATCAAAGGTTATTTAAAGGAGTAATGTTTTCACCTTTGTGTAGGAGCAGAAACCAGACGCCGGTCCAGGAGACGCTGGGTCTGAGTATATCAAGCTAAAAGTTGTTGGAAACGTAAGTTTACGCCTTTAATATATTATTACAGTGTCGTTTGAAACTTCAGTTGCCATTGGATAATATAATTATTTGTTATTCTATAATTCTTCTGTTGGCATGTGGTCTGGCGTGCCTTTGACAGAGGACATGTTTGATGTTGTGATTACGAATTCACTGTTTATTTCCTACTTTATTCCAGGATTCCAACGAAATTCACTTCAGAGTTAAAATGACAACCCAAATGGGGAAATTAAAAAAGTCCTACAGTGAGCGCGTTGTAAGTATCTGTACAAAATATTTTCACGTTATACCGCGGCGTGTCCTTGGATTAGCTATGTAGTAACTCATTTTACATCTTAACCTGTGTGATTTCATTCTATCGAATTGCCGGAATTTTTGCCTGAAATCACTGTCTTTTGGCAATCGCAACGGGTTGTTAAAAAATTTTTGTGCAATGTTACTGCATTTTAGTGCCTCACGTGCCGATGTCAAATTGAAAATATCTTTCACCGCATATTTTGTTTTCAGGGAGTCCCGGTTACTTCATTAAGGTTTTTGTTCGATGGTCGGCGAATTAACGACGATGAAACTCCCAAACAGGTATGTTACCATATTTTTTCACCGTGTTTGATATTTGATGAATATTGGCTAATGCCATGTTTTGACATTTTTCAGCTCGAAATGGAAAATGACGATGTCATCGAAGTGTACCAGGAACAGACCGGAGGTCGAGATTGAAAGTTTTTATCAACAGCCCTGAGAAATGCAGCCTGAATTTTCATGATCTTGAGTGTTGTAGTAATGACTTCAGAAACAATTATCGAACTTTGAATTCACCGTTCGAAATAGTGTTTTGAGTTAGGAAGTCGCTTACATTAAATAACATTCCTGTTATCGCGTGTCGAGGATTTTGCAGGATTTTTTCACCTTGCCTCTGTTATCTGGTTTAAGGCTGCACATTATGATTCATTTTAAGGACATTTATTTAGATAAGTCGACATCTAAGAGTGTCAGGATATACATTTTTTGTATTCAGTGTTTAAACTATATTCAACCAATATCGTATTATGGAGGACATCAGGATGGTGTGTCCATGTAAGAGGCGTCTTGCATTTAAATAAAACTTATTTAAATTTATGCAGTATTTCTGATTTTTGCTATGTAGACGTTTTAGTTATTATTTTACATTATGTATGCATGCAGTGCCAGAGTAATGGTGAAGTGTTTCGAGAAGTCCGTTGCAACCATGTTGCAGGAACTAATTCGTTCCCTCTCGAGTTGTTTGTCGCATTGTAGCAACGATATTTCTTGCATAACCTAGTTTCTAGGTGGTAGAGGTGCAGTTGTTCATGATAGAGCCGTTTGTGTGGGAAATGATCCAGCTATCGGGAAACAACTTGAAGATAAAGTGATGAATGTGTTTTTGTCGACTTCCTGGAAATGTGTGTGGACAGTTTTCAAATTTGCATTGCAGATTAGCCCATTATTTCCATCTCTTCATGTGAGGCACATTTTTTAATTAAGTACACTCACTTGTAGTTACTGTGTTTTGCGTAATGGTTCTGCAATATCGCATTATAAAAATCTATGTAATTTCTTTCTGTTTTGAAATTATATGAATGCTGATTGTATCCGTATGTAGTTTCATTGATCTCCAGAATAGTGTGGAATCCTCTAAGTTCAAGGGAGGGCTAAAAAAGATAATGGAAAAGGTTTTCAAGGATCTATTTCATGGGAAAGGCCGAATGTGATTTCATAATATGAGTACATCAGATTTGAAGTGGAGGTCAATACATTTAAGGTATTACATATTGTTTTTTGCCCCTGTTAAAACTAATTCATACTTAATAATAAGAAATAGGAAACTTACAGGGCTATGTATCCCTTTTTTTAGGAATCTGGCAGGTAATCTGTTACCTTTGGTGTTGCCTCAAATGCTCTTCCTCAGGGGACTTGCAATGAATTTTTTTTGCTATGTTACCAGTTGTTCTCCCTCATGACAGGTTAATCCAATGTTGTATTTTCTTATTCTTCTGAATACCTCGTTTCTCGCCCTATCCATTATTTCTAATTCCAACCTTGTCTTCTGTCGCTAGGTCTTAAAGGCTCTGGCCTAGACCAGTTTTTCTTGCGGTACATGCATTTGATCCGTGGTCTACCTCAGTCCACATGAAGATTTTCTCATTTCTATGTATGTATTCAGTCTTATGCCCTAAGGACAGAGTAGTTACATTTTCTACTTGAATGCCATATTTGCTCAGGCTATTTGGTGCTGTTTACTCTCATATTGCAACCTTGAGGCTTAAATACAGATAGCAATGGGAATCTAGAAGCCTGATATTGAGGTGGCCTGTAAAGATCACCGGTTCGATTCCCAGTCAAAGGGAATCAAGAAATTTTTAATCTTTTTCCAATGGCAATGTGTGAATATTAGGTTCATATGACTGGTTTGAGGTACATGATGTCAAATAACAGGACTGAGTGAAGTACGTCTGGCCTACAACACCACTATCATCTTTATAGCTTAGTTCAATATTATTCCTCCAAGTAAGTGGATGACAGCCAATGAATTAGGGTAAAGAGGTATGCTAACCTTCTCACTCCCGAAGTTTGGTAAGTTGGAGGTCAAGAAAAAATACGGCAAATGATGATAAATTGTTTGTGGCAGTAATATTAGAATAACTTATTACATTCAAGGCAAATCTGCATCAGGGAGCCTGAACATTATTAAAGTACTTACTGGAAATCAAGGTTGTATTGCTGAGTCTTCAGCCTTGAGGGATTGTTAGGTGTGCATGCTGCCTGAACACAAGTACCTCCAGGCCTACCTGTCAATCCTCAAATTACAAAATAAATAATATCTACTACCTATTTCTTTGGAAAATTGCAAAAAATTATGCCTACCTAATATTGAAAATAGTAAAAGGTAAAATGTGTACCAAAAGCGAAAATGCATAGAAATATGTATGTAGTAAAAAATACCTGTCGGCATTATCTGGTGAATTAAGGGTCTTAAAGAATATTAACCACATAACCATTAACTACGACTATGAAATACACATTGACGTGAATTACTGCAACTTAATAGAAATGCCTTTGTGCCAGAGCTCGACTAGTCTTACATGGTATACCTCATGAACCAGCCTAGTTCCCCTAGCCTGAATCACAGAGGTATCTAATTCATGGCCATCATGGATAGGCTGATTTTTCTCACAGCTTGAAGCAATGAGTGAGATGTCTTCAGTGAGCGGAGGCAGTTCATGTTCCCCAGGTTTGCCCCCAGAAGCAATCCAGGAATATCTACTCCCAAACAGTAAATGCATTCCTTCATACTCAGATGCACACAAGTCAATATATGGCCTTACACTTCAACGCAGATAACCTTTGTTGTCGTAAGACAGGGTGTGGGTTTCTTTTATCCATAAGATTGAAAAAGTTGGCAGGAGAGGCGACATTTGATGGGAAATAAGAGTTGAACATTGGGAACCAATTTTTCCCGAAGATTCTCAGGTTGGCAGCTGTATGAGTAAAATGTAGATCCCCAGGCTGACACATTAGTGGGATACTGGCTGATAAAATATTCTGGATCAAAGGAGTGACTGGCATTGATGATGCCTAACATGGCCACTATTGTAAGAATATTTTGGGTTATCATCATCATAGGCTACACATCTTGAGATTGGTTTTAAGATAGTTCTCCTACCAGCTGACCTTTTAATTTCTTTTTTAAATGTGTATTAATTTTTAAATCCTTGATATTATGCACTATGCAACATTCCAAACCTTCCTTTGTTGCACTTATCAATCCAAACGTGCTTCCACGATAAGACTTTGATTGTCTTCATCAGGCTGTCATGCCTCATGATGCAGTAAATTCGGTTGTCCCGTATTCTTCTTAGGGTGCTTCTCCTTTCCCGAACTCATTTTAGAGCATTTTCATTGCCCACTTGCTCCATCCTTTCCAAATCCTTCCACTCTTCGACTTCTCCACTGCTGCCAATGCCCATACCTTACAGTCGCAAAGAAACATGCACAAGTTATAACATCTGGTGAATTGTGTACCATATTTCTCTGAATATAGTCCCCCCCCCCCTTAATTTTGAGACTTCAGTTTTATGAAAAATACAAAAAAATGAATGTTAATATAGTTCCCCCTTTACTTCTACCATGGGCATTTTTGGAAAGAAAGGGGAGATTATATTCAGATAAATATGATATTTCTTATGCGTGCCTTAAGGAATACTAAAAATTGAAGAGCCCACAGATCGAAAAAATGTCCAATATTTGAAGACCGTGAAAAATAAGGGCTTGAATTGATGAACTTAGTAACTAGAAGAGGCAGATAGAAAAATTTAGCAAACTTAAAATTGTGCGCTAGAACCCTAAAAAGAAGAAAAAGTATTTAGAAAAAAACCATCAGTTATGCATCTACTGAATCACTGTCAACAGGAAAAATTCCTCATGGCCACCTAAGAACTCACTGAAGGCAAACAATCCCTGTAGACAGCCAATAGTGAGGAGCCTTAAGAAGTCTCCAGCACATTCCATTATTCCAAAGTTTGTGAAAATCATTTCAGGAATGCTAAATATTTCATACATTGTTTATACCACTGAATTTATGACAATTTAAGCACACTACCAAGTTCCTTGCTCCGTCAGAACCACAGTATGAATGAAAGTACCTGATGACCTACCAATCCACTCCATCCTATTTCTCAACGTAACCACCTGCAGTCATGCCCTTGGGATTTAATATACCAATAGGAGAACTACACAAATCTGACACAGAAAGAATACAACATCACATACACTTCTTCGCCCTTGATATCAGCACTCAACAAAGTTAGGCTACTCACATGCAGTGACATGGAGAAACTATATGGAGTATCCAACATTTCACTTAAGAGTGGGGAGTTGAGAAGAAAAAAAAAAGAGGGGTTAATTTTCCATAGTCCAGCAAAAAGACTGCTATAAAGTAGCAATGAATTGACATGGAATCTTATGAAAATATTGCTACACATAGCTTTCTTTTTTAAGTTTAATATTCATGTCATCAAACATTTCAATTCATAAGCGTAATTAAAAAGATAACCATGACACTTACTTTCAAAGGAATTAATAAGTATTGCTGACCCCTTCATCTGAAGAACATGAACCAAATCTAGCTACCCCACCAATGTGAATAACAATGACACTTTTTTCTTAGAGTGTTACACCTTGGAGCTTCTTTCCAAAGATTCAAAACATAACATTTAGAGGGGTGATAATTTTATCTAAATCGACACATGCAGTCTTACTATTTACATGGTCCATTTTGAGACACAGGTGAGTGGAAGAGTCAGACCTACAAGAAAATAAATGTTACCAGAGCATAAGGTAAAGCTATCAATAAATTATGGTACAATACATGTTCAATTAGTTCCTTTACTGTGAATGTACAACTTTCCATACAACTTTATCTGTACATAATGTAGATAGACTTACATAGTTACAGGGCTTAACAGCTGGGAGGTGAAGGACCGTGGCAACAATACTTATTTCTTCTCATGGCATGCATTAAATCTGTCTTGTTAAGCTGGAGCATAACCCTTTTCCTTAGATGAAACAGACGCTTTTTTAATCACAGGACTTTCAACATTAGTTACACTACATGAGAATCAAGTTTACACCATTTACGGATTTTACACCATTGATGAACTTTGGTAGAGATGCATTCAAAATCACATTAAAAATTAAAACATCAATACCATGATTACCGTTGTCAATCAAGTCTATCACCACCATTCACAATAGCATTAGTGATACACCCACTGTTTGCATGTGTCACCCCATTCATGAGGCAAAAGGTTCCAGGACTTTGAGTAGTGTGCATATCACAGTGCCTTTAAATTAAATATATTACGCAATCATTGTTACCTCTGAATGCAGGTTAGAGAGAAATGAGCAGCCCACTAAGACAGCAGTGAATATGTAAACTTCGCAAGTAATAATATAAACTTTTTCACTTTAAACAAGTTTAGACAATCTTCGACCAATTTAAAATATAAAGGTGTTTAGAGTATTCATCCAGCATCTTACAAGCTGGAAGCATTTTAGACCCCAAATTTCACAAAATAAACCTCCCACCTGCCTTCACGATTAAATTTTGGCGGACTTGAATCCTTAAAAAAATACATAAAATACTATACCATGATAGTTTCACAAGCAAAGTGAAATTCGAAGAAGAGTCACACCTTGCTCAGCAGTTCTGTCACCCAACACATAACTCAAAAGTCTTCAGATAACTAAGAAGCTCGTAGACACACATTTACACACACATACACTCACACACACCAACATTAACAAATCCAAAATTCCCAAAAATTTACTTACATCAGCCTTAAAGCATATCCAATTATATGACATGTGCGTTTACATACATTTCCTCCAAATGATTTGTAAAGGAAGCTGATTTTGTCAAATCAAGAAAAGGCATTAAGTGTGAAGGCAAAGACTAAAGCCCAGCTTTCTTTCAACAGCAACATATTATCCAATAGGTGTCAGAGTCGCATGATTTGCAATATACCAGTCAATACTTGAATTTTATTATCATCGCAGTAAACTGCAAAAAACTACGACAAACAAGAAACAGTTACTGTTTTCATATAATTAGAACTTGACATTTTGGTTTAACTTGGATTTACAACAAAAAACAACAAATAAACATTTATCGACCACGCAATTAAAACAAAAGGCAATGAGGGACAGTTACTGGTAAGAGAAAATGAGGTGAGGAGTTTTGGATAAATATCTGAGAGCACAACAGGCTGGGGAAAATCAAGAAATTATAGATTCCTATGAGCTCATATCATTAGTGTTTCCATCAATCGTACACAGTCTCATCTTTTAACGCATACAAATTGGATCCACACTCCCAGCAGCACAGCCAGCATTCTGCCAAAAACGCAAATCACAGAGCATCGCGATGCCAAACCCACTTCTTGTTGGTGTGGTCAAAGCGGTGGGCCAGCCACTGTTGCTCCAACAGCTGATAGCGCCCTGGACTCAGGTACAGGGGCTTTCCTCTCCTGCAAAGGGAAAATGGTGAGAAACCACACACACAAATCCTATGCGAAATAAAACATCACATGGAAGGTCTCAATAGAAAAAAACTCCATGAATTTTTCCACTTGCTTCACGTTTTATCCAACTTTCCAATATCCATCACTTTTACCAGATTTACAGTCTAAATATTTTAACACGTTGCATACAGGGGTATTTAAATTCCTAGGAACGCCGATTTGGAAATATGTGCCTATTAGGGCGTAATGCCTTTGGTTTAAACATGGTTACAAAGCTACTGTTTAGAATATAACTTTACCCAATCGCATGTTATGATGCATCAATTCATTATGAATAACAAACAACAACTGTAAACGTACTAACGAATACGTATTGTACACTTTAAAATTGTTTAGGTTGACGCGCCTAAATGACGAGAATCTTCGTCATCCGTCCGGAACGTTCGGGAAAAAAATGACGAGAATTCTCGCCATCCGTACGCGATGTGTTAATACAGAGAGCTTCTAAGGAATAATGCAGCAAGGTGCATCATGAACTAGCTACACTTTTAACCACAGTTTACATACTTTTGCTGCACCTCTTGGAATTTTCCCTGGCCATGGTAATTTCCCTTACATTTCCTTGACTTCCCAAACCGGTATGAACTAGTGAATTCAACATTATCCATTTATATTAAGGATTCAACAGATTTTTCTCAGTTTTTCTGGATACATTTGATATAAGTTGACTCCAAAATTTATTGTTTTGCATTTAATGTTCCTTATGGTTGAGCACATATTTTTTTGTTTTTCCAATTTGTTTCAAATTAATAGTTTAAAAAAATTTACATTAAAATTCTTGGTTTGGCTATTTTCTGGGTTTCACACCCTTAAATTTTATGAACAAGCTTGGTTTGGTTTAAAGTTTTCTCAAGGATAAGAGAACATAAATGGGATTAAACTAAAAAAATACCATAAATCTTTATGCTTAAATCTAACAAGGGGAATACACGACCTTCGCATCGCCGATCGAGCTCAAATTTTGCGAATCGGTAGTTTATGGGTACTAATGTAATATGCCGAAGCGAGACGACGCACTTCTCGTAAAATTCCGAGAAAAAAGCAATTAAAAATCGTTAAAAATGAAGGTACGCTATATAAGCTGTTTTGAACGCCTTTGTTAAACAATTGGGTGGTAGCCCAGTAGATACGGAGTCCGATTGTGGAGGTGAAGGTAGCGAGATCGATGCTCGCTCAGGGAACTCTTTTTTGTGTTAATTTTTAAGAATTTTTTTGTTTAAATTTTTAAAGTTCGTTTTCTTATCTTCGTTACTACTATGGAATATATTTTTAAAAGAGTTTTTTAAAATACTTAAATCAGGAATGGATCAGTTTGGGATTAGGAACTGAGGATGAAGGGTGGATAGAAACCCGGCGTCGGCATTAGCCTGCTCTTAACGAAAGGTGCCAAGGGGACCACGGCTTAACGTCCCATCCGACGGACGGTGTACTGCACAACTAGTGTAATCCACATTACACGCAGGGATTGAATTTAGGAATGCCCCTTAATTCTTTACCGAGATTTGGATGTGGAAGGCCAGTACACTGCCTCACCACTCCAGTTAATCCTTTATTTGCAATTTTCAGGATGGAACTCATCATAAAGACATGTAAAGCAAAGTGATTTTTGGCACCACGAACAAGTAGAAAAGGCGTTTTTTCCACAACTGCAACGACTGTCCATAATTTTTGAAGGAAAACACACGTCATTTACATTTACGAAAAATTGTCTCGCGCTAGCGAGCTTCGAAACAAACATGCATGTTCAATAATTTTCCTGGAAACATATAATGTTATGTGAGTACTTCATTAACCTGTAATAGAAGAATCGAATAATTGGGGAAAGTTTTGCAAATTTTTTCCCTTTTTCGCGGCCGACGAGCATGAGCGGAAAGGGGTGATGTATGTGTATTTATGACCGGAATCACTTTTGTATGTGTTTGGTTTGTTTTCTGTTTTTGAGTTTATTTGTTGTGTTTTATTTGTCTGTGAGCATGTTTGTTTTTGTTTTGATTTTTTTTTGCTGATTTGATGCTATGGTGAGGAGAGATAAATAGTAGATTGTTAGGCAGAGAGCCATCTTGGAGTGAATGTACATAAGATACAGTGTGTCAAGTGATATTTTCCTTTGGTTTAATCGCTTTGATACGTTAGGGGTACACACTTCTTTTGAACATAGAGACTCTATCCTTGGATATTCCTACGGATGAGTTAACGTGTGCGTGGCACTATTGCTGGGATCTGCTCATCGATAAAAATTATATTAGCTGCGAACCACGCGTTCAACATTCCGATAGATCAGCCTTTTCTGCTTGTTCGTGGTGCCGCAAATCACTTTGCTTTGCATGTCTTTATGATGAGTTCCATCCTGAAAATTGCAAATAAAGGATTAACTGGAGTGGTGAGGCAGTGTACTGGCCTTCCACATCCAAATCTCGGTAAAGAATTAAGGGGCATTCCTAAATTCAATCCCTGCGTGTAATGTGGATTACACTAGTTGTGCAGTACACCGTCCGTCGGATGGGACGTTAAGCCGTGGTCCCCTTGGCGCCTTTCGTTAAGAGCAGGCTAATGCCGACGCCGGGTTTCTATCCACCCTTCATCCTCAGTTCCTAATCCCAAGCTGATCCATTCCTGATTTAAGTATTTTAAAAAACTCTTTTAAAAATATATTCCATAGTAGTAACGAAGATAAGAAAACGAACTTTAAAAATTTAAACAAAAAAATTCTTAAAAATTAACACAAAAAAGAGTTCCCTGAGCGAGCATCGATCTCGCTACCTTCACCTCCACAATCGGACTCCGTATCTACTGGGCTGTCACCCAATTGTTTAACAAAGGCGTTCAAAACAGCTTATATAGCGTACCTTCATTTTTAACGATTTTTAATTGCTTTTTTCTCGGAATTTTACGAGAAGTGCGTCGTCTCGCTTCGGCATATTACATTAGTACCCATAAACTACCGATTCGCAAAATTTGAGCTCGATCGGCGATGCGAAGGTCGTGTATTCCCCTTGTAAGTTTATACTTTACAATTAATAAGTAAAGCATTTATTTTCATTGCATAATTTTCTAGAACAAGTACTAGATAACAGATGATATCTGTGATAAATATGGGGTTAAATATTTTGGTAGTACAGAATTTCATTTTATGTCATAGTTAACCTTTTTTGTTTAAAAATGTTTCTCGAGTCGTTAAAAAAATATAAGTCGATTGATTGTAGCATGCTTTACCTTCTGGTGGATGATTTTTAATTCAAAACGCTATGTGGATGCATGATTTTAAGCTTAAGAATGATAAGCTAAAGTAACTTACTTCAACTCCCGATCCTCTTCTCCAAAACTGTCGAGATACACTGATCCCCAGAGGCATGCACGCTTGCCCCTAATCACTATAATGTAAGATGATGTCACCACCAAGTACATGGCAGTGCCTGCTCCACAGTCAATTGAGTGCTGAAAGAAGAGAGAATAAGTATATAACCTTTGAATATTTTATTCAATGAATTAATTAATGCCATAGGTTAGATTCTAGAAATAAATTCCAATTGATCATTACTTAAGAGCACAGATAATGCTTTAACATAACTGAAACATATGCTTGGTGTTTGAAATGTAAATTGCACATTCATTTATTTTGTAGAAGTTACAAATTTTAACTAACACATATAGTGACTAATAACTGCTTTTTGACACTTAGGTAGGTTGAGGAAGTCATTTCAAGCATTTTACATCTCATGAACATGCGGAAAGAACTAGTTAGTAATTAAAACGAGGAGATTCCATAAAATAGAGAAAATTCTGCAAGAATAAATAAATCACACAGGCAATAAATTTTACTCCCTGCTTAAATTGCATATAGGTAGAAAGTTTCCTGAAGATATTATTTCTCAAGATTGTTTCTAATGGAAAGTATTTGGAAAAACATTTTTTCAATAATTTGTAAATACATTCTCTGATCTTTTCAAAAGTTAAATATCATTTCTAAAAACTAAACTTAATTTATGAAAGCAATAATTAATAATTGATATTTATAATGAACTTCTTGTTCCTCAGTAAGACATACCTGTACAGCTTCACATACATTCTGCTCCTTGCAACAATTTTCCTTGAGACACACAAGTGTTCCACATAAGAGGCATATACTTGCTTCCCTAGGCACCGAGTGACACTGACCACATTGCTTACGATGATAATACTACATTAAAGGAAAAGATAAAAAAAATATTTACAACATGAAAACAGGTTTCTAAATAGACAGTGACTTCACTGATGTAGGACTAATATGATTTTACACTTTAGAGTGGGAGGGGTCATTTACATTAATTTATGGAGTTCAAAATTAAAATATTTGATAACAAATATTTATTTTGACAAAGTAGAGCACAAATAATTTGCAAAGACAGAGAGGAGAGAGGAAATGGATAATCTGAAAAGGTGGATATTCCATTCATGACAATTTACCTATTGGTTTTCATCATGACTTCCATGCAGTACTTTATCTACATATTTTGTCTCTAAAGGCCTGGTTACACGGTACATTAACACGTACAAGTTAATGTACGTTTGCGTGAATGATTTTGGTGGACCGGAACGGAACATGTACGAATGCATGAACCAAATTAGAACAGGTTCTATTTTCCGTTCATGCATTCGCACAAGTTGGGTGGTTACACGGTGCATTTTGGTGTTCATTCTCGCGTTCATACATTTAGACATTAACCCGTACGTGTTAATGTATCGTGTAACCAGGCCTTAGTTAGTGGTAATGCTTGTACCATTCAGAGGGAAAAAGGAAATAGAGAATAGAGAAGGCAGTAAAAAGGAGAAGATGAGGGATTGACAATTTGATAAGGAACTGATACAAAAAAATGGATAATCAAACAATAAATAATTGGCACAGCACTGTACTTCACAATTGAAAGCAACTTTAACTGTAGTTTACATCAAAAGTTTCTGTAACTTTTAAGCAGTTTGATCCACAGGATGCTTCTTACTTGGAGACAAGTTTTATTCATGGAAATTAGAGGAAATAAAATATAAAAAAATGCTTGTAAAGAAGCATATATTTAATCCTTGAGGAGACTAACACCAGAAAGCATTCCACCTAAACTGATTGACAGCACTAACCTGGAAGATCTTATCGTAAAGATCTGGCAACCTTAGTAACCTAGGCTGCTGCCACCTAATGTGCTGCTCCAGAAGACTACGTGCAGCAGTGACACGTCCTCGACCAGCAAAGGATGAAAGTTCAGAGCACCAAGTTCGAATAATAGTCTCAGGATAGCCGGAAGGCAACCGATTGTGATCACTGTCTTCACTGCATGCCCAGTTAAGGGCCACAGCAGCATTAAACCGTGTCCACTCCATCCCTTCCGTGACCAGCTCCAGGAAGTAGACAAGCCTCACAAATTCACTCTGCCTCTGATCCCCTCGTACCTTAGCAAAGTGAATCATGAAATATTAGTACTCATAATTTACAGGGCATCAACTTACAATATTCTTCTCGTTTGAGCAGGAATTATAATTGTCATTATTATTATAATTGAAACTGAAACGTAAACTCTGGCATGCAAACCTTGGAAAAGCATATTTAACTTAAGCCTGAGTCACACGATCATTTTTTTTCGTCGCGAAAGTAATCACTATCGAGATCACTTTTCCCGCCGCGAAAAGCAATCGCTCTTGAGATCATTTTTCTGAATCACACGGTCACTCCCGCCGTCGCTTTTCGCATCATTTCCAATATCACAGCTCGTTGTCATAGGACCCACATTACGAAATTATATAGCGTGTATGTTTATTTATGTCGTTCCCACAATTGTCAAACGTTGCGCTACAATCACTCCATACGGGCATGCGTTCCGATTGGCTGATGTGGGGTTTTAGTGACGGTTTTAGCGACGGAAAAAGCGACCGGACGAGTGATGAAAAATAGCGATGGGAATCCTCATCGCGATCGAGAAAACAATTGCTGGCGACAATCATCTTGCCTAGTGATCGCGATAGCGATCACTTCCGCGACGAAAAAAATGATCGTGTGATTCAGGCTTTAGGAAGTTCAACCAAAGATGGCAAAGAAAGTAAGAAGTCACACTTAAGTTTGCACTGCACAAATGTGGACATAAGCTTAACATGCACACACCTCTGGTAAAGATTCCCCATACAGATGATGCCTCAGAAGAGCTGCCACACGCAGAAAGGGCAGGCACCGCCTCTGAACCTCCATTTCAGTCTCACGGCGACCCCAACCTTCTCCCGAGCTGCCAGGGCCAGAATAACTGCCACATTCATCCTGCTGTGAGCCAGGAGAGGCACCAGAGGATGATGCTCGAGCAGGCCGTGGGCGAAACCTCGTCCCTGGTACAGTGGTGGTTGATGTGACTGGGGTTGGAGCACTACTAACCCCCGATTCAACACTGAAATATTTGGTCAAAGAAAATTAGTTGAAATTAGGAAAATTAATTTAAATATCTAAAAGATTACATGGAATTAATACATTGCAAATTTTTTCAACTTGAGTGAATTTTAGCACTGGAAGTACTAGAAAAAATATACATAAACCATATTCTGGCTCATAAGTACGAAAACATATATAACTCAAGCAGGTGAATTTAATTCCACACGAATAATAACAAAAACATAAATTTAATCCATGTAAACCACAAAACACCAAAGATTACATTAATGGAAGGAGAATTTTCTGATACCATCGTTCGATTTCCCACCATAATCTTTTATGGAACAATAATTTGTTGACCTTGGTTAACAGGACCTCAACCATGATTCAGAAAGCGCAGCTATTAGCCATCAATAACCATTAAAAATGACAATTAAAACCAAGAATTAGATTTACTCCTTGACCCTTTAGGTTGGCCCAACGATTGCATGCTGTCGGGTTATATCTATCATTCTTGCAAAGTCCTAGTCTTAAAATGAAACCAGTCATCATTTTTAGTCATGAAATTAAGTCCCTTAGAGCAGTGGAATACTCAAACAAAATTACTGTTTTTAGGTCCTAAAAATCAGGTTTTCAACATTAATAACCCTAAAATTTTCTGTGGGAGGACCCCAGACCCCCTGTGCCCTGGGGCATTTTCCATACACCCTGGAAGGCCCTGAAATCTTCGGTAAACCCCCCCATTTCAAAATCCTAGCTACACCACTGCCTTAGGGACCCAATACATCATTAATCATATCCTGATGTATTGAATCATGGTCTTCATTATTTGAAAACCAGATTCTGATATTTGTATCACCCATGTTCGTTGTTAAAAAATTAAGACCAATAAGTTGAATTTCCAACCTAGGGACACATAAATTTTATCATAACTCATTTATAAATTTACAACCATTTGTTGATATTGCTATTTGTGTTTCATAATTACATAGGATAAAAAAACACCAATCGCATGAAGTTAGGGATAGAGTAGAATTCAATTTTTGTATTCTGGGAAGTAATGTTTTCCAGCTTTTTGCATCATTTTTGTTAACATACCCAGCAGTACTGGAGGCTGAAGCACGATCCATACTAGTACTTGTTTCTCCTTCATCCTCTGGTGTACCAAAATCTGAGTATTCTTCAAGGTAAAGCTGTCCTTCTTCCAACATGGTGACCACAATTCCAAGAGCTCCTTCTAGTGTGTCCATACTAGCCCCGCGATTCAGTGCCTCACGCCAGTAGCTTCGTTTGCGTTCTGGCATCTTGCAACTTAATTGGGCTAAAACTTGAAAGTACAGTAGGTTGTATAGGACTTTCACAATGCAAGAGAAGTACCCTGAAACAAGAAAAAAAGACTATCAGAAAAAGTACAGTATCACACTACAACTCCGTAAATCTTAGGACTAAAAAATCTCATAATATATGTTATAATAGTGTATAAAGGCCGTTTTACACGGTACACGGAATTGCGCAATCTGACGTACGTGCGAAGGCGCAATCAAAATTGCGTCGTGTAAAGCGGTGAATTGCAAGAACACATGCGAGAATGCGTGGATGCAAGACGGCAAAATAACCACTGTTCTAATTTCGTTCATGCATTCGCGCAATTCTACGCCATTTTAAAAAATTAATGCAGCTCTAACCTGCGCAATTCCGTGCCTCGTGTAAAACGGCCTTAATAAATTTCAAAATATGATATAACAAGGGTAGAAACAAATATGAAAGGTAGTTGAATATTCTTGTCATGTGATACAAGCATATCTGATATAAGCTATTAAAAAGATACATACAGGTGTATGCCACGTGACGTATCGGAAACTACCCGACGATTTGTGACCAGCAGTCGGTCACAAAACATTGGGGCAATTTCCAATACATCACGCAGCATACACCCATATGTTTCTCTTTAATCACCATGAAAGCTTTAATCAAGAAATACTGATATACGTGGTACATGTATTACCTTATTATCTTAACAAATAATTGACAAATAACAATGAAAGGTGACTAAGTGTTTGGTTCCAACTGAAACTACCTAACAGAAATGTATGATCTCAGGTTTTCCCGGCGTATCAGTTGCAGAAATAGTTTCAAAACAACCAATTTTATCACATGAAATGGGACGCATTTTAAAAATACTGTCTGGACAAAATACACTAATGTTACAAGATATCTGAAAATAAATTTCTTAAAATAGAAAAAAAACCCAGAAACAATCCATCACACAAGAGCTTGTTGTGTGTCCCCACACTTTGAAGGATAGGCACTTACGTAACTCCAGTTGCAGGGGCAGCAGAAGGATGAACTGTGTCAGGAGGGCAGTGGGATCCCGCAATAGTAGAGGAACCTCACGCTCCTGAGGAGCTAGCGCCAGAGATTCTTCGAGGGGCAGTGGACGGGTGGCGAGTAGGGAAGAGGGCCCTTCCTCGGGCAGGGGCATGCGTAGTGACAGCGACGGGGCCACCGCACATGCCCCCTCCTCCTCACTACTACGAGAGCTGGCCGACGTGGACGAGGAAGGCCTGTGATGGTGATGGGACGGCGAAGGAGGGATGGGGGAGGACGACGATGTGGAGGAGAGCCCGGCAACACGCGTGAGCGTCTGCCACGTTGGCCACCTCGCCAGTAGTCTTGCATGCACTGCCAATACGTGGAGAAGTGGTACTAAAAATAAAAAGAAATTACACGATTAGAAATATTAAAAATTCAATGTGTTAGGCAGGATTCATTCTGGCAATTTTTATTGCTTACAGCTAATAGTACTATATGATTTTATACAAAATGGGTAAAATGTGCAAAAAATATTCCATTTTACAAAAAAGTGGAAATTATTTGTAACTTTACATCTCAAAAAGTTGCTTAAAATGTTCACTATCAACTTAACTTTGTTAGGTTCACTCTGTTCTAGATTTGCAAATATTATTTCATATCCTTAATGTTCACTACATGTAAAAAAGTACCGCGAGGCAGGTCATAATTACTTTACTTTTAAATTAACCCTTTCCCTACGAAGGCCGTGTTTCCATGGCTAGAATTTTTCGACGCTAAAGGCCGAAGGCTGCGTTTTCACAGCTTTGCGGTCAAGCATGCCAATTGGGTCCCAAGCGCCATTAGGGTCCGTAGGCGCGAGAGGTCCGACCCTTCCTTATTGTCCGTGTGGGGATTATCTCGGCCCATTGTGGTACTTTATGTCCCACTCAAGGAAGGTGCTCATGGTCACTTATTTGTTTATAAATTAGAATAATTAAAAACCTACATATTGCATTTATTGAAAATCAATGCCAAGAATTACATTCTTAATGTTCTGCTGATCGGTTCCAAATTTTAAACGGAACTGTAGCGTTCATATTAGCGGAGTTCATCATCACCTAAAACAAATTTTGGAGATGCTAAGGTTAATGTTTCATTGTTATTTTTAAACCTTACTATCAAATTTATAGGAACGATTTGTTATGATTTACATCTAAAGATGTAAGTTACTCTGTTAGCCACATTCTAAGTGCACAAATTGCTGTGAAATTTGGTGAAATAGACGGTGGATGGGAAATTTATTCTAGAAACAGTGTTTTGTATTTTTTCTTATTTCGTGCGTAATATGGATTTATATTTATCTAAGTAAAATTGCTTTATAAATATAACTTAGCAATTTCAAACAACAAATTTGTAAGATTCAAGTAGTTTTATGAGAATTTTTTGGGAAAATATTCTTGAAAAAAATTCGAAATGTTTCATTCTCATGTTTTCAGAACGCTCGTGGAAAGCAGACGCGAATGGGGAGAGTGTGGATTTGGGCATCATGGATCTAAAATATGTTAATATCATAAATCATAAATACCTAGAAGTATGCTAGGTACACTGAAAGATTTCATTCCCTTGAAAGTATTTGTTGGTCTATGATATAATGCCCTTTTGCTGAAAACCCTAAAAATAACCATAGAACTTCGTTCAAAAGTTCTAGAGGGATTGCAAAATGAAAGGTATACATTGATGAACTGACATTTGCTGCAATAGTAACAATTAAAATTAAAATCGCACTACTAACAATAAACTGACCACAAAAGTACTGCTGGGTGGGCTGCCTTTGGGAAAAGGGTCGAGGATTATATTTGCCCAGTTGCAGAGGAAAGGGTCTGGCACCTTGCTAGGCAAGGTCATTAAGTGGAGGAAGCGACTACCTGGACAATTCCTTGTCGAGAAACAACTCCGTACAGGGTGAAAAAGAAATGCTCAAAGCCTTCATACAGCCAAAACCAACTTTCCGTGAAGGAGCCCGGTGCAAAAGGGATAACATTAAAGGAAATTAAATATATTGATAAATTAGCCATATTAAATGCAATTCAAATGCACTTGATTCCAAAAATCTGCAATATATTTGACGCTAAATATCATGATGTTATAATAAATTACTAAATCATGGAAACATGAATGGAAAATTAAATAACTATAAGACACGTAATTGTGACAGTTCTGCAAGAGTAAAAGTGTTTCAAAGGTGTCTGGCCTCGCTTCTTTTGATAGAATATGATAGCATGAGGATATAGAAAATGATAATTAAAAAATCATGGCCTTCAAGATGATGAAGTATCACAATGTATCACGAAAAACATAAAAAGAATATGGGCAATCTATTTATATGAAACAATATCATGCATAATGATAGTATAATGTCTTCAAACATACCAAGACACGATCTCTTTGGAATAAGCAAAGCAGATGATGTTGCACCTCCAGATCCAGATGACGAGGAACCAGAAGGCTGCATACATAGGGTTCCACCCCTCTGAATGATCTCAACCTCAAGATTTGTCCGAGCGATTGAGCTCACAAAGAGGAATAAACACTGTGGACTAGGTTGCTGGAGCCCACTCTGCGGATACTTCATGTAAGTGATGTTGGTCATATCTTCCATTGACTTTGCCATTGCCTCGCCCAAATTTGAAGATTGATTTTTGAAATTTGATAGCTAGAATTAAACACACTCAATTAGTTAAGATCAGATGAGACCAAAATCGTGAGTACTGGTTAGTCAAAAATGTAATCAAGAATTAGCTTTCACAGAAACAACTGAGCTACAACCATTTCAATCCTCCTACTCTTAATAGATGATGTGCTGGATTTCAGCGTCCTATCACAAAATGACTCCCATTTACTGACACAATCACACAATGAAACACCCGTTAAGTACTATTTAAAAAATAAGCTTTTATGACTTTCAAAATGCAACCTTAATTTAATATGCTTTCAGCTATTTCTTACTACCAACATTTTAGATTAACTATCATAATTCAGAGCTACAATATCAACCAACCAAGCCAATTGTGGAACAACCAAATTCCAGCTGTGTAAAATGCCAAAACGTAAAAAAAGTTAATACTCATTAAGTGTGAAGCAGCGAATTAGTGATCCAAATAAATATCAAAACATAAAATGAAATTAAAAGTATCTGATAAACATCATAGGGGTACATTTTCAGATTTTAAATGACAGCACTATGCAGTGATCATGAATGATGAAACGAAAATACTTCAATTGCTGTAATCATTAACCCTGCAACCAGATTAGGCATGATAATGAATAGAATCAGGAGTACTCACTAGGGATGAGGGGTTTTCCTGGAGGAGGCGCGTGAGCTCAGCAATAACAGAAGACATGGATGAGGGCCAGGACCGGACCATTGCTGCACACTCCCCAAGTTGGGGTGAGAGGGGGAGCACAGAGTTGGCCAGTTGTCGGCAGAGAGGACAAGAATACTCTCCCCTGCAGGAAATGACAATAAACATTAAACCAACTGGTAACACAGGAGAAAACATAAAAATTTGAAAATAAAGCCAAATTTAAAATGAACTTGTATTAACACATTGCGTATGGATGGCGAGAATTCTCGTCATTTTTTACACCAACATTCCGGACGGATGATGAAGATTCTCGTCATTTAGACGCGTCAACCTAAACAATTTTAAAGCGTACAATACGTATTCATTAGTACGTTTTCAGTTGTTGTTCGTTATTCATAATGAATTGATGCATCATAACGTTTGATTGGGTAAAGTTATATTCTAAACATTAGCTTACCCCGGTACGCAATGTGTTAATTTAGATACATCAAACACTGACCTCATGGAAAGGAAAAAACTCAGCACTTACCTATCTACCGCAAGATTTTGTTGACGTTGCTGCGACCGAAGAGAATGTAAATATGACTTGAGACAATCAAGGTGAAGGTGATGACCACACGTTTGCACATGAACTCCACCTTCCCATCCCATGTTCACAGACAAGAGCCACGAACTCTGAAAAGTGGATTGAGAAAAGTCATAAGATCTAAGGTTAGTAAATAGCAAAAACAAGGGTTCTACATAATATCAATGTGATAACCCAAAAAATTAACATTTACAGTAAACTCTTCATGGTAGGGAGTCATCAGGACCAAAAAATCAGCACTTTGTAATACTATAATATGTAATTTCAAGGATTTTTTAATAAATCTCACAAAACGTTACTCATGGTTTTTATATTGTCATTGCCTTAAATTTAACATATTATTGGATACTATCTGTGAGAATATTCTTCAATTAATGCTTTTGCAGTAGATTGAAAGACATTAATTAACGTGAAATATCTTTAACCAATTTTACCTTATACCAAGTAATTAATGATCTTCACACAGTCGAAATTCCTACATAATTTGGAAATTTAAACAGACATTCCTAAATTATATAATGAATAAAATTTCAAAACCAAAGGTCAGATACAAAACTTATATCAATGCTAAATATGTTCACTTCTGAATAAACTTCTCTTGTGTTTGCATGCAGATAGGAAAATCTAAGGCAGCCTCAGAAATCATCCATACTATTAATATTGCATATTTAATAAAAAACTGACATAATAAATACATTGTCATGTATATATAGTTTTTTAATTGAGTTTTTCATCCTTGCTCTTAAGAACTAATACTTCTACTTCTGGGATACTGAGGTCAAGGTTTGGAATTTCAAAAGCCATGTAATTTGGCTGCTGTAATTTTCTTACCCACACGCAAACCTGAAAGAAATTTATTCATTATATTTGCTGGGAAAGTGTAAAATCATACTCACTTTTCACTTCACTCCTGAAAAAAATACCCCAGAGACTAAAATTTAATTATTTTAAGTCCAGAGTAGATGTCGAGGTGACTACGCAACTGAGCCCCACCACCATCCCAGGGTTTGCATTTCCACTGCCTAACTTAGGCCCTATCCAAGAAAGTGCCCACGAGGGACGTTTAAACTTAAATGAACTTTTTTCAAGAGAAGCCATGTAATTTCAATCCTTCAGTCTTTCCATCCCATAAAAGGTAAGGTTAAAAAATTAATAAACAAAACAAACTGGCATTAAGAAATACATTGTTATGAATTGATTGTTTCTTAGTTGAGTTTTTGTCTCTGTACGTAAGAACTAACACCACTTCTTCCGGGAGATGGAGGTCGCGGTTTGAAATTTTAAAATATTTCGCAATTTCAAAAGTGCCAAGCATTTAGCATAAGCTTTTCATGAGGACCAACAGCTTCACTTCATATTATCCTGCTTTGTAAAGCAAGAGTTTATAGTAGGACTTTACACAACAACTTTTCACAATCAGTTTCAAATTTCCAGCCGTATTGATTCTGAAGGTGTAAATGTCGTACATGAATTAAACAGCACTCAAACGGAAAAACACAATTAGAAAGAAGCACTGTTATTTATTAATTTCATTGAAAGCTCTTTTATGGCGTCAAGTTGACTTTTTTGAAAAATCTCTCCAATGAAGGCTGAACTACAGCTTTCTTCTTCTCTTGATATAGGAGCCTGTAGCAAGCAGTGTCTCTCTCAAAAAATCATCTTCATTGAAGTCAACACTGCCCTTGATCATATTAGTTCATATTGTCTGCATAACAGCCATATGGAACAATTGAATGTTGGGATGCGCAGTACACATCGCAGGAATTTCAATATAATACTCTCGAACAAACGTTTAAAAGTACGGATTTAGCGTACGAAAGTCAAGTAAAAGGTGTCAATTTGGAACGTACCAAAGTGTGAATTATACGAAAGTTGAGGGCCTATACTTGTTGCTGAGATTTATGTGAGCAATTTAGATGCTTGAAAAAAATGCCCTTTGAGATTCCATTCTATATAGAATAGAATTTTTTAAACCCAAACGTTGATGAATCATTCCTAAAAAATCAGCATACTAAACGAAATGAATATAACCCTTCATGGTCCACATTATATTATTATAAATGACAAATTCATACTCACAGTGTCAAAATGCCTTGACAATTCAGATATTCTCCTGTCAAATTCACATGCTAAACCATCATGTTGCCTCAAATTATGTTTCTCCTCCTCATTTGTTGGTAGTATTGGAGCTTCCATCGTCCTCCGCTTGTGACCAGCAACACTCGTCGCCTGAAATATGCAATAAACAATCCATAACTTAAATCAATGGCATGCCTAAATACATCATAAATTTATACAGAGACCCATGTTTAAATGATGAATTAGAACAATATGCTTTTCCAAATTTTATAACTACAATTTCAAATATCTTTTTCCATGTCAATGACATGAGTAAGTGACAATGTTAAAAAAAGTGAAGAGAAGTTCAAGTTTCTATTACTATGAGCTACATTCCTACCTCAGGCTTTAATAATTTATTCATTATAATTAGTAATTAGTGAAACAAAAATATAAATTGGCACAAAAAAGTTTTCATGCAATTTTTAGACATTGGAATATTAAAAAAAATGAATTCATTAAATTTCAAGGTGGAACAAAAAAAATGTACCATTTATAATTTTGTTGAAAAGATCGAAAAAAGGAACAGGAATCAAAGAAGGTATTTTTTTTAATGCTCTTTCAGTCTTTGATCTTTTACTATGCTTATTGATGAGATTTTCATGAGCTATTTCCACACTTACCTTAAAAAAAAATTTCTCTTTCGTTCAATATTGATTTGCACAAAATTTTCCAATTACATATTAAATGGATTTCAGCGACTGCATTCATCCTTGGTATAGGATTCTTAAGATGTACATAATCATTTACTAGTCTTTACTCTTTCTTTGAACATTTACAGGCTTTACGGCCAGTACAAAATAATAATGACCCAAAATTAAATAAAAAATGTCAGGATATCATGGCATTAAAACAAAGATAAAACTTATAATCAAAACCAATTCAATCTTACCAAGGGGTAAGATATTTATGTAGCTGGAAGATAAATTGGTTCTTATAAAACTTGAGAGGTACAATCAATAAAGACGGATAGTTTGAGCACAATTTTTCATACCATTTTGATGATCAAAGTTTAATTTGATTAAATCTTATTTACATGAATAAATTCACCAGATAATAATTATTAACTTAAACAAATTAAAAAAAAACAACAGAATATCTTACCTGGACTAGAACTACAAGCCCCATAGGCTTCTCTTCAGTGCTAGGAGATGTTTGATTACATATAACACAGTCATACTCTTTCTTACTGGCCAACAAGGTGCTCTCTTCTTCCATCCAATCCATGCCACCCATTTCTTCATCTTCTATGTAGAAAAGTGAATAATAACAAAGTGTAATAAAATGAGGCTATGAAATCAACATAGCACTGAATCACACGAAGTAAATGCGACAATAAATATACAGTTATGTTTAGAATTGGGGAATTTAAGTATACCGGGACTAGCCACGGTGATAACTTTACGGGAGTCACCCGCAATGCACAAATTGTGCGAAAAATCCACAGAGAAAAAAAAGTAATTTCTATATGTACATAATATCCAAACATTTCCAATGGAAAAATCATTAGATACGTTATTATTCCACGTTATCTACCAGAAATGTTTTTTTTTTCCTCTGTGGATTTTTCGCACAATTTAGAATTGGGAAATAACTGCCAATAATAATGGGACCTGGATATTGCAATTTTACTAATGAACAAATCCATCCATGTATCAATGACCTGGGCCAAATGAACCAGCCCAATGACTTAGCCATCCAATTCAATGCAAGCTAAGGATTAAAAGGGACCCTTTTACATTTCTTCACTCTAACAGTAAAGACAATACCTGAGATAGGCATATTTCAAAAGATAGCTCAATTGAATTTTTGGAAAAAATAATTGCCATAGCACAGCTGAATTGACACATGAACTTTCCAATTCCAAAGTTCAAGTAATCTACTTCTGAGATGGGAAACAATGATTTATAACAACCTATACGTACTGCCTTTGAGTTACTTTAGCCATGGGAAGTTGGATTTCACATTAAGCTGCTACTTGCAATTGTCACAGAAATTAATTATACCATAAGTGCATTAACAGATTGTGCAGTTTTATGTTTTGCATTCACGTTTAATAAGAGCTAATATTTTACTGTCTTTTAGGATAGCTAGGAACATAGGGTTTCGCGGCGACATTCATTAATGTCGACAACTGTTGGGTGCAGCTGCATATTGCGTGTTGTCATGCAAGCTGTTGCGGCCATTGCAGGTCCCATCATCAGGCGATGAAGGAGAGAGATCAATAAAGAAAGGGAAAAAATCTGCATTAATCGCCAGACGATGCGACCTGCAATGGCCGCGAAAGCTTGCATGACATCGTACAATATGCAGCTGCACCCGAAAGTCGTCGAAATTAATGTCTTTTAGGTGTTTCTTAGCTCTTTTTCACAAATTTATAATGGGCAATGGAGAAAATGTTTACTTATTAACACAATAGCCAAGAAGACAACCCAATTTTTTCATTATAATCACCAATTTAATACAAGCAAGTGGGCATTAATAGAGAGGTAGCTTTCAGCCATGGCTTCTGCTAGCTTTCCTTTGTTTTTCTTCCAGGGCAGCAATTTTTGGAAAAATGAAGAGTGTCCAAATAATTTATTTATCAGCAAAAAAATATTCTATGAGTTTATTTGATTATATTTCAACAATTGCAGCTCTATCTAGAGTTATTAACAATTGCTTAATGGCCCCTTGGAGTATGCAACTACTCATTGCACATATGCTTCTCTGTAAATAAAAAACCATTTTTCAACTAAGCCTTCCCATTATTATCCACTGAATCAGCAATAGATACCGTTGGATATATGGTGAAATATCATGGCTCTGGAAGTCTAATAAATTTACGCATTATAATAATATTTTTCAGATGAGATAAATTTTACTTTCATATTTTATTTTGTCCCATTCTATTTTCCTACTGAATCTATTTGTTTACAGACTGATTTTGATTCATTTTTTTTTATGTTTTTCATTTCATAAAGCGCTGCTTGTGTTTATGATCCCCTCTTTATTCTAGTAAGCTTTTCTCTGAAGTAAACGCTGGATTCGAATTAGCACAACTCAAATGACCATTTACGTCAAAATAAAAAACTCCCTAATGTAGGGGCTGTAAAAGTGTTACCATTAGAATTTCTGGTAATGAATGGTATGAATAAATTTGACTGATAGAGGAAGACAGGAAGGGAAAAAAGGAAGGAAGGAGGCACTGCCACGGTAAAGAGCCTGCTATCACCTACAGGGGTAGAGATAGGAACGGAAGGGACAGGATGGAGAATTTCGATGCCATCATTAGAGTGATGAAGGCTACCATCTACTCAATAGACAGCTGATGGAGACCAAGGTTGGGTCTCTAGATGGTACAACCATAATAGCCGGGAACTAAGTAGTTCAACTTATTCGCCCAGTCACCTCGGGAGGGGGGAAGAGAGGAAGGAAAAAGGGAAGGAAGCAACTCAGCAATTAGCAGCCCAACAATGCCCCAAGGGTAAGGATAGGGACAGAAGGATCAGGGTGGAAGAATCCTTTGCCGTCATAAGGGTGACAAAGGCTACCATTGGCGAAACCATAATTTTATGCATCCACAGAAGTGAAAGATTTTCCTATTTTCCTTTTCATACTCCAAAAGAGAGATGGAACGAGGACCTAGGGCCATATCCTTTGTCGACCATACATATCCTTCCCTACATAACAAAAGACCCCTACATGCGTTTCTTAGTCGACCCTACATAAGTGGTGGGTGGTGATTCCGTCGTCAAGTTCTCTGAGATGACGTAGATGATGGCGCAGCACCAATTTTCCACTCTGGTGGCATAATGGGAAATAACTATGGAACTAAGAAAAGACATCCGATAATTTTCGGGTGTATTGTTAGGGCAACGGCTCAAGGTAAATTAACAATCAAAGTCGTCCGCCAGGTCGTGTCGGTACCTTAATTATCGCTACAAATACTCTCATATTGAGCCAAAAGTAGAACCTTACTGTCTTTTAATTACTTCAAAAGCGGTCTGTACAAGATAGTAATAAGTATGGAGCAAACATGATCATTGATGAGTGAACTTGCGTCGCATCATCAAGGTTCGTCATTCACTTTCACCTGCTGTAGTTAAGTTTACTATGTGGCAAATGGTGGCATGAAAATACGTTTTCTATGGTTAAACCATAAATGAAGTATTGGTTTCCCAAAAGTATACCAAGTGCCAAGCGTGAAAAATATTATTATATATTTGTAGAAACAAGGTGCATGTATACCGCTACATTGTTCTTATTAGTTCAGTCAATTTTATAACTTATTTAATTTGGTGGCTATAAAGTGGTTGTATAACTACCTTTCCGCTGTGTTACTGTACATTTTAAAACGGTTTGTGTGAGCTCGTCTCCCTTAATATCCATTGTAATGTAGATTCTTTAATCAAAGTTATCAGTAGACGATAATTGGGCGCCATGTTTTTGTAGGGTGTAGGGCTGGTTCAGGTACCCTACATCAAGTAGGGCCCGTTTAGTTCCAAAAACAACCATATTTAGGGCTTGATGTGGTGTACGTAGGGCGAGATCGGGATATCGGTTTATGAGGGGCTGATGATGTATCCAGGGTCGGTTGGCCCTACAGGGTCGACTAAAAATACGGGCCCTTGGATGGGCTCGCAGGGTTACTCTCCCGAGGGCTGGGTCTAAATGCCATTGTTTTTCACCTGCACACCTCGGAAGGGGGAGGACAGGGAAGGAAATATGGATAGGAGGCCACTCCATGATGAGAGCCTGACGATGCCTCCACAGAGAGGATAGGGATGGAAGGGAGGGGATAGGGAAAAACCTAAGCCGTCATTAGGGCGACAGGGCCCACTACTAACAAAACCATGATTTGCTGTTCCTACAGAAAGGTAAGGTTTCCCTATGAGAAAGAAAAATCGCGGCCCGCGGCACCATGGTTTCTACAATCGCAATCAACACTTCCTTTCCTCCTTTAAGATTTTCAGCTCTTGCAGTTGGAAGATCAAAACTTACTGGCACTTCATCCATATTACCCACATGCATTTCTTCTACTCCGAAAATGCTCTCTTTCACAAATTGTCCACATTTTATCATCTTGGCCTCCTAATCTACATAATTCTCCTGTTATTGGCCCTGAAATCCATAAGCGGTCCTCAAGCTGTTTGAATTGCTTAATGTGGCCCGCCAAGGTGAATGAGTTTGACACCCCTGCAATAGACAGTGGAATCGGAAGCCCAGGGCAGGCAGCAAGGGGTACACTCTCGTGGACCGGGAATCACGTCAGAGACTTTTACGCCCGCGCCATCTCAAAAGGGGAAGGATAGAGGAAGGAAAAAGGATAGCAGGCATAGCTGCGATGAGAGCCCGAAGACACCTCCAAGGAAGGGATGGATAGGGAATACCCTCGCCGCTATGAGAGCGACCAGGGCCCTCCAATAGCGAAACCATGATTGAACGTTTCTACAGTATGGAAAAAATTCCTTATGAGGAAGAAAATTTCTATGATTTTCCACAGATTACTCAATAGAGAGAGAAAATAAGAATATCAAGGGTCTAATCACCATGAGTTTCCATGGCACTCTCCATGAATTGACGCTGCTGGGATGCTATCTCTGCCATCAGCTTCTGCTGCCTCTCCTTGGCCCTACGCCTCCTGTCTTCCCGTTCTTTCTCTTCCCTTTCCTTCTTCTCATCCTCCCCCTCTTCCTTCTTCCGTGGCCACAGCTTATCCCGCGTACTCTTGACATTCTCCAAGCAGAGGGGATCCAGCACACAGATCCTGTCCAGGAGTCTCCCAACAAAGAAAGGACCATCTCCAATTCGGCCGGTCTCGGTGACCCTTGACTGCGCTCCTTCGGGGCAATATGAATCGGGCACTCCAGAGAGGTGGGAGTGCAGCTTGAGCAACAGGGAAATGATGCTCTCATTCACCACAACTGCACTCGGTGCTGAATTATAGTTATGGCTATACTTTGGTCCAAAGCCACTTCCCTGAAGAGAAAAAATGAAAAATTGTTACATTATGTCTGGTGACAGGAATACTAGATTTCAAGATTGATTTACCACAAAACAATGTGAATTATATAGCTAGGAAATACACTCACTAGCTAGGTTAACTTGATTATAGAGGAAGTTTCCTGTGAGATGTTTTTCCAAGGCATAATAATCGATTGCACAAAAAAACTGCACAATCCACAACTTGAGGATTTGGAAATTCTTTTGCTGATGTAACATCAGTACTGAATGCATGCTTAGTATGACTATTATGCCCGTCTTAAAAATTTAAGACAATCCATGCAGACAAAAATAATAAAGTTAACAAGCATAGCCTTTGTGTGAACAAAATCATAAATAGTTATTACCGTCCTCTAATACTTATTTTGCCATCAACTAAAATGCGACTGCTTGAATATAGTGTTTCAATATGGTGCATCAATTGTGATTTTTCATTTTAAAGCAGTACTTTGCATAAAAAAATGGACATTATACAAACACGATGCAGATAAGCAATACTAATAACAGTAATAACTTACTTCTCAACCACCTCAATACATATTTATTATGCATCTTAATGAAGGTTTGGTCAATGATTGAATTTTTAAAAAATAATAAGGTCATTTTATTTACCATAGTAGGGGCTTGCTCTATCATTCATTTAATACATAATGGTAAATATAGATCAGCTTAAAGAACCATTTGACATGAAAACAATTTGACAAAGAATTTTTCACGTTTCATACTTCCTTTTCACTAAGCAAATCCTTACACACCATAACTGAATAAATTGGTGATAAGATTAATAAATGAGTAAGCTCTGAGAATGGAGAAAAAATAAATTTACCCAAACACTGGCTACTCTGTCAAAAAGCTAAATATGTACTGGCATTGTTTGGAAGTTCAGTATGCAACTGCCCATGACATGTGAGCAACGGCTCACTCAATGGGCTCACTTCTATGGGAATAATTCATTTTCCTTGTGTGATAACTGTTGCATCAAGCAATGAATGACTCATTGAACGATACAATCAAAGATCCAAAAACTCTCTGCATGTGGTTATTTTCACTAGGAGATACAGAGTGACACTCCATTTCCAGATTGTTTCCATGGACATGATGTTTCAATTTCGACACTGAAATTTATTTATGATAGGCTACACTACAAAATTAAAATTCAATCATTGACCAAATCTATATAAAGATACATTATAAATACAAATAAAAATGTATAAGCAAAGAAAATGAATTCCAATGGCACATAATATATACAAATGCATAACAACAGATAATTTAATTCATGGCTATGAATGTAATTTAACTTAAAATTAATACTTGTCATTGGCTTATTTTAAATCTCTCAGTGCTACCTTTTTTTATTCTCAGAATTTCCTGTCGATCCCTCAAAAATTACCAACTCTCATGCCTCGTTTTGCAAAAGGGAAGCATTTCTAGGGTTCTTTGAGTTAACTGAATTCGCATAGAAATTGAGAAGCAAATTTCCTGGTAACAAAATAATTTTATTCCGATTGAAAGTTTTGGAAATAATCTTTGATACACTCATTTTTTTTATAAAGATAATTTATGCCAGTATGCATTTAGTTTAGACCATTTTCTCCTGTTAAAAAAAATCCTTCCAACTTAAATTTACTCATAATATTAAATCTATTTTAAATGTCCACTCAAAGAATGTGGGCTGACTGATAACAGCAACCAGATAAAACTAAGAACAAGATTTCTGCTAATTTTCAAGCATTGTACATAACAGAAAGATTCTAGTAATTATTTATTTACGTCACAACCTCAAGCCTTAATTACTGGTCTACCTTTACAGCCTCTCATTCAGTCCAGAAGATAATATAACTCCCTAAGGTCACCCACCCTGACGGTATGACTATATAAAGCAATTAACAGATGGCTTTCAATGATTTTATAAAGAAGCAGAGGCGAACAATAATGCTAAGACGTGGAACAAGAGAGAAATCAAGTGTGTAAGATATTATGGGTAGCTATGGCTGGTCCACATTTCGTTAAGATAGGGGATAGCATAAGTGACTTGTCTATAGAGCATTCAGTATGTTTTCCCAAAGAAAAAATTGTACAAATCGAAATGGTGCTAAATGAGGCACGAGTAGACCTTCAAATAGACTCAGAATATCAAACTAGTTTTGCATTTACCAACTTTCACTGGGCTACTTCTCATTCAAGAACACCTTTTGCGACAAGAATTACAAAGGAAATGGAGAAACTTATATTAAGTTTATCATGCTGCATGCATGCCTAACATATAAGCCCTTAGAATGTTTGCACACAAAGCTGGCTGAATATATCACTGGATAGCACACCAAGAAAAAAAGGTTTGAGACATCCATCCAACAGAAGTGGCATCCTGATAAATCCTCTCTTTGAGGTCTGCAATACATGAATTCAACTCCAGGATAAATATTCACTCACTGAAAGGCAACTCATATAAAGATATCAAAGCATGAAAAAAGCCCCAAACATACCGTGAGAAACAATTTTGAACATACTTCTGAGGAAAACAAAACGTGGCATATTAAATATTAGTATACATTAGAAATAAATAATTAGCATGCTTAGGAAAAAGCATTATGACAATTTCAAGATTTATCAAATTTTAACAATGGCTTTTAGAGAAGAAATTTGATACTTGATAAGAAAACTGATACCATGGATTGACTGACACAAAATTCCACAAATCCATCAGTTTTTGTGGTCATACCATAGCCAAATACATAAAAAATTGCTCAATGAATCATGCATCACATTCATATCTTTAAAACCTCAGTATTCTGGAGTTTCACATGAATATACTTTTTCAGGAAAACAGCATTTTAAATCTATAACACCCTGTTTCCACATATTAAAATTATACGTCAACTGTATACCAGCAATACAAAATCATGTGACTGACTCTTAGTAAAAGCTATGCACTTACTAGCAGCGAAAATCAATATGAAGCAAAATGCACACTCACAATTTTCTTAAATGATCAAAATAGGAAAACACCCAGGACAGAAAAAAAATAATTCACAGCACATCCCTATCCTAGACTAACTGCGATGGTGGTTGGCGTAACATGGTGAAACTCCTTCATGATGCACAAAGGTTAAGAAAACACTTAGCTGTTTCACAAAATAAAATATATTGCGACCGGTTTCGATACAGCGTATCATCATCTGGCCAGATGATGATACGCTGTATCGAAACCGGTCGCAATATATTTTATTTTGTGAAACAGCTAAGTGTTTTCTTAACCTTTGTGCATCTAGACTAACTGTTTGATTATCTAGTTGGGACCAATTAAAAAGTAAATGCACTCTAAACCCTTTCGAGACGGTGAAGTTCTCCCCTTAGCATGACTGCTGGACTGAACCCTAAGAGATTCTTCCGTCCCCTCTGTACAGAGCAATTTTGCATTAAGAAAGGTCCTGCAGATAATCACACACTCTCAGCACCAACCTTATTTGACCCTTCCTAGCGGGGACCCCGCATTATCTTGGACTCCGAGGGTAGTTGGGCACCCTCCTTTCGGGGTTTATAACCCCACCAGCGGAATTGGTTCGCAGTCAATCATGCTTTGTTAACATGAATTAGAGATATGGATAATTGTTTCTGTAACGTAAAATACAGACTTCGAATTGAATTCCTTGTTTTATTCTAAGAATTTTGAAATTTTGAACGAAGCTCTGCCGTCAATATCAATGCAATAAATGCAGCAACAATAGGGTGGTTTCCTATTATTTTTTTATTGCCTAAATCGAAAGATCATTACACCTAGAGTACGTATTTCACGCTTTTAGATTTTTAAATGACGATATCTATTTTTCGCGATAAAATGAAAAGTAAAAACTTTCAAGCGCGCGAAAACGCGACGCTTAAGTATGAATGCAGGGAAGTCTCTCCGCGTGACGTATTTCTGGTTCCCGTTGCCGCCCTGCGAGGTGACCTTGAGGCGAGGCATAGCGATGATACGACGCAGGCTGCTAGCAGGTAGCCTAGTACCCTGCTGGCTGGTAGTGCTTGGCTTAAATAAGGATTATTAATAACTTATCAAACGAGGAAAACTTTCCGACCTTAGCCAGTTTTAATAAGTGATTGTTAAGACATGTTTCCCTGAGCTCTGCACCTCATGCATGCATTGGTAACTGGTGATTGGCATTGGTAATTGGTGTTGTATAGAAATGTATCCTCTTAGTCTTTCAATTAATACAAAATATATTAATGGACTGGCCAAAAATGTACTAGTATCATTTAATAGGGAATATATGTTTTGATACTTCAAATTAGTATGTCTTTTCAAGGTAAGCCTTAGGGCTGACTTCTGAATTCTTCTAAGATAACTTTTGTTCCTACGATCAAGAGGCATTGCAAGACATTTATTTTCACGCCTATAGGTGTAAAGCATGGACCAACACGTTCAGAGATACAGTTTTGGATATATTAGTTTCCTAGCTTAGCTGAGGTTCATTCCTCGATCTTTAACTCAAATTGTTTTATTTCTATACATATCTCCAGTAGGTAAAATGCATTTGTCCACCATTTTGATTATCTAATTTAGTGTCAAATATTACAATAAAAATAATGAGCATTCAATTCCATCCACAAAAAAATGATCAAAAATGGTGATTTAATCCACAAAGAACAGCGTCTAGTTGCCACGAAATTGAAAAATAATTCTGGTCAAATTAAATGGGGTGTCCCCGGCAAAAGCTCAAATTATTCCTTGAATATCAATTACTACAAATAATGCTTTGTTGCAGTCATTTTACCATTCAAGTATACAAATATCGATCCACAACAAATTCCCACAGTTTTCTAACCGCCTTAGTCAGTTTTATTCTCTCAGAATAAAATAATTGTGTTCTTAGGGTCCTCCAATGACCAGACAATCTAGGAAGAATACATGTGCCCAGCCTACACACACACAGGTCCAAACACAAACAAACATCTATTTTAAAAACAAAAATTTGAAGCTCCATTTAAGCCCATAGCAAATGACTATCAAAATAAGCGTACATGAACAAATATGCAGATATAAGACCCAAAGTCATTTTGAATTGTCAAATATTATTCATGTAATAGTTGCCTGGTTAGCTGCTTCGAAGTTGACTTCTGATGACATTTCGTGGCCTCAGACCTGATCTGAAGATATGGCCAGCATAAGCCATGAAACATCATCAGAAATCAACTTCAACCCAGCTAACCCAGACACTAAGGAGATAACTGCAATCCACAGCAATCTGAAAGCCTCCAGCAGAAATTATTCACATATAAGTCTCAACCAATTATAGAAAAATAAACTCATCATTTGCGAATATACTTTTATCATCCTAGAATACCAAGAAAAATACAACAACATACCCCAGGCATAACAATATCCTGTCTTCGCTTCTTCATCAGTCCTTTCCTTGCATTGAACGATGACGGTACCATCTCGTTCCCCTGAGGCAGTGCTGGATAGATGTGACTGGGAGCACCAAGAGCAGGCACAGCTGGGGAGTGAGACGTGGAGGCTGGCATGCCGGCACTGCCTACGGCTCCTGCAATGGCGCCTGCACCAACACTAACCTCCCCGCCGTGAACAGCTATAAGGATTGGATGATGGTAGAGTGAAGATGAGGCTATTTGACGCTGGTGATTCTGTGCTTGGATATGGGAACCAACACTTCCTGAACTTGAGGGATGGTTGGTTGACCCTAAAATTGGGACCATTGCTGATCCGGTAGAAGTTCCAGAATGAGTACCTGATACACTGGCCGTTGACAATGATACGATTTCGTTTCCTGCCAAAACTGCGGGGTGCTGCATCGTAGACAGGAGAGATGGTTGTAACGGAGGATGACTTGGTCCACCTTAGATTGGTAGAAGAAAGTAAAATAAAGAAAACTTGTAATTCAAAGCAATTAAAATCATCATACACTATACAAATTGAAGTGCATACTGCAATGGCAACCAAAACAATAATGGTATAGCGTGCTAGAATTTTTTTACATTAACTTGGCAAATTAAAATTTCTAAGCAGGCAGCAAGAAAAAATAAAATTAGCCATTTAGTAAAGCAAACTAAAAATACTAGAGATGTGCGAATAGTATCCGCGAATACTCGAATACCTCGAATAATAGAAAGTATTCGATATTCGAGATCTCGAATAGTTATGCCAAAGGTACCGTCTCGAATACCTCGAATACTTTGAATTTCGCGTCATACACTGTCGCTCGCACGTCGTTGGTAGTTGACTCGGAAAAATGAGAACTGGTCTAGTGCATGCAGCGCCGTTTTAGGCAAGCTGACGAAATACATCAAATTCACGGGTTTGAGCGGTGAAAAGAGTTCGACGTGGGGAACCGAAATTGATCGGATGAAAAAAATCCGAAAATCCCAGGTGTCCCCTATCAGGAGAACCTCAGTTCCGTGGGATAGCGACATTGGCGCATTTCCCACGATCCGCTATCCCCATCCATTCCGGGTTCGCCCCCCCCCCCCCCCCCTCTCAGACGATTTCCTCTTCCCCGAAAACAAAAAAAAGGTCCCGGCTCGTGCAGGGATCATATTACGAAGACCTCAGCTTTGAAAAAAATATCAAGTTACAGGAAAATAATAGAATCGTGTTTCACCCTTCCCTCTTTCTCCCCACTGACCATTTTCCCGCATCCATCTTATGATAAAATGAGAGGAGGTGTTTGCCGTTTGTCCTTTGTGGCTAATAATGACAAGCACTTATTTTGAATCTTCCCTAGGAGATGAAACTACCATAGGGAGGAACTCAGTGCCGTGGGATAGTGACATTGGCGCATTTCCCACGATCTGCTATCCCCCTCCATTCAGCATTCGCCTCACCCACTCTTGACGATTTCCTCTTCTCCGAAATCAAACAAAAGATTCCAGCTCGCGCAGGGATTGTATTACAAAAACCTTAGCTTCAAAAAATATCAAGTTACGCGAGAAAAATAGAAACGTGTCTCGCACCCACCCCCTTTTCTCACCCACTGACCTTTTTCTACCTACCTGCTTCGAATTTCCCCCTTTCTCGAGGTCAACTGCTGCATGAGTCATCTACTAGCCCGAAAGGTGTCTAACAATGACTTTCGGCAATTGTTATTACACCTTTATTGGATTGAAATATTAGTAATGTGCGCGTAATTTAAAAAAGAATAAGACCAAACACGACATATTTCTGACTTTATTTAAGCATTTTGCGCAAGAAAATAAATACCGGGAAGAAGAAGAAATACGACGGAGGCGTAATGCTCAAATAGGGTGGTTTCCTATTATTTTTTATTGCCTAAATCGAAATATTAATACTCCTGAAGTACGTATTTAACGCTTTTAGAGTTTTATAAGACGATATCTATTTTTCGCGATTAAATTAAAAGTGAAAATTTTCAAGCGCGCGAATACGCGACGGGTAAGTATGAATGCCGGGAAAAACTCCGCGTGACGTCGTTCTGGTTCCCGCTGCCGCAAGTGAGGTGACCTTGGGGCGAGGCTCTGAGCGCTATTACGACGCAGGATGCTAGCAGGTAGCCGAGTACCATGCTAGCTGGTAGCGCTTGGCTTAAATAAGGATTATTAATACCTTATCAAACAGACTGTGTGATTATTAAGACATGTTTCCCTGAGCTCTGTGCCTCATGCATGCATTGGTAACCTCAGACGATGTAAAACTCCGATCCTCTCGTGTAGAAACTAGGTCCCTGTGATGTCACGTGGAGTGGCATCGCATAGGCGCCAATCTGGCCTTTTTCAAATGAGGTAAAATTGAACATTGCCATTGGTCTAAACCGGTATTTCTAGAACGAAATAATTTGTATATTATGAATACACTAATGGTGGGTAACGAATCACAATCAATACCTTTCGTTTTCTTAAATGAAGGAAACTACCCTATTGTTTACATAAAATTAAAATATTCCATTAATCAGCTAAATTCCTGTTTGAATCCTTTAAAGGCAATCACAATTACTCGCCAAAATCTTGGGTTTCCTGCTGCATAGGCGACCTAGTCAAACATTTTCACATTCATCGTTTAGTATTCGAGGTATTCGAAATTCGAGGTATTCGAATATTCGAGCAATGATTTAATATTCGAATTCGATATTCGAATTCGAGAAATCTACTATTCGACCCATCCCTAAAAAATACCTATTACCTATAGGTTTCTACAAATGGTTCTAAGAGAACTTGCTTGAAATATGTTCAACCAAAATAAAAATCAGCACACATCCATATGCAGACAATCACAAACACGAAAAGCTAACTTTATTAGTACACTTGCTTTGCAAATTTGAAACACAATTAGTTAGATCTTATTTTCACAACACACGAAGGTGTACAAAAATGAAGACGATGTCTTACTAAAGTGATGTGTTTGTCAAGTTAAACGACTCTAGTTAAAAATGAAATTAAAAAGCATAAAGATTTAATAAGGGTATTTGAAAAGGATCTTGTATCAACATAAAAAACATATGAGAGGGAACCAATCTACCGATGAAATCCAAATCCCCATCAATTGAGAAATGAAATCATAAAAAAAGATATGAAATCATTACTAAGGAGCATACCAGACGGAATGACAGCCATGTCACCTCCAGTAGGAACCAAGGCACTGGAACTGCCGTCATAAGTGGTGAGGGAGAATGACGACGACCCTGAGCCCGAATTGCCACCTGCCTCCAACATCAACACTGATGCCAATTCTTCTTCAGCGCTCTCTGACATCTCACCATCCAGTTCTGACGATTCCCACTCTAACTCTCCTGGTCAAGGTTACCCAATGCGGAGAGAGATATCAAATGATGAAGACAAATGCACTCCTAGAACTCATGTGCCAGCATATTTCACCACAGAAACAGATTCAAAACAAGAAGAAAAACTGAACTTGTAACTAAAATGTGATGTGGTCATATGGGGTTTGGAAAGGCTCTTGTGTCTGAAATACAAATAACTTACATATTTTTAGGATTCAAAACTACAACGTGAGAGAATACTGAATGCTTTGACTGGATGGAGAGGATACCTGAGTTTTGATTCTCTACCACTCAGGAAACTACCAGAGTGCAGACTAAAGTGGGTCAAATCATCATCAACCTTTCTCTTCACTTCATTAAATTGATGTGAGAAGGGAATGTAAGTTAGGTGTCCACAATGATTAATTAAAAAACAAACATAAAGCAATGGTGCTGTGCTAGAGTGATTAATAGGTGATAACAGATAAGTTACATCACAGACAAACGTGTCAAGGACTCAATACACATGTTCACATGTATTTACAAATTGAACATCAGATCCAAACACAATACATAAATTTTGGTGGCTGACTAAATGCTTTTTAATCTAATTTCTAGCAATTTGATAACACAAAAAAATTACAATTAAAAAATCCACACTAAAGACAAAATTACTTATATGAGTTGATAACTGAACCATGCTAAGTGCATGTTTCAATGGAAATTATAAATTCATTTCTCCATTTAAAAATCTTACCTTCTGAGCTGTTAAAACTTAGCCTTGGCTCTGGATTCAATGTTACCCGATTGATCACTGTGCGAAGGTTGGAAGAGAGCCAATCAGACTCAAACCAATTGGAGAAGTCAAGATCACCACGGTCCTCTGGTTCTTGGCTAGCCGCAGCCTGGCAGACCTTGATTTGGAGGATAAATAGCATTATTAAATTAACAAAAACTACATATTTATACTCTTTGATTGGCAGATTGAGATCAATGAAGAAAGATCAAATGCAAAGGAGTCACTCACCTGGCTTTCACTATTCTCTGCAGGCTCAGTGAAGCACACAGCCATTTCAAGGAGGTAGAGGGTAAGAGAGATGACATGTTCCGACACTGACTGCACGTGCACAGCCTTATACAAGATGACAAATGCAATCGCATGGAAGAACCGTGAGCATAGCAGTCGCCTGGGATCTTTATAGGCTGGATTGACAGGGCCTGGTATGCGGAACGGAGGCCATGGAATACCATTCCCTCTAAACTGCCCAGTTGAGCGAACACTAAGGAGAAAGTAAACCCCAATCAATCAGTGGCGGATACAGAAAAAACTCAAGGGGGGGGCGCAACATATCTTGAGTTGTCTTTACTTTTATCGTAATAAAAGATGATCAAGTCGCAGGCAAAGTATATGAAAATTTTACTTAAAGTGATTATAAACATGTAAAAGACAATGTCATCTTATGATATAAAAAAGTTACAATTGTGGTTTTGCAATGTTCGGCAATACAAGTGGACCCGCAAGGGGGGGGCGCGCGCCCCCTGCGCCCCCCATCTGTATCCGCCACTGCAATCAATACAGAATCAAAGTGAACTCCTCTCTCCAAAATAGCACCAAGAAGTGTTTTCTTGCAATGGCTATTCTGACAATATTGAGCAAAATCTAGGAATAGAAATTTAATTCATTGGAACCGGGATATTTCGAATTTCTGCAATTCGAAATATTCTTTAATTCAAATATTTCTCTTGGTACCCAGCATTTTGTATTCAAATAATGCTAAAAAATTGTGGATAATTTGATTTTATTTTGGATAATTCGAATGTTTGGTGCATCAAATTTAGGTATAAATTATAATTTGCGACTTGAAATTATAGTGAATCCATCGGAAAATATGCTTTGCTAACGCTATTGTCAAAAGGTTTGTTTTAGACAAAATGCCTCCAAGCATGGTGTTTGATGACTCATTATAGTGTAAAGTACAGTGAAGAGTAAAGTTTAGTGAAAGTAGCGATCATGTCATCAATCTCGTCAACAATAACCCGGACCCATAAAACTTTGACTTTAGCTGAAAAAGTAGCGGTGAATAAAGAAGTGGAAGAAGGCGTTAAGAAAAAATCAGAAATCGCGAAGGACTTTGGGATTCCGCCGAACACCTTATCGACTTTTATGGTTTGATTGGAAATATGAATTTTAATGGTATTGAATCTATTTATTAAGGACTTCTTTAATTTGAATTTTTTGATAATTGGAAGTTTTGAAATGGTCCCTTCGACTGTAAATGAAATGTTCCACTGTACTAAAATCAAAATATTTTTTGCATTAATTATCACAGACTATTTGCTGTTATAGAAACAATTATGCAAGAAAAAAGTCAAAGTAAATAAAATTACACGTAAAATCTTAACAAAGCTATAACAGATAAGAGATTAATATCAAGTAATTTAAGTAAAACTTCAATGTTAATATGCCATGAATATGAGCTTTCACATCATGAACAAAAATACAAATAAAAAAAAAACAAAAGGTCATTCAAGAAGTTACAAACATGCTTTTGAAAAAATTTTTAAAATAAGAAATGAAGCAACTGTCACTTACAATTCTGTAAACCTATCCATTGATGTTTGGAAGTCTCGACGATGTACAGCCCTGAGCAAAACATGGATGGGATCATACATTTCTTCCCATACTTTTGGCTTTGGAACGTACATTCCCTGCTGCATATTCCCACTTGCCTCAAGATTAGGTGCTCTGTAGTCAGCAACCTATAATAGAGGTAAGAATTCTTGAAAAACAATTTCAATTCATTCAGAGGATACATACTGGCAGTCCTCGACTTTGCTAAATCCAAACTTTCAAGCAATTGTCTGTTATTTTTTGAAATTCCCGCCATATTTACTGTGCATCCCAACATTCAACTGTTTCATATGGCAGTACATGTGGACAATATGAACGTACACGATCGAGGGCAGTGTTGAATTTAATCAAGGTGATTTTTTTAGAGAGACGCTGCTTGCTATAAGCTCCTATATCAAGAGTAGAAGAAAGCTGTAGATCAGCTCCCATTGGAGAGATTTTTCAAAAAAGTTGACTAGACGCCATCACGCAGCTTTCAATAAAATAAATAAAATAAAAATTCTTCTTTCTACAAGCATTTTTCCATTTGAGTGCTGTTTAATTCATGTCCGACATTACACCTTCAGCAACGATATTGCACGAAATATTTTCCGAATTGCATAAGTCTTTTGTCTTTTTTGAAAAACATGCGAAATATACACGATCCAGAGTTACGCTGTAACGAGATGTCAACCGCCGAGGAAAACAGAGTGTAAAAATTTAAAGGTATCGAGAGTAGGGTTAAACAATTGCATTTTGTTATGCTTCTTGATATGTCTTTTTATTCATAATGGATATTATAAGAGGAATGTCAACTTAAACACTGAGAGGAAGTTTCACTAGGTGCCCTCAACAGAATTCTTGTTTTTTCTTTAACTTTTATTTACATTATTTGCATATTTTCGAAAGACATTATGTAATGTGGGAATTTTATTAATTTATTATTTAACATTAGTTAATAAAAATAAGGCTTTAGTATGTACATATTTTTCGCTCATTTGGAAAGTAACCCCAGATTAGTACGGAACTCAATGGTTTGACTTTCATACATGTTTTCAGGAATGTATTGTGTGCAAAAGCCGGGGACCCACCTGTACTAAATTTAACTCGTTTTAATGATTTATGACACTCACTCATAAGTTTACTTGGGAGAGGGTGTAAACCCTACTGATAAAAAAAGTTGAAACATTTAAAAAGTTTAATTCAAAAAATGGAATTACTTCGGGAATTTCAAGGCTCAATTCACCTTCAAATAGTCACTTTAAGAATCATATTTTTCCTAATTCACGGGTTTTCTACCTGGGTATTTAACTGCCATACCAAAAAAGAATTATTCTGATAAAGAAATTAAATACCACACCTGATAGAGCTTGAAAAACTTCAGCCCATTTACCCTACATTGTTCTAAGTAACATCAAAAATGTATACATACTAAGCTCTATTCAGGAAAGAGTTAAAGTATGTGTTATTTTGTTTTGTGAAGTTTAATGGCGAAATACGTGACTTCCACAATAATTATGACTGAGTAGAAAATTTTCATATTAATAAAATGAGAAGTCTTGAAATTTAATTTCACCCAGAGGCTGCTCTAGGTTAGCAAGGAGTAACCATTTGAAATTTAACTCCATCACTATTATCACTGCATGGACCAAATCAGCACTCAATTTTTACAGTATGATGAATGACCATCGATGTGTATATAAAAACTGTACAGAGCACTCTTCGCTAGGTAAACAAAATGTTTCTACTAGCCACCATATGTAAATTGCATATTCCTCTACAATACAATAATAATATATCATAATAAGTGCTGAGCAATTCTAAATTATCAAAATATAAAATAATGTACAATAATAATATATCATAATAAGTGCTAAGCAATTCTAAATTATCAAAATATAAAATAATGGTCAAATGGTGAAACATACGACAGTTTTCAAATTAATTGTCAGATATTTACACCTCACCTAGCACAAGGAATATTCACAAACAAGGTGAAAAGGCAGTCAAACTATTGCCTTCATATGTAAATTATGCTGATGACAATACAATGTTGGCTTCATTTTTCTTTTATCAGATGCATGGCAGCACTCTTTTCAGTTAATAATGTATATTGCTGTGCATGACATAATGATGTGGTCCATCAGCACGACTAGTTTTTAATTATAAACACTTTTACTGCATACCTCAGACAGGACAGATTCAAAATCTCGACTCTGCGCAGTCCCACATCTCTCAGGCATTAGTTCAATGAGCTGACTGTGGGTTTTGTCTCCCATGCACAGCAATGTAACCATTTCCAGTTGAGAGAGTGATGCATCAGACATTCCTGGATAACAAAATAAAATTTGTATAAGTAAATAGCTTAAATTGATCCATAATTTTAATATATCGATGTACATTTGAGTTGGCCATAGTTGTCCCATGACAGAAAAATGGGTTCAGTGAGGAGTGGGGGGGGGGGGGGGGCAATGATGAAAGATCAGAAATGAAATACCCACGGCCACAGATAAAAAAATGGTTTGGTACACCCTCAATTGATATAGCGAAACAAAAAAATAAAAGAGTAAAGAGTAAACCAGGCATTTATGACAATTTACGTCCAAGTGGCAACAATGCATAGAACTGCAAGGGAGTGGATTGCAAACTGGCGACAGCAGCTGGTTGAACAATACATCCAATCATCCGGTTTCTCCTACCCACTATCTACTGCCATGGGTCAACTCTAGCTGGTTTGGCTTTAGAGGAGGTACACAGATTAAGGGTACATCAAGGTAGAATGGGATCATCAGATATCACATCTAACAGCATAAAAGATCCTGGCATAGCTGAGGTGATCACTAGCTTACCACAATCAATGGGTAAAACTTATCAAAAATATTCTAATATATATGATTCCACTGGCTATAAAAGAAAATGGTTAAAGGGATAATACACATGGATTGAGAATCACCTTTACATCAAAATCACTCAAACTTACCCAAGTTGGTGCGGATGTCCATGAGAGAAGCCAAGAAGGTAAGGCAGCTTTCAAGCATGGGCATGTCATGTTCACTCTCCAGGAATGAGTTGGCTGCATATGGAGCTAAACTCATCAGATCCATCACATGGAACCTTTAAGAGAATGGAAAGTGTCATTAATTTACATGATGATAAAATAAAATAAAATGGTTAATTTCCACACACTTTTTTTATTAACGAACTACCGACCCGGTTTCGACACGTAGTGTCATTATCAAGGTACCCATTTTGGCTTCCCAAGGTCTATATATACCGTCCAGCGGGGGAAAGGTGGGGTGGAAAGGCTAGCAAGGGAGGGGGGGGGGGACAGTTTGACTAAAGGAGCGCAATCAGGAAGGTCTTTGGAGGAGGGGTTGGGAATAGGGATTACGTAAATTAGTGAATCGGTGAGGAAGGAAGAGAAGTCATGACAACCAGGAGAGGAGCGGGTGTTGGCGAAGGTCAGAAATTAAAAACATCTAAGAGCGGGCAGGAATTTTCAGGGATAAAAGAGGCGATTGGGTAAAATACACTTCGTCGTTACAAAGATTATGCGGGCTATTAACAATTTCATATTTCTCGTAAAAGTCCAGCTTTTGCCCTTTGTCTATGTAATGTAAAATATCAAAATCAAAGTTACTAAAATGTTTACAATGATTCAAATGTTTAGCAAAACATGATTTTTCGTCATTATTAATAAAACTATTCCTGTGTTCAATCACACGATCTTTAAATCTTCTCCCAGTTTGTCCTACATAACAAATATCACAGTTATTACACTTCAACAAATATACACCACTTTTGTTTTCTTGGTTGTACATGTCCTTAGAGTTACACAATCGTTTCTCCAATGTTGCCGGGGTATAGAAGGCGACTCTAGCTTTGTCTTTGGGAATTATTTTCTTTAGATTGTATGACAATTTGCCTACAAATGGCAGTTTTACCCAACGGGAAGGTGAATTGCTCTGAAATGACAGAGATGTTAGTGACTGTGTGGCTTTCTTGGATCTTGAGCGCTCCAGCAGCTTGTCAATACATGAAGAGTTGAAGCCATTACGGATAGCTATAGTTTTGATAGTCTGCAACTCCTTTTCAAATTTGGGAATAGACAGGGGAATTTTGAGTATCCTATTTGTCATGCACCTCAAAGCAGCAAATTTATGAGAAATGTGGTGACAAGAGTCATTAGGGATAATGGTGTCGGTAAAAGTCTTTTTTCTAAAAATACAAAAATCATGATGGTCATTAACAATTGATATATTTAAATCTAAAAAGTCAATATTATCGCCCCCATATTCCATCTTAAAATCGATATTGTCATGTAATGAATTTAAAAACTTTTTAAAATTGTCTAACTGTCTTTTAGTGCCCGTCCATAAACATAAAATGTCGTCTACGTATCTAAACCAGTAGACGAGGTTAGAAAGAAGGGGGTGATTGGATTTAAATAATTTTATCTCTAGATGATTCATAAATACTTCAGCTAAAATAGGGGATAAAGGTGAACCCATGGCGAGGCCAGACGTCTGAATATAGTAATTACCGTTGTACAGAAAATAATTCTGTGAGGTGCATAACGTTAAAAGATTTTTAATCTCTTCCTGAACCATCGGGTCACAGTTAGAATTTTTAATTAGCTCCAGAGTCAAGTTAGAGGCTTCTGAGGCAGGGACAGAAGTGAACAAATTCGTGACATCAAAGGATATTAGTTTGCCATTAGCAGGAAGAATTATATTAGAAAGTTTCTCGGCTAGTTCAACAGAGTTTTTTATGCTATATTTTGGTTTGAAATTAGAGTACTGTCTAATTAATAAGTTCAACTTAACCGCTAGCTTATATGAGGGAGCCGTGACATGAGAGACAACAGGTCTAATTGGAATATTATCTTTGTGGGTTTTCGGAAGACCGTAAAACCTCGGTGGCAGCGGATTCATGTTGATTAGTCGCCATTTCTCTAACGCGGTAAATAATTTAGTGCAATTACTTAGGTTAATTTTGAGTTGCCTTTGAAATTTGGTCGTGGGGTCTGACTTTAACTTAGCAAAATCATGTCCTTTCAAGAAATCGTCACATTTAGCAATGTAATCGGCCTTATTTAAAAGACAGTTAGACAATTTTAAAAAGTTTTTAAATTCATTACATGACAATATCGATTTTAAGATGGAATATGGGGGCGATAATATTGACTTTTTAGATTTAAATATATCAATTGTTAATGACCATCATGATTTTTGTATTTTTAGAAAAAAGACTTTTACCGACACCATTATCCCTAATGACTCTTGTCACCACATTTCTCATAAATTTGCTGCTTTGAGGTGCATGACAAATAGGATACTCAAAATTCCCCTGTCTATTCCCAAATTTGAAAAGGAGTTGCAGACTATCAAAACTATAGCTATCCGTAATGGCTTCAACTCTTCATGTATTGACAAGCTGCTGGAGCGCTCAAGATCCAAGAAAGCCACACAGTCACTAACATCTCTGTCATTTCAGAGCAATTCACCTTCCCGTTGGGTAAAACTGCCATTTGTAGGCAAATTGTCATACAATCTAAAGAAAATAATTCCCAAAGACAAAGCTAGAGTCGCCTTCTATACCCCGGCAACATTGGAGAAACGATTGTGTAACTCTAAGGACATGTACAACCAAGAAAACAAAAGTGGTGTATATTTGTTGAAGTGTAATAACTGTGATATTTGTTATGTAGGACAAACTGGGAGAAGATTTAAAGATCGTGTGATTGAACACAGGAATAGTTTTATTAATAATGACGAAAAATCATGTTTTGCTAAACATTTGAATCATTGTAAACATTTTAGTAACTTTGATTTTGATATTTTACATTACATAGACAAAGGGCAAAAGCTGGACTTTTACGAGAAATATGAAATTGTTAATAGCCCGCATAATCTTTGTAACGACGAAGTGTATTTTACCCAATCGCCTCTTTTATCCCTGAAAATTCCTGCCCGCTCTTAGATGTTTTTAATTTCTGACCTTCGCCAACACCCGCTCCTCTCCTGGTTGTCATGACTTCTCTTCCTTCCTCACCGATTCACTAATTTACGTAATCCCTATTCCCAACCCCTCCTCCAAAGACCTTCCTGATTGCGCTCCTTTAGTCAAACTGTCCCCCCCCCCCTCCCTTGCTAGCCTTTCCACCCCACCTTTCCCCCGCTGGACGGTATATATAGACCTTGGGAAGCCAAAATGGGTACCTTGATAATGACACTACGTGTCGAAACCGGGTCGGTAGTTCGTTAATAAAAAAAAGTGTGTGGAAATTAACCATTTTATTTTATTTTATCATCATGAACATTAAACATTTCCACCATATATCGCCGGACACTGTGAATTATGTTCATTAATTTACAATAAATTCTTTATGTGCATAGAAAATAAGTGACCAATGAATAATAATCAATTAAATAGTATGATTATAAATATGATTAAAAAACTTCTGAGGTACATTTCTGGTAAATTATTAAAATGGAGTGACAGAAAAAAAACATGACGTTACAGTTACTACCTGTAAGTTCTCTCTATGTAACATCAAATATGTATGGTCCTTTAACACTAGGAGGACGGGAGTTTCGCGCTACCTAGAAGGACGGCTAGGGGTCATTTGACCCCTAAAATGTATTTTGGAATAAAACGCCTAATTTTCAACCAATATTCAGTTTAATCATATTAATTGTTGAATCAGTTCATTAAAAACACTATTTAACATTATTAAATATTATTTCCATCGTCAAAAGTTAATAACAATTATTTTAAAGAATCATGAATTAAATCGTAATCTAGTAGTGGATTGCAAATCTAATAATGAAAATATATACACTCAATACAAAAGTTGTGTTACGTGTTTGAACAATAGGGGTACTGGGTTTACAAAATTTGCATAAAAATTTTTAAAACATTACTTTGTTGTAAATCTCAGACAGACAGTATTTTTTCAGCGCTATTTCCACAAAATATATTTTTGCGCTGAATGCGTTCATTGGACGATTTATAAATCTACACACTAACCCACAAGCCGCTTAAAAGCGTGTGGCAGAGGGTGTTACCACACCAGGCATTTGCACTTGAAAAGGAATTTGGAAAATGGAAAGGAAATTGGTGCAATGATTCAATTTGATGGTATTTGGCACCTTTTTCTTTTTTGTGCCCGTGGAATTATGGCTGTTGGATTTGGAGACGTGTAAATAAATTGATACGTACTATCCATCATATCTACTCCCACTTTGTTTTTATTATGAAATAGGATGGTCTCTGGTATTCTTTTATTCGTTTCGGAAATAGTGTCGTCTAAGATCATGCTGCTGAGTGAAAGTGCATTATTGTTCTAGTTTGCCTGATTCTACCTAAGAGTATGGCCTAAGGTAATATTGAACACTCGCGTTGAATGGATTACATGGCTATTTTAGGGGTCATGGATATTTTCGCATCACGGCTGTTTTTTTCAGATCGTCCATGCAAGAGAAGTTTTCCATTTTTTTATCACTTTCTGCCTGCTGGATGGATGGAAAATAATTGTTACAAGTTACATTTATTCCTGAATTCTTGTATGTTACGGTCACTTTAGTAGCTATTTTTCAGAAGTAACGCTAATTGCCATTCGAAAGGCAGGGACTCAACCGCCAACCGTTTCCTGATTCGTATCTTCCAGGAAATTGCAGTAATGCTTCTTTTTCGACCTACGTGCGGATTGCAAGGGTAGAATTTACAGTAGAATTTTAGTCCACCCAATTCCTCCGCTCTCTCAGAAAGAGACAGGATTTTTCCCCAAGACACAGCGTGCGGTCGACCCGCCCCAAACCCCGACGGGGTCAGGCGGCACTAATGCTGGACACACGGCAAAGGGGCTAGGTCAAGTGACAGTGCCGTCAGGCCAGAAAAATGAAAGTTATGCGTAAACCTGATGAGTCGATATTGAAAATTATGTCTCTAAGAGCTCTGAATCTTGGACGACGGAAAAAAAATTCTTGGGATACGTGACGATTTTCCAGTGTGGGTAATACAATAATCATTGAACAATAAATAAAACAAAATTAAAATATCATAATTACATGAATTTATGCAAATCAAGGATTGAAAAGGTTTTATTTCCCTTTGCTGCCCAAAAAATATCGGAAGATTGTGCACAATAAGTCGCTATGCCTAAGTTTTCGAATACAGATAGGAGCCCTCGGGACGAAACTGGCATTGAACCGGGTACTTCCATATTCAAAATGAAGTAAATCATCTACCACACTAGCCTCTTGCTGATTATATTATATACATGGCACTAAAGTGCCCACAGGCAAGAAAATAGCGCGAAAACCAGTTGTGGGTCAAATGACCCCTAGCCGTCCTTCTAGGTATAACACGTCATAAAAATTTAAAACAAAACATTATTGTTGAATTTTCACTAATTTATCAAAATATAGACCAAAATGAACAAAGTCAAGAAGTTTCAAAATTAAAAAAAATATTTTAATAAGAGAAAAATAAATTTGAATTCTGAAAATGGGTCAAATGACCCCTGCCGTCCTTCTAGTGTTAAATATTGTTGAGAAAAATTAAAAAGAATAAATGATATAATATCAAGTTTCTACTTATTAATACAGAGGAGCAACCAACAAAAATGAAATATCTAATAAGGTTATCTTTAGGTAGATGACTGGGGAATGTAAATTCATATCTATGTATGTACAATAAACATAACCCACCTTCTCAAATAAATTTATTAGAAATTAATTTATAATGGACTATGTAATTAAAAACTTCCACCATTAAAATAAAAATTGAAATAGTGTTGAACCTAAAGAACTCACTTTTCTAGCACAGTATTCAAGAACGTCTCCGATGGTAGCTCCGTGGCACAAACTTGCAACAAGTAGAGGTCGGCATCCACCATAGAGTTGCAAAAGTTACACTGAATGTAAGTCATGGCTTGACCTTTGATCTGGAGGCCATTTCTCACCCACATCCCACAGAGTATCTCATAGAAAGCCACCTAGAATGACAAATAATTAATTTTAGTAAAATATGAATAGCATCATCAATAAACAAAAACCTCAAAAAAGGTAAGCAATGATTTTACACAAAGGAAAAAAACAAGTAACTAATGAATAATAAGAATTAGCAATGACTCCAACCTAAACAAATGAAGTCAGTTTTAAGAATCCAATGGTCATAAAATTGATATTCAGTGAGTACCAACCACTGACGTCACAAACCATTCGAAATAAAAATTCCTTTGAACCCTTACACTGCCGAGATAATTTCATTATTGATTTTAAATTAAGGTATGAGCCCAACCCAGGGGTCGACAATTCAGTATTAGGGATTTTTTGGTCTCAGTAGCTGTGGCCAGAATGAAGCTTGCTTGGTAATGAAGGGGTAAGTGGTTATTTTATTAAAACAAGTACATCACTCTTTTTAAAAGGACCTTTATGTATGATATATAAGGGATAGTGGTTTAACTTTGGCCGATTTTCCACGATTTTAATATTCATGGGCCTGGGGGTGTAATCTCCCAGCAGAAGTGGGGGTCCAGGAGGTAATGAAAATTTTGATGCTTATAACAACACTTTGAGGTTGTCTCAGGACTCTCCTATCCTGTATGTTCACAACTGAACAAAATTACCATTTTATCTAGTGTAAATTGGATAGCTAAGGGGGTGGGAGGTAATAGCCCTCTGGATCCGTCACTGGTATACTCATGTTTACATATATCAACATCAACACTTTTGATCTGCTGATCAGTAGATCTGCTGCTGCTTTCACAGAGCATGCAAATGGATTAACTAACAGAAAGATAGCACTCGGCTCGGACACTATTTTCTTAATTTTCTGTACCCTAAATGGAAAAAAAATCCTGGGAGAACAGATTGAAAATCAAAGCGGGATAAAAATAATTTTCGACCCGAAATTGTGGGAAACAGGCGACGTTTTAATAAAAAAAGCAATCACTCTTTTTGAAAACCTAACGCTGGAGCTATCACTCTGAGGGACGGAAAAAATGATCGTGTGATTCAGGCTTATAGGACGTTCGTTCCATAATATACTCGGTAGTACAAAAATTACACGACATTTATTTGATCTTAGCTGTTAACTTCTTCATCCATGAAACTCAATTTTTAACCTTAGGTGACCAGTTCGCGCCGTAGAGACCACTATCGGCGAGCGCCGCAAAAAAAATGCGTCCGGATGCCGTCGACATCGAATTTTTACGGTCGCCGCCTAATGGTAAGGCCGTTTTACACGGTACACGGAATTGCGCAATCTGACGTATGTGCGAAGGCGCAATCAAAATTGCATCGTGTAAAGGCCGTTTTACACGGTACTCGGAATTGCGCAGGTTAGAGCTGCATTTATTTCTAAAATGGCGCGGAATTGCGCGAATGCATGAACGAAATTAGAACAGGGGCTATTTTGCCGTCTCGCATCCACGCATTCTCGCATGTGTTCTAGCAATTCGCCGCTTTACACGACGTAATTTTGATTGCGCCTTCGCACGTACGTCAGATTGCGCAATTCCGTGTAAAACGGCCTTAAAGCGGTGAATTGCTAGAACACATGCGAGAATGCGTGGATGCGAGACGGCAAAATAGCCCCTGTTCTAATTTCCACGCCATTTTAGAAATTAATGCAGCTCTAATCTGCGCAATTCCGTGCCCCGTGTAAAACGGCCTTTAGATACTACGACCTATCACATAATTCCGAAGACCGCGCGAGAGAGATTGTTCTTTAGTTCCATCCCATTCCACGTTGGCGCCATCTCTCCTCTAATCCGAAACGGAGGGAGAACTGGCGATTGCCTTCTATCGAAGACGAGGCACTCGCCCTAAAAATAAGAATTCAATTATAGAAGAGCGACGATGAAGGAACCCGGTAGTATCAAGTAAGTCATGAACCACGCGTTCCTCGAGCGTCACCGTCCTAAGAGACCACTCAAAATCATAGAAAGTATCTCACACACATATCAATCTTTAACACAATAGCCACGATAAAACGGGCAGCAAACATAGAACCTAAAATGTGCTCCTCATCAGTGGTATTCCTGATTCTCGCCGCGATGTTTTGTGAATCAAATGCCGGACTAAAAGACATCACCGAAATCACGAAAGTGTACGACATCGGCCAAGAGATATTCCGGGTCGTCACGGCTTCCTGGGTAAGGATTGAAACGAAGCATGGAAAGCAGTACACAACACCCCAATCCTTCATCCAGGGTTCCTCCTACGAGACTCAAATGGTTCTCAGTCGTATGGAGGAGATCTCGCGAAGGACCGAGTCTTTGGAGAACTCGCTGAAACCATCCCTGAGCGACATCGGGAGACTCTCGATGGAACTGCCCGACAGACTACGGTGGCAATCGAAGCTGGACGCTCTGAATGCGGCCATACACCAGGTGATGGCCGCCATGGAATCCATGTCCACCTACAGCAAAGCGATGGACTCGAGTGCGGCGGAGGGCGGTGTCCAACTGGAAGCGGAAACCTTGGTCGATTTCGCGAGCACCGTTGTGTCGCACGGGTCAGATTCGATACGGTCACAACTAGCGAAAATTCATTCTTTGGTGATCCCAAGGCATAAAAATTTTGGAGACGGAGGAATCTTCAAACTTTTGCTGGACGCTGCAAAGAAGGTATGACTACCTCCTCCCCCGCTTTAAGTAAAGTTTTCCTTCATTTGCAACTTGCAAAAGAACATAACCCTGGACCCCAGCAAATTTATTCCAAGAGATATACATTTTCACAATACTACTTATTATTACACTACGCATATTTTACTATTGCTGCCTAATATTGTAGTCATATGGTCACTCATGTCCGCATCGTATTCTTATGCATTTTAAAAAGCCTGGTTACACGATACATTAACACGAACAAGTTTATGTATAAATGTACGAACACGATCACGAAAATGCCCTATGTAACCGCCCTACTTGTGCGAACGCATGAACGGAAAATAGAACCTGTTCTAATTTGGTTCATGCTTTCGTACATGTTCCGTTCCTGTCCAAAAAAGTCATTCGTGAAAACAGACATTAACTCGTGCATGTAAATGCACCGTGTAACCAGGCCTTAATACGTTGCGAACAAAGCATGCAAAAGTTCGAAGTGAACGTTCACGTTCTAGTTGATGACGCCAAGATATAAATTTACAGCACTAGAATTTACGCATCAAATAAAACTAGAATAATAGGTAACAGATATAATCGTGAAAATACTAAATAAAGTAGAAAGGATATTAGACATCATAAACATCGAAAATAAGAGTGCGAATGAACTTTTATGGGGGAGAATAACTAATTACATATCCCATGCAGCAGCTGCCAGGGTCGCCGAGTGCAGCTGCGTGTCAAAATTGATAACCTTACGATAAAATCGTAAAAAAAAAACATCGTGTAGACGCGGTCATGGTGGCAAATCTGTAAAACATAATCACAAACCTGGAACCTTAGACTTACACGTGGAAAACACTCTCCGACTGCATATTTGACATTTTCATTTAATAACAGTTTCAGTTAATTTAACAGTTCAGTTATAAGTAACATCCATGGAAGCAAAGGCATCGAATACGTGCTGAAATACTGTATGAATAGTATATAATTTAGGCTTTTGATTCATTGTTTGTACGCCAATTTAACTTTTTGAAAGTGGAATAATTTATACTAACACAGTATTTCTCACTGGATTCAAAAACAAAAAAAAAACGAATGATTTCTCAAGTTCAACCAAAGTAAGTTTACTAAAAAGTACTGACGAGGGACGAGTCTCGAAATGATCAAAAGAGACCAACTATAAAGAGACCCGAGATAAGATCATCTTGTTAGAAGAAACTTTTTTGGATAAAAAAATACAGCGATTTTAAACTTAAGTATATCAACGGTTCCGCGGAAGAGCCATAAAATCCACGACCTTAATCACATCCACGAATACTTCTCTTTCGATTAAGAAAAACGTTCTACTCTTGACCCTGTTTGAATACTCTTTACATTCCTCACGTAAATCTACTCTTTGACTGATGATTCTTATCCGAGTTAAAATCACTAATATATTTCTTCATGCCTTCTCCAAACCTTATCAATCAAACATATATTCCACCCTCTGATATTTATCATGCTTGAAACTAATTTACATTCCTTCAAAATTCAGAATTTACTCCATCAAATTATGTCGTCGCACTGAGGTCAATTTGGCAGTTTTAAGGGGGACAGGACCTCCACGTCAGGAATATGCAAATAAAAAACCTGTAAAAATAATGATTTCAAAAAAACGATAGAGTTAATTTAATCACGTGCATTCAAATTATTGATATAGTGATATTTTCAATCCGTTTACAATACATCAAGTGCAGTGCTCGTAAAATTATTCTCCATCCGGTAATTAAACACCTAATGCCCTCGTTTTGAAACCTATTCGATTCCACTCGTCACTTACTTCGTTCTCCACTCTCACTTTGGATTGATGGATAATTAGTGTCTGCGTACTTATTTGGAAACGAAAAAGACAAATGCATTTCATATTTATATACTCGTGAAACTTAGAGTTGGCGTGGGTGCCTTTAGATAAGAGCATAAGTCTACCACACAAAAATTCCCTGATTCATATCTGGATGCTTGATACCATTTTCCACTTCCTTCGATTTAAAACAATACAATAGTGGACCTCAGACGGTGCACATGTTCCGACCAAACCACCCTACTGTCGGGACCAACTACGTTGATACAGACGGTTGGGGGGGGGGGGGGGGGAGGGGTTGTCGCCCGTCGAAAACAGTCGGACCTGACGCGGTTGGTCATAACATACCAAACATACCATCCAATCGCCAACCGCCCTCCCCCGATTTCTGTGGCGTCGCAACGCACAGTGGGCTGAAATCGAAAAAAGCTGGCCAAAAATCAAAATATCGACTTTTTCATTTCGCACCGGGAGTAGTATATCATCATCATTTTAGAATGTCCAGGGCATGTAAAACTGAAGTTAATATTTTTTCAAATTAATTTGTGAAACTTTTCAAAATAATTTGTTATATAGCTGGCCAAAAATCAATAAAAACCTACGAAATCTTGAGTGCGCGATTTTTACGAAAAATTTCAATTCATTATGTTTGTTCCCCTAAGCTATGAAATACAGTTAATAATTCGGAATTTTTGAGGATATTCGTATACTATTCTTTTAATTCATTAAAAGCGAACTTTGGTTAGATTCAATTAATTGTTGTTTATTACCTTTATGATTTGTTTAAAATACCACCGTTTTTCGTAAATTTTTTACCTAAAGATAGGATGAAAGTAGTTATCGCCGCTTGCTGATTCTAAGATATTTACACTAGGAGTTAGACTGAAGTCTATACTATTGGACGGAAAAGAAAAATCTTGCTCCAACTTGCTCCCCTTCGATTTTTCATGGTAAAGCAAAATGATGTCGGGCGGTTGTCGCGCCTGGTGACCCGCAATACACGGCGTAGGCACTCGGGAACATGCATAGCAGTCCATTAGAGAGAATGAATTTTCCCAAAATCTTGAGTGCATTGCATTCAACTACTTATTATTTGCGGTGTATGTATGGTATGTACCCTCTTATAATGGTTTTATCCCAGAGTCTTTGTGCGCCAGCTGCGTGCGTACGGCAATAAACCTACCCGTAAACGGTACACGCGCTCCCAAGCCCTTTGTTCTAGGCGGCTACCCCTTTATACACCCAGATATGTTCTTTTACTATGAACAGGTGAAAATGTTTCCATTCTACAAATTGTGTCTTCCCAATATATGCCATATATGCGATTGGCTCGCTCATTTGTAACCGAGAGCACAACATTTATCTAGTACATATTCCTTGTTGAAGTGTGTGCCGAAGGACGTTCACAGAGAAGTTGCCAAGTTATGAATACAACGAAAGTGACCCACCAAGATTGACAAAGTTTTGATTTGATTTTTTTATTTCTTTTACCTGGCCCAGATGAGGCCACAATCCGGCCCCCTCCTCCTCTGGACTGGATAGGGTGATCTTGGCAAATAGACGGGGTCCATGAAGCACAGGAAATCATTCGTATTGGAGTTTTTACGAAAAAAACTTATTTTGGAAGGATATGAGTCATTAAAAACGTTACTTGCGGCGTTCATTCAAAAAATGTTTTTTCGTCAATATTTTCGAAAGTGGGATGAGTGCTTCAGAATGAATAGTATATTCCTGAAAACTTGTCAACTCAGTGGATTTTCTTAATCATTAGTTTGGACGTTATTATTGCGTGATTTGGTAAACTTAGTTAACGACAATCCTAATACAGTGCCATATTCAATCCTCATCAAGGAATGTCGGAGGATCTAATTACCCGCTTCTCAGTAATTTTGAGAGCTGTATCGATTTGACTTCGATTAAATGATAACGTTTCCTCAGCTTATTGCCTTAAAACTACTTAACTGTATGTAAAACATTATCCATGGTATCACATGCCGCCACAAAGTTATAATACATGGAGCAGAAATTATGAAAAATGCCATTCTTCCTATTGTGCAGCTTTCCGAAGAGGCGTTGGAAGCCCGCCACAAGGATATAAGAAGATAACGTGAAAAACAGACCAGGAAAGTTTCTAGGATTTCCACGAACCATGACCTTTTCCTTACGCTTCTGATTACATGAGATCCTTTTATTTCTTGCTCTGTGGGGGTTCCCGGTAAAGTTAAAAAAATACTAGAGGAGAAGAAAAATTTTCTAATTAATAGCGAAAATATTTTAGAATATGAGAATCTTCATTTTCTGACCCAGAATAGGATATAAATTGGCATATCATCGCTTTGCATATCGCATTGGCATATTGAATCTCATCGCATACTTAATGGAAAGCTATTAGATACTTAAATCGCGGTTAACAATAGAGGAAATTCTATCTATCCCTTGATACTCCCGCACAAAAAATTTTGAGTTGACCCTGGTAACTAGGTTTCCCGCATCACTCTTACCTACTTTTAATTTTGATTACCTTTATAAAAAATATGATGGAGTAGATCGTCCTAAATAAATTTCATTGTATTCTTAAAATACGCAATTTGCAAAAAGTTTCATTAATTTAGCAATATTTAAACCTACAGCGATTTTTGCCCGGCTTTTTTCGATTCCATCCCACTGTGCAACGTCTCTATCGGTTATTATTTCTATCAATTTGAGGTTTGATCTTGTCAAGCGACTCCATGAAACACACTTGGTCCATCCTCAAATAATTTCGGAATTCATTTCCATCCAATTGTCGAAATAAATTCATGTGGGTGAAACTTCAAGCAGCCACTTCTTCGCCCATACTCTTCTCTTTTTTATGTCATCAATGAGAACCTAATTGACCAAAGCAAATGCCATTTTTTTGATTTTAGGACAAATTCGGAGCCATTGCCAACACAAGCCGAAACCAACTTCACTCCACGCGGAATATTTGGTAAGTTGGTCGGGTCGGGTGGATTGGTTTGGACGTCTGTAGAGCTCAGGGGCGCAGATAGGAATTATAGCTAGGGGGGATTTTAGATGCAACTAATACTGGGGTGTAGGTGGTGTGGAATACCCATTAGGGTAAGCGAGAGGTGCTCCCCCAGAATTTTTTCAGAGATAAATGGTTTGAAATGGTGAGTTTAACGGCTTTTTGAGGGATATTTCATCAATATTTACAGTATTCTTACAGTAATATCAATCCAATTAAGTATTATATAAGTGGATTAAATTTTTTAAAAATTCTGCGCTCTGGGGGGTGGGGTTATCCCCTAAAATCCCTCCCCCTCGCTGCACCACTAGTAGAGCTGGCCCTGACAGGGATGGTCGGGGAGTTCGGTTGTGTATGGTGATCGTGTCGGAACGTGTAATCGTCGTCGTGAACGTGTCGTCACGCCTAGTAATGAAAATTTCAGATGGATGAGTTCTAGTACCTCCAGGTTGAGACAAAAGTAAGGGAACCAATTTATTAAATAACGGCCAGCCAACTTTTTAAATTTCAGCCAAACGTAAAAATGACTACATTAGTAACTAGAACATGAGAAATATAATGATTTTAGCAAATCATCCCTTTTGTAGTGGTTCATATTAAAACAAATGTGAAAATAATACTTCACTATTTTGAAAGAAAAAATAATTTTATTTTTGAGTCACTTATTTAAAACAAAAGAGGAGGTATCTTATTAACAATCAAATTGATAAGAAGGATGGAATTTTCTACCGCAAAATGATTGAATTAAAGTCCTCTCTAGTTTTGGTTCGAGAAGGCATTTTTCCCCTCTGCTCAAGTTTTGACGAGTACCTAAACCGGACGGAAACCAGAAAAGAATTTAATTCAAAATTATTACCCATATTAGTATTATTTTCCGGCTTTTTTTCCGGGATTCAATCTATGATTGATGCTTTTATGCTAATTTCCCTCTGCTAATGAAAACAATCATTTGCTAACAGATAAAAAAAATTGTTACATGATAAGATGTAATTCCCTTCACGCATTTATGGTTAGGTCAACGAAATACGCGGGAAAGAGGATTAAAATTGTCACATTAAAACCTCAAGCTTCATCATATCATAATAAAAGGAAATAAAATCTTTGCTTATTAAAATTCTTTTCCTTCCTCACAACGGGATTCTACTATGTCAAAACTCATCCATTCAGTGAATAATTACATTTTCATTTTCAAATATGCACAAATTAATGCTTAGAGACCATACAAAAAATTTTTGACATCTAAACGCTTGACAATCAGTAATGTGCGAGCAAGTTTCAACTAAAAATTAACAAAACAGAATTCACCGCCAAGGTCGAAGCCCTCGCAGGCCAGAGGCATCGCATCTGCTCCATCCTCCCTCCCTTTACTCTACGTCTCCCACCCCTTCACCCGCAGACCAGACGGAAAACGACGATCGTGAACGAGTATTGCCGAGCCTCACGCCATCATCATTCGAATTCAGTTGCTGTAGGGCGGTGACGAAGTCATGAGGTAGCAGATGAGGCGGGACACCAAATGACCACCACAGTTGACAGGATTTATTTCGTACCGACCCATAATTCTATCGTTTCATATTTTAATTAAGACCGTTTAGGATTAATCAGAACAACAATGGGTCCTAAACCACACTTATCATTCATCTTCCTCGTTTTCCCCGCGATAATCTTCGGCGCGAACGCCCAATTCAACGACATATCCGACATCGCGAGTATTTACGACATAGGAAAGGAGATATTCGAGTTGATCTCGGATTCCTGGATTAAGGTCGACTCCATGCACAGGGATGAGGAAATAACCCCAAATTCGTTCCTCCGAGGAAAATTTTTTCAATCCCAGAACTTGGTGCTCAGCAAAATGGCAGACATCTCCCGAAGGACGGAGTCGCTGGAAAACTCCGTGAAGACTTCTCTGAACGACATCGGGAGGCTGGTGATGGAAATCCCGGCCCAGCTCCGTTGGGAATTGCGGCTGGACACGCTGGCCACGGCGATTCGGCAGGTGATGACCGCCGAGACATCCATGGCTACCTATAGCCAAGCAATGGCTTCCAGGGCAGGGAACGGAGTCGAGCTGGAAGTGGCCACATTGGAGGATTTTGCCACCTCCACTGTATCGCACGCTTCTCATTCGATAAGGTCGATGCTTGAGGACATCCATTCGATGGTGGTTCCGAAGCACAACAATCTAGGACACGGTGGTATCTTCAGGCTGTTACTGGATACTATGAAGGTGAGGAGTCAGTGTTCAAATGTTATAGATTTAAGTCACGTGGTGTGGCCCATGTATCTCGCAAATGTGTGCGCCGGATGAGCATAAAATGATGGCCTCAGCTAACACTCTCTCCAGAGAATGAGGTGACCGAGAAATTCCACGCGGTGTAATGAAATACTTGAATTCTTACGGCTCCAATCGCAGCGAGCATCTTGTTCGTAACCTGTTTACATTTTCAACGCCTCCAATTTTAGTTCGGCAGGAACTACTTGGCGTATAGAGGGTGAAGAAAAATTATGTCGAAATTTTCATGTCATAGCTGTTGCCAGTAGGAACCAAAGTTATTATTACGTTCAGGTCGAAAACGCACCATTTTAAACTACAGAAACTTAGAGCCAAGCGATGCGATTGGCCGCGAGTTTGCCCTGTTGCCGGATGATCTTGGCAACTCATGACTTCGAATGATTTGCCTTTGTCCAGAGCATCTGGCAACAGGGCAAACTCGCGGCCAATCGGAGCGCTTGGCTTTGTTGTAGTTTCTGTAGTTTAAAAATGACACGTTTTCGACCTACACATCATGAGTAATTTTGGTTCCTATCCAGGCTATCAGTTCCTATCCAAGGTTAAAAGTTGTGACAATTTTTCTCCACCCTGTATAATAATTGAAAATCACGCCCGAAACTATGATAACATGAATTAATTGTATTACATCCGTTTTGCAGTGACTTCCTTACCTGATTTTTCCTAGGGATTACAATTAATGATAGTACAGTATTTAAATTGATTATGATTAATGGAGCATAGATTGCTGGAAGGAAAATCTACCTGTGACGTGAAATAGAGAACAGCACAAAAAGGAAATGAATTGAAATGGCGAATTACTTTAATATCTTCATTTAATTTCAGGAAAAAATCCATCGTGTGGATGGAATACCAATGGTAGTCATATATACTTTTGAATGATTTGACATGTTACTTATTTTGTTGAAAAAGTTGACATTCCGAAATTACAAAACATGATGGGACAAATAAAATATGCGTACCGCAAATAAATTACCAATAATTTTAATTTGCACATCAAATCTCGATCGTTATATAAACATATCAAATTGATCATTACTCGAAATCCCTGATGGAAATAGGAAGTGGAATAAAATAGTGTGTTCCACTCACGATTTGAATCTGTTCGTAAGGTCGAGCCACCGAATCTAGTAGCAAATAATTTTCATTGTCGGATCCGATTTGTACCCAAGGTCTACCACAAAAATGAATCAACAGCGGCTTAATAAAAGAGTAGGGAAACGCCAAAATTCTCTCTAACTCATCTCAATTCCATTCATAGATTCCGGAGTTCGTTGCTCAATGATTTGACATGTAAAATAGTCAATTATCAGCTTCGACTTGCGTAATTAAAAAAATAAATTTCCAACCGGAGCGTGGAACCATCTTTAGCTTGTTGACTGCTCTAAGAAGGGTGCAATTCTCGACTGAAAGAAAAGATAAAGTTGAATACTTTCATGTTTATCACGTTCTCATACTTCATGAAGCATTCCGTAGGCACATCACGAGGTAAATCATCCATAAAAGTGTCACTAACAATTTTGGAGACCTTGAAAGACCCTACATTTGTTATTATATTTTCCGGTCTTTTTATATCTCCTGTCAGAACTTTAAAAAAGAATTCTGAATGGGAAACACAGAATTAATTCGAAAGAGAACGAAAAAAAGAGCCGTGTCAAACACCGACCCTAAAAATCGTGAAAAATGGCAACGAAACTTCTTTATAATTGTCGCAGTTTACAAAAATTAAATACGTGAAACAAATTTCCTGTTTTCCGTACGGAGCACATTGCTCATGACGATGGAGGAGGATAGTGGACAAATCATTGGCAGCTGCTTGTCGTCGAAAACCACCCACGAACTTGGACGTGGGAGTAATCTAACAAGAGAAGGGGGGGAGGGGTTGTAGGTAAGCGTTCTCGACAGGATGAGACCCGCAACCGTAGAGTAAAATGACGAGATATGGGAGGCGTGGAAGAGAGCTTTCAAAGGTGAGACACAGGCGGGTTCGTGGAGATACGAGGCAGACACGTGAGGCACCCCACAACATCGACGAGCTAAGCAAAACAAAAATTTCGGAGAAGTGCTCAGGATCCGAATGCGCAGGGCATACGAGAATTTAAGCTTGCTGCCAAGGGGACTGCATAGAGGAGGCCCAATTCCATCCCACAGAGGACTGATTTCTGTTGCCACTTCGGTCATATTTTAATCGGCTTTCAAAAATGTCCGCGGCGCGGTGATGGGTGAAATGTGATCAATTTTTTCTACAATTTTACAGTATAATGTTTATCATTACGAGTAGAGGTATTGAAAAGTTATGAATTTGATAGATCAAATCAGCATGTGTGTACATTTCGGTTAATACCGAATAATTATACACGTGCTGACATACACCTTATTTCCCCGTGAAACTCAAATCAATTTGTCCGTCAGCGACGCATGTGGTGACTTCTGTAAACAAATTTACATGCGCGGTGGTTGACAACACATTTAGAGGCGAATTACGGATCCTCTTTTGTAATATTCGATACTGGAGGCGCTTTGATTTATTTCGCATTATAAGAAGTTGAGCACTACTGACGACACAACGTAGTGTGACGAGCAGAAGAGTACACGACCCTAAGATAGTGAATTATAATATGTAATGAACAAAACGGACGGTTTTGATGAAACCGACATTTATTTAATTTTTTCAATATACGTAAGGCGGTCAAAGTCACAATAAGAGTTTCTATGTGGCGGCTAATAAGTTAATAACCAAGTTTCTGGTCGCAAAGTACCACGCTAAAATTTCGAGACTGTAACCACGAAAAAGCCTGCATGACTTAATTACCTTCATTGTTGGAATATCGCCAAACGATGAAGACACAACTCATTTGTTTACTACACTTGTTTTTATTTTCATGAAAAACCACTATCTCCATAAACTTTTTCGAGCTTGGCATCGAAAGATCATTAATTTATAGTTGCTACTAGATACAGAAATATTTTAAATAACACACAATCATCCAATAAAAACATCTCCTGGTCAGAGGATAAGTCAGCAGTTCACCTATTTCCCCTCGCATTGCTTGCAACTTGTTTTTAACAAAAGAAAATAGTTTATTTTGATTGAGAAATGTATAATGAAAATAATTTTATTATGAAAATGAAACCAATCCCACCACTCACGGCTGAGACTCCCAATTAAAATAAACATTTCTATTTTCCACCTGAATTAGTCAATAACTTAATATTTTCCAACAGCCACGCCTTAATATTTTTCCCTAAAGAATTGCTAAAAGTTTCTGTTTAATTAGGTTGTAAAATTCCATCAAAATCAATATCATAAGCACTTACAGCTCAATGTTCCTAGTCAACTCATAATTCAATTTTTCAGAATAATTCAGCCGACGGATAATAATCTCCTGCCTAAAAAAATTCGCTATGAAATTTTTCATTTCATTAAGACCTACGCCTCTGCGCGCAATGAAGAGAGCAATGTCAGTTAAAACGGCAAGCCGCGCAAAATATTAGGATGGCGTCAGCACGTTCCAGAATGGCTGAGATAAAGGACAAAGGCAAGTCCTATGAAGAGATGCGGAAGCACCCGTATCTCGGGCGACTCAATGTTATGACGACGATGAGCCGCTGGCTGGAGAAAAGCCACGGATAAGCTCAAGGTCTGCGATGCGATTGAGTCCACGACGCCAATCCTACATGCCCACGCTTACAATTCACATTACGTTAGATTGACAGTAAGGAATCATCCATAAAACGGAAGACGGAACGAGGTGACCAAGTGGGTAAAGCGCTGGACAACTGGACGAATGGTCCTGGGTTCAAATCCTAAAAGAAGTCGTTGAACACCCCCCACTACAATCCTCGCGATACAAGGCGTCCCGGTGAAAGGTACATTTCATCCATCCTCAAAACTAAGACGAGCTTTAACTTCACCAATCCTATCCAACCCTAGGGTTGAAGTAATTGGAGACAATTTATCACGCAAGGCAACTAGAAAATACAGTTTGTAACACAAGCGATGCTTTTCAAGGATTTCTGTTGGTTCAAGATGGAAATTAGTTCTTTCACGAAAAATGTTCTTTTAAGAGATTCTAATGTAAAACGACGCAAACGTAATTCATACCATGATGCAGATACAGAAAAGAGCTAGATAAATCTGCAATTCTCTCACGTACATTGGGACACTTTCATGCACCATATTATTTAAGACATTACTCGCCTCTAATACGCTCTAACTTACATCAAATAAACGTGTATTTCAACTGATATTAAGTAATCACCGAGGCCAATATCGACACATTTAATGTTTTTGAAGCCAAAATTCAGCGGTTACAAATCCAAACCTAATTTTTACACTCTAATTCGAAACATACAGCAATTTTTTTCCTTCATTAACCAAGCAAAACTAAACAGACTGCGAGGATAAAGCGGTGTCCCTCAAAGCATAAAAATTAAGAAGCCTTCGCCACATCATCAGAGAATCATCTATATCGACAATCTACATACTATCCGAAAGCCGCCTCAATAGGCGAGTGGCGGGAGGTGTTAGGTCATGAGCAGTTTACCTGTTACAGAATACGAAAAAAAGACAACAATTCATATACGCGTAGTTAGTGACTTGCCCGCCTGAGTTCGGCTAGACGTAGCATTTATTATAGTCGTTTAATTTTCGGGAGAAAAACGAATTCCTACATCCGTTCGGCAAAATAAATTCTTATTCTATCGCTTTCGTCTAACCTGAAAATATACAGTCACTTAGATGATGATCTCCGTGTCGCTCTGTGAGATATTTGTCCATAATTGCTCCAGCAATCTTATCCTTGCACGTAGTCTCCGAGTCTCTTGAGTCACCCAGACCAAGCAATGTAAAAGCTGTGAACCGCTCTCGCTCGTAGGATTGATAGACGAATAGCGCAGCTAGTACTTTACATTTACACAATTAACAGAATGAATCTTTCTGCGCCGGATCCTATATGTTTGCCGCGTGATAGAGGAGCGGGTTAACGAGTGGGAGGTACCAACTATCTTTCACCTTTTCATCCGAAAACCTTCCGAAACACACTTAACGAATCCTAGCTACTTCAGGGTACCTTTACTAATATTTCTTCTGCGCTACCCACCATAAGTTTTAAATAATATCCCATATATTTGACTTCATCTGTCGCCTTTATGTTAACTCTATCCACATGGGTGTAGCCAGGGCGATGTGTGTTAGGAGGGGGGGAGGGCACGTCCTAGGAGGTCATGGTGGTGGAACCCTCCTCTGGGGAAAATGTGACCATTTTTATGCCTAGAAATAGCAATTTATGCTCTTTTACCACTTTAAATTACACAATAAATAAGCCGTCGAGAAGCTGTTTTGCTAAAACATACTGATGGAGTCAAACAAATTTATTTTATTGCTATTTGTTAATATTGTTCGGATAAAATTGGTTCGGGGGGGAACGTGACCCCTATGCCCCCCTGGCTATGCCACTGTCTATCTAAAACATATAGGTGGGGATAGTTAAGACGCCGTGAAGAAGAAATAGACTACCGTGACACATTTGGAAACGAGTGCATACTAAATGGATTCGGGGCGCGGAATCGTTCACCTCGAAAACCCCGGCACTTGGCGGGCATTAACGGTCGCGGTTGTGGCGTGACGAAAGAATCGCTTGCTTTGGGGAAGGCGAACAGCTGATGTAGGGTTTCCGGGGCTCAACACAAACAGAGACCACTGCACTGCTGGTTGGAGGACGCAGCAACGCTTGCCATCGCCAGCAAACACAGCATGTATTTCCCAGAAGCAATGCATGCACAAGTCGACGCGAATCGTGAGCGGAGTAAAACAGATGCTCCTCCGAAAATAATCGACCATAGGATAGGCAGCACTCACGACTGATAAACTCCATGTTATGAGGAATGCCATTTAGTACCTGCGAGATATTTTCTTCTTTGGAGGCGGTTGACAAACGACGGGGCACCGTGGAGATCACTCACTGCATTTGTCGAGTGATTTAAAATATCAGTCTCTTGAAATTGATACAAATAAAATTACAACCCGAAGAAAAAGTACTTCACTCAACATTTTAACATAATATTCGCACCTGCTGCTAAGGAATTCCGAACTAGGCCACAATTGTCCATTTTATTATCAGTAGCTTAGGAACGATAGCTCATGGTCCACAAAAATACTTAAGAATTTCAATATTTATAGCAACCGTTGTACGCGCATTCGAAAAATGAAAGTCAGTTTTGCGCAAAAAATAAAGAAATAGCACGTAAGAACAAAAGCTGAAGATATAACTCTCACTAAAAATCTCATCACTTAAAGTGATTAGGTACATTATTATACGCGATTTCAATAAAAAAATAGGATGCAACCATAAAACTATCCTGAATCTTACCAAAGAGCCTCCTGTAATTATCACAATTCTGATACTTTAAGGCTTTCTCATGGAACATTAGGCACTCCAAAAACTTGATATCTAGGAGACCACTGCGATTGAGTACCCAATAGGCCGAGTGGTTTTAAAGACAAGTATCATGATAAATTTACAAAGAAAATTACTGATTGAAAACTACCAACGATAATCTTCACGAAAAGATCACTGCAATGCCTCAATTATACCGACTTTGAACTCAATAAAATATCAGCAAAGAGCAGACATCTAAGTCCAAATGAGCACCCAATTTAAGCTTCCGAATCGACGAGTGCAGCTCACATGGAGCTCTCAACTGAAATCATGCTGGTTAGCAAGTGAGCAAAGAGTTGAATCCGATTTCCTTTCTATATAAATGCTTCCTCATTGAGAAATGTTTTTCACTGGAGGCGAATTAGTTGCCGGGCGAAACGAACCCCTATCCCGAGGACAGAGGTCGTGCAGCGGATAGAGAATGTAATTTCATAGAGCCCGTGTCCGAACCACGCTTGAGAAGGGTGACTACACCGTATTATCACCACGGCTGACTACATCTGTTTCCATAATAGCGGATAGAAATAGGCTATTAGGGCACACTGGCCAAAAAGAAAGACCAAAAACTAATATTATGAACCCTGTATTTATATCTCAATAGGCACACTGTAAATAAAGAATCATATTTCCTAACAACATCCTGTCTAAAACGCATACTGCCGCATTTAATCTGGAAAATTAATGCGCAAAACGTGGTCATTGAATTCTGTCTTTTTTCGGACATTTAAACGTTATCAAAGGAAACGCCACCAATAATAATCATGAAATGCGATTCATACCCACGTTCCAGCAGCATTAAACAATACGAAAATGCAAGGTCGTCATATCCTTACCTCCGTCTCCTATTGGTGCGTGAGGTAGTGTAGGAGGATGGAATGACTCAGATATTAAATTAATAACACATCATTCATAGAGCTAGTTGGACGAACGGATAAATAAATTTTATCAAAGGAAACGCCACCAATAACAATCATGAAATGTGACTCATACCCACGTTCAATGCGAAAATACGAGGTCGTCATATCCTAACTTTCTTCTCCGACTGGTGTGAGGGGTAATTTCATCATTCTTTAGCTTAATCCGAAAAATAAAAATATCTGAACACTTCACTGAAACACCCTACGCCAAAAATTATCAAACTATAATGACGGACATACAAAAGCCCGACCACAGCTTTCATCACGTCAGGCTAATACTCATTAAGGCAGAGGGGCATGATTACAAAATCAACAAAAATTTTAGAAAAGAGATGGCCTGGACTTCTCAAATATATTTCCAGAATACAAAATTGAACCAAGACCCTTTGTTCTCTCAGGTTGAGCACTGCACTGCTCAGGGTTTCTGGGAACTTGTAAAAATAAAACACTACTCCTCAAACGTTTTTGAATAATAACAGTGATAACGTACGTAATTCAAATACACAGCAGCACCGTCGCGTCGGAATCAAAAGTAAAATAAATATACCAAGATCCAATAATGTAATGTTTAATTTTTCCCGGCGAACAATGGCAGTGAAGATTTATCGGGTTTTAGACCGGGTAAGGCCCTCCTTATCTCCTCCTATAGATAAACACAACTCACTAAACGTCCACGAAAAAAGCCTGAAAACGCCCATCAAGATATTAGAGCCAGGATATGGAGTAGGAAGGAAATGTTTGTTCTGAGCACTTCTCACCCCGCCACGCCCACGAACCCTTCAATTTATTCAACCTCGGACCCCGCGTTCAATAAAGTTTGAGAATGTTCAGAAAGATTAAAAATACGTCAAGAGGAACCATGAATAAATAAATCACTTAAACGTTCACCGATTCTTGGAAATATTAAGAAATAATTCAAAACATGTGGCTTCATTAAACTATTGCGATGACGTCGTGTCAGAAACGATCAGGTGATAAGACAGTAATGATAAGTAAAATTATGGTAAGAAAAAAGGTCGATGTTGTTTTCTTCTTCCAAATATGGATGGGATAATTTTAAATTATGTTAGATAAATTGACATCTCATAATTTTACTATTTTATTTGGTGTAAACTATTGGAAGTTTCAATTCGTCATTATTAATAATTAATCCTCTCTTTGCCGAAACGATAACGATGATCTTCATCAAACGGAAAATTATAAAAATTGATGAAAGTAATGATCGCGAAGAGGCGAATTGGAAAACAAAATTGCGTAGGCATACTGGGAAAACACCAGATTATGACACCATACATAGACCAATACACAACCAGTAACGCTGGTGAATATCCACAGTGGCGAATGAAAGCCTAATGACACCTTGCTGTCCATTACGTGACTAAACGCGAGGATTGGGAATCATGGAAACGGGAGGCACGGAAAATCTGTGGGCCTCCGGCTTCGGGCGCAGCCGATGGGGGAAGCGTGATGCAGGAAAGGGAGGGGTTCGGATAAGTGGAAAGTGGGGGAGGAGCACTCTTGGAAAGTGTGGGGGGGAGAAAGGGAGGAGGGGAGTAGATCACGAGGGAAACCTCAACGCTCGCCTTTGACGGACTGTTGAAGAGGGGAGAGGGGGTCGAGAGGTTCAGCGACGAGAGGGGAAGGGAGAGAACACCGTCTGCTCGTAGAGTGCGCAGTTGGTGAGCGGAGACCCAAGGCTTAGGACCTGCAACCCCGCACGCAAACACAGCTCGCGAGAGGATTGATCCGAATAGCCGTGATTGTGCGCGAGAGACTCGACTGGGACTACCTGCAACGACAACCCCTCCCCACAGTTCGCGCCTCCAGCGAGGCTGCAGTGCCTCAACATGTCGCGGAGCGTGGTCAGCTTAGTCCTTGCACTGCTGATCCTCGGCGGGTCGACCGAAGGCTCTCGGGGCCCGAAATCGACGAGACTGCTCCAGCTGTACGGAGAGCTCAAATCGCTCGTAGAAGACGACTGGGATGACATCAACGACCCTCGCTGGCACGCGCTCGGCGCTTTCACTGGGAGTAACAACCTGGCCTCTCCCGACGAGGTAATCCTCCGCACGTTCGCCCAGTTCGGGGACCTCCTAGAGGCGACGGCGCCGCAGAGGACGACGGTCGAGGAGAGGGCAAAGATCCTCTCCGGTCCCCTTGGCAACCTCTTCTCGTGGGCCAGCGCCGACGTGCAGATGGGCGCGGTTGACGCGCTCTACCAGACGTTCCGCAGGTTCCAGACGAGGCCAGCGGCGACCACGGCGACAGAGGCCTCGCGCAAGGCCATGTCAGACCTGGCGGAGACGGTGCTGCAGAAGTCGCCGCCCTCCGTGCCAGCGGCCCTCGACAGGCTCCACGAACTTGCAACCAGCGTCGACGGGGGAGGTGTCTTCGGGAATTTGCCGAGCGTGCTGCTTCTGGTATTTCACTCTAATGTTTTGTGTTGACGGAAAAAAATACAACGGTGGGATCACAAGTGCCGACTATGCTCAGTTACGAAGCTCGAGTTCTTTTAAAAGTCTATCGAGAGAAATGTGCGGGGGTCAATAAACGACGACTACGGTGTGGTAACCTCAGGCTTCATGTACAAAGTTAGACCAATTTCGAGTTAATAACGTCACACGATGGAGAAGATTAATTATATAAAAGAAAACAAACAGTACATTAAGCATTGATATTGAAAATGACACGAGTAATTCCACACACTCTTTAAATAAAAACTAACCCGCCTTCGACAGCTCATTGCCATTTCCAAGCAACCCAAGTATGTTTATATTAGTGACGAGTATAAGCTTCCATTAATTTACGCCGGACACGACTTCCTGCGGGATTTTTCACACCAGTAAACTTCGAAACTTCACTATAACGCAATCGCAGGAGGGACAATCACTCCCTAACAAGACATGAAGTAATTTGGATTTCAGATGGGTCAATTGAATGAATTTCGATAATAATTTGGCGCATTTATCAAAAACCGAAAGACACTAATGAAAACATAGTTCAGGTTCCGACAGAACGAATTCTCTAAGCAATGTTCTAAATAGGTCACAGAAAATCTTATTAGAGGCAGCAGCAGGCCATTGAAAACTCTTCCGTTGAACTTCTTTGAATGAGTACCTTTCAATTCACTAATGGCAACGAAATGCGGAGAGTGAAAGTGCGAAATAAATCTAAAATATATTAGCTATTTTCACGTGAGGCCATCATATTCTCATCTTATTCAATATGGCAGAGCGAACCTATAAAAAAAATTCTAAAATGTACACGATCCCTACCTATATTCACGCACGACAAACCAGGCCCTTATTTAAACTAAAAAAAACTAAGACCCTTTTTTGGAACCTTAACCTAACAGGCTCGCACTCTAGCACATAAATTTTAAACTATGGTTTTATTTTTCGAAGCAAACCCCTTTCAGAGCAAATTTCAAAGGCGCTGTTCAGATTACCAGTTTCCTTCAATCATCAAAGCGAACAATAGAATACGGTTGGGCAAGAGGAGAAAGAACGCCAGCCTTGCACCTCTGGTTGTTCCACGATGCTAAATTGCGTTAGCACATATAAATAAGTGCTTTTCACGTACAAAGAATTATTTCTCAAACGCAGGCGGGAAAAAACGCAGTTATCCCATAAAATACCACATTTCCGGTCCCAGTTTTAACGAAAGCGAACAGATAACTACTTCCCAATAATTAGATCTACTTTAGAATGAATGCCTAATTAATTTGGAGTAATGAGATGAATTTCAATTACAACTTAATTTTTACCGGAGGACCTAAACTACAATCCCCACAAATATCAAGGTGAACGGCATATAAAAAACGAGCAAATACGCAGCCAACCGTGTTAAATGATCCGAATTGAGTTCACGTTCAGAAAGACCACCGTTTCAATGAGAATAGGTGAATGATAACGTCGAGCCGCCATAGTCATATCCACCTTTCACGCATTAGGCTAACGTTAATATTACCACGTGATTAAAGGAGCAATAAAAAATGCAAGCGTAGCTTTACACAAAATATGTGAACAGCGTAATTAAAACACCGCAAGCAAACTTGTAAAATTAATGATAGGTTTAAATATTATGATCTTCGCCATTTTACGAGATTCACAATATCAGACGATGATGTAAAGAGTAATTCGCAAATAAATTAAAATAGTTCTAAAAAGTGCTAGCAACACGTGAAGAGCTTTCGCATCAGTGCGCCAGCTCATGGCGACAATGGATCAGCGAAGCGCGAAACCTGTAAGTCACCTAAACCATTTCAAAACTGCATCACGCTGCTACGTTGTGCTTCAGTGTATGCCATAAAAGATCTAATTTTCCGCAAGACTTGGGATCATGGACTACAAAATAGAATCTAAAAATGGTTGAGGCGCCACTTTGCGATCATACTTTCACTCATTTTCGACAATATAGCAGGTATTTCTTCAATTTTGCACTCGGCGAAGATCATAATTATCACTTAGACAAAAGGAGATTTACTAACTACACGAAATATTTTAATAGTTAACACCTGACAACATTGTAAAATAAATAGATATTAATTAACAGGCATGATGTTAAAATATCTCAGACACACAAGTAAATAGTAAGGATCTTTTTTCCTTAAAATTATTTTACATATCAAGTCTTGTTTTCGATTTGACCTCAATGCAGATCTTCAATGATGAAAAAAAATCATTTTATTATTCCTTTCCATTTCCGTGAAGCAACGAAAATTTAACGCGACATTTTTATTTGTAAATCCGCAACATATTCTTAATTTTAGTTTTTTATTTGATACCACGGTAGAATTTTGAAAAAAAAAATCAAAGCTACTTTCATTCAAATTAACGTACTTTATTGATCCTCTTTATTATATTACTGCAATTTAATTTCAGAATTTTAGATATTTTCCCCTGGTGCGAAGCAATAAAAACAGCGTTAACAGCACAGACAGAACAGCTATTCCTCACCAAATATTTCGGCTTACGAACCGAATTACGGTGGGAAAATTTTCTGCGTAAATTCAATACATCTTCTCATTTCAGTTGAATTCTAGGGACTGACATAATGAACAATAACACAATAAAATTATATAGTTTCGGCTCAACTGTGTGAAAATTCACGATGAACGAGTAAAACGAACTAATTGTAAGTAAGAAATCACTAGTTTTCTATTGGTATAAATAGTTTCAGAGCTTTGGCGTCTTGAGGATAACGATGCGTGTGTTGAAAGTAGCTGTACAGAGGATTCAAGCATAGTTTGCTATGCTTACTAGTAACACATTTTGCCCACTTCTTAAGCCAATCATAATAGAGATTTCTATGAGCTTTTCACACTATTGCCAACAATTTGGCCGCAATGGCGTATAAACAGAGAGCCGAGGGATGACTTCACCTTGGCTACCGCAAGCGACCGTTTCTTTGTTCCCGCCGCACACACACCTAGCCTGCCACCTGACTGGCCTCATCCCCCAGTCACTCTCACCAGTCTACCGTTAACCTGGCGGCACATTATGTGGGCCGAGGGGGAGGACACGGAAGAGCATTCGGTCACCATCGACTACATACACGCTCGGAAGAGCAGTTTAGGGGCTATAAAACTCCCCCGAGGCCCGGCTGCCCGTTGAAGATGGGGTGAAAACCCCATAACACGTCACCGAAGTCATCCCGAGAAGAATACACCCGTTAGTGCGAAACTGTAACTAGGCCAATCTCGATAATGTTAAATTCCAAAGACAATCTTTGCTCACGATTTCTATTTCAGGCAACTAACGCAAATCTATCGCCAAATACAGAGGTCACACACCCTTGTTGAAATATTGCGGAGACAATTGACCATTGAATACTTTAAAAATCGGGGTGTTTTCTTGATACACAAATAATTCGGCACCGCAACACAATCAAACCAATGCACTTACAAGAAAATGACCTTTACACCAAGTTAGAATAGAAATTTTCTTAATAATTTTCCTAAAAATCAGATTTAAAATAAGAACAACCGACAGAAAAATTAGGCACTTTTAACCTATCAATGTTGTTTAAAAAACGGAGGTGCTCGCCAAATGAATAACTTATCCAAGAACTTTCTGTGCGTCAAAAACTAACTGTAGTGCAAGAGAACTGATTGCGCTATAATAATTTATAGCGAAATAACCCATTTTCAGACAAACTACGATCTACCATCCATAGCGATAACTTTTTTGAGTCGAAAATATTTATAGCGAAGAATTTATAGTACCAATCATTATAAGCAATTATTATCTTTCATTTACATCTAAAAACCATTTGGGGCGAATGGATTGACCCGCTACGTCTCTGAATTTTAATATTAATGTGTGAAAGGACGCTAAACTAATGGCCCGCATTTGGCCAGAGACATAAATATGTAGTCATAAAATAAAATAAATTACTTGGTTCTATTCAACACTTTATTTTAAATAGCAGGACCCGGGTTTCAGCATCTCATGCTATCATCAGGTCGCTGGTCAGCATGAGATGCTGAAAACCGGGTCGTGCTATTTAAAATAAAGTGTAGAATAGAACCTAGTAATTTATTTTATTTTATGATGAAGCAGTTCCACAAAGTAACGCCTGAGACCGTGCCTTATAATAAATATGTAGGGTGCAAAAATGACATCAGAACATTTTACCGCCAGAGTTTACGAAAGACTCGTACTTGAACTTATTTATCTCGCATCAAAACAAGGGACAGTAAATAGAGCTCGAGAAGGCGTCATTGGATGAATGAAAACCGCTGAATGCACTATGGCGCAACCACCCGGTCAAGATATCTTGATTCCGCAATAGTAAAACGGCTTCCGGAGAAATATTCCGCTTTCTGGTCATCAAATTCCTTTGAATATCCTCACGGCCAATATAAATGGAATACTGCAGAGAAGTGATTAAGTTTGGATTCTTCAAACCTCTCAACTATCTCATATATGCAACGACAGTTCCCTTTCCAAAAATTCCGGAATAAAAAGACAGCCACTTCCTGAATTTCCTCCCATCTCTCGATTCGCATGGAAGTATTTCAAAGCGATCCAGAGGACAGCTAAACAGAGGACAACTGCCTCACGAGGCATTAAAACATGCCTACTGTTTATTCGAGGAAAAACACAGATACGTTGAAATAAATATTTGTAATTTTCCACCATCATAAAATTTCATTCAACTTGGGTTTCAACGTAATTATTAAATCTTTAAGGCACCATAAAGATTATGAAGTAGAAATATTGAAACCTAGGTCGTAATAAATTTTATAATCGTGGAAAATTGCAAGCATGCATTTCAATTTGGAAAAATTCCACTCCATCACGCTGGTATATTTGGGTTTTATTCGGTTTCGGGTAAAAAAAAACAAATATTCGTGCGAGAGAACATCCATGCAGTAGCTCAAAACAGATATACACCTTAAATCACGGTCGAATGGACTGACATCAAAGAGAGCAAAACATTTTTTCAACACTGATTAAAATTTGAATTTCAGCACTAATCATATTTGAATACATTTGATTGAGAATAGAATTTGAATGAAAAATGACTATTATTCCAACTTCCGGTGCAGGTGGCGGGGTCGTCGAGAGTTCAGTTCGGTCTAATGTTCTTTCATAGGTGTTTCTTTTCGCATGCTTTACCCAAGATGAGCCCAACACTTATATTGGAAATTTATCCTCACTCGTAGGATCCTCACCTCATAGGAAATTTATTTCGACGGAAATTTGGATAAAATACTCATGCATGTAAAATCGGAGTCTCGTTAGGTGCTCACCCTGACTTAGTAAAAGCATTGACCCATAATTTTCAGGCTATTTCGGCAAATTGGGTACTTTAAATATTTAGTGCAGCCATGACTTCTCTTTAATTGAGTTTGCTAAAAAATGGCCATGTTCCCTTTGAACATCAATGCTACAGTACTGTTCCAGAAACCGTATTTTGAGTGGAATATCGTTGACCCTGATGACAACATTATCTTAAAAGATTCGTTTCCATCACTCACAGCATATTTTGAGCCTGATTTAAATAAAAATCTGCCTGAGTCAGCCAGATCTCAGAGAAGATTCCTTCACTACGAAAATTAAAAGACGCAACAATGGCTAGAGAATCATTAAGCTACACAGATTAAATATTGATAGGAAATACATTCCAGGAAAAAATAAACTAACGACAAATAAACAATTATATTCACCATCATGGGTATAATGTCATGAGCTTTCACAGATAAAAAATTCTGGAGAACAAAACGCGAAAAAAGGGTAACTATCCATGAAGCCTTAATTTAATATCTTCCAAATTAAAAATTACCCAAAGTGCCTCAGAGCAATGCAATTCGAAAGTGTTACGGGAAGCCATACTTTCAGGGGATGGGGAGGATGCTGTAATATACGGGACACGTCGAATTTTTTTATCAGGTGATATTAAAAATCTCAAATTCTATATTATTTATCGCATCTGCGACGCAACGAATCGGCTGATGACGATGCCGGAGAACTGATCGACTTGTTGGAAAAACACGCGACGAGACCACGTGACTCAGACACGAGGCAGATTGAGAGCAGGCGCTAGAAAGCTGGTTGCGTGACGGGAGTCCATAACTATGGAGTGAATAAGCTCCATACCGTTAACTCAACAGAATCAGTTTCGATTCTCCAGCTGGAAAAGAAACCGCGTCATCAAAGAATAACTAAAAGTGATAGGAGGTCAAAGGAATTGCGCGCAGATTCCGCATGGGGGAATCCCGGAAAATCTGCCGGTACTTGGTACTAGACCACAAACATTTCCTTTTCCGGCCTTCACCACGGGAACCACAGATAACACTAGGTCGACCAAAAGATTTGTTACCCTGTGCGACCGAGGTCTGCAGAGTAGCATCACAAGTGATCCTCAACCACGACGAACCGAAGTAATGACAATGTCCCTAAGATTCTCACCTCACACGACGTAGGCGAGGAAGAGAATTTCAATTTGCACATGCCGCAGTGAGGATAGCATTGGGAGACAACCAGTCTGACCTTCAATGTAATGACTCCACAGCATAATAAAACTAACACAGGCCGAGACGTTGTCATTCTTCTCGTTTTTCCCCCAACCATTATTAACTTTTCTATTTGCTCCATAACTGATGAGTGCAGTTCACTCAGCCAAATTGGCAATTCATCCATGCTTTCACACATGAGACCCTGAATGTAATCAGAAGAAAACGTAATTAACTTAGCATAGGTAAATAAACAACCCATCACAGAGAAAATATTTTCTTCCCTCTCTCCCTAAAATAAAGGCATGTGAGATGCGGACATTCACCAACCCGACCACAGCAGTACTTAAGAAAAATTATACAATTACGGGGAAATAACGGCCAACGAAAGAACAAAATTACTTTTCCTAATCCTTAACGTAATGCTGCCCTTACATTAATCACACCGTGCGCCCCCAACAACACTCCATACCAAGTGGTGGCTAATAGGATAGTTTGGACACGTCGGAGTCGTCATTCATTTCTCTCCCTACAGGAAGTAGAAGGCTAATACATACGACGACGGCCGATTGATGGGATTGAATTCTAGTTCAATGAACTCATTACACTGGCAGAGAAGTTTAGAACCGGCGTATGGAATCTTCCTACATCACTCGTCTCCTTTCAAAGTTCAGACTTAGAGAAATTCCCAACGAATGGAGTATCGGTAGAAGAATAACACAAAGCTTCAACACTTGAATACTAAGTCCGAAGACCGCAATCCTCAAACTCCGGAGTGGTAGGTAACTATAGCTTGGCCGGAAGTAATTGTGTTGACGGTTCATAAAACACCTGTACCTATCCCAAAAAAATATCACCCCAAATAGTATACCGAAATAATTAGGAAATGATAAATGTAGCAGGAGATTGGTTAGTCAAAACGAAAGTACCCAAATTCCCTGTTTCATTCTATTTCACCCGTTTACTTTCCAGTACAACAGTTCATGATTATTTCCCCACGATTTAATAATCACTGTACCGTAATCAAAATTACATATTACAATTTATTTAATACTTCGGCGCACCATTCAACGGCCACTAACATTTCTATGAACATTAACATGGTATTTGACCGTTCCTTCAATATACATGTATTTTCCCCATCACACTAAAACGAACTCACTGTCATTCGCTAGTGATTTACAGATAAAGAAGACGAGTTCAAAGACTAAAAGGACATACAAAAAAATAACTAGTACCGATACGCTAACGAAGCCAAAATTAAACTTCTCGATATCCCTCAATTTTAAAACGGCTCTTTGACCCTTCCTCTCAAGATCACACCAGACAGAGAGATGTTTGTTTCCAGTTTCCTTATACACATCGGATAAGCGCCTGGGTTTCCAAGAACGGCAAAGAGCTACCAGAAAACGAATTGCACAAGAGAGGGATGCCAACCCATCAACTACCTCTAGTAAACAAGGTAATGTAAAAGAAAACCACAATCAGGACGCAGTTCACAGGATTTCAATCAGCCGAAAAATGACACAAAACACAGCTTGCGGGAAGTGAACTAAACTTCCCACTTAGTGGAAATGGAAAAGTCGAGTATTCGAGCACGACCTTAGAATCGATGAATTGGCGGCAGGGTTGCCAAGCAGAGCTGCGAAACGTAAACGACATTGACGAGGAGGCAGTGGCGATCGCTCGGGAAAATTCCGCGAGTCGGTGACTAAATGGAATGGCAAAAACTCAACCATGAGCACTTTCATCTCGAGGCAGAGAGGAGAAAGTCATACCTGGACTTTTGATTCCATATTCGCTTCACTCGAGATGGAAAATCAAGTGTCGTTCAATCGAACGAGAGTTTGAGGTCGCGACATTGACAATGGGCAATAGCATTTTAGCCAAGTTTACAGCAAACTAAGGAAATGTGACTCAAAGCATTAAGACATACGGGAGGAGCATTGTGGAGCACATTGACTTATTATGAAGGCCTCATAAAATGGTTTTTAAAAATTAAATTGATTGACTTTCGTTTTCCAGTTGACGATTATCAATACGAAAAGAAAAAAAATCGCTGATTAAATAAGGTAGCTAGCAAACAGATATCAATGGAAGCAGTTGGATCAATCAGCAAATTAGGGGATAAAAAATGCAGACACGGGTTCAGAACAAGTAGTATTGGGTACTAAAACCCACCCCAATCATCAGGGATAAAGAATTAATAAAAAAAAGATTATTTCTGTGAGAAAATAATAAATTCTCGCGAAAAAATGCTAGGAATTTGAGTTCAAGGCATTTAAAAGTTCATCACGAGCAAAATTGCTGCTAACTACGGGCATTTTTCCTGATAAATGAAAAATTCTCTTACAGATATAAATCTTCAAGAGTTGAGAAAGTCACTATCCCAAAGATATATTATATTCTCTGACTCTAATACCTTCATGGAAGTATGTACTGCACAGTACAGATTGTCATCTTTAATGTTGATTCGATCAAGACATTCCAGTTACGTGTCGGGCTAACCTAAATGATAACATCTTCTAATCAAAGTGAATAATAATTATAAAGTGTTCCACAACATTTTGACAAGAACTTCACTGAAACAGAAACTTTGCGGAATTTAAATTTATTTTTCCTTCAAAGCAAAAGAATTGTAGAAATTGAAATAAAAATTGAAAAATTCTAACAACAATGGAAAACTAACAAAACATGGAAAAACTTTCTAACAAAAAATGGAAAAATTCTAACAACACTATCTTTTTATACTCTTTAACAGGATGGAGGAAACGGCCTGTGCAGTATTCACCAGTCACCTCAACAACTCATATTTAATCTGTACAACTTAGTGACCTTGACGGAGATCAAGGGATATGCTATGATGCAGTTTTCATGGATGCTGTTGAAGCTTTACAATAAAGGTAATTAACTAGATAATAAAACGTTTTTCACCCTAGCAAACGATTAACCTCGAGGCATGAAGCCTAACAAACCACAAAAAAACAGATAGGATAAACAATATAACTATTCTCATATTTTCCAAGGATCTAGGCTTACACCCATGAAATAGTATACTAAAGGCAATTTTTTCTTATTCCAGGCAATTTCACATTGGAAGCTGAACTAATGAGAGAGAGAGTAGAGGCAAGAATGGACGAAAAAATTCAAGCAGCACGCACTGCCATGGGGAGAGCAAGTCAGGAACTTTGGGTCTGCGACCCATCTCACCACGAAGAAAATGAAACGTTTGTTCAACTGACCAATGTCCTACAAGGTCACATTGAAAACGAAGTTGACCTCAACCCAAAGGTGCTAATAACATTTCACTATAACAATATCGAAAAAGCTGAAGGGAAATTTGCAATAAGCTGAGTCTTCATTCAATCAGCATGTATTCAAAACCTTTCCCTGCAAAAGTTGCTTATTGTTAGTATAACTATACAAAAATATTTTTATCTCTAAATTTCAAAAAGTTTAAGGAAAACTCATAATTTAAATAATTTGCATTTGAAACAAGAACATTAAATTATTTCCTAAAAACAGAAGATAAAATTTCTGATGTAATAATACCGATACAACCATATCATTTAATAATTTAAAATAAATTTGAGTTGAATTAAACAAATTGAAATGCAAAACATTTGCCAACAAAGCCCTACCTTGTTCTCCATAATAGAATTCCATGCATGAAATCTGCTATTAGTAAAACTAAAGCTTGTAAATTAATGCGACAACAATTATAAATCGAACTGAAGGGACAAGATTGTTTCCAACAGGAAATTTGCTTTGGTGTAATTTTAACCCTGGCTAAATCTCTTTCAGGGTACCTGCCGAGAAAGCTGCGGATATTACCAATACGCAAGGGTGCACGATTGTTACAAGGATCAGTTCTGCAAGAAACAACCCAAGTGCAATGGCCGCATTTTTGACTGTCGCTTCATCGACTCAGATGCATCAGTGTGCTTGTCAAAAGGAGGATCAACCCACCGTAAATACGACTGGATCGAGTACGAGAATGGACGCACACTGGGACGCAAGGGTACATGCGAACGTGGATCCACTAAGGTGGACAGTTGGTGGCGATGGCTTTTCTGGCACTGCTCATACTGTCTCTGCCTTTGTGATGAAGTGGGACTCAAATCAGATCGGTACTTCAGCTTACACCCCTCTTTGGCAAGAGGTGTTGAAGAGAGCTTCCCCAATTCCAACAGAGCCGTCACAGGCCTCAGATTTGTTAAAGTGAACAGAGTCATTCACCTGCAAGTACAAGATGGTGAAATTCTCCCTGGAGGTCTGATCAACTCCAGCACGGTGGAGTGGAGACCAATCAAGCCTTTCAAAGTCACCGATAACAACATTCGAAGGGACGTCGACTACCACATCATTACGTGGGAACAGAGGGCAGTGGATCTAGATGACTTAAAGGCTCCAGAAGGCAGCATTTTGACTGGAGTTCAGCTTCGACGCATTGGCGCACACCTGAATCTTGAAATCCTGACGACACCATTCAACTTCACTACCGGGAAACTTGCTCACAGGGCTACCTCTGAGTGGATCAGCAACGACAACACGCCGGCTGCAGTCACCGAGCCAAGGAAAGAGATCAGGATGTACTCCCCAGATGTCCCAACCAAATGCCCTACTAGGTCCTCAGTAGTTTCAAATCATGATCAGTACATTCGTTTCACCCATTCAGATATTGATCGCGATGTAGCACAAACAACAGTTCCTTTCATAGATGCTCAACCTGTTGTACCTGATCCCCACTCCCTCCTGACTGGAGCTGGATTATTCTATAAGGGCAAAAGAAACTGTGGAGGATTCATCTCTCTTAAAGTGATGACTTACGATTATAGCAAGCACCTACATATGAGAGATTTGTAGTCGTGTTTTTACTGCGGCAGATGAACTGATGTAATGATGTTAATAATGACAATAGAGCCAGAGAAAAGGCAAGCACTTTCTCATTCGAAGGCCCTGTTTTTAAGTGCCAATCTCATCATTGTGAATTGATATGTTTAAATAATGTAGCATTTACATTTTTATTTCAATTTGAAGCCAAAGAAACAAAAGGCAATAGTGCATCCGAGTATGTAAATGGTGGTGATGTTTAACGAAACACACTGGGACACTACCTGTAGCCTTGAGACTTTTTTTCTAAGAGTTTACAAAGTTAAAAATTAGAAGAAAGATCTGAATAATTTCCATCTGTAAATTCAGATATAAATATCCAAATGAGTCCTAATAAAGAACTTTATACAAAATATTCATCACAGCATATAATCAATTACAGTACATATTTGATAAGACATTCCAATAGGAGGAAAGCCTAAATGGATAAGTCATTTGGGATACCTAATTTTCTATGAAATTTTTACTTTGGTTTTTTTTGTCAAACTTCACTTGTATATATTTCAGCCATTCCATTGCACATCCAGTGGTTCTAAAGACAGGGGGGTTAGGAAATAGAAAATATATGAGGGTAGGCAAGGGAAGATAGAGGAAGGTAGAAAAGAAAAGTGAGGAGGAGAGTGCTCAGGGGGCCTGGCCAAGGAAGTAACCCAACATCTGATTAATATAACAATGGAGAATTGAGGCTCTATTGTCCATGCAAACATCGCCAATGAATAACTACAATAATGTCAATAAAAGAATGCCGTTATAGTAACAGAATTAATAACTAGTCTCCAAAATTTCATACTTTTTAGGGCAACTTAACTTTCCTAATTGATTATTTCTCAAACAGTGAAAAAGACTTATTTAAAGCACTAGAGTCAATTTTATGCTATGACCATCAACACAGACATCATATTCCGATCGAGACTTCAAAGAAACCAATAATAGGTTGGTTTCCTATTATTTTTTATTGCCTCAATCGAAAGATTTTTTCTCCTGGAGCACGTATTTCACGCTTTTAGATTTTTAAATGACGATATCTATTTTTTGCGATTAAACGAAAAGTGAAAATTTTCAAGCGTGCGAAAACACGACGGCTAAGTATGAATGATGGGAAAAGCATGTGATGTCATTCTGGTTCCAGCTGCCGCAAGTGAGGTGACCTTGGGGAGAGGCTTTGAGCGCTGATACGACACAGGATGCTAGCAGGTAGCTGAGTACCCTGCTAGCTGGTAATGCTTGGCTTAAATAAGGATTATTAATATCTTATCAAACGAAGAAAACTTTCCGACCTTAGCCAGTTTTAATAGGTGATTATTAAGACATATTTCCCTGAGCTCTGTGCCTCATACATGCATTGGTAATCTCAGACGATGTAAAACTCCTATCTATTCGTATATAAACTAGGTCCCTGTGACATCACGTGGAGTGGCATCGCATGGGCGCTAATCTGGCTTTTTTCAAATGAGGATAAAATTGACCGTTGCCATTCGTCTAAACCGGTATTTCTAAAACCAAATAATTTGTATATTATGAATACACTAATGGTGGGTAACGAATCGCAATCAATGCCTTTCGTTTTCTTTGATGAAGGGAACTACCCTATTATAAAAGAATTCATATTATTAACAACATTTTGAAAACAAAAAAAAAGAAAATAAAAAAGTAAATTGGCAAAAAACTAAAAGAAAATACATCATTAAGGGTGTTATGCAATGACAGCTTCTCATAGATGGCTTAATTTCCAAAGAATTGTTTGTAATTTTATCTCATTAATTAAAATTTAATGAATAATAACATTAACCTGCTCATAAGCTTAGGCAATAGGTGAACGCCATGCGATATCGTAATTGTACTACCAAATTCATACTATAGGATCCCATTATGAAATAAAACTGTGGGTAGAAGTTAAATTCATTACAAGAACCTGCACAAAAAAGTTAAGGATGCAGAGAAGAGGGATAGGATTTTTCAAATACAGATGCCCTAAAAAATTAAAATTCATTAACCCATACAGAATGTAATGCTATCTAACAAAAAGGTTTCCTGTAGATTCAATAAAAAAGGTGCCTTTGAACATCAAGATGACTCAGTTAAATTGAAGTCCTAATTACAATGCTTTCCAACACAATAGTTGACATTACTAAGCAAAACAACATCCTGTGATACCTTTAATCCAGACTTTGGCGTGTTATTTAGGTGTAACCTCTATGATGCATGACTGCACCTCATGAAGGCCACCCTCAAAAATAGCAAACATCGTCACTCCCTCTTTTAACACATTTATATTAAATAATTCCAATGAATACTATGACTTCAGGAAAAGGAACTGCTCAACAATTACAAATTCACATTGAACTTTCTACAAAGGTGTCATCTAAAAAACATCTTCCAGTGACTTATCGGGAGGAAATTTTGACTGTTACATGTGAATAACGCGGGAAGTTCTACGAAAAGTAGGAGAGAAGTATTTTAAAAAGTTTGAGCAGAAGACTGGACAATTTAATCGCACACATTATGAGACATGTTGGAATAATGACCACTATTGCTGAAGGAATGTTGGAAGGGATGAACAGCAGAAGCAGGCGATGGATGAGATACAATGACCAGGTGAGGAAGGATGTAAAGCAGAAGAATTATGTAGGTGTTAAAAGATTAGCCAATAGGATAATTGAGTGGAGAGCTGTGTCAAATCTACCTCAGGATTGATGACTGTACATGATGATATTAAATATGTAATTGCAATTAATACCCTGGCTTAAGAATAAGAAACTGCTCAGGCAAATTTAAAATTCTCATTGAACTTTCTCCGAAGGTATCCTCTAAAAAGAAATATTTTCCTGTGATTTAACTAGCTGATGTTTTTGCTGTAAGCATATCAAATGAGCTGGGAATGACCTAAAATTGTCAGCCACAACCAAGACTTCAATCCAATTTATAAAGTAAAGAACAAACGCGATGCTTTCTGACAAAATTGCTTTTTAGATAGCGCCAGTTAAAAGCTTAAACTGTTGTCCTGGCCAAGATAGAAGATGAGCAATCTCTTCTACCTCATTGTCTGCTACCATGTAGCTTCAAGGCCTTAGCAGAGTATGCTCAGACTGTGAATCAAGTCTCAAACTATCTTAACATCATTTTTGAGCAATATGACTCCAACATGATCAAAATGGAGTCATGACTTACTGTGTCACTTTTTGAGTAAAAAAAACTCTGAGCAGAAAAAATTAACGATGAGTACCCTTTCACTATGGAGTAAAAAATATTTTCCTTTGCACAGTATATTAGTGACTCCCCAGATCTACACATGGCTCCATGCTCAATGAGGAACAAATTTCATCCGTCTTCATAATGCCTGAAGAGATTTCTCCAGAAAAATTATGCACCACTACATTTTACAGCATTTAGGAGAAGGATAATCTAAGAAATGAGACTATTGCATGTGAACAAGTAAAATATCTATATAAACCATAACAATTTCCAAGATTCAGCATTCCATTCAGGCTATTTATGGGTATTATCTGAGGACATTTCTCCAGAAAAATGATGCACCACTACATTTTACAGCCTTTGGGTGAAGGATAATCCGAGTAATGAGACTAGGGCATGTGAACGCAATAGAGACAACGGAGGGCACCGGGGCAAACGCGACGGGGCCCGAGATGGTACCAAAGGTCAAGAAAGTCGGCGACGAAGGAAAGGAGGAGAAATTCCGAGAAACAAAACCATCAAGCGCCGCGAGAGATAAGGTCAGAAGCCGCGGAAGACAGATACGACGTCGTCCACGTCGAACGCTCATCCTAGAGAGTAACGCGAACGCGAGATCAGTCGCAGCAATGGAGCTGCCTTGGAGGTTGATCCCCATCCTGGCGGTCATAGCGGCGCTGGGCTCAGGGACACGGGCCCAACAAGACAGGTTCGCCGGAAAGCACACCCTCCGACAACTCTACTCCGAGTTGAGGACGATGACGTCGGAGCTCTGGTACAACATCAACGACGCCCGCTGGCACGCCAACTTGGCCTTCGGGAGGAACCCCGTGCCGGCCGACGAGAAGATCCTGCGCTACTTTGCCCGATTCAGCGAAGCCCTCGAGCGAAACGGGCTCGACTCGAACCTGAGACGCCTGCGTCAGAGGCTGCTCACGGGGACCCTAGGCAGCATGGATTCTTGGGCCAACGCGGACGCCAACGTCGGCTTCGTGGACGCGGTCTACTTGGGTTTCCGCATTTTCCAGGAGAGGTTCCCCCTGAGGTTCGGTTCCGACACCTCGCGACTCGCGTTCACGGATCTGGCGCAGACGATCCTGCAGGAGGAGCGAGACGACTCCATCCAGAGTTCACTGTTTAAACTTCACGAGCTGCTGACAGAGGGCTCAGACGCCTTGTTCCGGAATTTGCCCGCCGAATTAACGCACGTAAGTCACTAACTTATAATCACTGCGCCAAAGACATAGGATAACGGAATACAAAAGGGAACTGAAGAAAATACTTGAGGTGTAAGCAAGAAAAAACTTCTTATCTAAAGGGAATCTTCTTATCTATCATCTTCTTATCTATATCTTAAGGGAAAACGGCCGAACTCCCACCTACCCTGGAATTGGGGGCCCATTCAAAATGGCACTAGTTCGCCATAAACAGGATATTAATGATAGTACAGGAAAACTGCAATAAAACTGGCTCACCGGTAGTAACGTAAGGTTAGGGTTACTCAAAGTTTATTTCTCGTTTGGGAAAATCGGCCTATTGCCAAAATGTTTCGTGCTTTCAATAAAAAGAGGGACAGATAGATACCTCTACACCCCTAAGCATGGGCGAAGTTTTACGTTGGGGGAGCGGGGGTGCGCATTCCTGCCGGAGGTTTGAAGAATAAAGGCCACTATGCATGAAAATGATCATGCTGAATGTTCACGGGATCATCAACATGATCATGCGAGCAAAATAGAACATTTTCTAATTTTCACTGAATGATCATGCGCCTGACGGTTCGTTCGCGATTTTTTCCGTTATACACAACAAATGATTCAATTCGCATGATCATTCAACATGATAATTCGCATAATCATTCGCATGATCATTCACCGTGTGTAGCGGCCTTAAGGATCACCCCCAGTGAAACGGGGAGTTTTCAATAGCCCCAAGGTGTTCTTGGAAAATTTGATTAGATTAATCTCTGAAAGTAGAGTTTTAAGTACTATCTTAGACTAAGATTTATTTAAAATTTTGCTGTTATTGCTGTCATTGTACTTAAATGTACAGTTTTCCTACTTTTTTTCGGACAAATTACCATTTATGCTCCCCCTGGCAACCCCAGAACTCTGTCCTTGCCCTACATGTAGGTAAACTTGGATTGCCTGCGTCACGGGGTCTACGCATCAAATAAATTAAATGAGACATATGGGAATAGCTAATCATTTCAGCGGCGGTGATATAAATAAAAGCTGTTATCAACGAAAGACAGTTAAGTTGCTACCTCAGACCCCAACGACATCCAAGACCCCGGCAACAATTAAGAGAGGCTGAGATTTAAATCTTTATCCCGAAAATTCAGCAAACGGTTGCTTAACTTGGATGGATCTACATATCCGACTGATTTTCAAACACAATTCTACTCGATTCATTCATATTCGATGCCATGGAAGTGCCATTAACGCATTATTTTTAAAAAGCATTAATACCACTATCAAATTTTCAAATAAAAGCGGAAGCGTGTTTACAGCTAAGCGTATATAAGTACTATAGTACTATTAGACTGATAGGGCGTACTCCGGTAATAAACAGCTCAAAATCTGGGGGATAGGCATACGTAGAGAGCATATGCAGTCACTGATTTGCGACAGTACTCGGAAAAATAAATCTGAGTGAAAGGTATAGAAGCACGCAACCCACGATTCATTGAATACCATCACGTAGACACTAGCGGCTCCGAATCACAAAAGCAGGAGTGTGAGTGATACTATCTGTAAGAAGAATCTCGCTCACAAAAGTCAAAGTATACCGCCTTCCGGTAAGCATTTGACAGCCGTAACGCTACGTCACTCTCAAATATAAAATATTGGGGAAGGTCAGAGGCCAACTGATTGGAGAGCTGTGGGGACTAGAATTTGGTCCCTCACGCGGGAGGATCTTCTACCTCGTGTCTAACGACGCTATCACAAAAAAATTGTTGAGTTGGGAAGAACATGACACCAGAGCATATCGATACCTCCACAGCACAAACGCTCAACAATCGCCCACCGAATCAAATCCGCTAATGTAGTATCACGTTGCGTACCGGGGTATTTAAATTCCTAGGAACCCCGATTCTGGGTGGAGGTGTTGAGATTGGAAATATGTGCCTATTACGGGGTAATGCCTTTGGTTTAAACATGGTTAAAAGGCTAATGATTAGAATATAACCTTACCCAATCCCACGTTATGATGCATCAATTTATTATGAATAACGAACAACAACTGAAAACGTACTAATGAATACGTATTGTACGCTTTAAAATTGTTTAGGTTGACGCGCCTAAATGACGAGAATCTTCGTCATCAGTCCGGAACGTTCGGGAAAAAAATGACTAGAATTCTCGCCATCCGTACGCAACGCGGTATTACTAGAGCTACTACATGACCGGATTTGATTCGGTGGGTGATTGTTGAGCGTTTGTGCAGTGGAGGTATCGATATGTTCCGCAAAAAGATTTTATTTGGATATTTCACTGCGCCGTGATTTGCAGAGACAAATTACGCCCACTAGAACGAAGGTGAATCCTCATTCCTTAAAAATAGGGACATGGTGTAACACCCGAAAACATAGGGCATTCCTTTTCATTCATTATTAAATCGTATGTATTGTTCTCACATTTCATTACACTGACTTAAGAACAATAAAGGGGCAACTATCACTGAACTTTCAACGGATATCGGGAAATGTCATAAATGTGAAAGAATTCACACAAAAAATATTTTTTCAGCGGCTCAGCCAACACATGAACCTATTCCTCGAGAATTGAAGCAAATATTTAACCCTGAAGTTGAATGAAACTCCAAGCCATAACAAAGGATATTTTTTTTAAATCAATAGCAGTCCGAATTGGAGGAAAACAAGAAATGCTATGTGACCCTAGAAGAAGATGAATGACCCTGGCGCGGCTGAAAATGAGCCTTTGTGCCTTTAATGACTCGTAATCGGCGTTCGTAATCTTTCTCACTGAAGTTATCTGGTAGAGGGAGGGCACGATACATAGCGAACACAAGACCCAGTAGACATTTAATGCCATAATAAGATAAAGCAAAGTGCACGTACTGGGGCATTGACAAGGTGCTGACATCTTGATTTATACATAATTTTTGTCTCCATTTCATAAACAATCGAGGGAAAACGATTTGATCAATTGCATCGAAGAAGAAATTATTTGTAGAACATGGAAAACGCAATATATCGAGAGCTTGGGACGATTGCAAAGTTGATTTTTATGAAGAATTACTAATCTACAATCCCCATGCGAAAATACTTACAATTAAAAATAACAACTGCAATATCTGGGCTTTAATTTTTCACACTTTCCAATTACAAATGAAGCCCTCCGATTACAGGGATTTTCATCGACTATAAAGACACTAATCTAAAGTACGCAGCGCAGCGAAAGTATCCAAAGCGCACAGGGTGAAGAATTGTTTCATGGCAAGGCAACCTAGAGAGAGCTCTGAACTCAACCCATTGCAAGGGAACCCCAAAAGAAATATCCTCAGCGTCCCTGACGGGAAGGGATGGTTGCATGAGTGGGCACTGATACCTTTGTTCAGGGATAAATTCAACGTATTCAGGCATGATAGAGTGGAAGTTTGACATGTTGAAATAAAAGGTAGGTACACTTGTCCACAATTATTTCAAAATAATTGTGGAAAGTGCAACTAACTTTTACTTCAATTTCAACAGGGACCCCAAGAGCCTCAAACGGGGTTCCCACTCAAACTAAATTATAAAATTCACGGTTTTTTCCAGGTTTTCACGGTCTAAATGTTGTCAAATTCACGGTTTGTAGATAAACCATTTTAGGCAGAAAAATTTGCCACGTAACAATCATCGGTCGCACGTCACCCAAACATTTAACAAACGCAACAGACGCTGTGAATGCAAACGCAACAATGAAAGTGCAATCTCTCCTGACATCACATATCGTTTGTAAAATTCAGCTCCGGCTAAAGGTTGTGAGTGGAAAAATGGTGGGACAAGGGTGCCAGGGAAGTTAAGAAGTGTCTGATTTTTCGCCAGGGTTAATGAACACTTTGGTTACCAGTCTTCCGGATTTGGTACAGGCTTAAGGTAATGCGTCGTCATGGCCCACGGACCAATAATTGCACTTCGAATATTGGAGTGCAGACAAATGCGTGGACAGTGTCTATGTGTGATTGGCCTAAAATATGATCGACACATCGATTTTTCTCTTTATTTGTCAATCATTGTTCTAAAATTAAGTTTGAGAGATTTTTAAGGTTTTACGACGAAATTCACGGCTTTTTCCAGGGTTTTTTTCACGGTACACGAAATTCACGGTTGATTCACTGTTTTAAGGTTTTCACGGTTGAGTGGGAACCCTGTCAAAGTAGCTTCAGGAGGATATATTTCTCAGTTAGAAACAGTGAGGCAAGAGAGATAATTTGCTTAACAGATAGAGATGGGAATTCATTTTTCCTCCAAACAATAGAAAAAACTCCAAGTAGTATGTAGCTGTATATTATATTAATATTCCTTATTTCCACTATGGAGGTATGGAATTTCATCATTGTTATACTGAGAAAACAAATCAGTCATACACAAACTGTCCACCACGCTGTAAGGTCACACCAGCAATTCATTCAGAACTGACTTTGCCATTATTGGGAAACAAGTATCTGAGCAAAACTAGGTCACTGAATAAATTATGTAATGACCAATTCCATTGTGAAATAATGTGCTCCAGATTAACTCAAGGAATGATGGAGAATGACGGTTGAGATCTGAGAAATAAGCATTATCAATGAAGTTTGGAGAAGAGCAAAGAACAAGAGATTCTTGACAAAAAAAGTAAAATAAAAGTGAAAGTTAATGATCACATTCAGTGATATAAAAGCTCTAAAAAAACAATAATGGTCGCATTACCGGAAGATCAACAAGGCAATATACGCAGCTATCTAAAGGCACTGACTTTTTTCCTCCGACTTCCTCCTCTTCATCCCCCAAAAAGGTCCCATTGCTAGTAATGCCCATCAGAGGCGAAGCTGAAGAGTAAACTGAGAGACTGAAAATACTTAAAATGATATCAGAGTTACATTTACTATACATGATAGGTTGATCATTCAATTATGCTTCTGAGAAATCATGTCAGAACAACTTAAAAGCTCACTTTCCACACAATATATGTGTTGCATTGAAGTGCTCAGAAGATAGGAAGTCTGAATACAAATTACCGATGCACAGTGACCATCTGCCGCTGCACACTTAAATCCAAGTAAACATAATTCATGAGCACCAAGAGCCTCATGAATTTGAGTCTTAACAAATGGTCCAGGTTGGAGTGCAGAAGATAAATGAGATTGAGTCTAGATTTACGAAAAAGCATTGCTGATGATGAATGGAGTAAAGAGTGAAAATAGCACGCAAATGTATCAATACCATTATTTTTTCCAGAGGTCTTTGTCAAGCTTACTGATTATTTTAAGGGACTGATTGGTCACAGTACCCCCTTAGCTTCCTTTATCCTCACCACAGCTTACTATAGGCCCCTTAGCATGCTAATCTACCAATGAATACAGGGAACATACATTGAAGGGAATATTCAAAGAATACCACAGACAGAATGAGGTACCCCTATAAAATGATTGCTGATAGCTATTAAAAGAGACTTGTTTACAGCATAATAAGAGCATGTTTAGATGAAAAAAGGAGAGAAGAATTTTATTAACTAAACTTGACATAATTAATCAATGACTATGGATTGATGTTGGACTCTCATGAAAGATAATGTAGTATTAGTAAGATGTATTAGTATGAGCTTTAGTCAGATTTGATTTGGCCAGGTTCTCCAGTGCGGGCTCATATTGTTCATTAAAGATTCTAATCAGGCTTATGCTTAAGTGGATACATAATTATGTATACTGTATAAAAAATTATAAATTATCCTAAAGAATGTTCATTATTGGTTCCGCTATGTAGATGACATACTTTGTTTATGGACGGGAACGAAGAGGCAACTAAGAAATTTTTTACACCTTATCAATGCTTTAAATTCAAATATCAAGTTCACTATGGAGTTACAAGAGGGCAGCACTCTAAATTATTTAGATCTAAATATTTCCATTAAAGACGGCGAGCATAAGTTCTCCATTTACCGAAAGTCAACTTATACAGACCAAGTCATCCACGCAACTTCCAAGCATGCCATAACCCAAAAATTGTCAGCCTTTCATTGCATGCTGCATAGAGCTTTGTCGATCCCTTTAGAGCCCTCAGATCTCCTTTCAGAAATTACCACCATCAAAAAAATCGCGATAGCCAATGGTTACACCGAAAAATTGATCAATGATTTGTTTGAAAGCAAAAAGAGAAAATTCTTACTCAGAGGTATGTATTTACTCTACCACCCCCACGGATCAACAGTCATGGCGACGCATAAAATATTTAGGCCAACCTTCTATTAAATTGGAAAAATTACTCAAAGTAATCAACATAAAACCGGCCTTTTACAATAATTCTAACCTGAAGAGCATGCTACCTTCAGTCACGGACCCCACTGACTCAGCCCTCAAGAGCGGGGTCTACCAATTAAGGTGTGGTGATTGTGACTCCAAATACATAGGACAAACAGGAAGAAGTCTGACCGTACGAGCGGAGGAACACCGGCGCGATTACTACAACAACACTGGGATGTCCCAATTCGCTACCCATCTTCGGGAGGAAGGCCACCAAGCGGATTTTACCCCGGAATTGCTGCACCGAGTCAAAAAAGGAACACAGCTGGACATCAGAGAACAGTTGGAAATTTTAAAAATTGTAAAGAGGAAAGAACCCATTGCTAATGACCACCTTTTCCCTTTCCACTCCCCCCTCCTAGACATTCCACTATTACACCCCAAAAAATCCTTGTGACGCCAACCCACGCTCTTCTTTGTAACTACCTCTGGTTTTTCCCCTATCCCTTCCCTCCTTCACCATTCCCGTCACTTACCTCTCCCCTTCCCCTCCAATCACCCGACCACAGAGTATATATACCGGCAAATTCTGATGTGTATCACTAGTCTTGAAAATGGTACAGTGTAACCGAAACTAGTCGGCAATAAAGTGTGTGTTTTTTGTAGAAAAGCTAAGAAATTTCCTTCCAAACATTAAAAAATTATAATGCAATGAACTTTTTCAGGGAGATGGCCAAGGACTATGTGCAACAAGAGAATCACCTCAACAACTGATTCAAAATGTTTACAATATTGCCTTGCTGACAGACATCAAAGGCTATGCAATGATGCAGTTTTCTTGGATGATCCTAAGTTTATACGACCATGGTAAGACTAGTGAACTATTGATTTCAAACAACTGTCTTCATTATATAGTGATCTACGGTACGCATCCATGAACCATTACCATTTACCAAAACTTTTCCCTGATCTTAAAATCCACTGATTCATGTCTTTCTCCTTCCTATAGAATGTTTACCAGGTAAATGAAACTACTGGTTCCACTACAGCATTTTTCTTTGACATAAGCAATCTCAAACATTTTTTCTTTTGACACAATTACCTTAAAGGAAAAATGTGATAGTTTGGATGAGTAAAAAAACTCACTAAAAATGACCATAGTTTTTTAAGGTGGGTGAGACAAAGAGGGGTTTTCAGCATTGATTATATCAGAAAATGATTTATTTAGTGATACCCACTTTACATATGTAGTTAGAATGATGGGGGATTACAAAATTGAGAGGAAATTTAATAATTATCCATGAGTTTAAATGAAAAAGTAATGCAAAATGAAAGTATTTTTTTGCAAATTCTGACTATCATCTGTTGTTTTATCCAAAAGTTCCTAAAAAGAGACAGTGATTTCTCATGTATGTACATCCTCCCGCATTAGCAGTAAAATACGTTTATTTGCTGACGATGCTGTCATCTATAGCGAAATTAGTGATCACTCTGACTATGAAATTCTCTCATCTGACGTAAACAATGTTCATTTGTGGAGCCAAGAGTGGGGACTCGAACTTAATCTGAGCAAATGCATGGCGGTACATTTCTTGCGGAATTCGTCCGACTCTAACCATGTTTATGCAGTGGATGGTACTAAAATAAAGGCAACAGACAAAGTGAAGTACCTGGAAGTTACGATATCCTCGAACCTCACGTGGGGAACACACATAAAGAATATTAGCGGCATAGCCCTGAAGAAATTAGAATTCGTCAAGCGTATTGTGGGAAGTTTTTCGGATGAGAAAGTAAAAGAAAGGTGCTATTTCGCTCTCGTCCGACTGCACCTTGAATATGCACCGAGCGCATGGGATCCGGTGCAGAAAGACTTAATCTGCGAACTGAATAAAATACAAAGGAAGGCTGTGCGTTTCGTCAAAAACTGCTACGGGCGTACAGACAGTGTTACCCAGATGTTAAGGGAATTAGGCTGGGAGTCGTTGGAGACTCGGAGGCTGCATGCTAGGCTTAGATTGCTTGAACAATAGAGAATGGATATCTTTAAGAGCGACACAGAGAACATAATATTAAAGCCACACTATATTTCCAGGTCTGATAGAAGCGATAAATTAAGAGAGATGTTTTGCCAAACGGATAGATATGGGAATTCATTTTTTCCCCCGAACCAAAAAGGACTTTAATAAACGCTTGTCCCAACCTCTTTAGAGCACTACATTTTTTTCTAAGTTGTAAACGGCTGGTGTCCTAACACCTCCTGCCACACGCCTTTTAGGTGGCTTGCGGGGTATTATGTAGATGTAGACACCATGCACCCTTACTCCCAGATAGTTCTACAGAGACGTTGGATTCTTTAGGAAAGTTAACATACAATAACAATTTTGACAAACATCCTAACACTATGGCAAACATACAACATTCAACATTTCACAAAATTTAGCATAGAACGTAGAGTAGCAACGAGGTCACATTTGAAGAGACGTTGCAACCCATAACACAATCGACCTCTGAGATATTTCTCCCTCTTGATATGATTTTTTTCCGGACAAATATGTGCTCATCACATTGGCAGTGGTCCTAATAAGCCAAAGAAAAGATGAGACCACTTGATTAGCCCTAATATAGTGTTTGAAATTAAAATTATTGGGAAAAGTAATGAAAATTTCAACAGCAAAAAAACAATAAACGGAATTTCGTACACTCATATGGATTTAGAGCACCCAAAGAGGAAACACTACCTTTAAACAACGAAACTTTCATTGACCTTCAAACACTCTTCTTCCTAAATCATGTCAAACTCAAATCAACATGCGATAAAGGTTCACATTACCCATATAACTTTTCATCCTTTTTCTCATTCCATAATTAGAGAAGCCAAAAATCATTTAGTTGCTCAGGTTGATGCTACTTCATCTTTTGATAGTGGAAGTGGCTCAAATTTATTTTTCGTGGTATCGAAAATGACTAATGAATTATTAAGTAGTGGATGAATCATATTTCAGGATTGAATGTATTTTTAATCGATATTTCAGCATTTGTCACACATTAAAATCTTTTCCTGAATCCTTATAACCGTTTACATCTTCATACTAGGGAAACATAATGAGCAATATTTTTACCAAATGTACAAAATGTTATTTACTTTCAAGGAAATTTTACCAGAGCTGCAAAAGGGATGGACAATAGAATAGAACAAATACTTCTGGAAAAAACTGAGACAGCTAAACAGGCTATATCTTTGGCAAGCCAAGAATACTGGAATTGTGATCCTCATAAACATCAAGAGAACGTAACTTACGTTCAATTGACCAACCTCATACAAGGTCATATTCAAAATGAAATAGACATCAATCCAACGGTAAGTACATATTGCATCTAATGGCTTGCATTGTTTAGGTTCAAAACATGGCAATTAAATTGGAGATATGGCATATATTTTATACCCATTTAGTTACCCGACAAAAATAGCATTAAACAGCACAACAATAATGTGAAAAGGACACTAACGGTTCATGTAACACCTTTGCAAAAACATTTTTAAAAATAGCAGTTTTCCTAGAATTTCTCAGTTCATTCAATATAAAAAAATTCTCGTATCTTGTTTTTCTATATCATGAGTTGTGTACTAATTTTTACTACATTCATTTCATTTATAAAATAAATTAACCTCAAAACACAGCCTAATCATAATAGAAGTAAAACTGAATCACTATAAGAGGATATATGTACAGAGAAAACTTGAGCATTGAAAACAGACCACTTCCTTTTTTATTTTCATGACTATTAAATTAGCACACCAAAAATCTCTTCAAAGAAATTTTTCCTTGTTACTTCCAATGTAATTTTTTCTCTATAAATCCCAGCTAACAATAAAACATTATGCATTCCTTCTTTTTCATTACTTCAGCACAACTGCCGGGAGGAGTGTTCTCACTATTCTGGAGACACCTTTGCTGAGGTCACAAGCTGCTATCAAGGATTGTTCTGCGATGTACAGCCGAAATGTACAGGCCGCCTTATTGGTTGCCGTTTCATAGACTCTGACTCACAAGTGTGCCTTTCAGGTCCTAACGTAACTAACCGAAAATATGACTGGATAGCATACGAAAATGGACGGACCTTGGGCAAAAGACGTTCTTGCCCCACAGAAGTAGCTGCAGTGGACAGTTGGTGGTCATGGGTAGTGTGGCACTGTTCTTATTGTTTTTGCCTTTGTGACCAACCTGGTCCTATGTCTGACCGATATTTCAGCCTTCGGACAGTTCTAGCTCGAGGTGTCGACAGCAACCACCTAGGCTCAAACCGTGTTGTGACAGGCCTTCGTTTTGTTAAGGTGAACAGGGTGATACATCTACAGATTCAAGATGGCATAGCCCTTCCTGGAGGATTGGTAAATTCATCCACAGTGCAATGGCAACCTATCACACCCTTTAAAATTGACGACCCAAATATAACTAAAGGGGTGGACTACCACGTCATGTCTTGGGAAAAGAGGGCAATTGACCTTGATGATCTTGCTGGCCCACCTGGACAAGTTTTGACAGGAGTACGACTTCGTCTACTTGGTGTACACCTAAACCTGGAAATTCTTACTACTCCATACGATTCTAAGACCGGGAAACTGGGAGGGATGGATGATTCCGGTTGGATGAGCAATGACAACACTCCAGCTGCAGAGCAAAACCATCGCACAGAGGTGAAAATCATCAATCCGGGCGTACCAACATCCTGCCCAAGACCTTCTCACGTTACTTCACGCAGTGGACAGTTCATCAAATTCACGCATTCTGACCTAGACAAAGATGTGGCGCAGACGACAGTGCCTTTTATAGATTCTCAACCTGTGACGCCTGACCCCCCGACCCTCCTTGCTGGTGCTGGGCTATTTTACAAGGGCTCTGTAGGCTGTGGAGGATTTGTGGCTCCCAAAGTTTTAACATATGACTACAGTCAATCTAACACAGAGAATATTAGATAAAGACATATTCCACCAAATTAGAGAACAAAGCAAGTGCCTCTAGTTATTTTACTCATTGATCCATTTGTTAGCCTTGTACGAATACAACTACAATTCTATATGCCGCCATGATGCAACAACTGGAGAATTTTGTCTGAATAAGACAGGATAAGCAGGTAATAATATTTGGAAGAAATGGTGCAAGTGGCATAGAATTCAGCTGATATCATTACATAGCATATACTAGTTACTTCATGAAGGACTGAAAAAGATCTCCTACATTTCTAGATAACCAACAGAAATTTTATTTTATGAGCTATAAAAACTATCCAGCAATTAGCACACTATGTACCAACAATAATTAATTTAAAAAACCTAAAACCCTTCCCACATCTTCAATAACATGTAAATTTTATCCATTGAACATTTTTAACAATGATTTAAAATTTATATGAAATTATACCACTGATTAAACTTTTCAACACTTCATGAACCTGGTAGATATTTTTTGAAATGCATGAAAAAACCTATTCATGATGAGACAGGCTAATGCAAAGACTTCTATAGGTAGGTACAGGTAATAAAGCTCTATTAAAACAAACCGATTTAACAGTATACCATTACTTATGATATCTCTCATATCCACAGGACTAATCAAGTAATTTCCATTCTATTGCCAATCAAGACACACAATGCAAGGTATAGTATATCTCATAACAACAGTGCCAGGATTTAGAGGAACACAACAAGGGAAATTTTCATGTTTGATAAAAAAAACCCAAATTTGACTTCAATTCAAAAGCTAACAGAGTAAGAGCTTGGTAAGCAATTTTGACCTGCTTGTGGCATCATATGCTCAGCAGTCCAGTAACACCTTGTCCGGTGGTGTCCGAAAAATATCCACAGGGAAGAATGATGCCTCGGTAGCTTAACTGGCTAAAGCACTCGACCGGAAATTGGGGGATTCGGGTTCGAATGCCGGTCAAGGCGAATGATTTTTTCTCTGTGGATCTTTCGCACGATTGTGCATTGCGGGTGACTTCAGTAAAAGTTATCACCGCGGCTAGTCCCGGTATACTTTAAACTAATCTCATAAGTGCTGAAAACATGAGTATTTTAGAAAGCTACCTGTCATTAGCTTCATAAACAATCTTCAATGAGTTGGCATGATGCATTATAAGAGTGGCCTTTTAGGCTGTGGGTTTGTAGCAAGGGTCGCCTGCCTAACGACCAACTTAAGAGTGTAATCCAGGGTGGCCTTTCTCTCCTCTTGTGGAACTGCTTGCCTGAATTCCAGGTTTCAAGTATGGGCAGTAAATAATGTAATGATAATGTCTAATTCTGAGAAGGGATTGACATATCTGATATAAATACTAATACAAGGCTTTGGTACTTGAAGCAACTGCCTATTTCACACGTGGATTTTCAAAAATAGATGAACTTCTGATCAGAAACGAGTGCTTTCACTTTGGAAAATGGCATCTGAAGAAACTTGTTTTAAACAAAATATTGATTCTCACGGCTGGTAAATGAGAGGATTTAGATAAAATATGCCAGTAGAATTCCTGTTCATGACGTTTGGAGCTGAATGAATGAAAAAGTAAGCGATCGTATTTCAGAGAGGAAAATAAACAATCATCATTTATGATTCACACATTTTTCTTGAATTGCAGGTCTCCTCATATCAATTTTAAGATATTTTGGGCGTACGGCATGCACAATATAAAAATTCAACCCATTTCCATTGCTCTCCTAAGTAGTTTTGGAAATTTTGAGAAACAGACATCTGATGATGCTGTGAAATCTGTAGCTCGAAATCACATCTGGGTATTGTAGGTAACGTAATGAAATATTTTGCAGAAGAAAATAGTAAATTAGACACCTAGATCTGGTGGGATTAGCATGAAGATTGTCAGGCTCTGAGACAGCCTTTCGATAGTCACATTCTCAGCATTGCAAATTATTAAAAAAAAAAAAAAAAAAAAATGAAAACTTCCGGAATTCTTCCGTTTTTTAGATCATTCTGTTTATAGATTTCCAGATTATCGATCTTCTACTGTAATTTCATTGTCATTGAAAAGCAAACAGCAGCACATATTGGCACATCATTATTCAGGGAATGGGCACATTACGAAGGATCTAGAATCACAGGTAATAGAAAAAAATGTGCAGGGCAAAAATGGGTGATCAATTTATGAACGGTCTTCTAAGCATTTCTACCAGTGTGAGCATTTTTCCACTCCATCTTTTGCATCTATCACATTGAAACACTCATCACTTTCAGGGGATGGGAGTAAAATGGAGGAAAGAGGATGGTAAGAAAGGGGAAGTAGGAGAAGTAGGAGAAGGAGTGAGGGGACTAAGTGATCCAACTGAGGGGTGGTCAAATAATGGATAATCCACGGATATCAATCTATGAACAAACTTAATGTTTGACTACCTCAAATATCTTAACTTCGATTCCCCATAAAATTATACACTGTGACACGAATTCAGAACATCCTTAATTCCAGGGCAAAGGTTTATGCTTCCTACGCCAAATTTTGAAAAAAATTTCCCAGTAATATTCAAGTTTTAGCAGCAATGAAAATAATACGACTGAAAGAAAAATTTCAGAGAGGTACTCACTTGAACCCGCAACGGATGCATCATCATTAGGTGGAGCATGTCCGTCCCTGGAAGTACATCTTTCAAGGTGAGACCTTGCTGTTTGATTGCCTGGCACATGAACACGGAGAAATAGCGATGCAGGGGAAGATGAAAAGACACCTGGAAGGAGTCGCTCTGAAAAGAAAAGAGCAAGCATTACATAGTGATTGTAGACACCAAACTGAATAATGCATATCCAATTCATCATGCATATTATGTGATGGGTATACGGTTATACATAGAGGTGGGGAGGAAAGTCAGCAAGGGCTATCTTTAGCATTAAACAGGAGGATGGGTATGCGTATGGTATGTATAGACCAGGTGGGCGATAGGATTCTGGTGGTAGAAGTTGAAGTGCAACCAACCAACCTTGTGGTGGTTCAAGTTTATATGCCCCCTAGTAGTAGTCATACGGAGGAAGAAATGGATGACGTGTATGAACACCTTGAGGAAATAATTAGAGAAACTCTGGGTAAGAAAAATCTAGTAGTGAAGGGGAATTGATTGCCTATAGTTGGGGAAGGGAGGGATGAGAACGAAATGGGAGAAATTGGATTAGAGAGGTGGAAAAACAGGGGAGATAAAGCAGCAGAATTTTGCAGGAGAAACAAGTTATTCATCACAAACACATGGTTCAATCATCATAAAGGGTGAAGGTACTATCATTTGCAAAAGTCTTGCAACAAATCGAGCGGCGCTACTTTTGCTCCATTGTCGATTTCTGGCCACCATTAAGTTTGAATGATCACTATCTAGGTATGAATCTTCATGGTAGCTCGGGAACGACTCACTAACGGGTCATTGTGACACGGGAGTGAGACGTAGGAAATCATTACGATGTTCAGTTGAGTAAACGAGTGTAGATGTTGTTAAGTCGTCGCGGCGTTTGAGATTATTTTTGTACCCGTAGTTGACTGGAGTAGATAATTGAAAATATTTACCCGTTAAAAGAGTGGGTACCTATGACGCCTGGCTTCCAATGGTAAATCCCATAAGGCCGGCTGGGGGCACGATTTCGCCATTAGGAACACGGAAATCAACTCGCTCGTAACCCTTTTTTTAGGGATTCAACGTCGTTCAGGAGACTTTATATTAAGTTATTGAAATATTTGTTCGATATAGAAGAATTAATAAATTTAAAAAAATTAACTGGAAATTTTCCGAAAAAAAAAACACGACTCTGTCGTCTCCATCATATTTAATTGATTGGCATTAAATAGTTCTTTACGTAGGTTGAAGCAGATAAAGATAGCTCCATAAGCTTTCTTCAACATAGCTTCATAAGTTGATGACAAATAGGCAGCATACTACATAGACGGACAGCATAATCGCTGCAAAATATCATTCATAATTTTCTTTTTAATCAGATAAAATTGATCTATTAAAGAAATTACGTATATGGAACCTTAGATTATTACGATAGTTCTCATTCCAAAGGTTAATAATGTTGAGCAGTTACGGACCTGTAAAGGAAACCATATAGCACTAGGAATTACATTCACCAATGATTCTGATTGGAGTTCCTTCAAGAAAACGCAATTGATTCGTCCTACCGCGCTAACTACGCACGATTCCCGTCGCACGGTCATTCAAATTATAAATTGTTGCAAAAAATGCTCAAATTAAACAGCTGGTACCCTCTTAACATAAATTTCAAAAATAAAAAAACTTAAAAATAAAGTACGGCTGTGCGGAGGATAAAAAATTTTCGGCCACGGGAAGGACTTGAACGCGGGCCCCTCCTATTACCAGCCTGAATGTTTATCCACTGAGCTATTTCTAGCTCAAGGTCATTATGCGGTAATTTTGATTATTTACTGTTATTGTAACACTGAGCTCCTTCATGTGCTTCTCCGACGGCTTCTCACTTGAACGAATTTGATCAAAATAATCACTTTCTCGGTATATTAGTCTTTTATTCGTTTATATGATTATAACTTGAGCATGGAGGCTTTCGCATACTCCATGTTTCGGCTGGTTAGTATATACAATAGGAATATAATGATGTTGTCGCCTGTGACTTCGGTATGGTATCGTCTTTTTAAGTTATTATTATTTGTTATTATGTTTCAAACTCGGTATTTGTATTTCTAATGAAGCAAGCGTATACATTTATTACAAACAGAAATTCTGTTAGGATTTGCTTACGTCCTTCTTACTCGACTTGAAAGGTTTTATGAAATGAGCTGCAGTTCCGCTGATGCCTTAAACATAAAACGTATTGCCAAAAAACATATTTCCTAATACAATGTAATCTACTCAATGCAAAAAGATAATTCAATTAATAATGCTAAGTAAGTATCCTACATTACCCCGAATTCATCAGTGTATATGTAAATGATTGCATCTAAATAAGATGACTTAATCATCAACGACATAGCAGCTTAGAGTTATTATTCGCATTCACACTAATTCAGCAGTAGAACATATTATCAAACAATACCTGTTGAAATCCGACAATCATTAAAAATGGGACTTTTACCTGGAATTAAGTTTTCCTCGTCATACTTTGAATAAGTGGAAAGGAATACATCTTTACCGATTGACGGACGTCGGAGAACTCTGTTATTACTTACGCAACGATTAATGCCGATCAGCTTAACTAATTCATATTTTACGTGTTTGCTCAGATATTAATATGATGAAACACTGGGAATTTCAAAGCTGCCTCGTATCATATGTCGTAGATATTGTATTAAAACATCAACCCGAATCGATAGATGTAAACAAAAGTCCATGTTCACAGTGAACGACTCGCGATTTCCAGCTCTCTGAAAAGAGCTGAGATCACTCAAAAAGAGCCAAGCTACCAACTTTTTAAAATCTCTCCGAGGAATTACCTTCGATCTTTCCAACTGCATTAAATGCTACAATGTGTTTGGGGGAATATCATGAACATTAATTTCACTTAAATGGAAGCGGTCAAATCCCGAGACTGAAAAGGATGACAAAATACCTCACCCACCCAATGACCTGTTCTCCATGCATTGAACCATGAAGTTTGGATTGTTGCATACACCCGAAAACCATTCAATTTCCGGGCAAAATCTTTGTGGAGCGAAAGTGGCGCCGCTCGATTTGTTGCAAGACTTTTGCAAATGATAGTACACATGGAAAAGTCCAGGGGACATGGGGAGATATCAAATAGACTACATCATGGTAAGACATACAATAAGACATAGGTTTAGGAATAGTGTGAAAAACTCGCGCAGCTTCCCTGCAGAGGATGTGTATTCAGAACACAACCTAGTCCTCATGAAATGTAATGTAAGATCCAAAAGATTTACGAAAGTTTGGAAAGCGAGGCAATGGAATACAGAAGCTCTGAAGGGGATTATGAGAAGAGAATATCATAAACTAGTGGAGAGTAGTATCCAGGAGATTGATAATACACAGACTAGAATAAGAGCGGGATAATAGTAAAACGGGAATAGACAAAGCGGCGGAGAAGTCAATTGGCTACGTTGACAGTGGGCCGATAAAGAAGGCGTGGATTACGGAGGCAATGGTAAAAGAAATGGAGGAGAGAAGGAAGTGGAAGAACGTGGACACAGAGTAGGGCAAAAGAAAGTTTATGGAACTTAATAATCGATTACAACGTGAAACTAAGAGGGCAAGGGAGGCTTGGTGGAAAAGGCAGTATGAGAAAATTGAAAAATTCCACAAGGAAGGATAGGTAGGCCTGTTGTACGCCAAAGTTAAGTCGCTATCAGGTGGAAAAAGAGAACAAACCATGTCCAAAATTAAGGCTACGGGTGGAAAGATGCTAACAGAGCGAGAAGTGGTGCAGAGTAGATGGAGGGAATACGTGGATGAATATGACAGAAGGAACAGGCCACAGAGATTGACCTTGGGCGAGGAGAGTTAAGTGGAGGAGGATTATCTTGGGCCGGGGATCTTCGATGCAGAAATCAAGAGAGCCCTTCATGATATGAAGGCTAAAAAAGCAGTGAGCATGGACAATATCCTGTTAGAGCTTCTCAAGAGGATCTGTGCGAGGAGTATGGGATGAGGATTAATCACAAGAAGACCAAGGTCATGCAGTTTTGTTAAGCATTGCAAGCGAGAAACGTGAGACAAAAGATGAAGCTGGGTAGGGAAAAACTTGAGCAGGTAGAGCAATTCAACTATTTAGGCAGCACATTAGAGGAAAATGGATACAGTGGTAAGGATATCAAGAAGACCATTAGCAAAGGAGGCATACATGAACAGGAAGGAGCTTCTGAGAGGATATTTATGTAAAAGTTTAAAGAAAAGGTTAGAGAAGAGTCTGATCTGGAGTGTAGTTCTTTATGGTGGGGAAACGTGGACACTTAGGAAGGAGAAGGAGAGAAGACTATAGGCATTCGAGATGTGGGTGTGGCGAAGAACGGAGAAGGTGAAGTGGACGGAAAAGAAGAGGAACGACGAAGTGCTGGCGGGTGAGGAAAGGCAGGTTTTAGATGAGATAAGGAGGAGACAGGAGGTATGGATGTAGGGGGTACTTAGTGGGAAGGGGATGTTAAAGACAGTGTTAGAGGGTAGAATGTTAGGTAAAAGAGGGAGAGGAAGGAAGAGAATAGGATAGGATTAGATAGAACGAAAGGGAGAAGGCCTTACAGTGAATTGAAGAGGGAAGTGCTTGAAGGAAAGAGAGCCTCCCAGAATGTTCCACAAGTACTCCATGGAAACCTACCTCAATCAGTAGACTACTTTAATTAATTATGTCACAAAATCACAGGAATGATACTAAATTTTATTGGCTAAAACAGGACCAAAGTCAAACAGTTAAATAGGATGGTTACAAAAAAAGCTTCAACTACAGGTCTACCAGACCCATGAATACTCATTCCATTGAAAATTAACAGCTTAATATCAGTAAGTAATGAAATATGAAATGTAAAGCATTACTGAAACAGTGGATAAAAAGGAAGATGAGGAGACAAATCACAAATACACCAACCATGTCTGCATCAGTGAAGTTCACAGCATCCAACCAGTCTTGCATGGCAGCTAAACAAGCTGTAAGTACATGGCGTGTAAGACCAACAGTGGAGGCATCACTCAGGTGAGAAACCATAGCCCACATTGGATATGCACTGGCTTCCAACTCTGCCGAGAATGCAGCGTAATATGTGCTTGGCTCGAACTCTACATGCTGAGTTAACTCCCTTTGGTTGACATTCATTCCTGAAGAAAAACAAGGATAAAATTATGATTTTCATAATTAGCTAGAATACACAACACACCACATGACACATCAACATTGATGAATGAATGACCAAACCCTAAATATTGCATCTATTGATCGAGAATCATTAAAGATATATTATTTCATGATAAAAATAATAACAGGGCACAAAAGCATTAATAAGAGAAATTTTTCTGAGAAATATGCAAGCAAGAATGAAATTACATCCAGTAATAACCTTACCTTGAAACATGGAGAGAAATGTGAACCACATCTCCAGCAAATTATTGTCTGACATAAATTTTATAGCAACAGACTTGTGCGACAAAACATTGTTCAGGTCAGACACTAGAGGCCAGTAGCAGTGCTCCTTCATCACTTGCCGACCACAATCTACCACATAGTGGAAATTTTTATCAATATCTGAAAGGACAAATAAAAGTCGATTAACTATATTGTAGAACATACCCAACATTGTACATATAATTCTGGCATTGCATCATACACATTACTAGAGCATATAAAATATAACATTTAGTTCCTCTACCAGAAGTGCCACTTCACACTTTAGTTTCATAATTTACTTCAAGAGTTTGTTTATGTATCCGTTTGACAAGCAGGGTCAGATCAATGACCTTATAAGGATATACCTATTTATGTTACAACATTTTGTTATAAACATGAGAAGGGTTCAACATTTTGTCCTTCTGAAGGTATATGTATGACACTGCTGTAGCTTCCTACCACACGATTCCTTCACGCCAAAATAGAGCAACTAGCACCCAATGAAAGTTCACTGCTCTATTACAAAAAAAACTTGAAGTAAGTATTCAGAAAATATCAATTGTAATACTAAAATCAATCTGCATGACCAAAAGGGAAAGGAGAGATAAACATTTTATATGTTTGTTAAGTTGCCTCTCCTTAATGTCATCAATAATTTTTGCATATTTTTCAAAGCACTAGAATAATATTGTTAAGATGGCCAATTTGCCGTTCACTTATTCCCTGACAGCACAAAAGTGTTTCATACAAAAAATTGTAGAATGTTATTTAGCTTTTCTGAATTCTGGGCAAGCCTAAGTGGCAGCAGGGTAAACCTCTCCCCTGCCAAACTGATAATCAGAAGTCCTGTTTGTGTTTCCGTACAGGACATGGATTAATGTTGAAAAAAATTACGCCAGCATTATACTGAACTTCAAAGATAACTTTCCTAACACCAACCTCCTTAAAATCTGAACACAAGTGTTTAACAATTACCCTGAATGTCAAATGATAGCCCAGGACAATAGCCAGACCTCTAACAAAATATTGAACCATACTCACTATTAAATACAGAATTCACTTAGAAAATAGTGATGAAGATGGTTTCAGCAATGCTTGTCGGTTTTATCCAAATATCCCTAATGCATATTTACATAAAACAACTGGTACTTGTCAATTTATCCTGCAAAGCATTTTTCAACCAGGCCCAAAAAGTAAAAAGTAAAGTCCCTCCCAAAATGATTGATATGATTACAAACGGATGAGTAGATACCCCTAACAATTTAAGGTAGAGACAACACAGTAATTTCACAACAATAATAACATAGACTGGCTTCCAAACATATGGATGGTTTTCGGTACAACAGTATTCCTCATTCTTTAGCCCTTTCAGACTTTAAAAAAAAATGGCCAGAAGTCACTTGATTAAAAACAAAAAAATCACTGTATTGACATAAAACACCAAATATGATTAAATAACTCACCATGGAGGGTGTTCTGCATAAGAATCTTTCCCATCATGAACTTCAGTGAGATGACCATAACATGAAGAAGATTTAGATTGTCAGCCATTCTAGATGCAAGGCCTTCATTTGAAAATAGCTGCACACTGACATGAACGACACGATTTGAAAGTGTGTCAGGATCTAATGATCGCTCCAACATCATCGAAATGCGGCTATAGTGCAACACAAATGCTCGAGTAAGAGCTTCCTGAAAATTAACAAAGAAAAGAGAAATTTAATATTAAAACATATACATAAAATCAGGAAAATTCTCTTTGAATTTTGGTGAAATGATGTTAAAAGGGGCTGATATTTGGAGAATAATGGAGGCTAATCATTTCAAGATGCAAATACTTTTGCTACTATCCCACAAAAATTCTCCTCTATCCTATCCTAAATATAATAAGTATTAAACCCAACCGACTCAGAGGGAATCTCAAGTGCTTGAGGTGAAACATATGGGATCTTCAATTACCAATGGGGCCTTCACCAATTTTAATTTACAAATGACAGTTGTAGAGTTTCAAAAATACCGTATAAGCTTGTGTAAGAGGCGCACACGTGTAAGAGGCGCACCCCTATTTTGAGGATCGAAGCTATAAAGAAAAAAAAATTGCGACATTTTTTTTATTCTATCGTGCGGTGTTGCAGACGTATGCCTGGAATTTCGACAGTTATCGAAATGTCCTCTTTCAGTACTATTTGAAAGAGGAAATTTTGATAACTGCGGCGGTATAAGAGGGAGTAGAAAGAGTTCCGATCCTCCCTTCGTATATACCGTTGCTCTACAATGCTTGTCCTATTCACGAACAATTTTGTTTAAATGCTCTCGCAGGGGTATTGCAATAGAATTGCAGCCGTGGAAAATTTTAAGGCAAAACACGACAGGCAAATGGCATGAGCTTTCCCAAGAGATTGAACAACAATCGGGGCAATCTCAGCGCCGTAGGATAATAACCACGTCGTAGATTTAAGGCCCCTTGCACACGCACCGATTTTGGACGGCCGGTAAAATATCGGCCGTCCACATTCCAATAGTGAACAATGGGAGAGCATTGGAGCTTGCACATGTACCGACCACATGCCGGTTAGCTGCCGGCTATTGTCACTGTGGATCGCCGACGCCGGCTCAAAAACTTAGCAACGTATCGTTTGACCGGTAAAAATTCGGCGTGTGTGCAAGCATCGCTTCGCCGGTAAAATATCGGCCAATATTTTACCGGCCGTCCAAAATCGGTGTGTGTGCGAGGGGCCTAACGAAACTACACTTTGCTCTCCATCAGCTAATGCCTCTGCCGTTTTTTTCCTTTCCGAGACTCCACAGGAAAATATCAAGTTGCAGGGGAACAATGGAAACGTGTTTCATCCCTACCCCATTCCGCCAACTGACCTTTTTCGGTTTACCAGGTTCAATTCCCCGAGTTTCTGGAGGTCAAATGCTACGTAAGTCACCTTCTGAGCTCGAAGATATCTCGATATCTTTCAGCAATTGTATGTCACGCACGAGGTTCTAAAAAGAGTTAGACCTAACGCGACGTATATCTTACAGCATTTAAGTTTTTTGAGCTCTAATTGTTTGACACAAAGATTTATAGCTAAAATAAGGCTACTAATATTCAACATAGTCCAAACAGCACAATTTCGGAAGAAACAAGCGTAGCATAAGCGCATTCAAACGAGACGAGACGGACTGGAAACTCAGGCAACGCAAACTGCGTATATCACATTGCTGCGCCTTCGCCCCTTCGCTTTAAAGGCAACGACGTCACATGCAAGATCGGACGTGTTCTTCCCTTGCTCCTCCGCTCGTAGCTTTAAATACGGAGGGGAGGGAGCCCTCTTCCCCTCGACCTCTCCTTCAGCGCTCTTCACTTATAAGCTTTTCCGATTTCTTCTATCCAGCATTAAGTCCAACAATGAGCACACTCGTTCGAATTTTTTCAACCGCAGGTTTTGACACCAATATTACTATATGCGGTGTAAATGCCGCGGGATGCCCACTCGTGGCAATAAATTTAGCGCGCGCTCCGGAGCGAATCACCCCGCGCGATCTTTTCAATGTTCACCTCTGGTGTACCGACGTGACGGCGCGATGCTTGCAAGAAATTCAAACAGGAGCATTTTAAAAATACGTCACTAAGGGAGAAACTCCCCTGCCTGCCGCTTGATTTTGACCCAGGAGTTTCAGATGACTGACTCACGCTGAAAACCAAGGCCACTCAGTTCCCCTTGAACTTGCAACCGGTGAAGGGGAGGGGGGGAAGATAGGAAGTTTGTGTAAGAGGCGCACCCCCATTTTCGGCTGCAATATCTGGGAAAAAAGGTGCGCCTCTTACACGCGCTTATACGGTAAAGAGACCTCTATTTCTTTCTTTCTTTCAATTTTTCCCACTTCTCGAGTTATTTGGAATGAAAATCCAAAGCCTTAACCCTTTTTCAGATAGATTATGCTCCTCCTCCCACTTGAATTACCACTTCTAAGCTACTCCTCTTTCCCAGAAATCAGCCTCACCAGCTTCTTCCCTCAATGAGCAGTTCTCCCTGAATGAGTAAATGAACCAGAACTCTAATGACCTCACCGACTCAAAAAAGATAGCAGTTAAACTTTTTCATTCTCTTAACGTAAACTTACAATACAAAGACTGAAAGAGGAAGATTTCATTTTTGAAGTGACTTACCATTCCTTTTGGCATACCAAATTCTTCAACAGAATTTCGATTTTGGGCATGAGGTAACTACCCCATTTAAAAGATGCAGAAATTCAAGAGAGAAAAATGATGACATTCCTTCTCCAACAGTAGACAAACCTCTAGAAGAAAATCTCAGCGTTGCCATAAACACTGAGGCATAATAATCATGTGGCCCAACTTTCACCATTATCAACTTCACGAATTGGTATGTTTTTACTACCAGAAAAAAATAGTCAATAAAATATTTTGGTCACTGTGAGATACGGACATTTCGTTGTTTGACTAAGTTTTCTTAACACTAGATTTCATGGAGTTCTGCTGGAATTTCATACCAGTAAAAAAGAAAGTTCAGTGCTCCACAATTGCTATCCCAATATTCGTTACTTTTTCAAACATGACCATGAGTTCTAAACTTTCAATTATTATTAGACATTTAACTGCATATTCTACCTGCATATTCTTTTAACAAATATTCTGGACGAAATTCAATATTATGAGGTGCCATTTTGCCGTCCCTTAAAATTTGCACTATTAAGAGATTATTGTAACAATTTATGGGTTAAGGTTTCTCAATTGCATAGTTTTCTTTCCTTGAGGCTAATTTGAATATATAAATGACCAGCCTACTATTATTTGATCTCTCTGCACCATTGTATTTGATCAAAAATTGTATTTTTCAACATAAATGGTAATAGCACGAGCATATATCCTTTAGGCCAAATATGTTGGGCAATCAACTGGGATAAAAACTATTGAAATATTCTTTCTAAGGAAGTTTATGCTAAAATAAGGCATAATTGAGTAATGACATTTATCGTTCAATCAATGATTCTAAGCTCCTTTTTTCTATTTAGTTATTTTAGTTACGTTACATAAACTAAGGAGCAATTAAAGTCTGTACTGACAGTAGTTTCACACTTTTAAGCTCAGAATATACAAACATGCCTAACAGAAAAATGGCTAACACCTCACATTACAAAAATAGTTGAGCTGAATTATACTGTATAACATTAACAACACACCTTATAATCAGGATCAGGCAGCATGTTTAACAACAAGCACACTATTTTTTGAGGGAACTCAAATTTCACAGTCCAGAAAACCAACTCCTCAAGGAAGGTCCGGTGAACCAATTGCTCTTGAAGTGAAGGACAGTCTGAAAAAAAAATTCATTAAAACATGGAACTTCCTAATTCATAGGAAAAGAACAACAATCAGGAAAGATATTTTTAAAAATCATTTTAACCAGTACAGAATGTTTTAATAAAGGAGTTTGAGCATTCAGAAAAATACATCATATAAAAATTTGAATTTTATGACCTACACTGCTTCCACCAAGAATACTTGAAATATCTTCCCTACCTCCCCCTCACCGTTTTTAAGGGCATTTCATTAATAGAGTGCAGTAAAAGATTTTCAATTGTCACAAAGAATTAAAAAGGAGTAGATATTAGAATCAGACGGGATGCCATGCAACAATTACTAGAAAACTTCTAAGGAATTAACACTAAATTAAAATACTTAGAAAATTATCTAGAAAATAAAAATACATGAGATCCTCCAGAACATTTCCCATTCTATTGTGCAATGCTTTCAACCAACTCCCTTCAGCATATCATGGGATTACTGGACTATCCCTCCCTTCTTGATTCTACTATGATCCCTCTGAAATAACATTAATTTAGAATTATTTTGAGAACGTAAAACATTAAAAAGGAAAGAAATTACCTTTATACTCATCAGGGGGCTCTGGATTTGGCAAGGACTTCACTGCATCTTCATAGATCCTCTTACTTTGACGCATGTACCTTGAGTAATCACCATCTCCATTGCCAACGTCAGTCAAATTTTTGTAAATCTGAAAAGAAAGAAAGATTGACTAAGGATTCTCAAGATACTCTGACAGATAAACAAGAACACAAGAAAATCAGGGAACTGAAGGATCCCACTAGTAACAGTTGAAGAACAATTAGCAGATAAATATAAACCTAATTGAATGAAACGATTATGAACCCATTATGGTGGTACTAGGTGTCATGAATTTTAACCATAGATTGTCATGGGCAATTATTACACAAAAGAGTATTTACTAACATGCATGGTAAACAGGAATTGCCAAAAGATTGAAGAAAACAAATTAATAAAAATAATAATACCTGAGGATTGGTAAGAGCACCAGTCATCACTCTTCTCATGGCAGCTCCCAATGCACTGAAGTCATGAAGCATTGTCAAAAACCTGTCTGCATCTTGAATCGCAATTAAGTATGCATCAGGAAGTCCAGATTGACTATAAGTAGAAGGAAAATAAAAAATAAATAGCTGTTACTTAAAGAAAGTTACCAAAGAAGATAACGATTGATAGTGTTTAAGGATTGTATACACAAGCTTAAACAATTGATAAATATTCTCCTACCACTTGAATGCATTAATTTAAAATCAGAAAAAATGTGGATCATGGTCATTCTCCCATGCACTATGTAATAAAATTTCTCTATTCAGTCATTCCCTCAAAAGTATAAAATAAGAAATACAAAAATTTCCGCCCACTTCACACAAGTTGATGACGTTATTATTGTGCAAGTTCCATTTCATTAACTCAATCAGGGAGGACCTATTATTGAGAGAAGGAATGTAAACAGCAACACACCACCTGAGGGCCATGCATTAGGCCCTGTAGTGGCATGCTGCTTGCACTGCTCAGCATGAGCTTGCGGGCAATATTCCGAAGTCTGCTGCGTGAAAGACTGAAAAGATTCCACGAGACTGGGAATTGAACTACAGACCTTTGGCTTTCAGGGCCACTGCGCATACCCCTACGCTATCTGGGTTCCTGGACTCCCATAGCAACTGTACCGAGGCTCACGGTACCAGATATTAAGCCCTGCTATTCACCAAGGATGTCAACACAATGGAGAAAGGACTTCAATCATAAATCTTTGAACCTATATAATGACAAGAATGAGCATCCAAAACACTCGCAAATTGGCTGCACCTCCTCTGTGACATAACTGCAGACCCTGACCCAGGGTTTTCACAGTGACGGCAGAAACATGGAGACAACGCAGGCATGCCCCTGGCCTAAGCCTCACTTGCACCAAAAATGCATCAACTTTGTAATTCTGTAATTAGCAAACACACACACCCATAGGTCTTAATTTTGAGTTTCAGTTCCCTTGAACTCCAAGACAGAAGGCCTTGCCTTCACATCAGCATTCATTCCACCTTTAATTCCCTCTCAACCATTTCCCATCTTCCCTCCTCCTGCCCTTAAACCTTCCCCATCAAGAACCCATCCTCTTCCAGGTGACCACCGAATGTGGAACCAACATCCTAGCATATTTTCTAGGAATCGTTGAAGAACACAAAGTTATATTGAAATAAGAACCTGTTTCCACACCATTATCCCACACTTCATAGGTGTACCACAATGTAAAATGCAATCGCTTTTCAGCTTAGTAAAACCACTTGTCTGTTTCCACAAACTTTTTTTTAACCGACCTTTATTTCGGCCACTAGTGCCATTATCAATTATATGGTCGGTTTAAATAAAAGTGTGTGGAAACAGACAAGCGGTTTTACTAAGCTGAATATCAAAGATTTCCACTGTATAACGCCGGACACTGTATCTTATAAATCGATTTTGTTTTTTTTTTGTCCTCAATACATATTTCCACATGTTGGTAATTGATCACCCCCCTTCCAAACACCCTAGAGGTAGTTCGCAGGGTATTATGTAGATGTAGACATACTGTGTACATCGAGGTGATGTTAAAGTTGCTGGCTAGATTAACAATTCATCTGCAGTCAAATAAATCAATGCTTATTGTACTACTTGGTCTGATGTCAAAAAGCCATCAATTACATATGAGGGCAGATTGGGAAAATCGATTTTTTTCAAATCCATCTGGCCCAATGAAAAGAAGTTGTGATCAAAAATAAGGCCTGAAAATTTGAGACCTCTACGTGAACCCCTGTCCCTCGCTCAAATGCCATTTGCCGGGGGAGGGAGAGGGCAAAAATCCAAAAATGTAATATTTTATGGTCATTCTCTATTGATTTTGCCGAGTTAATGTCCTTATTCTCGATATTTTTAGATCCAAAAATGCAGATAAGGAGCCTACGGTCTATGAAGAGGTGTATCAAGTGGCTAGAAAGGTATGCAAACTTTGGAGATGTAATTCTCTTCCATTCTGTCCGAGAGTTTTGACTAATGGATTTTGGATGGAAGCCGCTTGCATTCCCTACATGCTCACCTCTCCCCCCACCGATGCCCCAAATACACCAAAATTCACACCAAGTGAGTCTTTCTACATTAGTATAAAGTCTAATATTTGATGTTTCAGCCTTGTCTATGGAGGAACAATGATGAAAGAATTACTCAATTATCTGCTTTCCAGTTTTTTCTGTATTTCTTATGTTAGTGTCATTCCTTGTCTTTCGCTGCTGTCAACAAAGTTTGGGTGACCTCTTTCACAAATCTATTGACTGCATTGGTATTGCAAGGAATATTTAACTTCAAAGTTGAACGTTGCTCAAACGATTCTTGAATTTCCAAAGTGGTAAGGTCAGATACAACTGGAGTTAACATGGTCTCTCCCCAATTTATCATCAGTGGGTAGTCCTTTACGTCGATATTAAAATCAAGCAATTAAAAATCTCTTGTTGGTCGCCACACTCGTGTTCTTGAGTGCCTCTAATAATTTTTTCCCCAAATCCCGTCTCATCTCCTCAGGCTCATCAGCTACTATCATCTGTTCATTTTATCTCTGCGGGTCAACTTTCGTGAGATCCCGGACACTCTCGGAGGGCCTCGCTGAAGGGGGAGGGGCCCCGCTGAAGGGGAAGTGGCCCCGCTGAAGGGGAAGGGGTAGTACCGAGAGAGAGAGAGCAGGAGCGACCTTAACATTGCCCAATGTACATAGCCGCCCTTGTGTCTCACCGAAAAGGAGTGACTCACACGTGGCCACAGATATTTTGGGCCCGGCGGCGAAACAATGCATACAATGTATTGAGGATAATCCCATCTCAGAAGCCAGGATATTGTCCGCTAAATGCGAGACCGCTGGTGAAAGGCATACATAGGCGTAACATTCTTATAAACGGAGAGTGCAAGGGAAAAGGATTTGGCATCACAGCTAGCAGATTCACGAAGTTGACACGACGGAGGTCTGAGAGCGACTGACGTTCCGAAGTGCTAGACCACGCCTACTGTCTGCTGATTGGCAGAGGGAAAGTCACGTGTAGATAAACTTTCCCTCCTCTCACCCCAACTCGGTTAAGCCACACCAGCTCACCCGCAAAGATAAAGTGAACAGACCTTACATAGCAAGCAGTACATTGTCAGGGAGACTGAAAAATCCATTCCGTTGAATTATTAGAGATATGACTGCTTGCAGCTCTTTCAGAAGGGTTCTTAACCAGTTGATGAGCCTCCACAAATTTACAGCACCATCGCACATAAAGTGATCCTGCTTTACTAAAAACCAGAAGTGTGAATAAACATTTCAAATGAAAGTTATAATACGTATTTAATTGGTGTTTGGATTTCTGGTAGACGCGTTGAGCCCCATTGGCCGTTGTAATCTTGCGGGAATGGGCCACTTTTTCCAGAGTTTTTTTTTTGCCAAATTTTTGGTGTAAACTCCTATAAAGCACAGAATAGAAATTTTCCGCAAGATACTGCTGATCAGTGCTCAGAGTATTAAAGTCAATTTTGTGAGACAATTTTGATGGCATAGGTTGAAACCCTACAACATCATGGTTATGTAATTTTTGAAGCTATGAGCATATTGGTATATAAGTTTAGGCCCTCAGATCGCCCTTCTAAATTTTGTCATTATGCTAAGTGAAATGAGTGCAATTAGCAAATATACCACTGCAAGGGACGTTGGAATTGTGCTTGTAGCAGATGGATGATGCCTCCTTTCCGGGCAGTATTCACTTGGTATAATCATATCCAATTCCTTTTGAATTTGCCGTTTCTAATTTTTCTTTCGCATAGAAGTTGAGAATCACAGATTTTATAACTTTTGCTAATCCTGCGAGGGGGGAGGCAAACCCCAAAAAGTGGGACCCCTGTTCTTCAACTAACACCACATGGTCCTCTCTAACCTTGGATTGATAATTCCTCTTGCTTTTTTCCATCAGTGTAAGAGTACAGTCTTTCATTCCATCAAATAGGAGCCCCATGATGGCACCCTTTGAATTCTCTTTTTTTGTTTTCACAGTAATTAGCACCTTTTTCTATGTAAATAATTCCGGTTCACTACCAAGGGTGTGTCAAACGAAGTTATGATGTTTGCATCAGCTAAAGTTGTGAAGACGATCATTGCTGCTACTCGGAGAAACACGCCAGTTCTGGCATATACCTCTACCACGGTTGGCTAATGCATTTTCCCTGCACAAGGTCCAGGTTGATTTTAGTCCTTAATTTTCATTTCATGAAAGACATAGAGATACAAATCGGCTGATTTCTCGTCTGCTTAATTTTCTTCAAAAGAATAGGGTGGTTTCCTATTATTTTTTTATTGTCTAAATCGAAAGATTATTAGGTACTCCCGGAGTACGTATTTCACGTTTTTAGATTTTTAAATGACGATATCTATTTTTCGCGATTAAATGAAAAGTGAAAATTTTCACTTAAAGTATGAATGCTGGGAAAAGCCTGTGTGACGTCATTCTGGTTCCCACTGCCACCGTGGGAGGTGAGGGATAGTTAATGTCCTATCAAACGAAGGAAACTTCCGACCATAGGCAGTTTTAATAGGTGATTATTAGGAGATGTTTCCCAGAGCTCTGTGTATCATGCATGCATTGGTAATCTCAGACGATGTAAAAATCCTATCTATTCGTATAGAAACTCCCTGTGATCCCTCGTATAGAGTCCCTGTGACGTCACACGGAGTGGCATCGCATGGGTACCAGTCTGGCCTTTTTCAAACGCGGTTAAAATTGACCTTGCCATTCGTCTAAACTGGGATTTCTAAAACCAAATAATTTGTATATTATTAACACACTAATAGTGGGTAACGAATCGCAATCAATGCCTTTCGTTTTCTTTGACGAAGGAAACTACCCAATTGACGAAGACATTTTTTTTTCTATTTTCCACTAGAAAAATTGATAATGTTGATTGATGGAGATGCCTCTTCATAGACAATAGGCCGTTTTAAAGTATACCGGGACTAGCCGCGGTGATAACTTTTACGGGAGTCACCTGCAATGCACAATCGTGCGAAAGATCCACAGAGAAATAATCATTCGCCTTGACCGGGATTCGAACCCGGATCCCCCGATTTCCGGTCGAGTGCTTTAGCCAGTTAAGCTACCGAGGCGTCATTCTTCCCAGTGGATATATAACCACAGGGAAGAATGACGCCTCGGTAGCTTAACTGGCTAAAGCACTCGACCGGAAATCGGGGGATCCGGTTTCGAATCCCGGTCAAGGCGAATGATTTTTTTCTGTGGAACTTTCGCACGACAATAGGCTCCTTGTAAACATTCTTAGATCTAAAAAATCGCATAATATACAAAAATATTTCATCACTTCTCTAAAAGTTGGTAACATTGATTTGTTTAACACCGATGTGACGCCAAAAAAGGGACATGTCGTCACACTATGCATTCTTTTTTACCATCTACCATCTGCCGATTTATATTTTCAAAGGTGAGGGCCCTCCTAGCAGCACACACAGGATGAATTTTACTGTTTTCGGGACGTGGGACAGGGAGAGATGAACAGGGATGGGACAGGAGTGGCCTGCCGCTCTTCTATCCGCAATGCTGCGTGGGCATTAGAAATATTTTCTTTGCGGACGCACACTCAAATTTGGCATTTGGTGTCTTAACAGTGGCATATACATCAATATGCACAAAATTTTTGTCCTGGAGATCAATAACTCATCTAAATCTATAGAGAATTACCATAAAATAATACATTTTTCAATTTTTGACCCTCCCCCCATAAATGGCCTTTGAGCGATGGTCAGGAGTTCACCTAGAGGTCTCAAATTTTTCAGGCCTTATTCTTGATCAGTCCCTCAACTTTTTTCATTGGGCCAGGTGGATTTGAAAAAAATTGATTTTTCTGATCCACCCTATTACATAATCAAAGATTAAACCAAAAATTGCAGATTTGGCTTGTAAGCATTCAAGTATATCATGGTTCCTTCCACCCACATATGGTGTGCACAAGACAGTGTTTGGGCTTTGGCTTGATGGACAAGAGATAAATGATGCGTGGAGACAAAGTATGTAAATGTAATAAAAAATCATGTTCTTTATGTCCATGAATAACACAAGGCTTTCAGACAATGATGCACACATTATTGGCACTTTTTCTTAAACCAATGAATGCAAACTCAATTTCAGGGTTATTATCAACTTGATAACAGTTCGATTTCCCGATTTCCAGTCCATTTTTTTTATTTCCCTGACTTTAATGGCCAAGTAGTCACATGAATAGATTTAAGGAAAACTGCAACAATATACATCTCTGTAGTGCTCTGCAAGCCTACTCAATAGGTGTGTGACTGGGATGTTAGGATTCCAGTCCTTTACAAAGTAAATAAAAGAAAGGAGATGTGTGTTGGAGTAATTTGACCACTAAGATCCACCTAACCTTTATTATTAGTAATTTATTGTTCGGGGTGAAACAAATTACTAAGCTTGCCCATTTGGAATATATCCCACTTATTGTTTAAACTGAACTAAGAAACATAATGAGGTTCCACAATGATGTTCTTTCCGCAGCTCTGAAAGATATCTGTTTTTAATAACACAGGCAATCAAAGCCTAGTACATAGTCCCCGAGTCTCTAGCAGCTACCAGATTTAATTCTGATTTCCCAACAGCTTCTGACAGCTTGCGTGGCTTTCCTTTGAACTATATTATGTTCACATATAAGACAATCTGAGTCGCAGAGAAAAAGTTATCTGTGAGATGAAGTAGCACCAATTTTGGGCTAATTTATGCCACCCAGCCATGACTGCAAATACCCACCTTGCTACTCTAACTCAACAATGCTGTGTGCATTCAACCATGATTTTTGCTGAACATCTGCAGTTTTCCCCAGGCACTAATCTAATTTTCCTCTATTTTTATTTCCCTGACAGGTATGAATCCTGAAGTTATTAGGGTGGTAGAAATTGCTGGCTAACTACATAGAAATACACCACATTTTAACTTATTATGTAATTGTTCCTTTTGCGAGATTGGGTACACTTCCAGATGATTTTCAAAAGAAAGCTGGGTTCGCAATTTCATTGAATATTATCCTTAATCCAATTTCATTGCTATGCTGTCAATCAAATTCATTTCTCTGTCACAGTCATACATGAGGGCCAAAATTCTGCAGCAGAGTAAGTAACCAACAGAGTAAGTTGGAATACTGGCTAAAGTGTAATCAATTACATCCCAAATAAAGGGCGAGAACCCACAAAGAGAGAAGAAACCAACATCAGCCCCGTGAAAACCTCTAAACCAGCATGTTTAACTGAACAACTGAATCAATTTAAGATGAGACTAACAGATCTAAACCCTATTTTTACAAAAAAACATGATTTAACATTGCATTTATATTGGTTTCTTCCACAATTTTAACAGCATTTTTTACTTAAGTTTCCATAGGCAAGTCATTTGAAATTCATCTAATCTAATTAACAGCATATTTTATCTAACTTTAATGATGCGAATATAATATTAATAATATTTTTCGGAGTTATTGCAGATGTTAGCATATAAGTTATAATGATGAACTTAAAGGCTAGTCACACAAATTATGACTGTTTGGCACACAAAGTGGAAATAAACAAAATATTTTCTCAATTAACTCCATGGAGCACATCTATTACGCAATGGTGAAATAAACATCCATCGACATTATTAATACATATATATTCCCATTCTTAATCTACGTTTTTAAACGAGGAGTATTTCACTTCCTTTCAACTAGTATTAGCTGTATTCGATTCCTCAAGAGCAAGGTCATGACCAACAGGGTGATGGGGGGGTCAAGGGAATCCAACTCTCCAGGTATTTCCAGAGGCTGCAATCTTTAAAGAACTCGCAAAAAACAACCCCAGAAATACACATACATTCCAAATCAACAACCCACGCAACTCCCCAAAAATTCCTAACAATGACCTTGCTTGTGAGAATTAAGTATTCACAAAAACGTTCGTTATATCAAAGGTTGAAGATGTCATAAGGTGGCATGAGATGTTACTCACCTATTTTCTCTTAAATGTTGAATAAGTCTTAAAATGATACGAGGCATCATGGCTTCAGCCACGCACATCAGGTTTGAAGGTGCTGATGGCTTGTTGACTTGAGCTTGAGGGCCATGTTGTTGACAGAACCTGAAATACGATTGCAAACGTTTAAGTACTGCAAAACTATTCGCAAACAAAAATATTCCGTAACATTGAGATTCCAAAAAGTATAGTTAAAATAAAACACTCGTATACTTGTAGCTGACAAACTTAGGATACAATTAATACAAGATGAAAAATACGCATCTCATACTAGAGCAATTCGGTGATTGCATGCACATCCAAACGATCATTCTAATATTTAATAACAATTAAGTGACAAGCTATCGCATTAATAATAAAATGATGCACAAGCATGACACAGCATCACACAAGATTACTAAACGCATCACATGCGAATTATAGGATTCACAAAGACACTTCTGAGTTAAAATTACTGAAATCCATCGCACTTACCCTGATTCTTTCATAACTGAGGTATCACCACAATCACAAACACCACCCGCCTGGCTACGAAACATGTTGAAATCATGTCCATCATGATTGCCTTTTTGAAAACACTTAGCACACAGGGATATACACGGTGAAATTCCACAAGTTCGACAACGATAGGCAACAAAATTTGCTGTCCACACTAATCCACATGTTGTTGCATTGTCGTAACGACGAACTAAAACAAAGGGTACAACAGTAATTCCAGATGCTTGATTACCAGAAACTTCCGCACAAAGTACAATTTTTACGTAACTAAATTAGGAAACGAAATGATTTAGCACAAAAAAGAAATAAATCTACATAACATTTAACTTAATACGCATGTTTACATACTTACCATTGGTAGAGAATTCGTCGGGTGTATCACCTCCTGCCATCAACCATTTAAACCAATCAATAGTCTCCCATTCATCGATGGCTTTCTCAGGATTAAGTAATAAGTCTAACAATTCATTTAAGTGCACAGGTGAGGCAGTATTATGACACTCAGCTTTCACATAGGCAGCTGCACCACGTTTGCCTTTTTTCATCAGCACATGGGCACCCACGAAAGCCATGGTTTTGGTATACTCCTAGATTTGAGCGTAATAAACAATGATGTACCTAAAACTCATCACTTAGGTAAATAAATTAGTGTGTTTCGTGTTGCGTTGCACATTGAGGGTCGGAGAAAGTAATAACGTTAAAATTCTTCCTGACAGTTCTTCTGATGAAATGAATACGTTTAATGCTAGCGACACTATGTTCTTTTATCGCACTTTTGCACAAGATTTATCACATCTTCGGGTCTTATCATATTTGCAACATACGAAGGAAATACTCTTCATGTTATTTCTTATGCTTGCATCCGTCAGTAAATAATATTAGGCCAAATAACGACGTCAAAAATAACATCACTAGCACAAAATCCACACAATCACCAAATCAAGGACTAATGAACTGTCGAGGAAAGATGGCTCTGTAGTACGTAAGCGTAAATAAACGAACGTCACCCTGCGGCCTTCACATTCAGATGGCGACGTCAGCCGGCCTCCAAGATTTTATGCCGTCGGTGGTTATTTGCCATGATTCACTGTGATTCATGGTTATTTGCGGCGCAATCTGGACCAGAAAATAGTATTTTCCCTTTAATTCCTCTAACACCTTCATTCAACGAATGTCAGGCTTGTTAATTCTAATTTAGGAATCTATAATTAAACTGAAATATTACCAAAATGGAAATGATCTTTATGGCATAACGTTTCGACACACCCTACGTGTGACTAATCCTTTTATAGGTTCTTTTGAGTGACTCTTTGGTCAAGTGGTTGTAGTTCCAGAATGCTTACCCTCAGAAATTATTTTGAGCTTTTAATCGAATACCTTTTCTCAGCCCTCGGAAACAGGTATTGCATTGAAATCTCCAAAGCCAAAAGAACTTCTGTAGTTGGCGGAGAGCATGCCTCCCTGCATTATCCGTGGAGAAAGTACTAAAATGCATATAGTAAGGTGCTTTTTTTCCGTTCAAAGTTTAATCGCAATGGGTTCTAATGATGTACGATTGTGATGTATCGGTGCTCGTTGGTATGTCAAGAGCCCGTGGGCTGTAGATATTCTCACCGTCGTGAAATCAGTAAAAATGGAGTTGACTTAAATGTTAATTCTCAAATTTAAATATGTAATATCTAGATATATTGTGGCCATATATATGAAGTAATTACTTGAAAATTGATGAGGCCATTACCCGACGAGGGCCGCACTGAGGGGAGAGGATACATGTAGGGTGAGGGTTAAGTTTGGAGGAGCACTTTCTCCTCCCCTTGTGGCTATAATAGCCTAGCTTCTGACGATCTCTCGCTGTGACATAGACATTTTATGCCCCACTTATAAGCTAGAGATATCAAAGGTTAATTAGGAGATTTATACCTGACAAGATTGGTTTTCCCTCATTTGTCAATTAGGTCATTCTGATTCTTTCCATGTACGAATTCTTTCTTCTGATTTAATTTTCTCCCATTATCTCCAATTTGTGCTTTAACACTCAAAGTACCACATTTCCTGACTCAAACATCTTAAGAGCTTCACAGTCCTGATTAAACATTAAATATTGTGGGGGATACAGTCACCTTGCATCGCTCCTTTTCTTATTCTTGCTTCTGCACAGTTGGGTCCACATTTTATCGCCGCTATTTGGTTTTTATAGAAGATGTGCACAATTGTATCATCTCTGTAGAGCACTCCAATTTCTTTCAGAATACAAAACATCGAATTTCATTCCATCCCTATTGGAAATATTCAATTGATAAGTGTTAAATATCAATTGAATATTGGGAAATTCAGTTGAACTTCCATACATTCAATTGGAACTTGTCACTTTTCAATTGAACGGAATTGAATATTTTCATTAGGGATGTTATCACATTTCAGCTGTATTATTTCATCTCAATAATTCCCTGCAGGTTCTGGCCCATGAATTTGGCAGTCATTATTCCACTATTTGTCATATTATTAAAATTTGTGTTGCTTCTCATATAAAAAAGCATAAGAGACCTGCGTGAGGGATTGAAAGCTTGTGTCCACCACCAGTCAGTGAAAGTGTTAAACTTGTGTTGGATATTTAACACAGTACATTAAATACAGTAGCCACAACAGAGGGTAGTGCTACCCCCCCGTTATGGGTAGCCCTACCTTTCCTCTACCCTTCAGTACCCTCCGATGTTCTAAAATACGCTCTGTCTACCCTTGCTGAAGGGAAGCCCTTCCTTTACCCTTCATTGAGGGTAGCCCTACCCTCTTGGAAGGGTAGGGCCTACCCTCTGATGTTCTAAAATATGCTCCATCTACCCTTATTGAAGAGTAGTCCTACCCTTCCCTTGCCCTCAATAGAGGGTTCGCATACCTATCATGGAGGAGTTTACTTTTATCAGGGTTATGCCCTGGTATCAAGGGGAAATCAAAATGTCTCTTCCACGGCTTCATTTTGATGGCATCCAAGGACTAGATCCAGGGGAGGGTGAAAGGGTGGTCAAAAATACTCTACCCTGCTGAGATAGATTTTCCCAGGGACTTGATCCTGGGCATGCAACTTTTTGAGCCCTAACAGTGTGTGGTCTTAAAAAAGTATTTGCTATTGTATTTATATTATTACTGTTGAAAAACAACTTCTAAAAAATTTTCATACCCCCATGTTGAAACAAGATAATCTTGAGGGAGATTTTCATAAACATGGAATTAAATTACAATAAGGGCTATATTTTAACAACAATTTATACTGGTACTTTTAAAAATTATTGGGAAAACTGGTCAAAACTCCACAGTAGTATAAGTCCTTAGAGTTAGTAAAATGCTTACGATATTGAAGTTAAAAGAATTATTCGTCGAATTTCCATGTCAAAATATAAAAGCAGACTAAGTTTCTTCTCATCTGAAGACCTTACCAAGGCTATTGATCTCGACTAAGAAACACAAAAATAATACAGGAAATAACTGGTAGTAGAAAAATACATTTAGAATAGACCATCAATGAAGAACATCAAAAAGAATATTCCAGGTCAAACCTCACCCGCTTTCCATAATCAAATGATATATTTGGCATGCAAATTACATGCAGTTTTAGGTCTTAATGAGTTCTCAAGCATGGTCAAAGAGTTATTGGACTTAAAAATTTTTATGCATGGAAATTCCAAAAATAACCCTATAATGCATGGTTACCAACCGGGAACATTTTAATACTCAGATGTTACAGCACTGATGTATTGAGGGGATTTGAAGATAAACTCCCTGTCTCCAAGAAAGAAATTACACACATTAGACATAATCCAGATGCGTCAAGTCCCTAAGAAAATTGTACATTAAATGAGATTTGGTCCTCGAACACCCACTGTTGCAGTTAGTTAGTCGAAAGGGAAGTATGTACAGCCATTCAACATTATTTGGTAGCAAATGTAAAAATACACATTGAATAGATTTACTGGTAGAAAAATAGCAGCATGATAGTTATGATTGTGCAATCTCTCTTTCATAATCACAAAAATGTGAGAACTACCAAAATAGAAAGATGAAACTTAAAAGTGTTCTCTGCCATACATATTAGCTCTCCTCTCACACATTAGAAGGAACGAAATAATATGAGAAAGAAGGAATACTCTCAGACTTTCAACCTGGTCATATTTGGCTCTATGCCGACATTTCAATATCTTGCTCAGCTATTATCCTCAAGGAATGAGTGCCTTGACAAATTTGATGATCTTATATTGGTCCTATTCAAGTGTTGCATGACTGTTGTCTAAGTATGGCTTAGTTGAAAACAACTATCACAGTCCATTCCATTCTGCTCCAACCATAGCAATGGCTTATATCATTATGTGATCCCAGTAACCCGTGGGCAGTCAAAGAAGCTTTGTTTTGTCCATGTTTTTGTTCTTTGAGTCTTGTCTTGATGGTTCTTCCTGTTTCACAGACGTATATCTCACTACATTGGCAGGGAATGCTGTAGACTCCTTCCATCTTCAATACAATTGTCTTTGGTCCTAATCAAGCCGCTTCGCAATTTGAAATGCGATAGGTGAATGGTGTCAATTCGATGTCTTCTAAGGATTCTTGAGATCCTAACTGATACAGGTGGATGTGCCAGACGGGTGCCCCGGACACTGGCTCATCATGGTCTTTGGAGTAAATCGTTGTTTCATCGTGGTCCACTAGTTTTCACTGATGAGGTCATCACAAGACAGCATAAATGCCTCACGCCCAAAAATAAATTGAATGAATGAACCAGAAATAACAAGTTGTTTGGGATAACAATACTAGTAAGAAAATGGAAAATAGTAAAAGCCAGTATTCTTATATTTTGTATAGGTTATGTACAGTCTTTGCTTTCAATATATAAAACATAGCATTAAACAAACTTTATATCATAAATACCTATAGTTAGCAAATTTCAAACAGTTTGCAATAAATATATGAACACTTTTTGTTTACTTTTCATGGTTTGGTTTCCGATTCTCAAAAATGCTTCATTTCCCCTTAACATGTGGGCACTACTTCACTTGAGCTTCTAATTCCTTCTCTACAATTTGCCTATACTCATCAAATCCACCTTCAATACTCTGGACTTTGCCACCACCACACACCCAAAGTTCCTTGCAAACCATACGAATCAACCTCTCGTCGTGTGAAACCAGGACAACACCACCCTAGGAGAAAAAGAAAAATAAATTATTATTATATATCATTTTGCAAAAAGTGCTACAATTTAGTTAATAGCCAAGTGGTAACAGCGACATGAAGGTAAGACAAATACCAAAATAAAAAGAAATCAATCATCAAATCCAAAATTTAAAATAAACATTGCAATAATTTTCTGATATAAAATTTTTCTGCTATTCTTGAACATACATATTAAAATTACTAGGAAAGGGCTGAAACAGTTATGCAGGAAGTCCATTCCAATCCGCTAAGGAATGAAAACTTTTTTACATGACATTTCATCTTGAATTGGTGATTATTCCTACCTATGAATACGTGTGGCTTTTTATCTTCTTTTGCAGTTCCCCCCATGCTTTTCCCCCTCAAGTGCATTGAACAGTTGCTCAGCCCATTAGTTTTTCTTGCTTGTCCTACTGAGGTCCATCCCAGTATTTGTAGCATTTTAGTGACACCATCACTCTCTTCAAGTTTCCCATTTACATACCTCACTGCCTTTTGTTCTACCTTCTCAATTGATATTAACTACCGCTTTTCAAATAGGTCACACACTAGTGATGCAGATTCTAAAATCGGTCTCAGTCTTACATGCCTTATCCTTTGTAGCTGGACCGCTTCCCTTCAGGTTTCTCGTCAACCAATCTAATATTTTTTGTTACTTGTTTCATGTTTGCCTCCTTTCTTGAATATTTTGTTAAATATATCTCTAAGTATTCACTCCTCTCACTTTTAGGAATGATCATATTTGAAAATGAATAATCTCTCCCAGCTGTACTTATTTTCCTGCTAAAGGTAACAAATTTGCACTTCTGTAAACTCATGTCCATTCCCTTTTTGATCACCCAACCTGCCAAATGGATAACATTACTCTGAAGGACTTGGAAATCCAGCATACGGAACCTTGGTTTCATATCAGTGTATTAAATAAAAACATTCGGATTCTTGAATATTCTTTACAATAGCTATCAATGCTATACAATTATTACCATTTCCATATATACCATATTTCTCTGAATATAGTTCCCTTCTGAATGCAGTCCCCCCCCCCCCCCTAATTTTGAGGCTTCAGTTACGGAAAAAATGCACTCGAATATAGTCTCTCCTTTACTTTTACCATGGGCATTTAAAAAAAGGGGGGGACTATATTCAGATAAATACAGTAATTATGCAATACAATGCTCCAAGTATTCCTCGATGATGGCACAAGTGATGAAACTGTTTTCACAGTTTATTAAAGTAAAAATGGAATGGACTTGGTTGGTGTAATTTTATTCCATTGAATAGAACCACATTGATGGTTTATGGAAGGGATGAAAACTTGTTACAATGTAAGTGACAATATATATTGTAACGAATTGGCCTTTTCCCCTATTTATTTCTTTTCCAGAAGAAGGGCGTCTTGCCTGGTATTCATGTCGGGAGTGGTTGTTCGTGAGGCAAGCGAGTGTACGGTGACCTTCAATGGAATCACTGGGTGAAATAGCACTAACATAGTTTTACGTCACATTGTAACGAGTGAACATCACGCCACTGTGACAGGGGCATCAAGCCACTTGTATTATGTTATAAGATTGGTTATACGTGTGATGTAAGTTTAGCAGCGATTGGTGGAGAGATACTCTGGAGAGATGGAGGTGGAAAGATGGTAGACTCTAGGGAAAGAGGGCAGTCATCGCTGGGGACTCGGGGACTATCAGTCCCAGGCGAACGCTTGTAACTTGTGCGCAGAAGAGACGGTCACCTTTTAGCCAACAACTGTGGAGAGATGGGAATTTTAAGCAGAAGGCTTGGAAGAGAAGTATGGTGGCTACCGTGAGAATTGCAGTCGGGAAGACTGTCAACCCTGATCCTGCCCGCAGGGAGCCGATGTAGTGTCGACGTTGTTGGGTGACTTACATGCCAGGAATCGGCATTTGCCACATTGATTGACTTTTCAATAGGATGGCGTCATCATCCCCGGTTCGCTGACGATGAGACATTCATTGTATTCACCTAGCCTGCATTGCTACACTAAGTACAGTGGAACCTCGTTAAAGCGAGTACGGGCTATAGCGACACCCCCGCTATTACGAGAGATAGCCAATGCACCATCAATTGACCCTATAATAAGCGTGTTAAAAAATTCGTTTTTACGAGACCCTTTCGGTGTTGGCTCTCGCCATAGCGAGGGTTTCACCGCCGGAAGACTTTCATCAAGACTCCTCAACCTCTGTAATTGCTAGCGATCTGTTAGAAATGAAGTTAATGGAGTGCTCAGTCTCAAATTTATGTGGTAAACTGTCGTTCGATAAATATAATGATTGACGAAACAATGCTTTGCATGATTTTTATTCAGTGCGGCGCTTATAAATTGTTTGAATAGTATTTGAGTAAGGAAATTTAGTGATGCAAAAAAACATCGCCTTTCGTCTGGATTTATGCTTACGTTTATCGGATAGATGTTTATCTGTCGCCGCACCACTCCTGTTCCTGTATATCTGTTCGCAACAGGTATACATATTGGCTATTATTTGCTCCACCTCCGGTAAAGCGACAATTCGCTATAGCGAGTGTTTATTAGTGCACCGTGGGGTGTCGTTATATCGAGGTTGCACTGTATCATTTTCCAATCATTTCCTCACAAAAAGCAGCATTTCCTCAGTGCATCATGGAAATCTTAAAGATTCCGTCAATATAATCTCATTCTGCCTTTCCCAAAAGTGATTGTTTAAGTTTCCAATGAACTTAAGTTATTCACACTTTGAGTACAGTTAAGTTAATTCATTCCGCTAATCAAATGCATACATTCTAATAGAGAAAAACTTGGACTAGTTAAAGTGCAGCCATCAATCACGTCTCGCATCGGACGCCTATTTAACTCAAATATCATAATTTCCCGTCCAATATAATGGCAGTTAAGAGTGGATGTGGAACCTGTAACTACTGTGTGCAATTACCTTTGATTACGTGATTTTTGCAGATTCATCTCATGCTCTTTTTTATTTTTCTTTCTGTTTCTTAAAATACATGGTCATTCATCCGCATTACTTCCTAATTCCCATAGTTTAAGTATTTTTCTGGGCTATCTATTGTTTTTGTTTGTGTTTTGTGTCGCAATCATCCTAACGGTGTATCATTGCATTTTTTATGTGTTCAATGTGTCTTAACACATTGCGTACAGAAGGCGAGAATTCTCGCCATTTTTTTCCCGAGCGTTCCGGACGGATGATGAAGATTCTCGTCACTTAGGCGCGTCAACCTAAACAATTTTAAAGCGTATCGCAAGCGAATACATATTGTACGCTTTAAAATTTTTTTAGGTTAACGTGTCTAAATGACGAGAATCTTCGTCATCCATCCAGAACGTTCGGGAAAAAAATGACGAGAATTCTCGCCATCCGTACGCAACGTGTTAAGAGTAATAAATGCCAATCTTTTTCAATAGATGGTCAACCGATCATTTGTAAGCTTCCCAACGCTTCTCCTTTTGCCATTTATCATTGCAGCCCGGTATTGTTTTTACACCACCCGCCCATTGTTCGAGGACCACCCACCTGAGCCATGCGCCCACCTGAAAGTGGCGCCCTTGATTACAATGTGACTAAAAATCACATTTCCTTTCATTTTATTTCTCAAGACCGATCCCCAATGGGATATTTTGCCTGCACAACATTTCGGAAGGCAAGGTAATGAGGGGTTCAATCTTAGCATTGAAAGGGCTATGACAGGGAATGACCCGTGGTGAACCCGAGGTCGTATTGTCACAATATTACACTGTATCGTACTACTGTAGAGGTTTTAAGAGCTATGTCAGACTGTTATAGCTAAGAAAGATTCTTAAACCCAAAACTTCTACTTTAACCCTTTTGTGCCCGACGTCGGGTGGAGCCAACAGGCATTTTCATGCGCAGAAGACCTGACGTTGGATCCGTGTCTCGGATTTTTCAATGCAAACGACTGCACGTTGGCTCTGGCTGATGTGAGGGGAAGGAAGTGACCGCTGAGGTAGCAATTTTCTGATGCATTCAGGGCCGGCCTGAGACCCAGCTTAGTGAGTCCTCTCCCCAAGCAATAAAGCCCAACCCTCCCACTCATTTATGATCATCCTCACCAGGGGCGCAGCCAGGAGTTAAGACTTGGGGGGGGGGGGTTTAGGTGCAAGTAATACCAGGGTGTGTGGTGGTATGGAATACCCACCAGGAGAAGCGGTAGGTGCGAGATTATTAAACAGCGGAATTTTAAGATAAACAGTTCAAAATGGTGAGTTTTACGGCTTTCTGAGGGATATTTTATTAATCCTTACGCTGTTCTATTAGCAATATCAATCCAATTAAGTAAAATGGATTAAACTTAAATATTTCTCTGAGCTCTGGGGGGGGTTTTAACCCCCAAAACCCCCCCCCCTCACTGCGCCACTGATCCTCACCACAGGAATCCGTTGTAAGTGGAACCACTTCTTATTTTTTTAATTTGTTAATAAAGTTTTTATTAAAGCTAGAAATTTGTTGAAAATTTGACTATGCTTAAAAAAATGTTTGTAATTCTTTCAGAAATGTAAATTATTGAAAATCAAATACAATGTTTGGTTGAAAAAAACACTGGTAATGCAATAAGTTGTCCGTGGATTTGTGCTATGATAAGGTTAGAGGGTGTTGAAAGGGGCTGGGGTAAGGGATGGGTTGAGCTGGGTCCCAAATCAGAGGGATGAAAATACCAGGGTAAATTCTTCCCAAAAAAGAGCTCAGTACAGAGAGGAGCAAATTTTAAATTATTCTCATGCTACTTGTAGCACGGAAAAATTTTTCCCATTGTAGGCACCGGCAGGAAAGGGTTAACCTAGTAACTGTACCAATGCCTTGAGAATTTTGTCAGCCACCTTACTACTAATTTTTTTGCATTATAATACTTTCACTGATTAAAATCAATCTTATGACTCGCAAAAAATATGCAAGTCAATTTGATAAAATAGCATAGCAAAAAATCATTTGTGAGGCTGATAGGGGACTTAACAATTTAAGGCTTATGTGAAAATAAACTTTTTATATTGAGTTGCAGTGCATCTTGATCAAAGACACTGACGAAGTCTATAAACTGAAAAATGGTACACATTCAAACAATTAGCAAAAATGGTAAAATTGAGTATTTAAATATAGTTTTGAAGAGCATTTGAGTTGATAACATCAATTACCCAGCTAGCACATTATAAGTCATTGAGATAAGGTGAAAGGAAGAAATAAGGAAGTCGCTTCTCAAGTAAGCTTGTTATGGGTTTCTTACAGCCAGGGCGACAAACATCCAGAGTAATGGCAAAATGGATGCCAAACTTTCAGCACTTCCGTAGATGCTGTTATTATCCCATCGTTACAGAGTGTTAATTAAGGCCTTTATGCATTAAAACAATGTTTTTATTATTGGCGCTTCTATATTATGAGGAGAAATAACATCATACCGCCATAATTTGAAAATCATTCACATTTATGAACTGATAGCTTAACGAAGGTCGTAAGAAAAACACAATTTCACAAGAATACCAACGTAGAATAATATAAAAATGCCGGAAGGAACATCTAATATACATATTGTAGTCATCGGGTTATCAAACCATAATTTAAAATTCATAAATGTTAAAATGTATGGATCTTGAATAAATTCAGTTTTTCATGCACATGCCAAACAAGTTTTTTTTACATAATTGGATATTTAATTAGTAACTACGCCATCGCTTCTCAACAACTGCCGTGGTGTAGTGGTTAGGGTGTAGTATTTCGGTTCCGAGGGTCGCACGTTCGGATCCACCCTGATGTTATTTTTTTTTCTTTCCGCCGCATGGATAGAGTACTTGAACTATGCTTTATATCTTCACTAGCTGGTTGCTTGCAGTTATTAATTTTTTTCTATTTACGGGAAAATCTGTTATCAGTTGTTCAGCCCTTATAAAAACTCGCTAAATTTCCCCAATAGCCTTTAAATTCATGTCAAGATGAGCCGCGTAGCATGTGTAGTACGCTGTTCAGCCGCCTTTGGCGCTCCAACAGAAGTGACTTACATTGCCTGAGGATATTTGACGGCATTCCTTACCTAAACGTCCCTAACGTCTTACCCTTGCCTTATATAAGTCCCTTAGCTTACGATAAGCTGCTTATCAATTTTTTCCGTAAGAAAACCATAAGAAACGGTTAACTCACTTACTTTGTGCTATCTGGGTAATGATCAAGCACGTGAAAAATCAAAAACTTACGGTATATTTGGTAATTGCTTTTCCTAGGGCTTCAATAGTTTCTATGTCCAAATGATTTGTAGGTTCATCAAGAATAAGGAAGTTAGGATTTCCCATGCACATCCTGGCAAAAGCCACCCGAGATTTCTGCCCCCCCGATAAGCTGTCAACAGTCTGCAATGCCATATCACCAGATATTCCAAAGCTACCTAGCTGCCTTCTGTATTCTTCCACAGACTTCCCTGGAATAAGAAAAAAAGTTAAAAAGTGAAAACAAGATTTTAAACTTGCGAAGAGTATGGGTTGACAAATATGGCATTTAATTTTAACGCTGAAGTTCTAGTAAACTTAGGAGCCATATTATAATTCTATGCCTAATCCAGCTTTACAGGCTATCTAATACAATTAGGGTCATCAGAAGCACAGGTGAGAAGAAGCTTGAAAAAAAACCCTTATCTTTCCATGACCTCTTTTATGAAAAAGTCATGCACAGAGGTAAATAAAAATTTGATGAAACTTTTTAGATTATTACCAATTGGTTTAGCATAGAAGATATACAACATGCATATTATTCTCATGCAAATGATGTTTCAACAGCTATTTTCTTCCTCAGTTAGAACTTCCACTTTTAAATAATGAAAATAATTTTTGAAATTTACAGCCCAGTACAATGCATTGAGGAAAGTTACTTTCTTGCTCAGGATCTAAATACATTAAATGCCATTTTCAGTAACAAAGAGATTTTAAAGTCACTTTCCCATACTTAATCTTCTCTATTTGCCTCTTGCACTTTGGTACAAAGAACTTCCTCCCAAGAATAAGATTACATGGCTTCGTTGACGTTTTCAGTATTTGATTAAAAATTGTATCACGTATCAGTAATATATGTAAGCCTTTACTAAAAATTACAGCCATATTCAGGGAAAAAAAGAGGTTAATAAACAAGGAGTATGCCTGAGCAATTACAACAGTCTTAGGGCATATTGAGCAACATGACAAAAAGTGTTTCAAGAACTAACAACGAAAACAAATAATGATGTAAACATACCAGGATAGCTCGATTGGAGAAGCTCCACTGAGGAAACACCCATATCAAGTTGGTCAACATGGTGCTGACTGAAATAACCAAACCTTAAATTACGATGAACATGACGCATGCCAGAGGTTGGATTTAAGATACCCATTATAATTTTGAGGAGTGTTGTTTTTCCTGCACCATTGTCACCAACCTAAAACAAAATCAATATAATGATTTTGAGTGATTTTATTTCACAAAGAAACTTACTAGCATAGATTGTAATAGAAATATAGATTGAAACACTTACAATACAAATTCTAGAGTCAAGTGTAGCACCTAAGTTAACATTAGAAAATATATGATTATCCGGAGAATATCCAAATGTTACTTCATTTAACTGGATTATAGGAGGAGATAAGTTTTCAGCTTCAGGAAATTTCAGCACAACTTCCACTTCCTTCTCCACGGATTTCAGCTCAGGGCTAAAAAAAAAGGTATACATAAAGTGTTAGAAAATAACGTGAAGTCACGCATTATCAGAAAAATTTCTTTATGCTAAATAGAATAGGCCTCAAGAAAGCTCCAGAATTAAGCAAAAATTTTACACAAAAGGACCAAACTATGAAATAAGAAACTGATATTAAAAACTGATTCTTTGATTGAAAGCAGTGTAATGAATGTGTGTCATATTGTGTGTTTGTTTTTTTGTAGTGTGTACGACTAAGGGTCGGATGTATCCGGTGTGCATTGTGTGTCTTGTCCCAGGGTAGCGTGACGATCCTTTGAGCGCGGTGCTGTTGTCTCGTCACCGGATTGTCGAGGGCAAGGGTTCATAAATTTGGGTCGTCGGTCGTCGAGGCCTTTGGGGCCAGCGTCTCCTCGACCAGTCATAAACGTCTGGATTTTCTGGACATAAGGTTATTGTCTTGCTGACGGGGATGGGTTGCTCATTTCCCGGGGTGGGTGGAGTGAAGCCACCCTTCCCCTGGTCTTGGAGGCGTTGACCTGTGCCCTGACGACACGAGCGCGGGAATTCGGGGCAGTCTGTGGGAAGACACGAGAGCGACAGGGTGTGCTACCCGTCGCAGATAATTGTAAACTCATAACCAACCTAAGTCATTAAACTCTCTGTGATTGATTCGCGTGAATTTCAATTCTTTGGTGCCCTAAACCCGATTCCGGGAGACGCAGCCACTCGAGTCTCCCTCCTTGATCGTGGCGATCACGACAGCAGGAATATAACTCTTGTCCCAAAACAAACACATGCAAATGATAAAAAAATCGAATTGATTGACTCAATTTAGCAAAATTTGTTTTGATACGCCCATTTCTTCGTTTAACAATCACAGTGAAAGGCTATGCTCTTTCATGAGTCAAATTATTTATTGCAATGATGAATTTCAACAAAATGTCCCTTACAAGTTTTTAAAGCCACTTTTGATGAGTTCATTTGATAACTCAGTTGTGGTTGTAAATGAAAATCATCAACATCTGTATCAAACTACCTAGATTTGAATTACTCATTGCCAAGTGATCCCTATGCTTTAATTTAGTTTATTAAATCCTATTAATTACATGCATAATTCTTTGATAAACTTGATGAAATATTATATCAAGTTATTTTTTTTCTTGGAAAGTGTGGTTAACCTGTGCTCTGTAAAATCAGAAAACCACATAAAAATAAGAAAAGAGATAAAACAAAGATCCACCATAGCAATTCCCTATGCTTCCTAGTCGGGCATGGGTTCATAAAATTAAGGTGCTAAAAGTTGAAGTTTTACCCAGGTTGCAAAATGATTAGATGAGAATTTTCGACGAACATAAAAGTAAGGCACTCAAAACATTGTAAGGTTTTGATATCACCACCACTTTTCTTGATTATAAAGTCAAATGGACATTTTGAAAAGTTATGATTCTGATTATCCTCCAATTATGGGAACCGTCACATAAAGAAGTTAAAAATTACTGTTTAACTAAAGGAAGATGTTTGGAACTAGCTACATACTATTTTTTACATTACTTTCCAGATGATTAAATTATTCAATAAATTTGCTTAAAATAATTAGAGAAAATGGAAGACGACAATACATTAAATACCATAGTATAATAGCCTTCAAGTGAGACACCAGGAAGTCCACAGAGGCTGAATTGAAATGATGCCTTATTTGATCTGAAATGAGTTACTTTCCAATAGTAAAAAATGGAAATCATAAAATACTCAAAAAACCAAAAGGGGATATCTATGGGACTTGTAAGATTTTCAGGACTTAGCACCGTGTTAGTGGTACTTCATAATTAATCAAGAAATCGTTTTTCATAACTCCACCAATCACCAGATGTCAAAAATAAGGTCAACTCACAGCTTTTCCAGCATCTTAATTTTGCTTTGCACGCTGGAGGCTCTGTTGGCATTATAACGGAACCTGTCGATAAATTCTTGAACATGGGCACGATGTTGCTGTTGAGCTTCATATTCTCTTTGTTGGTTCTTCAACTTTTCAGTTTTTATCTTCTCGAAGTTCTCATAGTTACCCCTGAAAAGAGAAATTAACAAAAAGATTTAACTAACATTATGATAACTATTACATTCGAGACCAAAAACAATCATTCTTACACTAAGAGACTTTAAAAGAGTTTCACCAAAGAAAACTCTGGTATTTACAGCAACGAAATTTCTATCAAACCATATTTCAAACAAAATATAAATGGACTACTAGAAGTTTAACCCTTTCGCTGCTGTTCAATCTCCGAAAATCTTCTCTACACATGCGGCGAAAATGTTAAAATGCGTTTCCTGGGCCCATGGAGCAGGTACTTCCAGGATGGGTGTGGTACACCCTCCGAAGGGTCACTAATCCGCGACCCTATCCTCGACGAACTCACCCTCGCAGGACCGTCTCATCGGCCCTACCAGCGGGGGCCCTACCTCCGGAAAAGTGACCGCTCTGACTGCAATTTGAAAATCAATCAATAAATTCGATCATCACAATATGATTGTTCTCATCGCTTTCCTGCCAATCAAGCAATCAAGTACGTCTTTGAACCGTGTCTCTGCGATAAAAAATAATGTTTTTGTTAACTTTGCAACAAAATGTGGCTGCGGACCACCGGAAAACGGCCATTATATCAAAGTTAATAAAATCGTTATTTTTCATCGCAGAAATACGGTTCAAAGACGTACTTGATTGCTTGATTGGCAGGAGTGCGATGAAAACAATCATTTTGTGATGATCGGATTGATTGATTGATTTTCAAATTTCAGTCAGAGCGATCACTTTTCCGGAGGTAGGGCCCCCGCTGGTAGGGCTGATGAGACGGTCCTGCGAGGGTGAGTTCGTCGAGGATAGGGTCGCGGATTAGTGGGTCCCTTCGAAGTGCTTCGGCAAAAGTGCTGACTGCATGGCAGGGAGGAAGAAAAAGTACGTCCACCGCAGTCTGCCATGCGGACGTACTAGGTACGTCCACAGCAGTGAAAGGGTTAAGGAGTACTTGGGGTAGAGGAGGTAATGAAATTAGAAGAGAGAATGAAAAATCATTCACAGTAACATTTCTGACATTGGCACATCAAAAAAGAACATTTTTACAAAATGGCTTGATTTTAATGCATTTTATTATTCCTAAAATCACTTTTACCCTTTAAATATCCAATTATCAATATTAATTATAAATCCAAAACTCAGAGACTTTGAGAGGATGAAGACCAGACTACATTTTATTGAGATGGGACCGCTTTCCTGTACACATCCCAATTTTCCCAATCCATTTAAGTATACCATATTCAGCCAGAAGTAAGTCAAATACAAAACATTCCTATTCTACATGATATCACACATCGTTAGTAATATTTCCTTGTGCCTTGCTCATACCATTATTCAGAGGTTTCTAAGTACAACAGTTTTTAGAACACTAGGTAATATTCAAATAAGAGACCAATAACAGAGATAAGACTTAAAAGAAGACTTATATTCTCCATCTCATTCAAGATCCCCATTTATAGGCAGCCATATCATATTTCCTTTGGACAATAATCAGAACTCTTGCTGACCTATGGTTTAGAAATTCTCCACTACATATAAAAAAAACAAAATAAAATTTTTCTATATATATCTCTTGGCCCAAGCCACCCTCCTATAAAACATTTTAATTATAGCCACTTTTCTTATTCAAAACATTACCCTGAGAGCACAAGAACGCATACCCATTTACAAAAGAAAAGCCCCAAAAATAAATTTCTCTGTTAATTTAGGTGACAAACAGTTTTATTTTAACGAAAGTTTTTAAGATAAACAACATTGATGGGAAAAAATAGAATACTCACTTGTAAGGATCTATCCTTTGGGAATGCAGATGCAAGATATCCGTAGGCACAGTATCTAAGAAGTTACGGTCATGGGAAACTACTAAGAGAGTTGTTGGCCAGTTCTGAAGATAATTTTCTAACCATATAATAGCTTTAATGTCCAACATGTTCGTCGGCTCATCCAATAGTAACAAATCCGGTCTGAAATAGAAAATAAAATGCTGCATTATTATTGTATACTAAAAAATCAAGTCAACACCACAAAATAATAGTACATACTGTAACCGATGCCGTTTGGCACGTTTCATGGGTAGCTTTAAATTGGTGTTCACGAGGGAAGGAAGGCAGAAGCAACATTGCGTGTAAATGTGTTTGAGTGAATAGTGAAGCGTGAATGGACTCCAGTGTAAAGTGTTCTCCCCCCTTTCTTCCACGATTTCTCCCACTTCCCGATTTCGGGTTTTTTCCGTGTGCCTACATGACTAGTGTAAGGTTCACTTTTACCCCACCCCACTGTAATAGCATGCAGAGATTCCAAGAAACAAGACTCGTATTACATAGTTACATGAAAATGTTAGTCAAGGAGAAAAAACATTCTTTCCTAAGTGCATACTATACAACAAACAACAAATATATTTTCTCCAATACTCTATTCAAAAAAAGGAAACTCAGCTTACAAATATTTTTGCAAGTTAGGCTATATCACTTTCCATATTACTGCAACAAATCAATTCCAAATGAGGAAAATTTTGGGATCCAGGGAAAAACATGAATTCGATATTAATGGCGGTGCACGACATTTCAACCAATCATAACCAACTTGCAATAGTAGTTAATGATGTTGGCCAAGTTGTGAACAATAGGTAAACAAGTGATACTTAAATTTCATCATCCAAGAACCATAGTTACCTTCAGTTAAACTTGAATGTCTCCCAATCCCAACTTTTAAAGTTCTGTTTTGGACCAAGTTTTACTTGACTAGAACGGGAAAAAAAGGCAAAATGTTTCCCAATAAATAGTATTATACCAATTACGAATACACACGGCTATGTGACACCAACAACCATGCATATACATTTTGCCCCAACCATTTCACACACCGCCAACTAGACTGCAACTACACTGTAATATAGTTCAGGAAAAATGACAGTATTTAAAATTATTTGTCCTCTTCTAAAATTTTGTATCTGTACATGCTTACTCACAAACCCATTCTTCATAAATTCCAACAAAAATATTCTCCTATTATACAACATGATGCCCCTGTTTTACACCATCATTTACACGAAGCTGGTATTTGCTAAATCAAGCTTGACGCTAGCTAAAATACTTATATGGGTTCCTATATACATTATATTTCCATACAAAGTAATCTCAGAAGCCATAAAAAAAGAGGATTTAGAGGAAACCCTCTAATGATGCCCAAGAGAAAAGCTTAAATGACTAACAGAGAGAAGTTGAACTAAAAATGGATGACAGTTACATAATCTAAAACTGGGCCTATGCATAGAGCTAAAAGGAAGTAAACATATCTCCTGAGCCCAATTTTGAAGGATATCATAGCAATAAATAAATCTTAAAACAACCCTAAAAAGAATCCTAAGAATGCAAAAACAAATTTTAAACACAACATAATACTGTACCATTTTTTTCACAAAAGCAGTACATAATTTATGACAAATTTAAATTTCACATACCTTGAAAATAAAGCTCTGGCAAGAGCTAGCCTCATCCGCCACCCTCCAGAGAATTCTTTAGTTGGTCGAAGTTGCCGCTCAGCAGAGAAACCCAAACCAGCTAGAATAATACTTGCACGAGCAGGTGCCTTATCTGCTTCAATGTGCTGGAGCTCAGCATACACTTCAGCTAGCTGAGTATTTAAATCTGGATCATTAGAACTGTAAAATGTAAAAAGAATGTAAGAATTCACGGAAAAAATCGAGCAGATTTTTTACAGAATAAGGTAAGTAGACAAACTCTCACCAATGAAGTACTAAATGCTATTACAAGCTGGCTTGTCCCATCCACAGTAATGCATGATGTGACTTCAAAACAATTACCTTTTAAGGCAAGGGGTTTTAGCAAATATCAATTACTGCCTCAATAGAAATAGCAGCTTTATGTATCAATTATTAATTTTTATGAGAAATTTCTTCTGAGGGACATAAGAGGGAAGTGTTTCGGAGTACGTCAGAATGCAGAATATTATTCAAAGAAATAATCACAGCCTAGCCACAGGCATACCTTCAGGAATCCACCACAAATGCATAGAATGAGCCAAAATTCCACAGAGGAATAATCATTAGCTTTGCTCAGGATTCAAAACTGTGTCCCCTCAGGTTACAATATACCTAATAATATATAATATACGAACGAATAGTATTACGAATTTAGTTGAAATAAACTGTACTTAAAATAGCTATTTGCAAAATTTCAGGACCTCGACCAATAATAACATCCACTATGGCACATCTTTAGACATGAACCTTAAAATCTCACTGACCCAAAACAATGCAAATTTTTTCACGCATTCAATGAAAATTATTGTAATATACGCTGCACATTCTGATTTACCAAAATACTTGCCCAGAATTTATTTTGGCACTTATTTCTTTCTCCTTGGCAAGAAGATTTTCACGAACACTATCACACTGAAGGACACTCTCCAAAGCCGGAGTCTCATCTCCAATGACTTCTTGTTCCACATGAAGCACTGAGATATGAGATGGAATTCTTAACTGTCCACTGGAAGAAACACAGAATGTTATGATTAAAGCATATTCAATAAATGCTAACTCGAGAAATATTATTCCATACCAGACCTCCCTAAAAATTAACAAACAGTCAACCATATTCAGAAGTCGCCAACCATGATACAGGTAACAAAGATAAACACTATTTCTTAGTATTCCACATAAAATTAGATTCAAGAAAAAGCTGCAAATATTAAGAAAATATTAACATCTTACTTGGAAATCATTCTTAACAACGTTGTCTTCCCCAGACCATTTCTTCCAACTAAACCATATCTTCTTCCAAATGCAAGAATTATATCAGCACCTTGCAATAAAACCCTGAAGAGAAATTTCAAAATTAATAGTAAAACTTAACTGATAACATGCAATTGAAGTCGATCTAAATAAGGGACTTATCCCTTCAAATTCCACATAATCTGGTGGAAGAGCACCAGAGGTATTTGCAACCGTAGGATCGATGGAAGTGAAAGATCGTCCATCCAATAACTTAGACAGTGAAGTACTACTGTCTGTATTCATGCAATTCGCACACTACGTTGACGCGTTACTAAAACCATCATGCTTTATTAGTATTTTTACCTATCACCATATGCAACATCAAAGTTTTCTATCCTGATATCTTGCGAACGATTTGTTCCTTTCGCTTCCATTTTGGTTTCCTTTTTATTTAATACTTGAGAGGCAGTGGCACTTTCCAGCTTGGGAACTACAGGAACGGCTTTCCCAGAATCTTGACTACGTTTTTCTTGTTTCTGCTGAAGCTTAGCTTCGGCTTTCTCAAGCTTTCTTGGATCCACTTTCTGCAAGAAAAATAGTTCTCAACGCACATGGAAAGGCTTAACACAAAAAATCCTATTCCAAGTAAACTTACAAGTGTATCATCCCTCTGCATCACCCAAATACTCTTAATATCATCAACGTTGTTTTCCAAATTTGCAGCCATACTGGCTAAGTGCACTGGTGCATTTAAAACTTTTGCACTCCCATTGTTCATTATGCTTTTGGAACCAGGTTTCATAATATCTAGGAGCCTGTCACATATATTCCTTTAATAAATGAAAATAACATTGATAAACAAACGCATTAGATTCAATAGGCAAATGGTTACCAAATAGGATACCTGACAGTTCATACCTTATGTCTACTTCTGTTTTCTCCTCTGCAACTTGGTGGAGGAATTCACCAATAGCTTCATACAATTCATTGCTATCCTCAAAGTCCTCAGCTCCACCTGATAAAATACCTGCCGAGGGTTTGAAACGAAAGGCTATGAAGATAAATCACGTATAATCAATAAAATAGAATCGAAAAGGGATCTAAGGAAGGATAAACAAACTCTAAAGTAAAAATGGACATCCAAAAACTTGAACATTGTGAACTTGAACTTGGAAACGGTGTTTGATTTGAACTTAGAAAAATACACAGAAAATTATACGCACTTTCAACGTAGTGATACATATCATCGTCGATTGTAGGAAATTCGGACCGCAAAAGATCACCACAGGCTGCCATCGTCAGCTCCCAGCGGTGATGACTATTAATTGCTATTTACCGGATGTCAGATTGAACTTACACCCGGAAGCTGTCCTTCAAGATTTTCACATAAACAAAAGCTAGCTTTGTGCGCAACAAACCGTCATTTCCGCTTTCGATTTTCTGCGAGGCGCGAGATTGAGACGGTGATTCCAGGCGACGGTATATGTTTATATTTTAAGCTTATGATAGTGGGATAAAAACTAAAAATTTTCAATTTACGGAATTAGTAAAAATTTTCAATATGCAATAAAACCTCTTTAAATGTGCCTTTGAATTCCAATAGCCATTTTTTAATGTGCATAATACCCCCCCCCTCTCTTCTTAATATTCATGTTGAAAACTCCGTAAGAAAGATTTAAATTAAAGTTTTATTTAGTTTATGAATGGCTTAACCTTGGATTTAAATGTTTTCCAAAGTTGTTGGTAATTACTGTTTTTTGGTATTTTTCTTTTTTAACTTTTCCTTAGAATTTTATCACTATGAATTTAAACTCCATCCATAAGTTTTCAATAGTTAAAATTACTGCGTCCTAATAATTGGTAATAAACCATTTTACTAACTAAGGTGTCACAATATGAAATCCAATAAAATCTATAAGGGTTGAAGGAAAGTGACAGATCCAGGGTAAAGTCTAATGGGGAGATGGAAAATCTAACTCATGGGCACAGTCTAAACATGTTTAGACTGTGTCATGGGTCCTTTTTCTGTGGTGGGAGGGATTTCTCCTCAAATTTTACACCTGGAGAACCTTCAGGTCTGCAGGCCAAAGCTATAAAAATTCAGCCACAATAAGCAACTTGATGTGCAAAATAGTTAGAACAATAGGGTAGTTTCCTTCATCAAAGAATACGAAAGGCATTGATTGCGATTCCTTACCCACCATTAGTGTATTCATAATATAGAAATTACTTGGTTTTATAAATCCCAGTTTAGGCGAATGGCAGTGGTCAATTTTAACCTCTTTTGAAAAAGGCCAGATTGGCACCCATGCGATGCCACTCCGCATGACGTCACAGGGACCTAGTTTCTATACGAGTAGATAGGAGTTTTATATCGTCTGAGATTACCAATGCATGCATGAGGCACAGAGCTCAGGGAAACATGTCTTAATAATCACCTATTAAAACTGGCCATGGTTGGAAAGTTTACTTCGTTTGATAAGGTATTAATAATCCATAATTAAGCCAAGCGCTACCTGCTAGCAGGGTACTCAGCTACCTGCTAGCATCCTGCATCGTATCAGTGCTCAAAGCCTCGCCCCAAGGTCACCTCACTCGGCGACAGCGGGAAGCAGAATGACGCCACACGGTGTTTTTCCAGCATTCATACTTAGCCGTCACGTTTTTGCGCGCTTGAAAATGTTCACTTTTCATTTAATCACGAAAAATAGATGTTGTCATTAAAAAATCTAAAAACGTGAAATACGTACTCCAGGAGTAATAATCTTTAGATTTAGGTAATAAAAAAATTATAGGAAACCACCCTATTATCAAGAAAAATAAATAACAGGATAATAGGTAGAATGCATCATAAAATAATAATTGCATGCATTGTACAAGACTTTAAGGTCTACATATTATACTTCTTGAGGCATCTCTTTGGATGGAAGACAATTGTCCTTAATATAGATTCCCTGTTGCCAGTATTTCCTGATTTGCCATACTAGTTAAATGGTAAGAAACATATTTATTGCTAAAAGAAATCATTCTTACTCCATTCCCCCTCATTAAATGAAAAATTATAATGGGAAAGGAGGAGTGGCCACTTCCCCCGTGTAATTTACAGTACAAATGAAAGGAAAATAATAGTGGAAATCCAATAGAAGGCTTTATTAAACCAGCTTAAAAAAGTTTAAAAATAATCAATTTTTACCTAAAAGCCATTGTATATTCATAACAGGCCTCCGGCATTTAGTGCTAATAGGTATTGCATACCACCAGAAAGGCATTGCTGAAAGTAATGAACAATGACCTTAATCCAGCCCTGGTCCAGGCTGACCTTACTTTTATCTAAACCATGAACCTTTTGGTTGAAGCACTGAAGAGAGGTATCTTGAGTATTTAATCTTTAGTAGGCATGCACACCTTCATGGTTAGTTCATGTGCTCTGAATGATTTTGTAATACATCAGTTAGAAAATCAGTCATTTTGAGATGCAAGAAGAGGAAAGAAGGTACAAATGGTACACCTGAAGAAGTGAATGAACCAAATCTCTAATTATGTAACCAAATAATGAAAAGTGGATTGCCATGTTTGCATATTTCATTGTAAAAAATAGAGAACATGGCTGAACGAGGAAGATTCTTTCTTTCACCATAACACAGATCCATTTTTCTTCAGTCAATCAAATTCTTTTAAAAATCACAATATAAGGTCTGAATGCATTGCCTCATTCTAAAAATGAAGGGGAGTAATTTTGGTGAAAGCATTTTATCAAATCTTTTTGCCTTTCAAATTATCCATCAATAAAAAAATGTATATTTCAAAATAAGAGATTATGCAGGGGAATAACAGCTTTATTATCACATTAGTTTTTGATTTATCTAAGGGAAAATAAAACAATAATACAATTGTATTTCAAAATAAAATTATACAATTATTGTTGTTTGCCTTTTGAATTGACAATTATTAATTTATCTACAAAGGCATATACCCCACATGAAAACACAATGTCTAGACCCTGTTTTATTCTCACAATTTACATGTGATGAGGCCATTTTTACAGGAAAAACTATTTCCTGGCAACTTTATTATTTAACATAGAGCACAAATATGTTATATTGGCTGTAGCCATGCGTTTAAAGTAATGTTTGCAGTCAGAATATTCACTTGCATATTAGACATAAATAGGTAGAGCATTTGTTTTCCAGGAGGAATTCTATCTGTGTAGTTACTGGTAATCAACACAAAAGTGATTATTTATTATACTATATTAGTTAATTAGCTTTGGGATTAATTTTCTATTAATTGAAGCAATTCATACATGGAAAATTCCGCTTGATCAATCACTCATGTCCAGCTACAGATCCATTGTTCAGGTTTTAGGGCTCGGGCTCTTCCCTTAGGTTAAATATTTTTCAGAATTTCCAATTGGTGACAAATATGTATTTCATTACATGCACGGACTGTCCCAAGTTCCAGCAATGAATTTCCCATAGTGAGTAATTTATGCTTGCATGAAGCAGCCTCTCATGGTCGAAAAAGTAGTGTAGAGTCTTGACTATAAATTGGCACAGTCTGCAGGCAGTGCTTATCTGAAGATCATACTAAGCACCTTTGTCATAAAAACAAAGTCGAAGATTTTGGACCTGCATCATTCAGTTGAAATTGATATTTTACAGGGTAAAATTGTGCAGATCCACTAAAAATACTCAGGAAATCCGTAGGGGATAATACAATGTCACAGAACAAAACCTTAAATAGGCACAAAAGGTCTTGGGAGTGTCAGGAGACTGTTGACAATAATGAGCACTTAAGACAGCCTGCTGTGTCAGCGTGTAAATGAGAGTTCCAGGTCCCTAGAGAAGACTTTCCAGGATGCCTATAAAGTGAGAGTATGGCTTTTGAAAATATATTTGGAACTAGTAGAGGAGGACATGCATTGAAAAGGTGTTAAGAGATAATAAGCATTGTAGGCTTATGATCAATAAATATTTTTTAAATTCATGAAAAAAATTACCAGAACTTTAGGGAAAGACCCTGTATATTGGTCATATTCTCACTTTAAAATTGTTCTGAATTCACCCAATAGATCTTTTGTAAACTTATTAGGATATCAGTTTGACCTCAATTGAAACCTCGCCAATGTAACCATTCTCAGAAAATGGATGGGAGATGTGGTTCTCGCACATTCTCATTAGCCTTTTATTAATCAAGATAATGGAAATTTTTGAGCCCTACTATCTGAAGCTGAGGTTATGTTCAAGTTGGAGATAAACTTTGGAAGTACTCCTACAAATAAAAAAAACTTTTGTAGATATGCAGCAAAAATGAATCCACTGTTATGCACCTGTACATATTCTAAATATTCTTTATAAACTTCAGGCAAAGCAAAGAATTATTCCATAAGCAAAGAAAAATTCCATAATCTGAATACATGAGTGTTAAGTATTCTTGTTCCTTCTCAGCATTAGTACTAGCTCTACCATCCAAATCCACTAAGCTTAATGCATAATTTTTTTTCAAACAGATGTTTCGGGGTTACTCTCTGATTTTAATTTGTCTGTTCCTCCTGTATCCTGATGATCAACTTCCCTGTCTTCACCACTGATCTCTCCAGTGGATGAAACATGGAAGACATCTTTCACTTCTGATTTTGATGGGCCTGCTGGCCCTAAAACATCAATTGGTGCTTCAAATGGTTGGCAGGTAGAATCACCTTCATCACTAGAATGCCCGACCGTGTGTAGATGCCTTTGCCTATCTTCATTGCGACATGAACGGTCCTGGTCTTCAGAGAAACGCTTTTTATTTTTCATGCCTCTCCTTCGATTCTTGAAATCAGTCAGAATAGAGGCTCGTGGGAAAGAATTACTCTCCCCCTTTTCCTTATAGATCTTCCTTTTACATTTCCCAGTCAAACCGTGCATATTTTTACCCACTCCATTCAATGCAGACTGTGGTGTAGGAGTTTTGTTGCCACTGTTCCGCTTTCTCGAATCATAAAACGTACATGGATCCTTGGAAACATCACATGCATAATTCAAGGGAGGGAAGACATGGGGGACACAGGATGGAGGGCATTTTTTGAAACAATTTTCCTTTTCATCCCCAGCCCATGAGTGGACATCTCTTGCTTCTGACTTTGATCCACAGTCCTTGTCCAGTATGTTGAGAGAGAAAGCATGGTTCATCTCACCAGTGTTGCCATCACCATCCACACTCCATTCTGATGGTGTTGAGGTTTCAGATACCAATGGGGTGCTTTCATTCCCCCAATCATCACCTTCCCCTTCATAGCCAATGGCAAATACATCATCTTCCAGGGAGTGCTGAAGTTGCAAACCTTCTTGAGAGGTGCTGTCACTAGTCTTTTCATGGGCACAATCATGCTTAACACTTAGACGAGCTTTCGGAGACCCACTTCCCAACTCATATCCCACAAAACTACCACTGTTTGATGGTGAGGCCTGCACAGATATGATCTTAATTGGTGATGAAAGGGTGGTTCTGGACAGCCTGAGACAAGAGTTATTGTCACAAGGCATTTTTCCACTCAAAGAATCATTTTCCTCTGACTTAGCCTTGATAAATGGTTGTTTAGTATCTGTCTTCAGTATTCCACGTTTCACTGATACTGCTTTTTCAGCACCATCTTCGATGTTTTTGATTGAGCCACATGAAGAACTAGATGAATTTTCTTCGAATACGGCAATTTTTTCATAACCATTACTTGGCACACTGGGACGAATTCCCTCTCCGGAAACACTGCTAACTTTTCCCTGGTCAGGTAATAATTTTTTTTCCAAGCTTGAGAAACCTGAGGGAGGGAGCATAATTAGGAGCACTTACGTTTCCAATTTTACAGAGACTTCAAGAAAAATATTTCCTTAGAAGAAATGCCTCCAATATAAATGTCTTTGAAATATAAAATACTACATATTTATAATAATAAAAAATCAGACCATCCATAAAAAACTGCTCATTCTCAGCTCTAATTTCCTGTCAAAAAATGTACAGATTAAATAGAATCAAAGAATTCACAATGCGATGGTGATGTATCTTAGAAAATTCAACCAGTTTTTTAAAGATAGAATTTGATTATAAAAAAATATTCTCATCTTATTAGATCTTGACATACTTCTACCAGATCTTTTACAACTGTCTTTTACTTAGGAAACCTTATTAAGAGGTGCATTAGATTTCTTAAATATGTTGAATTTGTACAAGGTGGTGTTGATGCTAACCATTCCCCAAGCCCAAAGCTACTTAAACAATCATTATAATTAAAATATTTTAACTGGAAAAAATATGTCAAGAACTAGAGATTGAGTGATACCACTTAAAGAACTTATGGTTAATCAATAATTACTAATATAATATAAATGTACAATGATTATAGTTCAATATCAACGGAATTACTTTGATGATCTAAATAGGACCTTTCACAAAAGACATTTCATAAGGAAATTCAAATTAAGAAAATTAGGAGTTCTCCATCCATAGATCTAGGCAGAACTATCATTCTTATTCTTCTTTGTCATCCCACAAATAGCCACTGAGGATCCTTTGATGGGAATATCCATTCCGACTTTGTCAACTGGAAAAATCAGCAATAGTCGAACAAAACCAGAGTCAAGACTATAAAATAAGGTGCAAAGACTCTATAGTTTTATGGCAATCCAACCAATTTGGGATCCATTAACTAAAGAGGCTTCAGAGATAAGACTTGAAAAGAAAAATGTCCCCAGAGATACCGGTTATTCGATCAGCAGCTCTTGGAGTCAAACTCTGAAAAGAATTATGATCACCAGAGCTAAGTCTTCGCTGGTCCACAGTCCTCCACCACAATAATCGGAACTCGACCAATCCCACCCCCTTCATCCCAAGCTTCAACAATCACTTCAAATTTTTTATAAGTAGCCTTAAGAATGGGTGACGAGATGGAACCCGAAACGTTGGCTGCCTTAGATTTTCTCAATCTTGCGGAAACCCGAGAAAAATTAATTCAGATCAAATAAAATTTTAGCAGTGCATATTTTGGCCAAATGGGGAGGATGAAAACATGCAGACAGACGGAAAATCAGAGAAGAATGAAAAAGAAGCAATTCCACTCCCACATTACATTCAGGGTGAGTATTCAGAGAGCTACCACAACAGCTGTGGAATTTCCTTATAAATGCAACTGCAATATAGCATTTCAGTGAGAGCACTCAGTCATCTCTCGGAGTGATCTTTTTGGCCGCTAATTGCCTGAGCACTCAGTGCTAAGTGGTTGGAGCCTAAATATTTGGTCTAATCGGCTAATGGTGTCTTTTAGATGATTCCAAAGCTCACATGTAGTGCCCATACAATTTTTCTCTTCAGGGAGACGGAATAAGCAACATAGTGTCTTGCTCCCATGGTGAGAAAGAGCTCAGGGCACTCACTCCCCCTGAATGCACGAGTTGCTTATTTTTGGATGCAGGGGACCAATGGAATACACAGATGAAGTTGAGATACTGGCGCAACAGAAGGAGTATTTTCTCAAGGAAACCTTAGAAATCACTAAATGATAATCACCAAAAACCCTAGTGCCATTCTCAGTTGAGAAGACATCAGGCTACCTCCATGTTGAAAAAAAACTGCTGTGGGTTGAGAAAGAAGAAAAGTTACAAGGGTTTATTGAAGTATTCTGCTGGTTAAGGTTAGTTTGCATGGAGCATTTGAGAATCACTCCGCCTGTCTTCACTCCCATCTTGGACTAATCTCTCCAAAACATAATATGTACAGCCTACTCCCCTCTATCTATGAATTCTATTCTCTTCCTCCCTCACCTACCTAGCGTTCTTACCTCTAGCATGGTTTTTAATATCCCCTCCCTGGTCACTACTCCCTTAATCCAAACCATCAGTCTTTTCTGTTTCAAATCTAAAATCCTTCTCTCCAAGATCTCCATGCCTAAAGCATTTCATAAGGGGATCCACATGTATTTTAATCATGCAGAAACCATTTTGTTCACATTACTTTTGTGCACTAGCCAAGATGGCAGGTAGTTTTCTCATAGATTGTATTGTAATAAAATCTTGTTCTTCATTTTTCAGGAAAATATGCTACCCAGTTACTAGTTTTTCCACCTCATTGGCCAAGAAATAAATGTATGCTTGTTTTCCTAACTACTTTTACATTCTTACCAGCTTTTGCTTTATATGCCTGGAAAATATTTGTGTACAAACTGTGAGCAATAGACCACTTTCTCAGTAAAGATTAGGTAAATTTCAAGTACACTCCGTGTACAGTCCAAAACTTTGAGTAAATGTGGCGAAAAATGTGTACTATCATGGCACAGTACACACTTGTGATCAGATCATGCACAGAAAATTTTGCCAGGGACTCTAAATTTACCTTTTCCGGGTTTTGAGCTTACATGCAAATTTTAGGCAGCATGACACTAATGATACTTACAATTAGATTAGTCGGAAAGGGATATGTATTGAGTTACTATATAATCCTGCATTTTAGACAGTGCTCCACACTCACTCAAGCAATATCATTTTGCTTGATTCTACACAAAAGCTACCAATCAGCTGCTTCAAAGCTACTATCTTTCACTCTCATATTCCTTTTTACGATTATTTACATAAAGGATGAATAAAAAATGTTCTTGCTCACTCCATGAGGGTCTTGTATTGAGTTTTATAGTCTATTCAGTCACATGCCACTAAATCACCCTAAAAAATGGGGTACTATGTGACTTAAAAATGCATTTAGCAAAATAATACAACAAAAGCATGGAAAATTTGATGGATGCCCCAGAAACAAGATGTCCCAAGACTTGAGTTTCTCCCAAGATCATCTTTCAATACCTCTATATCATCCCAAATTCATCTTAAACTAAATAACCAATTGTCTTCTACTGGTCCACATCACAGGAGAAATCAATGTCAATGAAACTCTGATAACTAATACTTTTGTTTTTATTAAAGAAATACAAAATAACTGAATTTTCAATGCATACTAAATGAAGCACTAAGCTAAAAAGCAATGCTAGATGTAAGATCCACTGCTTAAAAATGAAAATATATTATATAAAAATGACCTTCTTTAAAAAAATAAAAGAATGCATGCAAGCACAATAACTTTATTCAGCACGTAAATATTTACTTCGCCAGTTTGTTAAAACAAAAAATGAGGTTCATCAGGGATCACTTAACAAATTTCAGTTTGCTACACAAAGAGTACAATACTTAAATGAAAAGACAATGCCTCAATATAAAAATAAATATGTAAAACTGTCGAATGACAGGAGGCACATAAGAAAATCAATCAAAAGTCATGGTACAGAAAAAGAGTTTGAATGAAAGAAACATTTCCATGTTGCAACACATTTATGACACTTTTTATGTAGCTTGCACCAAATATTTCTGAACCATTGTGAAAAAAAATTAAATTCAATGAAAAGAAAGCACCAAAGAAAGAAAACAAACAACTATAATAGAGCAAGCATTACCCAATGAATTAAATACATATAAAAATATAAACAAGAAATGCATGGCATTTAAAGTGGTCCAAAAGAATTAGCATGTACTCCTGGCTGCAAGTGACATCACTGATAGAATGAATAATAGTGCCCCGAAGTTCTGCAGCAATGATAAAATGAACACATGATAACAGTCAGGCACTTTCAACAATACTGATAAGAAGCAAGACATTAACACAGAGTTACCATTAAAATATAAATAATGTATTTCCAAGACCACTAAATGAGCGTATCATTGAATATACCAAATTTAATGAATACATAGTAGACAGCGACAGATATAATTTTTCTTGATACATATCACTAACAGCTCTGTAATGACATAACAAAAACAAGGAATGTTCAATTCTATCATAATCATAAGATAATACAAAATGGCATAGTAGCTGTAACAAATCAACATGAAATAATTCATTTTAATGCCATGATTGATGGTTACCATCCGAGGCTGACAAAACAATGGAATGTTAAACTCTCTTTACATATGCATGCAATGAAATAACTTCTTAAAATACGCAATGTATGGGAAGAAAAGCATATCTCTGTCAATTTAAAGAGGATGCAAACACAATAAATGCTAACATGGAATAAAATTAATGAGCAGCCAGGCATTCCAACAAAATAAAATTTCAGAAAAATTTGAAGCATTGGCAGCACTACAACTCAATCCATGTATTAAATAAAATCCACAATATTAACAGCACCTAGTGGCAACATTTATATTTTTTAAACATTCAAATTTTTATGCCACACAATAAAAGCACCACAACTTAAAAAAATTAAATGTATACCATTTTGCATATGGATATTTCTGAGGCATTTTTTAATAGTATTCAAATCACACGAGACATATTTAGATGTCTAACACCCAAATTCTAAAGAGACAGCTTCCATGATTTTGACTCAAATAATGCTAACGTGTGTTAGGTAGCCCAGAAAAATACATTGCTGTCAATTAAAGCTTTTTTCCATTATTAACTATGCATGGGGACGAAGAGAAACCTTAAAAATTCTCAGAAAATATTTATTTCCATGAGGCTTTCCCAAGAAGTTATACCTAAACTTGATCTGAATGAATATTACATCTAAAGACAATATAATTGGGCACTTTCAAGTACATGAACTTCTACATTGGATTAGATATTCCGTCACCATATTTGAAAGCACCTAAAAGAAAACTACGTTATGCTGTAAATGAATATTTGCATTGTTATTGGTACTCTGGTAATTGCTAATAGAGAATAAAATCATTACTGTTGGAAAGAAAAGGCCTCATGTAAAAATCCTTAAAAAAAACTTAAAGTTACATTTAGTTTCACCTTATTTTCTTCACTGCAACGTGAGCCATAAGGTGGGGGGCCAATTAAACCACTGGAAATAATGAAGAATTAGAGAAAAAATCCTAACTAATTGGCAGGAAAATTTTTTTAGCAGCAATACCATTACCAATCAATCACCAAGAAACAGTAGGTATATGTTGTCAGCCAAGAAACATTCCTAAACAATGTTATTAGAAATAGGAAAAATGCCAGCTCCAAACTTTTGTAATAGATATAAGATTATAACTAATAAAATTATGAAAACAACATAATGTTGGGAATCACTAAAATTAGTGAAATGCACCGTAAAACCATTCCAATTTCTCAGAATAAAGGATGACAATGGAACTTGGCATTACCACAAAGAATTTCAAAAGCATGATAATGAGAAGAGTCATAATAAAACCAATCCAATGACTCATCATTCAAGTCTGATAATATTGTATGCAGTTAATAAACCACAGATTACAAAATATGTAAGTAATATCAAGAAAAAATATAGTGAATATAATTTGATACTCAACTATACCAGAAATATCCAATGCAAAACCTTCTAATGCCATTGCCAAAGGTACTTTTGGTCAAAAAATCAAGCTTTCCTTAAACTCATACATAAGAGAACCTATAATAAAACTACTCATTAATACCTAAAGACATGGCACATCTAAAAAAAGATACCTTTGAAAATTTCTTCTCTGTTCTTTCCAAAGATTAAAATAAATACGATCTTTCAAAGCACTACGCATAAAAAAGACGCAGCCACGCATACATGACCAGCAATGGGGTCCAATTGATTTTTTGAGGCAAATTTCACATAGTAAACCTAATGTCACCACAGTTCGGGATTTAATCTAACCCAAATTTCAGGAGGAACTTGATTTTAGAATATCACTGAATTCTCAGAAAGAGAAAATTTGATCTCATTTGAGGATCATCGTGAGAGACATGAAAAGCAAGCACACAGGAAGCATGAAAACAAATTTGAGATACCTATGGAAAGTATTCCGAGTGATAAACTAATGCTAAACTTCAATCAACTTTCAAAGAGGATAGATACTAAGAAATTGAAAATAAATTTGAAAAAAAAGCAAGAAAATTTTCATTTCTTCCCATTAATGATTGGTGAAATAAGGCAAACTACCCACCAATTAAGTGGTAGGATTACAATGCTAAAATTAATCATTAATTTAGAAATTTTAAAATACCACTGAGTCATTAAATGCCCATTGCATGAAAAAATCCATATTTCCATGAGTTGGGTTTAAGTATAAATAAAAAAGACCATGTAGACATTATGACATAGAATTAAGATACAGGCTCCTGTCATCTTGCTTACAAAACAAAGCTTTCTCTAAATATTCATTAATCCAGATCTTTCAGGGGTGAATGAGACTAATCCCATTCAATCCACCCACAAATATCTATTCTTGCATTTGTCACCCTGGGAAGATGACTAACATAATTAAACCTTCAAAACAATTACACTAAAATTTTATCTACTGAGGATGAGCATATCAAAGTTCAAATTATTTTTTAATGGACGATTAAAATGATATGCTCTTTGCTTTCCTTTGTTTTTATAAACGTCAAACGCATATAGAATCATCCGCATTCCTTTTGAGCACCAATGCAGCAGTATTTTTTCGGCAACACTGACCCAACTTATTTTTAAAAAAGCTGCCATGACTACAACCAAAAGGCAACATGACTAACTAAATCACTGCCTGATCGACCTTAATTTGAAGATCTTGAAGAATCTCCAGTGCGTAATCGAGCACACTCTCACAGACAGCTTATATCGAATCCATACAAACTTGTGGGCAGTTGGGGGCATTAGATGTTAACTTTCCGACTCTGATATGTCGCCATCGTGCAGTTTTGACCCCTGTCCCTTCAACACAGGCACACTCCTTGCACTTTCCTCATCCCTGAGTCCTCCCTCCCCCTCCTCCACATCCCCCCTCTCGGAGACGTGCTCCTCCCTTATCAGCTCTCCCCTCCCACCCCTACCTGTCGCCCTTCCCATGCCCTCCTCCTCGATGACCGAGACTTCCACCTCCTCTTCTTCTCCCTCTGAGTCACCCTCCTCATCCAATACATCAGCCATGGTGTCGCGGTCGAGTGCCTGCAGGGCCTCGCAGATCATTTCCTCTTCCATCATCACCTATAAAGACATGGGGTCATGTGAAAAAGGTAGCAAATGGAAGATTTTCATAGTTTTTTGAAATTATACCATAGCTTTGAGGGAAGATAAAAGTCCACTATAGGGGGGAAAAGTATCTCGCTCCATCAATGGAGGTTGGTCCAGGTTGTCTTCTCATGAGGAGGAGGCAACATAGGTGAGCCAATTGTAAGCAAACAAGGTGGATGACCAATGACGAAAGTGGCATGATAAATCACACGTATGGAAGTTCTTACTTAATTCTATGCAGCAATAGTCAATTTTTTTTACTTAATGTAGTATTTCCCACTAAAATAGATTTTTAAGATGATGGAAGATGAATTTAAGTTTTCCAAATTCTATTTTTTTTCTAATTCTCTCTAATTCTGGTTGTAAATGCATCCAAATTCACCTATCTAGAACCAAAGTTTTCTGTTTTCCCAAATAGCCACTCTAAATATAGATTAAAATATGGAAAAATATCATTCTGCTGTTTATTAAATATAAATTTCAAGAGAGTTGAAATTTAGCTGTTAACAAAAAATAAAGGTAATTTGTGGTTAAGCATGACCTCCACATGTCATAAAGATTTTAATCACATGATACATATAACCCAATCTATATTAAAAATGGAAATAAGTGGGCTCAAATTTTCATGGGGCCACAAAATGGAAAAAAATGATAACATGTACATGGAAATCAAAAAAACCAGGTTAGATAACCCAAATTACATATAAATTCTTTCCATTTTAGTTCATATTTCTGAGTTTCAATCATGGATGGTACTCCTAAAAAATTGATTCATTCTGGCTTACGGTCTTACAATTAAGGTAGGAATATTTTCACTCGGGGACTAACCTGCTTCTCTATCTGACTGTGCTGCTTGGACAACCACATTTGAGGAGGGGATGAGATCCCAGAAATGGAAACGGGGGGAGATGAGGATGAGTGAGACAAGCTGCCTCCCTGTGACCGCTGCTCAGCTGTCAACTTTGGATTCCTCCCTTCAGACTCGATATCCACACTTTTGGTTGACGCACTCCCTTTTGCACTCGGCACAAATAATGCCTGAGAGTCTTTGGCTTGTGATTCCAAACCAGCCTCTTGATTTAGAGTCGTTTCCATCACAGTCGGAAATCGTGTAACCTCTCCAGACAATGTCTTTCCGACTGGACTGCCTCCTATTGACGGAATTTCAATCGCTTTACCACTACCACTTGCAGCACCTTGTGACGCTATGAGGGCGGGATCAACATTCGGAGATGTCATACTAAGGTTGTTGTATTGCAACTGTTCCGAAGATGGCGAGGTCACAGACACACTGGGGACATTGTGAACGGTTGGCACGTTGTCCGATGCAGCTGAGGTGGATGCCCTTGAAGACGAGTGTTGCAGCTGGTGAGCTGAGTGGCTAGACCCACCAGATGTGTAGGGTCTAGGGGACGAAGAAGACTGCACCCCTTCTTGCACTGGGTGCGACTTACCCGATGAAGCAAATCTCACATATTTGCCTCCGAGTCCAACCTCATCCGTCTGAGTCACTGACACACATTCTTGCTCGCGAAGAGCAATCACAAGCATTCTAAAAAGTTCCCAATCACCAAAGTTCATCTTCAAAACCTAGAAAAAAAGTGTTTTATGCAATTCCTTAGAGTATAAGATTATCAGATGTGATGCACTAATTATAATACAGGACACAGATCTCTTGAATTCAGACAATTTTTATTTTTTATTTTATTCTCAAACCACCGGATACAGCTCTTATTGGCCATTTTACACCGGGGTGTTCAACAAATGTAACAAGTAAACAAACGACCATGACCATTTTTTGTGTATGACATGTCCTATATTTTACAATGTAAAGTCCTGGGACCAATAAAATTATTATTTTTATTATTATTATTATTATTATGCCCTGGACCGGGTAAACCTACCCAGGCGGGACTCGAACCCGCGACCTCTTGTTTGGCAGGCGAAAACGTTACCCCACCGCCACCGAGGCCGACAATATCATGAACTGATTATCTCACAGTATGCTCCAAAAGGATTGCAACACATCCTCCGTTTTGTATAAAAGTCTTTAATGTCAGTTCTAAATTTGATTTAAAATATTTCAAAATGGTATATTAAAAAATTCCACACTTAATTATCCTTTTTTACTTCCATAAATGCCAAGGAGTTTCTTTTTGGTGGATGATAAGTAATAAAAGGGAATTTGATTACACCATGGCAGTACAGATAAATGGAGTCATCTCAGGTCTCCATTTTTTTACACTATTGCCCTCATTTTATGGGAGACAGCGTGAGCAACTTTGAAATGGAAAAGGGCAAAAATTATTGAGATTTCAGTTAAATGAAAAGAGGTATGAAAGTAAATGATCATCTTTAGCAGAGAAAAGAGAACTATGTGCTTCTCTATCAGCTAATCGAAACATATTTCATCGACTACATTTAAAATAAAAAAGTGTAATAGATAATCCCACTTTTGGAGGAATCTTAAAAAATGAAGATTTATGAAGGTGACCCTAAACTTAACTACCCATTTTCCTATTAGCATGCTCTTATTATGTAATTAATATTTGAATAAATAATGGTCAATGAAATTCCAAAATATAATATTTGACTCATCACTGATGAAATTAATATTGATATGCTTTCAGAGCTCCCTAGCAGAATTGCAACCAAATTCTAGGCTATAACTACAGCAGATAAGACTCACAACAGAAAGTTTCCACTTTTTTATCAGCAACAAAAAATACTTCTTTAAAATTTTTTTCAAAAAAACACTCTTTTTATTTTGCTTGGAACAAGTAATAAAAAAAATATTTCAAAAAATGGACTAAAAAGTAAAAAATAAATTTTTATATGAATAGTTCAAAGAACCTGGGTAATCCATAATATTTTCACTAATAAATTTTTGAAATGATAATTCAAAGAACCAGGGTAATCTATAATGTTTTCACTAAAAATAAAAGCATGGGGGTTGAGTAATATGTTATGGTGAGGCCCCCACGCTTTTATTTTTAGTGTAAAACATTATATATTACCCAGGTTCTTTGAATTATTCATATAAAAATTAATTTTTTACTTTTTAGTCCATTTTTTGAAATATTTTCTTTTTTACTTGTTCCAAGCAAAATAAAAGCGTGTTTTTTAAAAAGTTTTTTTAAAAGAAGTATTTATTTTCTACTTTTTAATCTTCACATCTTGCAATCGTATACTTGACCACTTTCATAAGTTTTGTTTAACTCTAAAAGCCCACCTCGTTAGTTACTGATTTATCAGTTAACAGGTCCACCAGCGAGAAGGTGAGGTTAGGCATGTGGTGTGAGAGGCTTTGAGCAGCAATGCTGCTTATATGACGCATCAACATTTTTTTAGACCCAAATGTAGCATTATTGCTATAATTTCTTCAAATTATAGCGATAATGCTACTTCTTCAAATTAAAGCAATAATGCTACATTTTTTTCGAAAAAAATCCGCCATGTTGAAAATTCCATATTTAAAATTAATATGTTTATAATGATCAAAATACACACTTTAGATGTTCAAAAGTGGTAAAATATTGTATTGTCACCGGAAATACGACTTCCTGTAAAGTTTCAGATCGATTGGAAGTCGGAAAGTGGTCGAATTTTCGATTGCAAGATTTGAACTAAACATACAAACAAACAGACAGAGTGAGTTAAATAAAAGCGTGA